>NC_141702.1:109398007-110606007 GCF_971803275.1 Cyanistes caeruleus
CATTCAGATGTATCCCTTGCCAAGCCTCACAGAAGGAACAGGCAGCATTGCTGGATATTCTGCAACCTCATGCCCCACAGCATGTTTTCCCTGCATTTGTTGTTTTTCAATGGTCTGCAGATTTGGGGATAAATGGGTGGGAAGAGCCTCAATCCTGCTGCAGCTCTGTGTAGTGGGTCAGCATAGGTTGTCATTAATTCATGGGCTGTCTTTAATTCCTAAATTATTCATATGTAATCTATTTTTTAAAACTTTCTCAGAGTAAATTTTGGGAAAGAAATTGAGTATCAGATAATGCAGGGAGACTGAATTCCTCCCTCTTCCTTGCAGGCACTCCTTCTGTGCAATGCTAACTTTGTGTTTATCTGAGGACAGAACCTCCTACAGGTGTCTAAAGTTGCAGGGAGAACCCAGGCCTCCTTTGCTCAGCAAGGACAGGGAGCATTCTCTGGCCAAGGCCTGTGCTGCTGTGCCTCCTTCTCCCTGTGTCCCAGTGTTTGCTCTCTTCTTCCCAGGAGCCGCTACGTCCAGGTGCGGAAGTGTGCGGCCGAACTCCTCCTGTCCTTGATGGGGAAAATTGGAGTCACGAAGCTCGCAGACACACCCAGGGCTGAGACCCTGGCACAGGTGGCAGGGAAGCTTGCTCAGGACTGTCACAAGGACACAAGGTAATGATCTTCATTTCACCTCCTAAACCACGAAATCTTTTTGGTGTCTGGCTTTAAAAGGGAAACCCACAAAATTGTAGAAACTACAGGAAATAATATGTTACCTCTCCATGTGGATAAGGGGCATAGAATAATGGAATACGCTGAGTTGGAAGGGACTCATCAGGGTCATCAGGTCCAGCTCCTGGCCATGTGCAGGACACCCCAAGAGACACTCCATGTGCCCAAGAGCATTGTCCAAACCCTTCCTGAGCTCTGTCAGCCTTGGTATTGTGACCAGTGCTCTGGGTTCCCCAGGGAAATGACTGTACTGGGTAACCTGAGGTTGTCCAGCAAGAAGGAGCATTGCCAGCTTCCTGTGACTTGAAGAATTCTTGACTGAGATCAAAAGAGCTCAGATTAGCCAGACTAACAGTTTTGTTTGGCCTTAGGTGCACCACACAAAGCCAAAGCGTTGTCTACTTTTCATCACTGAAGAATCCCAAATATATATTTCTCATTAACTTAAGATTTTCCTAGAAATACTTCAGGGGTCTTTAGCCAATGTATTCAGTCTTTCTAAACCTATTCTGAAGAAATCTATAATGCTGTTATCTGTGGCGAAATTACCTCCAAATTTGTTCTTGAAGAGCACTGCAGGTTCTGAGTGGCAAAATCAACCCAAACCACCAAAATCCCCTCACTTTGATGTGTAAATTCCCATTAATAGCTGCCAAGAACACAGGAGCAACTAGCTGCCCCTGTCCATACATATGGTATAGAATAATCAATAGGAAGCAAGAGGTGTTTTGTCCTGGCTTCCCTGCCTGTTAAATGAAGGCAAATTATTGTGCAGTGGTAGCAAGACACTGCTAATGGGCTCTGACAACCAAGTAGATGTGTTTTGCTTGTTCCCTGGGATCCATTGATCCCACAGAAGCACACACACAGTTTCAGAATCAAATGGTATTTTCTGTTGCCCCACGTTCTCCTCTTGCCTCTTGTGTTCAGCTGACAGCACTGTGCAGTGACAAGTGGAGGTAAATGTCTCTCTTTGCTGAGTAGGTAATGCCTTCTTATGCAAGGATTGCACCTGATGAGTTTAAGGTATCAGCCTCTTCTGTTAACACTCTTCCTATGTTTGTTCACTTTTCTTTCTTTCCCTTCCTTTGTTCCTTAGGCATTGTGGACAGGAGATGGTGAAGATGATGCTAAGTCATCCAAAATTTAAAAGGCTTTTGGAGCAATCTGTTTCTACCCGTGACCTGGAAGATATTCTGACAAGAATTAAGAAGAAAGTAAGTGCTTGGCAGGAGAAATGTCTCCTTTTTGCAAGGATTGCCAATGCTTATATGAGATCAAATATACCTAATCAGTCTTTATCTCATTCTCCTGAATCACTTTGCTCCTGGGAATGAGCTGTTAATCCTCAGCTTGTTCATCTGCAGACTACAAAGGGACTGATATTCATAGGGAAAAAGTGGGGTTTTGAATATTTTGAATATCACAAAGGGGAAAGGGGAAGAGGAGAAAAAGGGTTTTCATTTAAGTGTAACCCCTCACCATGCTCTCCCTACTGTGCCCCCGGTAAATTAATTAAATGCGAATAGTGCTTCTGAAGATAACAGAGTCTTTGCAAAAGACACTGGATGTTGTAGTGCCAGGAAAATTTCCAAATATACAAAAGATGTACATGTCAATCTGGATTACTGCAATTCCTGTCTGTCTGCTGGGAATACTGTCCTGCTGCCAAGCCCTGTGGAGCTGGAGGAAGCTTGGTAAATTCAGCAGCGTACAGGGCAAAACCATTTGTTCGTGGGGTTTTTTATTCTTCTTATCTACATTATAGAAGGGAGCGTGATGTTGTAGAGGAACAGGGAGAGCGAGTGTTGAATCAACTTCCAACACAATGGGCCAGCTCCCAGCGGATCCAAATTTTTCTGCTGCTTCCTTTAAGAACACTCATTGCCTACCAGTTTGAATTATTCCCATTTCTGCTCAAGCCTAATGAAATTGGGATTTTAGAGTGCTGCTCAGTATGGCAGCACCCATAACCTGCCTTGGGCTATTGAGAACAAAGAGTTGGCATTACTGAATCTCTGGTCTGTTGCCTTCTGTAAGCTAGGAAATGTCTCCCTAAGTCTTGGTAGCCGTGATCCTGAGGTTCTAACTTGTGTTTTAAACAGGAAGTTTCCTATTGCATTTTCTAAAGAGTCATGGGGTTTCTTTATGTCTTTGTAGGAGATGGAAAGCCAGAAGGGTGAAGGCCCATCTGTCAAGATGCCGGTGAAGAAGAGCAGCGATTCCTCGAAGAAGCCCCAGGCCACATTGCCTTCTAGTAAACGGTACTGAGCACTTTTTTTAGATGGGACAAAGCACGTGACAAGCTTTACATGTCCTTCCTCAGGAAAATCTTTCTGGGGGAGATGACCTGTGCCAGAGATTGTTTCCATTCCCTACAAATGCTCCATGATAAAAATTGGCTACTTCTGCATTACACTGAACACAGCTTCTCTGGAGAGGTTTCCACAGAAATTGGGCAACAAAAAGACACCCATTGGTTGTGGCTCAGACGATGCAGTGCACTGGCAAGGGCAGTGTTGTGGAGGCATGGAGATGGCTGTGTCTCTGCTGCCGGACTTGGGACAAGTAAATTCAATCAGGGTTGGTTGTTTTCATCAGAGAGGAGTCTTTTTCAGATTGGTGTCTTGATGAGAAGTCCCAGTCAGGAAACAAGATGCCATTCCCCAAACAAGCAGCTCCCATGCAAGTTGTTGGGCCTGGCTGATTCATGGCTTTCTTACTCTCAAACTGTACCAAGTTTGAGTAGTAAGTATCAAGGCAATTCCTAAGCGACATTGGTCAACAGGTGTCTCAATGTGGATGTTTTGTTATGATATTCCTGTCCTTCACACTGTTTGCTTGATGGACTGCATGTTTGGTTTATTTCCCCCTGTGCTGCAGTCCAAATTTAAGACAGCAATTTGGTCCTTGCTGTCCTTTCTGCTAGGGGCAGAGCTACTTGTACCTGTTCTCCTGTGATAACAGAGGAGAGTTCTTTAGCTCTGTCATGCTCAGTGGTGGCAGAAGAGTGAGCACATGCCTCAGTAGCATAGCTAGGAACTTGGAATGCTCATGGAAGAGACAGGTTGATGCAGGAGAATTGTTCCCTGTGGGTTTGTTAAGCTGTGGATCTAGTCTCTGGGGAAGCAAACATAAAGTTAGCATAGTGCTGGGATGTCTGCCTTCTGTTTTTATCTCTGTTACTGATTTCCTGGATCCTTCAGATATGCCCCTGTTCATCTGTTCAGAGGCATCTGAGCTACTGTTACAGATTGTCATGCCTGCTGTAGAGACACTTCTCCAGAGTGATGAGTTTCCTTACTACAAGACACACATGTCCCCTATGAGGAGGCATTTAAACTTGCAAGTTTAAATTCTCTTTCCCCACAAAGCAATGAGACCTTTGTGCCTGGGAAGCCATCTGAAGGTAGATCAGATACATCTCATCCTTGGTTTTCCTGAGTGAGCACTGGTGAGAATGTTACTCGCAGATTGTCTCCTGTAATGATTGTCATGAGGTCCACGTTGTTTTTCAGAGCCTCATGATTTTCTAGCTGGAAATCACATCATTAGGGATGCTCCTCGAGATGTTTTGCTCTCCATTAACTGAAGGTATTATCACCACCAAGTTCTAATTTGGTTTTATTTTCCAGGGTGAAGTCTACCTCTGAGGGACGCCTCCTCCACCGTGCAAAAGCCCAGGTCACGTTACCTCCAGCTGTGGAAGAAACGGAGCCGCTCCAGAAGCTTTACAGTCTCCTGGAAGCCAAGGGGTTTCAGACACGGCTGGAAGGAGTGGCATTCCTTCTCAAGCTGTGCCAAACTCGCCCCCAGCTCATCTCCACTAACATTGTCCAAGTATGTAGGGTATCTTCATTGTTCCTTTCCTTTAGCTCCTTCCCCAAGCCTGGAGCAGTGAAGTTCATTCCATGTGTCTTGGCACTACATCCTGGCAGTTTGGGCCAGGCTGGTCCCTCTTACACAGACAAATTTCATTCAGATCCAGGCTTCAGAACAAGTTCTTTCAGTCCAGCTGTATTTGTTGGGCAGGTGCCTATTGATGCTGTTCATCAGATGATGACAGAGTTTGCTGCTGCTGTAGCTGATGCTCTCTCCTGCTCCCAGCTGGGTTAAGTGAAGGGAATAGCAGCACTGAAAGCATGGCAATTATTCTCTAAATAAAAAATGGTTTATCATGAGGAAGAGTAGTATCAGGCTGGGTTGGTTTAAACCCATCTTTTTTTAAAGGATACTTCTGTGAACTTCATCTTGTCTTGCACAGGCACAACTCTGGGTTACTCATATCTATCCTTGTCCCTGTTCCTCCTGGGAAAGACGATGCTCAGCCTTCTTGAGGGGTCTTTTTCTTCTCTCTGGTAAAGGAGGAAAATGAATAAGAACAGATCTGTGCCTTCTCCTCCCAGAAGCTGCTTTTTCCCTTTCTCCAGTAAATGGTGCCTTATAATGTGGCTGTCAAGGGACTGAACCTGCTCTAATAAGAGCTGTACAGCACAATAAATTTCAGAAGCCTACGTGTTAGTTAGACAAATGGTGTGGTTCCTGGAAGAGTTGATCGGAGCCCTGCACTTCTCCAGACACAGAGATAGAGACAGACTAAAGAAAACATAGATCTCCTCCAGCCATAGTTTTGGCAATATCAAAATTGCCCTCAGTACTTGAGGCAAGTGTATAGAAAAATGAGCTCTGTAAATATCTGGTTCCATGCTTCTAAAGCAAAGGTCATCTTTTTGAATTAATAAATGGAATTAATTTAAATATTTACAGGTGGAGGGAAACACCATAGGAATTATTCTTTCCCCACCCATACCTCTTCAAAATAGATGAAAATCTTTCAACCAGTATGGGGCTGTGCAACTACTGCAGTGAGTGGTCCCCAGGAAAACAGTGAAATTGTGCAAGCAAGTGTTGACCTGTCCAAAAGGATCAGATTCAATCTTTTACATTGCTGAGTGCACATGTCCACATCCCCTCTTCAAACAAGGACATTGTAATCCAGCTGTCATTTTGTTTGTTTTCTCCACAGATTTTTGATTATGTTGTCCTGAGAATATCTGACAGCCACAAGAAAGTGAAGCAGAAGGCGCTGGACGTGCTGGCAGAAATCATTGGCATCCTGGAAGATGCCTTGAGCCCAGTGATCATCCATTTGGTGGAAGGAATTACAAAGAACCTGAACTCGAAGGATCCTGGGGTTCATTCTGCAGCTGTGAAAGCTCTGGAAGAATCCATTTCTCATTTAGGTAAGGCTGACCCCTGACATGGACTCTCCTCAGCTGTGTCTCTGCCTCTGCCACACAAGAGAATGCTGAGAGCCTTGATAGCTCTTGTTGTCTGTGGAACGCTGCAGCTGACATCCACCAGAAGCTGTGGAGCTGCAGTCCTTACACACCAGTGCCCCAACAGGCTTGAATGTGCATCAGCATTTCCCAAAGGTCCCAGGAGCCCTTGGCTCTGTGCTGCTTGTCTGAAGAGGAAGTCCTGGACTACAGCTTTGCTAGAATTCAGAGCCAAGGGGATTTTGGAGTTTGCTTGGGCCCCATTTGACTTCCCAAGTGAATAGCTTTGCTGTTGGCATGAAGGGACACAGGCCCATCAGAGCTTCTGCAGAGCAGCCTCCTGGAAGAATCTACATTTATAGGCATTAGCTGACCATTTCCCACCTTCCTTCTTTGGCTTTATTTTTCAAAGGAGAACTTTTGTTTCAGCAGCTTCATTTCCTTATAAGAAACAGGTAGAAATCCAGCTGTCAATGATGCCTTGTTCCACATGTTGTTTTGCATGGTGCAAGATGGCTGTAGCAAATAGCTACCTAGGCAAGGGCTGCTGCAAATTCCTTTGCCACACAGATTTATGTCAGCTCTGAAAATGCCGCACTGGGGAATATGCTTGAGAAATCAATTTTAAAAAGGCAGGTCTTCCAGGGGAGTTTCCACTTTCTCCACCTCAGCTGCTCTGTGAGCTCATGAACTGCCTGACTCAGTGCCTTTCTCTGTTCCAAGTATGGGGGGCACATTTTTACTCTGGGATGCAAACCCTTTTCACTGCTTATTTGTGATTGAACTCTTGAGGTCCCTGATGGGAAATGTTTAATGTAGCTCCTGGTAGAGCAGACAACTTTGGATCTACAATTGTGCAAGGAGAGCTTTTCTTTTGGAATTAAAAACCCTCCCTAGGAGGCTGGAAGGAAATAAGAAAAGGATTCAAGAATCAGCAGAAATTGACTTTATTGTATAAAATATGGGCTTGCCCCTGCCCTTTCCCACCCCACTGTCCTTTCTCCTATGACCTCCGCAGAGTGAGCAGAAATGTGTGTTTCTCTTGTAGATAAAGTATCACTGATGAAAGAGTTTGGCCAGCAATGGAGTCAACTGAGTGGCCAAGCTCTGCTGGATGTCACTGAGCGTATCACAGGTATGGCCAACCCTTCTAAGCCAAGAGGTCTTCCAAGGAAGAATGTACAGGGAAAGCCTGTGAATAGACAGTAGAGTAGCTCCTCCAAATCAGGACCTGCTGAGCTTGTCCCTCCTGCCCAACACCCATGGCAGGTGTATTGGGCAGGTTTTCCTGGCTGCTGCCGTGGTGTGCAGCATCTGAGATGGGGGCAGTGCTCAGCCTCGTGGCTGAGCTCTCACTGGGGCATCTCAGAAGCCACCTTCAGGAAAGGGAAGGGCTAAAAATACCCTAGCTGGCTCCTCTCTTGGAAGTTCAGGGGCATCTGTGACCTTTGAGGGAAAGTGGTGGCAAATGCTGTTTCAGGGGATCAGTTTGTTTTGTCCTCACAGAATCCTTGTTTTGCTCTTGGGAGGTTTTGAGGCTGAACCCTGCAGGGCCTGGGGCTCTCAGCTTAGGTCAAAACTCAACACACATATCAGAGGCACAGATTTAGTTAGATGAATTAACAGCATAGAGAAAATGAAGTCTCTTCCACCACAGAGTAATAAATGGCTCCTACACAGCATTTTGCCTGTTTAGAAAATGAGAATGGTCTCAAGGCCATTTCAGCTTTTGATCTCTCAGCCAAATTTGCTGTACAAGGAGCCTGTTGGTAGTCAATTTTTTCCTGTGTTTCATATTGTTCAGTTCAGAAAACGAGCAGAGAGGATGCTTCAGGCACAATGTGAGGAAACACTCATGTTTTGGTTAAATTGCAGTCCCCTGGGTAACAGTTTTCTCTCTCTCTTTCCCCATTTCAGTGTGCATTGTAAGGAAAAATGCTATTAACATTGGGAGGGGAAATGCCATTAAAACGTGGAGATGCTCAGATGCCATGGCAATGGGGTCTGGGTCATTATCTAAGACACCCTGTGGTTTGGAACTGCTGTTTGTTGGAAGCCACAAAAGCATTCTGCCAATGACACCAGCCAGTCACTGATGTTTCTACTCCAAGTGTCAAGCAGCACCCACCTCTGGTGGGCTGGAGTTTTGAAGTGTGGTCTACTACTGCCCTTTGCTGTGTGCCACTGAGCAAAGGGAAGAGCCAGATTGGACTTTTGGCACTTGACATCAAAGGTCACAAAAATGGAATCATCCTTTTTTTAGGAA
The DNA here is from genome assembly GCF_971803275.1 of Cyanistes caeruleus. Taxonomy (NCBI): domain Eukaryota; kingdom Metazoa; phylum Chordata; class Aves; order Passeriformes; family Paridae; genus Cyanistes; species Cyanistes caeruleus. The sequence continues at coordinate 109,406,281 of NC_141702.1, forward strand.
TCCCACATTTGCATCTCTACTGTGCATGTCCACATTTTCAGTGTGGGTTTAGACAACTTCTCCATGGAAATAAAAGGCAATTTGTCATATTCAGGCATTGTTCCTGCAGAAACAGACCATGAAATAGTTTAGTAAAAGTACAAAGTCTGCCAGAGCTACAAGGCCCTGCTTGGAGAAATTAATCCTGGGGGGTTGCTGGCTCTGTTTCTGGGAGGATCAGCTACTTTGCCCATTTCTGACTCAAGAGGTTCTGTGTGCTCTTTCTCTGATCTTAGCCAGAGGCAAAACTTAGAAATAGATCCTTGTTTGCATTCAGGTTGGTGGTTAAGAAGCTTGTGTCTCTCTCCCGGCAGTGCTTGTGGAATGGGTTTATCCCAGGAGCCCTGAAGTCGTCCAGCGCTACGCCCTGCCCGTGCTCTGGTCCTTCCTGGGGAACAAGGCGCTGCCCGTGCGAAGCGCCAATGTCCGCACTGTGGTCACCAAGCTTGCCTCTGCCCTCTACAAGGTGATGGGCACCAAGCTGAGGAAGTGTGCTGCCAGCCAGCCTCCACATGTGCGGCAAAACCTCTCCAACATCTTGGGCTGGTGAAGGCCTGATGCTCTCCAGGAAGCTGACGAAGAGCTGAGTTGGACACCTCCAGATGTGAGTTCTTGGCTGTGCAAAAACAACAAAATACTGAGGAAGGGTTTGCATCCACCCCCGCTCTCTCCACTGCCCTTCCTAGTCAAGGCATGGGGGGCCTGAAGCAACTCCAGATTGAGAATGATATGAAGGCTGAGCAGGGCTCAGCCTCACACACAGGTGAGGGGGGAGCTGGGCTGCTCTCTGGCAGGAGGAAGGGTCTTGTGCCAGCCTAGGGAGCCTGTGCTCATCCCCAGGGAACAGTTCTGCCCTGCATGTGCCCCCTGCAATGAGCTGTGCTGCTGCCAGTGCCCCGTGCAGCTGTAGGGCTGCTCAGCTGTGGGGCAGGGACAGGAGCAGGAGGCTGCATGTGCAGCTGAGCCATGGCTGCAAAGCCCAGGGCTCTGGGCTCCCTGCTGTCCCAGGCCAGCCCAGAGGCCAGGCTGTTCCTGTGGTAGCTCTGTGCAAGCGGGGCAGGGTGTCCCCTGGCCTGCCTCAAGTGGCTGCAGGCAGGAGCATGTTTCCCTGTGCAGCTGTTTAGAAGTTTGCAGGAAATGTGCCCCATGGAATTTGGAGCTTCAGAGGCTTTAGGTTTGCACTGCAGTCTCTGTTACACTTTGTGTTTCCATTTTGCATATCTGACAGGCTCCTCTCTTGCCAAGAAGTTTTCTCTGCATCCTTCATGTGTGTCCTTATCCACAAAGTCCTTGCCTCCCATCCTGAAGAGCCCTCTTTCCTCGGAGCTCCGGAAGAAGCTTCTGCGTCTCCTAAGAGTGATTGAAGAATGGGATTTATGTGTTAGGCTTTATAGTTACAGCTGTACATATGTTCTGATATTTTGATCTACGTAGGAATAAATGTGTTTTGATTGTATTTATTGAATTGTGATGATATATTTTAATTGTTTATTTTTGTAGCTATGTTTTTTCTTTAAATTTAAATAAACTAAATTTTTGACAAACAAGCAGAGAATGTGAAACTAGGACCTGCTAGCCTAGGGGAGATGTGCTGAGGTTATGGGAGTACATCTTACTTGATATCCCAATGTCTCAGATCATTTTTTCCTTGCTGGGCCTCTCCTCTTCCTCTTTTGCCAGGTTTTCGTGTCATTTGTGCTGCTTTTCATGACCTGGCATTACGAGGCCACCCAGTGGCATGTTTGGGGGACAATAGACCCAGAAGATCCTGTATAGTCAAAAGTTTTCTACCTACATGTATTCTGTGCTCACAAAAGGCCCCAGCAAAGAAACAAAGTGAAGTGTGCCCAAATCCCAAAGCTTTGCCCCTTTGCAATCTCACGCTCATCTGGCTCAGAGGTGTCTTCAGTCACAATTTCATAGGTAAGGAGTGGTTGAGTATTTCCCTGGAAAAGATGCACAGCTTTGGAAAAGTCAGCTATATGTACATTTATCCAGGACATCAGTCAAATGTGTTGTTTGTAACTTGTTTGCAGAAGACTGTGAGCTCAACAGGTGACAAGGGTTCCTCAAATCTAGCTACACTCCAACCTGGGTGCCATTTAGCCTAGGGGTATGGGATCATTTGTTACCAGGGACCTCTGCTTGCCAACATAATGAATTCCTGCATAGCTGGAACATGCAATCCTGGGTTCAGCTCCAGCTCTTGGTGGGCAGCATGTTCATCAACAGTGCTACCTTTCCAGGATTTTTTTTCACTGCTTCCTTTTGTATTCATTTGAGGCTTTTACACTTCACATTTCTACTTAGGTTGCCTTTGGGAAAACCACTTCTTGGCCCAGTGCAAACTGGAACCTTTTGACAGCAAAGTCCTCATGGTTGCCAGCTTCTGATGTTACAGGTGAAAATGCATGTGAATGTGATAATTAGGTTTTCTGAAGCAAAAACTCCATGTTACATGGCTGTATGTGGTTGCCTAACTTTGGGTCTAGTTCTGGCCTAGTAAAGCCCAGGCAGGGTGGCATGTTGCAGGGAAAACTACTCTGTGAGCTTATGGGGTTGCCATCATCAGCAGAGTGAATGTGCCCTTTGGGGATTCCTCTGGAGAGAAAATGAGGGACCCACTCCATGCTGCAGTATTCTCTTAGATCGTTCTAAAATATCTTAGAAAAGCAGTGGAACTTCACATCTCCTTGCACACTCAGTTTGAATAGGGGCATTTTTGTCCCCCCTCAAAGCCATTGCTCTTGCACACCACAAACATGAACATCCACAAATGGGAATGATGCATGGTCCCCCCGATGGTGCTTCAGAGTACTGGGAAGTGAAGATCTGGGTAGCTACCAAGATGAACTCCTAATTAGCATTTCATGCTCCTTCAAGATATCCAGCTCTCAGGGATTTTTGTTTCAAAGCAACTGCTATACTGGATCTAGGGAAGAACAGTAAATGGGAAACAGTGACTGCCAGCTCTGCATTGCAGGAGTGTGGGGGAAGACCTGAAGTGTCTGTGTCAAAAGGTGAATGGGAAGAGTGTAATTGCCAAAGCCAAAGCTTCATTAGGATAGCAGGATCAGTTCTTTAGTGCATGCTCGCAAGAAGATCATTTGGTACCACCTGTTTGTATCTCCTGCAGGAAAGGAGCTCTTGATAATACCGTGCTACTTAAACCCACATTGGGATGTAGCTCTGTTGTGGTTCACAATGAAGCAGATTGCCTGCTTTGTTCCTGCCCACCCTGGTGATCCTGTGAGGGTCTGTAGTGTATGGTTTGGATTAGACAGGGAACCATACAAGGAAAAAGAGTAAGACTTATTAGTGACCCACCAGCAATTAACAACACCTTTGTCCACCAGACACCATTCCAGATATTATCCCAGCACTTAGCTTGGAAAAATGGGGTCCATTTCTGCACAGGAACATGAGCTAGTTTCCAGACATTGGCTGTAATATTTCTAATGATTTCACTATGGTTGTCTATCTCGACACAGCGTTCAGATGAGCTGAATTTTCCACATACCCCTCCCTCTTCAGCTTGTCAACAATCTAATGCTAAGCAGTTTTGATAAATCATTGTTCTCATCTGCCTGGATTGTGCTGAAATCAAATCAATAGCTAGGGAGGATTGATTTGAAATTATTTCTATCAATGCCTGTAGGAGAATTATGCAGTTCAAGATGTAAATAGGTGTTCTGTAACCCCATGACACATCTTGGGCCCAAGTGGCAGGGCCATATGTTGCTACAATCTGCTCAGGTGGCCATTCGTCCTCCCCCCATCTTTGGGCTCCCCCTGTCAGTATCTGTCTCCTTTTTCTTTTTAGCTCATAGTAAAGGGGTACCCCCAGATGTGGTCCACTAATTTGTGGAAGGAGGAAGAATGTGCGCTTAATAATGCCCAAAGTGCAACTTCCCACCCAACTTTGGGGGAGCATTACATACGTTGTCTTCCCACAGATCCAAAAGAGGCCTTTTGGGGCTCCCCAATGTTGGGGTGCTCTTGCTACTTTAAGGCCATTTCTTGTCCAAAATTTTGAAAGTCGGGGTTCGTCTAGAAAAGGGTTAGCCCCCCTAGTAATGCACTCATATAATTTTTCCTTTTCAATGTACGAACGTCCTTGTTTTTGTTTCTTAGACCAATACAACTCTGGTGCCTGAGGGATCCACCACTGATGCATATTATTGGATGCAAAGTATCGCTTATGATGGAGCTCACCATCACCTAAGTGATGTAACTGGGACCTCTCCTCCATAAGCATTCCTCACCAATTACCTGTGACTTCAAATTCCATATTTCTTCCTCGGGTCTTGTATCAGCTCCAGGTTCTCCTTTCTCCTGTAGCCTTAGTAAATTCTGTGAGCTCAGCGGAATTCCCTCCCACAGCCAAATTTCCTCCAGTTGCTTGTCCCCACAAATCCAACACTTACTGATATTAAATTCACGGCTTATTTTCTCTACCAAATCTAGAAATAAATCCTTGCCTCTCGTCACCTGAATTTCCGGACCCCTTTTGATTACCCCTTTTATTTCTTTTTCCTTAATTATATCTGGCTCGGATCCCCCACCTTTCGCCCCCCATTCAATAGATTTTTTCCCTGAGCAGATCCATTTTTCCTTGACAGGGCATTCTCCCAATAGTTTCTGTTTAAAATTCTCTGTGTTTTCAGAAAGCCAATACGTGTTGCTGTCCTCAAGACAGGTGGTTATTTGTGAAAAGTTGATACAGGAGGGGTTCAGATTAGAATGTGTTCTGAGGACGGCAATCCACGAGTCTCCTGCATACAGGGGGCAGTAGCATCTATCACACAACACAGTCTCTCCTTGCCAGCTATTCATTAATAGGAGGGCTGATATTAACGGGGGTCCGGTACAGGACACTTTTCCACCCATATCCTTTACCTTTCTGAAGGTTCTGTGACTCTGTGGCAAAAGTGCTTCCTGACCTGGTCTTCCTCCGTGCAATACTTCTTTATTGGCTACTACTTCTTTTTCTGTTGCAGGAGCTCACTCCCCTCTTGTATTCACTTGTCTCGTTCCTCCTTTTGTAGCCTGATTGCTAAGTGCATGGAAGAATGCTCTATCCTCTTTCCAGACTCTTTGGATCTGTAACAAGGAAGATCAGAAGTTAAGAACATATTTTTATACAACATCTTATAGTTAGTAACACTAAAAGCATTTAAATCACCTGAGGTTTTAAAAGTTATACAGTTAAATAAGTCAATACCTTTTAAATAAGCTAGGATAGCTCATTAAACATCATTGCAGCTTATGGTTCAAATCTAGCAATGATGATCTGTTATTCCATTCCTCCTGATGGTTCAGACTGTTTCTTCTTCAAAACCAGCTTAGTGTCCGTTTCTTTGATCGAGGTCCGTTCGGTGGAATCGGAGGGTTGCTGCGTAGGAGCAGGGACAGGTCCTTTTACCCTTGAAACGTGTGTCCATCCCTTCTCCTGTGTGGGAACAGCTGTTTCTGTGATTAACAGGACCTGAAATGGACCTTCCCACTTTGGAATTAATGGTTGCTCTTTCCAGGTTTTAATCAAAACCCAGTCCCTTGGTTGGTACTTGTAGATTTTAAAATTGATAGGTGACCTCTGAGGGAGATACCCTTTCTGTCTTAATTCCTCTAAGGTGCTGGCTACAGTTTGGATATACTTTCTTATGCTCTGCTCTCCTTCCTCATAGTTTCCATTATTGCCCGGGGTAGTTAAGAAGGGTAAACCAAGCACCATCTCGTAAAGGGGCGAAACCCCTAAGTCCATCCTAGGTTTAATCTCATTAGAGCTAAGGGAAGACACCTCAGCCAATTCACTTTCATCTCCTCAACTAACTTTGTAAGGGCCACCTTTACTGCTTGGTTCACCAAACTGTTTGGTTCAACCCTTTCTGAGCTTTGTGGTCTCCAAGGGATATGGAGCTTCCAGGTGATGTTCAATGCATTTGTTGTTTGCTGTAAAATTCTTGCAATAAAATGTGGGCCACTATCCCAATCGACGGTATTGATGATTCCATAGCTTGGTATAATCTTTTCTAATAGAATCTTACTGACCACCTCTGCTGTCGCCTTGGTAGCTGGATATGCTTCAACCCAATGGGTTAGATGATCCACTATGACTAATAGGCATTTAAACCTTTGTATTTCAGGTAACTCTGTGAAATCAATTTGTACATTTTGAAAGGGTCTCCTAGCCAATCCTCTTCCTCCTTGAGGCAATTTTCACATAACTTTCTTATTTATTCATTGGCAAATCATACAATTTTGGGTCAGCACTGTTGCAATTTCAAACATTCTAATACAAACATAAGTTTTCATAGAATGATCACAAAGGGCTTGGGTTCCCCAATGGCTTGAAGCATGTAGATTTTCTAATATTTTCCTACTTAGTGCTTTATTCATCACTTGTCTGCCATCAGGCATTCTCCATTTCCTTTTCCTAATCTTTATTTCCTTCTGCTAATCTTTATTAGCACCATGTTTTTGTAATCCCTCAATTCTTTTTCATTAAATACGGGATCTTCTCCATCCTTTTCATCTCCATCATCTCTGCCTTTTAGATCTATTATTCTAAAGACTTTCTCAATACTGCCCAGAGCAGCTTTCTTTGCTATTTGATCTGCTAAGTGGTTCCCTTTGAACTCCACTGAGTCTCCCTTCTGGTATCCTTTTACATGCACTGCTACCACTTCCTAAAGTCCTTTCAGAGCCTCTAATACTGCTTTAATTAGGCCCTTATGCATCAATGCTTTCCCCTTTGAGTTTATAAAACCCCTCTCAATCCCAATCTTTCTGAACGTGTGTACTACCCCACAGGCGTATTTGGAGTCCATGTAGATGTTTCTGCTCTTTTGGCTGAGCCATTGCAATCCTCTCAACAATGCGTAAATTTCACAACACTGCTCAGACCGTGTCATAGGAAGTTTTCCCTCCTTGATAACTGTCACGTCTTGTCTGTTTACAACTGCATATCCCAATACCTGCTTCCCATTTATGACCCTTGATGAACCGTCTATAAAAAGGACCTCTCCTTCAGTTAATGGGTTCCCTTGCAGATCCTCACTAACTTTTGTCTGCAGGTCAATAACTCCAAGGCACCAATGTTCTAGCTCCCCCTCTGGTTACCCATATAGGAACTGGGCTGGATTTTGAACCTTCGTGGTAGCTAACTCCAAATTTTCCTTATTCCTCAGGGTGAGTTCGCATTTTAAAAGCCTGCTCTCTGGGACCCACTGACTAGCCCTTTTACTCAGTATGCTTTTAAGATCATGTGGGGTATACACTTTAACTTTGTTTCCAAATGTTAAATTATAGCTTTTCTCCACTAGGGTTACAGTAGCAGCAACAGCTTGCAGGCAGGTCAGCCATCCTCTTACAACTGGGTCGAACAACTCGGACACGTATGCTATGGGTTTCTGACTCCATACCATTCTTGCACAATGACGCCATAAGCTACTCCTTCTTCAATATTTACAAGCAGTTCAAAGAATTGGTTTAAATTGGGTAGGCTTAACACTGGAGCTGTCACAAATTTCTCTTTCAATTCCATTAACTTTCTCTTGTCCTCTTTGTTCCAATTTATGGGATCATTCCCTACTAAGTTTTCATGTAAAAATTTGAATAATTTTGTATGCCCATCTATCCGTAACTTACAATATCCAATTAATCCTAATAATTTCCTTATATCTGTTTTGGCTTTTGGTGCTGGTAGTAATAATATTCCCTGTATCCAATTTGAATCTAACTTCTTGTAACTTTCTCCAATTAAATGACCCAAATACTTCAGATTCTACAAACTGTAATTTCTTTTTGGATACTTTCAAACCCTTTTCTCCCTGACAGTTCAATAAATTAACAGTTGCTTCTTGAACCTCTTCCTTCATTTTTCCCAAAACCAATAAATCATCCACATATTGCAAGACTTGTGTTTCCCCACTTGGTGTAAACTCCTTCATAATTTCTTCCAGGGCCTGGCCAAATAGATGGGGGAACTCTGTAAATCCCTGAGGTAATCTGGTCCATGGTCCATTGCAATTGCTGTCTTCTCCCAGTTTCCTCATACTGCCATTTGAAAGCAAACAACCCCCGACTCTCCTTCTCTAATGGACAAGACCAGAAGGCATCTTTCAAATCTATCACACTGAACCAGGCATGCTCTGATGGTACTTTATTTAATAGGTTGTATGGATTAGCCACGACCGGATTACGTGTAATGGTTTGTTTGCTCACCTCCCTTAGATCTTGCACTCATCTGTACCTGCCATCTGCCTTCTGAATGGGTAGTATAGGAGTATTATGTGGAGACATGCATGGTTCCAAAATTCCATTTTTAATCAGTTCTTTAATTATAGGTGCTAATCCTTGTCTGCCCTTGTCTGCCAAAATGGGATATTGCTTAAGTCTTATAGGAGGTGTATCTAGTTTTATTTTCATTTTTAGGGGGGGAATGATTAATAATCTGTGATGTCCTTTCTCTGCCCACACCTTTGGATTTATTCCTTTCTCATCCTCCTCCTTCAGCACTAACATTCTTACAACCACGCATCCCCCTTCTGGCACCACTCCTATATTTATTTGTACCTGGAGGTCCCGACCTAATAGATTGCACTCTAGCCCTAGTATAAACAACAAGTCTGCACATCCTTCTCTAAAATTTCCTTTTATTGACACTTTCTCTACAATAAAAGCATCAAAGGGATTGTTCTCAGCACCTTTCACTTTGCACTTGGGGTTACTCAACTTACATCCTTTGGGTCCTTCTGATATACTTGATTTATCAAGCTCCAGTATCTACCAAAAATTCATCTTCTTTGCTCTGGGGGCCTACTTCCAAATTTACCAGAAGCTGGTAAATTGGTGTCCTATTTCATCCCCCAGAGCACAGAGCCTCTCACAGCCCTAATCTTCACCTTTTAAGATCTTTTCCAATACATCCTGCTCCTTTGCTATTACCTCATCTATTCTTCTTTTCTTACAGACTCTCCTGCTATGACCCTTCTTGTTGCAATAGAAACAAATCACGTCTACCAATGGGATTCTTCCATCCTTGTCTGAATCTCTCCTCTCTTCTACCCCTTCTTACGGTCCACTACCTCCTGCTCCCGCCAACTCACTTTTCCCAGCTCTTAGGCTTCCCTTTGCCACTGCTACCATAATTTTGGCCTTTGTTTTTGTCTTTTCCTCTTCCCTCCTTAAGTACACTCTGCGCTTCCTTCAACAATTCATTTAGACCTTTCTCCTGCCAGTCATCTAACTTCTCTTGCTTTCTACTGGTATCAGTCCAACCCTTACTTACAAATTGAACTTGCACTAACACTTGGCCTTCTGGACTTTCTGGGTCCATGCTAGAAGGAAGTTGGAAATGTCTTTTTAATCTCTCGAGCCAAGTACTAGGGGATTCATCTTTCTCTTGCTGGCTGTCAAACGCTAGTTTAGCGTTGTTGGCTCTCGGTAACGCCTCCCTTATTCCTCTTATTATCAATGTCCTATAATCTCTCATGTTCCTTCTTTTGGACTCATTTGGGTCCCAATTTGGTTGGACGAGTGGTTCCTTTTCTTCTCCCCTTGGGCCTGCCCGATTTTCCTGTTCCCAGATTCTCACAGCAGCCTCAAATCAACCGTGTCTCTTCTGAACAGAAGAGCATGCCTAGTATCGAATTTAATTCTTCCCAAGTGAATATACTTGGGCCTAAAAATTGATCTAATTGATTTGATATTCCAGTTGGGTCCTCCAATAAATTTTTGATTTTCTTCCTAAAATTTCTTACCTCGGAGGCAGTTAATGGAGCATTAACGAAACCTATTCCCCCTTGAGCACCTCCCATCAGTACTTCCTTCAAGGGAAATAGTTTTTCAGCTCTCTCCTTTCCATTCTGACTCTTCTTGGCCTGGAACCTCGTGTTGTAACTGTGATATCTTGAGCCTTCATCTGGCCTCCCCTGCTCTGTTTCTATTTTATTTTCACAACAACAAGCTTTTTCTGCTTTGTCCGTCCTTGCTATACACGCACTTTCCTTTTTACTACCTTTTACTCAGGTTAGCTTCTTCTCCAGGGAGCTGGGACGTGGGGGAAAAATGAAGAGGGACATTTTGAAAGGTGCTTGGGGCAAGAATGGGTGTACAGTGAATCCCTGGGGTGTTACGTAGAGATCTGAGGGACTAAGTTGTGTTACAGGAGGCCCTGAAGGAGTGGGTACAGGGGTGACTGGTGAACTTTGGAGGCCTGAAGGGGCACTTAAGGGGGAAAGATGTGGTATGAGGGAGGTTGGGGGCAAAGCGAGGTTCACGGAAGGGATAGAAAGGGTAGGTTCAGAAGGAACACATGAGGGTAGGGATTGTAATGTTGAAAGAGTGAGAGATGGAGTGGGGTATGCTGGTAAAGGAATAGGTTGAATAGGCTGGGTTGAGGTAGGGGGTGGTGGAGAAGGAAGATGGGACTCAGGTGGAGTTGGACGAGGGGGTGGTGGAAGATGGTCAAGGGGGTCCCATTTTTTCTCGGGTTGCTCAACCTCACTCCTCTCCTTTTCCTGCTCTTTGGATACCTTATACACTTTAGTCTTTTATACCTTTATACACTTTTATACACTTTTATACCTTATACACTTTAGTCAATACCCTTTGCTGTATTTCTTAACCAGCACGCTGCATACCTTATTTCCTCCTCATTTTGGATTTCCTTTAAATTAACATACCTGTTCAACACCATACATGACCACTTTTCTTGGGAGCCGTACCATGGCAAATATACAGGGCCCTTGGCTACGCTTTCTTTAGGCCATACTTCTATGGAATACTTTATCATTTTGATTTTATCTAGGTCCTTTGAAGTTTCCTCATTTTCTCACTTCTCAAGCATCTCCCCCAAAGGACTGGTAGGGGGAATATCTTTGAGCAAAGCCTTCTCTTTCTTTGACCTATGAGCCCTATGGACATTCTTTCCAGCATACTGCCCCATGGTCAAGACACTCAAATATTAATTTGACACTTTCAATATTAATTCAAACTATTTGTGTAATACTGTTCTATAAATTTTAATAAAATAGGCTAGAGAGCAGAAATTGAGAAGAAAAGAGTAAGTTTCTATGTGAAATAATGTTATTTAATCTACAGGGGTTTGAGGGCTATAAAGGTGACTATTGGTGTGGGGGAATGAAATAAAGATGGCAGAATTTATGAAATAAAATGGCAGATCCTAAATAAAAATGGTGTGGGGAAACAAAAGAAAGATGGCAGAATCTTAAATAAAGGTGGCGTGGGAAATGAGATAAAGATGGCAGATACAGAATATAATAATTGTGGGAAGTGAAACAAAATTGCAGAAGCTAAGAAGCAGAAGGAAATAAAATGGCTGGGTTTTAACTGAAATAATCGTGGGAGGACACACCTCTCCCCTAAGGAGATCCAGCCTCCTGCAAAATGGCCACTGCTCTTCATCATCTAAGCTTCCCCTTCTTAATCCCTGAGATGGCATCTCCTATAACAAGGGCATTACAAGATGGCAGATTCCTCTTTTTCTCCTGAGGAGTGGTCTGAGGACTCTTGGCTAGCCCTCACCCCAGAACCTCACTCATCAGGGGCTCACTGCTTTGCAAACCAGAATCTTTATTGCTAAAAGCTAGCAATAAAAAAAAAAGGGCTATTCGAATTAAAACTAATATATCTCAGACGATAGACACAAAACATTACCCAAACCAAAACTAGTTTTAAAACAAAAGTAACCTGTACAGCAAACCACCAACTGCTAAAAAAAGAATTCTATTTGAATTAAAACCAGTATCTTAAACAGTCAATAGACATGAGATGCTACTTAGATCAAAACTAGTTTTGAAACAAAAGCAACCAGTAACACGAAATCCCGACACCACGGAAGTAACCATAAATCCCTATGATGAAAGGTTCTATGCCCCCCCCTCTGTCCTAATGATTGAGAGGGCCCTCCCACGACCAGCAACTTCCCTTTCCCCTACAAACCCCTCCAGCACCTTTTAAGCCCTCTGGGTTTCTAACTCAGGGCCCCAAAAGTCAGTGGTTTGTGAGGTATTCCACCCTATGACCTCCTTTGGCACCTTTTAAGCCCCTGAGTTCCCAGCTCAAGGGGTCTCCCACTAGCCAGGGGTCCCCAGGGCTGCACTCACTCAACTGTCCACACTTGCTTCGGGGGTCTGCACTGACAGCCCCCATCTCTTTCACACACACTGGCTTCGTACCGCCTTTTACCTTTAACCCCGCTCAAGACTTACCCTGAACACCTTGAGCCCCGCTCCCTCTCGGAGGCTCCGTACACTCCAGGCTGCTATGCCCTCGGTGCTCCTTCAGGTGCAGCTGGCACCTCCTTCCTCGGTCGAGAAGGAATTCAAGCCCAGGCAGCCAAAAAGAAAAACAGCTGGGTGTACACTTCCCTGGGCTCTTCTTACCACGGGACCGCCTCTGGGCATGGCTATCCCAGACTAGTGCCCAGAATTCTGGTAAATGAGGCTCAGATGTTCTTTAGAAGTCAACTCGTTTATTTAGAAACGAGCATCCACTGAGGGCTGAGGACGAGATAAGCCCGACCCCAAACAGCAGTCTGGATAAAGAGTTACAGCCGCACGACAGGCCGGGTGCTTCCTTCAGAAACAGAGTTCCTCAGGAAGAGCCAGTGCTGGGCACCCCAGAGGTTTTAAAGTCTCTCGCAATGTCGGATTGGTGCGTTTTTCAATCCGCAGTTTGATTGGTCTAAATACAGTCCTTTGATTGGTCTTTAAGATCACGCAACCTCCACCAATCATTTCCAAAACTCGACGCTCCATTGGTCCGTTCCTTCAGCCAATGAGGATGCACACGTCATCTGGGGTTGAGACTTCATTTTCCTAGAAGGTTCCATTCTGCTCTGCCTTCGTTAATCTCAAACCCCTTCTATTGTTCAAAACCGGCTACCTCATGTTTCCGTACACCCGTACAATCATACGCAACAAACAAACATCATTATAACTTTAACTTTCTTAACCAACTAGGGAGTTGCATTATTTATAACATCCGAGACCAGGGACATCATGCTGGCACAAACCACGCCGCTCTCAGCCCAAGAGTCTGTGAGCTGAGCCGTGCCAGGGAGAAAAGACACCGAGGGGCTCCAGCCCAGCTGCTTCACCTGCTGTGACTGTTCCGCAGAGCTGTGTCAGTGGGAGAAACTCGATGCCAGAGGAGCCACTGAGCTTTCATCTGCCCCTTGAACAGCTCTGTGATAGCTCCTGTTTTTTTTTCAGTGTGTTGGGGCAAGGCCAGGTTATGCTCAAGGCAAAGGTGTGTCAGTGCACTTGGCTCCTTCTCTCCTCCTTGTGTCTGGCACACTCCGGAGCCCACAGCTCCTGCAGAAACCATCACAGCACTCAGCGGGAGCAACCTTGTGTCCAGTCCTCACAGGGAGCTGTGGTGTCCAGCACTCCACCTCACTGGAATGAGGAACTGTTGCAGCCCCTTTAGAAGGAGCTGAGGAGGTTTGGCCTTCAGATCAGCTCCTTCCCACCTCTTGATTTGCTGCCCTGGCCAAGCTGCTGCTTGTGGCAGCACTTGTTTCACAGCTGAGAGCCCTGCTCTGCTGGCGTGCAGCCATTGCAGGAGCTTTTGCTAGGGACATGGAGCCTTTCAGATCCTCCTAAGGAAAGCTCGGGGCAGAATTTGTCAAAAGATCATTGCATGGGCGATGCTTTTGCCATTAAATCCTTTCTCTGTGCTCCATGCCTCACACAGTTAATATTTGAGGAAACAAGTTTGCTGCTCCAGAAATTCCTCACATCAGTCAGTTTGCCCATACAAGTACACTATTTTGGATGTGTAATTGTGGACAGGGCCCACAGTGGGCTGGGGGTCAGAATAAGGAGTTGACAGAAAGAAGAAGCCAGCAAGATTCCTGTGTGTCCATGAGAAGAAGAGAATGAAGATAAAGGTAGAAGGAAACAAAGAACATCTATGCTGCAAAAAACACCATGGAAAACCAGGATTTATCTGTATTTTTGATTTTTGGGGATGCTTGCTCAAAACAGTGGTTAGACCAATGGACTTGAGGGGTGGTGTGATGATGGCCAATGAGATGGGATGCATTGTGAGGTCAGAAGGCAATAAAAATGCTATGTATGGGCACAAATAAAAAACTTGGAAGAAGTTTTTTTGTGTCGTGTCTGCTCTGACAACGACATGTAATCTCACTTTAATTCATTGTGCAGAAGAACAGAAGAGCACTTCTTGTGATCTGTGTGTCTAACCTGAGTGACCTTGCCTCCAAGAACTTGGAAAAGTGGGGAGAGATGGAATCAGTAGCACAAGGATCTGCACAGTGATTCTCCCACAGGCCTGAGGAAACAGCCCACTTCCACTGGGCCACGGCTTTTTAGCCTACATCAAAACTTCATGCTTCAGATTGTGGTGGTGAATCCCCCCAGCCTTGTCAGGCCACACTGTGACCTGAGAAACGCTGGTTAGTCCTTGGCCTTGCTGAACAGCCCCTGGGCTCAGCTCCTCTTGAGCTTATCGGAAACACTGAGCGCCGCCAGGAACTTGTGCTGTCTAACGAGCTCCTGGGGTTTTCTATGAACAGCCTTGGAAATTACTTTTCTTGCCTGAATGGCATAACATCCTTCTTCTCACACTTTCAAAGGCCGGGTGCTGACCCAAAGTGCGGCCAGGATGAAGCATTTTATGACTGAGGCCCACTCTCTTGTGGCCCAGGAACAGCGGTCCAAAGGAGGCCCTTGGAGCTCTCCTGGACCACAGGGGCTGCCAGCAGCAACCGCCCTCGGAGTGGGGCCTCTCAGAGCCAGCGAGCTCTCACGCTTGCTGCACTCGCAGGATCGCCCATCAGCAATGGATCCTGGGCCGATACCCCCACTCCTGGAGGCTGCAGTTTAACTACTGTTAAGCTTGAGTGCTGTTAAGCTTTTAGGCCATATTCCTTTTTATCCTTGTCCCTTATGTTCCTTTGTCAAACACACCTAAACACACACACAAAGATAGTTCTTGGTTCATTTCTGGTTTCATTGACTGCATTTTGTTGGTTGCTTTTTTCCTTGTTTTCCTTACATTAACTGATTTGTAAGTAAGAGTGTGAATGTTGCCAATGAATTTTGTTGAGCTATTGTTTCATATTCAATCTGGTTTTTACCAATAACCTTGCTGGAAAACTTTTAAACAATCTCAAACACTTGTTTGTAACAAGCTGTGGGAGCATTAGGTACAACCTCGGTTGACACTGAAAAGCAGGAGAGTCATTCTAAAGTGACTAGTTTAATTGCCCATTTTATTACTCTTCTATTTCTTTGACTCTAGGAAGTGAGGCCAAGCTTTTCTTGGAGGCAGAACGTGTGTGAGATGCACTTTGGGATTATCCCATAGCTCTGGGCTGAATGGCACCCAGGAGTACAGACAGATTTGAGGAACCCTCATCACTGGTTGTTGGCCTCACATCCACTCATCCTTCTGCAAACAAGTAGCAAACAACACTGCTGAACTGCTGTCCTGGATAAATGTACATACAGATGACTTTTCCAAAGCAGTGCATCTTTTCCCACATGCTCTTCTTACCTATGAAATTGTGATTGAAGACACCTCTGAGCCAGGTTGGTGTGAGCTTGCAAAGGGGCAAAGCTTTGGGATTTGGGCACACTTCTCTTTGTTTCTTTGCTCAGGCCTTTTGTGAGCACAGAATACATGTAGGTAGAAAACTTTTGACTATACAGGATCTTTTGGGTCTATTGTCCCCTGTCCTAGTTCAGGGCAAATTTGGGAGAAAAGCTCCAAATGGGGGTTTCCCCAGGGAAAAAAATTCAAATGACCCCTCCCCCCAACTGGTTTGGGAAAAATAATTTCCTTGGAGAGAAGTGGATAAAGCTGTTTATTTAACAGAAATTGAATAATATTAAACAATAAAACGTCTCGTTGTTCGATGGGATGGCGAATCTAGGAAGAAAAGTCCTTTTCCATGTGGTGTAGTTCGGATTGCTCAGGTTCTTCTCAGTCCTTTTGGTGCTGGATAGTGCTGAGGCCCAGGCCCCGGTGGGCCAAGGGCTTGAGCTCCTGGGGTTTGTCTGGGTGTTTTTCAGTCCAAAGCAGATTTGTACAGATCCAGGAGAAGAAGAAAAAAAAGGTCCAGGGAACTCCTCTGCCTCAGCTAACTAAAACTAACTGAAAGCCAAAGAGAAGCTCTGTCCCGCTGTCTCTCCGTGCTGCAGAGAGCACAATCCAGGAGCAGGATGCAGGGGGGGTGAGTTTTCTTTCAACACAAGCTGCGTGCTTCTTCTACCCCCCATTGCTCTCAGAGCCAGTCTCAAAGGTGAGAGGCCCAGCGAGGAAAGGACGTGGTGAGTCACTGGGACATCAAGTGAGCTGTACTCTGATAACCTCAGCACATCTCCTCTAACCTAGCAGGTCCTAGTCTCACATTCTATGCTTGTTTTTTTAAAAATTTAACTTACATAACATTAAAAAACCCCACTGTATCTACAAAAATATATATAAAGAATTAAAATATGTCATCACTATTTAAAAACTACAATCAAAATGTATCCTCAAATGTACATTATAATATAAGAACACTTCATCCCTACTATACTATATCCCTATACTACACTACTATCCCTATACTATATCCTACATCCCTAACTCTAAAGCCTAAGCCATTAAACCTATTCTTCAATCAATCTTAGGAGATGCAGAAGCTTCTTCCTGAGCTCCGAAGAAAGAGGGCTCTTCTGGATGGGAGGCGAGGACTTTGTTGGTAAGAGCATGCAGAGGAAACTTCTTGGTGATAGAGAAGCCTGTCAGGTCTGCAAAATGGAAACACAAAGTATAAGAGAGAATGCAGAGCAAACCTAAAGCACCTGGAGCTCCATATATCATGGGACAGATTCCTTCAAGCTTCTAAACAGCTGCACAGGGAAACATGCTCCTGCCTTCAGCCACTTGAGGCAGGCCAGGGGAAAACCCTGCCCCCCTTGCACAGAGCTACCACAGGAACAGCCTGGCCTCTGGGCTGGCCTGGGACAGCAGGGAGCCCAGAGCCCTGGGCTTTGCAGCCATGGCTCAGCTGCACATGCAGCCTCCTGCTCCTGTCCCTGCCCCACAGCTGAGCAGCCCTACAGCTGCACGGGGCACTGGCAGCAGCACAGCTCATTGCAGGGGGCACATGCAGGGCAGAACTGTTCCCTGGGGATGAGCACAGGCTCTCTAGGCTGGCACAAGACCCTTCTTCCTGCCAGAGAGCAGCCCAGATCCCCCCTCACCTCTGTGAGAGGCTGAGCCCTGCTCAGCCTTCGTCTTGTCCTCAATCTGGAGTTGTTTCAGGCCCCCCATGCCTTGACTAGGAAGGGCAGTGGAGAGAGTGGGGGTGGATGCAAACCCTTCCTCAGTATTTTGTCATTGTTGGCACAGCTAAAAAGTCACGTCCGGAGGTGTTTGAGTCAGCTCTTCGTCAGCTTCCTGGAGAGCATCAGTCCCTCACCAGCCCAAGATGCTGGAGAGGTTATCCCGCACATGTGGAGGCTGGCTGGCAGCACACTTCCTCAGCTTGGTGCCCATCACCTTGTAGAGGGCAGAGGCAAGCTTGGTGACCACAGTGCGGATGTTGGCGCTTCGCACGGGCAGCGCCTTGTTCCCCAGGAAGGACCAGAGCACAGGCAGGGCGTAGCGCTGGACGACTTCAGGGCTCCTGGGATAAACCCATTCCACAAGCACTGCCAGGAGAGAGACACAAGCTTCTTAACCACCAACCTTAATACAAACTGGGATCTATTTCTAAGTTTTGCCTCTGGCTAAGATCAGAGAAAGAGCACACAGAACCTCTTGAGCCAGAAATGGGCAAAGCAGCTGATCCTCCCAGAAACAGAACCAGCAACCCCCCAGGATTAATTTCTCCAAGCAGGGCCTTGTAGCTCTGGCAGACTTTGTACTTTTACTAAACTATTTCATGGTCTGTTTCTGCAGGAACAATGCCTGAATATGACAAATTGCCTTTTATTTCCATGAAGAAGTTGTCTAAACCCACACTGAAAATCTGGACATGCACAGTAGAGATGCAAATGTGGGATTCCTAAAAAAAGGATGATTCCATTTTTGTGACCTTTGATGTCAAGTGCCAAAAGTCTAATCTGGCTCTTCCCTTTGCTCAGTGGCACACAGCAAAGGGCAGTACTAGACCACACTTCAAAACTCCAGCCCACCAGAGGTGGGTGCTGCTTGACACTTGGAGAAGAAACATCAGTGACTGGCTGGTGTCATTGGCAGAATGCTTTTGTGGCTTCCAACAAACAGCTGTTCCAAACCCCAGGGTGTCTTAGATAATGACCCAGACCCCATTCCCATGGCATCTGAGCATCTACACATTTTAATGGCATTTCCCCTCCCAAAGTTAATGGCATTTTTCCTTACAATGTGCACTGAAATAGAGGAAGAGAGAGAGAAAACTGTTACCCAGGGGACTACAATTTAACCAAAACATGAGTGTTTCCTCACATTGTGCCTGAAGCATCCTCTCTGCTCGTTTTCTGAACTGAACTATATCAAACACAGGCAAAAATTGACTATCAACAGGTGTCTTCCATGGAAGATATGTCTGAGAGATCAAAAGCTGAAATGGTCTGGAGACCATTCTCATTTTCTAAACAGGCAAAATGTTGTGTAGGAGCCATTTATTACTCTGTGGTGGAAGAGACTTCATTTTCTCTATGCTGTTAATTCACCAGCAGTTATCAACATTTCAACAGCTCCTGGAAGTACCCAAAACCAATGCTTCTAAGTGGGAAAAGGGTTATGGTATCCATTTAAAAACGGGGGTTCACTTGAGTTGAAATGCAGTTAAAGACATTGGTCAGTATGGATGTTGAGAAGAGAAAGAGCTGTGTGTTCCTACTAAATCTCAGACAGCATATCTGCTCTTTCTAAACTAGCCCTAATTAATGTTTAATTCCTTCATTTGAAAAAGAGATCAAAATAACTGCAAAACTAAACTCCCTCTTCCTGGAGATCTACTTTATTCAACTGCTCTTTAACACGCCTTTGACATTCCCAATCGCTGAACATGCCCTTTTGAGATTCACAATGAAGATACAAAGTGTATTAAACCTTGCATTTAAAGATGCTGGCAGAATTAGTGGTGGATTTAGCCCCAGTTAAAGCAAGGCCATAAATCATCTTCTCCACTATATACTGAGATGATGATGTTTCCATTCCTTGTCTATTGCTGCCATAGCAAGCTCCTCTGAAGAATCAATTAGCAGCTGCATTTGTAGCATTTTGGACAGCGCTGACATAGGAAGACACTGTTTGCACTCCCTGAAATGCTCAGCCCAATGCCACTTTGACAGCACAGGCAGGGAGCCTGAGCACTCTGCTTCTGCCCCTCTGCCCACAAAGGCTACCCTTGCACTAAATCTGTGCCTCTAATATGTGTGTTGAGTTTTGACCTAAGCTGAGAGCCCCAGGCCCTGCAGGGTTCAGCCTCAAAACCTTCCAAGAGCAAAACAAGGATTCTGTGAGGACAAAACAAACTGATCCCCTGAAACAGCATTTGCCACCACTTTCCCTCAAGGGTCACAGATGCCCTTGAACTTCCAAGAGAGGAGCCAGCTAGGGTATTTTTAGCCCTTCCCTTTCCTGAAGGTGGCTTCTGAGATGTCCCAGTGAGAGCTCAGCCACGAGGCTGAGCACTGCCCCCGTCTCAGATGCTGCACACCACGGCAGCAGCCAGGAAAACCTGCCCAATACACCTGCCATGGGTGTTGGGCAGGAGGGACAAGCTCAGCAGGTCCTGATTTGGAGGAGCTACTCTACTGTCTGTTCACAGGCATTCCCTGTATATTCTTCCTTGGAAGACCTCTTGGCTTAGAAGGGTTGGCCATACCTGTGATACGCTCAGTGACATCCAGTAGAGCTTGGCCACTCAGTTGACTCCATCTGTGGCCAAACTCTTTCATCAGTGATACTTTATCTACAAGAGAAACACACGTTTCTGCTCACTCTTCGGAGGTCATAGGAGAAAGGACAGTGAGGTGGGAAAGGGCAGGGTCAAGCCCATTTTATAAAATAAAGTCAATTTCTGCTGATTCTTGAATCCTTCCAGCCTCCTAGGGAGGGTTTTTAATTCCAAGAGAAAAGCTCTTCTTGCACAATTGTAGATCCAAAGTTGTCTGCTCTACCAGGAGCTATGTTAAACATTTCCCATCAGGGACCTCAAGAGTTCAATCACAAATAAGCAGTGAAAAGGGTTTGCATCCCAGAGTAAAAATGTGCCCCCCATACTTGGAACAGAGAAAGGCACTGAGTCAGGCAGTTCATGAGCTCACAGAGCAGCTGAGGTGGAGAAAGTGGAAACTCCCCTGGAAGACCTGCCTTTCTAGCACTTCATTTCTCACACATATTCCCCAGTGCGGCATTTTCAGAGCTGACATAAATCTGTGTAGCAAAGGAATTTGCAGCAGCCCTTGCCTAGGTAGCTATTTGCTACAGCCATCTTGCACCATGCAAAACAACATGTGGAACAAGGCATCATTGACAGCTGGATTTCTACCTGTTTCTTATAAGGAAATGAAGCTGCTGAAACAAAAGTTCTCCTTTGAAAAAAGAAGCCAAAGAAGGAAGGTGGGAAATGGTCAGCTAATGCCTATAAATGTAGATTCTTCCAGGAGGCTGCTCTGCAGAAGCTCTGATGGGCCTGTGTCCCTTCATGCCAACAGCAAAGCTATTCACTTGGGAAGTTAAATGGGGCCCAAGCAAACTCCAAAATCCCCTTGGCTCTGAATTCTAGCAAAGCTGTAGACTTCCAGGACTTCCTCTTCAGACAAGCAGCACAGAGCCAAGGGCTCCTGGGACCTTTGGGAAATGCTGATGCACATTCAAGCCTGTTGGGGCACTGGTGTGTAAGGACTGCAGCTCCACAGCTTCTGGTGGATGTCAGCTGCAGCGTTCCACAGACAACAAGAGCTGTCAGGGCTCTCAGCATTCTCTTGTGTGGGAGAGGCAGAGACACAGCTGAGGAGAGTCCATGTCAGGGGTCAGCCTTACCTAAATGAGAAATGGATTCTTCCAGCGCTTTCACAGCTGCAGAATGAACCCCGGGATCCTTTGAGTTCAAGTTGTTTGTAATTCCTTCAACCAAATGGATGATCACCGGGCTCAAGGCATTTTCCAGGATGCCAATGATTTCTGCCAGCACGTCCAGCGCTTTCTGCTTCACTTTCTTGTGGCTGTCAGATATTCTCAGGACAACATAATCAAAAATCTGTGGAGAAAACAAACAAAATGACAGCTGGATTACAATGTCCTTGTTTGAAGAGGGGATGTGGACATGTGCACTCAGCAATGTAAAAGATTGAATCTGATCCTTTTGGACAGGTCGGCACTTGCTTGCACAATTTCACTGTTTTCCTGGGGACCACTCACTGCAGTGGTTGCACAACCTCATGCTGGTTGAAAGATTTTCATCTATTTTGAAGAGGTATGGGTGGGGACAGAATAATTCCTATGGTGTTTTCCTCCACCTGTAAATATTTAAATTAATTAAATTAATTCCATTTATTAATTCAAAAAGATGACCTTTGCTTTAGAAGTATGGAACCAGATATTTACAGAGCTCATTTTTCTGTACACTTGCCTCAAGTACTGAGGGCAATTTTGATATTGCCAAAACTATGGCTGGAGGAGATCTATGTTTTCTTTAGTCTGTCTCTATCTCTGTGTCTGGAGAAGTGCAGGGCTCTGATCAACTCTTCCAGGAACCACACCATTTGTCTAACTAACACGTAGGCTTCTGAAATTTATTGTGCTGTACAGCTCTTATTAGAGCAGGTTCAGTCCCTTGACAGCCACATTATCAGGCACCATTTACTGGAGAAAGGGAAAAAGCAGCTTCTGGGAGGAGAAGGCACAGATCTGTTCTTATTCATTTTCCTCCTTTTCCAGAGAGAAGAACAGGACCCGCCAAGAAGGTTGAGCACCATCTTTCCCAAGAGGAATAGGGAATGGAAATGAGTAGCCAGACGCGTGCCTGTGCAAGACAAGATGAAGTTTACAGAAGTGTCCTATAAAACAATCTGGGTTTAATCCAACCCAGCCTGATACTTCTCTTCTCTATCAAAACCCATGTTTTATTTAGAGAATAATTGCCATGCTTTCAGTGCTGCTATTCCCTTCACTTAACCCAGCTGGGAGCAGGAGAGAGCATCAGCTACAGCAGCAGCAAACTCTGTCATCATCTGATGAACAGCATCAATAGGCACCTGCCCAACAAATACAGCTGGACTGAAAGAACTTGTTCTGAAGCCTGGATCTGAATGAAATTTGTCTGTGTAAGAGGGACCAGCCTGGCCCAAACTGCCAGGATGTAGTGCCAAGACACACAGAATGAACTTCACTGCTCCAGGCTTGGGGAAGGAGCTAAAGGAAAGGAACAATGAAGATACCCTACATACTTGGACAATGTTAGTGGAGATGAGCTGGGGGCGAGTTTGGCACAGCTCGAGAAGGAATGCCAGTCCTTCCAGCCGTGTCTGAAACCCCTTGGCTTCCAGGAGACTGTAAAGCTTCTGGAGCGGCTCTGTTTCTTCCACAGATGGAGGTAACGTGACCTGGGCTTTTGCACGGTGGAGGAGGCGTCCCTCAGAGGTAGACTTCACCCTGGAAAATAAAACCAAATTAGAACTTGGTGGTGATAATACCTTCAGTTAATGGAGAGCAAAACATCTCGAGGAACATCCCTAATGATGTGATTTCCAGCTAGAAAATCATGAGGCTCTGAAAAATAACGTGGACCTCATGACAATCATTACAGGAGACAATCTGCGAGTAACATTCTCACCAGTGCTCACTCAGGAAAACCAAGGATGAGATGTATCTGATCTACCTTCAGATGGCTTCCCAGGCACAAAGGTCTCATTGCTTTGTGGGGAAAGAGAATTTAAACTTGCAAGTTTAAATGCCTCCTCATAGGGGACATGTGTGTCTTGTAGTAAGGAAACTCATCACTCTGGAGAAGTGTCTCTACAGCAGGCATGACAATCTGTAACAGTAGCTCAGATGCCTCTGAACAGATGAACAGGGGCATATCTGAAGGATCCAGGAAATCAGTAACAGAGATAAAAACAGAAGGCAGACATCCCAGCACTATGCTAACTTTATGTTTGCTTCCCCAGAGACTAGATCCACAGCTTAACAAACCCACAGGGAACAATTCTCCTGCATCAACCTGTCTCTTCCATGAGCATTCCAAGTTCCTAGCTATGCTACTGAGGCATGTGCTCACTCTTCTGCCACCACTGAGCATGACAGAGCTAAAGAACTTTCCTCTGTTATCACAGGAGAACAGGTACAAGTAGCTCTGCCCCTGGCAGAAAGGACAGCAAGGACCAAATTGCTGTCTTAAATTTGGACTGCAGCACAGGGGGAAATAAACCAAACATGCAGTCCATCAAGCAAACAGTGTGAAGGACAGGAATATCATAACAAAACATCCACATTGAGACACCTGTTGACCAATGTCGCTTAGGAATTGCCTTGATACTTACTACTCAAACTTGGTACAGTTTGAGAGTAAGAAAACCATGAATCAGCCAGGCCCAACAACTTGCATGGGAGCTGCTTGTTTGGGGAATGGCATCTTGTTTCCTGACTGGGACTTCTCATCAAGACACCAATCTGAAAAAGACTCCTCTCTGATGAAAAAAACCAATCCTGATTGAATTTACTTGTCCCAAGTCCAGCAGCAGAGACACAGCCATCTCCATGCCTCCACAACACTGCCCTTGCCAGTGCACTGCATCGTCTGAGCCACAAACAATGGGTGTCTTTTTGTTGCCCAATTTCTGTGGAAACCTCTCCAGAGAAGCTGTGTTCAGTGTAATGCAGAAGTAGCCAATTTTTATCATGGAGCATTTGTAGGGAATGGAAACCATCTCTGGTACGGGTCATCTGCCCCAGAAAGATTTTCCTGAGGAAGGACATGTAAAGCTTGTCACATGCTTTGTCCCATCTAACAAAAGTGCTCAGTACCGTTTACTAGAAGGCAATGTGGCCTGGGGCTTCTTCGAGGAATCGCTGCTCTTCTTCACCGGCATCTTGACTGATGGGCCTTCACCCTTCTGGCTTTCCATCTCCTACAAAGACATAAAGAAACCCCATGACTCTTTAGAAAATGCAATAGGAAACTCCCTGTTTAAAACACAAGTTGGAACCTCAGGATCACGGCTACCAAGACTTAGGGAGACATTTCCTAGCTTACAGAAGGCAACAGACCAGAGATTCAGTAATGCCAACTCTTTGTTCTCAATAGCCCAAGGCAGGTTATGGGTGCTGCCATACTGAGCAGCACTCTAAAATCCCAATTTCATTAGTCTTGAGCAGAAATGGGAATAATGCACACTGGTAGGCAATGAGTGTTCTTTAAGGAAGCAGCAGAAAAATTTGGACTCTCTGGGAGCTGGCCCATTGTGTTGGAAGTTGATTCAACACTCGCTCTCCCTGTTCCTCCACAATGTCACGCTCCCTTCTATAATGTAGATAAGAAGAATAAAAAAACCCCACAAACAAACAAATGGTTTTCCACTGGACGCTGCTGAATTCCAGCTCCAGAGAGCTTGAGAGCAGGACAGTATTCCCAGCAGACAGACAGGAATTGCAGTAATGCAGATTGACACGTACATCTTTTGTATATTTGGAAATTTTCTTGAATATTTGGAAATTTTCAAGGCACTACTACGTCCAGTGTCGTTTGCATAGACTCTGTTATCTTCAGAAGCACTAGTCTTACTTAATTCCTTTACTGGGGGCACAGTAGGGAGAGCATGGTGAGGGGTTACACTTAAATGAAAACCCTTTTTCTCCTCTTCCCCTTTCCCCTTTGTGATATTCAAAATATTCAAAACCCCACTTTTTCCCTATGAATATCAGTCCCTTTGTAGTCTGCAGATGAACAAGCTGAGGATTAACAGCTCATTCCCAGGAGCAAAGTGATTCAGGAGAATGAGATAAAGACTGATTAGGTATAATTGATCTCATATAAGCATTGGCAATCCTTGCACAAAGGAGACATTTCTCCTGCCAAGCACTTACTTTCTTCTTAATTCTTGTCAGAATATCTTCCAGGTCACGGGTAGAAACAGATTGCTCCAAAAGCCTTTTAAATTTTGGATGACTTAGCATCATCTTCACCATCTCCTGTCCACAATGCCTAAGGAACAAAGGAAGGGAAAGAAAGGAAAGTGAACAAACATAGGAAGAGTGTTAACAGAAGAGGCTGATACCTTAAACTCATCAGGTGCAATCCTTGCATAAGAAGGCATTACCTACTCAGCAAAGAGAGACATTTACCTCCACTTGTCACTGCACAGTGCTGTCAGCTGAACACAAGAGGCAAGAGGAGAACGTGGGGCAACAGAAAATACCATTTGATTCTGAAACTGTGTGTGTGCTTCTGTGGGATCAATGGATCCCAGGGAACAAGCAAAACACATCTACTTGGTTGTCATAGCCTATTAACAGTGTCTTGCTGCCACTGCACAATAATTTGCCTTCATTTAACAGGCAGGGAAGCCAGGACAAAACACCTCTAGCTTCCTATTGATTATTCTATACCATATGTATGGACAGGGGCAGCTCGTTGCTCCTGTGTTCTTGGCAGCTATTAATGGGAATTTAATCATCAATGCAAAAGAATTCAATTATCAAAGTAAGGGGATTTTGGTGGTTTGGGTTGATTTTGCCACTCAGAACCTGCAGTGCTCTTCAAGAACAAATTTGGATGCCATTCAGCCACAGATAACAGCATTATAGATTTCTTCAGAATAGGTTTAGAAAGACTGAATACATTGGCTAAAGACCCCTGAAGTATTTCTAGGAAAATCTTAAGTTAATGAGAAATATATATTTGGGATTCTTCAGTGATGAAAAGTAGGCAATGCTTTGGCTTTGTGTGGTGCACCTAAGGCCAAACAAAACTGTTAGTCTGGCTAATCTGAGCTCTTTTGATCTCAGTCAAGAATCCTTCAAGTCACAGGAAGCTGGCAATGCTCCTTCTTGCTGGACAACCTCAGGTTACCCAGTACAATCATTTCCCTGGGGAACCCAGAGCACTGGTCACAATACCAAGGCTGACAGAGCTGAAGAAGGGTTTGGACAATGCTCTTGGGCACATGAAGTGTCTCTTGGGGTGTCCTGAACATGGCCAGGAGCTGGACCTGATGACCCTGATGAGTCCCTTCCAACTCAGCGTATTCCGTGATTCTATGCCCCTTATCCACATGGAGAGGTAACATATTATTTCCTGTAGTTTCTACAATTTTGTGGGTTTCCCTTTTAAAGCCAGACACCAAAGAGTTTTTGTGGTTTAGGAGGTGAAATGAAGATCATTACCTTGTGTCCTTGTGACAGTCCTGAGCAAGCTTCCCTGCCACCTGCGCCAGGGTCTCAGCCCTGGGTGTGCCTGCGATCTTCGTGACTCCAATTTTCCCCATCAAGGACAGGAGGAGTTCGGCCGCACACTTCCGCACCTGGACGTAGCGGCTCCTGGGAAGAAGAGAGCAAACACTGGGACACAGGGAGAAGGAGGCACAGCTGCACAGGCCTTGGCCAGAGAATGCTCCCTGTCCTTGCTGAGCAAAGGAGGCCTGGGTTCTCCCTGCAACTTTAGACACCTGTAGGAGGTTCTGTCCTCAGATAAACACAAAGTTAGCATTGCACAGAAGGAGTGCCTGCAAGGAAGAGGGAGGAATTCAGTCTCCCTGCATTATCTGATACTCAATTTCTTTCCCAAAATTTACTCCGAGAAAGATTGAAAAATAGATTACATATGAATAATTTAGAAATTAATGACAACTCATGCTGACCCATCAGAGGCACCCACTACACCAAGCAGCAGAAGCAGGACTGAGGCTCTTTCCTCCCATTTACCCCCAATTCTAGAGACCTCCTGCGAAAAACAAATGCAGGGAAAATGCCCCATGATTTGGGGCGTGAGGTTGCAGAATATCCAGCAATGCTGCCTGTTCCTTCTGTGAGGCTTGGCAAGGGATACATCTGAATGTTTTACCCTATTCCAAAGCTGAGGGAGGGGTGGCAGGCAGTTTAGCCAGGTTGTCCTGTTCTAGAGACTGTCTCTTGGGAACTATCAGGCCCAGCACCAACACTTAAGGCAGCATTTGCTTCAGCTGTCCAATGGCATTCGGCCTGTGAAGGTGCCTGTAAAGTGATTCATCATCTCAAAGCTAACATGAAACATCAGTTTGAACAGAAAGTAAAGCTCTAAGGCCAGGACAGTCCTACAAGAATCCTTTTGGCAGGAGCTGCACCTGCTGTGCTATCTGTGCCCCACCCAGCACATTCTCTCCCATGTGCTCCATGCCCCAGCAAGTCTCCTCCTTCTTTCTCAAGCTAATGGCATAATGAGGAGGCATGGTTTGTCCCAGGGCCTCTGTGCTTAGCGCTGTGAAATATCAAAGAGCGCTCACAGCTACAACTTCAATTGTCACTCTTCCCACAAAAGCACAAGGCTCTATCCTTAGCCTTTGCAGGCACTATCCTTTTCCCAGCATTCACCAGTTCTGGGAAGCTCTGACAGGCTGGGAGAATTCCAGGAAGCAGCAGGAAGCTGAGTCAGAGGAGGTTTAGGTTGGATATGAGGAAAAGGGTTTTCACCCAGAGGGTGGTTGAGCACTGGAACAGGCTCCCCAGGGCAGTGGTCACAGCACCAAGCCTGACAGAGTTGAAGAAGCATTTTAACAACAATCTCAGGCACTTGGTGTGATCCTTGGGGTGTTCTGTGCAAGGCCAGGAGCTGACCTCGATGCTCCTGATGGGCCCCTTCCAACTCCCCATATTCTACAGCTCTGTGATTCTGTGAACTTATAGGCTGCAGGAGGGCAGAAACAGGTGACAAGAGGAAAGAAGTGAGGTTGATGGGGGAATGAAGTCCCTGACTTCACAGAAGATGCAGGATGCAGGAGCCTTCCCTCCCACCATTCCCATTCTGTCTCTCATCCCTTCCCCCATGCACACACTAGAAGGTGAAGAAGATCACTAGAAGAAGAAGAACCTACTTGGCTCCCCTGTCCATGAGAGCAGCCAGTGCTCGTGCAGGAGTCACGTTCTCCACCATGATCCCCAGGGTCTGATTGGCTGCTTTCTCCAGAAACTCTGGGGAATTCCAAACCACTGGGAGCAGGACCTGAGCAATCTCATCCACCTCGGAGTCCATGTCCTTCTTCAAGGCTGCAAAGAGCTCTCCAAGAGTGACGATTGCAGCGTAGGACACCTTTGAGCGGAGGTTGGTCACCTGGGGAAGTGATGAGAGAAACATAAGAATCACCTTGAAAAGAAAACCAGTGGCCTTAGACAACAGTCCCAGGAACTGACAACACTTCCCACTGTGTCCAGGGGAAGATGAAAGCACAATAAGAGCAGGAGAGCATAGGCACACAAAGGCACTTAGTCTGGCACCAGTTTCTGGCCTCAGACCTGCTGACAGCAGGCCTAAAAACAAATCATTTCAATTAACTCTTCTATCATGTCCACCCCTTTGATTTTAGGCCCATTTATTCGGAAATAAACAAATTAAACAAGGGCTGCTAGCAAAAAATAAGGCACAAGTCATAAAGAGAAAAGAATCATGTGCTCCTGTTCAAAAAAGCAACACTATTAGTTGAAGGACTTAGCCAAGAAATGGAAAGCACAGGCTCAAATCTACAGACTAATTGGCAGTGTTGAATTACATCTCAGGCAGAGATTAGGACACTGGAAAATAACGTAATTAATGTCTCAGTTTGTGCATTTGCACCTTGCGTTACAATGACACCTCACTCAAAGATGAGTGTCAGACAGCCAACCTACCAGGAAATACAGCTACATGCACACACTGATCCTAGCTGAGAGACATTAGAAATACAAGGTCTAGAAACAGAAATGAAGGCAATCCCTGAGCACACATGGACATGAACATGCACATATCTGCTCTACACACCATGTATGAGGTACGGGGAACAATTCAGAAGAATGTTCTCACCTCGCTGGTAACTGCCAGGCAAATTTCACGAAGTCTACAAAGCAAGACTTCTGAATGGGACCCAGCCAGCTGTCCGATGCTGGAGAGCGCCTTCTCCTTCAGCTCCCTGAAAGGCAAGTCCCAAAAAGATTGTTTTTTCTCTCCACCCAAGAACTAGGCAGCACCCTCTGAAATGACCAGGCTGGCAGCTCAGTGGGACCTCAGTGGGAGGTGCTTTTCAAGGAGCACTTCAGGAAATTGTGGAACTCGTGGCCACAGGATGCTGTGGCTGTCAAAAGCACACACAAATCCAAGAGGCAAAGAGAGGGGTTTCAGAGTCTTCATTTGTGGCCATTTTACAAGACAGCCTTTCTGAAACCTCAGGCCCATGAGGTCCATGTTTCACTTCTTCTTAGAAGCTGTGAGACCGGACCACGCAGCTGTTTCCTGTCACCTCCCTGTACCTGTCCCTGAGACACAGTCCCATGGGGCTGTTACTGGGACTTTTTCCTTCTTTACCAGCCCCAGCAGGCAGTTCAGCAGTAGGAGACTGCACTGGCACTCTGGAGCTGACTTTCCACTCTGCAATCCAGGCCTGTCTCTCACCCACTCCACTTCTTTTCCTCCTTGCCCAAAAAAGCAGCAGGATGTCCCAGAAGATTCCACACCTGGGCAAGAACAGCTAAAACTCTGGCAAAGCCCACTACCTAAAACAACCCCCACAAGAGCAATATGTTATTTAAAAGGTGCAAACAACTCCATCTCCCAGCACCTGCTTTGTGCAGGCCCTCAGCTACAGGCAGGTTTGTGAGGCATCAGGGCTGCAGCACAGGGCTGGTGATCGATCCCACAGGAACCCCTGATGTCACCCAGACTCCCCCACACCTCCAGAGGATCTCTGCACCTCACAGGGCACCAAGGAGAAATGGGGAAGAGAAAGCAGAGGAGAAAGAGCAAAGCAAAGGTGACTGCACAAGGAGATGCATTGTGGCAGATTCTTCATGTTTATCCCAGTGTGAGTGGAGTCCTTATCCCCGTGTGAATGAAGCATCCACCAGTGAGTGGGTGCTAACCCAGACATCAAAAAGACAACCAATACCACCCAGCATCCATCAGGTTACCACCTCTGGGCCTCCTTCTGTCTGTGTCAAATTTTGGGACACAATGTGAGTTTTAACCAATTATTTCAGGCCCATATGATGCAGTGAGAAAGAAAAAGTTGAATTCCAAAAGATTCCTAGAGGATTATATTTCTTTTTCCTTCTCTTCTGCCATGAGACCTTCAGGAGTAATGACAGGCTGAGGGACTTGAAAGCACAAGTCAGGCCATTTCTCAGGAAGAGGAACTCCCTGGAGCTGCTTCTGGCATTCACAGCAGGAGGTCCCAGGGAGACCCTGTCACCTGCCATTGCTGTCAGCAGTGGGGCCAGAGAGAAATCTTACTCAGTCCCACTGGGCCAGTGCTCCAAGGCACCCAAATCTCTACACTCAAAAGTGCAGCCATCCGGCTTCTGCCTTCAGCCAGCAAATCATCTTGTCCCACAGCTTTCTCTCTTCCCTCAAGATTTCCTCTGCAGCTCCATGGAGCAGCAGGCAAAGCGAGCAAACAGCAGGGACCTGCTGCAGCTGGAGCACTGCTGCAGACCAAGGCCAAGAAAAGGCTGCTGTCAAATCTTTATCCTCTCACGGCTCTGCAGTGGTTTCACTGGTGCCCCTTGGCCCTCTGGGCTGTCGGGGCTCAGAGGCACTAGCAAGATCCACTTCTGAGCTACCTTAACGCTAAGAGGGAGACAGAGTGAACGGGGCCTTTCTTACCAGTCATCGCTGCCCAGCAAGGACAGTGCCTTGAGCAAGGCCTGCTGTGGGTCACAAGAGGCTGTGTCCTTCTGCCAGTTCCCACGCAGCGGCTCCTCTCGACGCTTGGCACCAGAGGCCGTCTGCGAGGTCACTGTGAGGAGAGGGTCAGCCATGAGCGCTGCAGCCCCGGGCAAGGCACCCCGCCATGGAGCGGCCTGCAGCCCCATCTCCCAGCCAGGCTTCCGTGTGGGACAAAGTGGCACTGGGACAGACACTTCCCTGCTGCCTGGCTCCTTGGGCTGCTTGCTTTCTCCCAGCCCCCCCAGCTGGGCCCAGCTCCAGGCTAAAGCTGACAGCTGCCCACACAGCGCCAGCTGCCAAGTGCCACAGCTACCACAGGCAGCGGCAGCTTCCTGAGGCCGCAGAGCTCCCACTGCCTGCCAGACAGCGCCCACCAGCAGGACTTGCTAGCCCAGGAGGGAACCCCTCAGCTGCCTCTCTTGTCTCAGCGCCCTGATTTCCCCCAGCCCCGACGACAGAGGCACTCTGCAACTCCCTGAGGAAAGACCTGCAGCTGCCTCGCCACAGCACCAAGCCCAGCCTGAACAACCCAGCCCTGCTGGGCCCGGCTGGATCCCCACGGAGCAGCTACCAGGGAGCAGCGATACCTGACCCTTCACTCCTGACAGCGCCTCTCTTCCCATTGCCTTCAAATCTTCTAGACAGCAGGCAGCTGACTGCACATACATTGTAGCCTACTGTTGCCCAGGGAGTACTTTATGGATTTTGTTCTTTCCAAGCATCATGAGTCTTTGCCCTTTCAGAGGGACACACTGGCTGTATTTCAAAGATGCTGAAGTGAAATTTCTTTGTCATCAAATGGATGTGTTTGTGAACTCAGCAGTGCCTAAGCCTTCACTTGAGGAAAAATGCCATTTCCAGTCTAGACAGTTGATATAAAAGCCTTCCAAATGCAAACTGAGGATAAAAATGTGCAAATACAGCTGCAAATTGTTGCCAGACACATGCTCTTGATAATCAGGTGTCCAGGCTTTGCCTTAATTGAATTTTTTGGTACAGAAAATAATGTAAAAGGTATGAGAAAAATCAGATGATAAATGCATGTCTTATGAAACTCATTCGTCATCAAAAGCACTGTGCATCCAAAATTTCATGTCATGCACTCAATAGCTCATTTACTAATGTGTAGATGAAAACATCAGAGCTGTCAACAATGATGGACTATCAACACTGAACAGAATCTAGATGAACTTCTCTAGACTCTGCAGGGTTTCTGTGCTACCTTGCCTGTTCTCACAAAGTATACCATAACATCAAAAATATTCAGACGGGGGCTAATGTGGATGTCACTGATGTACCCCAGACACTGACATCAGTGATGTCACTGCAGAAGTGTGTGGACATACACATCTAGGTTCACTATGAATGGAGAGCCACGTCAGGCTACTTCTGGTCAATTCTCAACATGGAAGTAGCACCTCTAGAAAGGAGCATTCCAAGTATCATTCCTAGCTCCTTTCTTCTTATCTCACCCTACCTGGAATGCTAGCACAGGCACTCTACCCACAGGGGAGAGACAAGAGCCACTAGGGACTATCTGCTGGGTATTTACTGCAGGCAGCAAACAGCCTGGGAGCACCAGGCAGCCCCTCCGGGCTGTCACCTGCTACATACGGCCACTGTATTTGGCTGGGGTGACACAGGAGGCACTGCTTGTTCCCTCTTGGCACTGCAGGCTGTGGGATGGCAGCAGTGAGGAGCCACTGGGCACTTCTGGGAGCAGCAGCACGACTGCACCAAGCTGCTGACTGCCACACAGAGACAGCCCTTGCTGGGATAGCAGGAAAGCTGTCTGCAGAGCCGGACAGCAGCACAGGCAGAGGGATGAGATGGTGAGTGGACAACTGATCGTGGTGGTACTCGTAGGTGCCCAGTGAGCACACCCTGGCACACTGCCCCACAGCTCATCCCTGCAGTTACAGCTGCCTCTTGCACCAGTGCTGTGGTTTGGATTATCAGGAGGGGCAAAAGCCAGAGCTTAGGCCTTTACCACTACTTTATTCAGCTCAACTTTCCAATGGAACTCTAAGAACCAACTGCTCCACTACTGCAGAGCTGGACTAACTCAGAAGTACATTTGCTGTTCATTCTCAGGACAGGCTATGGACCCAAGATCCCAGCTGTGCTGGGTGAGGCAGGTGGCAGTTTGTGCCCCTTGGGCAAGGAAAAACCCGTGGGGGAAAAAGCTGCCTCAGAGCAGGCTTACCTGAGGAGTTGCGTGGGAAGCTGCCATCCCCATGGATGATGGGCATATTGGGCAGTGAGGGCATGTTGTTCTGCTTCCTCAAGACCTTCTCCTTCAAGGCACTACCAGGGTATTTTCTCCGCACACTGGAAGCTGTGCCATCGACAGGCGGTACGCTAAAGCCTGTAGGGAGACCAAAGAGGAGCTTGTAAGTGGAGGCTGCTGCACAGGGTGACGATGGAAAGGGCCAGAAAACTTGCTGGACTCGGGTAACAGCTCTTTGTTATCCCAAAGAACTTCAAGTATAACAGTGGCATGCTAACATGGGACTGTGATCACAGTATCACAGAATCCTACAAGAGTTTGGCTTGGAAGGCACCTCTAAGCACCATCTAGTCCAACCCCAGTGAACATCTTCATCTTGACGAGATTCCTCAGAGCCCCATGTAAATTGGATTTGAACGCCTTCAAGAATGGATCAACAACAGCAGCTTCTGTGAGCCAACCCTTCCAGTGCTTCATCCCCTTCATTATAAAAACATTCCCCCTAGAATCTAATCTGAATCTACCCTCTTCTAGTTTAAAACCAAATTGCAGTGATGCTTCCCCTAAGAAAGAAGGAAAACCCAGTATTGCTTTGCTTTTGTTTTCCTGTTTCTGGCTGGGGAAGTTACCAAATGAAAGTGCAGATAGCCTTGAGTGATGCCCTCGGGCTGAGTGCTGCCTCCTAAGGTCCCTGCTGCCACCCTGGGGGCAGCACACACAGCACTGCAGTCAGAGCCCCTCAGCCAGGATTCAGTCAGGAACGCTCCTTGCTCCTGGGGCTACAACAGAAGCACTGGCTCAGGGCTTCAGCACAGCTCTACAGTGCCAGCTCCTCAGCAGGCTGTGGCAGGAGAAGGATCTCTGGTGTTTTCATTAGATGGAGTTGAATTTTGTTTCTTCTCAGTTCCACCATGGCTGAGAAGCATTCTTCTGGACTCCCCTTCCCTGCAGGCTTCTCTCCAGGAGAGAGTCTGAAGCCCCAGTCAACTTTACAAGACAAAATTTTCTACTCTGAAAGACTTTGGAGATGAAGGTGGGAAGCTGATATTCTGTTACTGAGTCAGTGAAACCTTGGGCATGACTCTTCATGCCTCTGTATTTTTTTTGGGGGGAAGGGAAAGAACTCCTCTTCAAGCTTCCACTCAGATGCAAGCAGAACAGCCTGACTGCAGCACCGTGCAAAGGGCAAGCAAGCGGTCAAAAAGGACCACAGGTGTAGTCTGCACTTACTTGCTTCCTCTGCATCCCCAGGGTCAGCTGTCTGTGGAGGCAGCTGCAAGGATGTTTCTGTTTGCCTCCTTCTCTTGAGCTCTTTCTCCAACAGCTCCATTTTCTTCCGCTCTAAGTTCTTTTGAGCCAACTTGCACAATGCAGGACGGATCTAGTTGCAAAGGAAATACATCACAAATGTAAGCAGAGATACCCAAACCAGACACAACATCTCATCAGGAGCACAGGGTCCATAGAGTGCCACAGTCTTTAATGCAGCTCCATATTCATCCCAAGTGTTTCAGAAGAATGTCTTCCACCCTCATCTTGGCAATTACACACACGGAGGTGGAAGACTTTAGGGCCACAACCTTACACTGCTCCAACTGCAACCTATGACAGGAAGCCCTGCTTGAAGCACCAAAGTCATACGAGTGCTCCAAGACAGGTGAAGAGCTCACATGACCAGAGAGCAGGCAGTTCAGTTCCTACAGGCCATGGCAGCAGAATAAAAACCATATAAATGTGCAATAAATACGCAGCAAGGAGGGGTAATTGCTCTTGCTTAACACTCATGGCCAGGAATGGCAGCTGTTTCTCACTTCCTGGCCTCTGAAGAGCTCATCTCTGAAGGTCTCTGAAGGACCTCAAGCAAATGACTCATGTGAAAACAATTTGCAGAAATATTGATATTAATGAGCAGAAAAAGTGAAAAAGAGACGGCTGTGAGATACAGCCAGAAAGGTTACCACGAAAAATCAAACTTTCATTTTATTTTTCAGCCTTGCTTACGCTTAACATTACAATCTTTGCTTCTCTGCTCCTGAGGGTGCAATTTGCACACATTCACTAGTCTGCAGCTTGCTCTGCCATTCAGAACTTCTCTAAAATGACCTTGGCACCTAAAGAATGCTTCTGGCATGACCTTAGCACCATCTCCAAATCAGTCACCTTTTCACCACTGGTAAAAGCCACACAATTGCTCTTTAAAAAGCAAATACATTCCAAGAAGAATCCCCATCCCTCAGGAATGGAAGATTATGATTATCAGTTACATTTGGGGCCAAGCAATAAGGAAAGGAAGTCTGCTCATCCCTGTCTTTAACCCTTACCTTTCCAGAGCTGTCCCTCAGGTCTTCATCACTCATATGACCAGGACTGGTGGGACGATCTGTCCCCTTGGCTTGGCTCAGTGGGAGGCCTGGGAATGGAAGGAAAGGTTGGTGTAAATCTCTGGCAGATTTCAAGCCCTCAAAAACACCATGCTGGGCAACAGGCAAGAAAGATTCCAGATTGCAGAGGTCTAACAAAACACAGGGATTGTGTATACAAACCTCCTGCTCCTTAATTGGAAATTTCACAAGGACATTCCCTCAGAGGAGGTTTCCCTATTTCTCCCAGTGCAGAACCAGACAATGTCCAAGCATCCCCTTTACATCCCAAAGGGTTCAGCTCAGAAAGTGCCCCAAGGAAAGGTTTTCTCCTTCAAAGGCAGGAAGAAGAACTGGGAACATTTCCCATTTCATGCTCAATGCCTGATTTTCTCTACTAACTGTGACACTGGAAAGGCTGCAGGGAGATAAATGGCAAGTGCTGGATGGAGAGGAATGCTTCCTTTTCCTGTGCTGCATTTCCAGGGCCCCAAGGTACCACTCCAGCTCCTGCAACTCAACACTTCACACTGGAGGAATTTTCACTGCACCACCACAGCACACTCCCAGTGACTGGGCTCTTCAGGAGTCCACTGAGCCCATCAAGGAATAGAAATCAATTGAAAGAATTTTTGAAAATAATTATTTTTGTCCAACTATTCAAAATATCACTTCTGTGTCAGAATTCTTAATGTCATTTGAGGACAGACATGTCCTGTACCTACCTCCTTCTTCAGAGTCATCATCTTCACTTCTGCTGCTGGGTGTGGACCTTGAGAAAATGGAGGACAAAAGAACAGATGAGGAGATAGAAAGAGAATGGAGGGAATGCATGTAGCATGAAAGGAGGCAAACCTTCTTAGCTTGGTCACTCTGATGAAGGAGGAAATGCAACACAGAAACTAAACAAGATGCAAAGCTGATTCATTGTTCTTAAGCTCTCAGTTGCTGGAGTCAGACAGAGCTGGCCAAGCTCCGGCTGAAACACAGCAGTCATTCTTCAACTTGCATCATAACCCCCCAGTTCTGCTGTCTCTCCTTTTGGAGCCAAGTGGCTCCTACAGCCTCTCTGAAGCAGCAAGAGCTGCTGAGCTGAGACACGAGGCTCTATGGAGGGCAGCTGCTTTTGTACTGCTGCAAAGCTTGACTTTGCCTGTTTGTGCCTTACACTGGTGACAGACTCGTGCTCCATGTGGTCAGAGCACTGCTGTCTCCTGAGAATGATATTACACCTTCTTGCTTTTTCAAGAATAAATAGGCTTTTCCACACACAGCTGTTAGAGAAGGATATTCTGATTGTACTTTAACCCTACAGAAGATTTTCAATGTGAGTGATACTTCTGTGGCTCCTTCTTTATTGTTATCACTCAGATAAGCTTGACAGCTACATTTTCTCACAAATATCCAAGCCAATATCTTTACATCAGGTATAGTCCTATTACTCTGCTCTAGCAACTTTCCTTCGTTGATCTTAAGCACTCACTGAAATATTTAACATCAATTGGATTATACATCTATACCCCATAACACCTCTGGGATCTCATTTCACAGTGCGGGCCCAGCACAGAGAATTTGCACCTTAGGTTTACTCTGGGATTCCTTTTCTTTCCAACAGTTGGCAACACACAGTGCTCTCCAGAATTTGACAATTACATCTATGAAGTAATTGCTTCCCAAAGCTAGTTTTCATCGCCCTTTTTTCTGTAACTCCCACTCAGTTCTGTGTTGGTGATTGTCAGTATATTTTTTTTTAAAAAAAATTATTATTTGTTGGCACGTGAACTATGGCGCCTAACTATAAAAGTATGAGCACTGGAATTTGCAGACACCTTAACAATTGCCAATATTTGCCCAAACACGTTAATGTGGCTGCAGAATCTGACAGTCAAGGATCACAGTATTCAAAGATCTGCAGCATCCAGACCCATGCAATACAGTTCCCAAATGACACCACAAACATTACAGAGGGAATCAACAGCCAGGTCCAGAAGAGGACCTGTCTTGAGGAGCTTTTCAGTCCTGCCTCCTCTTCCCCACCACCACCTCTGCTCTTGGGCCATATGGTGGTAGGTTTGACATTGGGCTGGATCACCACAGATAGGGCCAAATGCTGAATACACAGAGGTTTGCCTAAGTACATGGGAGAGCTGACTGTGCAAAATAACCTCACGAGATGGGAAGAGCGAGGTGAACAGCACACTGGAGCAGCAGACACCTTGGCTTACCTCATCTCCTGGGACTCTTGCACATCCAGCTGCAGAGAGCTTTGCAGAGACCCTGCAGCACTGCCAACATCAGGACTTACTGCCCTGCGTATTGGGGGGATCAAAGGCAGTCCCAGTGATTCCTTCTTCATATCCCCTTCAGTGGGATACAGCAAGGAAGCCTGCAAAGAGTAGAACACAGTGCTCACATCAAGCATCCAGTCTTGTCCCCATTCATGCCTCAAAAAATTTAGCCATGTTCTTTACTGGAACCTGGCAGGAGAACAGAAATCAGACTGATGGAACAGCCTGGCCCAGGATTGGGAATGCAAAGGGAAGTGCTGAGGGAGAACCCAGAAACCCTTCAAAGTCCTCTCCTGCTATTGTTACACACTGAAAATGTGAAGTCTGCACCACACACCCATTGCAAAGACATCCTGAAGCTCAGTGTCCAGCTGAGCTCTTCCTTGGCTCAGCTGCTTCCCTGGGCTCACTTCACAGGGACAGCTCTCCAAGCTCTGCCGGCAGCACAGCGACTGAAAATCTCGCACACAGGACATCGCTTGGTCTCCTTACCTTACAACTTTTTCCCTTTGACTTCAGCTCCTCTCTTTCTCTGGTGTCTTCATCATAGCCACTGCCATTTTTCCCACTCTCCTTCTCAAAGCTGCACATTTCTCTTCTGTTGGAAGACTGAGAGGTTTTCCGGATGGGAGGCAACGGCTCGGAGGGAAGGAGCATAGAAGGAGATAGCCGGAAAGATTCGGAAAAAATGAACCTAGTCAGCCCTGCAAAGAAGAAACAAAAAATGTAACTGGGGCAGCAAAGCAAACCTAAAGCATCAGAAGCTCCATATTTCTTGGGAGAGACTTCCTGAAAACTTCTAAATAGCTGCACAAGTTGACATTTCCAGGCATGAAGACCCTTGAAGCACTCCAGAGGAAAAGCCCTGCCCCGCTTGCACAGAGCTCCCACAGGAACAGCCTGGCCTCTGGGCTGGCCTGGGACAGCAGGGAGCCCAGAGCCCTGGGCTTTGCAGCCATGGCTCAGCTGCACATGCAGCCTCCTGCTCCTGTCCCTGCCCCACAGCTGAGCAGCCCTACAGCTGCACGGGGCACTGGCAGCAGCACAGCTCATTGCAGGGGGCACATGCAGGGCAGAACTGTTCCCTGGGGATGAGCACAGGCTCTCTAGGCTGGCACAAGACCCTTCTTCCTGCCAGAGAGCAGCCCAGCTCCCACCTTACCTCATGGCTGAGGCATGCTCAAAAGGGAAGAAGTGAGTTAGGTGAACTCCCACCTTTACAATCAATCCATCTAATGCATGAGCCATCCAGGGGGGTTTTGAATTATTCCGAAGATCGATTTGGATGTTATTTTTCATGAAACTAGCATCACTAGAATTCCTCTGAACTGTATGGAGCTGGCAAGCCAGGAGACTCAGCTTCTACTACTTTGCTTATGTGTTGCTCATTGCCCATCCACTACTTTGGGAACTCTTTCCTTCCTCCAAAGAGATGCCAGACAAAGCGGTGTGCAGAATTTGACAACTACACCTAGGAAGTCATTGCTTACCAAAGCTCATTTTCATGCCTTTTGTTTCTGTAACTCCCACTCAGTTCAGGGTGGGGTTTTGTTGGTTGCTTTTATTTCTCTTCACAACTAAGGAAGTGCTGGCACATGAACAATGGCACCCCATGTTAGAAGTGAATGAACATTTGTACTCCCCTTCACATGTCCTCAGTGTTCAAGGAGCCCAAATATGTAAGGAACAAAATGATTTTCCAACATTGCAATTTGCTCTGATTCCCTGCCCCTGGGGTTTATTCCCTGCTTGCTTTCCTGCCAAATACCAACACAAAGATCACCTGCAACAAAACATTTCTGATCATGGCAGTTAAAAACCATTAAGAATTTCCTAAATGCAAACAGCAGAGTATAGAGCATAAAAAGAAGACACGGATAAAATCTGTGTTTCTTTATCCCAGTACAATGGTGACGTCATTTACAAAAGAGCATCTGACAACCTTTGATGAGATAGGTAATTTCTAGGCCAGAATCAATCCAGCAAAAATGTCACCTGAGCAATACTGAGCAGCAATTCTCCCCATCTCCATTCAGCATTGCAGCTGCATATCAGCAATTAAGGAGTCTTTCCAAAGGGGCTGTACCCAGGATTTGGCAGAACAAACCCTGAGCAAAGGGACCAGGACATCTGATCCCTTTTCCTGCAGCAGCAAAATTATGTCTTCAAGTCTCATCTCTCCTAACAGTAAATGCCCAGAGATGGCAAAGGAACAACAACAGACTTTCATTGAGGCTTTCAACTTGAAAGCATTGGCTGACACAGATGCACCAGAGACTGCATTTTGTCTGGCACAATTCTGCCTGTCAGGGATCAGGCAAGGCAGGCAGGGAGGACAAGGCAGAAGGCATCTCCTCCTGCAGCCTCAGCCTGCAGCACTGACCCAGGCAGAGAGAGTCGGGGAAGAGATTTGTCATGGTGAACCTGCCATAGGTGGCTTTGGGCTTGTGCTGTCAGAGGATGACAAACTCAGACCCTGCATAGGCTGCATCCATTTTATAAACCTCCTTCTCCTTAACTGGAAATTTCACAAGGACTTTCCCTCTGAGGAGGTTTCCCTATTTCTCCCAGGGCAGAACCAGGCAATGTCCATGAATCTCCTTCAGATCTCAAAGGGTTCAGCTCAGGAACTGCCGCAAGGAAAGGTTTTCTCCTTTAAGGGTAAGACAAATGATGTGGTTAGATAGGGAAAGCTGATCGGAAGATCTCGCATTGTATGGGAAGATAGGTCCCCTCTTTCTCCAAAGTTCTATAACCCATAATATCACGGTGATGATATAATCATAACTCAGTCATATAAAACCATGCACACCAGAAATAAACCCTCTTCACTGTCCACCACATGGGTGTTTGCGTGTGATTAGCCCAACAGGCCTGTAAGTTAGCTGTCGTGTCACTCACAAACCGGGTCGCTACGCGTCATCTGAGGCAACATAGTGGTGCCGAAACCCGGGAGCGCTCCCCGACA
Source organism: Cyanistes caeruleus (assembly GCF_971803275.1). Taxonomy (NCBI): domain Eukaryota; kingdom Metazoa; phylum Chordata; class Aves; order Passeriformes; family Paridae; genus Cyanistes; species Cyanistes caeruleus. Next base: position 109,447,031 of record NC_141702.1, read on the forward strand.
CACGGGTACGAGCGGCCGGATTTCGGGAGTCTCGCCGGACGCTGAGGGATGGCTGGAGCGGCAGGACCAACTTCAGCGGGGAGGATGCTCCCGTACCGCCGGGATGCAGTCGCTCGGTAAGGTAGTTCCGCAGCTGCATAAGCAGTGGGGTATTGACTGCGAATCAAGGGACTTCGAATGCGCGGTTGCCAGATTACTAGAATTATGTGCTATTGATCATCCCATAGATATACTTCACCCAGATTGCTGGGATAGGTGTACTAAGGCCCTCACGGATGATGTGTTGTGCTTTAAGTCCAGCAAGTGTCTTAAAAAAGCTGGGCAAGAGTTATGCAAGTGCTGTGAAAAGCGCTCCAAGAGCAGGAAACTTGGAAGGCAGCTCAAAGCTGTTTAAAGGTTACACCACAGGTGGGGGTTGGAGCAGCCACTCAGACCACGTTTATTGATTGCCCCACCGATTCTAACTGGCCATACAATGATGACGGGCAACCTGAGTCGCCATCCTGCCTGCCCGGTCCTAGCGCGGGTTTGGCTGCGGAACATAATTTGCCGCCAGGGCGTACCGATGCCACGGAGCCGTGGGGCGCGCCTGACACCGCGGGCCCTGGAGATGTCGGGGAAAGGCCTCCGCCATACGCTCCGCGAAATGGCGCCGGGGAGAGGAGCAAGGGGCGGAGGGAAGGGTGCCTAACGCGTGCGGACATACACGATCGGAAGCCTAAGGGGAGGCGGGAGGACAGCGCCGATGGTGAAGGGGACGAGAGCTCACAGTCCAATCAGAGAGTGTGCTCTAGAGTATCTCCTTGTAAGGAAAAGAACCCGCTGGAAGGAAGGCGGAGAAAGGGAGGGGAGAAAACCGCTCCTGGGAAAGGGAGAGGGCGGAGTCCCACCAAAAAGCATCGAAGCCCGGAAGCCCACTACCACTCGGCTTCCACCTCCGATTCGGAAGGGGACTGGGGCCACAGACGGCACGCACGGGAGACAGAGCGGCACACACTTAAGCATGCATCTAGCTCAAGCTCTGACTCAAGACTCAGACTTTGAAAACATGCAAATAAATTTCATTAAGCCTAAAAGATCTGTGGCATCATTCCCACAAGAATCCATGCCGCTCACGGACTGGAAGGAGATCCAAATGGCATGTGTCGAATGGGCTTCTCCCACAGTGCTAGCATTTCCCGTGAGAGAAGTGAATGGTCAAAGGACCTATTCCCCTGTTAACCCCAAGGACGTGCAAGCAATTGTTAAAGCCATTTCTGAGAGAGGAATAAATTCTGCTATGGTTTCTACTTTAATTGATGGTGTCTTTGGTAACGACAACATGTTGCCTTTTGATATCAAACAAACATGCAGAATGATTTTTGATGGCGCTGGAATGATAGTATTTAGGCAAGAGTGGGAGAACAATTGTGCAAAAGAGCTAGCAAAAATAGCAGGGGACAACCATCCACTACAGGGTTCCAGCTTACAACAACTGACAGGCAGGGATCCAACAATGGTCACACCTCAAGCTCAAGCCCAGAACTTGAGAGCCCCAGAGGCTGCAGCCACAACTCGTGTGGCCCGAGAAGCCATTCGCACGGTCTGCAGGGTAGTTGCCAAACCTGCCCCATGGTCTACAATGAGACAGAAAGAGAGCAAAAGCTTTACTCAGTTTGTAGACCAGCTCCAAGCTGCCATAGACGCTTCCAACCAGCCGGCAGAGGCCAAAGGCCCAGTCGTCACCGACTGTCTATGCCAGCAATGTAATCTAGCCACCAAAGAAATTTTGCGTTCTCTGCCGCCTGACTCAAGTATCGCGGTGATGATTAAAGATGTGGCAAGGGAGGAACGCCTAGGTTCAGTCCACGCTGCTGTAGCGGAGGTCATGGCTGTTCAGAGCCAACACAACCGCAACCAGCAAACTTCGGGCCCATCACCCCAAGGCAAACCCAGAGGACCGTGTTGGGTCTATGGCAAAAAAGGACACGTTGCCCAAGAATGTAGGTCTAGGAAGCAGGGAAACGGGCAGGGGAGGGGACCAATGGGCTGCACGAGGCCGCCTCCCAGCTGGGACATTCAGCGGCCCACTTATGGGAACCCCAAATGGGGAGAACACCTTCCGAACCTGATGCCTCCACGAGATGCAACCAACTTTGTGGCGCAGCCAATGCCCATTGCACAAGGATCAACCATGCCCACGGGACAACAGAGCAATGCGGGGAAAGGAACCCTTGGGTGGCCCTGGCAGTGGAATGCAACAGCCCCCCAGCAGTATGGGGAATCTGCCCACAGCTTATTCGTCGCTCCACGACAGGCTCCTGGAAAAACCCACTGAACCGCCTCACAATCAGTGTCCCTTTCCTGATAGACACAGGTGCCGATGTAACTGTTATCCCACAAATGTACTGGCCTCCAAGCTGGGAGGTAGAAGAAGCCCTAACCATAGGCAGAGTCGGAGGAGTCTCAGTCGCCAAAAGGAGCGTAGAATTCATATCAATAACCCTGCATACTGAGGAAGGGCCTGAAAACACTGTAAGCCTTCGTGTCTATGTCCTATCAAACGTCCCACCTCTGTTAGGACGAGATGCTCTATCCCAATTAAGAATTAGGGTGACAAATTTACCCTAAGGGCTACTGCCACATACCCACCAACCCCGATCAAGTTAACTTGGAAATCGTCCAACCCAGTGTGGGTCGAGCAGTGGCCCATCCCTGAGCCTCGAATGTCAATCCTTTTACAATTACTCCAGTGAGAATTAGAAAGAGGACACATCGAACCATCCACCTCTCCATGGAACACACCAGTGTTAGCAATACCTAAACGCAGCGGTGAAGGCTTTCGTCTGCTTCATGACCTATGCGCTGTCAATAGAAAAATTCAACCTATGGGTCCTGTACAGACACGGCTGTACCTGCTAACTCTTTTGTCCAGACGGATCAACCGTGTGCAGCACTCAATATTAAAGACTGCTTCTTTTCCATTCCCCTGCATGACCAGGACAAAGAGCAATTTGCCTTTTCTGTCGTGTTCCCTAATGGTCAACAGCCCAATCTGCGCTTCCACTGGACAGTCCTTCCTCGAGGAATGGTCAACTCTCCAACCATATGCCAGATCATTGTGAGCCCAGCCCTAGCGCCCATTCGATCTGCGAACCCAGAAGCCACTATCATCCAATATATGGATGACATCCTTGTTGCAGCGCCGACGCCGGACCGTGTGGACGATCTTGTGTCAGCCATCTCTGAGGTTCTAAAGACCAACGGCTTTGAACTAGCAGAAGCAAAAATAAAGAAAGGTCCTTCTGTCACGTTCCTAGGAGTAAAAATCACCCACCAGCTCCTATGTGACACCCCCAACAGTCAAGATTCATCGCAACCTCAAGACGCTGCACGACGTACAACAGTTTGTGGGATCCTTACAATGGTTGCGAAATGTCATCCTCATCCCACCAGAAGGCATGTCTCCGCTGTACACGCTACTTCAAGGCAAGCATCCATGGGAACCCAAGACCCTCTCAGGAGAAGCCATGCGCTCACTCGATTTCATCGAACGACAGTTGTCTATGACAGTCCTTCCTAGATGGAACCCAAATCTATCTTTGGATCTATATGTACATTTTACCAGAGAGGGGGGAGTAGGAGCATTGGCACAAGGACCTCCCGATAAAGCGCAACCGGTACAATGGGTGACTCTCGGAAGAGCCTCACGCACGTTTACCCCGGGAGTGGAATGTCTCGGAAGCCTCACCATGAAGGGCAGAAGGCTTGCCCTGAGCTGCTTAGGTCCGAGCCTGTAAAAATATATTTGCCCTTCCGGAACCAGATCTCGACATCACTGGTAGCAATCTCAAAACATCTTGCTTTGGCACTTTTGGATTTGCAGGAGAGCTCTGCTACGCCGCTAAACCTCCATGGACTCAGCTGCTAGCGATAGCAGATGTTGACTTCCCACAGAAGGTCATGGACCGACCCCTCCCTGGACCAACCGTTTTCACCAATGCATCCTCAGCCACCTCTACCGCAGCAGTGGTGTGGCAGACACAAGAACAATGGCAATGCATGAAAATGAGAGACAAGTCACTGTCTGTCCAACTTCTGGAAGCCTCTGCTGTGGTACTGGCATGCAGATTGTTCCAATCAGAGCACCTTAACATTGTAACGGACTCCATGTTCGTCGCCAGGCTCTGTCAAGCGATGTCTGGACCAGGCATTTCAGCATCCTCTGCTGCTGCCATGATAGAAGAAGCACTTTCCTCACGTCAAGGCACCGTATCCGTGATACACATCAACAGCCATAACCCTGTTAAGGGATTCTTTCAAATCGGCAACGACAAGGCCGACGCTGCAGCGAAAGGGCTTTGGACTTTACAAGATGCACTGCAACTGCATGAGTCACTCCATGGTGGAGCCAAGGCACTGGTCAAGAAATGCAACATCTCAATAGCAGATGCCAGGCACATAGTGGCTACTTGTCCTCATTGTCAGAAACTGCCCTTGTGGTCCAGTGGGATCAATCCTAGAGGCCTCAAGGTCTCCAAGATCTGGCAAACAGACTTTACCCTCTGCCAAATATTGAAGCCTCGAGCTTGGCTCACTGTAACAGTAGACACATACAGCGGCATGATCATTGCAACCCAACATGCGAAGACAAATTCCAAGGCAACGATCCAACACTGGCTAACAGCTATGGCATGGCTTGGCATTCCAAAACAAATCAAAACAGACAACGGTACAAACTTTATTGCCAAGTCAACTCAAGAGTTCGTTACTAAGTGGAACATCACCCTAAAGCAGGGCATTCCGTACAACAGCACGGGTCAAGCCATCTTGGAGACAGCAAACCAAACCTTGAAATCTAAGTTAGAAACCTTAGCCAAAGCAGGAGGGTTTACCAATAACATCCCTCCGCCAGAACAGCCACGCTTGCTAGCCACCGCCATGCTAGCGTTGAACCAATTTCCCAGAGGAGATCAAGCACAGACCCCTTCCCAAAAGCATTGGGCCACCGAAGCACTGAAAGAAGGCCCACCAGTAAAAATTAGAAATTAATTTGGAGATTGGGAATCAGGATGAAAATTGGTCCTGACAGGTCGGGGTATGCCACAGTAGAGAAAGATAATATTATTAAGTGGTGTCCATTGAAATCAATAAAGCCTGTGTTGTATAACTTAACTAATGAAACCTCAGAGTTTCTCTTGACAGGTCTACCACTGTAATCCTCCACGTCGACCTCGCTTCTCGTTCTCGACATGGACATCGGCAGTTTCACAACAGCATCTGTGCCTTTGTGTTTTCCTGTTTCTAAGCCTGCCTCACGTTGAACAGGGAGAACTGGATGTGTCATCCCAGTGTCATTAGGCAGCCAAAATAGCTCAGTTGGGAGAGCGTTAGACTGAAAATCTAAAGGTCCCTGGTTCGATCCTGAGTTTCAGCAGAGCTACAGCAGAGACTTGAACAGCGTAGCCGACAATGTTCTCAACAGAACTGGTTTAACTTCAATGTTCAGCCAGTCCCCCTGGATTGTTACCCTCATATCCATGTTAGCAGGACCAGTTATAGTTGTTGTGTTTGCACTTATTTTTGGTCCTTGTCTTCTTAGTAAGTTAGCCCAGTTTATAAAAACCCGTTTAGATAAAATTGACATTTTATATTTAGAACAGAGACAGTTAACCTGAGTTTGTATGATAGTTCGTACTAACACACCGCGGTTACGTTTAATGTTCATTACTAACAAGTTCACAGTTTGTTGTTAATTACATATTTAGTTATAAAGTTCTGATCATGGAGAGGGGGGAGATGATGTGGTTAGATAGGGAAAGCCGATCGGAAGATCTCGCGATGTACGGGAGGATAGGGCCCCTCTTTCTCCAAAGTTCTATAACCCATAATAACACGGTGATGACATAATCATAACTCCGTCATATAAAACCATGCGCAACGGAAATAAACGCTCTTCACCATCCACCACATGGGTGTTGGCGAGTGATTAGCCCAACAGGCCTGTAAGTTAGCTGTCGTGTCACTCACGAACCAGGTCGCTACGCCTCATCTGAGGCAACAGACAAATGACTGGAAACATTTCCCATTTCATGCTCAATGCCTACTTTTTCTTTACGAATTGTGACACTGGAAAAGCTGCAGGGAGATAAAGGGCAAGTGCTGGATGGAGAGGAATGTTTCCGTTTCCTGCACTGCATTTCCAGGGCCCCAAGGTACCACTCCAGCTCCAGCCACTCAGCACTTCACACTGGAGGAATTTTCACTGCACCACCACAGCACATTCCCAGTGACTAGGATTCCGACAAACCCATAGAGTCAATCAAGGTATTGAAATGAACTAAAAATATTTTTAAAATAATTATTTTCAAACTAGCTTTCAAAAAGTCACCTCTGAGTCAAAATTCCAATGGTCATTTGAGGACAGACATGTCCTGTACCTACCTCCTTCTTCAGAGTCGTCATCTTCACTTCTGCTGCTGGGTGTGGACCTTGAGAAAATGGAAGACAAAAGAACAGATGAGGAGACAGAAAGAGAAAGGAGGGAATGCGTGTAGCATGAAAGGAGGCAACCCTTCTTAGCTTTGTCACTCTGATGAAGGAGGAAATGCAACACAGAAACTAATCAAGATGCAAAGATGATTCATTGTCCTTAAGCTCTCAGTTGCTGGAGTCAGACAGAGCTGGCCAAGCTCCGGCTGAAACACAGCAGTTATTCTTCAACTTGCATCATAACCCCCCAGTTCTGCTGTCTCTCCTTTTGGAGCCAAGTGGCTCCTACAGCCTCTCTGAAGCAGCAAGAGCTGCTGAGCTGAGACACGAGTCTCTATGGAGGGCAGCTCCTTTTGTACTGCTGCAAAGCTTGACTTTGCCTGCTTGTGCCTTACACTGGTGACAGTCTCGTGCTCCATGTGGTCAGAGCACTGCTGTCTCCTGAGAATGATGTTACACCTCCTTACTCTTTCAAGAAGAAAAAGGCTTTTTCACACACAGCTGTTATGGAAGGATATTCAGACTGCACTTTAAAAGCCCTACAGAAGACTTTCAATGTGAGTGATACTTTTGTGACTCCTTCTATATTGTTATCACTCAGACAAGCATGACAGCTACATTTTCTCAACTTCTCCAAGCCAATATCTTTCCATCAGCTACAGTCCTGTACCTCTTCTCCAGCACCTTGCTCTTTTTGATCTTAAGCCCAGATTGAAATATTAAACATCAATTGGGTTATGCAGCTGTACCCCAAAACTTCTCTGGGATCTCATTTCACAGTGGAGTCCCGTGCACAGAGAATTTGCACCTTAGGTTTACTTTGGGATCCCTTTTCTTTCAAATAGTTGGCAACACACAGTGCTCTCCAGAATCTGACAATTACACCTATGAAGTAATTGATTCTCAAAGCTAGTTTTCATCACCCTTGTTTTTGTAACTCCCACTCAGTTCTGTGTTGGGGATTGTCACTATATTTTTCTTGTCAAAATATATGTGCTGGCAAATAAACTACAGCATCTGACTTTAAAAGTAAAAGAACTGGAATTTGCAGACACCTTAACAATTGCCAATATTTGTCCAGTCATATTCTTGTGGCTGCAGAAGTTGACAGTGAACGATGACAGTATTTAAAGATCTGCAGCATCCAGACCCATGCAATACAGTTCCCAAATGACACCACAAACATTACAGAGGGAATCAACAGCCAGGTCCAGAAGAGGACCTGTCTTGAGGAGCTTTTCAGCCCTGCCTCCTCTTCCCCACCACCACCTCTGCTCTTGGGCCATATGGTGCTGGGTTTGACATTGGGCTGGATCACCACAGATAGGGCCAAATGCTGAATACACAGAGGTTTGCCTAAACACATGGCAGAGCTGACTGTGCAAAATAACCTCACGAGATGGGAAGAGCGAGGTGAACAGCACACTGTAGCAGCAGACACCTTGGCTTACCTCATCTCCTGGGACTCTTGCACATCCAGCTGCAGAGAGCTTTGCAGAGACCCTGCAGCACTGCCAACATCGGGACTTACTGCCCTGCGTATCGGGGGGATCAAAGGCAGTCCCAGTGATTCCTTCTTCTTATCCCCTTCAGTGGGATACAGCAAGGAAGCCTGCAAAGAGTAGAGTACAATGCTCACATCAAGCATCCAGTCTTGTCCCCATTCATGCCTCAAGAAATTCAGCCATGTTCTTTACTGGAACCTGGCAGGACAACAGAAATAAAACTGATGGAACAGCTTGGGCCAGGATTGGGAATGCAAAGGGAAGTGCGGAGGGAGAACCCAGAAACCCTTCAAAGTCCTCTCCTGCTATTGTTACACACTGAAAATGTGAAGTCTGCACCACACACCCTTTGCAAAGACATCCTGAAGCTCAGTGTCCAGCTGAGCTCTTCCTTGGCTCAGCTGCTTCCCTGGGCTCACTTCACAGGGAAAGCTCTCCAAGCTCTGCCGTCAGCACATCGACTGAAAATCTCCCACACAGGACATAGCTTGGTCTCCTTACCTTAAACCTTCTTCCCTTTGACTTCAGCTCCTCTCTTTCTCTGGTGTCTTCATCATAGCCACTGCCATTTTTCCCACTCTCCTTCTCAAAGCAGCACATTTCTCTTCTGTTGGAAGACTGAGAGGTTTTCCGGATGGGAGGCAACGGCTCGGAGGGAAGGAGCATAGAAGGAGATAGCCGGAAAGATTTGGAAAAAATGAACCTAGTCAGCCCTGCAAAGAAGAAACAAAAATGTAACTGAGGCTGCAAAGCAAACCTAAAGCATCAGAAGCTCCATATTTCTTGGGAGAGACTTCCTGAATATTTCTAAATAGCTGCACAAGTTGACATTTCCAGGCATGAAGACCCTTGAAGCACTCCAGAGGGAAAGCCCTGTCCCGCTTGCACAGAGCTCCCACAGGAACAGCCTGGCCTCTGGGCTGGCCTGGGACAGCAGGGAGCCCAGAGCCCTGGGCTTTGCAGCCATGGCTCAGCTGCACATGCAGCCTCCTGCTCCTGTCCCTGCCCCACAGCTGAGCAGCCCTACAGCTGCACGGGGCACTGGGAGCAGCACAGCTCATTGCAGGGGGCACATGCAGGGCAGAACTGTTCCCTGGGGATGTGCACAGGCTCTCTAGGCTGGCACAAGACCCTTCCTCCTGCCAGAGAGCAGCCCAGCTCCCACCTTACCTCATGGCTGAGGCATGCTCAAAAGGGAAGAAGTGAGTTAGGTGAACTCCCACCTTTACAATCAATCCATCTAATGCATGAGCCATCCAGGGGGGTTTTGAATTACTCCGAAGATCAATTTGGATGTTATTTTTCATTAAACTGGCATCACTAGAATTCCTCTGAACTGTATGGAGCTGGCAAGCCAGGAGACACAGCTTCTGCTACTTTGCTTATGTGTTGTTCATTGCCCATCCACTACTTTGGGACCTCTTTCCTTCCTCCAAAGAGTTGCCAGACATAGTGGTCTCCAGAATTTGACAACTACACCTAGGAAGTCATTGCTTTCCAAAGCTCATTTTCTTTGCTTTTGTTTCTGTAACTCCCACTCAGTTCAGGGTGGGGTTTTGTTGGTTGCTTTTATTTCTATTTACAACTAAGAAAGTGCTGGCACATGAACAGTGGCACCCCATGTAAGAAGTGAATGGAGCTTTGTACTCCCCTTCATATGTCCTCAGTGTTCAAGGAGCCCAAATATGTTGTATGTTTATTCAGTTCTTTTAAAACTGTTAATATTTCATCTCTTTGGTGTGTTCCTGGTTCACCCCCTTTTACTGTTTTGGTTGGTTCCGTTTGTCTGTTATGTAAACCCCTCCCAGTTTTCCTGACTGTTCCCCATCAATCACCTTTACCCTGCCCCATCTCCCTTTACCCTGCCCCATCTCCCCATCCGTCACTGTAAACCTTACCTCTCCTTCCAGCTCCTTCCATGTATATCATCCATTCCTCGATACGTTATTGGTTGTTATGTTATGTTCCCGCCTTCTTTAGATCCCCATTGGTTCCTGACATTGTAACCTCCTCCCCTTAACTCTCCTCCGTGAGCTCCCATTGGGCCCTGGACTGTGCCCTCCCCTGAGATAAAACCCAGTTCACAGAGGTGGCTTGGGGTTTTCTTTGGTTCTGTTTTGTCCCAGCCCAGGCACTTGTGCTCATGCCCTCTCCCAAATAAACCTGTCCCTGGGAACTACAGCCGAGTGAGTCTCCTCCATCCTTTTCCACCACCCACGATGCCTGATCTGGCACAGCCCGGCAGGATTCAGTGTTCTGAAGGTTCTGCAGTGGGATCGCCTTTCCCCTGCAGTTCCCCACTCCTGGCGACTGCCCGTGCTGGAGTGGCACCGTAGAGCTAGCCCGGAGCTCCGGTGCGGCCAAGAGCAGCGTCAATATGTAAGGGAAAAATTGGTTTTCCAACACTGCAATTTGCTCAGAGTCCCTGACCCTGGGGATTATTCCCTGCTTGCTTTCCTGCAGAGACACCAAATACCAACACAAAGATCACCTGCAACAAAACATTTCTGATCATGGCAGTTAAAAACCATTAAGAATTTCCTAAATGCAAACAGCAGAGTGTAGAGCAGAAAAAGAAGACACGGATAAAATCTGTGTTTCTTTATCCCAGTATAATGGTGACGTCATTTACAAAAGAGCATCTGGCAACCTTTGATGAGATAGGCAATTTCTAGGCCAAAATTAATCCAGCAAAAATGTCACCTGAGCAATACTGAGCAGTAATTCTCCCCAACTCCATTCAGCATTGCAGCTGCATATCAGCAATTAAGGAGTCTTTCCAAAGGGGCTGTACCCAGGATTTGGCAGAACAAACCCTGAGCAAAGGGACCAGGACATCTGATCCCTTTTCCTGCAACAGCAAAATTATGTCTTCAAGTCTCATCTCTCCTATCAGTAAATGCCCAGAGATGAAAAAGGAACAACAACTGACTTTCATTGAGGCTTTCAACTTGAAAGCATTGGCTGACACAGACGCACCAGAGACTGCATTTTGTCTGGCACAATTCTACTTGTCAGGGATCAGGCAAGGCAGGCAGGGAAAGACAAGGCAGAAGGCATCTCCTCCTGCAGCCTCAGCCTGCAGCACTGACCCAGGCAGAGAGAGCTGGGGAAGAGATTTGTCATGGTGAACCTGCCATAGGTGGCTTTGGGCTTGTGCTCTCAGAGGATGACAAACTCAGACCCTGCATAGGCTGCATCCATTTTATAAACCTCCTTCTCCTTAACTGGAAATTTCACAAGGACTTTCCCTCAGAGGAGGTTTCTCTATTTCTCCCAGTGCAGAACCAGGCAATGTCCATGGATCTCCTTCAGATCTCAAAGGGTTCATCTCAGAAAGTGCCCCAAGGAAAGGTTTTCTCTTTTAAGGGCAAGACAAAAGACTGGAAACATTTCCCATTTCATGCTAAATGCCTACATTTTCTCTACGAATTATGATACTGGAAATGCTGCAGGGAGATAAATGGCAAGTGCTGGATGGAGAGGAATGCTTCCTTTTCCTGTGCTGCATTTCCAGGGCCCCAAGGTACCACTCCAGCTCAGCCACACAACACTTCACACTGGAGGAATTTTCACTGCACCACCACAGCACACTCCAAGTGACTGGGCTCTCCCAGCATCCCTTGGGCCCATGATGGAATTGAAATTAATTTAAAGAGACTTTGAAAAGAATTATTTTCAAAAAAGCTTTCAAAATACCACTTCTGTGTCAAAATTCTTAAGGTCATATGAGGACAGACATGCCCTTTACCAACCTCCTTCTTCAGAGTCATCATCTTCACTTCCGCTGCTAGATGTGGACCTTGAGAAAATGGAAGACAAAATAACAGATGAGGAGATCAAAAGAGAAGGGAGGTAATGTGTGTAGCATGAAAGGAGGCAACCCTTCTTAGCATGGTCACTCTGATGAAGGAGGAAATGCAACACAGAAACTAAACAAGATGCAAAGCGGATTCAGTGTTGTTGGGAAGGTAGAATCAGAAAGGAATTATAAATATGACTCCTTAGCCAGAAAGTCTAAGGAAGAAATACAAATGAAAGCATCGTTTAAATAATTCAAAGAAACCGGTCGTGTATGCCAGAACACATTCTTTCCCTAAGTAAAACTAAGCTGAGACCCCTCTCCCCAGCTTTATAAGGAAAAGTCTGAAGTACCCCTGAGATACCTAAAAATATGCAAAAGCAGCGATTTCTATACGGTGCACACAAATGTTACTGTATTAGTATACTTATAAAGATTGGTTGGTAAAAAAGTAGAATATTCAAATGTACAGGTTATAGAAGTAATTGTAAAGGAGACCTCGATCTCTTGCTACTCTTTTTCTGGCTCTCTCACTTCTGTTCTGTTACTCTCTTTCTAAGCTATCTTAAGTCTTAAAATCATGTATTCATCTTCTGCACCCTCTTGTATTATTTCCTCTGAGCCTGCTTCGAGCTTCATCTGTTGGCTCTCAGCAGAGTTCTCTCTCCCACGTCCTGAAATAAACTACAAACATCTAACTCGACTATAGAGGTCTCTGCCGTGTGCCAGACCGTCCGCGCCCCGAGGTATCTCTTAGACATTGTCCTTAAGCTCTCAGTTGCTGGAGTCAGACAGAGCTGGCCAAGCTCTGGCTGAAACACACCAGTCATTCTTCAACTTGCATCCTAACCCCCCAGTTCTGCTGTCTCTCCTTTTGGAGCCAAGTGGCTCCTACAGCCCCTCTGAAGCAGCAAGAGCTGCTGAGCTGAGACACGAATCTCTATGGAGGGCAGCTGCTTTTGTACTGCTGCAAAGCTTGACTTTGCCTGCTTGTGCCTTACACTGGTGACAGTCTCGTGCTCCATGTGGTCAGAGCACTGCTGTCTCCTGAGAATGTTACACCTCCTTGATCTTTCAAGAAAAAAATAGGCTTTTTCACACACAGCTGCTATAGACAGGATATTCAGACTGCACTTTAAAAGCCCTACAGAAGATTTTCAATGTGAGTGATACTTTTGTGACTCCTTCTATATCGTTATCACTCAGATAAGCATGACACCTACATTTTCTCAACTTCTCCAAGCCAGTATCTTTCCATCAGCTACAGTCCTGTACCTCTTCTCCAGCACCTTGCTCTTTTTGATCTTAAGCCCAGATTGAAATATTAAACATCAATTGGGTTATGCAGCTGTACCCCAAAACTTCTCTGGGATCTCATTTCACAGTGGAGGCCCATGCACAGAGAATTTGCACCTTAGGTTTACTTTGGGATCCCTTTTCTTTCAAACAGTTGGCAACACACAATGATCTCCAGAATCTGACAGTTACATCTATGAAGTAATTGATTCCCAAAGCCAGTTTTCATCGCCCTTGTTTTTGTAACTCCCACTCAGTTCTGTGTTGGGGATTGTCACTATATTTTTCTTGTCAAAATATATGTGCTGGCAAATAAACTACAGCATCTGACTTTAAAAGTAAAAGAATCAGAACTGGAATTTGCAGACACCTTAACATTTGCCAGTATTTGTCCAGTCATATTCTTGTGGCTGCAGAAGTTGACAGTGAAGGATCACATTATCTAATGATCTGCAGCATCCAGACCCATGCAATACAGTTCCCAAATGACACCACAAACATTACAGAGGGAATCAACAGCCAGGTCCAGAAGAGGACCTGTCTGGAGGAGCCTTTCAGTCCTGCCTCCTCTTCCCCACCACCACCTCTACTCTTGGGCCATATGGTGCTGGGTTTGACATTGGGCTGGATCACCACAGATAGGGCCAAATGCTGAATACACAGAGGTTTGCCTAAATACATGGCAGAGCTGACTGTGCAAAATAACCTCACGAGATGGGAAGAGTGAGGTGAACAGCACACTGGAGCAGCAGACACCTTGGCTTACCTCATCTCCTGGGACTCTTGCACATCCAGCTGCAGAGAGCTTTGCAGAGACCCTGCAGCACTGCCAACATCGGGACTTCCTGCCCTGCGTATCGGGGGGATCAAAGGCAGTCCCAATGATTCCTTCTTCTTATCCCCTTCAGTGGGATACAGCAAGGAAGCCTGCAAAGAGTAGAACACAGTGCTCACTTTACGCATCCAGTCTTGCTCCCACACATGCCCCAAGACATTCAGCGATGGACTTCACTGGGACCTGGCAGCAAATGACCAGTCAGACTGATGGAGCAGCTTGGCCCAGGATGGAGAATGGTGCCCTAGGACAGGCAGGTGGTGGGGGAGAGATCATGTCACACATTTACCACCTCTCCCCTCATGCTCACTTCTGTACGAGTGTGACTGCATTCCCAGCTGGGAATCATCCACAGGTTTGACATCAAGATGTTCTCAGGTGACGATGCCTCCACTGGCCTTTTGGATGTATGGGAAGGCATTTATATCCCTATAAACTCCCTGCCCCTAAAGCACCTAACAACCATTGCTGATCTCCAGCCACGTCCCCACAAAGCCATTCTGCAGGATGGCAAAACCTGCTTTTCTCAAGCCCTTCATTCCTTCTGCTGCTGCCCTTCCCTCCTACAGTTCCCCAGCAGCCTTTGAGACAAGATGCTGCTGAGCTCTCAGGATGCCCAGAGCTCTCCAGCTCCCACACATCCAGCATCTCAGGCTCGCTGGCATTTAGGAAGTTCAGCAGAGCTCTCTGATCTGCGGCTCAATGCAAGGTCTCTGCCTGCCCAAGTTGCGCCAGGGCTCCCATGCCATGACCAGGAAGGGGGGTGGAGGAAGCAGGGACAGATGCACACCCTTCCTTAGTATCCCATCATTTCTGGCACAGCTAAAAAGCCAAATCAGGACCTGTTCAATCTTCAGTAAAAACATCAGTTCCTGTCAGGGATACATGGGACCCTTTCTCAGCAAGGCTGAGACCAAGTACCCAAGCCTTTGACTGGACATTCAGTCTGCCAAAGCTGTTGTCCATCTGCCTCCTCCTGCACCCCATGGCAAACCCAAAACAACTGCAGCTCCTGGCCCTGCTGCAAAGCTAATGGTGTGGCTGGGCTCTGGGCTGCTGTCCCCATGGCCACCTCCCACCCCTTCCCTATGGACAAAGCCATGCCAGAGCACACAGCTGCCCAGAAGCTGATGAAGTCTAGAAACAACATCACAGACAACTGTGCAGAAGGCCATGGCTGTACAGCTCCAAAGCTGAGACAACCTGGAACTGACTGTGCAGGACTGCCTGTTCCAGCAAACATCCCAACCAGACCCAGCTGAGACAAAACACCACCCAGACATAGAGATGCTTCTCAGATACTCATAGGTTACTAAATGTAGAAGGATTGCTTGGCCAGAGTGGACAACTTTACATGCTCTGACTGCTTCTGGGTGTTCTCTCAGCCACAAGACAGAGGAGGGACCATGGCATAGCCCAGAATCCCTTCAAAGGCCTCTCCTGCTCTTGACAGATGCTGAGGACATGAAGTCTGCACCACACACCCATTGCAAAGGCATGCTGACCTGCAGGGTCCAGCTGAGCTCTTCCTTGGCTCAGCAGCTTCCCTGGGATCACACCACAGGGAAAGCTCTCTGAGCTCTGTCTACAGCACAGAAACTGAAAATCTCCCACACATGACTTAGCTTGGTATCCTTACCTTACGTCCTTTTCCCTCTGAATGTGACTCCTGTTCTTTTCTGGTGTCATCGTCATTGCCAGTGCCACTTTTCCCAGTAACGTGCTCTCCACTGCAACTCTTCATTGGCTTGGAAGAGCTCCTTGGGATGAGGGGCATTGGCTTGGAGGGCAGGAGCACAGAAGGATTTGCCAGAGAAATCCTCTTGGCAAGAGGGTAGCCAGTCAGGCCTGCAAAGTAGAGACACAAAATATAACACAGGTTGCAGTGCAAACCTAATGCATCTGGAGCTCCATATTTCATGGGACAGACTTGCTGCAAACTTCTAAATAGCTGCACAGGGAAACCTGCTCCTGCCTGCAGCCACTTGAGGCAGGCCAGGGGACACCCTGCCCCACTTGCACAGAGCTACCACAGGAACACTCTTTGGGATCTCTTTCCTTCCTCCAAAAGAGTTGCCAGACACAGTGGTCTCCAGAATTTGACAACTACACCTAGGAAGTCATTGCTTTCCAAAGCTCGTTTTCATCGCCCTTGTTTCTGTAACTCCCACTCAGTTCAGTGTGGGGATTTGTTGGTTGCTTTTATTTCTCTTCACAAGTAAGGAGGTGCTGGCACATTAACAATGGCACCCCATGTTAGAAGTGAATGAACCTTTGTACTCCCCTTCACATGTCCTCAGTGTTCAAGGAGCCCAAATGTGGTGCAAATAAATTGGTTTTCGAACATTGCAATTTGCTCAGATTCCCTGCCCCTGGGGTTTATTCCCTGCTTGCTTTCCTGCCAAATACCAAGTGCCCCAAGGAAAGGTTTTCTCCTTTAAGAGCAGGACGAAGGAGTGAGAAAATTTCTCATTTCATGCTCAATGCCTCCTTTTTCTCTACTAATTGTGACACTAAAAAAGCTTCAGAGAAATAACGAGCATGGGCTGCATGGAGAGGAATGCTTCCTTTTCCTGTGCTGCATTTCCAGGGCCCCAAGGTACCACTCTAGCTTCAGCGAAGCAACTTGTCACACTGGAGGAATTTTCACTGTACCACAATAGCACACTCCCAGTGATTGGGCTCTCCAAGAGTCCACTGAGCCCATCAAGGAATTGAAAACAATTTAGAGAAATTTTGTAAAGAATTATTTTTAAACCTGGCTTTCAAAATGTCACCTCTGAATCAAAATTCCAGTGCTCATTTGAGGACAGATATGTCCTGTACCTACCTGTATGTTGATATTCCATGTCCTTGCTTCTGCTGCTGGATCCGGGCCTAGAGAAAATAGAGGAAAATAAACATATGAGGAGGAAGAAAGAGAAAGGAGGGAATGCGTGTAGCATGAAAGGAGGCAACCCTTCTTAGCTTGGTCACTCTGAAGAAGGAGGAAATGCAACACAGAAACTAAACAAGATGCAAAGCTGATTCATTGTCCTTAAGCTCTCAGTTGCTGGAGTCAGACAGAGCTGGCCAAGCTCTGGCTGAAACACAGCAGTCATTCTTCAACTTGCATCATAACCCCCCAATTCTGCTGTCTCTCCTTTTGGAGCCAAGTGGCTCCTACAGCCTCTCTGAAGCAGCAAGAGCTGCTGAGCTGAGACACGAGTCTCTATGGAGGGCAGCTGCTTTTGTACTGCTGCAAAGCTTGACTTTGCCTGCTTGTGCCTTACACTGGTGACAGTCTTGTGCTCCATGTGGTCAGAGCACTACTGTCTCCTGAGAATGATATTACACCTCCTTAATCTTTCAAGAAAAAATAGGCGTTTTCACACACAGCTGCTATGGACAGGATATTTAGCTTGTATTTTAAAAGCCCTACAGAAGATTTTCAATGTGAGTGATAGTTCTGAGACTCCTTCGTTATTGTTGTCACTCAGAGAAGCTTCACAGATACATTTTCTCACACTTCTCCAAGCCAATATCTTCCCATCAGGTATAGTCCTATTACTCTTCTCTAGCAACTTTCCTTCATTGATCTTAAACCCTAATAAAAATACTAAATGTCGATCGGATTATACATCTATACCCCAAAACATCTCTGGGATCTCATTTCACAGTAAGGGTCCATGCACAGAAAAGTTACATCTGACATTTACAGAAACAATACCCAAATTAGCAGACACCTCTAAAGTAGCCAGTATTTGCCCAAACATGTTAATGTGGCTGCAGAAGTTGACAGTGAAGGATCACAGTGTTCAAAGATCTGCAGCATCCAGACCCATGCAATACAGTTCCCAAATGACACCACAAACATTACAGAGGGAATCAACAGCCAGGTCCAGAAGAGGACCTGTCTTGAGGAGCTTTTCAGCCCTGCCTCCTCTTCCCCACCACCACCACCTCTGCTCTTGGGCCATATGGTGCTGGGTTTGACATTGGGCTGGATCACCACAGATAGGGCCAAATGCTGAATACACAGAGGTTTGCCTAAATACATGGGAGAGCTGACTGTGCAAAATAACCTCACGAGATGGGAAGAGCGAGGTGAACAGCACACTGGAGCAGCAGACACCTTGGCTTACCTCATCTCCTGGGACTCTTGCACATCCAGCTGCAGAGAGCTTTTCCGAGATCCTACAGCACTGCTAACAGCAGGATTTAATGTCCTGCGTAACTGGGGGATCAAAGACAGTCCCAGTGACCCCTTCTTCTTATCCCCTTCAGTGGGATACAGCAAGGAAGCCTGCAAAGAGTAGAACACAGTGCTCACTTTACGCATCCAGTCTTGCCCCCACACATGCCCCAAGACATTCAGCTATGGACTTCACTGGGACCTGGCAGCAAATGACCAGTCAGACTGATGGAGCAGCTTGGCCCAGGATGGAGAATGGTGCCCTAGGACAGGCAGGTGGTGGGGGAGAGATCATGTCACACATTTACCACCTCTCCCCTCATGCTCACTTCTGTACGAGTGTGACTGCATTCTCAGCTGGGAATCATCCACATGTTTGACATCAAGATGTTCTCAGGTGACGATGCCTCCACTGGCCTTTTGGATGTATGGGAAGGCGTTTAGATCCCTATAAACTCCCTGCCCCTAAAGCACCTAACAACCACTGCTGATCTCCAGCCACATCCCCACAAAGCCATTCTGCAGGATGGCAAAACCTGCTTTTCTCAAGCCTCTCATTCCTTCTGCTGCTGCCCTTCCCTCCTACAGTTCCCCAGCAGACTTTGAGCCCAGATGCTGCTGAGCTCTCAGGATGCTCAGAGCTCTCGAGCTCCCACACATCCAGCATCTCAGGCTCGCTGGCATTTAGGAAGTTCAGCAGAGCTCTCTGATCTGCGGCTCAATGCAAGGTCTCTGCCTGCCCAAGTTGCGCCAGGGCTCCCATGCCATGACCAGGAAGGGGGGTGGAGGAAGCAGGGACAGATGCACACCCTTCCTTAGTATCCCATCATTTCTGGCACAGCTAAAAAGCCAAATCAGGACCTGTTCAATCTTCAGTAAAAACATCAGTTCCTGTCAGGGATACACGGGGCCCTTTCTCAGCAAGGCTGAGACCAAGTACCCAAGCCTTTGACTGGACATTCAGTCTGCCAAAGCTGTTGTCCATCTGCCTCCTCCTGCACCCCATGGCAAACCCAAAACAACTGCAGCTCCTGGCCCTGCTGCAAAGCTAATGGTGTGGCTGGGCTCTGGGCTGTTCTCCCCATGGCCACCTCCCACCCCTTCCCTATGGACAAAGCCACGCCAGAGCACACAGCTGCCCAGAAGCTGATGAAGTCTAGAAACAACATCACAGACAACTGTGCAGAAGGCCATAGCTGTACAGCTCCAAAGCTGAGACAACCTGGAACTGACTGTGCAGGACTGCCTGTTCCAGCAAACATCCCAACCAGACCCAGCTGAGACAAAACACCACCCAGACATAGAGATGCTTCACAGATACTCATAGGTTACTAAATGTAGAAGGATTGCTTGGCCAGAGTGGACAACTTTACATGCTCTGACTGATTCTGGGTGTTCTCACAGCCACAAGACAGAGGAGGAACCATGGCATAGCCCAGAAACCCTTCAAAGGCCTCTCCTGCTCTTGACAGATGCTGAGGACATGAAGTCTGCACCACACACCCATTGCAAAGACATGCTGACCTGCAGGGTCCAGCTGAGCTCTTCCTTGGCTCAACAGCTTCCCTGGGATCACACCACAGGGAAAGCTCGCTGAGCTCTGTCTACAGCACAGAAACTGAAAATCTCCCACACATGACTTAGCTTGGTCTCCTTACCTTACGTCCTTTTCCGTCTGAACGTGACTCCTGTTCTTTTCTGGTGTCATCGTCATTGCCAGTGCCACTTTTCCCAGTAACGTGCTCTCCACTGCAACTCTTCATTGGCTTGGAAGAGCTCCTTGGGATGAGGGGCATTGGCTTGGAGGGCAGGAGCACAGAAGGATTTGCCAGAGAAAATCTCTTGGCAAGAGGGTAGCCAGTCAGGCCTGTAAAGTGGAGACACAAAATATAACACAGGTTGCAGTGCAAACCTAATGCATCTGGAGCTCCATATTTCATGGGACAGACTTGCTGCAAACTTCTAAATAGCTGCACAGGGAAACCTGCTCCTGACTGCAGCCACTTGAGGCAGGCCAGGGGACACCCTGCTCCCCTTGCACAGAGCTACCACAGGAACACTCTTTGGGACCTCTTTCCTTCCTCCAAAGAGTTGCCAGACACAGTGGTCTCCAGAATTTGACAACTACACCTAGGAAGTCATTGCTTTCCAAAGCTCGTTTACATCGCCATTGTTTCTGTAACTCCCACTCAGTTCAGGGTGGGGATTTGTTGGTTGCTTTTATTTCTCTTCACAACTAAGGAAGTGCTGGCACATGAACAATGGTAGCCCATGTTAGAAGTGAATGAACCTTTGTACTCCCCTTTGACATGTCCTCAGTGTTCAAGGAGCCCAAATGTGGTGCAAACAAATTGGTTTTCGAACATTGCAATTTGCTCAGATTCCCTGCCCCTGGGGTTTATTCCCTGCTTGCTTTCCTGCAGAGACACCAAATACCAACACAAAGATCACCTGCAACAAAACATTTCTGATCATGGCAGTTAAAAACCATTAAGAATTTCCTAAATGCAAACAGCAGAGTGTAGAGCAGAAAAAGAAGACACGGATAAAATCTGTGTTTCTTTATCCCAGTACAATGGTGACGTCATTTACAAAAGAGCATCTGACAACCTTTGATGAGATAGGTAATTTCTAGGCCAAAATTAATCCAGCAAAAATGTCACCTGAGCAATACTGAGCAGTAATTCTCCCCAAATCCATTCAGCATTGCAGCTGCATATCAGCAATTAAGGAGTCTTTCCAAAGGGGCTGTACCCAGGATTTGGCAGAACAAACCCTGAGCAAAGGGACCAGGACATCTGATCCCTTTTCCTGCAGCAGCAAAATTATGTCTTCAAGTCTCATCTCTCCTATCAGTAAATGCCCAGAGATGAAAAAGGAACAACAACAGACTTTCATTGAGGCTTTCAACTTGAAAGCATTGGCTGACACAGATGCACCAGAGACTGCATTTTGTCTGGCACAATTCTACTTGTCAGGGATCAGGCAAGGCAGGCAGGGAGGGACAAGGCAGAAGGCATCTCCTCCTGCAGCCTCAGCCTGCAGCACTGACCCAGGCAGAGAGAGTCGGGGAAGAGATTTGTCATGGTGAACCTGCCATAGGTGGCTTTGGGCTTGTGCTCTCAGAGGATGACAAACTCAGACCCTGCATAGGCTGCATCCATTTGGAAACCTCCTTCTCCTCAATTGAAAATTTCACAAAGACTTTCTATCAGAGGAGGTTTCCCTATTTCTCCCAGTGCAGAACCAGGCAATGTCCATGGATCTCCTTCAGATCTCAAAGGGTTCATCTCAGAAAGTGCCCCAAGGAAAGGTTTTCTCCTTTAAGGGCAAGACAAAAGACTGGGAACGTTTCCCATTTCAGGCTCAATATCTGCTTATTCTCTACTAACTGTGACACTGGAAATGCTGCAGGGAGATGAAGGGCAAGTGCTGGATGGAGAGGAATGTTTCCGTTTCCTGCACTGCATTTCCAGGGGCTCAAGGTGCCACTCCAGCTCCTGCCACTCAGCACTTCACACTGGAGGAATTTTCACTGCACCACCACAGCACACTCCCAGTGACTGGGCTCTCCAAGTGTCCATTGAGCCCATCAAGGAATTGAAATCAATTGAAAGAAACTTTGAAAAGAATTATTTTTATCCAACCATTCAAAATATCACTTCTATGTCAGAATTCTTAAGGTCATTTGAGGACAGACATGCCCTGTACCAACCTCCTTCTTCAGATTCATCATCTTCACTTCTGCTGCCGGATGTGGACCTTGAGAAAATAGAGGACAAAAGAACATATTAAGAGGAAGACAGAGGAAAGGAGGCAATGTGTGAAGCATGAAAGGAGGCAAACCTTCTTAGCTTTGTCACTCTGATGAAGGAGGAAATGCAACACAGAAACTAAACAAGTTGCAAAGATGATTCATTGTCCTTAAGCTCTCAGTTTCTGGAGTCAGACAGAGCTGGCCAAGCTCCGGCTGAAACACAGCAGTCATTCTTCAACTTGCATCCTAACCCTCCAATTCTGCTGTCTCTCCTTTTGGAGCCAAGTGGCTCCTACAGCCTCTCTGAAGCAGCAAGAGCTGCTGAGCTGAGACACGAGTCTCTATGGAGGGCAGCTCCTTTTGTACTGCTGCAAAGCTTGACTTTGCCTGTTTGTGCCTTACACTGGTGACAGTCTTGTGCTCCATGTGGTCAGAGCACTGCTGTCTCCTGAGAATGATATTACACCTCCTTAATCTTTCAAGAAGAAAAAGGCTTTTTCACACACAGCTGCTATGGAAGGATATTCAGATTGCACTTTAAAAGCCCTATAGACGATTTTCAATGTGAGTGATAGTTCTGTGACTCCTTCTTTATTGTTGTCACTCAGAGAAGCTTGACAGCTACATTTTCTCACACTTCTCCAAGCCAATATCTTCCCATCAGGTACAGTCCTATAACTCTTCTCTAGCAACTTTCCTTTGTTGATCTTAAGCCCTCATAAAAATACTAAATGTCGATCGGATTATACATCTATACCCTAAAACATCTCTGGGATCTCATTTCACAGTGAGGGTCCATGCACAGAAAAGTTACATCTGACATTTACAGAAACAATACCCAAATTAGCAGACACCTCTAAAGTAGCCAGTATTTGCCCAAACATGTTAATGTGGCTGCAGAAGTTGACAGTGAAGGATCACAGTGTTCAAAGATCTGCAGCATCCAGACCCATGCAATACAGTCCCCAAATGACACCACAAACATCACAGAGGGAATCAACAGCCAGGTCCAGAAGAGGACCTGTCTGGAGGAGCTTTTCAGTCCTGCCTCCTCTTCCCCACCACCACCTCTGCTCTTGGGCCATATGGTGGTGGGTTTGACATTGGGCTGGATCACCACAGATGGGGCCAAATGCTGAATACACAGAGGTTTGCCTAAATACATGGGAGAGCTGACTGTGCAAAATAACCTCACGAGATGGGAAGAGCGAGGTGAACAGCACACTGGAGCAGCAGACACCTTGGCTTACCTCATCTCCTGGGACTCTTGCACATCCAGCTGCAGAGAGCTTTTCCGAGATCCTGCAGCACTGCTTAATGCCCTGCGTAACTGGGGGATCAAAGACAGTCCCAGGGACCCCTTCTTCTTATCCCCTTCAGTGGGATACAGCAAGGAAGCCTGCAAAGAGTAGAACACAGTGCTCACATCAAGCATCCAGTCTTGCCCCCACACATGCCCCAAGACATTCAGTGATGGACTTCACTGGGACCTGGCAGCAA
Source organism: Cyanistes caeruleus (assembly GCF_971803275.1). Taxonomy (NCBI): domain Eukaryota; kingdom Metazoa; phylum Chordata; class Aves; order Passeriformes; family Paridae; genus Cyanistes; species Cyanistes caeruleus. Next base: position 109,470,371 of record NC_141702.1, read on the forward strand.
ATGACCAGTCAGACTGATGGAGCAGCTTGGCCCAGGATGGAGAATGGTGCCCTAGGACAGGCAGGTGGTGGGGGAGAGATCATGTCACACATTTACCACCTCTCCCCTCATGCTCACTTCAGTACGAGTGTGACTGCATTCCCAGCTGGGCATCATCCACATGTTTGACATCAAGATGTTCTCAGGTGACGATGCCTCCACTGGCCTTTTGGATGTATGGGAAGGCATTTATATCCCTATAAACTCCCTGCCCCTAAAGCACCTAACAACCACTGCTGATCTCCAGCCACGTCCCCACAAAGCCATTCTGCAGGATGGCAAAACCTGCTTTTCTCAAACCCTTCATTCCTTCTGCTGCTGCCCTTCCCTCCTACAGTTCCCCAGCAGCCTTTGAGCCCAGATGCTGCTGAGCTCTCAGGATGCCCAGAGCTCTCCAGCTCCCACACATCCAGCATCTCAGGCTCACTGGCATTTAGGAAGTTCAGCAGAGCTCTCTGATCTGCGGCTCAATGCAAGGTCTCTGCCTGCCCAAGTTGCTCCAGGGCTCCCATGCCATGACCAGGAAGGGGGGTGGAGCAAGCAGGGACAGATGCACACCCTTCCTTAGTATCCCATCATTTCTGGCACAGCTAAAAAGCCAAATCAGGACCTGTTCAATCTTCAGTGAAAACATCAGTTCCTGTCAGGGATACACGGGGCCCTTTCTCAGCAAGGCTGAGACCAAGTACCCAAGCCTTTGACTGGACATTCAGTCTGCCAAAGCTGTTGTCCATCTGCCTCCTCCTGCACCCCATGGCAAACCCAGAACAACTGCAGCTCCTGGCCCTGCTGCAAAGCTAATGGTGTGGCTGGGCTCTGGGCTGTTCTCCCCATGGCCACCTCCCACCCCTTCCCTATGGACAAAGCCATGCCAGAGCACACAGCTGCCCAGAAGCTGATGAAGTCTAGAAACAACATCACAGACAACTGTGCAGAAGGCCATGGCTGTACAGCTCCAAAGCTGAGACAACCTGGAACTGACTGTGCAGGACTGCCTGTTCCAGCAAACATCCCAACCAGACACAGCTGAGACAAAACACCACCCAGACACAGAGATACTTCACAGATACTCGTAGGTTACTAAATGTAGAAGGATTGCTTGGCCAGAGTGGACAACTTTACATGCTCTGACTGCTTCTGGGTGTTCTCTCAGCCACAAGACAGAGGAGGAACCACGGCATAGCCCAGAATCCCTTCAAAGGCCTCTCCTGCTCTTGATAGATGCTGAGGACATGAAGTCTGCACAATACACCCATTGCAAAGGCAGCCTGACCTGCAGTGTCCAGCTGAGCTCTTCCTTGGCTCAGCAGCTTCCCTGGGATCACACCACAGGGAAAGCTCGCTGAGCTCTGTCTACAGCACAGAAACTGAAAATCTCCCACACATGACTTAGCTTGGTCTCCTTACCTTACGTCCTTTTCCGTCTGAACGTGACTCCTGTTCTTTTCTGGTGTCATCGTCATTGCCAGTGCCACTTTTCCCAGTAACGTGCTCTCCACTGCAACTCTTCATTGGCTTGGAAGAGCTCCTTGGGATGAGGGGCATTGGCTTGGAGGGCAGGAGCACAGAAGGATTTGCCAGAGAAAATCTCTTGGCAAGAGGGTAGCCAGTCAGGCCTGTAAAGTGGAGACACAAAATATAACACAGGTTGCAGTGCAAACCTAATGCATCTGGAGCTCCATATTTCATGGGACAGACTTGCTGCAAACTTCTAAATAGCTGCACAGGGAAACCTGCTCCTGACTGCAGCCACTTGAGGCAGGCCAGGGGACACCCTGCTCCCCTTGCACAGAGCTACCACAGGAACACTCTTTGGGACCTCTTTCCTTCCTCCAAAGAGTTGCCAGACACAGCGGTCTCCAGAATTTGACAACTACACCTAGGAAGTCATTGCTTTCCAAAGCTCGTTTACATCGCCATTGTTTCTGTAACTCCCACTCAGTTCAGGGTGGGGATTTGTTGGTTGCTTTTATTTCTCTTCACAACTAAGGAAGTGCTGGCACATGAACAATGGTAGCCCATGTTAGAAGTGAATGAACCTTTGTACTCCCCTTTGACATGTCCTCAGTGTTCAAGGAGCCCAAATGTGGTGCAAACAAATTGGTTTTCGAACATTGCAATTTGCTCAGATTCCCTGCCCCTGGGGTTTATTCCCTGCTTGCTTTCCTACCAAATACCAACACAAAGATCACCTGCAACAAAACATTTCTGATCATGGCAGTTAAAAACCATTAAGAATTTCCTAAATGCAAACAGCAGAGTGTAGAGCATAAAAAGAAGACACGGATAAAAATCTGTGTTTCTTTATCCCAGTACAATGGTGACGTCATTTACAAAAGAGCATCTGACAACCTTTGATGAGGTAGGTAATTTCTAGGCCAGAATTAATCCACAAAAATGTCACCTGAGCAATACTGAGCAGTAATTTTCCCCAACTCCATTCAGCATCCCAGCTGCATATCAGCAATTAAGGAGTCTTTCCAAAGGGGCTGTACCCAGGATTTGGCAGAACAAACCCTGAGCAAAGGGACCAGGACATCTGATCCCTTTTCCTGCAGCAGCAAAATTATGTCTTCAAGTCTCATCTCTCCTATCAGTAAATGCCCAGAGATGAAAAAGGAACAACAACTGACTTTCATTGAGGCTTTCAACTTGAAAGCATTGGCTGACACAGATGCACCAGAGACTGCATTTTGTCTGGCACAATTCTACTTGTCAGGGATCAGGCAAGGCAGGCAGGGAGGGACAAGGCAGAAGGCATCTCCTCCTGCAGCCTCAGCCTGCAGCACTGACCCAGGCAGAGAGAGTCGGGGAAGAGATTTGTCATGGTGAACCTGCCATAGGTGGCTTTGGGCTTGTGCTCTCAGAGGATGACAAACTCAGACCCTGCATAGGCTGCATCCATTTGGAAACCTCCTTCTCCTCAATTGAAAATTTCACAAGGACTTTCTCTCAGAGCAGGTTTCCCTATATCTCCCAGTGCAGAACCAGGCAATGTCCATGAATCTCCTTCAGATCTCAAAGGGTTCAGCCCAGAAAGTGCCCCAAGGAAAGGTTTTCTCCTTTAAGGGCAAGACAAAAGACTGGGAACGTTTCCCATTTCAGGCTCAATATCTGCTTATTCTCTACTAACTGTGACACTGGAAATGCTGCAGGGAGATGAAGGGCAAGTGCTGGATGGAGAGGAATGTTTCCGTTTCCTGCACTGCATTTCCAGGGCCCCAAGGTACCACTCCAGCTCCAGCCACTCAGCACTTCACACTGGAGGAATTTTCACTGCACCACCACAGCACACTCCCAGTGACTGGGCTCTCCAAGTGTCCATTGAGCCCATCAAGGAATTGAAATCAATTGAAAGAAACTTTGAAAAGAATTATTTTTATCCAACCATTCAAAATATCACTTCTGTGTCAGAATTCTTAAGGTCATTTGAGGACAGACATGCCCTGTACCAACCTCCTTCTTCAGAGTCATCATCTTCACTTCTGCTGCCGGATGTGGACCTTGAGAAAATAGAGGAGAAAAGAACATATTAAGAGGAAGACAGAGGAAAGGAGGCAATGTGTGAAGCATGAAAGGAGGCAAACCTTCTTAGCTTTGTCACTCTGATGAAGGAGGAAATGCAACACAGAAACTAAACAAGATGCAAAGATGATTCATTGTCCTTAAGCTCTCAGATGCTGGAGTCAGACAGAGCTGGCCAAGCTCCGGCTGAAACACAGCAGTCATTCTTCAACTTGTATCATAACCCCCCAATTCTGCTGTCTCTCCTTTTGGAGCCAAGTGGCTCCTACAGCCTCTCTGAAGCAGCAAGAGCTGCTGAGCTGAGACACGAGTCTCTATGGAGGGCAGCTGCTTTTGTACTGCTGCAAAGCTTGACTTTGCCTGCTTGTGCCTTACACTGGTGACAGTCTCGTGCTCCATGTGGTCAGAGCACTGCTGTCTCCTGAGAATGATATTACACCTCCTTAATCTTTCAAGAAGAAAAAGGCTTTTTCACACACAGCTGTTATGGAAGGATATTCAGACTGCACTTTAAAAGCCCTACAGAAGATTTTCAATGTGAGTGATAGTTCTGTGACTCCTTCTTTATTGTTATCACTCAGATAAGCTTGACAGATACATTTTCTCACACTTCTCCAAGCCAATATCTTCCCATCAGGTATAGTCCTATTACTCTTCTCTAGCAACTTTCCTTTGCCGATCGTAAGCCCTCATAAAAATACTAAATGTCGATCGGATTATACATCTATACCCTAAAACATATCTGGGATCTCATTTCACAGTGAGGGTCCATGCACAGAAAAGTTACACCTGACATTTACAGAAACAATACCCAAATTAGCAGACACCTCTAAAGTAGCCAGTATTTGCCCAAACATGTTAATATGGCTGCAGAAGTTGACAGTGAAGGATCACATTATTTAAAGATCTGCAGCATCCAGACCCATGCAATACAGTCCCCAAATGACACCACAAACATTACAGAGGGAATCAACAGCCAGGTCCAGAAGAGGACAAGTCTTGAGGTGCTTTTCAGCCCTGCCTCCTCTTCCCCACCACCACCTCTGCTCTTGGGCCATATGGTGCTGGGTTTGACATTGGGCTGGATCACCACAGATAGGGCCAAATGCTGAATACACAGAGGTTTGCCTAAATACATGGGAGAGCTGACTGTGCAAAATAACCTCACGAGATGGGAAGAGTGAGGTGAACAGCACACTGGAGCAGCAGACACCTTGGCTTACCTCATCTCCTGGGACTCTTGCACATCCAGCTGCAGAGAGCTTTTCCGAGATCCTGCAGCACTGCTCAATGCCCTGCGTAACTGGGGGATCAAAGACAGTCCCAGTGACCCCTTCTTCTTATCCCCTGCAGTGGGATACAGCAAGGAAGCCTGCAAAGAGTAGAACACAGTGCTCACTTTACGCATCCAGTCTTGCTCCCACACATGCCCCAAGACATTCAGCGATGGACTTCACTGGGACCTGGCAGCAAATGACCAGTCAGACTGATGGAGCAGCTTGGCCCAGGATGGAGAATGGTGCCCTAGGACAGGCAGGTGGTGGGGGAGAGATCATGTCACACATTTACCACCTCTCCCCTCATGCTCACTTCTGTACGAGTGTGACTGCATTCCCAGCTGGGAATCATCCACAGGTTTGACATCAAGATGTTCTCAGGTGACGATGCCTCCACTGGCCTTTTGGATGTATGGGAAGGCATTTATATCCCTATAAACTCCCTGCCCCTAAAGCACCTAACAACCATTGCTGATCTCCAGCCACGTCCCCACAAAGCCATTCTGCAGGATGGCAAAACCTGCTTTTCTCAAGCCCTTCATTCCTTCTGCTGCTGCCCTTCCCTCCTACAGTTCCCCAGCAGCCTTTGAGACAAGATGCTGCTGAGCTCTCAGGATGCCCAGAGCTCTCCAGCTCCCACACATCCAGCATCTCAGGCTCACTGGCATTTAAGAAGTTCAGCAGAGCTCTCTGATCTGCGGCTCTATGCAAGGTCTCTGCCTGCCCAAGTTGCTCCAGGGCTCCCATGCCATGACCAGGAAGGGGGGTGGAGGAAGCAGGGACAGATGCACACCCTTCCTTAGTATCCCATCATTTCTGGCACAGCTAAAAAGCCAAATCAGGACCTGTTCAATCTTCAGTAAAAACATCAGTTCCTGTCAGGGATACACGGGGCCCTTTCTCAGCAAGGCTGAGACCAAGTACCCAAGCCTTTGACTGGACATTCAGTCTGCCAAAGCTGTTGTCCATCTGCCTCCTCCTGCACCCCATGGCAAACCCAGAACAACTGCAGCTCCTGGCCCTGCTGCAAAGCTAATGGTGTGGCTGGGCTCTGGGCTGTTCTCCCCATGGCCACCTCCCACCCTTTCCCTATGGACAAAGCCACGCCAGAGCACACAGCTGCCCAGAAGCTGATGAAGTCTAGAAACAACATCACAGACAACTGTGCAGAAGGCCATGGCTGTACAGCTCCAAAGCTGAGACAACCTGGAACTGACTGTGCAGGACTGCCTGTTCCAGCAAACATCCCAACCAGACACAGCTGAGACAAAACACCACCCAGACACAGAGATACTTCACAGATACTCGTAGGTTACTAAATGTAGAAGGATTGCTTGGCCAGAGTGGACAACTTTACATGCTCTGACTGCTTCTGGGTGTTCTCTCAGCCACAAGACAGAGGAGGAACCACAGCATAGCCCAGAAACCCTTCAAAGGCCTCTCCTGCTCTTGACAGACGCTGAGGACATGAAGTCTGCACCACACACCCATTGCAAAGGCATGCTGACCTGCAGGGTCCAGCTGAGCTCTTCCTTGGCTCAGCAGCTTCCCTGGGATCACACCACAGGGAAAGCTCTCCGAGCTCTGTCTACAGCACAGAAACTGAAAATCTCCCACACATGACTTAGTTTGGTCTCCTTACCTTATGTCCTTTTCCCTCTGAACATGACTCCTGTTCTTTTCCACTGTCATTGTCATTGCCAGTGCCACTTTTCCCAGTAACGTGCTCTCCACTGCAACTCTTCATTGGCTTGGAAGAGCTCCTTGGGATGAGGGGCATTGGCTTGGAGGGAAGGAGCACAGAAGGATTTGCCAGAGAAATCCTCTTGGCAAGAGGGTAGCCAGTCAGGCCTGTAAAGTGGAGACACAAAATATAACACAGGTTGCAGTGCAAACCTAATGCATCTGGAGCTCCATATTTCATGGGACAGACTTGCTGCAAATTTCTAAATAGCTGCACAGGGAAACCTGCTCCTGCCTGCAGCCACTTGAGGCAGGCCAGGGGACACCCTGCTCCCCTTGCACAGAGCTACCACAGGAACACTCTTTGGGATCTCTTTCCTTCCTCCAAAGAGTTGCCAGACACAGCGGTCTCCAGAATTTGACAACTACACCTAGGAAGTCATTGCTTTCCAAAGCTCGTTTTCATCGCCATTGTTTCTGTAACTCCCACTCAGTTTGGGGTGGGGATTTGTTGGTTGCTTTTATTTCTCTTCACAACTAAGGAAGTGCTGGCACATGAACAGTGGTAGCCCATGTTAGAAGTGAATGAACCTTTGTACTCCCCTTTGACATGTCCTCAGTGTTCAAGGAGCCCAAATGTGGTGCAAACAAATTGATTTTCCAACATTGCAATTTGTTCAGATTCCCTGCCCCTGGGGTTTATTCCCTGCTTGCTTTCCTGCAGAGACACCAAATACCAACACAAAGATCACCTGCAACAAAACATTTCTGATCATGGCAGTTAAAAAACATTAAGAATTTCCTAAATGCAAACAGCAGAGTGTAGAGCATAAAAAGAAGACACGGATAAAATCTGTGTTTCTTTATCCCAGTACAATGGTGACGTCATTTACAAAAGAGCATCTGGCAATCTTTGATGAGATAGGTAATTTCTAGGCCAGAATTAATCCAGCAAAAATGTGACCTGAGCAATACTGAGCAGTAATTCTCCCCAACTGCATTCAGCATTGCAGCTGCATATCAGCAATTAAGGAGTCTTTCCAAAGGGGCTGTACCCAGGATTTGGCAGAACAAACCCTGAGCAAAGGGACCAGGACATCTGATCTCTTTTCCTGCAGCAGCAAAATTATGTCTTCAAGTCTCATCTCTCCTATCAGTAAATGCCCAGAGATGGCAAAGGAACAACAACAGACTTTCATTGAGGCTTTCAACTTGAAAGCACTGGCTGACACAGATGCACCAGAGACTGCATTTTGTCTGGCACAATTCTACTTGTCAGGGATCAGGCAAGGCAGGCAGGGAGGGACAAGGCAGAAGGCATCTCCTCCTGCAGCCTCAGCCTGCAGCACTGACCCAGGCAGAGAGAGTCGGGGAAGAGATTTGTCATGGTGAACCTGCCATAGGTGGCTTTGGGCTTGTGCTCTCAGAGGATGACAAACTCAGACCCTGCATAGGCTGCATCCATTCGGAAACCTCCTTCTCCTCAATTGAAAATTTCACAAAGACTTTCCCTCAGAGGAGGTTTCCCTATTTCTCCCAGTGCAGAACCAGACAATGTTCATGGATCTCCTTCAGATCTCAAAGGGTTCAGCTCAGTAAGTGCCCCAAGGAAAGGTTTTCTCCTTTAAGGGCAAGACAAAAGACTGGGAACGTTTCCCATTTCAGGCTCAATATCTGCTTATTCTCTACTGTGACACTGGAAATGCTGCAGGGAGATGAAGGGCAAGTGCTGGATGGAGAGGAATGTTTCCGTTTCCTGCACTGCATTTCCAGGGGCTCAAGGTGCCACTCCAGCTCCTGAAACTCAACACTTCACACTGGAGGAATTTTCACTGCACCACCACAGCACACTCCCAGTGACTGGGCCCTTCAGGAGTCCACTGAGCCCATCAAGGAATTGAAATCAATTGAAAGAAACTTTGAAAAGAATTATTTTTATCCAACCATTCAAAATATCACTTCTATGTCAGAATTCTTAAGGTCATTTGAGGACAGACATGCCCTGTACCAACCTCCTTCTTCAGATTCATCATCTTCACTTCTGCTGCCGGATGTGGACCTTGAGAAAATAGAGGACAAAAGAACATATTAAGCGGAAGACAGAGGAAAGGAGGCAATGTGTGAAGCATGAAAGGAGGCAAACCTTCTTAGCTTGGTCACTCTGATGAAGGAGGAAATGCAACACAGAAACTAAACAAGTTGCAAAGATGATTCATTGTCCTTAAGCTCTCAGTTGCTGGAGTCAGACAGAGCTGGCCAAGCTCCGGCTGAAACACAGCAGTCATTCTTCAACTTGTATCATAACCCCCCAGTTCTGCTGTCTCTCCTTTTGGAGCCAAGTGGCTCCTACAGCCTCTCTGAAGCAGCAAGAGCTGCTGAGCTGAGACACGAGTCTCTATGGAGGGCAGCTCCTTTTGTACTGCTGCAAAGCTTGACTTTGCCTGTTTTTGCCTTACACTGGTGACAGTCTCGTGCTCCATATGGTCAGAGCACTGCTGTCTCCTGAGAATGTTATTACACCTCCTTTCTCTTTCAAGAAGAAAAAGGCTTTTTCACACACAGCTGCTATGGAAGGATATTCAGATTGCACTTTAAAAGCCCTATAGACGATTTTCAATGTGAGTGATAGTTCTGTGACTCCTTCTTTATTGTTGTCACACAGAGAAGCTTGACAGATACATTATCTCATACTTCTCCAAGCCAATATCTTCCCATCAGGTATAGTCCTATTACTCTTCTCTAGCAACTTTCCTTTGTTGATCTTAAGCCCTCATAAAAATACTAAATGTCGATCGGATTATACATCTATACCCCAAAACATCTCTGGGATCTCATTTCACAGTGAGGGTCCATGCACAGAAAAGTTACATCTGACATTTACAGAAACAATACCCAAATTAGCAGACACCTCTAAAGTAGCCAGTATTTGCCCAAACATGTTAATGTGGCTGCAGAAGTTGACAGTGAAGGATCACAGTATTCAAAGATCTGCAGCATCCAGACCCATGCAATACAGTTCCCAAATGACACCACAAACATTACAGAGGGAATCAACAGCCAGGTCCAGAAGAGGACCTGTCTTGAGGAGCTTTTCAGTTCTGCCTCCTCTTCCCCACCACCACCTCTGCTCTTGGGCCATATGGTGCTGGGTTTGACATTGGGCTGGATCACCACAGATAGGGCCAAATGCTGAATACACAGAGGTTTGCCTAAATACATGGGAGAGCTGACTGTGCAAAATAACCTCACGAGATGGGAAGAGCGAGGTGAACAGCACACTGGAGCAGCAGACACCTTGGCTTACCTCATCTCCTGGGACTCTTGCACATCCAGCTGCAGAGAGCTTTTCCGAGATCCTGCAGCACTGCTCAATGCCCTGCGTAACTGGGGGATCAAAGACAGTCCCAGGGACCCCTTCTTCTTATCCCCTTCAGTGGGATACAGCAAGGAAGCCTGCAAAGAGTAGAACACAGTGCTCACTTTACGCATTCAGTCTTGCCCCCACGCATGCCCCAAGACATTCAGCGATGGACTTCACTGGGACCTGGCAGGAAAAGACCAGTCAGACTGATGGAGCAGCTTGGCCCAGGATGGAGAATGGTGCCCTAGGACAGGCAGGTGGTGAGGGAGAGATCATGTCACACATTTACCACCTCTCCCCTCATGCTCACTTCTGTACGAGTGTGACTGCATTCCCAGCTGGGAATCATCCACAGGTTTGACATCAAGATGTTCTCAGGTGACGATGCCTCCACTGGCCTTTTGGATGTATGGGAAGGCATTTATATCCCTATAAACTCCCTGCCCCTAAAGCACCTAACAACCATTGCTGATCTCCAGCCACGTCCCCACAAAGCCATTCTGCAGGATGGCAAAACCTGCTTTTCTCAAGCCCCTCATTCCTTCTGCTGCTGCCCTTCCCTCCTACAGTTCCCCAGCAGCCTTTGAGGCCAGATGCTGCTGAGCTCTCAGGATGCTCAGAGATCTCCAGCTCCCACACATCCAGCATCTCAGGCTCACTGGCATTTAGGAAGTTCAGCAGAGCTCTCTGATCTGCGGCTCTATGCAAGGTCTCTGCCTCCCAAGTTGCGCCAGGGCTCCCATGCCATGACCAGGAAGGGGGGTGGAGCAAGCAGGGACAGATGCACACCCTTCCTTAGTATCCCATCATTTCTGGCACAGCTAAAAAGCCAAATCAGGACCTGTTCAATCTTCAGTAAAAACATCAGTTCCTGTCAGGGATACACGGGGCCCTTTCTCAGCAAGGCTGAGACCAAGTACTCAAGCCTTTGACTGGACATTCAGTCTGCCAAAGCTGTTGTCCATCTGCCTCCTCCTGCACCCCATGGCAAACCCAAAACAACTGCAGCTCCTGGCCCTGCTGCAAAGCTAATGGTGTGGCTGGGCTCTGGGCTGTTCTCCCCATGGCCACCTCCCACCCCTTCCCTATGGACAAAGCCACGCCAGAGCACACAGCTGCCCAGAAGCTGATGAAGTCTAGAAACAACATCACAGACAACTGTGCAGAAGGCCATGGCTGTACAGCTCCAAAGCTGAGACAACCTGGAACTGACTGTGCAGGACTGCCTATTCCAGCAAACATCCCAACCAGACCCAGCTGAGACAAAACACCACCCAGACACAGAGATACTTCACAGATACTCGTAGGTTACTAAATGTAGAAGGATTGCTTGGCCAGAGTGGACAACTTTACATGCTCTGACTGCTTCTGAGTGTTCTCTCAGCCACAAGACAGAGGAGGAACCATGGCATAGCCCAGAAACCATTCAAAGGTCTCTCCTGCTCTTGATAGACGCTGAGGACATGAAGTCTACACCACACACCCATTGTGAAAACAGCCTGAAGCGCAGGGTCCAGCTGAGCTCTTCCTTGGCTCAGCAGCTTCCCTGGGATCACACCACAGGGAAAGCTCTCCGAGCTCTGTCTACAGCACAGAAACTGAAAATCTCCCACACATGACTTAGTTTGGTCTCCTTACCTTACGTCCTTTTCCCTCTGAACATGACTCCTGTTCTTTTCCGGTGTCATCGTCATTGCCAGTGCCACTTTTCCCAGTAACGTGCTCTCCGATGCAGCTCTTCATTGGCTTGGAAGAGCTCCTTGGGATGAGGGGCATTGGCTTGGAGGGAAGGAGCACAGAAGGATTTGCCAGAGAAAATCTCTTGGCAAGAGGGTAGCCAGTCAGGCCTGTAAAGTGGAGACACAAAATATGACACAGGTTGCAGTGCAAACCTAATGCATCTGGAGCTCCATATTTCATGGGACAGACTTGCTGCAAACTTCTAAATAGCTGCACAGGGAAACCTGCTCCTGCCTGCAGCCACTTGAGGCAGGCTGGGGGACACCCTGCCCCACTTGCACAGAGCTACCACAGGAACAGCCTGGCCTCTGGGCTGGCCTGGGACAGCAGGGAGCCCAGAGCCCTGGGCTTTGCAGCCATGGCTCAGCTGCACATGCAGCCTCCTGCTCCTGTCCCTGCCCCACAGCTGAGCAGCCCTACAGCTGCACGGGGCACTGGCAGCAGGACAGCTCATTGCAGGGGGCACATGCAGGGCAGAACTGTTCCCTGGGGATGAGCACAGGCTCTCTCGGCTGGCACAAGACCCTTCCTCCTGCCAGAGAGCAGCCCAGCTCCCCCCTCACCTTTGTGTGAGTCTGTGGCATGCTCAAAAGTCTTTGAAGAGGTGAGATAGGTGAACTCCCACCATTATCATCAACACATCTCTTTGATGAGATGCTAGAGAGATTTTTTTTAACTATTGAGAAATTGTCTTCAAGTTTTATTTCTCATGTAACTAACCTGCATGTAATTCTTCTGAATAATATTGACTTATTAAGTCACATGGGAAAAGTGGAAGGCTCAAAAAATGAGAGGTGAAAAAGATCCTCTCTTGAGGTTTGGCCTTCTCCGAATACCCATTAAAGCCCTACACAACTGTGAGTGCAGTTTCTGAAAAACACAAAACTTCTCCACATGAGCCCTTGCTGGTGTTCTTATAACACAGAAATAGCGTCCTCAGGGTTAGATGCGATCAGCAAGCAGAGCAAGGACAGGAAATTGATCTGTTGCGAGATCCGACATTCATGGCAAAGAATGAAACAGGACTTGCATCTCATGGCCATGTCCAATTTGTGGTCAGCTGTGGCCACTGTCCCTGTCCTGGCTGACAGGATGAATGATTTGGCTACTATCAAAAAGGAGAACGCAGAGTAAACTAACGACAGAATTTTGTGATGCCATGGGCATCCTTGCAGGATCATCTGTCAGCCACCTACAGAGCCAGAACTGACCACCATGGACCAGTTTTCCCTGAAATCCGGTGGGATTTTTTCCCATTTAGCTCAGACCTTTCAGCTCCTTTCTATCCTCACCTTTTCCTTCCATGCTCTTTCCTTTTCCGGTGAAGTTCATGGTAGAACCTGTGCTTCTGCCTCGCAGAAGTATCTCGGTTTGAATTTGAGAACGGTCTCCGCGTAGACAGCGAATGGAGCTTGCTACCCAGCCCTAGAGCAAGGTCTCGTGACTCCAATCGCCAGCAGTCGGCACAGAGAGGCAGAGCCAGACGCGTCTCCTGCCGCTGTGTCCGTGTCAACCACAACCGTCACAACCCCAGCTCGTGGCTGCCCCTTTGTGATGCGCTCGCCCACGGTTCTGTTTCCATGGCTACAAAACCCCCACCCCAACTCCATCCCTTTCCCTTCCCAAGGACAGCCAGCCCTGGGCCCAGCCAGGCCAGGCCGGAGGGCTTCACACTGTCTAGGAAGTAAATGCTTTCCTAAGCTACTTTCCAAGGCCTTTATTTCTGTAATTCCCACTCAGTTCTGGGTTGCAGCTTGCTGGTGTGGGATTTTGTTTATTTCTTTTCACGTCCAACAAAGTGCTGGGACACAAACAATGGCACCAGGAGTTGCAAGTAAAAGAAGCTTTGCACTCCCCAGCAGATGAGCCCAGAATTTAGGTGGCCAATATCTGGAGGGAGGAGTATGACCACCCAAATATTCCACTTTTGCTCCACTTCACTGTTCCAGGGGTTTATTCCTTGCTTTCCGTATTGCAGAGACACCCAAACCCGACAAAAATATGATCTGCCTCAAAACTTTTCTGATCTTGGCAGTTCCTGACAATTCAAAATCTCCTTAATGGAAATATCATGGGGCAGGTCATTCTGAAATACTCTCCCACAGAGCAGTTAAAACTAATCATGCTTGATTTGGCAGAACTAATTGTGAGCCAAAGGTCCAGTGGGTCTCATCCCTTTTTCTCCATCAGCTAAATTATTTCTTCAAGTCTCATCTCTCCAATATGTTCAAAGAAGCTTTGCAGTCTGCATTAGATGCCCCCAGTATTCAGTGGGCCAATATGATCATTGTAGCTGTAGGGTGTAAATTGGCCATGCAAAGTTCTCCTTCATTGTGGCAGCGCTTTATTCCTGCTTGCTTTCCTGCAGACACACCCAAACCCAACATTACAAAACCGGCCTCAAAACAATTCTCATTTTGACTGTTCCTGAAAATTCAAAGCTATACTAAAAGCATTTTTTTATTTTTTCCTTCATTCTTGGATCTGTTCAAACATGCTGTAGACTGAAAAAAACCCAGACAAACCCCGGCATCTCACACCCTTGGCCCACCAGGGCCTGGGCCTCGACACTTTCCGGTGTCGGAGAGACTGAGAAGAACCTGAGCAAGCTGAGCTACACCACATGAAAAGGACTTTTTTTCCTGGATTTGCCATCTCATCGAGCAGCGAGAGGTTTTATTGTTTAATATTATTCCATTTCTGTTAAATAAACAGTCTTTTCCACTTCTCTCCAAGGAAATGTCTTTTCCTGCACCAGTTGGGGGGAGGGGCTGTTTGAATTTGCTTTTCTAGGGGAACCCCATTTGGAGGTTCTCTCCCAGTTTTGCCCTAAAACAGGACAAATACAGTTCTTGGCCTGTTCCCAGGGACAGGCTCCAAGGCTGGGCTCTCACCTGCACGGGATGAAGAAGAGCTGCTGCACTTGCCAGCAACACCAGGGTCTCGCCATCAGCGCTTTGAATGCGGCTTTTGTACACACTCTGCCGAGTTTGTACTCACTCCCTGAGCCAAGCAGCATCCCTGGGCATCTGCACTGCCTCTGTGGGCCAACATCCTCCAGGCACAGCTGCAGGAACGAGATTGCAACAAGTCCTGGCTGAAGGAGTCTCCAGTCTGCTGCAGCCCTTCACCTGCGGCAGAATCACCTGGTGCTGCCATGGGGGGAGTAAAGGGGTGGAGGGCTCTTGGCAGATGAGGGTCTCCTCCATGTGCTGCTGCTCGCTGGGCCTGAAACAGCTGCTGGTGCCTTCCCCCACAGCTGTATCAGGAGCCTGCCTGGAAAAGTAACACTGCCAGTGCAAGTGACAGCCACCCATCCCGGCCATGGCCCTGCCCACAGGGCGTCCTGCCTACCAAGCTGCTCCAGTCAGGTGATGGTGGCCAACAGCAAAATACGTTCAAACGATGCCTTTTCCACATTCTGGCAAAATCATGGCCATACAGTGCACATGGTGGAGGCAGACTGCTCTTGGCAGAATGGGGGAAGCCCCAGCAGCTGCTCTCCCCACGGCTGGATGGCCACGGCAGCAGAGGCAAGTCTCTCACCGTGCCCACTGCTGTGGGGCCCCGTGCTTTGGAGCTGCTCCCGCTCAACTCAGGCTGCTGCTACAGCAGCAACATCACTTCACACATTTGATAACAGAGAGTTGGAATGGCACACAGGACTTGCCCCAAGAGCTACATAAAAACAAAAAAAGGGGGGAGGGGTCAGGGGAGTTAGAATAGTTTGCTCCTTCTTAATACAAGCATAACTGGACTTTAGCAGGGACATTGGGCTGATCATATTGGGGACTGGTTTGTAAGCCTTGTCTCTAGCAATTCCCACCAGTCTGCAAGATTTTTTACGTACAAACATGTAGATAAATTTTACAGAACTTTAACGAGCAAGCCTGTGCCAGAACTCAAAGCACAAGACAAATACTCCCAAATCTGCCCCCCACGAGGAAAGGAAGCAGAAAAGCAGATGAAAAAAGCACCATTGAAGCTAAATGGTCTGTGTTTATCCCATGGTCCTACCTTTCTATACAAAAGCACCTCAATTCAAACACACAGCTTTAGATCAAGGAATAAAGGTGTTTCAAGAGCATCTAAAGCCTGATTCCTATTACTTTCAAGGAAAGGTGGATGCTAAATTCCTTAAAAACCCAAATGTGGGTCTATTTGGGACTTCATCCTTCAAAACAAGGAGTGGAGGTTTAGAATTGCAGAACTGCTTCCACTGGAAAAGACTTTGAAGATCATAATGAGTCCCCCCCAATAACCTGAGACCGCTAACCCTGCCAAGGCCACCACTGCAGCATATCCCAGGAAGGGATGCTATTGGCCTTCTTGGCCACCTGGGCACGCACAGGCTCACCTTCAGCCACTGCCAACCAGCACCCCCAGGTCCTTTTCTGCTGGGCGGCTTCCCAGCCACGCTGCCCCCAGCCTCTAGCCTTCCATGGGGTTGTTGTGGCCCAAGAGCAGGACAGGGCACTTCACCTTGTTGAACCTCAAACAAGTGGCCTCAGCTCATGATCCAGCCTGTCCAGATCTCTCTGCAGAGACTTCCTACACTCCAGCAGATCAACAACCCCACCCAGCTTGGTGTCGTCTGCAAACTGCCTGAGGTGCCCCTGATCCTCTCCTCCACATCACTGATAAAGATATGAACACAACTGGCCCCAGTACTGAGCCCTGGAGAATACCACTTGTCACCAGGCACCAGCTGGATTTAATTCCATTGAATTCCACCACTCCCTGGGCCTGCCCATACTGACTGTTTTTACCTAGGAAAGAGTGCATTAAGTACTTCAGTCTTTTCCTCATCCTTTGTTCTATGTTTCCCCCCACATCCGACAGAAGACAGAAATTCTCCTTAGCCCTCCTTTTGTTGCTGATGCAGAAATAGTTTTACTCTAAGTTGCAAGTTTCTAGGAAGAAATTCTTTCCTGTGAGGCTGGTGAGGCACTGAGAACAGGTTACCCAGAGAAGCTGTGGATGCCCCAAGCTTAGAAGCATTCAAGGCCAGTTTGGATGGGGTCCTGAGCAACCTGGCCTAGTGGAAGGTGCCCCTGCCCACATCCAGGGGTTTGGGAGTAGACAATCTTTCAGGTCCTTTCCAAACTAAATCATCCTGGGATTCTATGATTTCACTGCTGTAGCAGATTAAACTTTGGCTTTGTCCCTTCGAATTTTGTTGTCCCTGCAAATCCTCGCAACATCCTTAGAGTCCTCCCGAGTTGCCTGCCCCTTTCTCCAAAGACGATAAACTCTCCCGCTCTCCTGTGTTCCAGCCAGAGCTCTCTGTGGGACCCATTGCCAGTGGGACTCGTACAGAAAGCACGGAGTCAGGTCTGTCTTCCTGGGTCTCATTTCATAGGAACAATAGCTAGGAAATATCTCAATGGCAATTCTTGGCTGGTTAAGTTCATCTCCTAAATGAGGAGGACCATGCCCTCTTGCCTAAGGTATTAAAAATGACCAAGGGAAAGTTAAATACCAGAAATTAGTGCATCCTGTAGCTGCCTCTTGCATTGGCTTACCTGTAACACAAAGCCAGCTTCCACATGCCTCCAGTTTTTTCCCTCTCCCAGGCAGTTCTACCTCCAAACTAGCCTGTTGTACAGTGGCACCAGGAAGGGCATTACTTATGGCACCTCCCCTCTCGGTGCCTAAAGGCTTAGTTGCTGAAATTCAGCACACAGAACCTAATGGAGGCCAGCTAAGTGATATGGAAAACACCAAAAGTAAAGCTAGGTACCCCTTTCTCGCTTGCAGTGAAACCCCTGCAGCTGGAATGACCGTGGCAAAGCAATATGCCTGCAGTCTGGGGGAGCCCTGGATGTGCAGGATTCACCTTCTGCCTGTGCTGGTCAGTGTGGGAGCTCAGGACTTCTGAACAAGGAGCGAATATGATTACATGGAAGCTGTTTATTGTTTACATTATGCACTTATTTCTAGATTCTAAAACTAGTGTTCACCTGGTCATGCATTACTTGATTGGTGCCTCTCTTGGTTACACATTCTGCATGCACTTCTTAGGATACATGATTTGTTACAGTCTAGGTGTTTAACTGCCCCCTGCTATCTGGTTCTTGTGGTCTTGTTTTCCTGTTTCTCAGCTTCTTCTTTCTTATTTTAGAATGATTTATGTCTTAGCAACTTTGAGAATTTCTAGAGGATCTGATAAGAAATTCTACAGATGGTTTGGCTGGAGCACACTATGGCCTAAGTTGTTCAGGTCCATTGCTACAGGTTGGAGCATGGAAAATGAGCTGGGGCTGTTCTTGGTACAGAGGAGGCCAGTGGCAGTCATTCACTGCTGAATGAAAAAAGGTGCTTCAAAATGACTTTCTGAAGAGGGAAAACCAAACACAGCTGCACTTGAACAGCTCCAGGCCCTGCAGATGTTTCAGTAGACAAGAACTGAACTCCATGTCATTCTTCTGCTGGTTTCATCAAAGGGAAATGAATCCTCAGGAATTTCCAGCTTCTTATGATCATTAGCACTCAGGAAACCAAACACAGCCTATTTAGTGCTACCCTAACTTTCCTGCCCAACTAACAAGTTGTTTACCTCATGTCTTCCCAGTGCAGCAAACACACAGTAATGTTATATGAAACACGGTGATCCCAACCATGCGACAGAACTCATCAGGATTGGAGTGCTGTGGAGGTCAAAAGAAGTTTATCACCAGGCTGAGACTTGTTGGGGGGATAAATTGAAGTGAAGAGAGTTCTTTAAGGCTTTTCTGACCACTAAAATTTCAGCTTAGACATCATGTATCTGAAGCATGACGTAGGGTTAAAAAGCCTAATGGAACACAGCAGATCCCTCAGGCCTGTGGGAGAATCACTGAGCAGATCCTTGTGCTACTGATTCCATCTCTCCCCACTTTTCTAAGTTCTAGATGGCAAGCTCACTTAGATCACAAGAAGTCCTCCTGTAGTTATCTGCACAATAAATGAAAGTGAGATTACACATCCCAAATCTGTGTTCTCTTACAGGCGAACTGACTGATCTGAGGAATTTCTGGAGCAGCAAACTTGTTTCCTCAAATATTAACTGTGCAAGGCATGGAGCTCAGAGAAAGGATTTAATGGCAAAAGCATCGCCCATGCAATGATCTTTTGACAAATTCTGCCCCGAGCTTTCCTTAGGAGGATCTGAAAGGCTCCATGTCCCTAGCAAAAGCTCCTGCAATGGCTGCACGCCAGCAGAGCAGGGCTTTCAGCTGTGAAACAAGTGCTGCCACAAGCAGCAGCTTGGCCAGGGCAGCAAATCAAGAGGTGGGAAGGAGCTGATCTGAAGGCCAAACCTCCTCAGTTCCTTCTAAAGGGGCTGCATCAGTTCCTCATTCCAGTGAGGTGGAGTGCTGGACACCACAGCTCCCTGTGAGGACTGGACACAAGGTTGCTCCCGCTGAGTGCTGTGATGGTTTCTGCAGGACCTGTGGGCTCCAGAATGTGCCAGACACAAGGAGGAGAGAAGGAGCCAAGTGCACTGACACACCTTTGCCTTGAGCATAACCCGGCCTTGCCCAAACACACTGAAAGCTTTCCCCTTTGGCCCATGGCTGGAAACGTCAGGTCAGCTGTGTGAGGGATAAAATATAATGTTTTCCTTCGGCCATGGTAGGTAGCCATAGGAAGGAGAGCTCACGTCAGGCAGGCAAAGAGGTGAGGAGCAGCAGGCCGGGCCTGGTGAGTGTGGGCGGGAGGAAAAGGGCAGTGAAGCCAGGCTTGTTACCGGGCGGAGAAAGGGGAAGGGAAAGGAGGTGTTGGTTGGAGCCTGGTAGGCGGCCGGAAAGAAGGGAAGTTCCTGAGTAGCAGCCGGGGGGAAAGGGGACAGGCACCCCCGCGGGCCCGGGAAGTGCATAAAGGTTTGTGCATTTGAGGGGAGGTGCGCCTTGTCAGCAGAATGCACCCGGCTCAGCTGACTCGTTTATATTCATAAAGAGTTTTGCTTAGATGGCTTTCTCCTCTTTCACCTTTACCAGTGAGTGAGTATTTCTCACAGCTGCTTGACAAGTTGGATTGTTGTCAGAGATATTCCCTCAGAAATATGAGGGCTGTCTTCCTCTGGGCCTTCCTCTCAGCAGCTTTGGCGTTGCTGTGTGAATCCATCGCAGGGGACTCCTAAAATATGATTGCTGGCCAGGCATTTTCTGCTAGGAGAGCCCTGCATACTGTTCCACACACCTTTCAGAAAGGCCATAAAACTGAGAGGAACAACAGATTTGTCTTTACAAACAAGTCTTGTTTGTTTTGGGTCTGCTGGTAGATAAAACTGGCACTGAGAGATAAAAGAAACAATGAGAAGGATTCCACTGATTGATGAATGGACAAAAAGATATTTGCCTTTACAAACAAACTGTAGGTTTGCTGATAAATGAAATTGTATATTGAAAGATGAAAGAAACAATGGGGGAAAACCATAAATTCCATAAGAATAAAAAATTAAAAGGGAGGGTTATACATTAGAGGGAAATCTTAGGTATCGGGCATTCCAGGAAGTCTGTAACTCTCAAGTACCTCAGCCAATGGGGAAAGAGAGAGGGAAATGCAGACGGGAAATCAGGATGAAAAGGAGGCTGCGTACTCCAAAAATTTGAAAGACCCCAGGGCAATGTCCCATGGCCTCTCCTTCTATTTGAATAAAGTAAAAGGACTTCTCTGTCTGCTTTTTGGACATAAAACTCTGGTGTTTGTGGATTGATTTTCCTGATAAAACCAACTCCAAACACTCTGCCTATAGCAACTTTTCACAAAGGGCTGCAGAAATCCAGGACAACTGCAAGTGAGTGTTGGAAGGCTTTTGCCTTGTTCCTGCCAGCAGAATTCTCAATAATCTGATGCAATTTTATTCAGAAGTAATATGAGATCTGAGTTTTTTCTATTAAAATGTTTCATGTTGAGTAACAAGCCTTGGGAGCATGAGGTACAGGGCTGACATACAAAAGCGTGAGCATGTCCTCCACAGTGAGCAGTTTAATTGTCCATTTCATTACTCTCGTATTTATTCCACACTAAGAAGCAAATCCAAGCTTTTCTTGGAGGCCAAACGTGCATGGTATACACTACAGTCCCTCACAGGATCACCAGGGTGGGCAGGAACAAAGCAGGCAATCTGTGTCATTGTGAACCACAACAGAGCTACATCCCAATGTGGGTTTAAGTAGCACGGTATTATCAAGAGCTCCTTTTCTGCATGAGATACAAAAAGGAGGTGCCTAATGATCTTCATGCAAGCATGCAGTAAAGAACTGATCCTGCTATCCTAATGAAGCTAATGCCTGTAATGTAGAGCCTTCCAGGAGGCTGCTCTGCAGAAGCTCTGATGGGCCTGTGTCCCTTCATGCCAACAGCAAAGCTATTCACTTGGGAAGTCAAATGGGGCCCAAGCAAACTCCAAAAGCCCCTTGGCTCTGAATTCTAGCAAAGCTGTAGTCCAGGACTTCCTCTTCAGACAAGCAGCACAGAGCCAAGGGCTCCTGGGACCTTTGGGAAATGCTGATGCACATTCAAGCCTGTTGGGGCACTGGTGTGTAAGGACTGCAGCTCCACAGCTTCTGGTGGATGTCAGCTGCAGCGTTCCACAGACAACAAGAGCTGTCAGGGCTCTCAGCATTCTCTTGTGTGGCAGAGGCAGAGACACAGCTGAGGAGAGTCCATGTCAGGGGTCAGCCTTACTGAAGTGAGCAATGGATATTTCTGTAACCAAAACTGTCAGGAAAACAAAACAAAGAAAAACCTCTTCAACAATTTTAGGGTTAGGGAATTAAGGCATTATGTTTCTCTGGCCAGGATGTTGTTCTGGCCAGGATGTGTAACAGAAATCATTTCATCCACACAATGCTTGGGTTGTGCAGAGAAAATCATACCAGGCCCGTAATTCTTGACTGGATTTTTCATTATATATATTATACAGAAATATATTATATTTCATTATATATATTATACATGATATATATTATATATTTTATACAGTCAAAACCTGTAGAAATTTTTTGGTTCAATGTTCATTGGTCCCAAGTTGTGCTGTTCTAAGTATTTTGTTTCCTACTGAATATGGATTTTTTCATTTCAGATGCTAATAGGGTTCTTGTTCTTATCTCCCTTTTCCCAGACCAGGTGTCTCTGACCATGCAAGGGGTGATGTCTGGAGCTGATGTTCGTTCATGGTTGTGAATGGTTGTCATCTTTTGTGTATCTTCTGTGCTACTCCCATTCTGCTGAGATGTTAAGTTCATCAGAGCTTGCCTGGTAGACCAGTCCCCTGACAAGAAACTTCAATTCCCTTCCCCTGGCACATAAGTAAACAAAACTGACCAAAGTTTTAAAAAAAAAATAAACTTTTTACAATTTTCAACACTTCCATTGCTTTCACAGCTGCAGCAGAAATCACTGAGTGCTTTGAGTGCAGCTTGTTGGTCACTTCTTCTACCACACAGATCAGCACTGCTTTTAAGTCATCTCTGAATGATTTACCAAAATATGGATATGATCCAGTATCAGTATCCAGCTGAGACGGACAAAGACTCTTTAACCGTTTCAGGGTTACAGAGTGTATGTTTATTAGCAGTGCTGGGCCAGTGTGTTGGGTCACCCCCTAATACACATGATCCCGAATACAGGTGAATACAGGCTTTTTATTTACTAAAGTATTGAATGCAAATACATATTCATAACTCAGGTGCCACCCACTCTCTGCTTCCTATGCTAATTAGGGAAAAGCAATTAAACATGCTTGTTTGTTCCTTGAAATGGGTCGGTGGTCTTTTTATGAGCAGGGGTCACAAAAGGGAGGAAGGGATATGGCTCTTCCTCGTTCTGACCTTTCTACCTTTTTAATGCAAAGTGACAAATGGACCCTTGGCTGGGCTCCTAGTTCCATGTCTTCAATGGGTTTCTAATTTGCAATTGTCTTATGTTCTTGAAGTTCCTCACCAGATTCTTTGTTCCTCATTATAAGCCCAGCTGAACAAGCATAAAGTTGACAATTTGTTATTAGCCAGTGATTAACCTCTAATTTTAGCAAGGCCTCTTTATCTACCTTTAATTTTAGCAAGGCCCATCTATTTATTTTAATTAGCTTTAGCAAGGCTTATTTTTAATTAAGACCTTAGCTTGTCTAAAACCTTGAATTCTTCAAAGTTCGTGTGTCATGAACATGGCTATCATTTAAGTCAGCACCTCCAGCACCTGCTGCTTCACTTTCTTGTGTGTGTCACAACTTCAAGGGACAAAAGAATCAAAAATCTATAAGTAAAACAATAAGAAAGCTGGATTAAAATGTGTTAATTTTAAGACAGGTTGTAGAAATCAGCACTCAGCAATGTAAAAGATGAAAAGTTTGGACTATTTGGAGATTGGCCCAATTTATTGGAAGTTGATTTGGCTCAACACTCACTCTTCCCTGTTCCTGCACAAAGGTACATTCCTTTCTCGAATGAAGATGAAAAGCAACTGAAAAACCCCCAAAACAAACAGATGATTTTCTACTGGATGCTGCTGAATTCACCAAGCTTCGTCCAGCTCCACAGGGCTTGACAGCAGGGCAGTATTCTCAGAAGACAGAAAGTAATTGTAGTAGTCAGGATTGATCTTTTGTACATTTGAAAATTTTCTTGGCGGTACTACTTCCAGTGTCTTTTGCAAAGACTCTGTTATCTTCAGAAGCACTATTCTCACTTAATTGCTTCACTGGGGGCACAGTAGGGATAACGCAGTGTGGGGGTTACACCTAAATGTAAACCCATTTTCTCCACTTTCCCTTTCCTGTTTGTGACTGACATTCAAAATATTCAAAACCCCACTTTTTCCCCACTTTGCGGTCTGCAGATCAACAGGCTGAGGACTAACAGTTCATTCCCAGTGTTGGAAAATATACCAAGTTTAAATTTTTTTTATAACTTTAGTCAGTTTTCCCAGAATCACAGAATGAACTAGTCTGGAAAAAAACTTTGAGATCATGAAGCCCAACCTACACCCTGGGGGTGAGGGAACTGAAGTTCCTTTCCAGTGCATTGTTCCAACAGGTGAGACCCGATGTGTTTAACATCTCAACTTTGTGCGTAGCAAAGAAGACACAAAAAATAGCAGCCACCAAGGGCCATCAACTGACCATCAGCTCCAAACAACAGCCCTGGCAGCATTGGAGATACCTGGTCTGAAAAAGGAGATGAGGACCTAATTATCATCAGAGGCAAAGAGATCTGTAACCAATAGGAAACCAAATACTAAGAACTACTTAACTTAGAACCAATGAACATTGAACCAATGAATTTCTATGGGTTTTGACTGTATAAAGTTTGTAAAAAAATTGGTAACATTCATGTGTCATGGAATGATTTTCTCTGCACACTGGGGCTATGTGTGGATGAAGTCACAGCCCATGCTGCCGGACCTGCCCTTCCACACCTGGAGAATCCATACTCCTCACCACAGACAAGCCCAATTAAGTCCTGAGTCGCAAGCAGACAAACCCAAATCCTCCACCCTGACTCCATAACATCCTGAGGAGGGGTGGGGGCTTCAGGACAATACCTCCCTGTTTTCCCTCTCTTGGAAACAAGGAATACAAAAGACTTGCAGCTGGCCCTGTATGATACTGAGGATTTTGAAGATAAAGCAGAGAACTTCCCAATCCTTACTGTTCTTTCCTTATCACATAGACTCCTGCTGCTGTCTGCCTTAACCATATTTCTCCACATGCCAATCAAGTCTTTCCCAAACTAACACCATATTGGCCCCTCTGGGTATGGGCTCTTGAAACCCTTTCTCAGAACCTCCTGTTGACCCTCTGGGCTTCCATGTCCTTAACTACCTCCAGAAGAATGTGCAAACCATCTCAGCATTCTCCCAAAGGACCTTTTGGAGGTATTTTGGGATCCTCATCCCTATAGTCGAAACCCTTTTTCGACTTTCAACCCTTTTTCAACTTTTTTGTTGCCTACCCTGGGAATCATGCCATGCTTTACTCCCTAAAATTGTACTCCCCAGTGAGATTTGCCAAGACCCTTCTTGACTTTCCCTTACCATCCTCTCTGGGTGTCTATATCCTGTTGATTCTACAGGGACCCTCCCTGTTCCACCTCTCATCTGTTTCCTAGACAGTCTTGGGAACCCAACCAATCGCCTGGTGCTGGCCAGCACCAAAGGCAGCTGGCCACCAAAACTGGCTGCCTCCAGCTTCTCTTGCCACATGCTGGACCCAGATGGTGGAAGGATCATGGATGAGATCCCAGTTTATAGGAAAATCCACAAATGCCAGAAGTTTACATCCAAAAAGGAGACGGGGAGTCCTTTATGCAAATAAACAGAGAGTCCACCAGGACACACGCCAACAGTGGTTTCTCTTGCAAGGTTTCAGAGGGGGCAGTCTCCTTTTATCCTAAACTCCCAGCTGCATGTTGCCCTCTTGCTTCAACCACTGGCTAAGGTGGGTGCAAACTAAACTTGGCTGAACTAGGAAGGTGCAGCCTTCCCGAACTGCCTACCACATACCTCCCCCTGAACCTGTCATTTTACCCCAAAGTTCAGAAGTTCAGGCTTGTGCAGACCCACTTCTGTGTTTCACAAGCCAAGATGTCTGGGCTTAGTAACAACTTGCTGCCTTAAGTTAGTAGAGACCTTAAAACCAGTTTAAAAGATATTAACACAAATACTTTCAGGCATCAAATTAGTTGTAAAAACATTAGCTTTCCTCTCAAGACTCTGAAAGCAAACGGATGCTGTAGCCAAAACATTGTCCTTGGAATCATAGAGCACTTTCTGGGTGTGTGTTTTTATCTGTTTTTCCATGGCCTTTGGGTGAGCACCAAAGGTGACAGCCAAGGGCAAGTGAGCGGGTGAGCAGCAGAGAAAGGCACGGGGAGAAGGGCAGACAGAAAGGCCCCAGATCGCTGGGAAGCAGGAGACCAAGCATCAGTTGCTGGCTCCCAGAGCCACTGGCAGGGCCATGTCTCCTCCATGCCACTGACACTGCACCTGCAGGGCTGAATCCAGCTCTGCTGGGCTCTGCAGCTTGGACGGCAAGGACACAGACGAGCTGGAGCAGGTGCCGAGGAGGGACTCTGAGATGATGTGAGAGCTGGAGCACCTCTCTGTTGGAGCTGACATTGATGGCTGGGTTCCCCTGGGTTCCCCAGGACCGAGACTGACAAGAAAGAGGCTGTTTTCTTGTGTTCAGGCTTAGTTGTTTATTCTTTCCTTATCTATATTACATATATACAGAGTACAAGGAGCTACATACACTAAGATAGAAAGGTGCAAAACAGAGAGTGAAGAATCTTTCCAAGGTCTTTTATGTGTCAATTTATCCAATAATCAAATGGCAAGTTATTTTTCTTAGTGACCCAATGACCCAACACCTGTGTTCTGCACTGCAGATTTCTTTATCCAACCACTATTACCTAAAAACTCTTAGAAGAAGAAGATGAAGAAGGAAGAAGAAAGGGACAACACCCTAAATCTTCTATATTTTCTTTTGTTTTCTAATATAACTTAAACCCTAAATCCTAACTTTCTCACACAGTGACTTAAGAAAACTCTACCTAGCCTACACACTCACATTTCCAGTTTCTCCACTTAACTTTGAAAGCTGTCTCCATGGTGTTGTGCTAAACTCAGTGCTCTCTTGGGTGTCAGAGCCAAGCACCACAAATAAGGGCCTATTTTCTGTATCTCTGACCCCAATGCCTCTCCTGCAAGGAAAGCCTGAGATGGGCTTCTTTAGCCTGGAAAAGAGACTTAGGCTTAGGCTTGACTGAACTGTGGCCTACCCCAGTACATGACAGCAACTTACAAGAAAGCTGGACAGGGACTTTGTGCAAAGGCAGACAGGGACAAGGACAAGGGATAATGGATCCAAGCTGAAAGAGAGTAGGTTTAGATGAGGGATTCAGAAAAAATACTCTCTTGGAAAAGGTTTCCCAGAGAAGGTGTGGATGCCCCATCTCTGACAGTGTTCAAGGCCAGGCTGGATGGAGCTCTAGACAAGTTGGTCTAGTGCAAGGGGTCCCCAGCCACAGCAGGGGGTTGCAACGATGTGATTTTTCAGGTGCCTTCCAAGCCAAACCATGCCATGACTTTGTGATTCTGGGATACCTCCCCTCCTCGGTCTCTGTCAGGAAAAGAAACTCGGGAGCAAGTTCCACATTGCAGACTTGGTCCTTTGGCAGCCTGCAGCTGTCTCAACAGCGGATGAAAAGAGATGCCATTACTGACACAATTTATCCTTTCTACTTGAAAATTAAAGGCTCCACTCTTGTCCACTCTCACACAACCATCAGGACACGGAATTCTCCCCAGGGAAATGCTTCATCTCACCAAAGGAAGAAGAAACCTACAAGCTGACATTTTTATGCATTTCTGTGTTGATTTATTTGGTTATTTCTTTCATAGGTATTTATTTCTCTGCTTGTTTCTTTCGTTGGGCGGAGCGCGCGGCGGCTCCTCCCTTGGGCTCGCTGAGGGAACGGACGAACGGCCGCGCGCTCCGGCGGCTCGGCAGCGGCAGCGGCAGCAGCGCCTCTCTCCATCGGTTTTCCGCTCGACTTTCCGCTCGCTCTCCGTCCCCTTCTCCCTCTCACACTCACTCTACTGCCGTGCCGTGCCGTGCCGTGCCGTGCCGTGCCGTGCCGTGCCGTGCCGTCCCTCTCAGCCTCTCCCAGCCCGGCTTATGCCGCGTCCCGCAAGGCGCCCGTGGGCGAGTCGGCCCCCGGCCCGCCCCTGTCGGGCCTGCCGCGGTCCCACCTCGGCCAGGTTCTCTCCGCACTGCTTGTGGCGCCTCTGGAAGAGTTTCTGGAAGAGCTCCTCGCTCTGCTGGTGGCCTCCCCGAACGAGGCCCCTGCCAGAGCCGCCCCGCTGCCGCCCGGGCGGGCGGAGAAGCCTCCCCTGGAGCGGCTCTAGCGGCAGGGCCCGCTGCTGGGGAGCGGCGGCTGCGGCAGCGTTTACTCCGGGCTCGCCGACGGCGCCCCGGTAAGAGACGGGGCCGGGTCGGAGCGGGCCGGGGCGGCGGCGGGCGGTGAGCTCAGCCAGCCGCTCGCCTTGGCTTGCAGGTGGCCATCAAGCGAGTGTCCCGGGATCGCGTCTCGGAGTGGGCGCGGCTGGTGAGTGAGCGGGGCCAGCGGGAGAAGCCGGCGGGTCGTGCCGAGCGGGGCTGAGGGGAGGCCCGGCGGGCTGGGAACCGGGACACCGCGAGGGGAGAGAGCGTGGAGTGAGCGGGGGCCGCGCAGGGTCCCGAGCCGGGCGATGGCGAGCAGCGGTGGAGCCGGGCAGGGGGTGCTGAAGGCGCGGCGCAGCATCGTCCCCGCTGACGACATCGCGGTCCCCCCGCAGCACGACGGCGCCCTTGTGCCCCTGGAGCTGGTGCTGCTCTGGATGGTGTCGTGCCCTGGCTTCCGCGGCGTCGTGCGGCTCCTGGACTGGTTCCAGCTGCCCGACGGCTTCGCGCTGGTCATGGAGCGTCCGGAGCGCTTTCAGGACCTCTGGTACTTCCTGGACGAGCGGGGCTTCCTGACGGAGCCCGTGGCGCGGGGGCTGTTCTCCAGGTGCTGGAGGCCGTGCGGCACTGCACCAGCCGCGGCGTCCTGCACCGCGACATCAAGGCCGAGAACATCGTCCTTGACCTGGCCACCGGCGAGGCGAAGCTCATCGACTTCGGGTGCGGCACGATCCTCCGGGACACTGTACACCCGAATGTCAGGTGAGCCCAAAGCCGGGGCCCAGCCGGGCAGCAGAGGTTCTCCCCTTTGCTGGCAGAGGGGGAAGAGGGAGGAAGGGGGGAATCCTTCTTCAGCCGGCTGTAGCCAAGTTACTTTTCGCTGGGGCAGGGGCTGGCTGTTGTGGAATGGGAGCTGGCTGGAAGGGAGGGAGCAGCATCAGCCTGATGAGCTGCGCCCCTGTCCCATAGGAACACCAGAATATCGCCCGCCGGAATGGATCCTCTTCGGCTGCTACCGTGGCCAGCCAGCCACCATCTGGTCCCTGGGCATCCTGCTCTATAACCTGGTCTGCAGGCACCTTCCTTTCCACACCAATGAGGACATCATCCGGGGCCAGCTCTTCTTCCCGCCCCGGGTGTCTCAAGGTGGGGATGCACCTTCAAGGCACAGGAGGAGGAACGGGGTTGGGAGAGGGCAGGTGGCACATAGGCGTCCTGCTCTTGCAGCCAGCGAGGAGGTTGATCTCCTGAGCCTAGCTGGAGGAGGTGGCACATGTGCCTCTCTGCTTCTCTCCTCCAAAAGGGAGGATTAATGGGAAGCTTGGGTGCAGCTCCAAGCACTCTTAGTGTGGCCTATGCGGCGTGGAACCTGGGAGAGCATGGACAGGAGCCTTTTCCCACTGACCAGCCGTTTCTGATTTATCTCCACAGAGTGCCAGCACCTCATCAGGTGGTGTTTATCCATGGATCCAGCAGACAGGCCATCCTTGGAAGATCTTCTTGAGCATTCTTGGCTGCAGGACCCCCACCTGGCCCAGGAGACAGCAGAGATCCATCCCTCTAAACAGTGGGGGGATCCAGGAGCCCAGCAAGTACCAGCTGCACGTGTCTCATGGCGCTCCAAGAAAATCCCAGAGGGTTTCCCTGCAGCTGTGGAACAGAGGAGAGAGCGCAGCCAAGATGCTTCTGCTGGTCCCCGGCGAGTTGTGGAGGGAGCGGCTCAGTGCTCCCCATCCTGTTGGAGAAGTCGTGACATTGCAGTGAAGTTGCCATGGACTGGAAAAGGGGAAACATCCCCCTGCAGCTCAATGGCATCGTGATGTCCCCGCGAGCCGAGGCGTGGCTGGCGTGTTCTTCTGGAGCGCAGCACGGAGCTGGAGAACACCATCCTCGAGCTGCCCACTGGTTGGGCAGAGCCGATTGGCTTTGCTTGCAGCCCCTTCCTGGAGGACACACTCTGCACCCAGATAAAATCAAGATGAGTCCCCAGCTGGCGGAGGGGCGGGGGATGCTTGTGCTTCCAGGCACGGCAGGGCTTGGTCTGGCCACATGCCGGAGGTTCCCCACTCAGCGGTGGTGGGGAATATTAATATTTCCTCTGGCTGCCAAGCTGCTTTTTAGCAGGGGACAGATATCGTGTAAGGGGAGCCGGCTCCTGGCTTTGTGAACAGCTTCTGCAAGCCAGCCTGGCACCAGCTGGGGTGGGGGCAACATGCCTGACAAAAGAATCCATCCATGTGTATGGGGGGCAGCAGAGGTGGACAGGTTCCGAAGCCATGCCCCAGCTGCTCTGCTTTGGAAGCCTTTGAGGAAGGGGTGTTTTTATGGGCAGGAGAGGTGGGGATTTTCCCCACCCATGGAAAGGTTTAATTCTCACACGGAGTAGTCACACCCTCCCTGGCCTGTGACACATCGATAACCTTTGATGCTTTTCCTTGTTTCCAGGTCTTGTTTTGAATTGCCTTTCATGCAATAGTTCTTTGTTTTTTTCCAGAAGGATTGCACTGGTACCCGGACCGGATGGGGAAGTGCTGGCATCGTCTGTGGACTGTGTTTAGTGCCTGCACTAGCCCTGGAGACCTCAGTCTGCAGGGACATCTCCTTCAAGAAGGATGAGAACCTCCTGTGGGATCAGCTCCTCTCCTGGCAGCAGGTCTCCAGAGGTGGGTACCCAGCTCCAGAGCACAGGTGGCAGAAGGGCTTGGGGCAGATGGCAACAGGCACAAGAGCATCCCGCGCTTGCAGCTGCTGAGGAGGTTGCTGTGCCGTGCTTAAGCAGAGGAGGTGGAACGTGGCCTGCCATGCTGCTCTTCTGTAAAACACAGAATGGGTTGGGAGATTTGGGCTCTGAGCACAGCCAGCAGCCTGGCCTGGGCACAGGCCATGGTGGGACAGGGAGGACAGAAGACTTCTGCGACTGACTGTGGCTTTCTGGTTTCTGTCCCCAGGCTACCAGCACTTCATGTCATGGAAACGGCACCGCTCGGCCTGCCAGCCTAGGAGTGCTGGGGGGCAGCAGGTGCTCATTTGCTGTCAAAAATTAATTGCTTTGTTTTTGTTGTCATCATTGGAGTACTTATTTAATTTTTTCCAAGCTTTTGGTCCCCTTCCTCCCGGGCCAGCCTTCTGAGTCCTTCCTCAGCTGTTTGATGGCATTTGGCAGGGGGGGTTAAGTAACGTGAAAAAATCAACAACAGCTCCTGTTGCCAACTGCAGCATCCCTTCAAGAATCCAGACCTGCCAGCCAGGCCCACAAGTGACTTGGAATGGAAAATGGTTTGCAGGGACAAATTTGTCACCCTGCTGCAAAAGCTGGAACGAAATCAGAAGCAGCAAAATGCCATTTCAGCTCAGCTCCCACCCAGTCTTCTCTCTTTCTCCTCACTCCAAGATAGGCAGGCAGGGCTGGACTTCAGCAAGTTCAAGTTCTTTGTGCTCCCTGGCATCAAATGGATCAAGTAAACTCTCTAATGCAGTGAATACAATATGACTACTAAAGGAAAAAAGGAAGTGTTGAGAGATGGCACATCCTTGTCTCCTTTATCTCCCCATGAGCCCCTCAGAAAGATAAATGCCTATACAGGCCTTCTCTGACTCCTTCCCTGCCAGCCCTTCCCTCACTCCAGGGTCTCATTTGCTCTCTAGGCTTCACTGGCCCTCTAAACTCAGAGGAGCTCTGGTAGGAGAAAATGCTGCCTGGCATAGGCATGTTTGACCCCTGTCTCCTCTTGATTCCATTCCCCCCCACCCCCCATCAAAAAGACAAGAGATCCCCCACAGCTCCACGGTACTGCACCGGATCCTGGGCCTGTTCCCTTCCCTGGTCCTTGGTGGCCTTGGTGAGGCTCCTGAGCTCTCCCTGTGTGCGGGACAGCTGCTGCAGCAGCACTGCACCCAAGGATCAGCTGTTCAAGTTCAGAGTCTGAAGCAGAATCCCCAGTGCACACAAATGAGAACTGGGATTTCAGGAACTGGCAGGAGAAGCTAAATGCGTCTGCTTGCTGCCCTTTCTAGCCATGGCCGTGCTGATGGAATCGGAAGAATTGCCCCTGCCCAGGCAGATCTCAGGTAGAAGATAGGAGCAAAAGCAACATGTTTCTGAGGTGCTAGCTGCTTTTCCTTCCAATTTATGAAGGGTTTTGCTATTTTTACCATTTCAACAATTTCTGTGCATCCCTGCGAGCAAGTAAACACCACAAAGCCTCCCCCTCAAAGCCCTGAGGTTCTTGTTCATGCTCTGTTCATGCAGAACTTGTTCATGCTCTTTTCTCTTGGTAATTTTGAAATCTCATCCAGACTCTGAAAGCAAACCGATGCTGTAGACAAAAGATTGACCTTGGAATCATAGGGCAGTTTCTGGGTGTTTTTATCTGCTTTCCTACGGCCTTCGGGTGAGCACGGTGACGCCGAGGCCTGGCGCCCTCAAGATGGCGCTGGGGAGCCTCCGGGGCAGCGGGGAGGGGCGGCCCTGAGGGCCAGCACAGGGTGGATTTCCCCGGAGCGGCCGGCGGGGAAAGTCAAGGGGAGAAGGACAGGGAGAAAGGCCCCGCATTTCTGGGAAGTGGGCTACCAATCGCCAATTGCTGGCTCCCGGAGGCGGTTCCAAGGCTGTGAGCTTGCGGAGGTGCTGGGCTGTTCTTGTCACCCTCAGCTGCTTGCACGACTTAAATCGAATGTGAGTGTGACACCCACGCCCCGACCCTGCCAGACCACAGGCTCCCAGAACATCCCCTTTGCTCCTTTCTTGGCCGTCTGGGTAATACGGTGTACTGAGATTTTTCTGTCTTCTTTGCCTTGGTGCTACAGAAAGGATCCTAGGTGTCACTGTCGAAAGTGGAAGAAGTTTAAAAACATTTTTAGCAAGAGCAGCTCAATAGACACGGGCTGGCTGGAACAAGGGAATCTCCCAGCTGTGTGCTGCCAAGGAACATGAAAGGCTCTTTGGCATCTTGCGTAGTAACAAAATGTCGGGGCTTTCCACGGAGAGGGTCTCTGGCCAGGAAAGGGAGGCATGGCAGAGGGAGCCTTTTCTCTGTGCTGTGGCTGAGTTCAGGCAAAAGGCCCAGCAGCTGTAAGTGAGGTTTGCAGCACTGATCCCTAAGGACATCCACATTCCTGAACAACCAGCTTACCACAGGACCTTGCGATCTCTATTCCATGACCCCTTCTAACTGTGCTGTGAGGTTGTCATTCCTGGGAATGCAGAAGACCAAGGCAGAGAAAAGGAAAATCATATCCCCAAAATCTAATTGGTATAAAAAGAAATTTAAGTCTTCTGCATGCCAGACACAGGATGAACACTAAAAAGCACTGGGTTCTACTCTCCCAGCCCCAACAAAGACAAACTGTCAACTCAGACACCAGAAATCAACGCAGATACTCAATAGTTACAGAGAAATAGAAGCAAGAGTAAGAATGGTCTGCCACAGCAGATTTTATTGCCACAGTTTGTAGGCTGGTAATTTTTGCACAGCCATGATAATTTCCACTGCAGAAGGTGGTTATGTTCCCAAATCCTTCTATCCCAGACAAAACAGGGCTGGGGTCACTGCCTTGAAAAACATGCTTCACCTCTGAAGTCAGAAGACAATTCCCTGTCCAGAATTGTCTGTTTTCAAGGTGGGAAAGAATCATCTGTTCCTGCATAATTTAAAAACAGAAACCTGTTGCTGAAATAAAATCTGGTGGCTTTAATTTATCACAGAGACAGCCCCTGCATTTATTTTTGTTAGACCAGAAAACAGTCTCCATTTTTACCAGTAAATTATCAGTAAATAGATCAGGGCAGCTGTTAGCATTGAGAGACAAAGCGGGGAGATGGACATCTGCTTTTCTGTCTAGACTTTCCTGTGACTTGCCAGAGGGTTGCAAGAGCTACAAGTAGCACTGGAACCTTTCCTAAAGCAGCTGCTGGAGGTAAAGCTAATGATGTCTGTCCCCTCATTATACCTGTTGTTTTATCCATGGGGTAGGCAGAGGGTGAAACTCAGTATTTCTCACTTCTTAATGGACAAGACACGCTGCAGAGGATGTATTTTGTGTCACTTACAAATGATCCAAGGCACCTGGAAAGAAATTCCTTCTCATCTGCTTGACTCTGGAACAGCTATACACTTTCTACACAATGCTGTCTCTCATGTTGCCCACACACACCCTGCTTTCACTCCTTTTCTACTTGTGCAAAGTGTGCACAAAGCAAGGAGCTGAACTATCCACATCAACTAATGGTAATTAAATATTCCTGCTCATTATTCTGTGTTTGCATCACACATGAGGAAGCGTAAAGCAGCGTGATCTCAGGATTTATACAAGATGTGCAGCTTATTGACATCCAAATGTTCTTCAACTTTGCCCTTTTTTGCAGTGGTAGTTTTCTGGTATTAACTCATTTCCTGTGAGCTACTGTTTAGAGAAAAGAAGCAAAGCAAAACAGCAATTGGGATCACAATTCATCCTGATCTCAAACTCCTTTGCCTTTCTTTGAAAGTTCAGAGAACTGAGAAAGTCCCTGACGCTTGAGAGGATAGAAGGTCTGCCACCTACAAAAGAAAGCCAACCCATCATACCTGTTTCCTTTATTGAAAATATGAATACAGAGATCACTGAAGACACTGGTTTTGGTCAAGGACAAGAAACGTGCTTAAAGCATGATTACAAGTAAACAAAATTCAATTAAAGGCTTAACATTAGACTGTACAAAAAATACTTCTAGACAGCTGGAGCTTTCCCTTTATAGAATTGGAAAAATAATGGTCTGTGTCTCCACCTGGGGGGAAAAGCACCATGACCAGGTCTTACTGGCAAAACTGAGTGGGGAAACAAAAGCATACTAGCCCTTTGCAATAAATGGCAATATGTAAAATTTACTTTGGATCTCTTTTAATGAAGCTACAAAGGCAATCTGACAAAACTATACATCACTCATGAACTCACAAAGGTTTAGAAGAATTCAATAGCTCTGCTTTTCTAAATAAAGCAACTGTCCCCCAGTTTGTCCCACAATCCCACTGATATCTGGCCATTGATTGGAGAAGATCAGCTTGTCTTAAGAGCCTCGCAGGCCTGGGGTTCTTCAGACTTCCTCCTCCCTGGCATTTCAGGCACTGAGGAAAACAGTGCCAATTCTGTGGGCCCTGTGAATCCCTCCCTGAGCCACAAGCCTGTTCCATATGAAGTAGAAAGCACTGTCACCACACACCAGTGCTGTTGTTGCAAAGCTCAACTCAAGCTTGCAGTGAAGAGGCAACTGCTGCAGTTAGCAGAGATAGTGGGTAGAAAGAAAAAATGGATGCTTCTCTGGATGGAAACTTTAAACTCTGGAAGGAAAATGTAAAATTTCAATTTCAGTTTAAAGCTTTCTGTAAGTAGCCAACTCAGTAAAGCACCAAGTAGTGCCTTCTTTTCATTAGAAGCACTGTTCATAAGCCCTGCCTAGCTCTGTTTTTACCAGACTCAGGGTGCTATTGCATGGGCTGGGCACAGGCTGTCAGCTCCAAGAGGCAGTGCTGAGATACCTGCAGAAGTGCAGTTTTACCAAAAGACTGAGGCTTCCCAGCACAAGCTGTCCCCAACACCGTGTGGGCAGCACAGGAGCACCATGTGCTCTCTTGGAATACCCCATGGGGGCCTTTGAGCAGGTGGACATCCCAAGCACCACAGCTCAGCTGTGGAAAAGAGGTTTGTATGGAAAGCACCTCAAGAATCATCTAGTTAAACCCCCCTGCCATGGGCAGGGACACCTTTCACTCAACCAGGTTGCTCAGAGCCCCATCCAGCCTGACCTTTAACATTTTCAGGGATGAATCATCCACAACTTTCTGTCTGCACCCCAGCTGGCACAGCTGTGAATTTATTGTGCTTCGGAAGCTTCCTGGTCAGCCTGGAACCTCTCTGGCAACCGTGGACACTAAGCCCATGCAAGCTGAGACAACAGGGAAGCAGGTGAGGGAGTGCACACATCTCTCATTTTCCCTGAGCAGAGGAATTGGATGACTAATGTCTCAATGCACCAAAGCACATTGCTCCTCACACAGACAGTGTTTGTGAGACAGTTCAGATGAATTAAACCATGGGCCTGTGACCACTGGGACAACAGGCAGGGAAATTTCAGGTCAACAAGAACAGGAAGTTCTATGTCTATAATATAAGAAATGCTTTCTTGATTAAAAGGAAAGTGTGTAATCGTGTTCAAAAGTAATTTTTCTTCCTCCACACTGTTATTTCAGACTACATGGAGACAACTTGTTTAAACAAGGGAGTGTACTTTTTCTGTCAAAAACATTAACTCTTGTCTGCTTCCCACTTGAAAATTATTTTAGGAAGCAGAGTGGGTTTTTTTGGTTTTTTTTCCTATTGCAGTGGCAACAAGGTAGTGTCCTAAAATATTAACATCCTGTAAACTCTATCAAACCTTCAAACCTTCTGATCTTCAACTTCCCAGAAAGTCCACAGGGTGTCTACTCACCTTATGTGAAAATGCATTTCAGTCAGAAGGATGGGATATTTAACAAAGCATGGTATTCCTTACTGTATTATTCAGTCCCTAGAGACATTTCAAATAATTTTCTTAAAAAGCAAATGCAGCTGGTGTCCTTGGAGGAACTCTGGCATCTAAGGCCAACACACCTGTCTTTGAGAACATATACTTCAAGCAGCCTGTTTCCCATTGTGGTACCAGAATCTCATCTAGCCAAGAAACTCCCCACGCCTTTCCCAGTCTTACAGATCACCTACCCATTTCCCTCCTTCCTTTCGTGCCTCCAGTTAGGTGCACAAATTGTCTTCCCAGTACACAGTTTCCCTGGAAAAAGCAGTGTTGCTCCAATTAAATTCGGGGATAAATAACCCTACTAGCAAATTCTTCTGTATAACCCAAATATAAGTAGTGCTTCAACTGGAATGTGGTCATGATAAAATGAATCCAGAAATAAAACAATGACTACATTAGTCGCAATTCTGAAAGCACAGGAAGGACAAAGGCTATTCTTCACTGCTATTCTGAGGTTGCTGGTCTGGAATGCTGCTATCACTTTCCACAAGGCATCTAAGAGGCACTTCTTTTAGCGGACTGCGCAGTTTGTGGGTACCCACATGGCACTTAACTCTTTGGTAAATCAGCATGGCAGCAATGCACTGAGGACATGTAGGAAGTCCAGTCATGGGCTTTGTGGCTCGTTTTGCAGCTGCAAGTGCTGGTGCTGGGTTACCTAGGTGGGACATGAAGGGTCACAGGCTCTCCATCTCTGGGAAGTCCCAGGACACATTGTGGTAGGAAAAAATCCATTTGAGGAAAACCAAAGAATATATTAGAATAATGGGTAAAGTCAAGGAAGAATTATCAGACTAGCCATGTCCTTCTCATGTCTCTAGTAATGCATATGAAACATCTCCTAGAATACACAGAATTACTGAAAAGGCACCATAGTTGCATTGAAATACAGCTGCTTGGACTCAGATATCCAAGCTGAAGGAAAATATTGAAGAAGTGTTTTCCAGGGCTTCTTTTAAAACAAGAAGAAGTATTGTATAAAAAACATTTCCCAGTACAGTAATATTAAAAAGAGGAACATTAACATCTGCATCTTGCTTCAGCTCATGTTACATTTCAGCATAGCTCGTGGAAGCCACCAGTATCTGCTCTACAACAGCCCTGAGTGCAAAGAAAAGGAGTTCACTGACAGTGGAAAACTGCAGACTGCTGCTAGCCCTGTACCATCTCAAAAAATGTTGTGGAGTGGAAAATCTTGTAGCCCTAGAAGGAAACAGTTTTTTAAAAAAACATCAAGAGAGAACTATGTTGTTTGCCTGGTTATTTGAGACCTTCCACATTTCTGAAGGAGACAAATTCCAGAGCCACCTGTTATGAGGAACTCTTCTCCTTGTATTTCTGGTAAGCATCCAATATCTCCTTGACAACATCTGGATCATCAAGTGTGGTAACATCTCCCATGTTGCCTGATTGTTCAGTGACTACTTTCCTCAGCAGCCTTCTCATTATCTTCCCTGATCGCGTTTTAGGGAGGCGCTTTACCACCTGCAAAGAAGGGAAATACACACCTTTAACAGAACTTGAGTCCTGCTGGAAACCACAAGGAGATCTGGTTGAACTATCCTAAGCCTGGCACCCTATTTCATGGCCACAGCTCCTTTGAGACTCCTGGGAAATACATCATGGAGCACACTAGATTATGTCCAAGGAAAGGACTGTCACTAGCTATACATTTTAAGTGGATTTTGTTCCCCATTTCCAGGTTCCACACTAAGTGCTGCAGGATGCACAGCTCTTTTAAGCAATCAGGTTCTAAATATGCTGTTAACTATTAAAATCTAATTACACATGAGAACTTAGGCAGCAATGGTGACACAAATCTCCACACATTACCAGAACAGACAGAAATACATATATTCAGCTTTACAAGGCAGGAATACAAAGCAACATAATTCTGCACACCAGCTGCAGGGTCTCCTACTCCAGGGATATCTTCTGTCAGCTGATATTTCTCTCTGCCTGGTATCTGTCACCTTCCTTCATAACCATAAAAATCTCAAATGCCTTGACTATGCCTCTTGGGAAGGACTTAGAAAATTCAAAGGTTTTAGATAAATGTGAGCCTGATGAAGAGGTTCAGACACTGAACAGAGACACCAAAAGGTCTCAAATTTTGCTACATGATCAGGCCAGTAGACTACATTAGCAATGTAGTAGCATTAACTGACACGCAAGGAAAGGACTTCTCTACAGGGCTACCTCAAAACACAGGGAAATGGAGGCATTCCCTTGCACACGTGCAAGTCCTGGAAGCTTCTCCAATCCACTGAGGATATCCTGGGCTGTTCCAATCTTGCCTGCTCCTGTTGTATTCTGTTGCCTGTTCCTTGGTGTCTGCCTTACGTGCAGGTGGCTAAAGCAGAGCCCCTCAAAGAAGCATCTGGTCACTGCCTCCAAGAGAGAAATGTATGCAGGCAGACCTTGGGGGACAGCTAAGTTTGTGAACTCTCCCCTAACATAGACAGGGAGCTTCTGAAAGGTGAGGAGGCTTGAGACAGAGCTTGGAGCTCATCAGTGCTTCCAGGGCCAGGCCTGTTGTACAACAGAAACAGTCAGTGCTTTGAGGTCTGACGTTGATGCTAATTATCACTGCAAGCTAGCTGGGCAGTGTCACTGCCTCTCAGTGCCTCTCTCACATGCAAGCAGACCACTGCATCTGCCCACCCCTCCAGCCAGTTCTGTTTTCCTGCTTCTTTATCCTGCCAGAGCAGGACAACAGCATCACTGCAGGCAGGATGGTGAGGGTTGCTTGATGTGACCATTTCCTGTTGCTGGTACCAGTATCAGTCTCCCACTTACCAGAATGTGGTCAGGCACAGCGTACTTTGCTATCTTGGAAGCCACTATGGTTTTGAGCTCTTCTTTGATGTGGTCTACACGAGCTGTCTGCTCCTTTAGCACTATGAAAGCAAAGGCACCTGGAAGACAAATGAGCAGAAGCCACAAACCTCATATTCTAGAAAGATAGTCTAGAAAGACCAAGGATGCTTATTTGAATGCCAAGGAAGGTTTCAGAACTTTCCTCTGCACAATCTAGAGACTGACGAGAAAACCACTGATCTTTTTACAAAAGCAAGTCAGACTCCAGGCCTCAAATGATAGCCCAGCCTTTTTTTGGCATCTTTGACTCATCTCAGTGACAATGACAAGTCAACATAAATTACCAAAGTGTTATTGGGATCAAAAGTTGTAATGTAAAGTCCAATGTAAATCAGCTATTCCCAATCTGTTCAAAAGACATTTCTAAGCACAATCCTATAAAAGGAAGGTCTACCATATATACAAACACTATGTATGAAAACAGTTTAGGGAGTAATACCCAGGTTGGGAGCATGTAGCTATTTTCATGGCTATCATTGTCTCTTGGGGCTGCAGTGCCAGTCAGCCTAAGGATAACTCCCTCCCATTCACTCAGCATCTCCTAACATGCAGCCTGGGTTAGAATTTAAGGCAAGTATATGCAGATGTCATGTCAGGATACTGCTTTTCACATACCTTCTCCTTTGATCTTATGTGGATACCCAACCACAGCTGTCTCAGGGACCTCAGGGTGATCAGCCTTCACAAAAAGTAAAGCACAAATACACAAATCAGAACTGCCTCAAGCTCGACAGATTTTGTGCCAGTTGCTCTACAAACAAAACAACCTGCCATATCTTGCTCTCCCCTTGACAGATCCTGCTGAAAGCACAAGAGGAAAGCTGGATGCCACTTCCTACTGCAGGGTCAGCTGGTAGCCATGGCCACGGCCACACCTCAGGGATTAGCTCTGTACTGGCCCTGCTTTTATACACAAAAATAAGTACTCCTACATCCACTCCTAAGCCTACTGCACACCAAGCTGAATTTGCAATAGCTGGAAGCCCTCTTTCTGTTTCTTTGTGCATGACT
The DNA here is from genome assembly GCF_971803275.1 of Cyanistes caeruleus. Classification (NCBI taxonomy): domain Eukaryota; kingdom Metazoa; phylum Chordata; class Aves; order Passeriformes; family Paridae; genus Cyanistes; species Cyanistes caeruleus. Next base: position 109,510,366 of record NC_141702.1, read on the forward strand.
ATATGGTGACTGGCCACTGCCAAATCACAAGCAAAACCAGTCTTGCACTGCTCAGTGCTACAGAGAACTGTGTCCAGCAGAGGTAAAAAGTCAAGTTGACAACATCACAGTCCACACTGGACTTGTATTTATAAGTGCCCAAAGCATACAAGAAGGCAGAAGGAATCAGATTTCTTTATTCCCTAACCCAAATGCTTTTCTGTTATTATGCTGCACAACAATGATTACTTCTGTTGCACTACAGAGTTTAATTTAACACTCATCTGCAGTAAGAAGTGCACAGACCAGAAGAAACCATGTATCTGCATCCCACACCAAAGAATGGATTATGTTATCTTGGATTAAAATATGACAGTAAACATCATAGAGCAATCCAGGCACATAAATGTATTTGCTTTTACATATGCATACACATACACAGATTGTGAGAGGAACTGGATCCTATAGCTGCAATCAGAAACTTGCACAGACAAAAGAATTACAGAGGATAACGTAGGATCCTGTGTTCTATGTGAACACAGCTCAGGTTCATCAGATGTTATGTTTAAGTGCCATTTGCAAGCAAGGCACATAATACAGAAATAAATATACAAGTCAAGCTTTAAATTAAACACTCTGAGGACTTTTTGTTTTCAATTCCCAGAGATAAAATTATTTTTTTGATGACAGGCTAGCTTTGCAGCTGACATAAATCAAGGTGGCTTTATGTTTAACACTGCTGAATTCTCGGGCATACTCAGTTAGTTCAGGAACCACAGGTTTAGGAAGGAAAGGTCAGGTGTTAGCAGAGGGGAAGGAGGACATAGGAGAAACACTTAAGGAGCGTCCACCAGCATCCAAAACAACTGCAACAGTACAACATCAGAGGAGAGAGGAAATACAGCTCTGACAGCTCGATTGCAAGGACTGTCCACAGTGTGGCTCCCCTCACTTGCTCACTTGCTGTCTCCTCAATAAGGGAGCTGTTTCCTCTTGCACCTTTGCTATTCATTGTGCATCAAGCTGCATCTATGTAGGGGCAGGTGTTTGAAGGCAAGAGACACAGCTGCTTTGAAAGGGTCACCCTACCTCACAGATATGCCCTGTCAAGGGACCTCTACCTGCTTGGAACTTACCATTGCATCTTCTATTTCTGCCGTCCCCAGCCTGTGTCCACTTATGTTAATGATATCATCCATGCGCCCCGTTATCTGGTAATAGCCTTTCTGGCTCCTGTAAGCACCATCCCCTGTGAAGTAGTAACCTGCAGCAAAGACACAGGGCTGATCAGCAGCAGCAAGTGTGGCAGTTTTGGCTCTGGTAAAGGACAGACCATGCCATAGTATGGCAAGTAGGGCAGGGTGGATCAGGCAGTTCGCAGGCCTTCACCAACTCACATCTGTGTGACCTGACTCACACCATTTCCCACTTCCCTCTGCCATCCCTGGCCTTCCTGTGCTCTGCCTCAGCTGTGCTAGCTCCTAAAAGGCACCTGAATAGCACCAAGATGGTGAAGCTCAGGTCTCTGCAAAGATAGACAAATCACTGTAGGCAATCAGCAGCAATGAGAGGCTGATGTTCCCGTAGTAGAATCATGCCCAGCAACACAACCCAGCGATGCTCAGCTGGATTTACAGAACCAAGAGAGGCTCTCTGATCTCTCTAGGCTTTGCATGCCTACATCTACACAGCAGCTGTGTGCTCAAGCCTCTTGGGGCACACAGTACTAAGGCAAAACCACTTCAAATGCCATTTGCCATCATGCCACAGGCTACTGGTCAAGCTCAGAACTGCTGCTGGCTACATCTCGGCACACATGGAAAACTACAGCTGTTCAGCTGAAAGGGAGCAGCTCTAATATATTTTGTGCATGGGAACACTGCCAGTTGTTTTTTTAATCTTTTGCACTGGGATGGATGAAAAGTCATTTTCCCTCCCAGCTAACAAGATTCAGATAACAGTCACTCTCTAGCATGTGAATATAGGAGAAACACTGCTATCACATTAGCTGAAAATTCCAAACCACCCCATGATAAGCATGGAGGGTCTAAAACATTTGATGGAAACTGAAAAAGACTCAGGGTTTCCTGGAAACTCCAGTGTCACTAAGGAACATCCGGTAACACAGATTGTGTTGGATCTTCACCAAGGCCATGTCTGCATCTGAATCGTTCCAGTAGCACATCTGAGAAGCAGCAGGCAGCTACTGCTGTGAAATCTGGAGGTGGTTCTTGCCAGGACCCATTATTGCCCTATTCATGGACTTTCAGTCGTGTGTTCTGCCCTTCCAGATCAATTAAACAACTATCAACTAAGTATCAACAAGACATCAAATGCAAATGTAGTGAGTAATAAGGGACTATGGGGTCATTCAGTTTCTTGTACCAGTTTCCCATTCTTATAATCCAGCCCTTTTTGTACAATTTTCAGGACTGCCTGTCTAATTCTTGCCTACCTGCCTTGCCTGTAGATTTCAAATCCCTTTCAGTTTCTTTCCCTGAGTGAAGACATTTGTCTTGTCCAATGTCCTACAAAAAATGTTTTCCTGCTACTTCTAGTTACTTACCAGACAACTTGGCTACATTTTAAAACGGGAAGTTGTAACACAGGGTTAAGATTCAGTGATGCAGGAGGTATTTCCCATCCAATATGCCTTTTTCCAAGTGAGATAAAAAGCACCAGAGAAAAGATATTTGGATTTTAAAGCTTGGGTGTTAAAGTTTTCTAGAAAATACATCCCTTTTGACAGCTAGAAAGGTCAACACTACCTAAAACCATCAGGGCACGCTTGCAACCTGTGATACACACCTCAGAGCATTATGGCACAGAAATAGCAGAAAGTACTGCTCAAAATATTCAGTATGCTTATACTGCAGTGAAACTGCCTTCCCTTGGCAATTTCCTTACCTGGGTAGGCTTTGAAATAAGCATCAATAAAGCGCTGGTGATCTCCATGGATTGTTCTTGCCATGCCAGGCCATGGCTGGGCAATGCAGAGTGCACCAGACACATCATTGCCCTCTATAACCTCTCCCTGCAGGTTTAAGCACAGGAAGGATGAACAGGTGAAAAAAGAGGAATAGTAAAGAGCTTCTGTGTCACTGTGGCAAGAATCACCCTGTTGCTCAAGTGGATGGTCACAAGTGGAGTCTCCTCCAGATACTTGCAATGCCGTGTTGGGGAATCTATATGGACAACTGAGATATTTTCTCTCTCTCTCTCTCTCTCTCTCTCTCTCTCTCTCTCTATATATATATATATATATATATATGTATATATAAATATAAATAAATTGCTCATCTATTCTACCATTTTTAAGGAGAAACAAGCATCCTTCTGGATCCTGTTCCTTTGCTGTCCAAAAGGTGATTAAAGCAGAAACACACAGCAGCTTCTCGTTTGGGCACCCAGCACTGCTCCAACTCACATTCTCATCCATGAGCACAGGCACAATCCCAAAGAAAGGTCTCATAGCCATAGCTGGAACAATCTCAGCTTTCTCCTCTGAGGGCCGTGGGGCAATGCAGATGCCACCAGTTTCTGGAAGAAAAATGAAAACCAAAATATATGTAGTTCATCCACTGTTGGGTGAAAGAAAATTCCAGCTCTTATTAGGCCAAGAAGAAAACAGTGAAGCCACCTTTCAAGAAAGAGCCACTGGGAATGACTCCTGCAGAACCAAGGAGCACAGACATCTGAAAGCAGCACAGGCCTGGCACGGGCAGTACTCAACATCCTCACTTCCTACCCAGAAGTGATTTTACAGGGAAAGTATAGGCATATCAGGGGGTTTATCTCCCTCTAGTGTTCCTACATCTGTCTAAGGTTAGCAGGAAAAGCACTTCAGGAACCTGAATTACTGTCATTACAGAGTATGAGATTAACCCACCCCTTATAGGCAGGTTGAGCTTATCTTCTAGTCAAAATTGAACCTTTTAATCATCCTTTTTCATTCCTGCTGGGATGAACATTAAATCAGACTCTAACAGTAATGAGGTCTTTTCTATTCTAAATCTAATTCAGAAACACAAGAGAGAAACAAAAAAAAAGAGACTAAGGCTTGTAAAAATACAGCTCTATAAATAAAGGTAAATTCTGCCATGGAGAGTGCATTCCTCTACCACCTTTGCTGAGCTTGTGAAAATTGAAACCAGAGTTTGTAACAGCTGAATTTGACCCTGAATTTGCATCCAGCTATGAAGAAGGGTCTCTGATGGCCTTAAGGTTTAGATCTGTAGCAAATGTTTTCACACATGGCTTACACATAGAAGTATTTCCCATTTCATTGATTCACTTCATGTTTCTATTAATTTTGAAAAGGGGAGCTTGAATTGTTCCTGGAAGAAGCATCACAGGCACCTGCTGTTCTCTGTTTGCACAGACAAAACCTGCACCAGAACAGGGACCCTGACTAAACTGAAGGTTGCTCTTGCTAAGCCAGTACTCATCCTAAATACAGCACTGAGAGCTGTGTTTCAACAAGGTGATTGCCACTTCCTACACATCCTGCAGCCAGCTGCACACAAGGCAGTAAAATCTCACTCCTGAGGGAGCTGCACAGTAGCAAGGGTGCCTTAAAAATTATTCTCATGGGGAAGAAATATTATAAATTGGTTTAGAAGTACCAATTTTAGCCACTGACAGATGACATCAAGCAAAACTTCTAGGCTCTACCCTGCCCTTATGAAGCCTTTCTATTCAAAGGCAGAGCTGGCAGAGAAAAGCTGTGTTTCCACATTACCTGTGCCCACACTGTCAACATGGTACAAACCCACCCAGACTTTGGGCAAGGACAGCTGAGTCTGAGCAGGGGATGAGCGCTTTGAACCAGGCTCCCCTCTGCCATGGAGAGATCCCATCTGGCAGCAGAGTAGGGCAAGTGCTCTCTGCCACCACAGACAGACTGGAATGACTGCTCTGGGGGGAATCTGTTTCAGAAGCACCAGCCCAGTCTAAATCAATGTGAGATGATGCCAACAACAAAAGCTTCCAGTGTCTATTCAGAAATGTATTTCAAAACCAGCCTCTGTTCATGTCTGTTCTTTTTTTTTTTTGAGACATCAATGACAAAAGTCAAAATACCTAGTACCTCTTCTGCATCATGAAGTACTATACCCAAAACTCAAGTACAGCTTTGATTCTATTACTGTCAATCACAACCTGGTATCTTAACAGCAAGACCCATAGGAATTTTTCATCTGCATACACCACACTATTAAAATTGCTTCTCATAATTGCTCTCTCACACATTTGCATCATCCAAAGATTTTAAAAGGGATTCTTAAATCACCATTGGCTGATGCCTGCCAGGCTTTATTAGCTGGCAACAGGTTGCTGCTTCAGAGAGCAGTGTCCCATGGAGGACACTGCACACAGCAGCACAATTAACCAGCTATTCTGAAACTGTATAGGAAAGGTGACACTGCAGGACCAGAGCCAGCATCCATCACATTGTTCCTGTCATCTCTTCCCACGTTCCCTTTTTGTTTAAATGGCATATATAATCTTTCCAAGATTAATCAGGCTTCCTCTTTATTAAAGCATCAACTGTAGAAAAAGATTGATTCCACTTTCTAATAAAATCAATGTCATGAATATTTGTTGTTATATTATGCTTCCTGGAGCTGGTAACTGTTTACCTGCAAAATTATGCCTGGTTCAAGGTAAGACCAAGTACTCTGCACTAAAAGACTGTCCAGTGAATGTTTTTAAACCTCTCACCTGACAGTTTTTGCTCCAAAATCCCAGAACAAATGCAGTTTAATACAAGATCTAACACTGTACTTTGGAGGAAATAAAAAACACAGTATGAACACTGCATGTACCAGTTAACAAAAAAAAAAACCAAAAAGTGTTAGGGCAAAACTGTATTCTTATCAATTACATCAATGTGCAGTAATCAATTGCTTCTCCATGGTGTTTTCCTTCAGAGCAGCGAGGAAGAAAGCATACAATGAGGAAAGACTTAGCCAGTCATCTTTCCTTCTGCTCAGCATGTAGGAACCCAAAAGATAAAAGAAATCAGTAGTTGAAGTAGATAGCAGTTAACATTGCTGCTCTGAATTCTGAGGTGTTTTTATTTCAAATCTGAAAATTTTTTTAAAAAAAAGAGCCTGCAAGTCTGGTCTGGATTAAATGGAACTTGGTTGTGTGCCAGAAGAAAATTTATCACGCTGAGATAGAGAGCCTGCTAGCAGGAATAAGGATGAGATCAGGAGCAGCTTGACTGGAAAGGGAATGAATATGCTGCTCAATGGCAGTCTAAGACTATTTTTCAGCAGAGGCAGAATGCCAGCAGCTGTGCTCCTGTCTCCATGGCAAACTGGATCTCCCAACTTGAGAAGGACATATTGCAAGACACCTCTAGCCTGAGTGCTGTTTCCCTGAAAGGAGAGGACTGGGTGCTGAGGAAGGAGCCAGGAAGAAGGTGCAGGACTCCTTTGAGCAGAAGGCCCCACCAGGCAGCACAACCACAGTTTGGGTACAGCACATAGCCTCTCCCTGCTGCTGGTCAGGGACGCTAGGAGACAGAGGCCAGCTCTGCTCCAGCTGGACTGGAGACAGCCAGTCACAGTGTCCAGCAGCTTGTACATAGCAAACAAACCTCAGCTGATTCACACAGCTGGGCCAAGCATGTTGCCAATACACAGGTGCATCCCTTCTGAGGTATCAAAGCTCCAGGGCCAACACAACTACAGAATATCAATTCAATCATGGAAGAAGGTGCTCCCCAGCAGTTCTGCTGGGTGATGGTCATGGTCTTCCAGCCACCTGATGGGCAGCCAGAAAGTCTCCACTCACTCCCTTCCAATCTGCCAGTGCAGTTGCACAAGGTCCCTTTGACTACACAGCTTAGTTTTCCATCCTCCCCAACCATTCCCAGAAATGAAAACAAAGCACACCTAAGTACAGATTGTGGCTATATGTGCTTTCAGTGCTTTTGCATGATAAGACCATAACAAGGTCAGTTCAGTTAATAAACTGAAAATGAGTTTTGCGATTCAAGCTGACTATTGCCAGCTTTGCCCAGAAATTCAATCTCTGCCCCATATTTCTAGGTGAAATTGGCATTTTCCAGCACTCAAAATATCAAAGAACATTCAGAGGAAAACAAAAAATGCAACACTGCTATTGCTTGTACATGTTGTTACATTGCTGTTATGTGCAGAAACTCCCCAGTGACTTTCAAAAGCTGATCCAAATGCCAGGAGGGCTTTTTTGGCAGACTTGTTGCATCAAATTGAAATGTGCTAATCCCCCTCTCCCCACCAGCAACCTGTCAATGGTCAGGGTCCCCTGTGCCCCCCAAGGCTGCCTCTTACCTGTCTGCCACCACGTGTCCACGAGGGCACAGCGTCCTTCTCCCACCACCTGGTAGAACCACTGCCAAGCTTCCTTGTTGATGGGCTCTCCCACTAGACCAAAACAAGAAAGAAAACAATCTGAGACCCAGGATACTGCAGGCAGTTCATTCTCCCTCTTGGTGCACAGCAAGCTGAATGCATGATCTCCAAGCAGAATGCCTACAGCACTTTTGTTGGGATGCACAAAGGACTGTGATGCACTCATGTAATTGAGAACTGACTTCTTCCAGAAGGACCAAAAGGCAAGCAATGAATATCACTGAAAGTAACTAATCAGTGCAGGTCACATAATAAGAACCTCCAGAATAGAAAATAATGCAGGGTAATGCTGCCTGGGTCATGTATGCCAGTAAAATTCAAAGTGATGCCCTTTAACATCTTTTTAGCCACGAATGTGATCCTGCAAAATAATCCAGGAAACAGGCAATCATACAAAAGTTCAATGGACCCAAAATGTGATTTTGTTGCTTCCTCTGCTGAGAAAATATTTGAAAAGCCAGACACAGAGCCTACTTTATCTTTTTCTTTCTAACCATATCCATGTGGTCAGCTGAGCTCCTCTGACATCTTCATTCCACCAGCTAGAACCCTTTGTCTTTTTCAGATGAAGATTTCATGCCCCTTACCTGAACCCAAAACCTTCAAGGAAGATCTGTCATATTTCTTCACCCACTCTTCTCCATAATTCAGCAGCAGGCGTATTGCTGTAGGTGCTCCATAAAACTGATTAATTTTCAACCTTTGCACCACTTCCCAGTAACGACCTGCAAAATCACAAACTGGCTTTTTACCCTTCCAGCACTGACATACTGCTGCAGACACTCAGCTGAAAGGTTAATAGCCAAAGATTGAGCTGTTACTACTGTGAGTGCAAAGCAAAAGCAATGACAAGTTGTTTTTTCCCCTACCCTGGATTCACAGATGTTCCCAAGTGTTGTATGCACATGATCCAAAGCAATGGAGCTTACCTCTCCTGAGAAGGCAGGTCATGCTGGACAGGTCTCTAAACCTCTTCTGCCACGTCTAGCCAAACCTTTTCCCACCACTTCCTCACCTGGGTCAGGGTACACTGGGGTGCTTTCAAACAGGACAGAGGTGGCTCCATTGCAGAGTGGTCCATACACAACATAGCTGTGTCCTGTGATCCAGCCAATGTCGGCCACACAGCCAAAAACATCGCCTTCCTGGTAGTCAAACACATACTGCAAAGATAAACATAAGGCCAGCTGATTTCCTGTTGGCAGGTGCTCACAGGAAAGATGCTGGACTGGGCATCCAGATGGGAGCAGCAGAGAGAACAGGGCGTGTGGAACACAGCCACATGAAGACCAGCCCGAGGTGAGGAAGCGAGTCAGAGGGACCAGTACCAGGGCTCCCAGGCTCCTGGCACATTTGCAAACATACAGGAAGCACAGCTGTACCAGTAGCTGCTCAGCTGGAGCAACAGAGCTACAACCAAAGCTCAGAGCCTTGGAGCAGGTTGCCTGCTGCAGGTGGTCCACATGGTAGAGCTGATTCTGAGCCACAGGGAAACTGCAGACCACAGAGTCTCAGACCCTTCCCCAGTATCAACAGATTTCCATGAGAGATCTGAAGGAACTCTTAGGTGCCCATAAAACATTTACTGAGAAATATTCTTAGCTGTTTCTCTATAGGAGTGCATCACTTTCCAGACACTACCCTCTCCTTGCTCATCAAATTCAAGGTAAAGATCTTGCAGAACTCATTATCTTGTCTTGGATATGGAAAATGCTTCCCACTGTAAATCTAACTACTCTACCATATGGTGAAGAGGTCCTGACTAATAAGGAGTTAGGTTTATGGATCAGAACTAAAAAAACACCCCATGAGTGTGTGACAAGAGTGTCACATGTGAGTATGCAAAGACCACAGAGATCACACAGGCCAGCTGATCCCTCTACCTAGAAAAGACAATTCTCACCTCTTACTTTTCCAAGTGCCTTTCCCTCTCATGCACTCTGCAGGTGCAGAAAACACACCAGGGTGCAGATCTGCCTTCTGGACTAAGAAAAAGATGCCTTGGTGTTTATGCTGTCACTTAGAAAAGCTGACGTAACAAATGCCCTTCATGCAGAGAAGTCTGACACTTGAACATTCAAATCTTCTAAAAATTCAACCATGTCAGCCTAAAGAAAGAAAACCTTCACATGAATTGTGTGAGATTACAAACAGGGTGATACCACTAAAGCCAGAGGGAGATCTTTCACCACAGTCCTCTCCTCATTTCACTGTTACCTTTTCATATGCAGAGCTCAGACCAGAAGCTTCAAGAAGCAGTGCCTTGACTCTCCATTTTCATGAGAAAGGAGGTTAAAACATTTTCCCTAGATCACCCAGAAAAGCAGAACAGAGATGCAACCACAAGAGGAGAAATACAATTTTTGTTCCACAGACAACAAGTACTGTGTGAAGATACTGTTTTAAGAGTTCAGATCCTCTCTGAAATAAGTAAGACAGGCAGCCCAAAGCAAAATACTACAGTAATATCCACATTGCCAATGTCAGTAAGATACTTTCCAAAATCTCCTCAGCTGCAAGTTTTGGGCAGCCAACATTGGCATATTTTAAATGAAAGAACAGCATGGCCATTTCCTTGCTTTCATAAATCTAGGTACAGGTTTGCATAGTATAATATTCCTCAGAACAAATCCTGAAGAATAATTACACAGTTCAGATGTTTTCCAGCTTGTTTACAACCAATAAGCCACCTGGGCAGCAAGCAGAGAATCCAGCATTCCTCCCTGACCCAGGTCTCTCTTGCTGGCACTGCTGGAAGGTAAGGGAACCTGTCCCAGAGGAGACAGCTGAGTTACCTTGTGCGTGAGAGCAGCATACAGCAGGTATCCAGCCTGGGTGTGAACGATTCCTTTGGGTTTCCCAGTGCTGCCCGAGGTGTACAGCATGAAGAGCATGTCTTCACTGTCCATGCTCTCCGGAGCACAGATGGAATCTGCCTTGGTCATCTCCTAAGAAAGAAAAGGTGGTAATGACAGACTTTCATTACATGGAGCCAACCATCACTCCCTCTTGTAAGCATTGCAACATTATTCAGAGGCAAGAGCCACCATTGCTGTTGCCCCTCACAAATGTCCGTGGATATATCATAGCCTATATGGGCTCACCTGCTGGAAAGGTTCCTGTGGGTACATAGCATTTAACATTCCCACCAGTACCTCTGCTGGGCAGAGAAGTCAAGAAGAACTGACCATATAAAATAATATTTCGGGGGGGAAATGGTAATTTATAGCTGCTTACATTTCAAGCCTTTGCAAGCTGCTGGTAGGAATCCAAAATGTGACTGCAAACACTTGACAGCAGCAGCAAGGCTGACTGGGAACTGCTTAGGACCTTCTCTTTCCTCTAAAAACTGCATTGCTACAGTTAAACTGTGTGTTCATCTCCTTTCCCTGGCCCAAAAGTGGGTGACTGTCCTATCCATTTGATCCTCAAATTTTAATTTTTCTACCTAGAACAAGAGTGCTTTACTCTTCTGCCTCTGTCACTCTGTTCATACTCCCCTGTTTTACCAGCTGGGTGAGATCTCTCCTCATCCCTACAGTTAGAACCACAGGAGGGAAGCATGCAATGTCCTGCTAGGTCACAACTCCTCCAGAGCTCTGTACTGTCCGGATAAATAATGATTCCTGTAGGAGTTATTAGGTGGCTTCTTGAAGGAATTTCTTAGTACTTCCTTTTTATGAGAATACATTGTATTTACAAGTGAACATTCATTACCATCAGTAGGCCTAGCTGTTTAAAAATGTCTGACAAACAAAGCTTAATAAAATATGAAGAGTTCATAAAATGTAATTCTTAGCCTTTGAGTTACAGCACTGCTGCCCATCTCAGGTATTTCTCATGAAATTTCAGCACTGCCAATTCAGGCTGACTTGCCAGTTTTTGAAATAAAGATGGAATCCTCATACGCTCTATTACTACATGAGCTTAAATTTTGCAGTAAGCCATTGCACAAGTGCTGGAAAGTACTACTGCTGTAAAGATCAGTAAGGATAGTCAAACATCATTAACTGCTTAATTCTTGTTTTGTTTCAGATCCCAAAACTGAAAATGGGATGAGCTCTTGGATCACCAGAGCACCTCAGAATGTTTGCAGACTAAGGAAAATAATCAGAACATCCTTTGTGGATGTAAGGAATAAGACAATTTCTGAGTAAAACCTGTCTTCTCTGTTTAACTTATTCCTATCTCATGTGACCAGCACAGAGACTCTTGAGCAATTATCTTGCCAGCAGATTAGCTTTTTCCAGGCATTATTAGCATGAGTAGTTCCTGTTTACTGCTGCCAGCAAACTGATAAAACTACTTCTGCATTAGGCTGGAGTCCCATGTGTGCCAGCTAAACACATAAAAACAACTGCTGTTTTCTTCCCCAGGAAGCACAGGCCCTAAATATTCCCAAGCCATCACTTTTCTCCCACCATGGGACAATCACAACACTTCATGGCTGGATGAAGCCTCTCTAGGAATTTCATTATTTCTGCACTGCCTTTCAACAGTGTCCAGTCTGAGTGCACATGCAATCCATAACACAGTGCCTGAACACGGGAAAATAACAACAGCCACAATGGTCACCATGACCTCTGGGTCTCAGGAAGCACTCCTTAAATCTTAGCACTGTTTGCAAGCCTTCTGAAATGGAGCAGCATAACCCCTGCCTACGCTGAGATAAACCAGACAGATTGAGCTGCTTCAACTCACAATCCTAGCAGACTGTAAATACAGGCAGTCCATTTGAGGATGAAGATCCAGATGTTGTAAGGAGCAGAACTCAGGTCCCAAAAGCACTTATGGAGAGAAATATTATCCTAGCCAACACTCAGACCTAAAAAAAGTTATGCAACAACAACATACCTCGTCAAGGGGAATATCACGGTCACCCATCTGGACTTTGTTATCTGTCCTCTGAGCCACAAACACATGTTTGATGCTGGGGCAGCTCTTCACAGCTTCATCCACAGTTGCCTTCAGCTCTGTGGTTCGGCCTCCCCTGACTCCCTGGTTGTATGTGATAACTGCTTTGCATCCAGCTAAAAGAGAAAGAATCAGCAGACATGCCAGCCTGTCTTCCAGGCTAGGATGCACACCCAGCTTTCATTACTTTGGGGGTGATGTATAGGACAACACATGTGACAAATACTCAGAACCGTTGTCAGTCAAAACCAGTCAGTGTCACTGATGAAAACACTTTAAAATCTGAGATACACAGAGATTAAGGGTAGCTGGGACCTCCATAGGTTATCCAGTCCATCACCCCTACCTCAAGGCAGGGTCTGCTTCAGCTAAACCACTTCTGGCAGCTACCCCTTCAACTTTCCCAAAACACTCCAATGGCATCTAATCTACCCTTTCTCCAGCAGTCGACTCCAATGACTATTATGAATGTGAGGAAGTCTTTCCAAACATCCAGCCTAAGTGTCATTCTGCAGTTTAAATCATCTATCCCAGTCTTGCAAAGCTGACATGCAGAACAGCTTCTTCCCAGTCCCCTGTGCGAGGGATAACTAAAACATGTACTTGCTCTCTGCAGATCAACTCCACTAAAAAGAAGAAAAGAACATGACAATTTCTGTAAGATTTATTCCCTCACACTAGCCGCAAAGAAACTGATGTGACTGCTAGAACATGAGCCACTGGCTATTTCCCTCTTCTGTTGCTATTTTTAGCATCACTTTTTACCTAGTCACAATATACAAGTACTTCGGGGCTGAGAACAGCTCTGTCTGCTGGTACAAGGGCTCACAGAGCAGGGGCAGGCTGCCAACACTTCCAGTACTGTACATAAATCACAGGATCCCAATTGAGAATGCAGAATTAGTACTGTCCAAGAGTATCAAAGAAACACTGCAATTATACTGCAAAACAACAAATCAGGCCCTATCCCTAAGCTCTGGTTTTCCTTCCAGCTTCACTGCTGTCAGGCAATAACTTGGTGCACACTGAATGTTAAGCAATTTATTAAGTATTCTAAGGCCAGAGGACGCTGCATGTGTCACTCAGGAAAAGGCTCCTCACTGCACTCTGCAGGGGAGAGTGAACTGTCCTGCTAGGCGAGAATGAACCAAGAAAACTCTTTCTGCCAAGAAAACACAGGGCTGGGATATGCCTTGGAGCACTGAAACAGAGGCATCTGTTCCCCAGTCTGCATTTACTCACAGTCCATGATTCTCCCAGCCAAGGATTCGGCGCTGAATCCAGCGAAGACCACGGTGTGAACAGCACCAATCCTGGCACAAGCCAGCATGGCTGCCACTGACAAGGGGGACACAGACATATAGATGGCCACCCTGTCCCCTTTCTGGATCCCATATTTCTTCAGGGTGTTGGCAAGGCGGCAAGTCATATCCAGAAGTTCCCTGTGGCACAGAAGGAATGTTGTCATGTGACTGCACAACCTGATTTACTCGGGGTGAGCAAAGAAAAGATGAATTGGGCAGAGTGAGGCTTCATGATCACCTCTGCATCTCATCTCAGCAGGACAGGGCATCTTAAAGAAGGGTGGCCTGGGGCATGCTGGTAGCCAGGCTTCTCCTGCCATTGTAGAGAGAAGAAAAAGGACAGAGTGGTACTTGCTGCAGAAGAACAGGAGAGAGCCGCAGGCGCTGTCCAGAGCTGCCAGGCTGTAATTTGGCCACAGCAGCCAGCAAGCCAGGTGCTGTCACACTGCCACCAGAAATCAGGGTTTATTTCAGCCACTCCTGATGCCTTTTTTACCCATGAGGCTCAGTCAGAAGCTACTGGGAACACAAGTGGGATAAACACAAGATGAAATGGAAGTGTTGTCTAAAGACTCGCCACACTGTTTAAGTTGAGCAACAGCTGGAAGTGCTCCACAACCAGGAGCTTCTCTTTAAATTGCAAGGGTAAGCAACAAATTTGCATGCACAAGGAAAGGAAGGAGAAGTCTGGAGGCACTTGTATGTGGGACAGATTTTACAGGATTCTCATCAAAGCTGGATCACCTGCATCCAAACAGCCTTGCAGAACACAGGTACTGCTGCCACTCTTGCACAGAGAAACTCAGGAACACCAAGAACAGGAACAAAGTCTCTTTTCATGGGACTCTGCTATGACATGGTGACAATAGCAAAAATGTTCCTCTAAGGAATGAAAAAGCACTTTGTGGGCAAGGGCTTGCACATTCCCTTATTCTGATGCCTGCACAGGGGTAACACAATAGCAGGTGTAGCTGGGACCAAGATGCTGCCATGGACTTGAAAAGCTCTCTATGCCTTCAGTGGAAGGACTCTGGGAACAAGGGTTACTGAGCCAGGTGAGGAGTGGTCTCATGCCAAGGGAGGAGCTAACAAAGGGCAGCAGAGATCTCCTTCTGGTGCCAATCATCAGCTCAGAGGAACGGACTGGCAGTCTGCCAGGAATAACAATTGTCCTTCAGGTTCACAAGCTCTCCAAGTACCAAGGCCCAGAGAAGAGAGTCATCTTATATTCTCCAGCATGTTCATCATCCATCTGTGAACCCTTAGGGGTTCTAAGCTATACCATCAGGGACCCCCATACCTTTTAACAAAGAAATTAATTTTATGGGGTTGCATTCCCTAATAAACTGTAAAGCATGAATCGTTGTCTTAAGTATCCTCTTCTCCCTGAACTGGCCATAGCTACAAAACAACCCCAATTTTCAACTTGTAGCTAAGCTGCAAATAAAATGAAAAGTTGTTTCTAGTTCATAAATATTTTTTTGTTTTTGTTTTAACCCTTGCAAGTTGGAAATAAAAGCTGAAGTGCTCTGCTTTGGAAATATCTAATCAAAACTATGGGCTGAGAATTAGCCATTTTTGGAGTGTCCACCTCTTAACTTGTCTTAAACAAAGAGACAAGACAAGGAAAATGAGCCTCAAATTCAAGGCACAGCACTTCGTATTATTTATTCTAAGATTATTCTTGTCTTACTATTCTTGTCTTTACTATCAAGTAAATAGTCCATTTCTGAACTCAGAGAGGTGGCCAGATGTGTTCAGCGCCTGCTCTCTGGCAGTAGCTGGTAACAGCTGCCCATGTAGAGTGACCACAAGCATGCAGAAAGTAGGGATGGAGTAGCTGCACCCCAGACTGAATTATCCCCAATCCCTTATAGTGGAAGATCGGCCTAAACTCTAAAGCACAACATTGAACACCTCTTCCTAAGCCCCTCAAGGCCATGGAAGTGCACACTCAGTTAGATTTATTATTTTGCTTTTATTGTATTAGTGAATGGAACAACTTTCAGCAATAATCAATTCCAAACCCAAAACCATTGTTTTGGTGCCTTGTCCTAAAAGGACACATTTTCTGGTCCGGAATTTATCTTGTGCTGCATTAAAGAAAATCTTCAATGCAGATAAATAACAAAGAGGAAAAACAAAAGCTGTTCAACTGCAGAACACATGAAGGGAAACAAGCCCCAGAGAGACAGCTGTGAGAAAGTAAAATGAAAACTACTTATCTGCAATGGAAAATACTCAAGTGCTTTCTGAGCTGCAGCCTCTTTCTGCTATACAGAAATGACAGAGTATCTCTGTTAGATGTATTTTCTGAGCAATTATCCATTATTCGTCTTGTTCCTTTTGCTTATTCAGGACTCGGTGACCACAATGGCAGATGCTCTTACTGTTTTTTATGATCAACCCCAAATTAACATTTGCTTCATGAACATGTGTAAATAAGGTGATAGACAGTATGGACCAGTCTTTACCCATGGATCTATTTGCCTTGTCTTTGTATGCTGAAATGCTGGGATAGAAAGGCCTCGGAGGTCCCTCAGAGCTGCAGCACATGAGAGGATGGACACAAAGGCAAGGAAAAGGTGAAGCCAAGAACTCCAACAAAGAAATCCACTAATCCCTGAGCATTAGGTGTGTCTTTTGGCTCCTGTGGCAGTCAGGCTTGCTCTCCAATTCAGGAAAGGGAGATAGCAGAAATACTGTGTCAGGAATCCTTCCCTTGACTCCCTCACTCCTTCAAAAACATTTTATCGAACAGGCAGGCAGTTGGTACATGCCAGCATGTTACACACTGCCAGTCCTCAACCCAGACACATTCTGGGGAGGAATGAGCACTGTGCAGAGTCACTGCACCTAAACAAACTGAGCAGGAGGAAACCACAGCCATCATAACCCTCCCCATCTGCTACTACTGCCAAGCTTGGCATTGTAGTTCCTCCATCACACAAGGTCGGAAGAGCCAAGAGTAACTGAAACCCTCAAACCCAGCAGTGCCCCATCCCTGACACAGAGACAATGGCATGGAATGCTGCCCAGGAGGTGTGTTGCTAGCATGGCACATCCACCAGCTTCCTGCATTCCCAAGGATTTCCAGTGCAGCCACTCAGAGCAGGGCACTGCACTTGGCAGAGGGAAGCAGGAGTAACCACCAGAGAGAGGAATAAAGCCATGGGGCACACAGAGGATCCTGGAGCACTTGAGTCCCTCTGTGCAAGCAGGGGAGACAGCAGGAGGATCTCAGCAGAGCCACTGCAGGAGAAGGAAATGTGCTGCAAGCAAAAGGAAGTGGCCAGACCCTCCTGACAGATGAGAAACTGTGGAGTCAGTTCATGGCACAACAGTCTGAGGATCCTCTGCAAAAGCAAATTGTAAGAGCTAAGAGCAAATAAGAGAACAAACTGGACAGCAGAACACTGCTCCAGTGGGCAAAGTGTCAGAGCAGAACAGAGAAACGGGGAAGCAGCAACCAGCTGGACCCAGAAGGGGAGACCATTTGCAGAGGAGAAAGAGCAGTAGATCCAGTGTGTGCATTTAGAACAAAGCAAGTCAGGAAAGTGGCAGAGGCATTAATGAACACAAAGGACCAGTAAGAGGCATGTAGACCTGCTGCTGGACAAATGTGGGATCAGTGGTAAGCAACAGGACCTATTGCTTTCTGTATGATTATGTAAGATTAGAGTGTTAAGGGCTAATATTAAATAATTAACTCTTGTCTCTCTCTATATAAGGTGTGTTTCCATTCTGCCCATAGCTAAGGCTTTGAGCCTGTTGTCTTCCAGACTCATCACTCCCTATTCATCTCCTCAGCTACCACCACATCACTTCTAAGCACAAGACCTACAAGGCTGGCCCTTCAACAGAGCCAGCAGGTCATTGTTCAGGCCAGTCCTTCTGTTTAATCTAACAGACAGCACTCATCTCCCTGTCCGTACATCTCTGTTCCAACAGAACCAACAGACCATATTTCTCCCAGATCCCTCCCTAGATACAGTTTTGTTTCCAGACCCCATCACTTAGTGCAGTGTCTGGAACAACTTCTGTAAAAGCCATCAGCACCATGTGTCACTCCTCTGACGCATTTCAGGATGCTTTGCAGAAACAGCCTTCCAGTAAGTCTGATGTTACCTTTTGCCACAGCGTACAGCTTTCTAAACAAAGTCAGTTACTTTTACATCAAAAAAAGTTGCATCAAGACCTTCTTTGGGAAGCAACCTTTTGTAAAATTATTCTAGACTTTTTCTTAATACATTCAGTGCCATACACAGGCTTTGACAATACCTGGTTTACAGCCTTAGCCCAAGCTAAGTTCTATGTTCTCTGCTGTCATGGCACAAAAGCTGGGTTGGGTATTTCTTGCAGCAATCAGTTTATTTCCTGGAACCATAGTTTGGGTTAGGGTGAAACTGTGAAAATTCAGCTCAAATGTCCAAACTGCATTAGAGCACAATTGCCCAGCCCTCCTGCAGACATCCCAAAGCCAAGGCAAGGGAGACCCCTTGTAATCTTTTTCAGGTGAGGAAGTGAAAAATCCATTAGCTGTCTTAGGTGGGGAAAGCTGAAAGCCTGGGCAAGATTTACTTCCAACCTGAACTTACAAAGGCAGCTCTGGAAAGGTGGAAAAGAGTTTTGCTGCCCATGGCAAGTACCATCATGGCTTCCAGCTACAGTCTTCACTGTGATCTCTAATACAATTTAATCTATTTTAGCTCAGGAATCCATTAGTTTTTTAAAGGCATAGCTGTCATGTTGCTCATTAAGATGTCCAATCACTTCTGTCCCACCTACCTAGGACCCTAATTTCTGGTCCTTTACCTTTCCTCTCTCCTTACTTTGTATTTTGCATTTTGAACTTTCCCTCTGGCAGCAACATTTTCTGTACAAAAACGATCACCCTTCTTTTGAGACCTGCAACCCTTTTGAAAAGCAGGTTAGCTAATGCATTCTGCTGCCCACTTCCCATAGCTCCCATTGACAACAGCCATGGGATTTTGCAAATCCACTGGGTCACAGGTGGATAAACTGTAGAGACCATGCTAAACTAGGGAACACCAGAGAGAAAAGTAACTCCATGTCAGACAGGGGAGGGCTGGCATAACTTTAGCTGCTGTTTTCAACATTTCCTGTTGTTGAACTTACAGAGACTGCAACCCAACAGCTCTGGCCACCAACTTCACCTGCTTTTATAAGGCACAGTACCTTTGAAAACCCAGGCTTAGAAATACACTGGGAATTCCTCTGCAAGGTTTCAAAAGCCCTTAGCCTTGACAATATCCACAGGGCAGGACAAAACACACCTGGTCTGGTTGGACCCTTCTGACAATAAATTCAGCTGTCAGCTCACAGCCCCACAGTGCTGCTAAGCCACTGCCCTACCAATGAGTTTTTGGTGGCTTAGCCTCTGGAGATCCAGAGAGCCTCTTGATAACTGATTTACATAACCTGTCCCCACTTTGCAGACTGCAGATACCAATGCCCAAGAGGGCTGTATTCCCTGTTAATACAATGCAGTAAAAACCCAAGTCTCGCCTTCCCATTCAAAACCAGAGATAATCTGAAACTCAGCTAAATTTCTACTTGATAGAAATTAAAGCCCCAGGGAGGGAAAAACAAGAATGGCCAGTGAATTTTTTTTCCTGAAAGGCTGAGTTGCATCAGCTAGAGAGACAGGACAAAACTCAGCAGTGAAAAAGATCATCACAACTGAGCTTGTAAGCGCAGCTATCATCTCTTGTTACAAAAAACAAAATGTTTCACCTACGATTCTGGGTATCTTTGCCCACCAGCAGATGTTTGGATTCTTCCCCTAGCACACAGCACTTGAACTCTGCTGCACAAATACAACCCACCTTGTTGACAAGTGTGCACAGGGATGTGAGCTGACTGATGGCCCAGCCTAGCTCTTTGACCACAGTGGAGGCAAAGTGAGACTGCCAAGTATGAGCTAGCTGGGACAGTACTTTGCAGTACAGCTGTGTTTCCTGCCAGTGCATAGAGGACATCCCACTGATGAAGGTTTTTCCCTTCCCCAGGGAGGAGAAAGCCTGTTCCAGCCCTTTTCCTGCACAGCCATCTTCTTCCTTTGCAGGCTGCGATGGGAATAAGGCCAGCACTCAGCTGTTTTCTTGTCCCTGACAGCTCCCCAAAGGAGAAGCCAGAGGACCCAGGCCAGCAGCTGCATATTTCCTTGTGTCACCCAGGGCTTATCTCTGAGGAGAAGCAGCTCACAGTAGCAAGCTTTGCAAAGTAGATAATGCCAAAAAATGGTGCCTTGCAGTATGTTGCACATAAGCCCTGGACAGCTCTCTCCCGGCTGAATCCATAACCTTACTCAAAGCTGGTCCATAAGGCAGTGCCCAAATTAAAGTCTTTGGCTTCCTAGAGTTCTAAGTCCTTACTCTAAGGCTGCTATGCCATCAGCAGGGCAAACAGATACTAAGGAAAGGGACATCTCCTGCCAAGACATGTCCAGCATCCCTCTCATTCTCTCTTTACACTGAGGCTGATGTGCTACAGAAGGCTCACCAAGCACTACTCAACCAGCATTCCAGCTCCTGAGCCACTTCCTTCTCTGATATGTTTTCCCTCACAACATTTCTAGCTCAAATCAGGCACTACTGCAAAAGGTTTTCAACTAAGCTCTGTCTCAAAGGAAAGTCCACTGCCAACACACTGTGGGAAAAAGCATCCTGTTCCATTTAAAACCTGTAAAAATGCAGCCCAAAGGCCACAGAAAAGACTCAATAGTCATAGAGTACTGCTGTTTTCAACAAAGCTATTCCTGCCATAATGAGATAAGCAGAGAACCAAGTGACCTGTTTTACCACGTGGTAGGACCAAAGTCTCTTGAGAAACTCAAACGCAGTCACATCTCACCCAGAGTATCAGGCAGAAACAGAAACATGGCTCTCAAATACAGGCAGAAGATTTGAAAATAGAGATTGCCAATATATCTTTCACTTGTGTGTTCTCCTTTCTGATACCAGTTACTGTATCTCTGTAAGGCTGCACAAAGAAAGGTTCAGTTTTGAGATAGGGGTTACTTGTCTTCATGTGACAGCAATCATAATTCCACAGGCTTGAAAATATACTTTCTTCCAAATGCATTTTGGCATGGTCAGGAAAAAAAACCAGTTCTGTTGTTGTTCAGAAAGGCTATCCTTTATCTCCAGAGATTGCAGATAAGATGTTTGAATGTCTGCAGCAGCTCACTACATTTCAAATAGCAGCCTAAGGGGGAGGTTCAGGTTGCCTTGAATGAGGCTGTGCTGTCTGTTGGGCTGCTTCTCTTATCAGGTTGATCTGAGCACAACTGTCACCTCTTTCCTACCCCTAGTTTTCATGCCTGAGGCATAAAGAAAGAGGTAAAAGTGTATGGATTCAGGAGAAAAACATACCATACACAGACTCTTGGATAAACCTTTGATTCCATTACCACCAGAATGGCAAAATACAAAAGCACATAGCCAAGCTACCCAACACATTACAACATATTTATATCATAACAGGCCTAAACACCCTGCCAAATAACAATATCAAGATTAAAACCAATGTAACTCCTTTCACAGATTTATATCAGATAGTGTTTATTTCTGTTGCATGAAGCAATAACCTCTCAAAATTATTTTTACACCCGCTCCTCCCTGCTGACCACTTTCCTCACTCCAATGAATAATGTTTCCAGGAGCTTTAATAAATTTTGGAGATGAATCAGACCACCAGAACCCATTCAGACCCAAAGAGTTCTAAGAATCCAAACAAGTTCCAGAAAACACTCTGTAAAGGTCTAATGCTAGGACCTTCTTCATCTCTTCTGCTTTCTGATCTATCAGAACAAATATCTGGCTCCCTGCGATTCAGCAGCTCAAACATTTGACTCCCTAAAACATGCACTGAGGAACATACAAGTCTGGGAAACACTTAAATCTTAGTAGAGACAGAGATTATGTAAAAGGCAGGACTTTCTCCTAAATGAGGGCACATAGCAAGGAGAAGAGAAATATAAACCTGCCATATTCTAAAAAACCCTGCAATCTAAAGCATCAATTACAAGTCAGTGTCACTCAGAGCAGCTTCAAGGTTGCTCTAAAATGCACTGAGGATGGAAAAAGAGAAACGTGGGGAGCTTAAAATCCCCTCCAGCCAGGGGTCAGTATCAAGCTGTTGACTACCAACACAAGATGTTTGCACCAAGACATTTGCTGCTCTGCTGAAACCAGAAGCTACTCACAGAAATTTTTCCATGCATATCTCCAGGAAGCAAAAAGGAAACAGGTGAAAAAATCCCATTTCCTGTTCCCCCACACTGTCAGGCATAGTGAGAAGGTGCCATACCTGTATGTCACATGCACTGCAGTGCCAGGTTCATCTCTCTCCCAAATCAAAGCCACTCTGTTCGGAGACTTTTCGACGTGCTGATCCAAGCAATTTACTGAAAAAAAACCCAAGGTTTTAAACAAAGCCTGATCATACGAAAGGTGCTTTGTAAACCTAGCTTGGTCAAGTGCAACAGCAAGCAAATGCAAGATGAAACATCAGTTTTCAGGTTGCTAGGCACACACTAATGTATAACAGAGGAACTGAGAGCATTTTCAGCTCTAGCAAAACTATACAACAAATTCTACACTTAATTGGCACAGTGGCCTTAGAGATGGATACCCATGAGAGGCCATGGCTAATTCAGCTCAGCTTTGTTCCACTGGCTAAACTTAAGCCAGCCCAAATCCTTCCCCTGCTCCCAGCAGCACAAAGGCAAGACACCCTTTTGATGTTTTTGCTCCCCAGAGCAGCATTTCACTACAGAACTCGGATAGTCTACTCCAGCTGGCATATTTAGCACTGCACTATTTGGATTTTCTAATTAAAGCTCGTGTGAAACATTTTTATTCCAGGGTATAACAAAGAGCTGAATCTCAGCTAACTGAAAATATCTAAAACTGTAGGACATATGGCAAACTCAAAGTTCTGACATCTACAAATTACCAGATCTGTGGGAAAGATTAACGTGTCTCAGGCTGTGTATTCCATCTCCTAAAATTTAAAGGTATAAAATTCCCTTTTAAAGGTGTATCTCTCCCCCTCAGCAACTTAAAGTGGAGGACGTAGGGAGAGCACCCAACCTGAAGAAATTTATATAATTCACAAAAGAAACCTGCCTGCATGTCCAGTAGCAACCTGCTTGAAAGAGAACATCCTTGTTAAGTACTAACTCCAAGACTATATAACACTTGATTATTGCATTTTAATCTTTCAAAGGCAGTTACTGTATTTTAATAGGCAACATGTCAGGGACACTGCTGTGTAACTCAGAGAAAACCTTTTTAAAAATTGTTGGATTTCAGGTCTTATTTATTGGAAATATTAATACTGATGGGAGAGGACTTAATTTTTCCAGATAAATTTAAAAAGCTGTGTGCTGTAGTAGCTTTGGCTGTCGTGTGATCACACCATCACACCACCACACGGGGGTGGGAATGAGCCCCTAAAGGTGCACAGAGAAAGAAATTCCTCAGAATTCAACACATTTCATTACAAGACCAAGTGTTAGTCTCAAAAATTTGAAAAAGCATTCTTCAGCTGTTTAAAGTCTTTTATTTTTAATGCAAAATCCTGCAGCAGTACTATAAAAATAAAAGAGACAAAGCTATTTCTTAAACCATCGTAATATGATACAAGAGGACAAAAGCTCTAGTAGGGAATACTTTATTTTAGAGATTTCCTCTACCTGTGTTCATTGCTATGTCTCAGTCCACAAGTAGCAACTCCCACCTCCAAGCTCCTCACAGCTACACCCTCACATAATGTAACACACTACAGTGAATTATGTGAAGTGGCATTCATTGCCCTGGCAACTTTTCTTACTCCTGAGCAGCCACACCGGCCTTCAGAGGAAATTTCTGCTGCAGAAAGCCCTGGCTGTAAGCTCCAAGAAAGCTCCAAGTGGGAGCTTTAGCTCAGTAAGAATCGGCAGGTGAACCAGAGCCAAATGCTATTATTTCCTTCCTGATCTCAGGCTTACAAGAGCCTTTTGCTCATTTTACAAAACAGAATTGTGACCTTCCCCTTACTACTACACCCTAGTGGTTTCTCCGTACATTTTCTTGCTTCCTTGACTGCTCAGAAACAATTCATCTCAGTAAGACAAACTCCCGACAATGTGTCCTGGTCGTAAATGCAGTAGTTTGCCAGGTTATTCTCCTGGCCAGGAATTACAGTTCAATAAATCCAGAAGCCCTGAAGCTCCCAGGTCCCCAGAATCCTACTGCAAGGGCCCCCAAGCAAAGAGCATCAGATGACTCAGTTGCTCATGGTTCAGTTGTGCTGGGAGACGTGCACACAGGATGTTCTGGATCAGGAATCTGAACTGTTGCCATGTTTCTGCAGCCAGTGTTCAAATCAAGAGGTGAAAGGACAACATCAGAGTCTCCTAATTGAAAAAACAGACACTTGGCTGTGACAAAGTACTGCCTTCATCATGCTTGGAAAAAAAAACAGCAACAGCAAACCTGTTTAATTCTGTGCATCTGTTTCAAATATTTCCTTTTATGTATGCAAAGAAAACTAAGTGGCATTTTCTGTCAGCTGAGGCACCAGACCAAAGGCCAAGCAATATCTGGATATCAAAGATCTGACATGGGATCCAGAAGAAAGTGTTGATCCCACTCTACAGAGGAAGAAATAGATCCCTGATAGGTTGTGCTCAGACAAGATCTTCCTTTCAATGGGAATTAATGAAAACAAAATTCTGGCTAAAATCCTGATTGCTGCATGCTGGACACAGGGCTGTACAGACACCTCCATAAGCTTGGGACCCACTGCTGGGCATCATCCCCTGGGAGGAGACACTCTCTTATGTTCTCTGGAAGATCTGAGGAGGGCTTCCTCTTCGGCTGTCAAAAAAAAAAAAAAGTGGCCAGAGATGTTACAGTTACTGCACTACTGAACAAGTGCTCTCCCCGAGGAATGGGAAAAGAAGGTCAGCAATGTTCATCCCTGTTAAAAGACATCATGAGTGATACCCTGGGTGGGGCTGGGGCTCACTTCCACTGGATGAAGCACTACCACAGCACACAAGAGCCTTCAAGGCAGATATGGCATGGACAAAACTCAAAGGCAGTCAGGGCAGACACGGTAAATTTTACTCTTGTTTCATGTTGAGTGGTTACATCGGATGAAAAGGCCAATATTCTCGTTTAAAAGAAGAAAAACCCCTGCAGCTTCTGCCTTAAAAACCTGGCGCCGTTCCCCACCTGTGGATCATCCTGAGCCACCACGGGGCCGGGCAGCACCAGGAGCCGGCAGAGCCCGAGCTGGGCATCCCAGCAACGGAGCTGGGGCCGATCTCCTCAGGCCGAAGGGCGGCCGCCCGCGAGGCAGCGCCCGGGCAAGAGGCTAAGCCGGGGTTATTCCGGCTTCGGATTTTCTCCCCGCTTCCAGCATTTCGCAATTCCCGGCTTGTTTCCTCCCTGCGCCGCCCAACCGAAATCCTCGTTTTCACCCCCAAAGACGAGCGATGGCGAAACTTCTCCCCGCGGGGCGCCTCCCGTCCGGCCCGGCGGCAGCAGCGGGGGATGCGCGGCCGGGACGCCTTACCCGAGACGTTGAGGCGGCCGCCGAGGAACCAGCGGGCGGAACCAGCGGGAGCGCCGGGCTGGCAGGCCGTGTGGAAGGGACTGTCCCAGCGCAGCCACCCCCGCGCCACGTCCGCCCAGAACCCGGCGGGGTCGCGGGCCGCCCGCTCCCGCCAGGCCCGGTATCCGCCGGGCGGCAGCGCCCCGGGGATCCCCGCCTGGCTGCAGCAGCTCCGCGCCGCCACCGGGAGCCGGCCCGGGGGGCTCAGCGGGAGGCTGAGGGCGCGCAGAGCCCGCGCTCGGGCGGCTGCCAGAGCCATGGGGACACAGCCCTGCACCGCTGTCCCCGCCGCGCCCGCCCGGACCGGGAGAGCGAGAGGGAGAGAGCGAGAGAGAGAACGAGGGAGACACCGCCTGCGGGGAGGGGCTGCCCCGCGGGGCGGCTCCGCCAGCGCCGCACCCTGCACAGCCCAGGGACACCCTGCCCCCTGAGAGCACCCCGAGACACACGCCTGCATCTGGAGAGAGAGACCCAGCGCCTTCCTCTGAGGGGAAGTCAATTGCAGGGATGTGCATCCCTATTCGCATCCTCACCACAGTGTGGGTGCCCAGGTACAGCCAGGCACTTCAGCATAAAAAGCAACTGAGCACAAAGTGAGCACGGCCAGTGGCACAGTCCTCATGCACAGACAGTACTTGTGCTCCTGGATAGGTGACAAACACATTGTGCCCTCGTACACCACCATACACACAGCTGTCAAAAGTCACCCTGTCCCCTCTGCTCAAAATGGGGTGTCTCTAAGTGGGCTACACAACCGCTTTTTGCTTGCCAGTCCTGTGAATATCATCATTACTGTAATACGGAATTCCTGGCGTTAGTATCACAACACTTTTTTCTCTATGTTAATCTAGGGACCAGATTTCACCCCAGCTTCTTGGTGCAAACCCTGTACAATGAGTAAGCAAGGTTTTACAGCAGATAACACAGAGCTTATTCCTTGTCCATAGCAGAGACATGCTCTTTTCTGTCATGAAGAAACTAATTCTTTTAGACAGCTTGGTCCAGCCTCCCAGCACAGAGTCTAAAAGCTCAGAGTGTCATGGTCTGGGCATCCTAAGCAAGCACCAAACTACCTGAGCACCAACTCTACTCATTTCCAGGGTTTGGGTAGGCTAAGAACATTTCATATTCAAGATTAAAAACTTGAAATAACTCTATATGCTATGAAGCTTCTTCTGGCAGTGGTAGAAACAAACAGTGGTTTTCTGTTCTAAAAATATCACCAGGCACTTTTTTGTGTGAGATTTTCTGACACTGCTGAACTTTTTAACTGTGTTTTATAGGTAACCAGCAAGAATAAATACAATTTTAATTTCCTTGTAAAGTTGGCATTAGCAGATGGCTGCTGTAGTTCCATATTGCTTCCTTGTGTTTTGACTGTCACTTTCGGTTCGCCCAAGCCCTTAATTCCAAGCAGCAGCACGTGTGCCACCTGGTGCCAGACAGGGGCACGGAGAGCACATTAGCTTTCACTTGGTTTGCCCAAGGATTGCTCAAAAGTTTTCTATCAATGATGACTTATATGCAAGTCCTACCCCTTTCAGGATTTCACAGGAATCCTTTTCACGAAACAAACAAATGAGTTGTCAAAAAAAGAAAGCATGAATTTAAATTATTTGGCCTTAAAGCTTACCTGCTTCATTTGCAGACCTTGAAATTTGGGAACCCTTCTCTGGTTTTCTTCCACCAAGGCTGATTTTCCTTTTCTACCAGCAAGTTTTGTTTTGCTCATGATTTACCAAAACATTCCCTGCTCTCAAATTTTGGCTGCCTTTTTCCTCAGAGAAAACCATGGCCAGCAGCAACACAACCCAAATCCATTCAGATGTGTTGCTGAACCCAAGCAAAAGCACAAATCTCCTTTCTTGCCTCAAAAAGAGATGAAGAGAGGGGAAAAAGAGTCCCTGAGATTTTGCAGTGCCTACTTGTTCTACCTATGACCTTCTGAACAAGTGATTGAAGGCTGGCATCAGGCTGTTGAGTTTTTGAAAACCAAGGGGTGTTACAGCAGTTCTCATTTTTAAGTATTTTGAGTGTGCCAGGAAAGGCAGGTGCTGGATGAAAGATCACAGAATTTTTTCCTTCATTCACTGAGTCCTCTCCCCATTCTTAGGGCTCTCTGGCATTATGGAGTCCCAACGGGAATGCTGGCATTCCCAGCTGTGGAGAAGCCTGGTGACTGTGATCTGGAAATGCCACCTCTGTGTGGCAGCTTCCAAAGGCTGGTGGCATGGAAGCTTTCTTTCACAGTGCTTGGAGCACTTTCACAATGCTCCACCAGCACTGTGAAAGAGAGATCTGAAGGATACTGAGAAGTAAAGATGACCTCTTGGGGAAAACCAGCTCCCTCACCTTATTTTTGTTTGCCTACTTCCTCTGCCTCTCTAACAGGCAGAAGAAGTCATTCCCTGTTACAGCCAAGCCTCCTGGCACAGCCTCCCAGACCAGCCAGGCAATCTCACTGCCCTGCAGGAGATTTTAGCAGGTAAAAGGCACAGCTGCTGAATAGCTGCAGATCTTGGCCCGGATTAGGTGTGCTCTGTGCTGGTGTCATGGAAGGCACTGATGTGCAATGCCAGTCAGTGGATCAAGTAGGGGCCGAGATTTCTGCAGACAGAACTATAGAAAAAAAAATAAAATTAAAAACCCAAAACCTCCCAACATTACACATCTTTCTACTCCTATCCTTGACTGCTACCACCAGTTACTTATTTGCCTCATCTTTGATTCCTGTCAATATATAGAAGACTTACTCAATGAGGTGTTATGTTTCTCAATTGCTCATCCCCCTGTTTTTCCCTTAATGACCTAAAAAGAAGAATACTAAAGTGGAATCCATGACTCTTACTTGGTTATCACTGATCTGCTCCTAACTGTCCTTTCCAATGGTCTTCTCACATGGTGTGCACATAGTTGATATCTGACTCCACAAAGAAAGTCAGGGCCAGGCAAAAACACCATCACAGAGCTAAGTACATGCTAGTCTGTGTTAGAAATTCTCCCAAGTCACAATTAACCCAGATTTTAATAAAATCTTTTGATCATTTTCAGCTACATTTCTGCCTGCAGATTAAATTGGACATGTTCCCAGGTGGCTGTTCTAGCAGATTTCTAAGCCCATTCAGTTCCATCTGCAGAAGAGCAACCTTAGAGGGAGGTTTAGATCAAAGATGAAATAAAGCTAAAATGCAGTTGCTCAGGTACCACTTTAACAGATCAGCATGGACCTTGTGTCCAAAACAATGGGAACTGCAGCAGGTTTGAAGGAGCTGAGTACCTGAGCTAATCTGAAATGTGAATCTTTGTCAGATCTGCTCACATCTGGTCATACCTGAAACAAAGGTGAAAACTGTGTGAAAAATGTAGATCTGCTGCAATTCCATTTATGAATAAATGCCAGATGAGTGGCAAGGGGGAAAAACAATACTTTAAAATATCCAGATAACTAGACTGCTTTAATACGGACCATGCCATCAGCTATCTCATTATCAAGGGTTTTCTGTTCAAGGCTGGATTTCAAACCAAGGTGATTCAGTGCTGCTGCTGACACCCATCAACACAGAACTTCCCTCCCCATTTGGCTCCTCTCCTGCATCAGCAGCCCACACTGGGTTTGCTATGTGCTTTGTGCTTACTGATAAATCTTGATATCACACTGGCTTCCTCTTAGGCAGCACTTGGAGCTGCCCAGCCTGAGGGTGGACTAAAGGCTCCAGCATCAAACCCTTCAGCTCCCTGCAGCTTGGTACCATTGCTCAGTCCAATTTACTGCTTGGTCTGTGCTTGGTGCTCCACCAGCACTGTGAAAGGGAGATCTGAAGGATACTGAGAAGTAAAGATGACCTCTTGGGGAAAACCAGCTCACTCACCTCATTTTGGTTTGCCCACTTCCTTTGCCTCCCTGACTCAGCACCATGAACCAGTGCTTGGGAATACAAGTGGTGGGGTCTTGACCTGCAGCACAGAGAGTCCACATGGCAACTGCCAATCACCTCTCAATCACACACTTGGAATGACAGGAACATTGGCATGAGGTGCAACTGCAGGTGCCTTAACCCCTGGGACCTGCAGGATGAGTTGCTACAGGGCTAGAGATTCCCTGGAATTCTCTGTGGAATGCTTCCACTGAGCAAGTCCTCAGTCAGGGGGCTCCAGCCAGTGGAGGAACATTGCTGGGGCCTGGTAGCCCTGTTCTCCCAAATCTGAGTGGCTGGGAGTGGCCAGAGTTGTACCTTGGTGTACCTTGAGTCTGTCTTTTCACACCAAATCCCTCTGTCACCACCCTGGCCCCAAGGGATTGCTTTGGTGGGGGTAAGAGTCTTGTCTAGGAGATATGTCCCATAAGGAACTGGGGAGCACAGCAGCCCTGTGGGAGCTGGTGTGACATCCCACTCACAAGACAGATGGGAACCACCATCTATGGATCCACACCAGGTTGGGTCTGATGGGGACACTCTGATGGGGACAGGGAGAAGACACCTGTGTGAATTGCTGGGAGGGTCTGGCAGCAATGTCCCTTGCAGTATGTTTTGTGAAGGTGTATAAGGCACAGAAGAGTGCCCATCCAAATTTTGGGACTGAGGTGTGAGGACCACCTGGAATGTGGGTGATCTGAAGAGGGAACAAGAAGGCACAGCCATTAGCATTGCACAGCACATCTGTAGGAGCCACGTGCTTATCTGTGCTTCAAGTACAATGTGATTCACAATGAGCTGAGGCAGGGAGAGTGGCACCTCTCTGGAGCAGGGGCACAGCTGTGCCCCTCAGGGTAGGGGAACAGGGAAACTGCCCATGGACAGGCACTCTGCTCAGC
Source organism: Cyanistes caeruleus (assembly GCF_971803275.1). Classification (NCBI taxonomy): domain Eukaryota; kingdom Metazoa; phylum Chordata; class Aves; order Passeriformes; family Paridae; genus Cyanistes; species Cyanistes caeruleus. Next base: position 109,540,410 of record NC_141702.1, read on the forward strand.
TGCACACAGGGACAGGCTCACTTGTCTTAGACGTTTTTGGGTGCTGCACCCAACTGTGACTTGTTCCCAGCCCTGGCAGGGCAAGATGTGACCCTGAATGGATGGGGAATGGGTCTGATCCTAGCTGTGCAGTGTCCAGGACAGTTCTGGTGGTGCTGATCCTGGTCCCAGTGTAGTGTCCTGGCCAGGCTGCGGTGATACTGCCACTTGCAGTGCAGTGTAGTGCACCAGTCCCTTGTTGGCCCTGGCCCCAGAGGATTGGAATAAAAACCTGCAGGCCAGCACTGCTGGGGCTGGCTTCACTGCCAGCACAGGGCAGCACTAGGCTCACGGTGGTGATGCTGCCAGTGCCTGTGCAATGCAAGGTCCAGCCTCAGGCAGATGTGCTGGCTCTGGCCTTGGTCCCAACAGTGCAGTCACACGGCCCTGTGCAGACTGTGCCAGCGCTGGCCCCAGTCCCAGGGCAGTGCAGTGCCCAGGGCCACGCTGGTGATGCCAGCGCGGATGCCACCAGCGCAGAGACGAGCACCAGTCCCCGTCCTGGCAGGGTCCGCGTTCGCCTTGGCACTGCCGATGCCGACCCCGTTCTCGGTCCCAGGTCGGGGCAGCGCCGTTCCGGTCCCGTTCCCGGTCCCAGGCCGAATCCAACTCCAGTGCGCTTCCCAGCACACGGAGTCACGGTGCGCTGCGGTGCCCAGCCGCATGTGCCGCCAGTCGGTGCCCGGTGCCGGTTGAAGGTGGAGGCGGGGCGGGCCCGGGGCGGGCCCGGCCGGGCGGGGACGGCCCGCGGGTGATGTCAGGCTGATGCTGTCGGTGCGGCGCGCGGTGCATTGTGGGCGAATCCCGCCGCCCGCCGCGGCTCCGAGGGGGAGGATGCGCTCGGGGTCGGCCCGTCCCACAGCCGCAGCCGCAGCGCGCCGGGCCGGCGGCACCGCGCCCGACGAGCCGCACTGAAGGGCGTGGGGTATGCGCTGCCTGCGCCGGCCGCAGCGGGAGGCGCCGGCGGCGGCGGGGCCAGGTGAGCTGGGCCGGGCTGGGCCAGGCCGCGGCGGGCACGGGCAGGAAAGGGAGGGAGAGACCGTCCCGCTGGCGGCCTGAGAGATGCGGGACCGGGGACCGCACCGGGCCGGGCCGCGCCGGGGCTCCGCGCGGGGCACTGCGGGAGATGTAGTTTACCGCCCCACCCGGCGTCTCCAGCCGAAGGGAGCGAGTCCCGTGCACGGGACTCGGGTTCCCAGCGTGCCCGGGGGGGTGGGCGAGTCAGCGGCGGAGTGACAGCCCGGTGCCACCAATGAGAAGGTGGGCCGGGTGGGGCGAACCAACTGCCGAGAGGGGCGGCGGGGAGTGGGGGGGCGGCGTGCCGGCAGCTGCAGTGCAGGGGCGGACGCGGCCACCTCCTCGGCGGGGGGAGGCGGGACGGCCGAGGTGAGGGCAGGGCAGGGCAGGGCAGGGCGGGGGCCCGGGCGGCGGCCGCCGCTCAGCGCCGCTCCTGCCCAGGCCGGGGGTCGCGGCGATGCCCAGGGCTGCCGCCGCGGGAGGGGCGGGCCGTGGCCTCGCTGCGCTGTGCACGGCAGGGGCGGGGGCGCCCCGAGCCCTGAGAGGCACCGCCGGAGGGAGCGGCCCCGCCGGGTGGTACCGGGGGCCGCCGCCGCTGGTCCCGGTGTCGGGCGGGGGCAGAGGTGCGAAGGCACTCGCGGCCTTGTGCCGGGCTGGGCTCTAGGGAAACCCACGGAGGGTGTCGGCCACCTCAGGAGGTCAGGTGCCGCCCGGGGCTGGGCACGGCATCCTGCCGGGAGCCACCGGGTGCTTGTCCAGCCGCATGTGGAAAGCCGGCCCGCTCCTTAGAGGTCTCTGGGGAGGGAGCGCTTCTGTCGCGTTATGTTGGGATAACTCCGTCGTATTCGGGCTTCAGGCAGGAGGCTGAGAGTTTCTTCTCTTTGGCGGGTTGGAAATGGTGCTCCTGTGTGCGTGGCCGTGTCTCCTGAAGCTTTGGGGCTCAGAGTCTCTTGCTATGGTGTCAGTACTGCTCGTGGCGCCCAAGCTGACATTGCTGGATGTGTCCACAGCCATTGTGCTTTCCCTGCATTCCGGGAGTGGAGGTATCCGGTAACCTGGGTCTGACCCACTGAGGAATCTCGAGATGAACACCATGACCTTGACGTGCATCTAGGGTTTAACAGGGAACCAGAATGCTGTACGAAGCACTGGAGTGACACCGTCACTCTGACAGCAACTTGCATGACACGTTCAAGACCCACTGTGGGTTTTGGGGGGTGGGGACTTTAATACCTGTTGGTATCATGTTTCTGAGCAGTTTAAACCAAATCTATTTTGAATTTTCTTAGGCTTGCAAGGTGTTTTGATTGATAGAAGGAAAAGTTTCCTAATTCTACCATTACACATGGATTTCTTGTAGTGTCACTGAAAATGTTGCCCTTTAGCAACAAACTTCTCAGTGAGTCACAACAGAGATTTTCAGGCTGGGGACTTTCTATGAGCGGAATTGTGTTGTGCTACAGGGTGTGCTAATGCCCCCTCAGCAGCAGTGCTCGTAGGTGCTGTGCCTTTACAGGTACTCTGACTAAACAGCATTAGTTCTGTCTCAGGAGTGTCAGTGTGTCACCACATTTCAGTGTGCTGCCTTCTTTTGAGAGGATAGAGGGGCAGAATAGGAATGATGTGTTAACGTTCTGGCTTTTTTCCTTTGTGTGCCAGTGATCATCCGGCTCCTAAGGAGCATCCTCATGGTGATATAGGTGGAATCAGAAACTTTTGAGATGCGGTTCTCATGAATGGTGTATGTGGTATTCACTGTTGTTACTGCTGCGTGCTTTTGCATGCTTTGTGATTATCTCATTCCTTCAGGAGTAGGCTAAGTTCTTCTTCTCTGGCAAAATAAAACACTGGAGTCTCTTGTAGAACACTTTTGTCAGGGTCAGCCTTGGGGACACCTCCCTAATCGTTTAGTTTATTTGTTTTTTGAATAGTCTTCAAGGGACAAGTCAGATCCCTATCAATCCAAATCAAAAGTCAACTCCCCCAGAAAGGAGTGTCTCTAGTGCTAGGAAATCTATTCCATCAGCTGCCAGCGTTGGTGCTGATGAAGCGGTGCTCATGGCCCATGTGTGGATTTCCTTCCCTCACCATCCCCAGTGTTTGCTGGTGAAGGTGAGTGCATCTCCATGCTGCAACAGGCAGCCTGGAGCTCTCCTCCAATGGAAGCAGTTGGCACTTGCTTTTCAAAGCAGGAATGATCAGACAGATCCAGGAAGAGCCAAATCCCTCTTTCTTCTATATTTTCAGTGTGGAAATCCCTTCGTGCTATTTCTTGCTCTCTCTTATGGAAAGATTGAGACATCACTTTATGGTTTATTAGGTAGCACACTTCTCTCTCATGGGTCTTGCTGTGGGTTCATCTCTTCAACTGTGTCCTGTCAGTCTTCTGCCTTAGTCTTATCTATGTATGTATCAATGTGCAGTGTTCAGAAAAACACTTCTGGAGCTGTTCCTCATCCTGGGAAGCTCCTAGTTTAGATTTGTTTGCCAAAGCTCCATAGTGACCTTCCAGTAACATTGATTCACTTTGAAAACAGAGCAGAGGCCAGAAAATAGGTCCTTGTAGAGGAATAGGTGTTTATGAAATCTTCAAGGACTTTGTAAACTTCCTTCATTTTTAAGGATGTGTGGGTTTCATTGGTATCTTCTACTTGGAGCGTTGCAAGGCACAGCTGAATATTTGCTGGAGTGATTATGGAAGCATTTGCTAAAACCTGTTTTAGCTCTGCTAGCTTACTGAGCAAGATACAGAGTGGACAGAACCAGTGCTTCGCTCCCCTTCTTCCACCAAAGATAACAGAAAAAGTGGCTATTGCTCTGAAACATCATGAAATCCCCTTAAATGTCATTGTGGGACACAATCTGATTGGAATCAATGTTATGATTGTTTTGAGAGGGAGGAATAAGGAAGGCCAGCTATGAGACCTTCCTTCCTAGTCCAGAGGAAGAGTGGGAGAATCTGTTGGGTATTTACTGAAGCTTTAGGAATGAGAGGTGAGGGAGATGATGTGGCTTTTATGTGGTGCATCTGAAAATTTGGACTCCCTTGCATGTGCGAGTTTCCCCAGCTATGAACTGGACAGTGGCAATCCTTGTTGGTCAGGCCAGTCCGTGGTGTTCTCCACAACAGTGCCCATTGCCTGTGGATCACACTGTTGAGAGCCACAACAGTTATCCCCAAAAGTATGGAAAGTTATCTAGCAACAGCAATGTGTCTAAGACATTAATGTATCAAGTGGTTTTTCACATGAACGTTTCTGGTTTTTTGGAAACTGGTGGGTAGATAAATATATGACTCGGCGGGGAAAATATAAAACTGCCACAGTAGGTTTTTTCATGGGATTCACAATCCCTTAGTCCCTTCTGGTCTTACCCAGTCCCACACTGTTTTCTGTTGGGCCTTCTCCACTAATGAAGAGCTACACACATGGGAAAGGATCTTTTTTTGTAGCTGAGAAGGAAGATGTTGACAGTGTGATGGACTGTAGAGCTAATCAAATAAGATGTGTTTGGAAACCCTTTCCTTTTGGTGTCAAGCTGTGTCATCTTTAATTTAGTGAGCAATATGAAAGGAACAAACTGGATCCTGGGCTGGCTCCAGCCAGATAGGTGCAATGGAGAGCAGAGAATGCCTATGGGCACAGATTTCCTCTTAGAAGAAATGAGGCATCTCTGCCTTCTGAAAGAGATCTGGTGTCAGCTGTGGCAGATGGAAGTTGATTCCTCTCTCTCTCTGTGCAGCAGGAGATGTTGTCAGGCCCACTGTCAGCCCAGGAGCTGCCTGGGTACAAAGCTTTGGTGGCCTCCCAGTCAAGTGGGAAAAGAAAAAGGGAGACATTGATGTCTCATGAAAAGGTTCTGATTATAGGATCATAAACTCAGTTGCTCAGGCCAAACCAAACTGGATTGCTCCAGTCCTTTATCATTGACCAAGAGATGATGTTCAAGGAAAGGCTAAGAAGATGGGCACACTGCTTGCCGTGGTTACACCCCTTATCAACCTTGGTGGTGCAGGATGCAGCTTTTCATCCTTTATATTTGTTGGCCTGAGTAATTTGCCATGTACACAAGGTGTGACCTGTGTGCTAAGAGCACTCTGTTGTGAAACCTAGCTCTGCATTCCTATGTGTTTTCCTCTCTTTTAGACAGTTACTAGTTTTAGATAAACTTTAATTTTATCCTGGAACATCCTAATTTCCAAGGCCTTTGGCCTGATACTACACATATCTGAGCTTGTTCAGTCTTCCTAAAAGCACCTTGCCTATCCTAATAGATCTATAAATCACGGCTTCTCTGTTCTGCCTGCCACTTAGTTTAATTTTTAATCTTTAGTTTTCCAAACATGTCTGTTGTGGAAGACTGATTTTCCAGATCCTCTGCAGAGCTCTTCAAAATTAGCAGCAGCCAAAAATCCTTAGCATCTTCTTTCTGATCTTCCCTTCAGTTTTCCTATTATTTTCCTATATTATTTTCCTATTTCTTATCTGTCCATCATTTAGCAGACTTGCTGGGTGGCCTCTTGTAATGTATGGGTAGAAAATATGTAGATTATATCCATAAGAATTTACTTCATCTCTCTTACATCATCAGGAAAAAGCATCATCGCTTGGAATAATTTGTACTGTTTTCTTCCTTTGCACACATCTTCTATTCTAAAAATCTTCTGTTGGCCCAGTAAGTCAGAATTAAAATGAAGTAGAAGTTGCACTGGCCAAAGAATTTTCTTTCTTTTTCTTTCTTTTTTTTTTTTTTTTTTTTTTTCTTTTTAAAGGTGATACATTTCTGTTCAACAAAGTGGAATTATTTGTAAGTTATATTTAAAATTTCATCTTGGTAATATATCCTGATCTGCATGAGGGAACTGAAGTTCCCCAATGCCTCCTGTTTCCTAAAGGCACAGGCCATCTGTTCTCACATGGCAGATCACTTGCTGCTTTATTCTGGTCTGATGGGGTAGCTTTACTATTACATTTTTTCCATTTAGCCTTGATACAAAATTATTTCTTTATCTCCTGTGAGTCTGTCTGTTTATTTTGTAGTATGTAGTACTCTTTCTCCCCTGGAGTGACCCGGTCTTTTTTTGAGTACCTTTTCCATGAAGCACTGGAGAATGTGCCTGGGTAGCTCCGTGTTCACCCTTGAATCCTTTCATCTTTGTTCCCTACCATACCTCTGAAACTCATTGCATCTCTTTGGTTTTTTGGGTTCCATTTAAATACCTTATAGTCCTGAAACTGCTCTTCCTCTGTGTGTGTGTGTGTATGGTGTTCTGAAATTCAGCCCATTTTTTCCCTGAACTTGTAGTTCTTCATGAGACTCTGCTTCCCAGCACACGCTGTGCCGCTCCTGCCCTTGACTGGTTTATAACTTCTTGACATGCAGCTTAAATTCCTGGGACCTGTTCTGCTCACTGAAACAAGGGTATGGGGTAGCTGTCCGATACTTTCACCTTCATAGAGGCATCAGCACAGTGCTCCTCTTAATTGGACACTCTAATAAATTGTCTGGCTTGTTTCCCTCATTTCATGAAAGTTGCTTGTTTGCTTCCTGTAGCACCTCAGCCAGAGAATAGAAGTCACCTTTGTGGTGACATTGTATTAGGAAACTTAGACTTTGTGGTCTAATTATGTCTTGAATTATTTAAACAGAATCTATCTGCATTAGACTTCTAAAATTTACTAGTTATGGGGTTGTGCAAGTTATTTATTGAAACTAACTGGTTTCTTTAAATTTTGTTATCCTTGGGGGGGAAAAAAAATGGTTTGCCTCAGGCAGAGTTACTCCAGTGTTTTTAAGCAGAAGGGGCTAAATCCTGTGATCTCAGAGAAGGCCAAGAGCTTCCTGCTGTGGAGACAAACACAGAGCACAGCTTGGCTGAAGCTGAAATGGATCTGAGGTACTGCTCCTCCATTGTGCTGCCACTTGCATTTGACTGACCCTACAGTGAACCAATTCAGGAAGCTCTAAGCCAAGGAAATGCCCTTATTTATTAGGAAGAGGAATAGTTTTTCTGCTAGTACAGGTCACTGAACCTGTGGTGGCCCACTGGCCCATGGTGGAATCCTACATACATGAGTTCAGAGCTGGGAAGGAGAGAGAGGGGAACTGTTTCTCTTCATTTCAGGCAGATTTTTAGATTGGCTAATTAGTAACTTGGATCTGTTAGTCCAGCATAGGGTTCTGTAGGATTTATGGGGTAATGTAGATAATATGGTGTAACAGTGCTCCCATTAATTGTCAGCTTTCATTCACTGGCATCTAAGCACCCAAAAGGTGATTTTTGGGTGGGTGTTGGGTTTTGGAGGTTTTTTTATGTGTTTGCTTTTAGTAAAATTGGCAGTAGCTAAAGCATGCCTTTTTAGAAGTGCCCAACTGGTCTGAAAAGAGAATCTACCATCTTTCTTGTTCCAGATCCTGTTCTCATGGAAGACGCCCATGAAAAACTAATTTGCACTTGTCAGGCTTCAACTTCTAGCAGAAGGTGAGCTAGAATGTCAGAGTCCTTCAGTTTATTAGATTTTCATAATAGAGAGGTACTTCTCCACTACATTCCCTTGCTTTTTGGGGTTGTTTGGACTAAGTTCCAAGCATTTTAGAGAGTTAAGTTTTCAGGTGGAAGGCACCTTTCAGCCTTTTTTTTTTTATCCAGGATTTTTAGGGTTTTAGTAGGATTTTTAGATTTTTAGTAAGCCATGAGGCATGGATTACTGGACTCTACTGTCTCACACCAGTAGGAAAGGACAGAATTGCCTTCCTTTTTTTGTGCTTCTCTCTGTAGCAGTGCTCTGCTCTGTATGCATGACCTCTATGGTTTATTCATAGATGTCTAAGCCTGAGTTTGGTTGTATTAAGAAGCATTTTGTTGAAAATACACTTTTTGCTTTCTGCTGTTCCGCATTTCTATGAAGAAATAAGGAGTGGTTGGTTCTCAAGCAGAGATGAGGCTTATGGGGCTTTTTTTTCCATTGAGCCAACAGGACAAAAATGAAAATGTGGAAGGTGGAAATGCAAAGGGCAGGTATTCAAGTAATTTGTCACTCTTGTGACAGTTATCTGAGGGAAATGGCAGGAGCTATTTGGTTTCCAGGCCTCAGAGCTATCCGGTTGCATAGGTCCTGCAGCCTTTTTTCAAGTCTGGTGGCAGCTCAGGAGCTGGTATTTCTGGTGTTCTTGTTGCTTCTTTTGCAAAATGTATTTTCTTTAACCTTGCTGCCCGTGTTTCTGATTGGGATGAGATTATATACATTTTTTCCCCTTCCAAACATTCCAGGCTGGACTTGAACCAGTAATTGTTCTGTCTGTGGAGTATTTATTATTAGAAACATCCACCAAGAGCCAGCTTACTCTGGCAAGCTGAGCACAGAATGCACAATTACTCATTGCACATTGAGATAGGTTTGAAAAATTGCTATGAGCATTGACCAAGTCACATACAAAATTTACTTTTCCAGTACTTTACTACAGCTATGAATAGAAAATAATTTTTACATTAAAATATGGCATTAGGTTCATGATGCTTTTTTATAGAAACAAGTTATGACCATACTAGTTCTGTAATACGAAATTCTCAGAATCCAGTTACTTGGCATAGCACTGGAAAATTAAGGATCAAAGTATAAATACGGTTTATGACAATGAATCTGTCCAGAAGAACACATTTTAAAGTTTTGTTGGGGGTTTTACTGATGTGGTTTTTGATTTTTTGTATTGGGGGTTTTGTTGGGTTTTAGGTTTTTTTTCCTGACACAACAAGCTGGTGTAAAATCTGGTAGCAGAAGGAGAGGGCACATGCCTCAGTCATGGAGCTGCTTGACTCTGCAGACAGGAAAACTCTTGGATGGGAAGCAATTGTTTACATGTTCTGGGAGAGTGCAGGCAGGTACTGACAGTTGTGAACTAGATGGCATTCTTGGCATGTGGAAATGGCTTTTATAGAGGCATTCATGCCTAGTTTGTAGAGCTCTCCATAATCTTGGTAAAACCCTTGTTCCTTGGAAACTGACTCACACAGCAGTGCAGAAAGAAATTAAACAGACCTCGCTTCCGTGTACAAGAATTTTTGTATATTTTTCTAGGATGTTCTTGCATAGACTAAGTATCACCACTGGAAGCAGTGCACAGACTGAGGGTGCAGTATCCCAGGGATTCCTTTGTTGGTGGCTCTTCCTCAGAGGCACCAGCTTGAGCTGTTACAGCATTGCTGTGCCAACAATTTTCAAAGGAAAATGAGTTGACATCTGTGTGGATTCTCAGCGTGCTTTTGGGTTGGGTCATGCAGCAAGAGTCTTAGGGAAAGAATGGGGATTTTTCAGATCAGCAGGGAAGAGAGTGTGTAGTGGAGACGAAATATACAATTTGCTAGAATCAGTACAGTTACCTGCAGAAATTGCTGTGATGCATTCCCAGCCCACATGAGAGGCACTACAGGAATCTGTAGGAATTGCCCTTTCTGGTGCAGCTATAAAAGCTGTGGCCAGGCAGCCTCTGGGACAGGGTGCTGTTGTGGTGGTGACCAGAGGCAAAGGCCAAATTTGATAGACACCCAGACTATGTAAAAGAAGGACTGCTCAATAGAAGAAGAGAGACAACAGGAAAAGTGGGAAGCAACCCAAAATAGTGATGGAATAGGAACAACTGAGGTAAAACCAGTTCTGACAAAGAAATATTAAATCACTCTGGCTGGATGGTTTTGTGATGAAGACCCAGGGGGAACAGAGGCAATAGCTAACAAAATACAAAAGGTATGGATGGCTCCAGAGAATTACAAACTCTCTTTGGGATGTGTTTAGCTAACAGGAACTTAAATTCCAGTGGAGTCCAGCTTACTGGATGGATGTGAACACTTAATCCAGTATGTTTTCTATATGCACAGAGAGTTTGAAGAGCACAGTAAGTGTGCTCAGTGGTATCCATCCACTCTACCTGAAATGCAGGTACATTATAGACAGCCTGGAGGTGATGTGTTAAGGCATTCTTTAGGAAATCCAAATTAGAACCTCTGTGGGAAAGTCCATGTACTGTTTTATTGTGTTCCTAATTTGCCGTTAAAGATTTAGGAAAGGAAAATGGAATGTGCCATTCTCACACTAAACAAGTAGTGATGATACTTGTATCAGCAGTGTAGCCAGTTGATACATGACTGGCTTCTGAGAATCCTTCATGGTTTTGTATTGGGAATCACTAAAGTCTTTGTGCACAGGAATCTATAACCTTGGACTCTACCCTGTAGTTTTCTTATTAGTTTTAATTCTGTTTAGTTTGATATTTGTAGTAATGTTGTAGAAGGACAGTGGTTCAATGCCTCAAATTGTTGTCTTCTTCCTTTTATTACATTAGCAGGTGTGCTTAATCAGGAGAAAGGAAGAACTGTTGAGGAACACACCTGGTGCAGGTAGCTGGGTGTGCAGCTGCAGTGGGAGCTGCAGGTTTTGCCCTGGATGGCAGGAAATGTCTGGAGGCCCAGGCAAGGGGCTGTGAACTGGTGCCATCCCTTTGCCAAACAAAGGGCATGGGGACATGTAGGGCTGGCTGGCTGGTTCATCCAGAGATTCAGTGGAACCCAAGTAAAACAGGAAAAGACCCCAGACCAAATCTTCCCATTTACCAAGAGGTATATGCACGGGGCATCTAGAGCACGAGAGGAACACAGCCTGTAAGGTCACGACAATCCAGTACTGCCAGTGTGACCCCCAGAGTGGCTCCTGAATGGTCAGACAGGAAAGTTTCCTTAACCAGCTGTCTGCAAACTAAAAAAGGATGAGCAGAAGATCAGAGAATGAAGCTGTAGCTTTGCAGGCCACAGAGGAAGGATGAACCTGCTCCCCTGTCTAACTAGGGGGAAGAGTTCCCTACAAAAATGGGGAAATGTTTACAGAAGGGCTGTAGAGGGATTATTTAAGTGACTAACAGTTGGCATGATTTGTCATGTTTTTGTCAGTCCCAGGAAACCTCTTCTGTGTAATAAGAAATAGAATATCTGTTATGATCAACATTGGGCTTGGAGACTGAAAAAAATTTGTCCCATTCAGTCTCATTTAGTCTGATATGACATCAGTGCAGCAAGTGGCATTTGTCCCGCTTATGCTAATTTTTATTATGAAAGTGCTTGGTAATATGAAGTCTACAGGGCAAATCTATAAATGCATGAATTTTCCTAGCAAAATACCCTGTCTTCCAAAATTTGAATCAGATTACAAAATCTCTCATCAGGAATGTTGTGTCCCTAACCTCTAAATAACTTTTTGACATGTTTTTGTAATACTTGATGGTTATGGTGATTGCATCTATCATAAAAATTTTTGAATGAGTAAGATGAACACAGCTTTCTCTGGAATGGAGATTTAAAATGATTGATCTCAGGCTTTGGGCCCTTTAATAACCTGATGTAATAGGTTTTAACAAGACCATTGAGCAACAGATGTTATCAGTTTGCTGTGTGCCTGTCTTTTTCAAGATAAAATCCTGTTCTCCAAGAATAAGGGCTCAAGGAGGGTACTGTTGACCACTCTGAAAACTGACTTGGAATGGTCACATTTGATGGAGGATGAATAACCAGCTCTGCACAAAAGCAGAGGAGGGAGAGGAGGTGCCTGATGGGACATTTTGCATTACCTGAGGATCTGGTCACTATCTGGTCCAGGATCAGATGATGACAACATACCCCTGTGTGTCAGGTGTAGGTTGAGTCTGGTATCATAAGTACAGCCTCTGTTTAGTTCTTGCTTTTATTCAGATATATTTGCTTTGACTGCCAGCAGACTACTCAAGCTTTTCAGTAGTGATTTATATTGATTTTGCAGGTACAGATACTTAAGCTGCAGTTACATGTTCATTGTAAGCAGACCATAATGTTTGCCTGTTAAATTAGTGGAGGTTGAGCTGGTTATGATATCAGAGGGATTTCCTGGAGTTGAATTTAATGTTCTGCTTGTTTCAAATTTGGAGCAACTCTGTCAAGGAGATTGCTGGAAGATAACAGACTTTCCTTTCAAATTCTCCTGCTCCCCATTGTTTTGCTTTTACTGCTGAAATGTGTTTGGGGAGGATTAGGATCACATAAACCCCTGGCAGTGTAGGCGTGCTTATCTGGTCTGTGTTCCTAATGATTTGTTGTCATAATTACCTGTGCTGATTCTCCCTGCAGATAGGTGGGTTTGGCACAGAAATTACTGGTGTGTCTGACTTCTCTGTAGTGTGTGTGAATGCAGTCTCTGGCAGTGTGGTATTGTTTGTTTGGGGGTTTTATTTGATTTCCTCTAGTCCTATGCTGTTACTTTGATTGTGCAGGCAGTGATAATTCAGTTGGCTATACAACTGGGTAGCCATAATAATGCTGTCAAGGTGCACCTGTTATCATGTTTAAATATGTATGTTCTGCTCAGTGCAGCCTCATGTTAGCAGAGAATGTGGACCTTGATTGATTGCAGTCTGTCTTGACTGCAGCTTTTTTTGTTTGTTTTTCCTAGTCACTCCTTAATGGTCATAAACCATTCAATGATGGAAAACAGTCCCAGCATCTTTCAACCTCACCTTTAGATGTTTTGATATTTACAGAAGTGAAATGCTGTGAGCAGCAATCCAGAACTCCTAAGGCTAATGCCATTCCCTGCCTATGCAAAGAATATGTCACAGAGGAGACTTTAGGCTGCAGCTGATAGGAGTTGAGCCTGCTCTCTAAGCAGGGTTTGCTGCAGCAGGGGCAGGCAGTGAAGGAAGATGTGTCATTAAGGAATAATTCAGAGCCTTACGAGCTCCTGCTGTCAGACTTACCCTAACAGTGTATGGCTTGTTTTTCATTGCTGTTTCAAGTTCAGCAGGTAGTATGGTATATTCCAGGGCTGAGGGGCTGTTAGTCCAGTGCACTGCATTTTTTTTTTTAATCAGCTTCTTTTCCTGTACTGTTATACGCATCCTACCCTGATAAAAGAATGCTCATGCATGGTACAAAGATGTAAAGGTTTTTTGTTTGTTTCAATGTGAGTGATTTCATTTTTATGGTTGGTGTTGTATTGGAAGGAGATGATGTTGGAAAAACAGTGAGGGACACTGAGTAGATGCAGCTACTGCTGCCATTGACTGAGCCCTAATGCTGCTGAGCAGTGGCACTTGGAAACTGCTGGTTTTTGTTTTCTTATTTCTAAACATTCTCAGTCCTACTTATTATATCCTTATCTTATTCTGCACCCTGTTTAATTCATGTTCATGTTTGGAACAGCTAAATTATGCTTAAATTCTATTTACAACTATTTTTCAGTTGTTTCTCCCATGCAGATATTGGACAGGGAGATTGATCTGATTTCTAGACTGCAGTTTATTGGGCTACTTCTTTTGGTTTTGCAGTTAGCCAACTTTGCCTCACCCAGAAAAAGCTGTAGTCTATATCAATATTCTATAACACCTCTGGGATCTGCTCTTAAGGTGGATCGTGCTCCTGAGGTGGTTCATGGTGGGGAACTTGATCAAGAGGGTCATGAATTACACCAGTCTAAATTGTTGTAATTTGTAGACTTCCAGAGGTAAGGATGTGTCCTGAAATGAAGTTGGATATGGCAATTCCTCCACAGTAAGATTAAGACCCTTAGTAAGATAGTGAGAGACAGAATTCCATAGCTTTGTTCTGCTGTTTAACAGCCACCTCATGTCTGATGAGTTTTGAGCTTGATGTTTGTGTGAGTGTGGCTTGTGTTTTGAGCACTTCAATCGTGGTTACTGGGACTGAAGCAAGCCAACATAGGAAAGATCTCATATATTCATTAGGAATTCCCACAGGGTGTACTCAGTATTTATAAGTTTAATTTTAAGAATGCTATAATCCTGTAAAATGAGAAAATGTTTTTTCCAACAAAGCTGCTTAAAATTTTGCTTGCATGAAAGAGAACCTTGTAAGATAGGTTGGGCTGTGTATATGAGACTTTTTCCATTGATTCTTTATTTTTTGCTATCTGACCACCTTGAAGAGCTAAAGAAGACATATATATATATACTTCTTCTGCTGAAAGTACCTCACCAAAACACAAGTCAGGCCATACTGAGTCATACTACAGGTCCATCTAGGCCAGTGTCCTGACCTAAGCTGGCCAGGAATAGGTATCTAGGATAGAGAATAAAAACTGGAAAGGCATATAAAATGACTCCTCAAACTGCTCTTGCCACTTTCAGTGAACTGGTGAACATGGGGTTTTGTGCACTTCTTTTATTATAAATTCCAAGACTAAATGTATAAAGCTATAAAGTTTATATGTTTGTAAAGTTTATATAGTTGGCTGAAGGAGATAACAGCATGGGAGAGCTGATTTCACACTTCTTCATGCTGAGGTTGGCCAAGAGATGGAATTTGGTCCTACTGTTGTCACTGTTTATTTCTCAGCTCCTTTCCTTTGTGCTTCACTTGCTTCTTCTAGGAAGGCAGCTTTAAGATACCTTAGGCTTACTCAATTCCCTTGCATGGCTTTGTGGGACAAGGGTACAAGATTTTCATGATATCCTGTCCATTTCCTACAGGAAAAGACAAATTGAAAGTTCTTGTTTTCACAGTCACTGTACTTTAAATTATGTCTCTATATTGTGGTCGATACATTTTAAAGGTGAGTGGTGCAGTGTCTGGGTTTAAGATTGTTGGGTAACATTTAACATGCAGAAATGATGGTCTCTGCTGTGTACTGCCTTTCCACTCTCCTGCCTGACCATCTCTTGCCTCTTCTGTGCTGATTGGTTTCTGCACAAAGGTATCTACATTCCTTCTTTTGCCCTTTGTGATCCTCCTGGGTTTTTAGGTTAATGTATTATGTCTTGCTATGGGTATAGGTAATGCTTGACCCATAGGCCTGAGAATGTTTCTGCAGTATTTGCACTACCTCAGGAATAAAGTTTGGATTTGTGTTGCTACTGTGATCTAAAACAGCTCAGAATTTGTTTCAGACTACAATTAAATTGTCATTTGCTTTGGCTGCATTATTCTGGCAATACCACAGCATATCTGTAAACTTAGTTCTGTAATTCCATATTGCCAAATGGCTGCTTTTCATGGTATTGCCCAGGAGGATTTTATTCCATTTCAAAGTCAGATTCCTTTAAATAACAGACATGACATCTTTGTGCACATGTATTAAAATTTTGATAAAGGGAAGTGGAATAGTACACCAGGGAAAGCGATTACCTTGCCTGGCTTTGAGTGCCTGTGGACTCTCATGCTCAGTCTCTCCTCTAAAATTATTCCTTGGGATTACTTTCTGCCGCAGTCACCAGACTGAAATATTACTATGCACGTGCATTGCTAAAGTGATGTGAAGAGACCTTCACCAGTAGGGAGGGGATACTTATTTCTGTGTCAGTGTTTGTAATGTTAAAAGTTTGGGGCAGTCTATAATTAACTACCTTTTCTTTAAATACTGGAAGAAAAGCCAACATTAAAGGAGATTCTTGCAGGGGTTCTCTGTCCTGTGCCTCCTGAGATGATGTGCAGGGAGGTTGTGTGCTCACTGCTCACTGGTAGCTTAGGGATGGCCAGTTCAGGTGTTCTGGTGAGCATAAAGGAACTTGGGAATGGCATTCCACTTGCTCATTAGAAGAAGCAGCACAAATGTTGTGCTCCCAAACACAGCAGGCACTTTCTCTTTCCAATTTCTTACTTCAGTACCTGATGATTGAAAGCACAGCTACCCCATAAAGATGCAGGACTCTTTCAGTGAGAATTCAGAACATTTTGCAGCACCTTTCTTCTGAATCTCTTTAATACTCAGTTTTTTCTTATTTCTCTTCTATTATTTTGATTGTCCTTTGGCAGATGTTGGATTGAACATTTTTCAGCAGCCCTCTTGCTGAGTTAGTCTGCTGCTCTTTTTTTTCATGTAGTTACCTTCTATATCTGGAATGAAATCTTCTTTTGTGAAGATTTTTATAAGATCTCTTTGAGATCTTTTGTTCATGTTTTGTTTGATCATCCTTTGTCTTGCACTTTTGACATACTTCTGTCTGCTGCTTCCTTGTGCACACTACATGCTGGCCACTTCATAGCCTTCTCTCTCAGTTCTTTTACAGCTAGGGAATGAGTTTTTTTCTCTGCTTGAGCTTATAATTAACTGGTAACTTTTTTCCCTTTTTTTTTTTGACCTGAAGAAATGTGATGGCTGAGTGATCAGCTCTAGTATTTTTAAAAAAATTGGTATTTGTGTTGTTAATCTAAGTCTGCAACCAGAGTGCTACAGTAACACTCATTTTTAGAAAGGAAAATATTCATATTTTTGGGGAATGACAATAGAATTGCCAAGATCCATGCTTAGTAAAAGATCCAGCCTACTTCTAAAGCCAGTAAAATATCTGAGCAAGATCTTTTATTAGGCCTGTTTCATTCATTTTCTTCTAGGAAAGCCAAGAAAATGTGTTTCTGAAAGTAATTTTTGGAGAAGATTTATAACAAAAAACCTTTAAAATTAATATCCACATAGGCTATCTGGAGCTCCATATGAAGGCAGGAAAAAGGGTCAAGATGAACACCACAGGCACAAGTTATCATTCTGTATTTTAATCTGATCATCTTTAGCACTGTGTGTAGGGTACGAGGAGGACTAACTTATACCTGGCTGAAACCTTTTCTAACATTCCCCATCTACTCTGCTTGGCTGTTCATTACAGTGATGTGTGTGTAACCCTGGCCCTGTACAGTTCTTCTACCCTATTCAGACTTTTTAGGCTTACTGAATGCAATACCTGGCAAACCTTTCTGATTTATGTTGGATGTCATCCAATGCAAGCCATAAAAACTGCTGAGGTAGCAGCTGCTCTGCTAAAGCAAGACTTCTTTGCCTGGTAACAGTAAGAACCCTTACAACATTTTGGTGTTGGGTTCTCATTGCTTTGTCAAGCCCAAGAGCCCTGGACTCCAGCATGGAGTAGCTGGTGATTGTCACCCTTTAGTTTGTGCTGCTGACTTGGAACAGGGTTGTGTCTGTCAGGTTATGCATGGAGTGAGCTCAGATGTTTGCAGGGTGGGTTTGCCCTCTTTCCTAAGAGGCTGGTTATGTTTTATTCATAAGCAAGACCTGTGGAAATGCAGCACATACCTACACTGCAACCTGTAATAATTTTGTCATTCATTCCCCCTGCCCCTTTTTTTTCCCCCAGATAAATGGCTCATTTAAACTGGGAGCTACTGAAATACTCTCTGGCTGGCAAATGCAGTGCCTAGCAGCAGTCATCAAGGACGAACCAAACATGAGCGGTGGAGGGGAACAGGTCGACATTCTCCCGACCAACTACGTGGTCAAAGATCGCTGGAAAGTGGTGAGTAGCAGTGGCTCTAATGGCTCCTCCTCCTCCTGCAATACTACTGCAGCTTCCCTACTTAATCCTGGCCTCTGGCAAGCAACAGTGGAGTGGTAGGGTTTGACATCTTAGCAAGATACTGCAGGAAGAAGAGTTTTAGAGTGGTATTTTCAGAAGGCTAAATCTGCCAAGGATTTTTAGGTAGGATTGAACTGTTGCAGCAGAGTGAGTAATTTTTTTAGTGGGAAACTTAGATTTCAAATTACTGTGGCAAAGAGTACTACAGACATGACTATAAATAAATTGCATTACAATAAAATAATGTAAAACCAAATGTTTTGGGTTGGAATATCAGCTACTTCAAGAGTCAAAGTCCATGATTAACTAGCTGGTTCAACTTCTGCGTAAATTTATTGGGATACTTCTTAAAATTATATCATCATATGTTAAGCGTTTTAGTTCTTGTCTTATCCATTGTGTAAGCTGGACAGGCTTTGCTTTTAAAATGCTGAAAAAACATTTAAATCCCATGTATACCATTGTCTCAATTTTTAAGTGGGATTACCAACACTCTTTGAATCATTAAACTCCCAGCAGAAGCCTCACTAGTTTGAACTACAAGTGATTTGCGGTAGTAGCACTGATTTGTTCTTTATGCTGACTAGCTGTGGTTCAGTGGCCCTGTGAGTTTTGCAGTGAAGTGTGGAGAGCAGAGGACTAAAGAAGCTTAGGACTTGAATTCACTTCAGTTCCAGGCTTTAGATAGGTTATTTTTCAAAAGCCCACTTCAGGCAAAGCATTATCTTTTCATTAGACCCAGCCCTGTTCTTGTTGATCCCCATTGCCTGTCTCTCTTCACTTTGTTCCAGCTTTCTCTGCAGCCTTCACTTTTCTGTAGGGCCTATTGCTGAACAGCCTATTTATATTTAAGCAATTCAAACTGTTCTTCATTCTCCTTGCTTCTTGAGAGCAGATGGAGAAGCTCAGTTTTCTCTGTGATTAGACACCAAAATGGAGACAACCCCTTTGCCCCTCCCAAAGCTTTCTGTCACGGCTGAAGGAAAGCTTTACTGTGCTCCTGCAGCTCTGGACTGGAGCACATCTACTTGTTTTGGAGGGATGATCCATGGCCAGGTTAACAGACATATAGGACATGAAACATGCCCTGTGCTTACCAGCATCTCAGAAAATAATGTTCGCAGCTTTTATCTGTCTCTCCCTGCAGAAATGGAAATTTCCCCAGAGCCTGAAATATGGTCAGATTGGTGCATGTTCTTTGCCAAGCTGAATTTCAGCGCTCTCCTGATGCCTTTGTTTCAGGTGCATGATTGCTAATACTAATTCCTCCTTAACATGAGGAATAACTCATTTACACTGAGGGTGGCAGAGGACTGGAACAGGCTGCCCAGGGAGGTTGTGGAGTCTCCCTCTCTGGAGACATTCCAAACCCACCAGGATGGGTTCTTGTGTCACCAGCTCTAGGTGACGCTGTTGTGGCAGAGGGGTCGGACTAGGTGATCTCTACAGGTCTCTTCCAGCCCGAACAGTTCTGAGATTCTGGGGTTCTCTGTTCTCCTTTACTTGGCTAACTTTAGCTTGTACCATTCCCTATTAGTTAATCTTGGAGTTTCTCCTTCCTAGACAGGAGGGCTAAAACTTCTGTAAATGATGGGAGTATTTTTATAACAAAGTCTAAACAAAGTAACTTTGTTCTTGGCAACAGCAGAACTCTTATAAGCACCAAAAGCTCCAAATAAAGTCTAAAATATGCTCAGTGATGCTCACAGGGAACATTTCAAACCAATTTTAAAGTTGGTAGAGGCACTAAAAGTGAGATTCAGTGCTTCATTGTTGCATGAATCTGTGGCTGGAGCCCACTAGAAGCTCTACCCACTAACTCTGACTTAAAAAAGACAGAAATGTGCAGTTGTATTGTCAACAGCAACTACCTCTAATTAGAGGAATAACCTTTTCTGTTTTATAATGTCTCACAGTAGCCTTAAATACTGCAGTGAAGTCATTGCCCCACTTGAAGGCTCTGAGAAATGACATGACTTGCTAAAGGCTGCGAATAGCAATGAGAAATCCTTTTTCCCTACTCTGAGTAGAGATAGGAGTTTGACCATGTGCTAGCTGACTTGTGCATTGTGAACCTTCATTGAACAGTTACTCCCCCCACCCCAAAAAGAAAGTGTGAAGTGTAGACCCTTTCCTTTTGGACAGGCCTTCTGTGCCTTCCCCTTGCTTTAAGCTAGTGTGGGACCAGTCAGAACCATGAGCTGTGGGGAGCTTGGAATAATCTGGAAAAACTATGAAAATACTGCTGGTGGCCCAAGGAAATGGCCAGCATAGGATCAAGTGACTGAGGAAAAAGGGACTGTACCTTAAAGTGAGCATACAGCTGTAATATCAGAGGTAACATTTTTTCCTTTTGTCACAAATCTTTCTGAATCTAACCCAGAATGTGCCAGCTGTATGGTCCAACCTTTGCTGTAGGTGATGGATCCTGCTCAAGCAGGTGTGTGGCATATTTATGTGATGCTGGGGTGCAACTGCCAGAAGGTCTTTTATGTAATTTGTCCTCCAGTGTCTCTGACTGTCTCTGGCTGGGCATCTGCTTGAACCTTGTAGCTCTTAGTGCTGGCATACTTCCATTATTGAGCCAATTTCTAATTTTAGATTGGTGTAATGTATTCCTTGAATTCCTTTCCTCCTTTCTGCTGGCTGACAAAGCTTTGACAAATGAAGATGGTAGTTCTCTGCAGTTAGCCTGTTGGTAGTTCATTTTCCTGTCACTTGAAGTCAGGAAAGTTTGGCTGTCTGACAGGAGTAATATTTTTGTTCTTATTTATGAAAAAAAAGACATGGACAGGGTGTGCTTATGGTTTTTATCAAAACTTGTAGATTTAGAAGTATTCTTTTTAGTCATCATTCTTTACTTGCAGATATTTTTGATGCTTTGACTAGATGAAATTTAGACAGTACTGGAACCACATGACTTTTACTGAGTCCCCAGAGGGTCTTGATCCACGTGTGCTGTGAATGCTGTGAACAGCTTTGTTCAGGGGAGGGAACAAAGTCAAACGTAACTTGTACTTGCTTTGAACTAGGTATGGATGTTAAAGCTGAATTTTGATGTATCTCTTTATTTCACATAAATGCCTTTTACTGGGGATTCACAACTGACACTTATTAGCGAGACAGAGTTGGCAGTTCCTACACTGAGCTTTGAATGCAAGTGATGACTTGTGTACATGTGTGTGTTCTTTTGGTAGGTGCAATCTATGTTTTGCTTTCTTTCAGGTTTCTAAGCTTCTTGAGATCTGAAGTTCTCCTGTTTATTTTGGAAACCTTGCTGGAAGCCCCCCAAAACTTTCAGGAATTCTTTACCTTGTTTTGTTTAGAAAGGCCATTTATGATTACAAGAGGGAACGTGGGACAAGCAAGGTTCTTTGTCAGACTTTGGACCTATTTTGGTCTCACTCTGAATTGCTTTAAGAGGGGTTTGACAGGTTTTCAGATGATTTAGAATATGGCTGGCTGAGTTCATTACTGGCTTCTCAGTTTATGCCTGTTTTTCATGAGTTCATTTCCCTTGAAATCAGATACAGTCCTCTTAAGCAAGTGGGGTGGACTCTGGAGAGTTTGATGAGCAAAGGTCAACTCTTCCTCAGCTGTTAAGTCAGTTGAGGCTCACTGACCATTTCTGGAACAAGTAGCCCATTGAGCTGGGCTGCAGGAGTTGCAGGCTTGGCTACACAAGTGCTACTAGAAGACAGCCACAGTGGTTACTGTTTGACCTTGTCAATTCTTTGAAACCTGTGGATGACAGCCTTGACCCTGGCTGAGTTCAATTAAGGTTTCTGTCTTTTTGTTTGGTCCTTTGCCCTGGATTTAAAGCGCTCATCCCTTTACATTGCCACTAATCCTGACACCAAACCATTCCTGCCTTGATCCTGAAACGTTATCCTGGGAAGGTTTGAATCTACCATGGTCTGGACAGTGGTTCTGCTACCTCCTTGAAGGGTCTTTCCTTGAATTTTGGCAAGAACATCATGGAGGCAATAGGCATTATCATTTGCTTTTAAAAGTATCACCCGTCATTGCTTGCTGGGCTTGTTCTTTGTTGTTAGAGCAAAGAATTTATACATAGCACAGTCAAGTGGGTAGCTGGACTTTTGCCAAGCTGTGAAGGGATTCAGGCACAGCACAGATTGGGAGCTGAGCTTGCTCTCCCTACGCAGTTGAGGAGCTGGCTTCGTGAGAGCCAGCTTGATGTTCCCTCTTGTGTACATTGTACCAAACCTCTGTACTTTTCCAGCTGAAGAAGATCGGTGGAGGTGGCTTTGGGGAGATCTATGAGGCAATGGATTTGCTGACTCGTGAGAACGTGGCCTTGAAGGTAGAATCAGCTCAGCAGCCCAAGCAAGTTCTCAAGATGGAAGTGGCTGTACTGAAAAAGCTGCAAGGTAAGCCCTTTGGAAGTGCTAAAAGTCACTATGCATGTTAACTATTAGAATCCAAAGTTGCAAATGGTCTTTACAGTTTTCTCTTCAGCTTCCATCTATACGTGATGTCTTGTTAAGTCATCCAGCTCAGAAAGTTGTTACATTCTGCAGCTCAAGTGAGATCTAACAACAGGGACTATTTTGTCTGCCAGGATATGAGGACACTGAGGAGACTTAGACAGAACTATTGGTCCACTGGTCTCTGCAATCTAGTAATGCTGATTAGAAAATAAGGAATAGAGGAAGCAGCATCTGACTAAGAAATGAAGTTTACTCCCAGATGACCTGGAGCACTGAAGCGTGACAGAGTCTCCAAGTTTGACTAGTAGAGGAGTGCAAAAAATGGACAACAGGAACTATTAGCTAATTTTTCATGTACCTCGCTGTCCTGAAGGCAAAGCATTGAGTGATGTGCCGATTCTTAATGAGGGTGCAAGGGAGCTGTCTTGATGCATTTGTTCCTGGCTGAAGGAGGGAGGCTTTTACTAAAAAGATTGCTGTGGAGGAATGTAAACAAGGAATTTCTAAATCTGCCTTTGAGGAACTTAGAAGTGCTGTTGGCTGAAGGACACTGTGCATGGATTTCCTTTATAAGGCAAAGCCAGCTATTGTCAGGTACAGTTTATGTGTTATATTATAATATACATTGGAAGGGATGTTCCTTTCTGCAGGATTCCCACTTGGGCTGAGGAAACACCTGCTGAAGCAGTGAGTAGGATCCTTATCATCAGGGCTCATGCTTTAGAGATAATGTTGTGGTCTTATGAGTCTATCCCTTTGCCTTTGTACAAAATCTCCAGAGAGATGATTGAATTCGAGGGTGAGACTGTTGCAAGCCTTGTGAAATGAGTTACTCAATGTTTGTGACAGATCGCCTCTAGGTAAATGCCAGTGAATTATTTTTGAAGGTCAAATTGTTTTCCACATTTCAGCTCCCCCAAGAGGAAGACTGATAAGGCCTCTTTTGAATACTCAGGATTGTAATAGATGCAGCTGAGCTGTGTAAAGGAGAAATCAGTCCAGGTCATTATGAGGACTCTTGTTGATCTGTAAAAGGCCTGGATATACAAGCTCCCAGAGAGCAGCAGAGCGGGTGTCTGAGGTCTGAACACACTCCCATGAGGGCAAGCAAGGCTGTAGCTGAGATTTATTTTTTTTTTTAGCTTGGTTGTACACTTGAAACTGCTCTGAATTGAGTGAGGGTGTGACTGTGTAGAACGATGGATTTTAGAGTACCATGAGACAATACTGTCACGCTGGCCAGTGCCAATAGGTGCTGCATCCAGGGCAGGGAATGCTTGAAAAGTATTACCTGAAATCACTAAACCAGGACTAACATCAGAAAATGAGTGCAAGGTGTTGACTAATACTTGTGTTTATTTCTGGAAGATTGTTGAGAATACCAAATGCTTGAGAAAACACCCACATTTGTGTACAGGATGCTTCTGGTAACTGGGGAGAGAGGGAGTGGTGGTATACGGAAGCAGGAAAAGCCCCTTGGCAAAGCAGTTAGTAAATATTCAGGGAAAGGACAGAAAAGACAGAAGAAGCAGAATTGAACATGCATCAGCTATCCTGCACGTAAGAATGATACATTACTTCAGCCATGTTTTTACAAATCAAGCTGTTCTGTGAGGAATTTAGGTTTTTTTGGTTGAAGGTTAATCCCCAAATGCTTTACTGAAATAAATGATAAAGTTAAAATAAGAAATTGGGTTGAGAGCATGGGGAATCGCGTATTGTGTATGTTTTCACTGTGAGTGTTGCAAAGAGGTGAGAAACATTTCAGAAAAGGAGATGCTGCCTTTTTCTAGCAGTTGGTGGGTGAAGTTTTTGGTATTACCATAGGTGATAGAGTCAGTCCATGCAATGCAATTTCCAAAGCAATGGGGAAATTGCTTTCTGTTTCCCAGAAGGAAAGCAAGGGAACAATGTTGTCTAAAATGCCTCTGTACTTTTCTGGTAAAATTGAAAATTGCAGTCCCTCTTAAATAGTGCAGCTTTATTGTTTTCTGTTTAGATGTCACACCAACATTAAAGTACTAGCAGATGAGCTACTGCTCTTTCCAGAGCTTCAGAATCTTGAAAGTTGCTGGAGTTTGACAGAGTTTGGGATAGAAAAGGTTGGCCACTGGCCCATACTGCAGACGTGGTTTAGGTACAGCCTGACCTTTGAATGCAGTAGCTCCTGGTTGGTGTGGACTGCAGGCTGTTGCCAACAGTTAGGCTTTCCAGAGCAGTTTGTGGAACAGCCACATAGGGAACACACGTAGGTCCCTCACAGTGTCCTTCCTGCACCAGCAATCCACACAGAACAGCTGAGGAACCAATCGAGTAATGACTCTTCTAGAGAGTCTCTGTACCTTCTAATAAACACCATGTTTAATAAACAACAGTTTTCTGCTCTGAGGGTGGTCATGTGCTGGAACAGGTTACCCAGAGAGATGGTTGGCAATACTGAAGACCCAGCTGGATGTGACCATGGACAACCTGCTGTAGATGTCTCTGCTTGAACAGAGGCATGGACTGGATGATTTCAAGAGGTCCCTTCCAGCACAGATGGTTCTGAGATACTTGAGCTTGGCTGTGTGAGATCATTGCCATGTCAGTATCTCTCACCTGCTCTGTAAAGTAATTTTGTTCTCTTCATACTTGATTTGAATTTTCTAGACATATAGTGGGTTCTCTGCATCTGTTTAGATATTAATATGTTTCCCAAAGGCAAAGTTCTTTATAACTCGCATCGGTACTTGCAGGGATCATAAATCGTCTTCTGACCAAACTTCCAAATCTGTCACTGTCTTGGGTCTGTGAAACACCAGCAATGGTGCCCTTTTATGCTTTGGGTGAAACACAGCTGAGAAGTCAGCTTAGGGAGTTTCTTCACACAGGTGATGTGCTGAAACTCTCAGTTGTCCTGTTGTTGCACCTTTACCCAAGAAGTTTTTAGCAACATTTGTGTCCTTTTTTTACCTTCCATAGACTTTATTACAAAATCAAAACCTTCTAGTCCCACAGATTTGCTGTAGAATATTTACTTGTTCAGGCTGGACTTGCAGGGCTCAGGTCATTCTGTCTGGTGCTACTCTATCTGGCTAATTGTAATTAGAGCATCACAAGATAGCTTTTTATTTTAATCCTTGTGAAGCACTGTTTTCCTTATATTGTCTTGTTGCTCCTGGAGAAGCTAGTGGAGAATTACACTACTAGGGTTGAAAATCTTACCAGTAGCAAATTCAGAAACTGTTTCAGGGCTAGTTTGGGCACATCTGCACAATGAACTTGTGCATGAATACAGCTTCTCTGTCAGAATACTATTTTTGTGCTAAGCCCTTATTTTATTACCTTAATCACTAATGTAAAACTATCTTTAAGTGAGGTATGTGTGTGATTGTACCATTTGCACACAATTTTAATGTATTGGGATTTTCTACTTTGCAGTCAAGTATTTTGAAACCAAGGCGAAGCTGCACTGGCAAAACACTTCCTGCAGATTGTCTCCAGCAGAGGAGGTTGCTGGTTTAGTTGCACCTGCCAGTGTTCTGCTGTGTAGACAAGCCTTTGGATCACATACATTAAAAAGGAAATGGAAATAAGATCTGTTTGGCTAAGTGAATGAGTAACTTGCATATCCAGAGAGCAAGAAAGGCTTTGGTTGGGTTTTCTGTGTTTCAGCCTCTTAAGCAATGTCTCCATTAGTGAGCAGTGCAGTACCTGCAGATCAGTGAGTGGCAGCAGTTGCTCATGCCTATATATCTCCAGCAGATATGGCTTGGGGATTTTAGACTATAAACTTCATGGATTATGGGGATTTTGCTTTGGGTTAGTTCTCTCCTGTCTGATGGTGCATTTGTTGGTTTGGACTCTCATTTAGGATTTGGAGACTACTTGGTGTGTTCCTGAAATAGAATTTCATGGTCTGTTTGCTCAGAGAAAACCTTACATGACCCAAAGCCACTCTGGGAACACTGACACATGGTAGTTGTGATGATTTAAGGCAGTATGGAGGCTTTCTTTAAAACCTCATTTGTTTTATAAACCAGGACTCTGAGGCTCCTGTTCTTTTGAATCATGAAGAGAAAAAATGTGATGGTTTCCTATCATAGAATATATGGAAGGGAGAGTAATGTCACAACTGTATGAGCAGATGTTTTTCCATCTCTTCAATGTTTTTCCAACCCTTTGAGGTACAAATGGACAGCAATCTCCCTGCTCTCTCTGTGATTTTTTTTTCCCGGTGCTGGATTTGCTGTGGAGCAATATTCAGGAGGCAAAGGAGCATCAGTACTACCCAGACTCAGTTTCCTATCTATGAGATATTTGAGATTAATCAAAATGCCACATCTCTGTGAGAACAGTTCTGGAATAGCTTTTGAGGTGCTTGGCTTGCTCTGTCCCCTGTCAGTCTGCCTTTCTATCAGCAACATTAATTGCAGAAATTGTAAACCAGTATCCCTGATTAAATCCAGTGGGCTGCTGCAGAGAGAGGTGTGGAAGGTATCATAGGTGCCAAACCAGGAGTTGTGTTCTCTCTAGATGCTCAGCTGGGCCTCTGTGAGGCTCAGAAGCAGATGCTTTGAATTCAAAAGTATTCTCCCTATCCTTACGGACTTCTTGATAGAGAGCTTCTTCTGGAGGCACCCTGTGTGACCAGAGCACTGTGCAAGGATCTCTCACAAGGAGTGCACTTAATTTTCCTTCTGGTCCATAGGCTCTCTAAATATGGATGTGGCCACAACATTCAGTCACCTGTGCTGGGATTCTTTTCGGAGCAGCCTAGAAGATTATAATTTAAAATGGCCAGATTATTCTTGTGCTGAGCACTGTTTTCTATTCATCTGCAGTGGCAATGTTGCCCTGGTGTGAGGCTACAAGGCCCTAAGTACTTGCTTTTGATCTCACTCGTCTGCCAGATATTGCTAAGCTCCCTTCAGTGTGTTGGTTTTTTCTTGTAAATGCCTTCTTTTCAGAGTAACCAGTTTCATTGTGTAGGACTCTGATTAATATTATTCTGCAGTGCAGAGATCTTCTGCATATTGAGTAGTTGTGCAAAATGCAGCCTGGTCACAGGCAGTGTAGTTTTTGAGTACCTGGTTTTGTTATAGCAGATAGTAAAGCAAGTCTGTACTGCTCGTTCCCTCTTTATGCCAGGGGTTGGACAGATAAGAGTTTCCTAGCAAAATAATGGAAGAAAAGGACCCTTGCTTTTCGTCCTTGCCAGTCCTAGGGCGTTTTGCTCTTAGTACCCCTGTGAGTTTTTTGTGTTAAAGTGGTGCCTTAACTCTCTGTGGTTCAGTAAACATTAGTTTAGATGTTTCTACAATATTTTGCTAGGTGGTTGTAAGCAAGCTGTCTGCAGAGACTAGAAAGCAGAGTAAATTGCCCTTGTCAGGGTTTTAGGCCATCACAGAGTGGCAGATTCACAGACGTGCTGTAACTTGAGCCTCTCTACCCAGCACTGCATTTTTCCATGTAGAAGTGTTTGAATGAACTGGCATTTGGTACACATGATTTCTGTGCTGTGATTCCATTGGGTGAGGGAAGATCATGGCATGGCTGAAAAAGGATTTAAACCACACTTTTCTGAGATTGTGTTGAATTTTTGCTCCAGCAGTATTGTGCCTTGACCTGTGTAGGATCTGTTATCAGTTACTTCTCTTCAAGTTGTTAGTTTTGGGAAACAACTAGAAGAAATTATGCTATGCCAGATCAAGCAGTTTTACCTTTATCTGTTTGATTAGGGGACAGTGACCAGCCTTTTGGGTTTTGTGTTCATTAGTTCACTGTTTTATTACAGGAGCACTAGCGAGCTTAACACAGTTGGTTAAGTCCTAGATGATTACTGTTGAGTAATGTATTTATTTAAGCCTTACTTCCAGCACAGGATTTGTCATCTTTCATGTTCAAAACTCCTTTGTCCAGTTCAGTTGATAAGTCCCTGGAGTCAGATGGTATGTCTGGCCAGAGATGAAACTTGGTAACTGCAGAGGAAAGAAGTCTATGTGAGCCAGCTATGCCAAGCAAAAGGCAGCATTTCCAAGTAAAGTTAGAAGATTATGAAAATAACTCTCATTTCAGTTTCTAGTCCTGGTGAATCCTCCATTTCTTTACAATATTTGTACAGAAGTGAATTCAATATCCCCACAATACAAAACCTGTGATAAGCTGATAAACCTGACACTGACAGGCAAATAAAGAAGAGGATAGCTGTAAAATGTACACTATAGCGCACTGAGAAACTACTGCAGCTTTCCAAATACCAGTGAGAGCAATTGTACAGCTACATGTCCACAGCTGAGCATATCATAGAGACCCCAGCAGTGCTGAGTGCTCAAACAAGTTATGTTATGCTTAGTGACCTAAGAACTGGGCTTTTCCCGGTGTGTAACACAGCTCCAGAAGAAAATTCAGGCTTTCAGGAAGGACCTCTGGAGGTCTGTAGTACAACCTTATGCTCTAAGTAGAAAAGAAATAGTTCTGATTGCTCTGGGCTTTCATCAGTGAAGTTTTGAATAACCTCCAGAGATGGAGATCCCACAGCCTCTCTGGACCCCTGTTCCAGGGTTTCACTATCCTCAAGGAGGAGTAAAGAAATCACACCTAATAGGAACTTCCCATGTTGCAGCTCATGCCCAGTGCCTCTCTGTGTGCCTCTCTCATGGGTTAACCCTGGCTGGCACAAAGTGTCACACAACTGCTCACTCAGCACCCCTGCCCCCATGGGAAGGGGAGCAGTGGAAAAATATAAAATGCATGGGCTGAGATGAGAACAGTTTATTAATTGAAATAAGAACAACAGTAGTAATGAAAGGGGAGATGAGAAAATGAAAGGGGGGAATAAAACCCAAGAAGTACAAATGATGCAGCACCCTCTGAGCGATGCCCAGCACATTTTCAAGCAGTGGTCTGTGGCTCCTGATGAATTGGCCCCAGTTTTGTACTGGGCATGACATGCCATGGTAAGCAGCATCTCTTTGGCCCATTCAGGTCAGCTGTTCCAGCTATGCTCCTGCAAGGCCCCAAAAAACTCTCTCAGTGAAGCTTTTAAGAGGCCTTATGGTTGTTCATGCGCTCTTGAGTTAGACACACAGGAGAAACACTGACAAGATCTTCTCAAAAGGTCAAAACAACAAAATAGACTTTACTGTCAGCTTTAGAAAATCAGAGAACTTTGCAAAAGGTTAGGAGCAGCATTCAGTCAGCACAAAACACCTCTCAAAGCATTGACTTAGCCCACTGAACTTCACAAGCTCCAAGCCTGTTTAATTTTAAGTTACTCAAAAAGAGGGAATTATAAGAAGGACAGAAATTATACAGAAAAGGACACATACAGCTACCAACTCCTCGGTTCCAGCAATGTTTAGCTGATAGAAACTCCAAGAGGAGGTAGGGTCAAGACATGTGCTCACCATGTATTTGGCCTTAAATACCCCTTGGCCTTCCTGATCCCTTCCCCTGGGTGGCGCTTCTGGTCATTTGGCTACTCAGGAGCTGGTTAGGGGCTCCAGGGATGGGGTGTGGGGCATTTCCTCCAGTGTGACAATTGGCAGCTCTGCCAGGCTGGGATACTAGCTCTAGGGGTGCACTGCCAGGGCAAGGCCCAACCTGCTCTTTCCCCAAACACATATACCCCAAAATGTCTTGAGGCATCCACCTTTCTAGTTACTCACAATTCCCTCCTGGCTTCTTGTGCAGCTCCTCACTGGCAGAGCAGGGGAACACTGAAAAGTCCTTAACTTAGTAGGGACTACTAAAGCAACAGCCTAAAACATTCATGTGTTATCAATGCTGTTTTCATCCTAAATACAGCGCACAGCACTGTAACAGCTGCTAGGAGTAAAATGAACTCCAGCCCAGCTGAAACCAGGACAAGTTCTGAGAAAGGCCAGCCTCCATCTCTTTGGCACTCTTGCATTAGATGGCTCGGACCAGCAGATAGTTTCCCTTCTATTGCCTTCCTAAAAGCTGAACAAACCCAGTTCTCTGACACTTTTTGTTAATGTTACATTTTGGTTTCTTTGCCAACATCCGGGAGGGCACCGCTGCATTTGAGATACTGTATCAGTGTTGGTCTTGTGGAGGAGAAAACGCAAGCATTGGTAAGGTAACAGTAATAAGAGTAACAATTGCTATGAGATTTATGATAATTCATGCAGCAGAAGTTACTTCAGAGTTTTGGGTGAACTAATAGGAATGAGACAGCTACTCTATGGAGATGAATCACAGGATTTTAGCATAAAATTAAAAGATTACATTTTTTTACTTCTTTATGGAGAAGAGTGGTTACTGCTTTTCTGGAGAAAACATGGGTGAAAACACAGGAAATATGGAGTCTGTTACAGAAAAAAACCCTTCAAGTTGCAACAAAAATGTTACATATTTCCTTTTTAGTATTTATTTGATTCGTTTCATTGCTGCATTGAAGATACATTAGGGATATTTAAGAACTTAAATCAGTAGAAGATTGGAATGAATATTGGTGTCCACGAATTAGAAATTGATCCATGTGAAAAAATGGACTCAAAAAAAGATCATAATTTAGGTTCTTTTAGGGGCTGTGTAATGAAAGCTTTTCATGTAATGAAAGTTCTAAAGTATTCAAATAGGGACTTGAATCATATCTCTACAAGGTGATGAATATCTCTCCAAGGGTTGAAGGGGCTCTTATACATGAGAACATAATTATTGACTGCAATTTTTAAGTTTCTTCAGAACAAGGATGGTGAAGACCATTTCAGTGACTGAAATATTTCTTACCCGGTATTATATGGGGCATTATTATATTCATTGTAGTTAAAAGACTGCAGTAGAAAGAACATTTTTCTGTGGCTGAACATTAAAATTTTGCCTTAACTAAATGCCTGTGAACAAAATAAAACACTCTGAAACTTTTCTCAAGTCAGTACTTACAAACATCAGGCTGATGTATTCATCTGATGTTAGTTAATTAACTGGCCAAAACTCTTTGCAATCTATTTGCCTGTTCTTTGCTTTGTTTTAGTAACAAACAAATGCAGATACAGAGCATATTTTCTATGGAATGCCATGTGACCCTCTGGAATATCTGGGCGACTGTTGAGCAGAGCAGTCTAGCAAAGGAGCAAGTGCCATCTGGCACTTAGTGCAGTAAAATGGTTGTGAGGCTTTCCATACCAAATATACCTTGGGAAAAATAAAAAGCATTTTCCTCCCCCCATTCTTTCTTTCTGAGTTAAAATATACTTTGCTGCTCTCTGCTATGATCTCCATGCTTGAGGAAGACAGGTATGAGAAGAGAGGGCTATTTCCTGCTGCCTTAAAGGGAGGTTCATGGATGGAATGACAGTTCCATCATCCTGTCTGCACAGGAGGTTATTAACATGATTGTTCTTCTGTGCTTCATAATTCTGATCAGCCTCAGGACTGAGCTGCAGGAATCCCAAAGTCACACCTGACTGTCAGCCTCCATCTGCTACTTCAGCATGTCATGAACTGTTCCAAGAGAGCAAACAGTTGTAATCTGGTGCCTCCTTTAGATGACAAATGAATGAAAGCCTCTGGGACCCAGAGTGTTTGATGCTGCAGCATTTATCCCACCTGTAGGACTGGCTGGCTGTACATCCACCACTTGTAAATGTGGCCTGCCTTTTCTACACCATTATATTATTTTTGTTTCATCCAGAAATGGGCACAGATTTCCCTCACCTCTATTCTTCTATTTTCCTGGTGTTGCTTGTGTTGCAAAACAGTGCATGGTTGGGCTGTTACAGGGAGAGCCTAAATGCCCAAGACCTACAGGTCAGGTTCAAGCCTGTTTTAGTCTGGAAAGGAGGATTCAGTATAAAATCAAGTCAGTCTGGGGATGCAGGTCATCAAGAACTGTTAGTCCATTCATCATTTTCTAAAATTATAGTAAGCAGAAACACACTGTCATCCTAAACAAGCAAACAATTCTCAAAAATTATAAAAACTAAAATGCTTTTTCTTTCTGTAAAATTTAGTGATCCAGAAAACAATAATGTTGCAGAGGAAACTTATTTTTTAAAAAAAAAAAGTTAGAAATACAATCAAAATCATAAGAGTCAGTAAGAAATTAGCAAGGATGTGTGTTAAGTCATATGATTGGACACTACCCCACCCGTTTCACTGAAATCAGTGATTTAGGTGGGCAGGTTCTCCTTGTCAGAGGGTTGGTTTTTAATGCTCTTGTCTGTAGTTGTGCAGCAACAAAAAGCACATGGTGTCTGTGCTTTGCAATTATTTAAAACAATAAAAGCAAGTTAAAAAATTGAGTAATTTACCCTTTTTACCACACAATAGCTCGCATTGTCACTAGAAACAGTCACCGTGTTTTGGCTTTTGCCTCAATATCCATCCTCAGGCGCTCTGAAAGGCGAACAAAGCAAAGTGTCACTTGAAGTGTGTCTGTGCAAATCTGTGAATCATGGCTGGGATGAGTGTGGGCTTGCTCCTGTCTGTCCTCTCTGCAACATCTGTGCGTGGCCGGTTTGGTGAAGCATAGGAGTGTCATGAGAGCCTAAAGAAACAGAGCTGATTCTTCCCAAGGTTATCCAGATGTGTTGACTTTGTAGCCATAACTCTGGCTCTGAGGGTCCCTTTGCACTGGCAGGCAGCGCTGCCATCTGTACTGGGCCACGTGGCAGGAGAGTGGGTGGAACAGCTGAGGTTTCCTGGCTGTTCTTTCTTAGTAATACCCACACCAGGATGTGTTCTATATCCACACAGTATCTCAAGGGGTTTCCTCAGAAAACCAAAACCCTGCCTATCAAAATCAACACTGAATTTGCAATGAGCTTGTCAACAGCAGAAAACCAGTGGCACCCAGTATCCGTAGGCACATGCAGGCTGGGGACTTGGTATGTGAGAAACAGGATCAAGGAAGAATGTGTGCCCAGTGGGAGCAATGTCAGGTGACATGGGAAAAATACAGAGATGCTGCTTGCCACTGTAGGGAGAAAATTCATGCAGCCAAAGCTCTGCTGGAGCTGAAGCTGGCCAGAGTTGCACGGGACAATGAAAAGAGTTTTTTTCAAATATCTTAATGGCAATAGGCAGTGTGAAAATAGCTTCAGCCAATTAAAGGATGGGGATGGTCACCTCACAAACAAAGATGGAGACAAGGCAGAGCTGTTTAATGAATTCTTTGTCTTCAACATGGCTGATGGGCCAAGGGGGTTTCATTGCCCTGAGCTTGGAGGATGTTGACTGTGAGAATGATCAATTCTCAGTTGTCGCTGAACTCAGTTGACCCTCAGTTGAAATTGTGCAGAGTCTGCTGCTCCAGCTGGATCCCTGCAAATCTATGGGGCCAAATGGGATTGATCCAAGAATCCTCAATGAGCTGGCTGATGTCATTGCAAAACCTCTCTCAATAATTTTTGAGTGGTCTTGGGAATACAGAGAGGTCACAGCTGACTGGAAGGTGGTGAATGTTTTCCTGATTTTCAAAAGGACAAAGAAGGAGGACCCCAGAAGCTACAGGCATGTCAGTCTCACTTCAATGCCTGGTGAAGTTATGGAGAAGGTGATTCTAGGAGGTATTGAAAAACACCCGAAAGACAGTTCAATCATTGGTCACAGCCAGCACGGCTTCATGAGAAGCAAGTCTTGGTTATCAAAGCTGATAAGAGAAGAATATAAACTTCTAGGGAGTGTCCAGAGGAAGGCAATGAGGAGGGTGAAGAGCCTTGAGGGGAAGAAGTGTGAGGAGCGGCTGAGATCACTTGGTCTGTTCAGCCTGGAAGAGACTGAGGGGAGACCTTGCTGCAGTTACAGCTTCCTGTGAAGGAAAGCAGAGGGGCAGGCACTGATCTCCTCTCTCTGGTAACCAGAGACAGGAGCTGAGGGAATGGCCTGGAGTTGTGTCAGGGGAGATTTAGGTTGGAGATTAGGAAAAGGTTCTTCATGCAGAGAGTGTTTGGGCACTGGAAGAGGCTCCCCAGGGCAGTGGTCACAGCACCAAGCCTGACAGAGTCCAAGAAGCATTTTGACAATGCCCTCAGGCACACATTGTGACTATTGAGGATGGTCCTGTGCAGGACCAGGAGCTGGACTCGATCCTTGTGTGCTTTTTCCAATACAGAAGATTCTGTGATATACTGAAAAGAGTACTTTCTGAATCTCCGAATGACTTTTCCTGAAATATGGTGGTTTGTAACATTCTTTAATGGTTTCAGCATGGTCTTGTACATTCAGTCTTGAGACTGGATAATGTCCATGACAGAGACATGAAGGATCTGTAGATACATAACCTTCTTGTTCATCTAACTAGATATAGGTGGATATTAGGACTGGGTTTTGTTCGTTTGTTTGAGCAATTGTTTTTTTATTCGAAATCTGTTCTCCCAAAGGGATTAAGGAGTAGTCAGGGTCTCTATTCCTCCATTTCTGGTTGTCAGCAGCTCTGTTATTTCCTTATGGTAGGAGAGACAGTGTGGTTGTTCTGGTGAGGGATGCTGCTGGGACCTGAAGGGCAGGTTCTTGATGCTCTTGATGATCCTGGGACCTGGGATGTAGCTGTATATTCCACAGATGTATGCACTGCTCTGGTCAAAGCTCCGCTTCTCCAGTAAAAAAGCTGCTCCTTTGTCTCCTGCTGCCCTCAAGGTCCCTATTTTGTCATGTCTTGCTGTCCCCAGCAGTTTCTGATACCCCAGGCCTGTGGTACACACAGTGACAGCAGTAGCAGGGCCCTGAAGGTGCTACAGGCTGTGCAGTTACTCATTACTCTACATGTTCATATTATTCCCTTTTTTTCTTTACAACTGGGAATTATCAAATAATAAGCTTTGGTTTAAAAACTAATTCAAATCACCATTGCTCAAGTGCCACAAAGAAACATAGGCCAAAGTTATGCAGTAATACTCACCCCCTTCCCTGCCTAGAAACCCCACCAGGAACCAAGCATTCATCATTTTGGTGTACATCAACCTTCACTCTGTTATCAGCAGCCTGCTGTTAGGGGAATTCATGTCTCATCCTTCCCCTTCCGAGAATCCAGAGAGCAAACCATCACAAATCCATTACAGGTCAGGGTCTGAAACCACAGCCTCCGCTTCCCCCTCTGAGGACCAGCTGAGTATTGTGGGGTGGCTGAGTTGGTCTGATTTTGCCTGAATAGGTGTAGTTTGAACTAACATCATGTCAGAACTTGACACCAAATGGCCCCAATTTTTTTCCCTTCTGTTGTTATGAAATTGCTTTAATGTTTCAGTGGAGTATTTCCATAAACATCTTTCTTTTCCAAGTGTCTCTGACTATTAAAATCAGGGTTTGTTCATGTCAAGGTGGCATTGGATTAGCTGTTTCAGGGCAAGCAGTGCTAGTAGGTAAGTGTGGTGGTGGTATGTGGTGGTACAAGTCATTTTCTACTGAGTAGAGTGAGTGTAATGAGCTGAGCTCAGTTTGTTATGCAAAACTCCTTACCTGATACCACTTTATGAGTACCAGCCCTGAATCAGAAACCATTTCTCTAAACATCATGATCACAGGATTGTTATTTTGTGTTCTATTCTGTTAATTTCTGTTTCATTTCAGGAAAGGATCATGTTTGCAGATTTATTGGCTGTGGAAGAAATGAAAAGTTCAATTATGTAGTCATGCAGCTTCAGGTGAGTTCTGTTCTTCACCTCTCCTGTCTGTCCAATAGAGATGGCATCACCAGGAAGGATTTACACTGAGAAAATAAGGCCAAGCACTGGTGTCAAGACTTGGCTGTACACAGAAAGAGGATGGAATGGAAGACAGTGAGAAGGGTTGGTGTTGCTCTGAAATCCCTTGGGATGGCTCCAGTCGTTAAGATGTGCTAAAATATTTCATAGCTCTGCTTTTCTGTCTAAGATGGCTTTCTGTCAATTTTCTGGGGGAAGCACTCGATTCAAAATGTTCACAAGAGCAACCCGCAGCATTGTGCAGCAGTGGCAGCTTTTTGAAATACCTCCTGCTGAGCTGTGATGCAGCATTCAAATATGTCTTGTATCAGAGCTCAGAGTGAGAGCAGCAGTGTCACAGCAGCAGCACAGTTTCTCTGTGAAAGGCCGTGATCTCTGGCTCTCCTGTCTCTCCCAAGCTCAGCAGTAACTCAGCTACTGCTGTGGAAGTGTTTACTCCTGTTTGAACACTGCTGATAGCGAGTCAATAAGGGCAAATACTTGGGTAGCTAACACATGGTGACTGCACTGCTAGACAGTAGGTGAATAAAACAGGTACCAGCAGATCCCAGTACTTCTTTAAAATAAACTTCTGATTCTTTTGTAGTTCTGCTTTGAAAGACAGTTGTATTAAACCAGTAAACTCCTAGTGATTTGGTTTGCTTTTTATGTACCATTGGCGTCCCAGCTGCTGTTATGAATAGAAAAAATCCTTTAGCTCTCTAAACAACCTTGGCTACTGCTGCTGCTGCAGTGTAGTATGAATATGATTTGTGAAAGGGCTAGCCTGGAGCTTATGGAAGAACAAGGCTTCTACCCTCCCAACCCTGTCCTTACCAAGCCTGATAAAAGGGAAATAAATTTCTCAGCATGGATTCTCTTACTTTCTAGTTTGTTCTTGACTATGTAATTGAGCTCATAGAGTAGGCAGAGCTAAAAATAATTTCATTATTTGCAGATGAAAATGTTGATACATAAGGCATTAGCTAGTTCTGCACCATCACTCTTTAGGCTAAAATTCTCCTTTGACTTGAAGACCTGCTGAGACATGGTTTATCACATGTCCCTCTGGCTACTGCAGTTCTCCCTTTCTCTTCAGTCACCAGGACTGAGGCTTCCACTCTCAAGCTTTACAACTCATTGCATCTGCACTGTTCCATAATCAGCCTGACAGTGTTTATTTGGAAAATAAAGCTCATTTTATATTTTTTCCTGGTAGCAGCTGGGGATACTTACAGCACATTTCAGTGTTCAGCCCTGAAAAAAATGAGCCTTGCTTTCCATGTTGCAATTGGATAAGAGAGCTGGTGTTCAAGGAACAGCTTTAGAGTGGAAAGCAAGATCTGTTGTCAATTCAGTAATTTGGATGTTTCAGAACAGCAATGACAAATCTGTGCTGCCTCTAGTAAAGTGTCACAGAACTTCAAGAAGATAAGCACTAGAGGGGTAGTTTAGTTTGACTTTGCTCATGTTAAGGAGCAAACCTGGGTGGACTGCTGTGGCTTGACTGTATCTATGAGCTGGCTTTTATCAGGTGTAATTCTTCAAAGGTCCAGAACCTGAAGTGAAACATGGCTCAAAACAATTTGAGAGACTTGTCATATGCTACATGAGCCAGCTGACACCTTAATGTCTGCAAATAACTTGTGAACTGGAAATGAGTGAATGAAGAGATGGCATTGGGAGCATTTGGAGAGCAATCTGTTTTCTCCTAGACTGTTTGGAATCTTTTATATATTTGCTGTTGGGAATTTTGCTTGAATGTATGTGGACTTTTATTACAAGCATATGTCTTCTGTAGATGCTAGATGTCTTCTATATATGTCTTTACAGAAACAGAATCAAGAGATTCTAAAGCATAGTAATGAACAGCATGTCCTATAGCTTTTGTTCTTTGAGAATATTCTCTGAAACAGCAGGCTCTTGTTCCTCATGTTTTTAATGAGTTGGTAAATGCATTAGTTCTGTGGGTTAGAAGAGCACTCTGCCGTGGAATACAATCATTTTAGTAGCTTCTCTTTACAAAGTTAAAGAGGTACAGACAAAAGTGAGATGACAGACATCAAAGAACACTGGGATTTTTCTTGCATTTATTCTGTCTTTTTTTCCTTTTTCTTTCCTAATTGTTTTTATTTTCATGCATAGCTGGTAGCCCTTTTGTTTTTCCTCAGAAATTTAATAAACTGGAGGTAAATTAGCAATTTGTTTTGATAAGTATTAAGTCAGCAAAAAAATCCTCCTCTCCTGATTTTGGGTATGATTCTTTTGACAGACAACTTTCCCCATTGTGGTGTTGCCACAATAATGCTGGCTTGAGCTTGAACCCAGACAGTGTGTGCTAGGAATTTTCTGATGAAACTGCAGCATCATGACCTGCTTATCGAATTTGTACTGCTTTAATCTTTAGGAGGCTCAGAGAGCAAGCAGAGGTTGTTCTTAAATCAGCTTCTGTATGGTCTGGGTTTAACAGTAAGGAGATGCTGATCTCTACAGTCTGGGGCACTGCTGTCCATGCCGTGCCTAATGCACAAATAGTGACCAGCTGACTTCCCAAGATAACAATCTGGTATCTTCTTATCATCAAGTGCATCACTTAAAAGCTAAAATTAACTACTGGAAGATCATATACAAGAAATAAAGCAGACATGAGGTGAGCATCTCTCCAAGTAGCATATCTGCTTTTTGGGGGTTGCATATTAGAACTGACAGCTGTGAAAGGCTTTGCTTTCCTGTGATGGTTTAAGTGTTTTATTGACTGTTTCAGGGCCGAAATCTTGCAGATCTCAGAAGGAGTCAGCCTCGGGGGACTTTTACACTGAGCACGACGCTGCGATTGGGCAAACAGATTCTGGAATCAATAGAAGCCATTCACTCTGTGGGATTCCTGCATCGTGACATTAAGCCTGTATGTTGTTTTGGAAATTTTCCTTTTGGTTTTATGTCTATCTGTTCTTCTTGAGTCAATAAAGATAGTCTGAGTATGGGCAGGTCTCAGCAGATACTTTTAGGCTTCCTTGCACACTCCCACTCTCTGATATGTTGGCTATTTTCTATAGGTACAGAATAGTAATATAGTATTGTCCTTAAGTGCATAGCAAACCAGCTTTTATTGGCAGAGGTTGCTCCATGGTGGGTTGGTAGCTGTCAGTCATACTTGTACCAGTCAAGATCCCATGATGAAGGAGTCTAGTTCTGAATGGTCCTTTGGAGTCCAGCCAATTAGCACTGTAAAAGTTGTTCAGAAAGGAAGTCTTGTTCTGTGACACATCACTTGAATAAATGCTAATTCATGTATTTGACTTAGCTAACTCATGCTCTTAATCCTGTATGAGTGATTGCCAGAAGAACTGGAGCACAGTTACCAGTGTCAGAAAGGCAGTCACATTGTTGGTCATCTGCCTAGGCAAAGCACAATAATTCCAAGTCTCATTGTAGAAGCCAGTCTTCCTCCTACTGTTCTTCACTTCTTGACCTGAAAAGTTGTTACTATGCCATACCTGAGACCAACTTCCTTCTAGCCAACTCGTTTGCTCTTTTTAAAATTAGCTGCTTTTGTCTGACTGGATTCAGCTGAAAACCAGTCACTGATGTGATTGGCTACAAATCCTTAAGCAGCCACCCGTTATGGTAAAGGATAGAACTTTAAGATTGAGGTTAAAAAAAGGAGCTGCTCCATTGTCTTGTTATTGGTTTACATATTAAGAACCAAGCCTGGTGGTTTCTATATGCCTGAATATTCAGATAGATTTAGGCAATGCAATGCAGTAAATGGAGACCCTGGGAGTTAGGGCAGAATAATTCATGCTAGCAGCTGAACCATGAACAGAAGTATTTGTCTACCAGAACTCCAGCCTGTTATGCAAGTCATGGAGCTCTCACTGCAGAACAAGTGATGTTAAATGTATCTCTTCCTCAGAGAAGCAGAAATTTAGCTAAGCTAATGTGAATTTTAGCAATTTTGGACAAACTCCGCAGTCTCTTGTCTGCAAAGTGAACTTCTTACCAAGACAGTAGTTCTCTAATCATGATGCTTAAGGTGCATCTTAAAATTAATCTCCTTGACTTGTTTCCACCAGAGGCATGTGGAGCTACATGATGAAGTTTTGCTAACAAATGGCCACTTCTATCCAAGCTGCTGGCATCAGTTTGACTTCTTTTCTTTCCTTCTTTGTCCAGTCCAACTTTGCCATGGGCCGCTTACCTTCAACATACAGGAAGTGCTACATGTTAGACTTTGGTCTGGCCCGCCAGTACACCAACACTACTGGGGAAGTTCGACCAGTAAGTACCTTTCAAGGAGTTTTTTTCCACTTCTGCCACTGATTAGGAATGGAAAGGTTTTGTGGTTCTGTTTGTTTCGTTGTGTTGTGCGTGGTCATTGAATTGGACTGCATTTTCTGCAAGGTGAGAAGCAGCAACTGACTTCAGCTGAGTTGGGGATCTAAAAAGGGATGATAGATTTTGTCTTAAAAGATGTGTGGCTTTTTTTTTTTTCTTTTATTTCTTTCAGGATAATTGTGTTTTCCACAGGCTTGCAATACTTACTGAGT
The DNA here is from genome assembly GCF_971803275.1 of Cyanistes caeruleus. Classification (NCBI taxonomy): domain Eukaryota; kingdom Metazoa; phylum Chordata; class Aves; order Passeriformes; family Paridae; genus Cyanistes; species Cyanistes caeruleus. Next base: position 109,580,433 of record NC_141702.1, read on the forward strand.
ACAATATGGACTAACAAAGAGGTTGAGCCCCTTGCTGGCCATGTAACTTCTGTAGCCCCAGGCAACTGGTCTGGTTCAGTTCTCTGCAGGGAAACAGACTGGTGTATTCTTAAAGCTTTTTATGAAAAAGTGTACTAGAAGTCAGAAGCTGACCTGATCTCTGAGGCTGAGCTTACTGTGAGCTGCAACCTGTAATGCTGTTCTCACCCTTCCTGGCTTTGGTTTTATGTCTACTGCCCCATCCAGATTTCCTAGCAGGGATATTTCAGTGTGCCTGCCTAGAGGGAAGGTAAGGGCAGGGGGGCATGACTTGTGCCATGTAATATGGGTTTTATCTTCAGTTCTTTTACCAGCATGGTGTTATCTGGGGTCACTCATAAGGATGTGTAAAGCTTCAGATATTCTAGGATCTGTCAGAGAATTCCTAGATTTATTTCAGAACACAGTGCAAGCAGACAGTGCTCATACAGTATTTCTGTTTATCACCCTAAGCTTTTGATCTGCATACCTTTTCCACCTGCAATATAATTGTTGTTCTGGAAAATCCTGATAATGTGCTAGCTAAATACAGAGCCTCTGTAGTGCAGGGTATGGTTGGAGAGTGGGAAGAAAGCAAAGGCCAGTGAGCAGATTTTGTATCTTCAGTAGACGAATATAGCTGGGGATTTTTTTAAATTTTTTTTCTTTCATAAGTCTTTTTAGTTTGGTTTTTTTTTTTTTTTCCCTGTAGTTGGGAGAAGCTCCAAAGGTTGTGCCTGCATCTTATTCTTAGAAAAAAAAAATTACAGACTACTGGACTCCCTTGTCAATGCTTTTTAGTTTGACAATAACCCTTCTCCATATTGCCCTTTACAAAATGTAGCCCCACTCCTTTCCTCTTTCTGCCATCAGAATTCAAGTCCATTACAGATTGAAACTGGCATTTGATTTTCTGCAAAATTTCTTCATTTCTTAATGAAGTAATTATTTGTCTGTATTTCAAGTCCCATTATTTGAACACTGTTCTTTCTTTACTATTAAAGAAATTAATTTTTCCAAATGACTCTTCTTTTGAATCTTCTATTTTGTTCCTTTCTCACCATAATTTAAAATTACTTTTAGTTTGCTCCTGGGCCCTGTTTTTTAGAAACAGCTCTACATCCAGCCTTTTCCAGGAAAAGATTCTTCAACTTTGTCTTGCAAGCTGTGTCTTGCTTGGGTTGGTGTGGGTGAGGGGGGGCTTTGTTAGAGAGCAGGGCTCTTAGAAGATTGATCTTCATTCTGGTCAGTCTGGTGGTTCATTGCTTGCTTGCCACAGATGGGTCTCACAGAAGGATGAATGATATACGATCTTTTCATAAAAAGATACATGCCATCCCCAGAGTGGAGTGTACTTTCCTGAAAGTGATGAAAAGTCTCCATTCATTTGGAAGGTAGGAGGATCATACAGGGCAAAGTCTCATGTGCCTAGTGTACCTATTCTCCCACGCCGCGCTTCAGGCTGTTAGGCTTTTTGACAGAAATGATGCAGCAAAAAACCACATAAATATTGATGTCAATGCCTTTTAACATTATACAATAATCAGTGGGCTGTTTGGTCCTTTTGTGTCCCTGCTGCCTGATACCACTTTGAGTCCCATGTATCAGACCAAGGGATTTGCTGAAGAAGCACAGTGTGATTGCTGCCCAAGTAATGCCCTGAGGATTAGGAAGGAGATGGAGGTGAAGGCAAGAGAAATGAGACATTTTTTTGTGTTTGGGGTTTTTTTAATAAGAACTTTATCACTTGTTTTACTGAAGAGATTGTTTCAAGCCAGGAAGGTAAATTATTTTTTCTCCATTCTCTTTCCATTCATTTATCCATGAAGAATATATTTTTGAAATTTATAACATAATCATCCTGAGCCTAGTATTTCTTTGGTTTGGTTCTGAGGTATGATACACAAGATAGGTGAGGGAAGGAGCTCACTCTATTTTTTTGGAAGCATGTCTGAATTTTGCTTTCAGCGATACTCAATTTTTTAACTGAAGTTTTCTGCTCATGTAGGTTCTCTGTGGTTTCCTACAGTTTCAGAAGCATTGTCATACTTTATGAATAATACCATAAAAGTATCAGCTGTTTTCATATTCTCTGAAATTCAGAGCCACAATCTTATTTATCACCTTTTCAGAAAACTCTGAATGACTTTCTAATACAGATAATGAGCCAGGTCTTTAGGGTGCTGTGGATTTGTTGGGTTTTTGGGTTTTTTTTTTAACTTACCTCTTGCCTCTGACTTTCTAGAGATTGATTGAAACTTTGAAGTTTGTTTCTATTCTGCATAATCTTCATTGGGCATTATTTTTCTCCATCCTCAGCTGTCACCACTCTGGTTTCCCAGGCCTTCTTTCAAGGACTATCCCAGCAGCTTTTACATAGGGAGATGTTACTGTCCTAAGCCTTTGATGAGTGTTACAGATTTTGCTTCTATGTCTCTATGGAGGATGGCTGCTTGACAGTGCAGCTCAATAGCTGAGCATTTGTAGAATTATGGTCCACTTGATGGAACTAATTCCAGATTTATTCAGAATCTGAATTTATCTTGTGCTTCTAGGAAAACAAAACTGATCTCCCTGATGTGGGATGCTAATATTAGCACAAATGCTAGTCCTTGGAGAAAAGCTATTGTGGCACAGATTTGCTTTCATAGGAATGGTTTCACCCCTCTACTGCTTGCCCATTGCCACGTGTTACAAAGTTTTCTGGGCAAGAGTCTGTAGGAACTTACATTGCTCTATAAAGACAGAAGATGGTTGGGGCCAGAAAGTGTGTAAGGAAGCATCAGCAACCTTTCTTCCCTCTACTGGCAATCAGCTGTTCACAACAGTTTCATAATTTGATATTTCTTTGTGGGTTGTAGAATCAGGCTTTGATAGTTACTCGTTTGGACAGGCAGAGCAGATGTGCATTGGTCATGTAGCCATGTGGTGTCTGTGGTGTGCTGGGAGCTGCTTAGGGCCTGGCTGAAAGCTCTTACTTTGGCTACCAGCAGCATTTCTGCCATTTGGATCACAGCCAACATCCTGGCTAGCAAGGGGGACTCTGGCTATTATGATAAACAGGATAGACTGCTAGTGGACAAAAAATAATTTATATTTTCAGTGTGTTTTGTTTTCAAACACTTGCAAGGACAAGTTCCTGAACAAGGAACAGCCAGACAGCTTGCCAGAACTGCTAGAGGAGATGCTGATTTCTTACTGCTCCTTCCTGCCTCTGTAAGCTACTCTCTTTCTCCTGTTTAAAAGGTGGTAAATTCAGGTTAAGATCTGTCATCTGTTCATTCAGCAAGGTATGTTTGACCTGAAATTTTTCATTCCTTAAGGGGTACTACTGTCAGTGATAAATTCACAAAGTATTCCTGGTTCATTAAGCTTAGTAACATCTTTTGGTGCTCAAGACTTAAGTTTTCTGACAAAAGACAGTGGAAAAATTACTTAGTTACAGTTAACAGGGCCTTCTGCAGGGCTCTGAGTCTCCCAATTCCTTTTCTAGGGAATATAGCTTAACTTTGTGCACAGCCATAAAGCTTAAATGAGAGAGATTTCAATATGCCTGCTCCTATTCTACCTGTGGCTTAAATACATGGTGTTTGTGATATTCTGCTTGACAGTATTCTGTTGTCAAGTGAGAGTCCTGTAGGAGAGGAAGATTTTGAACCTGAGACTTCCAAACTTTGGGTGAGTGATCTAATGCTGGAGAGAAGAATCACGCAGAGATTGACAGAATGGGTAAAGTTGGAAGGGACCACAGTTGGGCATCTGATCCAGCCTTCCTGCTCAAACAAGGTCATCCCAGAGCACATGGCACAGGATTACATCCAGATGGTTCTTGGCTATCCCCGGTGAAGGAGACTCCACAACCACTCTGGGCAATCTGTCCTAGTGCTCGGGCACTGCACAGGAAAGTTGTTCCTCATCATTCCTGAGCCTCAGTTCCTGCCCGTTGCCTCTTGTCCCTTTGCCCGGCACCGCCGAGCAGAGCCTGGTCCATCCTGGGGCCCCTCCCTGCAGACACTGACAGACATTGATGAGGTTCCCTCTCAGTGTCTCTTCTCCAGGCTGAACAGGCCCAGCTCCCTCAGCCTCTCCTCAGAACTGAGGTGCTCCAGTCCCGTCATCATCTTTGTCACCCTCTGCTGGACCCTCTCCAGGAGCTCCGTGTCTCTCTTGCCCTGAGGATGCCAGAGCTGGACACAGCACTCCAGACTGGCCTCACCAGTGCTCAGTAGAGGGGCAGGATCATCTTCCTGGACCTGCTGGCAAGGAATGCTTGCTGACCTGGATGCTCTTCTTAATGCACCCCAAGGTACCCTTGGCCTTCTTGGCTATAAGGACACTGCTGGTTCATGGACAGTGAAGACTTTGCAAAGTCTTTGCAAAGATGCTCTTGCCATTGTGTCAAATGGGTCCCTTCTTCCACCAATAGTTCTTTTTCCTCAGAAGGACCTGTGGTCATAGAAGCCAAAGCCCTGTCTTTGACAGCTTGGCATTGACTTGCACAATGCATCTGCTGCTGCCTAAGCTTCTCCCTGGCAGGATTTAGGAGAGCACCCAGACCCCCATGCCTCGAGGTCTGTAGTCACTCTTAGAATATTCAAGGTCACCGCTTGAAAACCAGGCACTTCTAGTGTTCCCATGAATGAGCTTCAAGTGTTAATAGTCAAATGGCCACATAAACTTGGCAATCTGTCCTTATTTTCCCATATCCAGGTTCCAAACAAGCCACAAAGCTTTTGAGACATCGAGTTAGGTCAGTGGATGGGGACATTTATTTCCTGAAGGAAGGAATCTTCAGTGACCATCGCTCACCTTTGCTTCCTTTTACAGACATTTGATTCAGGCTCAGGTAGCTCCCCTGGCAGGGTTTTGTTCCTCTTTACCAGTTCCCACAATACTTAATCTATTCTGCATACAGATCTGCAGATCTGTATGTGGGGCAGGAGCCTCCCTTCTGTTGCCAGCTTTCCCTTTTCTTGGGAATATCCATCAGTTACTCCTTGAGCATTACCACTAGCTGTACGCTTGCATCGCAGGGTTCTTGCTTTTTCCCTTACAGAGGCTCTGTGAAGATTCTGTTGATCTTGTTCATGTGGGGAACCAGGCTCCGTGGCCCATCACCACCATTACTGCAGGCCCAGTGAGGCCCACGCTGTCCTGAGCAAAGTTCCTGGGCTCCCTCACACCCTTGCATTGTTAAGTGCTGTCACAGCTGCTACAGCTCTCTTAGTTATCAGTCTACTGTGCTGTTTATAAATGCCATAAAGAGAGGGGGAAAATTAAATCAAAACTTTCATGCTTTTCATGCCAAAGTTTTTGTTTAACATTAAAAACCAGCCTCACAGTTAAACTTTGATATAAAGGAAATCATGTTGTGAATTTGACTGATTTCAAAACTCTTTGTTTATTGCCTCTTTAAAGGATAACTATAGTTGACACCACTCAAATGAGAGAGAGAGCAGCATATTTTGCAGTGCAATTTCTTGTAGTGTGGACCTTTTGAGAGGCTGATGTTTTTAAAAACTCAGGTGTTGGTGGACTAGCTATGTGGACTAGCTTGTCCTTGCCTGTATGCACAAATGCTGCAGAGAAAACTGTTGGTGATGTGCTACTTTCCCTTAGAAAAGCTGTGTAGACTTTTCCTAATTAGAAAGGTAGCTATCCCAGCTAGTTACATTTTTGCTGATTTTGTTCTTTAGGAGAGTGTCAAATTTTCATTCTGTTGTGTGGGGCCTGAACCAATGCTATGCCTTTTAAAAATCAGTATTGCACATGCCAGGTGAAACAATGCATCTGCCCAGCTTCCTGTGACCCACCTATAGGATATCCAGAATCATCTCCTTTAGGACAGGAGACAGGTTACCTGAGATGAATAGAGCCAGTGATGCAATTGTTACAGTCCATATGGAATAGGATGATGAAAAGTACACCACCTTTTTAGTGCCTTTGTACAAATCTAGATGAGGTAACAGTTAATGATGCATAAAATGCCACCCGTCCAGTTTCAAGGGAGGTGTTGCAGATGTAAGCAGTGTTCAGAAGACAGTAATGACAAACTTGGGTGAAGAGGAATTGAAGCGATTGTGATTATAACATGCACAAGAAGATGAACTAAAGGTATTTATTAAATCTGTAAAATACTAGTTAATAAGTGCTTGCAGTTACAGGGGGTACTCTTCTGAGAAACAAGTCCAGATTTTTCTTCTCGATTTTCTCCCCTTCCCTTATTTCCTCACACCTAAAAAGTCCATTTTGTGGAGAATCCAAGGACTTTTTGTAACAAATTTGATATTACAGGATGCAGTGATCTTTTTTTAGAGATTTAACTGTTATTTACCTTGAATGCAACCTTTTGCTGTAGTTCAGATAGAGACATGAGCAGTTTTATTCACTGTGACATCCTGGTTGTACAACCCACCTTTGCCATGCAGCAGTGTCAGTAGTCAGTGCTAAGACAATAGAACTAAGCAACTGAGGAATAAACTGAGAAAATTTTGGGTTTTTTTAAATATGTAGAATTCTCTTATTTAGAATGTGTACAAGTCAAATTTTTCATCTTGCATTAGTTTTTATAGCAGAGAGCTGGACTAGCAGAATCTGTTTGATATGGAGAGCTAAGGTTGAGAAGAAAACGTGAACTTGAAGGGGAACATGAACATAAACATTGTTATGCAGATGATGAACAACATATGCTTGTGTAATGGAGGTGTTCTGAGTCATGAAGGTCTTCTGTGCTAATGTAAGTCAGGTTTTGGACAAGAACTCCTTGCTCACTGCTCGGCTCTGCCTGTTTTGTCACGTGCAGTACAGAGAGCATTGTGCCTTTCCTCTGTCCGTGGTACCCTGACTTCGGAAACTTATTCCCTGTGGGGAATATCCACAAATATTAATTGAAAGTATTCAAGGGTTTAGCAGCTTGGTCTTAATTATTTATTTGAAAATAGAGGCTATGTTTTTCCTGAAGCCTCTCTCCCGTTGCAGGATATGACAGTGGACTGTTCTGCTCAGCAAGCGTTTTATTTTAGCATAGTCAGCTGCAGCCCATTGATTAGATCTCGATCTCCTTGTGGCTCAGACTGCACTGCAGTAGTTTGCAGTGCCTTGCTGGAGAGACTGCACATGCACGAGGGAGGCTCTGGGAGTCAGTGGGCACAGGGATGATGGTGTAGGCAGGACAGTGCACAGCCTGTGCAGAAGAGCGTGAGGAAGGCTGAAGAAATGTGTCAGCTAATTGACAAAAAGGTACTTATTTTCCAAATGTCTGTGCATAGTGTTAAAAATAAACTTTGTTGCAGTGAGCAAGGTACTAGAAGAAGAGATGATGGCATGTTTTTCTACTAAATCGTTTTCCCCCCACTGGAAAATGAGCTATAAAATAACACAGAGGACAGGAACTTCTACATCCTAATACTCCAGATATTTAGACATAGAAGCCCAGTAGCTTTATACTTGCTTTGTACTTGAAATACATGTAAATCTGTAGTATTATGTAAGGAATGAACATTTTGGAGTAGAATAACAGATTTCTGGAGCTGTATTACTAGATTAGCTTGGGAGGGAACATAATTTTTGTCTTAAACTTTGTATTGTAAAAAGGTAATCACAGGAAAGGCTGAAAACACAGCATGGTCACATTTGTTCAGAGATGAAGAAAAGGAAAAAGAATGGACCTAGGTATTAAAAACATTGCACATTTAGTATATTTAGTATAAATGCAATTTCACTGGGAATGGGTTAGTTATAAAACAGCCATGAAAATTACATTAAGGTTCTCATTGTTACTTTCATTGCTGGAGTAGAAAATTGGACTTGAGAAGGGATATTATGTTCTGATTTAAAACATCACAGTTACAGAAATCCAAGGCTGTTGAAATTAAATATATGAAAAGCAGACCAGGTGATGAATTTGAAACTCTCTTAGCAGGCAGGGAATCTGGTATCTTGCTACATGTGGCTGTTTCTCTGCTTTCCTCACTGTAAAGCCTGGGGTCAATGAGGGTGACCTCAGATCGTCTACACCAGGTTATTGTTGGTTTTATTTTACACAGCAGCTGCTAAAGGGGTGAGGGAAAAGGAAGGAAATTCAGGCTCAGATTTTATGTATACCTGCAGGGGACTGAGATTCCATTTTCCATCTCTGAGTGCTTTTACTACCAAGCTGCAGGGGGGTATACATTACATCTAAATGTGCCATTCCTTCTGGTTGATGCTATTCCACTTGAAGCTCTGATTATTCTTCCCACTGGAAAACGGAGGGAGTAATATAAAACTCTTACTGTGGCTGGTGATGAGGGAACAGAGCCTTTGCTCCCTAGGCAAGTGAATGTTGGATTCGAGTTGGATTTCAGGTCAGATCTCTCCTCAGTCAGGTAAGTGCATTTGCTGCCAGGTCATACCCTTCGTCCCTCTTGGTAATAATAATTCATGTATTCCATGCAAGAGGTATCCTTTCCAATGTGTATGTTCTTAAACTTGCATCTCAAAGCGCCCTGTGGCTTAGGGACAAGAGTGTACTCTGGAAGGAGGGAGGTGTGGTTTTCATGTCTGTTCAGAGGGTGGGGAGGTTTGAACTTCAGTGTGCTGCATCTCAGTGATTGTCACAGCTGCCTTTTGTCTTCTTCCTTTTGAGAGAAAGTAATCATCATCTCCATCTGGTTCCAGGGAAGCATTTTGAGCTCTAAATCCCAAAGGAGATGTGATTCCAAAACATTTCCATTTCAATAGTTCCCATGGTTTGTTTCAGTAGATGAAAACTTACCTTTCTTACTCTATTCTTTCTGTGGGGATATTCTGTGTGCTGCTTGTTGCCTTATGGGACCTTGCATGTTAGAAACAAGTGCAGCTCTGAGGCCAAAGCCCTCTTGTTAAAATCCTGATAACTGAATAATAGGATTACAACTGAAATAAGCTTTTGACTAAAAAAAAAATATTCATTCTTTGTTTTTACTGTGAGAAAGACATTCTCATCTTCAGCACAACTTCAGGTGCAGGAATCATGTGATGCATGCTATTTAGAATGACAAAATATCTTGGTCTTTAATGATGTTAAATTCATTTGAAGTTTTGAACTCTCCTAAAGTAGCAATGATGGCGTTTTAACTCAACTGCTTTGTGTCTTTTGATTTGGAAAGAATAGCAGGAGACTTAAATAGCTTTCTCAAAACTAAATTTCATGCAAAATTTATGGAATTCTTAGGATTTGCACATTTTTAGGAAAGCGGAATAGTGAGACTCAAATAAGAAGCTCCATTGTGTGGATTGCTTTTGATTACTTGATTTCTATTGGAATAAGTATCCCTCAGTCAAGGATTTCCTCAGGTCACTGAATTGAGTTTTAAAGTTATATAATATATTATAATATTAATTCTTGCCTCTGATGAGGATGTCCCTCAGATTTCTCTACTGTGCCATTCACAGATACAATGACTTCTCGTGTGACCTAAAGGCAGCACTGAGTTTCATCCTGCTGTCTCCCAAACCACCATTCTGTATCCCCCCCCAGACAGTGGAACACGGCAGCAGTCACCAGGGAAAGGGAAACATGCCTGAAGTTGGCAGCTGTGAGACCTGTAAAGTTGGCAAGCCACTGTTTGTATGGAGATTGATTGTAAGAAAGCAAGTGGTTGCAGAAAAAAAAACAAGTATCTTGGGTGAGAACCCATAACAGTTCAAATAGGAAAGGGGACATTGCTGTTGATTGTTAGAAACTTACATGCTAATGTTAGAACTTGATCTGGATGAAAAGGGCAAGAGATGAGGGAGCAAATCCCCTTGTGAGCAATTAGATCAATTTGGTTAGGGGAGGAAGGGAGGTGTACACATCATGTAATTGTAGGAAGGAAAATCACAGTAGAAGTGTACAGGTGACCTATGGTAAGGCTGTCTGCATGGCTGCTTTCAGCTTTGTTTTTGCAGTTATTAGGTGTGATATGCAGGCAAGGAAAGGTTCTCCCTAGAGGGCCCCCTCTCACCACTTACAGAACACTCACAAATCACACAGGCTCACGCAAGGCTTCGGGTCTTTTGTGTCTAAATGAAAGCACAGAATGGGCCAACAGCACTGGGAAGGGTGATGGGAGATGGCAACAGCTAAACAAGACATAGGTTTCTGTTGGGATACAATATTGAATGTTTTTTTAATTCATTTCTGTTCAATTTTTTTCTCATTTTGTTGTTTTTTTTATCATGTTTTTCTTTGGGTTTCTCTCTGTTTTACAGTTCTTTTGGGCTCTTCTTTTGAGGCTGTGTTTGATGCGTTGGCTTCCCATCCGCTGCTCGTAACCATCTCTGCTATGAGTTGTGAGTGAGCCATCACCATGCTTCTGGGTTTTCATTTTGGTTTGTGCTTTTGTTATATATGGAAGTCCAAATTACACCTGGTTTTCTTTTTTCCCTCATGATCTGTTTGTTTTTCAGCAGGATCACGACAGCTACCTAAATGTGATGCAAAGGCCTAGAACACTTGGGATTCTGCCTAAGGGGCTGGCAGATATTTGGGTGGTGCCAGACTGATTTTGTCAATTCTGTGGTTTCAGAGGCAAGGGAAGGGGATTTTTCTCATCTTACTTTTCTGTCTCCAGCTTCTTCTATTCATTTCTGACTCCCCATGGGCATAAAATATGATGCAGTTATCAATGATTCTACAAAATGCTGCTGTTTAGATTAAAAAGTCAAAACACATATAAGAGGTGTGGATTTTGTCCCCGCCAGAAGAGGTGGAGAGGCATATCCCTACATCTCTCTCATAAACCTGTCTGAAGAAGCAGAAGGTTCAGAGAGGTCACAGGAATACTTCCTTTTAGTTCAATTAAAGCTTTCTTTCACTTTTCCTTCTTACCACAACCTTTCCAACAAGTCATTTCTATCAAGGATACGTCTCAAATGCTTTCTATGATCTGTGGCGTCTCCTCTCTCATTACCACCTTCTCTTCAAACTGTGCTTTTTTTTTTTCATGTTCTTACTGCTGAAAGTCCTTTTCCTGATTCCAGGAGAGACAGGTTAATATCCTAGGTGACAGCATGCCTGCCAGGGGCAAAGGTGGTGTATCTCATGAGGTGTCTGCACAGGCTTCCAGAAACCTGGGGAGGAGCCAATGGTCATGGTCAAAAGAAACAGCAGGAGGAAAATACTGGCATCCAAATACAAGTATTTAGGAAGGCAGCTGGAAACTGGGACATACAAAATATCCAGTTTCCTTTTGCCAGTGAGGTAAAAGAAATAATTTTAATCTCTGTGAATGAACATGGTGTGAGGAACAGGGATTCACATTAATGAGGAAATATGAGCACTCCTCAATTAAAAGGAAAGTGTGCAGGAAAGACAGACTTCATGTGAATCATGAGGGAGACACTGTTGGCACTTGAAATACAAATGATCCTGAGTGTTTGAACTGGAGAATGATTGGTATATAAGAGCACAGTTTGGAAAATGCATCCACTTCATACAGGATTTTGTTACCTAGTTCTGTGTCTGCCTGGGAGGTGTGCTAATGCAGTGAGAAGAACATAGACTATAGGTTTTGCTCTGTGGTAGTGATCTAACACATTCTCCCAAGCTGAAACTCATTTTAAACCAAACTTCTAAAACAATGCAGCACTGTGTAGTAAAGTACTTCAGCTTTGTGGTAGACACAGTATCAGTGAAACATTATAACATTTTTTGTAATAATACTGATGTGTAAAAAAAAGTCATCTATGGTTTAAAATTGTGTTTCAACTTGATAGCTTATTATATATTCATCATTTTGGTGACTCAGATCAGTTGGATTATATATGACTCCATAGTCTGAAGCTCTTAACTGTTGCAATTTCAATTCCGTGTCAACTGTGGGCAACAAGGATGCTTTAGCCAGGCTCTTTTCCACTGCTGGTCAGTGCAGTGATGGGATGAAGTTTATTAACTGGAAGAAATTAAATGTGTAAAGAAATCATCTGGAAAACTAATGTTTATGAATTCAGAAGAGAAGTCAATAATAGCTGGGTCTGCAGTATGTGCTACAGCAAATGCTCAGGGAGGAGCTGTTTTGATGGAAAACAAGGTATCTCCACAGCCTGGGAAATACTTGATTGCAGTGAGCAATTCCTTGTGACTGGCAGGGCAGGAAAATATGGGTAAAAGAGGTACAACCTTTATGAGCAAAAGATACTATTACACAGTCAGCATCTGCCTGTTTTGTTCAAAGGACTCTAAAGGTCTTGTCAAAGCAATTGAAAAGTCTTGCTCAGTTGTAGTAGTCTCCCTTCCCTGAGGTCCCATGTGAGAGAGGAGTGGAGGTTGAACCCTCTGGGTTCAGGTGTGGGACTGTTCAGGAGCAGCCAGTCTTGTTGGCTGTGGGACAGATGCATGGTTAAAGGCCTGCACCAAAAGCTAGGCTTTGCTTTGCTTCTGAGAGAGAAGAGGTTAGCAACCAATGCTTGCAAACTGCCTGGCATGGGTTTCAGAACAGATCTAAGTTCTGAAGTCTAAAGACTGCACAGATAGCCTGTCTGCCAAAAATAGTAAGTATTGATCTAAAACAATTTTTAGAGACATTGCTGACATACTGAAGCCAACACACTTGGCACTTGTTTCAGTACTTGCATGGACTGCAAAAATTGAATAACTTTTGTTCTGAAAACATTACAGGTTACATGTTAGAATTGGTCATAATACACCCTTGTGGCTCATGAAAAGTATCCAAACACGCTATCCTCCATCCATAATGGAAAAGAGGAATGTCTTCTTTCTCTTGAATGTGTAGAGCAAATTTATGTTGATGGCTGTATTCCAGTGGCCAGTATTCTGCTTTTCAGGATCTCATATCAGTGAATTCTCTGGAATTCCGAAAAATATTTTGCAGTCATTTGTCAGTGGGAATCCTGAATTGCATAGTTCTGAAAGCAATGAGGTACATGATCACAAATAAAATATCTACTGTTACCTGCTGCTAAATAATAGCTCAAGCTGGTGTACTCCAAAATGCTGGATTAAGTGCAGGGGATATGTATGTGGGTTCTCTTTGGGGAGTATTTGATTAGCATAAAAGAGTTGTAAGATAGACTTGCAGCTTTTTTTTGCTTAGAATCATTATAACTTAAGAGCTGCATTGCACACCATGCAGGTGTGCATATGTTACCTGGTGTTGGTGAACTTGTTAAAAAAAACATTGAAATTTTATTCTTTCTGAGAATATCAAAATTCAGAGTAACTTCCCTGTACCCAAGAGGAAGCAACTGAATTGTGCATATTTAAAGTGACAAAAGAGTGCCCTAGAATAAAAGTACAGAGTTTTAGGCCTAGTTCTGAAAGTGCAAGCACAGCTTAAAGAACAAACCTGAATCCACTGACCTCTGTGGGACAAGTTACTCTATTAACTTGTTATTAATATGCTCGATTTTCTTCTGGAATACAATCTTCATTTTGAACATGTTTAGTTCTTTGCCCAAGCTTAGCCTTATGATGGAAGAAGTCTGGGCCTGAACTTGATTTACCACAAGAATTTTGAAAGTGCTGCTGTTAAGTCTCGTTAACTCTGGTGCTTCTAGTTCTACTGAGAGAATTTGGTGGATGTCATTATTTAAATGCAAGTTTTTTCAGAATGACATCTGCATTAAGTGAACTCACATGGTCTAATGTTCTTGTGGAGGCAGCAGTAGAAAGAGTTGGAACAGTTGCTCAGCCCCCAAAGCAGAGAAAGCCTCCAGATGGGACAAATAAGTCACAGGAGGACTGCCTTTCCACACCCACTGTATCAAGCCTTTAATTCCCAAAGACATGAAAAGGAGAATCAGGGAAAGGGAAAGAGAAAAATAAAGATAGGATATACTGGGAAGAATCTGGAAAAAAGCAAGAGCTCTGAAAGTCGGAGGTTCATAATTTGTTGAAGTCTTACAGAAGGTGCTGAGCAGCAGTGTCAGCAAACGTTTGTGATCATCTGTCAGAGGAGGTGATCCCCATTTCCATTCTGACCTGGCCTCCTTCAGGCTTTACTTGGCCCACGTTAGTCATGACTCAGATATGCACTTCTTTACTAGCTTTTCCCTTGACCTGGAGTTTAAAAAGGAAAATCTAATCTTGATTAATGTTCTTATCTCTATGCCTGGACTATTGCTGTTCTAACATAGCACTTTGTAACCACCTTGCCTTCTCTGTAGAGTGAGCTTTCCTAGAAACGCAGAATCGGAGGATGCACTTTGTGTAGCTGCTAAAGCACAAGAAGGCAGTAAGAACCTTGTATTCCTTGGGTGCATACAAAACAGCAGTTTAGACAAGAAGTTCTCAGGAGTTGGCTGCACAGGGGATTCAGTCATCCACTCTGTTTCTGAGATACTTCTGTTGTCTCCCTCCAGCCTCGCAACGTTGCTGGTTTCCGAGGAACCGTCCGCTATGCCTCCGTGAATGCACACAAAAACAGGGTGAGTATTTTGGAGTTTTGAGGAGTTACCAGTAAGATAATTCCCCCTCAGAAACCTGTTTCCAGGAGCAAAGGAGCAAGAGGTGTGAGTTCTGGTTTATTATCTACAGAAGCTAGTATATCAGAAGATTTCCATTAGGTAGTTAAGGCTTTTCACTGTAAAATCAAAATTATGCTTCAGTTGTAGGGTCCTCTCTAGTTGGCAGACTTTACAATTTTAATTATTGTATTACCAGACACTTTTTAAGGGCAAAAGTAAGCCACACTGAAGGGGAAATATGGTTAAGTGCCAGGCTGCTTTCTGCTAGATTCTAGCAGAACTTGGCCAGGAATTACCAAGTTCCAGGCCCCCAAATCCATTCTTCATCTGTAATTTTTAATATCAACATCATGCCATCAGAAGAGCCACTTGGTGAAAGCTAGGGCTTTTTTCCTGGAAAGAACCATTATTTACATAGTGTCTGGTCTGTTTCATTGTAAATGCCTCTAGAAGGCTCATCTAACATTCTTCTTAAAACACTCCTCTCTCCTATTTCAGTAGTGTTCCAGGAGACAGTAAACAGTAAGTTTGGACAATACTCTCAGGTACAGGGTGTGATTCTTAGGGTGTCCTGCACAGGCCCAGGAGCTGGACTCAGTGATCCTGATGGGTCACTTCCAACTCAGCATCTTCTGTGGTTCTGAGTTCTGCATTTCTGCTGCTAAGTACCTGCCAGATGGAAACTATCAGCCCTCCTGCATTACCTCCAGATTTCTGGCCTTACTTGGGATGAGATGGTAGGATTACCTGTGACATATGAAGAAATGTCAAGTTTTTTTAGGGAAGGAGGAAATTATTGTCTACAAAAGGCAGAAAATGTGATGTGGAGAGGGCAGCTGAATGCCATCGTGCCATTCTTTCTGTTTCTTGAGAGACACAGAGAAACCTGAGGTATAATTTTTGCAACAGCTGAATAGGCCCAGCTGTAACTGGCATCAACTGAATGTATATTTAGACACAAAAATTGCTGTATAATGCAGGCTATTTTGAGAAATCATATCCTAGACATTGGGAGTTGAGCACCGAAAATGAATTCATGTGCTTTGACAATTTCAGCCTTTATGCCCATGTTTCCATTTCCCATTCACTAACCCAGGAGGAGAGTTGAATGTGGAAATGTTATAAATCTGTAAATTGTTGTAGTGCATGATGGTGAGTCTTTTGCAAAAACCCTTGAGCAAATTTGCACTATATTTAGGCTTAAAAATATTAATAAAAAATGTGTTCTATATACAGATTGGGTTTTTTCTTAATTTAGGTTATTCCATGTTCCATTAGTAAATATGTATCTTTAGCCTGTAATTTGGCTTCTTTAATCATTAACTGGGAAGTATGGCTTCTCTTCCTGCTCTTTAAAATGAGGTAGCTCATCTGGAGAGTACACCTGGACCCCTCAGCAATGTGGAACTTAGCTCCTCAGTCTTGGTCTCTCTTTTCTCCAGGAGATGGGTAGACATGATGATCTGTGGTCCCTCTTTTACATGTTGGTGGAGTTTGCCGTTGGTCAGCTTCCATGGAGAAAGATCAAAGATAAGGTAGGAAAATTGGTGTCTTAAGAGAGGGTGCTACATTTTAATTATTATGACTCTTTATTATTCCTTCTGCAGCTCAGTGCAGCGTTTTTTCTGGAGTCAAGCCAGAGTCTCCTTTTGATCAGATCTTGCTGCAAGATGCTAACCTGCTTTTGTGTGTTCTGATACACAGGGTGGGCTTCTCTTATTTGGAGTAATTAGACATTTTTATGTACATTTTTAATCATAATTGATCAAGTGGCTTTTACTTTTTTCTTGCAAAGTAAGCAGAACAAGTGGAAAGACTGAGCTGTCCTTTGGCCAATAAAAAGAGCCTTTAGAAAGCAGAAGGGTAACACCTTGCTGTGTCAAACAAGCCAAATGGGATTTGAAATCAGAAAGTTAAACAGAATAAAGATAAGTGTTCATGTTATCTTGGATATATACTTCGTGATAAAGAATAAAATCCCTGGAAAGAAGTAGGTTGCCTGTGCAGCAAGCTTCTGACTCAGGATTCCCCTTTGACCTACTCCTGTAGTGCTCAACCTTCTTGTGACTTGGACAGCAAACATGAGAAGTGTGTAGACACTGTGCTGGGTCTAGGAAGAGTCTGTGTTCCAGGAATGATAAGTCTTTGTAAATGTGAAGCAATGGAAGAGATACTTGGCTCTGAAAATTTTTTGTTTGTTTGTTTTGTTTTTTTTCCAGGAGCAGGTTGGCATGATAAAAGAAAAGTATGAACACAGAATGCTGCTAAAACACATGCCTTCAGAGTTCCACCTTTTCCTGGATCACATTGCAAGCCTAGACTACTTCACCAAGCCTGACTATCAGGTGGGAGCCTATATTTGTTACCAGTGTGATACATGGCACTCTAGATTGGCATTTAGGTTTTTTAACATTTCCATGGATGTGTTTATATCTGGCTGAGGAATACCTTTCCTAGTACTAGGAGAAACAGTCTGGACTATACATTTCTTCAAAACCTCAAAAGTTTCTTCATCTTCTTCCACCATCTGTTTAAAATAATCCTGGACTCCACACCAGATAGTTCCTCCCAGACAACACAGTGTTTCTAGCTTTCATTAAGACACAAAAATTTTGAGGTGCTCCAAATGTGACAGAATTTTGGCACAGCATGCCAAGGTCTAAGAGCCTATAGTGACAGTTCAACTGTGCACACTAACCCCTTTGATTTCTTGCAGATTCATATAGGCCTTGGTCATTATTATCTCTTTCTTTAATATTCATCTAACATAGAGTTTTTCCTCCCATTCAGTATTTGCTATCAGCCTATATGTGAGTAACTTAGACTAACACAACAGAACTGAAGCAACTTGATTCTGTGTTGCTTTTTTTTATCACAGTGGTTTCCTCTGTACATTAAAGACAGAGTGATGGAAACAACATTTTAAAAGCAGAGCTGTGCAGTCTTATCTGAGTGCCTGCTCCTGTTGATAGTGCATCAAATGAGTGGGAAAGTGGTAGGAGGATCTTCCAACAAGCTCTCTCCAACAGTGTCTTTGTGGTTTAGCTATGTACATGTTGTAACATAGCAACCACAATTTTTTTAAAAATTAAAAGGAAAAGAAAAGGCAAATACTTTCTGGATAGTGGAGTGGAAAAATAATATTTGCCACTAAGACGGAGAGCTACAGAGGGATGGAAGTGTACTGACGAGATGCAGAGGAAGCTGGAATTTTTATTGTCTTGGAGTAGAGAAGTCAAAAAGGGGGTCTGATTGCTGTGTTTCACTGCCTCAAGGACAGTTGTGGGGAGAGTAGAGGCAGCAGGGGAAATTGTGACTAAATCCAGGGGGGATGGAAAATTCAGAGTGTGGGTTCTTATATATGAAACAGGTACTTAGAAAATATATGGAATTTCCATCCTTGGGGATTTCCAAAGATTGGCTGGATGACAAATATGATCTGCCTTTTAATTAGCTCTGCTTTGAGCAGATGGTTGGATTAGAGATTTCCAAAGCTGCTTTTGAACCTACATGCTCCTATATTCTATTCCAATTTAAAATGTGTCCTAATGGTACCAAAAAGCCACCCTTGAGACTGAAATGGAAGATGTTTCCAGACAGAATTCAAGCAGTACAAATCACAAACAGCTCTTTCACAGTAGGACATTTGACTGAAGCTGTGAATTGCCTTATTGACTTCAGTTTCTTGCAGGTACAGCTTGAGCAAGAAGTCTCCTGAAGGGAACTCCCCACAAAAGTCTGGCATCTGCAGCTTGCCACCTAACACTGACTCTTCTAGCTTGACTTGGAGACCTATTCCAGCAAATTCTCCAAGCATCTCAGCTTCAGAGATGTCTTTATGTTGATTTATCTGGATGCATTACCCTGAAACATTAAAAACTATACCAGCGGCCATTTGAATTTGTCAGCAGTATCAGACCCACAGAGAAAGAAAGGAAGTTGGGAAAGTGTGTTTACTAATATGTAAAGCCATGGTTTATTTAAAAATCTTAATTGAATTTGAAGTTTTAGGTTCTCCTAAACACATGTCATGCCACGTGGCAATTTTACACAGTTCTGGGCCCCTGAGATGATGTCTCCAAGAGAGACATACCAGACTGTAACCAGAGACTAAGGGTGACCAGAGATCACTACTCTCTGATGGATGACACAAGTTTACCTAAGAAGAGGACAGTAAAATGATTGTAGAACAAAATAGACTTGAGCTGTCAGCTGATGGATCTTATACCCTGTGTTTTTGTACTTCTTGGGCTCATGGCCTCAGATGTCAGATCTGTCCCTTTAATGGATCGCTGTCAGTTTTGTTTCATGGTTAGGATCAAACTTTCAGCACTTTCACAGCAGGAGGATGTAGGTGTTAGAGCAGCATTTTGGGGTCTTCTGACTCATTTGACAGCAAGAGGCATGCCTCTTCCCTGGAAAAGTGCAGATAGGATGTAGTAGAAAATATTTTGCATACTTTTGCATACTACACTTGCATATAGTCCAGCTGGTAGAGTAGTTTCAGGTATGGTTGGAGAGATGGCTGGTTTCCCTCCCAAAGATCTTTTTGCAGTGAGTATCAGAAAAGAGATAGTGATCTTTGCTCCTGGAATATTATAGAAATTTAAGTGCCTTTGCCTGGGAATCCATCCTATTCCCTCAGATAGGGCATTGTGTATTGCATTTCACTCAAGGAAAAATGATCACATTGGCTGTTGTTATATAAGAGAATGGCTGTCCCATACACATCCTGAGCAGGTGTGGGAAGGTAAGTTTCCTATATGGACAACTTCCTTTAGATTCAGTCAATACAAAATATTGACAGAGCAATTGGGAAAGACTCCTTGGGAACAACCAGTGCTGGTTTGAGTTTTCTCATGGTGACCAAGTGTGGTGGTAAAAGAAAAAGCCACACAGGTTCAGAAAAGGACCACGCAATAATTGAAACAAGTAGAATATAATAATCATAATTGTAATTAAGGGAAAAAAAAAAAAAAGATAAAAATAAAACCCAAGAAAAGCAAGTGATGCAAAATGCAATTGCCGATGCCCAGCCAGTCCCCAGGCAGCAATTGGTCCTTTCCAGCCAGCTTCCCCAGTTTATATACTGGGCATGACACTCTATGATATGGAATATCCCTTTGACCAGCTTGGGTCAGCTGTCTCAGCTGTGCTCCCTCTCAGCTTCTGGTGCAGCTCCCCACCAGCAGAGCATGGGACACTGAAAAAGCCCTTGAATGAGAGTAGGCACAATTGAGCAAAAGCCAAAACATCAGCGTGTTATCAACACTGTTCTCATCCTAAATGCAAAACACAGCACTACACCAGCTATTGAGAATAAAATAAATTCTATTCCAGTTGAAAACATCAAATTATTAGATCTCTTCCATCATAGTCCTACTGTTTCCCCCCTAGAATTTCTTGTATGACTTACGAACACAAATCAGGAGAATTTCCTTATCAAAAGGGGACCTCTGACACTGAAGAGGTGTGCCTGATATTTATTCTTAAATACTGTGTTGTAGATTACAGTGCAGATTTAAAACTTGAGCAAGAACAATTTGCTATGCCCGAAGCTTCTGCTGAAAGATTGCATCTTCCTAGATAAGTCCCAAAGAATTCATGGCTTGAGTGCCTGGACAATCCATAACTGTTTTGGTACCTTTTATATGGAAAATTTCAGGATTGATTGTGATTCCTTTCTTGAGCCTTGGCCAGGAGAAGGTATTTGACAAGATGTATCGTGACAGCTTAGTAGGTAATTTGTGCCCCATTGGCTGCTTCTCTCTCGTTCTCTGGGCCATCAGCCCAAAACATGGCATGCACATAATGTGCAATTAAGCTTTATGTCCTCATGGGCAGTAACATCTTTAATAGAGAAATATATTGCACCTCTTCCTTATCCCACTAGTGGTTTTGATACTCAGAGTTGGAATTGCACATTGTCTTGTCCAGAAGAAGGAAACTCAACATGGGAGGCTTGCAGTGACTGTGGAAACTCTTCTGAGTCTTAAAATTCTGTCTGCAGGCAGAGGATCCCTAGACAGGATCCAGTAACTTTTTGCATGGCTTTACAGGAGCAGTGTTGTGTGCAGTTTTCCATTCTTCTTCTCTCCTTGTAAAGCTTTGACCTTTCATCAGAAGTATAAAGGTTTCAGAGAAAGCTGAGAAGACTCGGTAAATCCATTAAATAGCTTGAGAATAATGGCAGATGAGGACACCTGTATCCTTCAGCCATGAAAAAAGACCCTACAGGGAGTACAGTAAAGGGCTGAAAAATTCCTAATGGCCTGCAAAGAGTTACAGAATCAGTTATAGCAGAAAGTAACAAAAGTTGTTTTGACTGAGTGGTCCTTGAAGGAATGCTTAGAATAAGGCAGCTGAACATCTAATTTTATCATGTGGCTTCTTCAGACTGCTTTCAGTGTCAAAAGAATGGAAGGTGGCAGAAGCACTAGCAATTTTTAAATAGCTTCAGAAGATACTGCTCCCTAATACTGACATGTCCATCACAAAGAATCAAAAGCTGTGATAAGACGGGGATTACTGGACAGATGGGTGAAGATGATCTAATGAACAGAAGCCAATATGGCTTTTATAAGGGCATCTGTCTACAAATGTGTGGAGTTCTTGCAAGATGTCTTTGAGTTTGTGAGGATTTAATTTCTAAAAGATACTTGACAGTAATAATTTCCAAAGTAGCAGTCAGAAAACAAGCAATCCTAAGAATTTCCTGTGCCTTGGTCTGACTGACAGCCAGCTCTGGAAATTCTGTTAATCAAATGTTGCATTACCACAGGAGTGTGGACCTGATTCTAGGGTTCTGGGTCACGAAATGGAGGAAAAATATGGCTCATCTGAAAGCTGCAAATAGGCATTTTGCTGCAGTTTGGTGGGAGGTAGTAGGAAATGGCAGGCTTTCTTGTCCTTCTGATCATGCTGATAAACAGAAGTGGAATATAATTGCAAATAGGATGTTTGCTCATGCTAAATTTTATTCATAACTTAGCATTGATGCAATAGCGTAAGCTGAATGTATTTGCTATCACATTGTCTCTCCCTGTAGAGGAGAACTGACAGGCTGAATCCTGTCAGTTCTGCATTTTTTAGCTAAATAATTTTATTAGAAATGTAGGACCTCACAGCTCTGTTGGCCTACAGCATCCAGTTTCCTTTTGACAGCAGAACATCAGATTTTTCTGCTAATGCATTGGTGCATGGAGAACTGTTGACAGTAGTTTTATTCTCTCCTAGAGGATGCCAGTTCTTAGAAAAGCAACAAGCATAAAGCACATCAACATGAACATTTCTACCTGCCATCTTAAAAAGAAAATTGTATACCCATTTTAGAATTTTATTTGTTTAGGCAGCCAAGTGTGTCAGGCCACATTGTGTATATTAGCCACAAAGTGGGGCTCCTGACTAAGCCATATTTGAGCCAGACACTGCAATGAGTCTGCATCCTAGGACTGCCTTTTCCTGTTCTGTTTATGTCTTCTGGCAGCCCTTGAACTCTGCATATCAAATGTACTTTTCTACATAATGTGCTGTCTAATCTAGAGAAAAACTGAATTAAAGTTATGGATTTAGAGCTGGAGTAACAAGTTAACTGCAAGATTTTATTGACTCAGTGTCAAAATGTGCATGCATTTCTTTTGTAGGTTTGAAGAAATTTCACTTATGAAGCCACAACCAACCTGAGGAACAACTGTTGCAATTTTATAAATTTTGCTTTCATTTCTTAGGACCTTTCATAGGCAAACTGGAGATTGAAAGGTGCACTTGGTCCTCATGCACATACTTCAGATTTTTGGTGAGAGCCTCTCTCAACCTACTTACCAGAAATTGCTCTTGTAAATCTATTCCAGCTAATCATGTCGGTTTTCGAGAACAGCATGAAAGAAAGGGGCATCACTGAAAATGAAGCCTTTGACTGGGAGAAGGCTGGTACAGACATCTTGTTGTCCACTAGCACCTCAACTCCACCACAGCAGAACACCAGGCAAACAGCAGCCATGTTTGGGTGAGTGTTGTTCCAGTCAGACAGTGAACAACAAACTCTTCTTTTTTTTTAGGATTTCAAGACCATTATGATTCTGGGAAGTTGGAGAAGCATGGCAGGCACCACTTGATCTTAGTTTTTTTATATTAATTTATGTCTGTGGTGGTGGACAGTGAGCCGAGTAGAACTGAATGGGTGCACTGCTCAAACCTCCTACACAGCTCCTCAGCCTGTTTACAATGTGTTTCATGTGCTGCTGCAAAGGTACACAGAGATTGATGCTGAGAGGTAGAGATTAGTCCAAACAGAAAAGGCTTGATAAGGCCTGGTTCACTGGTCTGTCTTGGTGCTTTTGGGGGGCTGACATTAGAGGATCCATTAAAGATCAATATTAGGGGATCAATAGGGGATACATTAGGGAACAATAATCGCTATGTTACAGAAGATAAAAACTGTAAGGCCTAGTAAGCCTCATTTTCTCATGCAAAAGGAGAGATTTCTTCAGAGCTCAATATGGTGTGATGGGCACTTGTGAAGAAGTTTTCAGCCTCTGTATCAGGGGTCCCAAGATGCTGTCACTGATCCCTCCCACTGTATTTGTAACTTTCATTACTTGGAATCCTCCTGTTCTGCTTCAGGATGTCATATCTGGGACTACCTGATTTTCAGCTTAGTAATACCCTAAAATCTGCTAAGGAATTCCTGTGGGGCAGTGTGATAGGCTTCCTTCTTTGTATACTGATAATTTTACCTTTCTTCTTATCTCTTTTATAGGGTGGTTAATGTCACTCCAGTACCTGGGGACCTGCTCCGTGAGAACACTGAGGATGTCCTTCAGGGTGAACATTTGAGTGATCAAGAGAATGCTCCTCCCATCCTGTCAGGTCGGCCAGTGGAAGGTCTTGGTCAGGCTCCAAACACGGCTTTCAATGAGGGTGAAGTTTGGGAAGAGACAGATGTGAATCGCAACAAACTCAGGATCAGCATCAGCAAAGTAAAGAACATTTCCTTGTCTCCTGTGACTGTTGGATGTAGGGCCATGGTTTCATAGACTTCTAGAAGCCACTCAGATCCACTGATGTAGCATCCTATGTAGTAAGCCCAAAAAGCATTGAATAATTTTTCTGTGAAAAAGGGAAATTATGAACAATTTTTTCACAGAGTAAAAGCCATTGGGATTAATTTAGATCTTTATGCAAGTGACATTTTGGGGGCCAGTAATGTTGAAGTGAATCTTTCTTACCATCATATCAATATGTAGGATTTTGATACTTCAAGCAAGGGAATTCTGGTCCTTGCATAGCTGATACAATATCAGAAATGTCCCAGGCTTGGAAATTATAAACCAAAATTTTATTGTGTCCTAACCTCTTGGATAAATAATTGTAATCAGAGATATCTTTATAAGCTCTTTTTAGCTGTACCTTGAATCATCACTCATTTTTCTCTTCCTTTTTTTAACTTTCCTTTTAAGGGTAGGAAAACCTATAAGGAGCATCTAACAGTGGTTTCACCCCTGTGAAGAGTGAGAGAAACCATTACTTAATATTCTCATATTTCTGCATTCCAAGATCATCTTAAGCTGTCTTAACATACATAAAATGTGTACTTCAGTTGATTCTCCTCATAATCTCTAAGGTGTTTCTCATTTCTTTCTTTTAAATGTTACCTAATTTCTTGGAGGCATCTCCAGAGAAGGTTGATTCCATGATAAATGTCAAGTATAAGAATCTGTCAGTTGGTTTATTAATCAGGTTAATTTACATATTTCAAGTAAATTAGTATTAGTGGCAAGTCATCAGATACATACAGAATCTGCTAGCAGAGAAATATTCATCAGAATTAAAATGTTGTCAGGGCACATCAGATTCACATCACAAACCTGTCTTTAATGGACTTTTGTGGAGTGGCATGTTAAGTCTGTTAGTCTTCTGGGGCTGACCAGAATTCACTTCAGTCTCTACTGGTACAAAGTTAGTCTTTATTTCAGCAATATAGGTATCTCCACTATCCTTAGACTTATTAGAAAACATTATGGATGGACAAGAAATAATCCAATTTAATAATAACTAATGTTAATAATTTAATAATAACTAATAATTTAAAATTCTCCAATGCAAATAATTCGGATCAATGTGTTATCTGTATTGAGAACTTGCAGGGACATTCCCCAGCACTGACAAATTATGAACCATGTTCAGATTATTTCTTTGTCTCTCACTGGTAACTCTGCATTCCCAAAAGTTTTCAATTGAAGATATATGAAATAAGAAGCCTGACAGAGAGGGACAGTACTGTTCACACAATATATATTAAACAAAAGAGTATTACAGAAAAATCCTAGCAACTTCTATGTGTTTTTCTTTACATTTCTACCACCAGGTGCTTTGATGCTCTTGTCAGACTTTGCACAGGGGAGTTCTTTCTGCGTGCTGCTAGTTGTGTGTCATGTCTTAGGTACCTGATTCACAAGTTCTGTCCTAACAGCAGCTAAAGGTAGAAGAGGTTTATAGAAGCTCCACAGCAGAGCCAGGTGACATGGCAGTGAGCACTTCATCTCTGACAGGTTCTGTAGCTACACAGCAGTCTGTGCACCAAAGCCTAGGGCAACAAGCTCTCCAAAGCTAAAGTCCTTTCTCTCTGAGGGTTATTATCTTTAATTTGACTGTTGCCTGTCCTTTTGCTTCTCTAGACTTATTATCTTTAGTCTGACTGTTCTCTAAGAGAGGATCAGTTTTTATTTAAGTAACAGTCACCACATGAAGGAAAAAAAGATGCTTCAGATTTGATACCTAAGGGCACAGCTTTACCTCTGCTTGTAATCTGAGGCATCAGAACCACAAGGGCACTGGTGTGTTTAAATACCCTTCTGCTATTCACAGCATCACATCCTTCATGTTCCAGTCTTCTTAGAATTAACTGTCTCTCCCTGTCTTGCTCTTTGTATTTAGGGGATAAGCAGATCTTGCCATATTTTTTCCTCACTAATAACTCTCTAAGATGATCATTAGTTCTCTGTGCACACAATTCAGATCTCCTTCTGTCCTACTTCTCTCATTTCCGTGTTAAGGACAGGGCTTACTGTCATTGTTCTTCCACACCATCCCCTAGTTCTCTGCTCTTGAATCTTAACAAGTTGATGCTACCCAACAGTTACATCAGCACTTTGCTCCTTTCACAAACACATTTAACCTTCTCTTGCCTCTAGCCTTCTCCTGGTCATTACTGGATTACATTTTAAGTAATTATAATCTATTCTGCTTTTCCTCTAATGCTTGGAAGTTCTAAGTTCTCCTGAGCTGCAAAGGCTCTTTAGTTATGCATTCCAGCTCCAGCTTGAGTGGTTTAGGTCTGCTAATTTATGGGCGCTGACTGACTTGCCATGTACACACTGCATGCACAAGGCAACTGTCTGTATCAGCAGCATTTTACTGAGATGCTGCTTGTGTTCAGACCCTCTGGCATTAATAGAGGACAAGGGAATGTAGGGCAGGAAAGGGTAAGCACTCTCCATACACATTCCCACACAGAGGCCGTGTGTAGCAGCTGATGCTGCATGGCTGGCAACACAGCAGTGTTGAATGCAAGCCCTGTGCTGCCACTGTAGCCCTTGGACCATTCTGTCTCTTTGCTTTTGCCCCTCTCTTCCAAGGAAAATCAGCAATGTGGAAGGCAGAGGGCAGCTGTGTTGGTCACCTACTTTTGTCTTTTTCCTTTGTCTTTTCTTGTTTTTTCCTTTGTCTGCTGCTAGATTTAAAAAAAATCAAATTTAATAAGGCAATATGAAAGAGGAAATACAGAATGATAGCGTGTCCATGAGCATATTCAGCTCCCTGCATGACCTTGGCTCTGTGGAAAGTTCTTACAGATGTTGTGGTTGAGTGGATGTCATGAAAGACTTGGCTTAAAGGACCGAGATTAAAGCAAACAAAAACACAAATGGAAAACAAAACACCCTGGTAATTAGGAGATGCCTTAGTCAGACCAGATGTAAAAGTTTGTATATTGTAGTGCAATGCATGGCCCCTGCTTAAATGAATGTTGACAAACAAGGCTGTTAGACATCATGGACAGGCAGTTGGGGTTTGTGTATGCAGTAGGTTAACCCATGAGAACTCCTTAGGATCAGCCCTCAGGGTAATTGGAATGCATAGGCCACCTTTTAAAGATATTTAAATATTTGAATTTATTTTAAATCCATACCTTTTTTTAATACCAGCTGATTGCCAGGGCAGAAGGACCCTGCCTCCCCTCAGACATTCCTTGTGTAGATTGTGAAAATGCAGCCTAAAGCATATCCTGGGAGAAGGTCCAGAGCAACAGTGAAGGATGGAAATCAATGTCTTCGGCCAGATCTTGAAGTTCTTTGTGTTTATCCCCTTCAGACTCAGTGCATGGTGGAAGAGGAGCAGAGAAACGGGGTGTGCCCCAGTTCCCCTGTCCGAGTGCCTCCAGAGTCCCCGACCGCACAAGTGCGCTCCCTCCGCTACCGCCGCGTCAACAGCCCCGAGTCAGAGCGGCTCTCCACGGCTGATGGAAAAGCAGATCCACATGAAAGAAGGTTTGTTCACCTTCTGTAGCCTCCTGCTGCTTTTAGCAGAGTCTTGAGGATTCACTGTTGAGACCAATGTAATCATTCAATCAGCGGCCAATGGTCACAATTTTATTTACATTAACTTTTGGTTCACCTCCTTCTTTGCTTCCCCTTTCTTCATCAAAAATTTTGATGTCTCACACATGGAAGTCTTCCCCCAGAAGAGTCTGCAAGGCTTCTGGATGTTTCTTGTTGAAAACACACTGCAGTTGTCCTAAAATCTGGGCAGCTGACGCTCTGGCTTTGTGCAGCAATTTGCTGGCCTCTGAGATAGGCAGAGAAGCAAAGCAAGCAGCAGATGAAGGCCAAATGGGAAACATTGATCAGAACATAGTTTGGGTTTGTTTTTTTTATGAACCAGTAGAACTTAACAAGGGGGAAAGGCATTATTGGGGGAAAATCGTTATCATCCTGTCTGCAGGGGAAAGACATGCTGAATAGGCTGTAATACTGAAGCACTTCTTCATGCTATTATAGGTTCTAAAGAAATATTTTTGTTTAAGCCTGTCTTTCTGAAGCGTACCAAGAAATGAGTGAGAAGTCTTTTCTCTTATGATCCCTGTCATTAACCACAAACCTGATGTGTTTTCAATGGCTCCTTGTTGTGTCTCTAGGTCTCGAATGGATATCCCTGGCTCTCCGTCACGGCTCGTGTGCTCCTCGCAGCCAGCCCAGATGCTGTCCATCGATACCGGCCAGGCTGATCGGCAGGCGAGTGGCAGGATGGACGTGTCCGCGTCCGTGGAGCACGAGGCCCTCAGCAACGCTTTCCGCTCGGTGCCGCTCGCAGAGGAGGAGGACTTTGACAGCAAGGAGTGGGTTATCATTGACAAAGAGACAGAGCTGAAGGACTTCCACCCCGGTGCTGAGCCGAGCACGTCTGGAACCACAGATGAGGAGCCTGAGGAACTAAGGCCTATTGAAGATGGGGAGGAGAGAAGGCGTCTGGGGGCAGATGCTGCAGTGAGGCCGAAGACTCATGATGGGCGAAGTCGGGGTATGCTGCCTGTGACTGAGGAGGACAGTTCCCATAGACATGAAGGACCTTCTCAAACAGTGTCTGACAGTAGACATGAACAGCAGACAGGAAGTCCAGCCCACTCCCCCTTACATTCAGCACCAGCTCTCCGACAAAGGAGACGAGAATCTGAACCTACTGGTCCTCAGAGACAGGTAAGATCCCTGGGTCTGTACCTTGTTGCCTAGCATAGCATCATCTTAGGAAACCTCAACTGTGCTGGAGAAGTCTTTGATTCCAAGCATGAATGCTCGTGTAAAACTCTTCTGACAGTGCTGGCAAATGTTGTGAACACCTTAGAAGTGCTCCCAAAAGCCAGTGATGTCCTTCTAAGGACACACTGTCATGAAGATCTTTTAGCCATTTTGGTACAGGGACAAGAGGAGAGCACAGTTGTGATTCTGGGTATCTCTAGTCACTCCTCTTATGCTCTCCCACAGAGTTTTGTTAGTAACTGCTTAGTTGTATGGAGGTGTTGCTAGCAAATCTTCTCCACATAGTTTTTCAGCAGCATCAGGAGTGTATGGCAAGAGAATGCCCTCTAATCTAACCACACATC
The DNA here is from genome assembly GCF_971803275.1 of Cyanistes caeruleus. Lineage (NCBI taxonomy): Eukaryota > Metazoa > Chordata > Aves > Passeriformes > Paridae > Cyanistes > Cyanistes caeruleus. The sequence continues at coordinate 109,609,036 of NC_141702.1, forward strand.
CGCACTGCACAGGCCCACAGCAATGCAAATCATAAAATAACTCCCTAAAATTAATCTTTCTTCTAAATATCTAATAAAAAGCTTAGAGTAGCCAGCACATACATCTCATCGACCTTACCTCAGTGAGAGGCATTGCTATTACCATGTATTTACTCACAGAAATGTTCTTTACCTATTGTGTTTTTTCCATATAGTTGTAGGGGGCTTTTTTTCTTTCAGTTTTGCTTTTTTCCTGGGGTCCCCTGATACTATAAACAGTTCACTTTTTAGTGGGAGGTGATTTATTAGATTAGCTGGAAAAATATAATACACTAGGCACAGAGTTCCTGTCATGTCTAATCTTTATTTCTAAGAAGGCTGTCCCAGAGTGTTCAGTGTAAGAGACAATCAAATTGTTCCCCTAAGAACTTTTTGTATTTATATGTTGATGAAGATCTCTCATGCACATGGAATCCATAAGCACAGCAAAGAGCAGGCAAGTTGCAAGTTTTGAGTCACGTACACAGTGATACCCTCCTATGACAGACTTTTGTGCAGTCTGCTTGTTCCTGTCTGGAAGATGGTGATTTTGTTTCTGCTTCCCTCTTGAGCTTATTCTCCAAGTAAGTTTCACTGGACTGGAGCACATTAAAAGAACATCTTTCTGTTCAGGTCTTGCCCAAATTCTTCTCTGGATCCCTGAGAGCTACACAAAGGAAACAGTGAATGAGACAAGAATCTATGTAAAAGGAATCAAAGCAAATCTGCAAATCACCTGGCAAGGTGTTCCTTGCTGAGGTGTATGAGGCTGCAGCATTTACAGAAAGGATAACAATGCTGACAGCAGGCACGAGTGGGGCTGTCCTGCTGAACGAGGAACAGAAGCAGCACATGCTTCTCATAGAGACTGCATTCCAGTTGCAAGGTTCCTAGGTAGAGGTGTTTGCTGTATAAAGCAAATATGTTGAATGTCCCAGGTATTTAGAAATTGCATAAGGCAGAATTGGCAGAGTTGGAATGTGTCTGAATTTGCCATGGTCTTTGGGGGGGTTGGTCAGCACAAGATCTGCAAGATGCAATGGGCATGGTAAGAGCCAGCTGATAAGAACCAGCTGTAAACAACAGCAAGGACACTTCACTGACATATTTAATGTGGCTAAAGAAGGCTGGAGAGGCCTTCTTGGCCAGAGCACATACACCCCTATGTGAAATGACTGGGGGAGTTGGATATGGTGCAGCAAAAAGACTTCTTATCACTTCACAGTAATATTTAAAAAGCAGGCAAAAAAGGTAAATTAATGGGATTGGGGGTGATTACTGCTAATATATTAGGCAGCCTTTGTTCTCCAGCAAACCATTTTATTTTTTTTCCTATGTTCTGAAATACCCTCTATTATCTCTGTGGCCTAGCTTTGTACATACTGACCAATACTGGACTTCTTTAGCTGACTGGGATTTAGTTGTTCTTTTGATGTCTGAATCCTTCAGTTACCACTGCAGCTGTGCAGTGATATTCATATTTTTCCATTTGCTGTCACAAAACCAGCTATTAACACTCAAAGGCACTTGGTGCCTAAAGGAAAGTAGAAACCTGTTTTCCTTAGCTGCAGCAAATATGGAGGAACAGACAGCTGGGACAATAATAAGAAGTTGACCAAGGACTTCACTAGTGAAAATACTGAAGGCCTCATCAGCAATGGCAGATGTTTCCTGTAGCTCATGCTTGTGCTTCTCTGGGTTTGATTAAAACTGTGATTAAGTTGTGTGTGTGTGTGTGTATGTGTGTGTAGGTGAGTAAATCTTCCTTATCTTTAAATATGAACTGAGCCTGTAAGATAGGTAAAAATTTCACTAAATGCTGAATTACCATGACAGGTAGGCTTTGTTGTACCCATTTGTGACGTCATTTTGGTGTCCCAAAACCTGGTGATCATCCCTTGGTGTCATTAGTGTACTCACTGAAAGCAAATGGGGAATCCCTGCTCTGATGCTTTCTTCTGTTAATCCATTCTCTGGCTCCAGTCTATGAGCCATCACTTATAACTGGCAGAAAGACAGTGTCTTCTGGATTGTCATAGAATCACAGCCTGCCTGAGGTTGGAAGGGACCTCTAGAGATCATCTAGTTCTACCCTCTGCTCCAATATGGATCACCTAGAGCAGGTTGCTCAGGACAATGTCCAATCAAAATATCTCTGAGGATGGAGTCTCTACAAATTCTCTGGGCAACCTGTTCCAGTGTTCAATCACTGTTATGATAAAAACTTCTTTAATTTGAGTTTTCTGTATTTCAATTTCTGTTCCTTTCTTCTTTTACTTTCACTGGACATCACTAAGAAGAGTCTGGACCCATCTTCCCATCAGGTATTTATAAATATTGTTAAGAATTCCCTTGAGCCTTCTCTTCTCCAGTCTAAAAAGTCACAGCTCTCTCAGCCTCTCCTCAAATTAAAGGTCTTCTAGTCCCTTTATCATTTCTGTTACCCTTCCCTGGACTATCTCTGATGTGTCCCCATGTCTCTTGTACTGGGGAGCTCAGAACTGGAGCACTGCACTCCAGGTGTGACTCACCAGTGCTGAGCAGAGGGGAAGGACCATCTCCTTCAGCCTGCTGGCTGCACTCCTGGTGTGTCCTGAGGGGCTGTTGGCCCTTTGTGCACCTTACCAAAACAGGTGGCCCACAGTGTGTTCTGTTCCTCCCCACTTCCCTTTGTTGAACTTAGTGAAATTCCTTTTTCCCTTTTCACCACCTATCCTGGCACCGCTGAATGTGAGCGCAACCTTCTGGTGTGTCAGCCACTCCTCCCACTATTGTGTCATCTGTGAATCTGCAGAAGGTACACTCTGTCCCATCATCCAGGTCACTGATTAAGTTGTTAAATAGTAGTGGCTGCATTGTCAGCCCCTGGCTACAACATTAATGATTGGACATTTTTTCTCCGAACACGATATTTTATGACCAGGACCCCACACAGTTTTCAGTCCAATTCACTATCTACTTATCTAGCCTATATTTCATTGTTTTGTCTATGAAGATTTTATGGGAGACAGTGTCAGAAACCTTACCAAAGTCAAGATCAACAACCTCCCACCCAGTCCTCTCAGCACAGAAAGCTCTCGGGTTCATCAGACATGATTTCCCCTTCACATATCCATGTTGACTGCACCTTCTTCTTCTTCATATGTTTGGAAATGCTCCTTCTTCCAGGAGGATTTGCTCCATTTCCTTTCCAGGCTGACCAGCCTTTAGTTCCCTGAATTAGCCTCATTTAGAACTCAAATGTTTCTTCAAATATTTCAGTCTTTTGGAGGACAGATACTGTAGCTCAAATGTGAGAGATGGTGCTGTCCTCGTTAAAACTGTGGGTGTAAGAGGGAGCATAGAATGATCAGATGCTGCTGTGAGGAAAGTCAAGTACAGAGGAGGCTCTGAATAGCCTGGGGGAGTTTCTGACCCAAATATTCTCACATACTAGGTATATCCCAGTTTCAGATGACAAGAAAATGGCTGCAGCAGAGCACAGATCTCATGGGAAGACCTATTGTAAAAGGAGAACAGAAACTATGTCCTGTTCAAGCCCTTCTCTCTGTGCACCACTCAGAACATCTGTTTAACAAAGCTCTAAGGGTTTACTTTAATGTATGCATTTCAGGGATGTCCTAATAAGACTCGGGGTCTTTTTATGCACTAGTGTGCAGATAAAGCTATAGAAATAGATAAAGAATGACTGGAAGAGAAGATTGAACTTCCGTTTACCTATTAATCCTGACATAAGGTTACTGCTACTGTTGGAAATAATTTAAACCCATACCTCACAATATAATTTAAAAATCTGTCAAGTTCTTAAGTACGCTGCATAAATTCACTGATATTTGACAGGGATGGCAACTTACTGCTGCCTTCTGCAGTGAAAAGACTTACAAGTGTTCATACATATATGAGTTTTAGAAATTATTTCTGACTATGCTTAGGTCTGTGCTCATAGGTATTTCTTGACTCTCAATCTCCCCTGCTGCTAGTGCAGTTGGCATTGTACAAAATGGGGATACACATGACTAAAACATGCCTGTCAAAATGATGTCACATCTAAAAAGCCACAAGAGAAGTGAAAAATTAAAGTGGGAGATGATATTTACTCTGCTTTACCTATCCTTGAATATATTCTGCAGGGTTCAGAGTGCATTTTGCTTAGTCCTAGAGTTCATTGTTAGAAAAGGTCCCAATGTGAAGAGGCACTAGTATATTTTTCTCACCAACTCAGCTGTGTAGTTAAAATCACTCTTTTAAATCATCTTGATGCTATCTTCGGCCTCTTTTCTCACACAGCCACCAGAGTGCCACAAGTGAACTTGCTTAAAATTGTTTGTCTTGAGGCTTTGAGAGGGCAGCAGGGGAAAAGATGCTGTGTGTCTTGATTTCCTTTCCCTTCTACAGCATTGTCTGTGGGCTGTTCTGAAGGGATCTGAGAGACCATTTCTCAGTGGTGAGAAATGGACATTGGCAGAGGGAAAGACTCATTGTTCCTCACTCACTATAATTCCCATTGGTCTGCATTCGGTGCCTGTTGTAGATGATGTGATTCTTTGAAAGTCAGTTCCTCTGTCTTCCCTCCACATGAGAAGAGAAGCCATTTATATCTGTAAAATATATTGAGTTCTATCAACATCACGTTCTCCTGGGACTTCACATACAAAGTGTCCTACTGATCCTGTCCAAACAGAGCAGAATAGGCCTGATGGAAGGTTGTCCAGCCTGATTGCTGCAAAGGGATGAAGGGGGGCAGCATCTTCACCATTGATTGAGTAATTTAAGCATTAGAGCATCGGTGAAAAAAGGTGTCATGTCTGTAAGCTCAGCTTCATCCTGGAGGCAGCAATACCAAAGTGCACTTACTGATGGGGGGTTGTAATTGCTTCTTCATGGCCTGAGCAAGTTCCTTGGTCCTGTAGAGGAGGTCTCTCTGGATAGCTGGAGCGATCCTTTGAGATCTGAGAAGTCTTTCCCATATTGGGATGATATATACCTTGGAAATCATACAATATGCTGAACCCAAATATGGAATAAAAATTAGGAATAAAAATTCTAGTAATGCTTAGTTGTGCAGCTTGCAAATAGAACACCCAGGGCTGAATTTCTACACTATCTATGCAAAGAGGACATGGTTGTCTTTATGAGAAATTAGAGCTGCTGTCTAGATTTTATTTGTCTCTCTCAAGTACTCTGTATGACAGCATTACATTATTATTATCTGAGACTCTGATCTATGCAGTGACATGCAGTACATTTAGGACTGTGAATAATTGCTTTTCACATTTAATGCCAACCACGAACTGAGTAGCTCTCAGGCGCTTCTGAAGATATCTGCCTCAAGGCACTGCAAAGATATTGAAGGTGACAGGAAAGAGATGACACTGGATGACATTCAGCTCTTTCTAGTGCAAGGGCAACATCTCCAGTAAGGTAAGGAGAGCAGTTTTGGCTTAAAGAAAATCCAATATCACCTTTCCACATTTCACCTGCAGAGACTTCCTGAAAAGAAATGCAGCACAAGGAAGGGAATGCATTTCCCATTTTCCCTTCCTTCCTTTGAAAGGAAAGAAGTGATTCCAGGAGAAAAAGTCTGATTCTGGAGATTTAGACTTATGATCCTTATGAAAGTGCTAGTTTCATAAAAGAGGTAGAAAGGGAAGGAAGGGCTTAGCACTTTCAGGGTGAAGGATCTGAAGTCATTCCCCTAATGCCTCTCTCTTCCATTCAGAGCATAAAGGGAAGGTAGGGGCTGCAATCTCATCCTGACACAAACTCTCCTCAGTGGGTGTACTTCCTCCCTCTCCTGGTTATCCCAGGATCACAGAAGCAGAAAAGGAAACTAAGAGTGCATCTTCTCCTCATGTCCTCCTATGGTCCTGTGTTTTGAATTTCTCACTGAAAGGAGAATTATACTCTGCCTGCCTGTCCAGCTGCTGCCTATCCACTGCTTACCAGAACTGGAAGCATTAACACTCCCCCTGCAGGTACTCAATATAAAAATGTATCAGGAGGCCAACAGCATAAGTGTGAGAAAAGTCTACTAACAGCCCCCAAACTTGCTTTTTCAAATCACTGGAGTGGGTTTTAATGAGAGCCATTGAAAGAGCCCTTGAAAATCCCTCGCTTTCAAATACACATAATCATTTTAGCACTGTTTCACCTTTAATCATTCATGTGATTTCCAAATGTGTTCAGAGTTTAACTCTTACCTATGTGCAAGATGTATGAATAGCCTAGTTACGTGCCAAGATGAGCGCTGCCAGTGGAACAGAGAGGTGAGGCATGTGGCCTGAAGAGCCAGAGGAGGGGACAGAGTAGCAGAGCCTGGCACTGCTGGTGTCGCTCTGGTCCACCTGTGGCTTGGGAGAGCATGGCAGGTCCCCTGTAATGACAGGCTTCCATGGTGCCCATAGCAACCCTGGGAACTGATAGCCATAGAGAGCAGTAAGTAAGGCCCTGTGTAGTGCAAAAGCATTTTTCATCCGCCAGTGAAGATGTCCGCAGCATGCGCATCACAAACCAGGGGCGAGTCAAGTCTTTGCCTGACACCTTTTCCTCCACTCTTCTTGGTCTTTTTCAGTTGGAGGAGGACAGGCCTTCTCAGCACTCCCTCCCGAGGTACAGCCCCCTGAGAAGACTGGCGTCCTCCGTTTTCTCCTCCTCAACCCTGGAGACAGAACACTACCCTCACGTTGGTGGCACTTTCATACAGCGCAGCCGTTCGGCGGAGAGCAGCCCCGTGCGCATGCCCCACCGCAGGCACATGCCCCTCACGGCAGGAAACCACAGACTCATGCCTTCCGTCCTCCGCATTTCCAGGTCCCAGCTCCAGCAGGTGTGGGCCCGCTTCACACACAAAACATAGCCTGTTCAGGGAAGCAGCAGCCTCCATAATGCAATAATAGATCCCACTCGCCCACAATGTGTCACCACTTAATGCAATATTGAATCCCAGACAACACTGGCCTAAGGTACTGTAACTTCCAAAGCCCCTGCAACCAGATCCCACAGAGACTGAAAACATCTGCCTTTCTAAACCTCCCAGCAGCCTGAGCGAGGGGCGGCAGCAAGGCCGAAGATGAGAACGCAGATGGTGAACGTGTGGTGTGTGAAAGAGGTGGATGCCAGGGCTCATCTGAAAAACCCGCTCACGCGTCCTGCAGCCTCGGGGTAGGAAGTGCAGGGCTGCCTCACTGAACACATGCAATTGAACAACAAATATTGTCAAGTTATGACTGGAATGGAGAGACTGTGGAGGTATCAGCAAGCGTTACCTTCCTCAGCAAATGGGTTCAAGCATCTCTGTTGGTGTCTTACACTGGGCTGAATCTGTAGGCACTTTTACTCCATCTAGGTATAGGCAGACTCCCACTCAAAGCTCACCTGAGGCAGGACCTCAGGTTTGTCCCTCTTGTGGAGTTACAATCATGTATCTCTTTGTTGCTTTGGCTTTGGAAATGCCCTTGCTTTTGTTGCAGTTTGGTTTCCATACAGTGACCACACATTTCTGTCTCTGGCTGTGCCTCTGTCACATGACAGTGGGACTGTTTGCCTGCTCTCCACTCCTAAGCTGCTCCAAATTTTCCTACCTGCCCCCAGAGGCACTGACTGTCAAGTTGGATAGCAAAGATTTTCTTACTGATCCAGCTGTATATTACGCTGTTTTTAAATTCGAGAAATTCTAAGTAACTGCAGCTTTTCAATGGCAGAGCAGTCCTGCTTCTTGGCCTTGCTTGGAAATGCCTGTGATAACAGATCTCATTTGAGAAATAAAGTGGCCTCAGCTCCTGGTATACAGAGCCCATGAAACCCTTTGCTAAAACTGTGAATCTCAAAAGAGAAGGGAGTTCAAAGTTAATTTAAATTGCCATAAGTATCCTTATTCCCTGTGTTCACAGAAATATAGTGCCCTTTTCAGTAGAGCTGCAGTGTAAAACAGCAGACTGTGTGAAGACTTTCTGTAGTTAAATGAATGTAGTAACTGTCTTCTATTGCCATGAGCCTTTGGTCTCATCTTCTGGGAGAACGGGCAGTATGGATGTTAAGGTGAAGGGAGAAGGGGTCATTGCTGATGCTCAGGGCTCTAGGGAAGTGCAAGTCCAAAGTAAAATACTGTTCAGAAAATATACAAGCATAGGTACAGGCAAGAAAACATTCAGAAAGCTCAGACAGATGTGAAAACGGGTTGGAGTAAGCATGGGTGTTGGAAGTTGTGACATGGAGGTATCACTGCATAAGTAGGGTGTTTCCAGTGGACTTACAAGGAACAATTCCTCCCAAGCAGTGCTTTCTGTAGGTACATCTGCCCTACCTGAGGCTCCCTTAATATTAGATTCACTCTCCCATAAGCAAGACTGGATAGTGCAGCCCCAGACAGGAGGTGCTTTCTGAAGTTCCTATAACCTGGCCCAGTGTGTCTGCATGCTGCAGGACATGGCCTGACAGGCTGACATGCTGACAGAACATCCTGGGGGATGCAGGGATGGAGATGGGGGAGGTAACACACCCTTCTTGAGAAGATTCGGCCCAGGTATGACCAGCCTCTTCCCACAGTCATTCTTGCATCAGTTTCAATCATCATGCATCAGATCTTGCATCAGATCAATTTTCTTTTGATTTTCCCCAAGAACCTGTGCGAACAGGACAGTTTACTGTTCAGACAAAATTTTTATCTGCAATTTTTTCATGAGATTTATTTTTTAAAAAGGTATTGGGCATTGCCAAAAATACTTGGGTTGAATTAACCACTAGCCTAATGCTATTTGTCGGTTCCCTTGTCAAGCAGAGATACCAGAAAGAGCAAGGCTTTGCTCTTCTCAAAGTGACATGAGAAAGGATGATTTCCTTAAGCAGACTGTGCTCCAATGTTATTTTTTTCCCGTCTTCAATAGAGTCTTTAATGGAAGAACAGATTCCAGAAAAAATGGAATTTGTGAAAGCACTAGACTTAAATCAATAACTCTTAACATTTTTTATTCATAGTATCCAAAACACTGATGCTCACTTTTCAAGGTCAATTTTAGGAATTAAAATTACTCTTGTTCTATTTTTAAATAAAAGCAAGCAATTTTTAGTTTTGCTAGTCAGAAAATGGAACAAATTAGATAATTGGTTATTGATAAACTCTAAGCCTTGCGTTCAGACAGAAACAATGACTAGCCAATAAGTATCTCCATACATAAATTTCAAAGGTCAGTAATCTGTCTAACACTACTCACATAAACTTGATAGTGCTCTTCTAAGTTCAAAAATCTGATTTACAAAGATGGTTTATTTACATAGACTTCAGTAAGACTTCCAGTTAAAATTATTAATAAATTGAAAACCAACTAGACAAACAAAATATGTTTATATGTTGCTATCTCTTACAAGAGGGGCTGTTTCTCATTAGGACTCCTGACCTCCTGCCCTTAGCTGAGCACTATTCCATGCCTTTAGTGACTGTCAAGAAGAACAAAGAAATCACTGAGGAGGTTTGCAGTGACAGAAGGTGGGTGGTTTGATAAAACACTACTGACAGACCGGCTCTGCAGAAGGATCTGAATTGCTTGATAAATTGCTTGCGTTCAAAGTAATGATTGCATCCACACAGGGACAAGGTCATGTTTGGAGTATAAAAGATGTAAGTCACATGTACAGAATGAGAGAAACTGTGCCCTGGGAGGTGCTGTCTCCCAAAATGAGGTGGCAGTTAGATGAAGTAATTAGCTGCATCGAAGTTCTCACTATGCTGCTGCAGAAAAAAAAAAGCATAAATACATTCTTCTTCAGTGTATCAGTGGGAAAATGGAAGATATGATCAGAGGGAGGTCTTTTGTGGTGGTGAGATCACTACCAGTCTTATCCAAGTCTTATATGGAAATTTTTGTAAAAGATTTTCAAAACCTAAAAGAGAAGTGATACAAGAACGCTTCTATAAAACCTGTCTTGTAGAATAAGCTGGAAGAAATGCAGTCTGTCAGTAAATACAAAACTAAAAAGTGACATGATTGCTGTTAGGTGTCTGCCTAAATAGAGCAAGCAGGGTTTTAACCTGCCAGGCAAAGATATGAGTGTAAGTGCTGGAAGATAAAATAGCAAAGGTAAACCTAGAAGGAAGATGCTCATTTTAAAGACATAGGTGTGTGGTAAACCACTGAAATTCATTATTAAAGGCATTGAATTCTTTTCTGTTCAGTCTCTGTAAGATGGGATATTGGTTTCTAAACTAATCCTGTTCAACCATCAAATTTGGGCTCTATACCAAAATAATTGGACATGTTACTGTCACCTGGGTTTTATGGGAAGTCTTATTTCATGATCAATGTCTTTTACAATTTAATTCTGAACAAATTAATTGGTGCTAATGGCTGGAATCCTGATGTTAAAGTATTATGCAAAAAGTATTAAAAATAGTCAAAGGGGTTTTTTAACATCTTCATCTAATGCTGTATTAATTACTATGGAATCTACATATTGTTGAGGAACAGTTGGCAAATTAAAGAAATGTGAAAAGAGGTCTTTTTATATATATGGAAATGTAATAAATTAATATTGAAACTAGTTGCAGTGCAATTCTAAAAAAAAACTTCTGTAGATTACATTTATATTGCATTTATTTATTGTATTTAATTTATAATGACTGCAATTATAAATGTAAATATGTCCAAAATCAGTTGGCAAAAAACCCAACTGATGGAAGGCTGTTGACATGAAAATTGATCATGGGGCTGTGGGCTGAAAAGTTGGTTGCCCTAGTTATTTGTCCTTTCATGATTGGTAAGGTTTTTTTAGTTCTTCAGATGGAATAAGCCAGTGGGAAACAACACTAGTGAAATAAAATTCCCTTTCAGCATCAGACTCTTAGGCAAATTGTGTTCATCAGAAGGGTCCAAGAATGGGATTTGCATCCTGAGGGAGATACTCTTCTTTTACTTCGCATTGTACATAACACTCGTTCTCCTCAGAATCCAAACTGGAAATGAGCATTTGCCACTCCCTCACAGAGATCATTGGCATCAGGACAGGAAGCTGTTGCTGGGATCTCATGATCTACTTCAGTGAGCAAATGTTCATCACTTGTATATACATATAAAAGCCATCTTTTTATATCTTGGCCTCTTGGCTCCTTTCACTTTCTTTCTATGCAGAATGTGAGATGTTTCCAATTTATTGTTCTCAGCCTCCTTCCCTCAGGAAGGAGCTAATGAGATATGATTTCTGTGAAAATGTTACTGTAAATGCTTGGGTTAAGCTACACTGGGTAAATGTGGTTATGCCAGCACGCATTCACTTTCAGGGGAGACTGTTCTGGTGGGAGGGGGTTGACTGAACATAGGTTGCACTGACACAGGTGCAGTTCTGCAGATGCCAGTTTTCATTAGGAGTATCCTCTTGATACCCCCATGATGATAAAGTCCCTGGTGTGAGCCTGACCTTGTCACCATTCCCATCTTTTTTACTACTGTTGGGGGCCAGGCATGTGAAAGAGTTACAGTGCATCACCTCTTTCACTATTTAAAGTCTCTTTTGTTGCAGTGATGACAAAGTAAGATAGAAATGCCCTGTAAAACAGCCATATGGGTGATGTAACCCCATCCTTATGCTACCTCTTCATGATGAAGTCACTCCTGTCCTACCACTCCTTCTCTTTCTTGTGTGTCTGAACCTTGGGCATTGTGGTGGTCAAGGCTGCTGCAGGACTGTTGTTCTGAAAGGGAAAAGCTTGTTCAGAAGTTGTGTTTGTTGGGCTGAATGGCAGCCAATGACCTCCCCTTCCCAGGATGGAGAAGCTGTACTTGGACAGTGACCTCCAGGCTAGATTGAGATAAGGCAGCTGATGTTCTCTGGGATCTCATCATTGCTCTGTAAGCAGAGACATTGCTCAGAAGCTGCCACCCAGCTTCTGTTCAAATCTTAATCTAGATGGAAGAACAGCAGCAGTTAGCTATAGCCCCAACCTGCTGGTAGACTTCCCGTGCAGAACCCCCTCACTGTCACCTCACTAAGAAGTTCTCTTAGATCTGGTTGCCTCTTTGTTCCAGTTTGCCTCTCCCATCTCTTCCCATATGACAAAATATTTTTGCTCTACCTTGGTTACCTGTGTGTGTCCCCCTCCACACATTGGTCAACACCGTGGTTTACCTCCAGTGCCATTCATGGAATCTTATCCCCCGCATCCTTATTGCATCCCTGGATACCTGCACTACCTTCTGCCTTTGCCCATTCCCAAGAACCTGCAGAGCATGTCTCTGGCACTGGTTTCTTGTGCATTGCATAGCTCATGGTGCCCCATACAATCCTTATAGCACTTTGAGCAGCCAAGGGCTGCTCCTTCCCTCCCTCTGACTTTCTTGGAGGAAATTAAGAAAAAAATGGTACGTTTTGGCAACTGGAGCAATCTCAGCTCTACATGGAATCTGTGTGATGATCACACTATTTAAAAGTTGCATTATTTCAAAAATGAGAATGGAAGATACATTCCATTTTCAGGGCAGTTGCATGAGTTTCAAGTCCTGGAATCCTTAGAACTTAGCAAGCTCCCCCCAGTTATTGTCTGCCTCAGCAGCTAAATTTAGACAGCTGGCAATGTTCTTTCCCTTAAGACACAGGTACCATCTGCATTTGCAAACCATGTACATAGCTGGCTGAACACCACTCCTGTTATTGTGAGCATGTCTCTAAGTTCCACTTAAATTAGTGCCTAGTCTCTGTAAGTGAGAAAATGTTGCAACTCCAGTTGCAAACTCTTCAAGTTCTTCCAGATGGATGTTTTCTGGGCTGGCAAATTAACTGTCCCCATTCTACAACCTGGGAGTTGGGAGAGTGGGGAGGTTTCAAATCAAATAGGGTATTTAAAGCAGCTGGGAGAGGGCAATTATAAGTGCAAGAGAGCTGACACTCTTCATTAACTGTAAACTTTAACACACCAGTGGTTATTCCTGTTGCCTGTCTTAAACTGGAGGTATCACAGACTGGTAGATTCTTTCTTGGGGATTGATGTTCTTTACTTTGCCACATATAACGACTGTTCTTCCCTGATCAAGCCTGTGCCACTGCCATTATACCACCAAAGCATCTTATTTTACACAAGCTCTTTGTTTCTTGTGCAATTCCATTTGACACCTAGCTCTCCCCAGCTGCTTCTGCAGCAGCCAGACCCAGGTGTTACACAAGAAGGCAGCATGCCTTAGAGAACTAGTCAACAATTGTTTTTCCTTTTTGCTACATTTTTTAGATACAAAACCTCTGGAAAGAGGCCTGTTTCTTGAACTGATCAGCCATAAAAAGCAAAGGTGTTTTCAGCACCTTCCCCAGCCCATTCATGGGTGAAGAGGTTGAGTGGCTCTTCAGTAGCTTTTCCTTTTTCAGTTTCTTTTCCAAAAGTGGCTCTAAAGCGGGTGAACACACACCTCTTCTGACTCACCTAGGCTGTGAGCACTTGAGATGAGAAACAAACCAAGTGTCAGTTGGGACACTGCTCTGTTCTTCAAACATTTCTTTCAAAGAAGACACTTTGGAGTGTTTATCTACCTCATTTGTCTTTTGTTTCAGTAGCATTACCAGGCTTTGATACCATCTTTGCCACTGACTACTTTGCCTCACTGTGTGCAGCCTCTTTTGAGAGTCTTGGTCATTTGCTTTGTAGTAGAAACCTTCTGCAGTCAGAAAGACCCTTCTGCAGTCTGTGAGAAAACACCACAGTTTAGCCTTTCCAGAGTTTATTCAGAAACAACATTTGTGGTATTCATACTTTCTTATGGGCTCTTAAACTCTAAAGATCCCCAAGTGCTTTATTTTTTGATTATATGAGTCACTTCCCTGCTGTTTGACATGGGGAAGTCAGCAGCAAAAAAGGCCTTTTCAGAACATGTTGGGATGAAGCCAGATGTTTGGTTGCATAAAGGGAATTTCAGGAGGCTGAATATTTTTTCATAATCTGTAAATTGTCAGGACAGTGGGTGGGACTTACATACCAAATACAACAAATATCACTGAGGCATTTCTTTGACTGCAAGTCACCAGGAACTTCCCTTGCTCTCTTGTGGAAAAATGCACTATTTGAATCTGGTGCTGTGATCCTGTGTAAATAAATTAAGGCAGGAAAATACAACCATTGCTAGTTCACTCTTCTCTTGTAAAATAGCTCAAAAATAGGATGCACTGTGAGATTAAAGGTCAGAAAGCAGGGAAAGATGTGTTCAGTCCTTTTCCTGTTTTCTAATACCGTTCCCTCTCACACTGCCATTGATCTTCTGTGATAGGTATATGTGGAACCTTTAAGAGCTTGGCAGCAGCACAAGATTATTCTTGAAAATAGAAGATTTTCTACTGCTTATCTGGGGGGATTGGTGACAGATACCAACCATGTTTGTCTGGTGGGTCTGGCATCTCCTCCTTAGGCTAGATGGGAGACTCTGTGGTATCCAGTTGCATTTGTATTACAGCCACATAGTAACTGACGCAGTTCAGTCAGTAAGGACTGAATTTATTTATATTGTCAATTGCTGGGTTATATGAATGACACATTTTATTAATGGTTGTCATTAGAGATTTATTCATGACACTCTCAGAACTTTACCTGAAGCTGAGACCATTTTGCTACTTTCGCATTGAATAAGAAAGGGCTCTTTTATCCCAGTCTATTCAAAAGAGAAGCTTTTATTTTTATTTTTGGTTTTCTTGTTTCCCTTTGGTAAAAAGGGGAAAGAACAATTTGGAGATAGCTATCGTATATCTGCCTAGCTCTGCTTGGTAGTTACAGATGGGCTGCAAGAGGCTAGCTGAAAAAAACAAAATTGCATTTCCTAGCAGACAAGGTCTGAAGCTTCTAAAATCATGGATAATTTGCAAACCCCTAAAATCCTGTTAGAGTTTATTGTGAAAAAATTGCCTCAGTTATTTCTCAGCTGGAGAACATGGGGTACCTTTCTCTCGATCTATTTCCCTGTAGTTGCCTGCTCACCCCAGAGTGACTAGAAGAGAAAATAATTTCTGGAGAGGCTGACCAAAGTAAGCCAGATGTGCTTCCTGATTTCACTGTTGTCCCCAGGATGGTGTTGGGATGCTTTGTGCTGGAGCTTCCATTTCTGATGGTTGGTGTGTTTGTGTGGATGCACACGCATGACCCACACGTGGCGTGTGAGCGGTCACGCGTGGTCCTGCCTTACAGAAGAGTTTCTGGGCCACTTTGCACACCCCCAAATGCTGAAGAGGCTGTTGCAAAGAACAAGTCTCAGCCACTTACAGAAAGTATCTTTATGGTGTCTGGTTCAGGTGGTACACCTGGCCTCTGCATGCTGCAGGTCTGACTTCAGCAACCTGGCCCAGGCCAGGTCTCTTCATTCAGCGTGTTGTGACATAAATACATATCTCTCCTTATGCTGTCAGCCGGTGGCAGAGTATTCCGGTGATGAGAACAGTGCTGGCACTTGGGACATAATTTATAGTATGCAAACACCTATTTTGGGTAATACTAAAATATGAAATAAAACACAAAATGGCTGACCATTGTGGCACTACCTTGCTTTTTGTTGCGTTTTTATGCCACGTGTTTTGTGTTTGGGTCACTATAACACAAACCTGCATCGGCAGTTCCAGAGGACAGCGCAAAGATTAATTTCTGGGAAATGTTTTTAAGTGTTATTTGCTGTATTGCAACTTCTTTATATCACACCTGACATTGAAAAAAAATGATGTTACAATGAATGTACATTTTGAACAAGCTGCTAATCATGTAACCTGGGGTTTGCAAGCAATCCCCATTTTACATTCACTTGCATGTCTTCTAGTGTTCAAAAAGAAAATTGCTTTATGTTTGGAGGTTTTATTTTTTCATATGCAAAGTGGTTCAATGAGTTACCTCATCTAGTGCACTTGCCTCGTAAAAATCCCCAGGGTTTCCTCCAACAACTCCAACAAATTTTTCAGTTTAATTACGAGTGCAACTAATTATCTGGCAACATGAAACACAGTAATGGCAAATTTCCTCTGAACAAGTCAGACAAGGAGGATTTCCCTGGGACTCTTCCCCCTTCAGCTTGGTCCTTCCTAGAAAACCCCTACCAGATCAGGTTCTTACTCAGCACAGCTGACTTCTGGTTATTTTTATGACTTAGGAAGATGTTTAGCTTTCAAAATATTATTATTATTCTTCTTTCTTGCTGCTATTAAGTTGCCTTTACAGTTAGGGACTAGAGGAATTTTTGGATTATCATTTCCTTCCACTTCACTCACTATTTCCCGAGTCTCCAATGAGTGATAAAAATGAAGTGGTCCCCATGCCTGCTCAGACAGGGAGCTCTGCATTGGCTCTCTCTGGAGACACTGGTGGGTACAGAGTTGGGAATCTGAGTGGCAGGCATTCCACCTTTACAGAGCTTTTGCTTCCATCCAAGACGCTAGGAAAACTGGCACAAACCTAACACATGAAAGCACAAACAGGGAGGAGCAGAGCACTTATCCAGCACAGGGCTTGATTGTCCTATTCACCTTGGTAAAAAGAATGAAGAAAAAGGCTGTGGAGCGTTGATGGTAAGATGCTGGATAGAAGAACATCTCTAACATTTATGGTGCTGATTCTTGGAACACAGAGATCCTGCAAGTAAGCATGGCAGCTCTAAGACCCCTGCTACTTTTACCTCATCTGATACTGGTTTGAAGAAAGAGCTGCTTCAGAAACTCAGATTCTAGGTTTTTTCCACACACTTGCCAATCCTGCCAGATCTCCCAGTCCCGATCAAGCTTAGTCTATGTTGGCAGAGGATAATGTCACTTCCAGGATATGCTAAGGTCCTGATAGTATCCAAATAAAAGCTGTTACAGGGAAGACTGGACTACAGCTCTTGCTGTCTGCGTGCCATCTGCATCTCTCAGGACTAAGGCCTCTTCCCATTCCCAGTGGAACAATTAACGTCGTGTTGAGAACTTGATTTCTGCTTCTCAGACTTTTCAGCTCCCATGAAGAATCTCAGGGACCAGCATATCCTTCCTTTGCATTACCTTGTGTCACCTGTTAGACTTCTGTTGCTGCTAAGCAGGAGAGTCCAAACCATATTCAACTAACTACAACTTGAGTAGGAAGTGAATATGTGTTTCTGTGGTCTTTGCTACTGAGAGGAGACAAAAGCTGTAGGTAACCTGTTGTGCTTACTGGTTTGCTTGAGAAACTCCATCTGCTGGGACCTGAGTTTGCTTGAAGCAGTGGATCTCAGAGCAGTCCCCTTCAAGCAGGTCTCCAGTATTAAGAGGTGCAGCAGAAGGGATTCCTCAAGCTGCCAGGAGTCCTCATGGACTGCTAGGGACAGAAGGTTTGCAGATACTGTGGAAGTTCGTCTCAGGGGGAAGGCAGCAGGGAGATGGAGGGGACGCAGCCTGCTGTAGCTTTAAAGGCAGTACTGTGTAGGGATCCGTTTGGAAGGACATAGTTGACTAAAGGGATCCAAAGCTTGTTTTCCTCGAGTCTTTTTATTCTTCCTTATCTAATCCCTTTAGAGCCTAAGGTCAACCCCTTTTTGTACTGCAATAACACTGTAATATATGCTTGCACTAATTCTTCTGGTATACCAAGCATGCAAGACCAATTTAAAGCTTTTTTTTCAGAAGAAAAAGACTGTATTATTGTGTATATAGAAATACTGAGAGAGAATTTGAATTCTGTCTCCTGTATAAAAGCATGCATTGATTACCTGTATGTAGATCATGCTGTAAATGCTGCAGAGTACTGTAAAATCCTACACTTGAAACCACAATGAACCGGCAATGTCATCAAAAACAAATGAAAAAGAAGCTGTGCAATGGATTTTGTGCCTTTTTTAAATCCATGTATGTTAATCTAGACAATCGGGAAAAAAAAAAAAAAAAAGAAAAAGAAAAAAACAAACAAACAAAAAAAAAAAAAAAGCTTGTATACTACCAAAACCTTATTAAAGAATCAAAGGCAGCATCTTGTTGATGGCTGGGGTTTTTATTTGCTTTCTTTTTTACTTCTTTGCTCTGGGAAGGTGTCCCCTTCTCATCCTTGGGTAGGTGGGAGCACTGCGCAAAGAAGTCTGGTAGAACAGTGAGTTCCATTATTGGTTACACGTGTAATCACTAAAAACTTGAAGTTAAGACACATCTGGGAATAGAAACAAAGACTGTTAGAGATGTGTTTTATGTACTTTTGGAAGGCCACACTGTGATTTCAATTCAAGCATGTGGGGGCTCTGGAACCTGTGGAAAAGGTGGTGGAAATTGCCCTCATGCAGAAGAATCACAAGACTCCAGCGCCTCAAAGGCAGAAAGCAGTTTGTGATGGTGTGGGAGGAAGAGCCTGCATAAGGCTGTGGTCTCAGAGGGTTGTACAGTGTGTGAGTCCCCTTTTCTCCTGAGAATTCTATGGAGGGTCAGGCAGGATTCTTCTGAGTCTGTCCTTAGCAAGGTCCAAAGCTTATCTTCTCCGTGCTTCAAAGTGTGTTTTAGTTTGCCCCTGAGTGTGCGGCAGATGTGTACATCATGTGTAGATCTGTCAGGCTCTGCCAAAGGGTCCAGTGATGCCATGGTTTAGAGCATGGTCTGAAACAGAACAGTAGATAGAAGAAGCACATCATTTCCTGAATTTATGTGAGATAAATATTGTGAGGGTTTTTTTCCTGTACCTGGTTGATTTTCACTTACAAGAGATGGGGGAGAAAAAATTCCAAATTCTAAAGTAAAAAGGAAAATTTATTAGGCTTATACAGGAAACTGTTCCCTTTCCCCCACATCAGTGCAGAGCTGCTTAGGAGAGCAGGCTTTTCTGGAGGACACTGAGCCCACTCTGAACCATGTGTTTCATTAGGAGTATAGAAATTTTGACAGAAAATAAACCCACTTGTCCTCGGGTCCAGAAGGTCCTCAGAGATCAGGGGGCTGGGTGTGGCTGGGCTCAATTGCTAATTTTTCCCAATTCAGCACTGTAAGTCTAGCTGAGTTCAAGAAGAGCTTTCACAGGCACAGATTCACAGAAAATCATTCATAGAAAATGTGGTCTTGACACTATGGGTCTGATTGTGTTCAATAAGAACTTGATCACAAATTCACAGATCACAGATTCACAAATAATGTGATTTATCAATACTATAGATCTGGCCAAGTTAAGTAAGAACTTCCATGATTCAGATTCATGGATGGTGCTTTTTCTTTGCCCCAATGCCCCCCTTCTTTTATGCAATAATTTTTGGTGCTTTCATAAGGGGTGAAACAATCACAAATCACATCATAGATGGGATTTTGGTGACTGTTGTAATATATTTAAAGCATGCCCTTTTCTCTTCATTTGCATTCTAAGGTGTGTGAAAGTTAATATGCAAATAAGTCTTAATGAAGGTCTTGGCTACTTTTGGTCAGAATTTTAAGTTGATACAAAACGTGAAATAATCACTTTAGTCCTCCTCCACCCATTAAAGCAGCAGTCAGTGGTGCTCCAGAGAGTCTTTGCACACATCCTAATCTTCTTAATGGGCCAGAGTTATAACACATCTTGTTCTGGAAGGGGAGGCTGATGGCTGCTACTGAAACAATATTGGGCTGTGAGGCCTCCACTTCACCCCAGACAACATCCAGTGGTTTGACCTTGCTCGAGCCATGTGCAGGGTCAGTGAGGGGCCCAGCATCATCCATTTGTCACCAACAGAAACCAACACCTAGAACTCAGCACATTATTCACCCTGTGGCCACAGCCACACAGTCAACAGCCATAACATTATTGCACACTGAGGGACATCATGGACTGCATATTTCTTTTTCTTGACCACAGGGGAGATCGTAAGGTTAATTTAACTTCATATAATTGATTTTGGGGGTATCTCTCTAGGGTGATTCCTTTTCCTCCTCTTCCACATCTTTCATTTCCATCCATACAGATCTTATGCATATCTGACAGATGATTACCTGGGTTATCATTGATAATAATCCACAAAATGTAATAATTACAACAAAAACTTACAACAAAGATTGTGATAAGCTCTGTAGCCAGCCAGTAAGTGAAAAACCTAACTCATGCAGGAGCTTGTTTAATGTCCATTTTCCATACTACATCAGAGATCTCTGTTTGCTCTTACTGTATACTTCATATGACCTAGTTGTTCACAAAGATCCTTAGTTACATTTGGTATGTGAATGGAGGTATCATCAGATGGACTCACACATCCACAATCTCCATTTTCAGGCCATAATAAAAGTCTAATTTTAGCCTGTTTTGCAAGGCCATTTTTGATGTTGCCTGCAATTGTACCTTGACTTCCTCCAGTGCCACACAAGTTGCATTAGTCAATGCTTTGATTTGTCCAGTAAGGTTATATAACATCATTTGATTTTGGAATGCTGTCAGCTGGGGTGTGAAAATAGATTCCAGAGCCCACCCCACCACAGGTCCACTTGTCACAAATACCTTGTTGGTAAAGACAAGCTGGCAGAGAAGCCCCCTTCTGCTGACCAGATGGCCAAGAGAGGGGACAAAGAAAAGCAAAACCACAACACAGCGACGGAGCCTTCACAATTACAGAGCTCCCTCTTCCCCTGAAAAGAGACTAACAGGGAACAGGGACAAAACCAAAAAACATGAAAGTACCATCTCTTATTGTCCAAAACCAAAAGTCAGTGCTGACAGGTTGTCCACTCTGCACCACCCAGCAGGGGCTCTCCTGGCAGTGGCAGTTCCATCAGCAGTGGTGGCTGGAACTGGGGCAGCAGCTCAGACTTGTGGAGAGAATGGGTCTGACTTTCTGGGATATCCTGGGCAGCAGCAATGAAAAGGTCCAAGGAAAACATCCTCCCCAGCTCCAGAAACAGGGATTGCTTATAGGAAGAGCTGGAAAAATAGTGTTAGGAAATTCTCTAAAGCCCAGAGAGAAAACAAAAGAGGGCTTCTGCCTTGTGTTGGTTCTGAAAACCTGCCCCAGACAGCTCTCTTGGCAGCCCTGGAAGAAATAAGAAAGAGAGCACAGTGTGCCTGTCCCTGTCTTTTAGAGGGACAGTGATAATCTTGGGAAGTTGGCATAGGAAGGATATGGAATACAAGACATATTTCTTGGATTACCCAGGACAGACGTATTGCCGTTGGTCTTTTGACTTCCTTTCAATTCAAACACACACACCACTGTTGTAAGAGGCTGCTTCCTCCAAAGGTGACAAAGTGCCAATAATCCCAATGCATGTTGGCAACACTGTCCCTCAGCAGATCATGTTCTGTCACTGCTGAGCCACTTGGTGTGCCCCAGGAGGGTCTGCTTAGCTCTGGACAAATCATGTCAGGCCTGGTGTCATTGTTAGTCAAAAAACACCAAACACCACATTGTGGCACTCACCACACCCTTGGAATATGCATTCCTTATGGTATATTAGTACACATATCCTGGGGATGATGATAAATCATATCAATCATTTCCCTATTAGTCACAAATATTAATGGTGGCTCAGGGATGTTGCAGTTCCATGTGGTTGTATCGTTCTTGTGCCACTTCAAAATATATTTTTCTTAGTTCCTGAAGTCAGATTTGTGTGGTTTTTTTCACATGATCTCCCAAGTTTTGGTGAAATCCATAATTAATATTTCCCAAGAGCTGGTGAGCTGGGAGACTGAGGGAGATGAACACACAGTGCTTTGAGTAATATTGTGTGTCCACCCAAAAGCTTGAATTAACTGCAGCATAGGATTTGAAGCAAGACCTGAACTTCCATCTGGTAATATAATCCCTTGGAGCATTTGACAACTTGGCATTAACTTGGGGATATTATGGAATGTGAAATGTCCATCAGATGTCTTCCTCCTTGGACCAGTCTTGAACCATCATGGCTGTGAGATGTGAGCCATTGCCAGTCTGAATTTCCTGTGGGAGAGGCAGTGTGCTGAACTGTTGTTTCATAATTCCACTGAGACGTCCCAGACAGACAGATCACTGTAGGTTCCTGAGCAGTACCTGCCGTAGTTCAGTGTCACTGAACTGCATCTGGGAGGTGAGAAGTCTCCTCAGGATCATACTCTATCCTCTCTTTATCTGTTCTGCCTGTTTCACAGGCAGGCCAATCCTCTTCAAGATCACAGAACCTCATTTTGGTATCACTGAAAGAGGGGGAGCCCAACTCCAGTGGTGTCTCCACCCCTCCTGGCCCCTTTTGCCATAGATTACAATGAGACCCATGCCCACTGAATCCCCATTCTATGTGAACAAGGTCAGTTGGGTGTATGGGACAGAGTTGTTGGAACAATCTCAGTTCACTTATTAAGAATTCTAATACATTCATGTGCACTTACATCATTCCTATGATTTTCCTTTCCTCAGTAGTCCATTAAGAGATCAAGCAATAATGAAAAGAAAACATGGTCAAGGAGGGGAATTATGAAAAGCATGTCCTTTATGTGTAGGGCAGTCATCCAAGTATGAGCAACTCTGTGGCAGTGCCATCATCTCAACAGTGTTTGGAGCTGCAGAAGTTGAAGTTGCAGTGTTAGCAGAAAACTATTAACAATCCATGATGAAACACCACTGTTGGTTTGTTTATTGCCTACACTGATGAATTATAATGCAAGTGATGCCTCTTTTTTCCAAATCTGTCATCACACAGTCCTCATAAGTGCTACTGTTGGTAGGGGGCATTCCTTTACATTCATAAACTTGGAAGAGGACAGTGGTATTGATGTTTTTAATAGGTTCATAAGTTTTGCAGACCCTGACCTGTCCCACATTCTTTCAGATTTTATTTCTATCTCTGGCAACCCTGTTGCCTTATGTTGTAAAACTCTGCAGAGTTCCATCTGGGAGTTTCTAGGTTTGAGCATAAAGTAGGTAATGTCCTAAAATGTTTGTTTGGGCAGCACTCACAAGCAAGTCAACCTTAGTTAATAATCTAAGACAAGTTTCATTAAGAGACAGAGTGTTAAAGTGGTGAAACGTGCAGACTTTGTGGGGAGCACATGCTCAGACACATGTAATGTCATAGGCATTCCTGGACAAGTGACCAACCAGTCAAGAGTCAGTGGAACGGACATTTGAGGCCAAACAGGCAGGAAAATGTGGCTACCTTAGCTCATGGCATAGTTCCTGCTCACAGGAGAGTAAACCTGACATAGGGCTGCCAGGATGACCAGGAACAAGAAACATAAGACATGAGGAGAGGCTGAGAGATCTGGGTTTGTTCTGCCTTAAAAGTAGGATTGACTGTGGCATCCTCTTTGTTCCTTGAACTGCCTGATGGAGGGAGATGCCATACTCTTCTCAGAGGTGCACAATGAAAGGATAAGATGTAATGGACCAAAGTTGCATGAAAGGAAAGTTAGATACAGGAATTAGATCTTAACCCCCCCACCTTTTTCATCATGAGGAGCCTTAAACTCTAGGACAAGATCCCAAAGAGGTTGTGAGATTTCCATCCTTGGAGTACTAAAAACTCAGCTGGATGTGGCCCAGCACAGGCAGATCTGTTCCTGCTTTGAGGGGTGGTTGGAGCAAAGATCTTCAGAGATTCCTTACATCTTTTTCATTCTACAGTTATAAGATATAGGCTAAGCCTCTCCACTTCCGATCTTCTGACATCTTCCCTTAGTTCCTCCCCATTCATACAGCAGAGCAGAAAAGTTCTTCTCTGGCCTTTGAGGAATTGTCCTAGAGCAGCTGGGTGTTATGTAGTACAAAAGACTGTCAAGACAGGACCCAAGTTTCTCTAGTGAGGGGCTCAAACTGGGAACACCTTGTTCAGCAGAATTTCTTGTAGTTGGATATTTGTGTTCTTTGGACTTTCTCCGTGGTGCATGTACAGTGGCAAAGCAGCAACTGTCTCGGGCTGCTTTACGGGAATGTGTTAAGCATTCCAAGTCTCCCAAAGGTAGGTAGAAGCAAAGCAGTCACTGTTGTGCTTAGGGTGCAATGTCCATACAGGGAAGTAGAACATACATAGAGAAATTGAAATGACAGACAGAAAGGCAGTCCATTTACTAAATGCTGCAAGGAATTTGCAGAGGTGGAAGTACATGGGGGTTAGAAAGTTAACTACAGCATGACTTAATGGTAGCAGAGGGGCACCAGAGCACAAGAAATAAAGAAATAAATAACTACTGTTTTTCTTACAGCAACACCCTGCTGTCCAGCTCTGTGTCATACATTATTGCTTAGTGCAACCTCATTTCAGAAAAGCTTTTGATGTCTTGCAAGGGAAAAGCTATTGAGGAAAGGGGGTTTTCTGGAGACAGGGCTGCTGGTGGGGCAGACTGCAGGGTGCAGAAACCATATCTCTGGCCTATATAGGATGTGTTCTGCAGGGCTGGATTCAGCTTACCTTGGCCACAGAGCCGAAGAGATGACACAAGCCAAAGGCTGGGAGGAGATTTGAAGGTCTACACAGATGCATATTTCACTATACAAGGAAAAACAGCAATTGTCCATCTGCATCATCAAGCACAGCATTTAGAAAATGGTGTAAGGTAGCGCAGCAGAGAAACTGTTGTTGGGATTGTGGAACTCTTTCCAGTGCGACGCTCAGCACAAGGCAAGATGTTGGTCAGGTCCCATTCCCACTGAAGTGCATCTGTTTGTTTAGGATTCTAGGAATAGCACTGTGGTTGTATTTCTTGGGAAAAACAAACCCAGCCAAAATGCATCATCCAATCCTAGGCTGCTGAATTAATTAATTTCCAAGAAATGCCTGAGGGAAGAAGCCATGTGGGTAATTTCCTTTGCAAAGGGTGGTAAGTGCCTCTTACCCATCCAAGTTCCACATCTGCCATACTGATACAAAAGGTAGAGTGGGTCACTGAAAGCCCAAACCAGGCTAATATAGGGCCATCTTCAGGGCCAGGATTCAGCTTTAATGGAAGAAGAGAAGCAACTTTGAATTCCAGAGGTACTGCCAAAACCAGCCTGTATTTTAATTTATAAGATATGAAAAGAAATAGTAACTGGATAGCAACTTACCACCACACAGAACAGCTTAATGCTGCCCACCAACCTATTTGAAATGTCTCTGTTGTACAGGAGCATAAAAATATTATATTTTTCAGGCTCACCACATGAAGATTTTCAGCACAATATTTAATTGTGCCATTGGACTGAAAAGCCACTGAGGACTTTTTGTCCTCAGCAGAGATAAAACAATCTATTCCCATGGTCAGGTGAATGTGATAGCTGTTAGCAGCTCTGGAGCTCACATGGTTAAGTGGGTGCATGTTTAGTTGCGTAGCCTAAATATCCTCTGGCGCTGTTGAATGCCGCTGGAAAACGCAGATGTTTGGAGCCCTGCTGTTCATGATTAGGACTTTTCAAGGGGAACATGTGATGCGTTATTGACCGGTTGATTTTATGGAGAGGTTACAGTTTGCAAGCCCTAACAGAAGTGTGCTGTAAACGATTTGGTTTTAAATCCATTCTGCAGAGTGGTGCTGATGTGATTTTCATTTGCAACTGATTGTTAATTAGGCCACGCTTGACAGGCATTTCCTATTTATTTTGGTCTTGTTTGGCCAAGTGTGTGCAAGCTCCTGTTTTCCTGTAGGATCATTTGCAATCATTTCACAGTCTGCTACTGCCACAGGCTGCTGCTGGAGAAACAGTGCCCCCACCACATGTCCTGTCTGCCCTTCACTTCTCTGGGTTGGACACCCCAGGGTCTGATAATGACATCTTATGTGCTAGCTTTCATGACTTGCTGATGATTTTAGTGGAAGCAGAAGCCTGTAAGAGACAGAATGAGGGGTTGCTACAGCGATATGGGAGCAGAAGAGGGGATGGAAGGTGCACCAGGAGAACACAGTAGCACTAGAAGTGTTACTGCCCCAGGGACAATGGTGGATGGTAATGGAAAGTGATGGGGAAACTTATGTAGCTCAGAGGTGCTCCTTGAGTTCACTGTGGCCTGGGTATAAAAGAGACTTGCTAAGTGGTCCAGTAAGGAAGAAGTGATTATGTGAATATATAAATACTGAAATAAAAATGTAAATGCTGAAGAAGATTGAGAAATATGAAAAATCTTGAGGAGCTGCCTGAAAATGGCTGTATTAGGTCCAGGTTAAAGACTGCTAACAAAGGAACTTCTTTGGAACATTTTTTTTTTCCTTCGTTGATAAGTATCTGTGAATCTCTCCTTTCTAAGGTTTATATGAATCAAACAATAGAGTGATGACTGCTCAGGCATGTATTTTGGAAGCATGATGGATTATATGCTGTCCATGGAATCTTCCTGCTGCTGTTGGTCCTGATGTCTTCTGTGTCAAATGTCTGAACGCTAACTCACCCTCTCTTTTGTCACATTTGTCTTCCTGCAGGCATACATGCTGAAGTCATTTGAAATGAATGGCCTGCCCAAGGCGGTCCCTTTAAGTTTGCCTTACCAGGACTTCAGAAAAGATATGTGCAACTACTGGGAAAAGCCTAAGTTATCCCAGCGAATAAAGAAGGTTGATTTCTCAAACATTGTCTTGACTGCTCCTTGCAAACCTCTGGAACCTTATCTGGAAATGAATGGAAAAGAGGAGGAGGAGGAGGAAGAAGAGGAGGAAGACTATGAGGAGGAGGAAGATGAACAGGATGAGGGAGAGGAGGAGGAGGAGGGCAATGAGATTGACATGCACAGTGATTCCAGCAGCGACCTAAGTCAGAAGAGCACAGAGCGCAGCCAGGAGTGCGCACCGTCCACACTCCTGGCTGATGACCAGAAGGGGTCCAAGGGTCGAGCATCCACTGCTGATGGGGACCTGGAGCTGGAGGAAGGCTCAAAAACATTAGTGCTGTTTTCACCGGGTGATCTGAAAAAGTCTCCAGTGGCTGCAGACTTACCTCCAGAAGTTGATCTGGGCACTCTTGCTGCACTGACACCGCAGAGCGAGCGGCCGCAGCCCATGGGGAGCCAGCTGGACGTGTCTGAGCCAGGGACCCTGTCCTCAGTCCTTAAATCTGAACCAAAGCCTCCCGTGGCAGTGGCTACAGCTTCCTCCCCATTTACCAAAGTCGAGCGCACATTTGTTCACATTGCTGAGAAGACACACCTGAACGTGATGTCTTCCAGCGGGCAGCTGATGCGGCACGAGGAGTACTGCCCCCCAGGACAGTTCGAGGAGGTCATCATTGAGGAGGAGCTGGAGGACAACCTGGTGCTGGTGGAGAATGGAAGCATTCATTCCGGGCTGGAAGGGGCAGAGACGGAGAGCTGCGCGCTTTCGGCCAATCATGTCGAGACCACCTCAGAGACTGTGGGGGAGCAGCCGGCCCTTCCCAACGGCATGCCAAAACTTCCCGAGGACAAGCCAGAGCTCTCCGGAAAAGTGGCGCTCTCACTGGATTTGGAAGAGCCTGACAAGGTGGCTACAAGGGAGCCTGGCCTCGAGAAGGAGGCATCAGCGACAGAACACCTGAAGCAAGCAGAGACCCTCCTTGAGACGCCACAGCAGGTCCCCAGGAGGCCGCTGGGCTCCAGGTATAGAAGTCGGATACCCATTTTGTTCTCTGAGGAGGACACTGGCTCAGACCTTTCAACTTCACTCTCAGCCAAAGAAAGGCTTTATAAGAGGGCAAAGCAACCTGACCTGGCTCGCCTGGTGATGGAGAAGAGACAGAGCCGCCTCCTCCGGCTGGCCTCAGGTGCCTCCTCCTCAGCATCCTCCAGTGACGAGCGGCGGCGAGCCTCCGAAACCCTGTCAGCCACGGGTTCTGAGGAGGACACCCATGACTCTGATGACTCCATCCCAAGGAAGGGAGAGAAGAAGGCTGCGCTGCTGGGAAGAGACGAGAGAGCCGTAAGCACAAGGAGCAGAATTCCTCGTCCCATCGTGCCGGTGAAAACGCCGCTGGAGGTGACGAGGTCAGAGAGCTCCGTGGCCACTGCAATGGCAGGGCTGTGCAGCTCCCCACAGGATACAGCTGCTGCCTGCAGGTAAGACCAAAATGGTGAGAAATGCAAAGAGCTAGGCTTGTTGAGGAGACAGCCAGGGTTTTGCTCACCTCCCATGACTTCATCCTTTACTCTGCTTGACTGCATAGTCCATCCTTGTTTCTTATGGTCATTTCAGCCTGCAGGTGTGTGAAATACCTCTCTGTCTTCTTTTTATGAAGCCTCTCTTCACTTGCCCTTGCTTTGAGACCTTTCCTTTTACAAGCCCTTTCACTTGGTCTGATAATGGCAGATGCCCCCAGTGTTGAGCTCTCAGCTTTGAAGCGAAGCCATGACTCTGCAGGGAGACCTGGCCTCCTGGCCTGACTATTGCACTTAGAGCAAGGGCAGTGAGGCTGCCAGCTGGGATTGCTTCAGTTGGTTTGTCTTCCATCACAGTTACTATCAGAGGCCAACTGGTGCAATCCAACTCATGCCCATATTCCCAAATTGTATCTCCTGCCTTGGAAGAGGTTGTTGCGTCCATTCTGCATGTTAAGAAGAGTCCCAGATACCATGCCTGCATGTTGACTGACAGAGTGCTGGAGGATCAAGGCAAACACTTAACAACACTTAAAACAGTGCAGTTAACTGCACTGAGTTAGAGGATGGTGTTCAAACTGCTGCCCCATCTGGTTCACAGCATAGGTTCTGCCATCCTAGTGCTGGAGACTCCTTGTAATTGCCTGGCAACATTCATGCCAATCCTGCCAGAAGCCTGAGAGTCCCTTGCAAAATTCCCCTTCATCCTCCCTATCTTCTTCCTCTGCAGGCTTCAGACACAGAGACCAGCTGGAAGTGTCCCATACGAGGGCCGAACAACACAGGTACAAAGTCGGCTTCCTTCGTCACCGAGTTCCACTTCTCTTCCTCCACGGAGCAGCTCGCAGAGGTCCAGTGGTGCATCCCCTCGGAGCCCTGTCCTTCCTTCCAGGAACCCCAGTACTTCCCCCAGAAGCCAGCTGCTGCCTCGGAGGGAAAGTCCTTCCCCCTGCCGACAGCATAAACCAGGGACTGCTCCTCAGCGAGTTCCTCCTTCCCCTCGACCTCAGCCCTCAGCTCAGGCCCCGGGGCCTACAGGAGATTCCCTGCCATCTCCTGGTGTGGCCAAAAAGCGACAAAGAGGAAAAACCCAGACTCAAAGTCCAGCAACCAAAGGAAAGCAGGTGTCCCTGGAAAGTAAGGCAGCTGCCAGATAATGACCTTCTTCTGCGAGCCCAGCAGACTGGGCAATTTCTGCGTATAGTATACACTTGAGATGCTGCAGCACAGCCTTCCATGCTGGACCCACGAGTGTATAGCAGTAGCTGTACTTGAATGCTTCACTCACTCTCACCCCACACCGCAATCAGCTCCCACGGGCCTGGCAGCCTCTGAGCCACGGAGCCTTTCCAAGGGAGACACCCAGCCCGCAGCTCACGCTTGCTAATGCACAGCACCAAACCGTGACCCAGGCAGCCTGCCCAGTGCCTGACCTGCCTCCCTCCCCAGGGATTCCCATCTCTGTTAGCAATACCAGTCCTCGACACCGACTCCAGCTGTGGAAAGAGGAGCAGAGGTGACAAGATCAAGGCCTGCTAAAGAGGAAGGCTCCTGTCCTTCAGGCAGCTGCTTCCTTTCTCCTTGCTGGGAAAACACCAGCCTTGGTCGCCACCATCTCCCTGAGTGTTGGCTCACCTCCCACCACCCGTGTTAGCAAGGGATTGCCACTAGCTTATTCAAGAGGGATGGATACATCCTTGTGTGCTGAGATAAGAGAAGGGGTAAGGAGGAGAGGGCTCTTCTTTCCAGAGATGCCTCTAAAGGTGGGAATTAGGAGACAGGCAGGTGTTGCTGGATACTCCTACCTGCTCCGGTGTGTCCCACAGAGGAGTTTGTCTAGCACTGCTGCTCAGACACTGCTGCTGTTTCAGCAGATGTCTGTGTGGTGAGTATTTAGGTGGAAGTAGGGATGTGTTGGCAGCTTGCTAGGAAACCAAGAGCTTTTGCTAATTAATGTAGAAGGGAGCACACTGCAGCCACTTCTGTCACAAATACCAAACTGTGATCTGTGGACACCACATCCCCCGGCAAGGGTGGTTCCTCTCAGCCTGAGCGTGGTTGGTGCCACAGACCTGTAGTCCACCAAACACAGCTCCATCATGAAGATGTGAATAGTCACTTGATGCCTTTAGCCTGGGTGCCCCTTGCACCTGAATTCCTTGTGTTTTATTGTCACGCTCTTGGTGTTTGTGAATTTTGGCACTGTGGATGAAAGTTCCCTACATGGCAGGGTGGGAAATTATTATCCTGTAGTATACCCAAAACCTGCTGCTTTGCAATGAGAGGTTTGCTGGCATGCCGTGGCCATGTGCATTTCTATCTGA
The DNA here is from genome assembly GCF_971803275.1 of Cyanistes caeruleus. Taxonomy (NCBI): domain Eukaryota; kingdom Metazoa; phylum Chordata; class Aves; order Passeriformes; family Paridae; genus Cyanistes; species Cyanistes caeruleus. Next base: position 109,639,263 of record NC_141702.1, read on the forward strand.
GGGAACAGTGGGTTGAGTGGCAGAGGTGTTCACCTTGGTGTTCCTTGGTGTTCCCCTCTGCCACGTGTTCATCCACGTTGAGGATGAACAATGTGAACATAAAATCAAGGGCTGTGCTCTTGAAGTAATATTATCTGAGCAGAAGCTTAACACTCATCTAGAACTAAATCAACCAACTGTTTAGCCCCCAGACTAATTAGGAAGGCTTGAAAATGGAGGCAAGGAGAACTGATACCTGTCTGATCTTGAAGAGATCTTGCAGTAGACAAAATTTTCCCCACACCTTGCAGGAGAAAACACTCCAGACCCAAATACTTTGTGTACCATTGTCATGCCTAAAAGAGGCTTTGCATGAGGTAGAACAAAAATACAGCTGCTCTGCACACCCATTCCTGCAATTGCAATTAACTGCAAATATTTGCTATTTGCAGACAACAAAGCTTACAGAGGAATCTGAACAGTAATAACTTTGATTCATTTGAACATGAATGCAAACAGTCACACTGATGGCCATCGAGTTCAAGGAATCCTGAAGCTGCTCATATCTACAGAAGTCCTGGAAAGGAGTATAAGAGCTGTGACAGGGTGGCTGGGAGAAAAAGGTACTCCTTGCACCTGAACAGGGAAATGTGTAGAAACAGGAGACAGGAATTACCTCCTCATATGACAGTCTCAGTGTTGTCAACACTAAGAATTTATTTCACCTAGCTCAGTGTTTTCCATTGATGTGGTTCACCCTGGTCGAGTAAGCAGCACAGCTTAGACTGAAAATATTCCCTCATCTTTGCAGAGCAGCACTGGGAACTCAGAGGGAACTCAGGCTGTGGTCTGATGGACTGAGCTGATGTTGCTATCAAAAGCAGCATCCCTCCAAGTTCCAGCTACTTCATTGCACAGTCCCACCACATTTACACTGCAGCAGCTGTTTGATAAAGTGGCTGGAAATGCTGATCCAATATGACATAAACTGCTCTGATTCATCAGTTTGATTTTCATCTGGTTCATTTCACCACTCTGGTTCACCATTTGGTCACACAACAGAAGGACACACAGCGACTGTGACCACTTCTTCTGGTGGCACTATAACTTTCTCTGAGTTTGAAGTGTGGGTCAGACTAGAACCTAAGTATGTGCTGCAGGTTTAGAAACTAGAAAACAGAATAAACTCAAAGACAGATTCTTTCCAGAAATAGAAATCATAATGAGACTCCTAATAATTTATTGGAGGTCTATTCATTTTAGAGTGCTCAGATGGTAAGACTTGGTTGTGAAGCCTTTACCAGATGGCCCATCCAGGTCTTAATGCACATGCCAAAAATTACATGGAAAGAGCTTTGAAAGAGGACTACAGGACTATTAACAGGGTTAGCAAGCCTGCCTCATCATGGGAAGCAAATAAAGCACAATCAGTGTATTTGTTCAGGAGAAAGTTTAAAGGACAGTTTTCTGTAGCCCTATGTCAGAAAGGAAGCTCCAGGGCAGAGACAGGGCTGGGTTGGACAGGGCCCTGAGCATCCTGGTCTAGTGGAATGTGTCCTGTCCATGGCAATGGGCCTGAATGATCTTTAAGGTCCCTTCCAACCCAAACCATTCTATGGTTCTGTGGTTCTGTCGTCTTCCTCTGGCACGTGAAAGCAGGGATGTCAGAGCAACCAAGAACAGCAGATAAAGTCAGGCAAGCTTTTAATTGTGAAGCAACCATCCAGTGAAGTCTTTCACAGGACTATGGGGACTTTTTCTAATTAAAAGGTTTCTGTGAAACTGAGCTCTCATCTAAGAGGTCTATCTACCATGACCCAACCACAAGAAGCAGTCAAGATTCTGGTGACACAAGGTACCGTCTCTCTCTGTGGTGCAGTAGATTCCTGGTCCCACCAGGATACATGCCAAAGCTGGTGTATACTGGAGAGCCACCTGACAGGTCCCACAGGTTTCAGAAAGCAAGGGAAAGATGCAGCACAAAAAATAACAGCTCTTCACAGTGTTGTTTGACAGGGCTGGGCTGAGGGTGCAGCTGGGTCCATAGAGATATGAGACCAGCATGAGTCATCTCTCCTCATGGCTGTGCTACCAGACTCCCTGCTCCTGCACAGCCCTGCTTCTCAGCTGTCCCTGACATGGAGGGCAGCAGGAGAGTGCATCAACGGCATGGTGTGCCCCACATCATGTCCTCCTGGATGGAGGTGCTCCTGTCCAGGGGAGCAGCACACACAGAATTTCATCTGGGTCCTCTCTTCTGCTGCTGCCCTGCAGGAATGTGAAAGGGCACCTGCCATAGCTGGAGCAAACAGAGGAGAGCATGTCTGGGGACAAGATGGGATGAGGCCTGTGAGGTTAGGGAGAAGTTAGATGGTTGAGGAATGCCAGAGGTTCTAGTCTGGCATCATGGGACATGGTAGGCTGTCACATCCCAGGAAGGTGGGAGAGGCAAAACCCTGTTGTTCTCTGCTGTGAGTCTCGTGCAAGCTCTGGCAAGCCTTGAGGGCGCACAGGGCTGCTCAAGCACTGCTGGGGTTGTGTGGCTGTGTCCACACAGGGGATTGTGCCCATGTGTGTTTTGAGGGAACTCCTGGGACAGGCCACCCCTGTTCCTTCATCTGTGCGTTCATCTGCATGGGTAGGGAGAGGCAGGTCTTGTTCATCTGTGTTGGGACTACAAGAGTCTTTGGGACGGCCTGGTGTCATGCTGAGTCCTTACTGCAGAGGCCAGCCAGGATGGCTGGTGAAAAGGAGCCAGTGGCCACTGGCTGGCCAGGAGCTGCCAGCAAAGAAACATGGATACAGGAGGGATGTGCCAAGTGGAGAATCTGAAAGGCAGTCCTCAGTGCTAAACCAGTGTGGCAATGGATTATTATGAGCAGAGGGAGAAAAAGGACAGATGGCACCAGTCAGACTGATACTGTGGAGAGGCTCAAACACACGGATGGATGGAGCTGCTTAACTGGTTTGTCTGGTTGGCAGCACAGGCACTTCTGTTTGCCTTGGTGCAAAAGGTGTTTCAGTAGCAAATATCTCCAGGTCAGTTGTGCTTGGAATTAGTGAGAGGCAGGAGACTTTGCTTGCCCTTTTTAAAGTAAAGAATATTATAAAATATATATTATTATAACAATATAAGTAGTGACCATTATATATAGTGACTAAAGGTTAAAAAGGATCCTGCTACCTTCAGAGAAGTCTCACCTGTGACTTCAGATGTGTGCAGGGCTGACTGCTGTGTGCAGTGAATGTGGATGGGAGAACAGGGTACCACTCTACCAAAGTGCATATCAGCTGTGAGGCTCCACCTGCCTGAGCATGAACCAGGGCTGAAACACACCAGCCTGGGTGGCTGATAGCTGTCCTGCTTGCCACCAGACCTGCAACAGCTGCTGGACTGACATGCAGCTGTGTGGGGCATGGAACAGGATCTGAAGCATTGCTGTTCATGTGGCTGCCCCTGGCTAACACAGCACTGAGAGTTTGGTGGTGAAACATTTTGATCCAAAGCAGGTTGTGTTGGGGCAAGAAAACGTTTCACATTTCTCCTTTCCAACACAGAGGTGTTTTCTCACTGTAGATCCTGTGTAAGAAGATGGGTCACTGATAGCCTGGGCAGCTCCAGTAGCAGTTCAGTGGTCCCTCAGCACATGGCATGATCCCACCACTATTCCATGTGCACAGACACCAATGCCCACCTAAGGCTTTGCCCCACACATCAGTCACCTCCAGTTAAATTAATCCTGTGAACACAGTAAAAGTCCCATTGTGGACATATTGAGTTTGGTATCAAATGAGTTTCTTCTGGCTGAACTGAAACATGCCAGCGCTCCAGCATTGCTAGGCTGGTTTCACAAAGCCCATGGGGACCACCTAAGAGTTTGCAAGCACCTTTGGTTCCACCTGTTTGCCAGCTACTCCTGCACCTCCACATGAGGAAGAGAGCTTGGGCTGCTGTTCAGGCCCTTTGCTCACGTGGCACGTGCCTGTAACTGGGCTGCTGGGTGGAAGCTCTTGGGCTCTCTGTGTGTAGGCTCCCTCAGTCCTCTGCAGAACCCCCAGTGGCTGTGCTCTTCAGCAGCAGCAGCAGGTGCTGCATTCCAAGGGGCTGGGACCATTCTGGCAGTGGCAGCAGAGCCAGCTGATGTTAAGACCTCCATGAGCATTGGGGTTGGTAGCTTTGCGAGACCAGGGAATAGCTCTGCCTGCATGCTGAGGTGAGCTCAGAATCCCATGAAATGACAGTGATTTATACACCATCACTCTCCTGTCACTTCATTCCTAATATAGCTCCTCCAGCAAATCTTATCTTCAGAGTCACTGTAGGTTCCCTCCAGGTCAGTCCCTTTCTGCCTAGGGGGTTGAGGCCCTGCCCCATGCAGGCCAGTGTGCTGGTTCACAAGGAGGAACATTAATCCCTTTTATTTCTGGAGCTGCAGATGACTGGAAAGCAGGTTTAAAGTAAACACTGATGCCCTCTGTGCTGAAAGAAGGAAGGGAGCTAGCAAATCCAGAGCTGGGTTCCTGGCAGGGACCAAGATAATAATTCCTCCTGCTCTTAGCTCCTGAACCAGAGGAGCCTCAGGGGTGAGAGGTCTGCTTTGGCGAAGATACTGCGGGACTGGTGTCAGCATGGTGCTCCTCAGTGGCTGCTCTGCCTCTGGCTTGGCCCATATTGCCCTGCCTGGAGCGCAGGGAGTTCTGGCACAGGTTCCCTGGAGGAGGCTGGGGCTGATGTTTCCTTGGGAATGCACGGCACAGGCTTGGGACCTTCCCTGCGGAGGGTGGGATGAGCTCTGCAGGACGTGGGGGTACCCCTGTGTGAAACCAGTGTTGGCAGGACTGCTGTGCTATGGGACCTGCTGCTTCTTCTCCAGACAGGAATTGGAGCTGGAAACACAGATAATTTTATATATCTCCTTTTAACACAATAGCATGTGACTCTACACTCAGACGTTGTACCTGGCGCACCGATGTTTTCCTTCGCCTCTGGCACACTCTGGAGACAGGACTTCTGCTCCGTGGTACTGCCTGCCTGGAAATGTGACTGAATCCCAAGGCTAAATCTCTCTACATATCTTCTTTGCATTCTTTAGGAAAGCAGCTGGAGAATGTTTACACACTGCAAACAGAATGTAGGACTCCGACTGAGGAACCACAATCTGGTTCAACTGCATGGCAAATTTCTTGGCCATAAAATCTGGCATGCATCACAGAAGCCCTGTCTGTGTACAGACCCACCTGGCATTTGTCTTAATTTCAGATCACATCTCTAAAAAAAATAAACAATTATGCCATTTCTTGTTCATATCAGACACAGTTGTCATTAGATTTGTTATTAAAAGGGGATTCTGGATCATGCCATTAAAAGCCTGTCTACCTTTTCATTGGTGTCTTCTCCCATTTATTGGTGTTGCAAGACATGTTCCTTCACCATGAACCTTGTTTACAACCACACTGCAGGCAGCAGGCTCAGTCATCCCCTCCCAGAACAGCACTTGTCAGAGAGAAAAGCCTGCTTTTTTAACAACAACAAAATTTTTAAAAATGCTTTGCAAAGTCTAGATGCCATACTTGAGATGCCACATTTGTAGACATGTTGGACCTGAACATAAATATATGGGAAGTGGAGCAAAAGCAAACCAGGAACTTGGCATGGTTTGACTTTTAATACTCTCTGATGTTTAATCAGATGACCATCTGATGTTTAGGCTGAGGACAGTTTTTACAACATTCCTTTTACCATGCTCAAGTTACCTCATGCCTATGATGTGCAGACCACATCCAGGGGTGTGTAGTAACAGTTTAGTACCCAGCTTTAGAAGGGGGTGGTGGAAGAGGGAACAGAAAAGAATAATAAAAACCTGCTCCCTTGGAAAGATATTCCTGTGATGACAGATTTTATTTTTTTCTCCTATAACCAAAAGAAAACACATTTGACTCCAGTGTAGAATCCAAAATCATAAAAATAAACACTGGGATATAAAAGCTCCTATGTCAGGAAGAGGCAGATGAAAATTAAAGCTGGGCACCACAAACTAGGAAATTGAGAAGTATTTCAGAACTGCTTGGATCGAATGCAGGGATGGATGCATGGTTCATCACCACCCCTGGATGGCAAAATGAGAGTTTCTCTGGAACACAGGTTTGTCAGAAACAATTTGCTGGATTCAGCCTCTGCCTTTGTCAAGTGAGAAGGCGAGTAGAGGAAGAAACTAAACCAGGCTGCTCATGTTGGAACAGCCTCACAAAATAGGAAAAGACAGGTTTGCAGGAGGAGGCGGAATCTTTACTCTGAGCAGCTTTTGTTATATCTGGGAAAACCAAAAAGACTGTTGGGCTCAGAGATCTTCCTTCTGCAATCACCTTGAGGTATTTCAAGACAAGAAAAGCCCCAGTGCAGACAAGGCAAGCCACAGGAATGCCTTAACACTGCAGAGGAAGCCTGCACTGCAAGGAAATGCTTGTTATTCCCAACGTTGCATTCATCTTCTCTCTAATGTCAGAGGGAGGCTGCCATGGACTCTGACCATGGGCTCTGGAGTCAGCTGAACCCAAGGACAGCTGGACTCAAAGACCCTTTCTCATGCCAGTGAGAAAAAGTCCTTCAAGCCTGTAGCTTCAAGGAAGCTGTCAAAACGTGTCAGGTTGCAGAGAGCACCTGGAGACCATGAGAAACTTGCAGCATCCACACAGGTTTCATCATGTACAAACAATCTTAAAAGAAAATAACACAATTGAGTCCAGTTGTTTAAATTCACTAATTCATGTCTGAAACAGTGAGGTAGAACCTCAGCTTTGAAATAAGAGGCTAAACAAGCCCAAAACCTTGTGGTATAATGTGCATAGGCTCATAGGATAATTCAGTCTGGAAGAGACCTCTAATATTACATTGGAATTTTAACCCCAAAGCAGAAATGTAAATTGAAAGCTGTTGATAAGCAACCAGTTTGGGACAGTGCATCTCACAGGAGTAGTCACAAAAACTGCATCCTCAAACAAGGAATAGGTTGGAGGCAAGAAGACCATCTGGAAAGTAATGCCAGATTCCCTACTCTCTTTGCCAGGTGTCTTGTTAATCTTGGAGATGGAGTATTGAGTGTGTTTCTTATTGATTCAGGGGAAGCCTGAGTCATTTCCTGTATTACTGAAACTGCAAAATGCAAAGGACCCCCTTTCAAACACAGGGCAGAAAAGTCAAAACTGAAATCTTGTTTACCCAAGATAGGAGCTAGGAGATGCTTAGATTAAATGAGAAAGATGGTGGAACGAGGTAATTAGTAAAGGAAGGTGATCAGTGAAGGAAGACAGAGAAGTTCAAATACTGAAGGTATGGTGCTATATGGGGAAAGCAGCTTCCCTGGACACTCTGCAGCTTTTCTTTTCTCCTTCTGGGGTAAAGAAAAAGGGCTCCTCCCCATCCATTTTGAAGGGGAGGAAATGCAGAACAGAGCTGCAGAGCTATTAGGACCTGACAAGCACACGGCCACGTTGGCAGAGAAACACTGTCGAGGTGAGCATTGGACCTTGCTTCACCCACTCAGTAATTCCCTATAAATCACTCTCACCATCTCCCCATCTGTGTTTTCAGTGCAAGCATATTTTCAGGTGTATGTATTTTCACTCCCACACCTTTACTGTCTGCACAGGCTTTCCAAAACACTGTTCCAGCCAGTGCCTGCTCCAAGCTCCCCATGCAGCATTCCCTGAGTTTTTGATGTAAAGCCCTGGCCCTTCAGGGAATGAGAGCCCAAAGGGCACTAATGGCTTTTACTGCCCTGGACCTGCCACCACCAAGCACCTTCTGCTTATGGCCCAGGACTTCATTTCTGCTCAGGACTGTGTCTCACATCCATCTGAGATATGTTGGATATGTTCCTACCCCCTGCTCTGGGTGCTGCATGGATTTTGCTTTGTCTTCAGCCCTTCTCATGCTCCACACCATGCTCTCTGGAGGGACTCTGGTCCTGATTCATCCTCTCACTGTGTCTGGGGCTGTTGATCAGCTCTGTCCCACCCCTGGCTCTGCCAGCCATGCTGACACTCGGAGTCTGTACCCAGTTGAGGAGGACATGACTGGTCCTGGACTCTCCCCAGCTCCTGGGTCATCATTCCCTGCTCATGCTGCTCCCTGAACTATTGGGTTTGTTTAGAGTTCCCTGGCAATGTTTTACTTCACACAGGATTATCCTATCTAAGTGAAAGTGATTTAATCAGATGGAATCTCACCCCTGAAAACTTCTGATCCTGTCTGGACTTTTTATTCCTGCTGTGTCTTTCTTTCCCTGGCTGAAGAAGGATTTTGGATTTGCCTTTTCCTCAGTAAAATGCAGCCAGACAATTTGGGCTGAATCTCTGCCCCACTACAGTTTTCCAACAGCACCAGTTAGAGGAAAATGACATGAAATTAGTTGCCTGAGATAGGGAAAGGGGTAAGAATGGACATGAGCCAGGTCTGGGGGATCTGTCTGGGAAGCAAGTGCTGGCTGTGGATCCATGATCACACACATCAAAAAACATAGAAGTTGCTCATGTCCTTTCACACTAAGGTAGAATCAATGTTGTATTTTTGACAGGTAAGAAAAGAAGCTTTATCCAGAACCAGTCTGCTTACAGAACAGTTGTCATTTGTGCAGTCAAGTAAAACAGCTGCACACAAGACAACTGTAAGCAATGGAAAGCAGTCTTGTTAATGTGGCACCAAGTCAGAATGGCATAAACTCCCTTTCTTCTATGACCAAAGAAAGATCTCCAGGAGCCCCAGGACGTTTTTGTTGGCTGGACCTTCTCTTTGTCTAACTGAGCTACAAAATCTGGTGTGCACACATCCTGCCAAGAGCATTTGGGCACGCTGCTGCAGCACAGTGCACCTTAAACTGACACTGCAGGAATTCTCAGCTGACACTGCCAGCTCTGTGGGACCTCCCTGTCTAAAATGCCTTTACAAATTAGAGAAAAAATGTAAATGGAAAAACTCCTTCTGAGTGCCACATCTCCCTCCTGCAGGCATCAGAGCCTGCACTGAGCTGCAGTGAGAAGGGGACTCTTCTGCCCTCTAACAGCAAGTCCAGCCCAGTGGCTCTGATGGACACAGATTTTCATGGCACTTAGGAGTATCATGGAGAGAATGGAGAAAATTATAATTTAAGCACCAGCCTGCAAGCACTGATGAGATCTCCAGCTACTCTGCAGCAGTTGAGATGCCTGTGGGGTGGCTCCAATTGCTAAAGGAGCAAATCAGCTCCTTCACTCCTTGCACCATCTAAGCTATTATAGCTCCATAGTAAGTGTTTAGAAATTACTGCTGGAAACAAAACCTAACACCTTAGTGACCAAGTAATTTAATAATCCAACCCTCTCAACAAGTAGTTTGCATCCTGAAGAAGAACAGCAAGAAAGACTGCAAAAGGAAGTGTTACATGTGTGCAGTAAAAAGTAAACTCTTTCAACATTACATGTGACAGCAGCAGCAGAGGAGTCTGACTGCTCTCACTGGGCATGTTCAAGCCGTTTGAGTCAGGTCTAAATAGCCAAGTTGTTAATTCAATCAGGTCAGTCACAGACCTTGCACATGTGTTGGTCATTAACTAAAGCTGGTGACTGGTTAAAGGAGCACATTTGGGTTAAAGACATAGTGCCATGTACATTTTAAGCAATGCAGTATGAGCAGTGGAGCCCTGGGAGCTGCAGAACAATGATCCATAATCTCATTTCTGATGGGGAGGCTGGATCTGTTTGCAGTTTAAATATTCAGCAGCAGATCAAGTTTCTCTCCCTGTTCTTAGAAGACTGGTGATGAAAAAAATAATTTGTCCTTTAGTTCAACTTCAGCTTAAACTGTAACCCTGAAGGCACAGCATTGTCAGGTGTCCCTACTTCACTCCTGTGTGCTTCCTTCGTGCCTGTCCCAGGATGAGCACTGAAATAGCTCATACTCAGCACTGGGGCAGCACATTAGTGAAACATGGGTGGCCAGGTATGCTGCTGAAAAGAGAAAAGATCTCTTAAGGTCACAGATCATGGTGCTATTCTGCTCTGTGCCCTCGCAGCACTTAACGCCTGGGCGACACTTGATCTGGGCCATCAGCCGCAGCAGGAGCCCTGTGAAAAGCTTTTCTGGATGTCCTCATCCCTACCTGCTGCTTTACAGCCCCATGTCCCCAGCCCTTGGCTGCAAGGCAAGGCAGTGCAGACAGGCAGCTCCTGGTAGCACCTGGCAGCCAGCACCACTTCCAACATTCCCTGAGCCCAGACTCTTGCTGTGCCTGCATCCCAACACCAAACGATCCTGTTTTCCTGGTGAATGGCCATATTGGAGCTGCTTTAAAGCAGAGCATGTCCTGGAGCAACAGCTTGGAGAATCAACACCTACCAACACTCAAAAGCACAGGGCTGGTGGAGGAGAGAGGGCACAGACAACAAGGAGAGAGGTACAGAGGGTGAAAATGCAGTGGGAGATAACTTAGAGCAAGCTCTCAGCAGCTCCACTGCTCTACTTCTTCAGTTGTAGCCTTTGCAGGGTGCTGCCCCTGCTTGCTGTGTGATGCTCTGCCCCCTGAGCTTAGGACACAACCTTCTGGGATGTGTTATCCCATGGGCCCAGCCTGCCCAGAGCACTTGCTGCTAGGGAAGCAGGCTCATTCTTGTCCCCAGGTGTGAGGAGGGTGTGAAGGGACTTGTAGGAGAAGGTCCTGCAGGGACCCCAGGCAGAGTCAGCCCCTTCTCCCACTGCTTTGTATTTAACTGCCCCAATCTCATCCCCAGTCTGTGCAGCAGAGGCAGCAGCACCTTTGGCCCCGTCAGGTGTTGCACATTCACTCCTTTGGCTGTCACATCGGTCCCCAGAGCACACCAGCACAGGGCTGGACTCTGCAGAGTATGGCATGGCCCCAAGTGTGACAGGTGCAGCCTCTCTTCCTGTCAGCACTGCAGCTTTCATCAGCTCCTTGCCTCCTTCCCTCCTGGGAAAGCACCTTTCCAGGTGGAGAAAAGGACTTTGTGGGGAAACATTTTAATTTTTTCCATTCTTTGCAGGGCACAGGTGAGCAGGTGACTCTCAGCCACCTTTTCACCCCAAAGGACACACCTCCCTGCTTGCATCCATCCTGAGACACATCTCCCTTGCAGGCAGCCTCTCAGCCAGCTCCAAGGGCATGGCTTGACACAAACCACACCAAAACACACTTAGCTGGTGCTCAGCAGCCAAGCTTGGTGTCCTTGGATGCCCTGACACAGTGGGACACCCCTGCTCTTCCGGAGGCCTCTGTCATGGTCCAGTGGGTCTGGCTTTTGACCAGCTCACACCAGGCAGAGTTTGCTGCAGAACCTTCACATGAGAGAGGGCTCGCACACTACTCTCCCCACAGCCTCCCTTCCTAATGTAGATGTCCCTCTCCAAAACCACAGCAAGAGGAAAAGACTCCAAAAAGAGCAGGTGCCCTGCGCTGGGTCCATTTGAAAGGGATGTGTTGTGGGCACACAGGATAATTTCTTTGTCTATACCCTAAGTAGAGAGTTCCACTGTGACTTTTGACACCTTTCAGCAAGGTCTCAAAGTCCAAAGAGGTGGCTGTATGAAAAGCCATGGGAAGTTGAGCTCCAAGAACAGAGGCTGCTTTTCAAGCTCATGTTGCTGCTCCTTGGTACATAGCTGCTCTGAATGAGCAAACTCCACAGGAAAGATGAAATTTGAGGATCTCTTGCTGGAAATTGGGGGCTTTGGCAGATTCCAGATTTTGATTTTGGCTATCCTCTGCCTCCCAAGAATCAACCTTCCCATGCATTTCCTGCTGCACAATTTTCTTGCTGCTACCCCTTCTCATCACTGTGCAATTCCACACCAAGAGGCATTTGTGAATCTCACCATGGAGGAAGTTCTGCTCATCAGCGTTCCTCGGAAGCCTGATGGCACTTTCAGCTCCTGTGAGATGTTCTCACAGCCTCAGTTTCACCTGCTGCTCAACTCCTCTCTGCAACCAGAAAACAAATCCATCATCCAGCCCTGCCAGCACGGATGGGTCTATGACCACTCGCAGTTCACCTCCACCATCTCCACCCAGGTAATTCCTGGCCTGTGACCCAGCCAAAATTGAAATTAGCTCTGTGCTTTGAGGAGAAGGTGGAGACGTGTTTGTTGAGTGCACAGAATGAGAGGGGAATCTGTGCATTGTAACCAGTGGACATGACCTATTCAGAGAAGATGTCCTGGGAGGGGGAAGCTCTCTGAAACTCAGTATTAGGAGTTAACATTTATTAATATTCTTTTTGTGAGCATTTCCTCTTGCTTAGATTAATGCCAACATTTCTCATTATAATCATCTTAATTTCTCCAGATGATTGAGAGATGCGTGAGGGAGTGAGGTGGCAGGGGAAAGACACAGATACAGGATTTTCTCGGTGTGGGCCACATGGCATTTGCACAGGATTGCATCCTGTCAGGGTTTCATATGAGCTCTTGATTTCCTTTCTTGGTTTTCCAAACACTTTATAACTTCTATTCCCTTGGCCACCCCTCCTCACTGATCTTCACCTTCTTCCTTTTCTCCCCAGGGTTGTGCTGCCTCTCTTCACTTACCACCGATATCTCTCTGCCAAATCAAATGTTCTCTCTGAGGGTCTTCCACTGAGATGGAGCTCATAACCAGCCCTAACCTTGAGCCTGCAAAAGGTCTCTGCCCATCAAATATTAACCACCCCCCTTCTGAAACACTTTTCCAGGGCTAGCAGTGATACCTCTGTGTGTTAATGCTTTACTTTCCTTGGAAAACAGTCCAAATCACACAAGGTCTCAGGGAAAGGAAAATCTGGTCAGGGAAAAAGGGGACATTTGGGTTAGAAAGATAGTGCTGGTTCTCTCAGTGGGAGCAGAGACAAGTCTTAGCCTAGAGCTGGTGCTTCCTCCCCACTCTCAACCACTCCTGCTTTCATCAGGCACAGAGGTGAGGCTCGTGTGTGCACTGGATCTGTATTTCTGCTCTGGATTGGGGAGAAAGATGTGAAGCAGTCCTGAGGGAAAGGGTAGAGGAGGCACTGCAGCATGGAGCCTCGTGATGCTGCTCCCCTGGGCCTCTGGCCTCAGGACCTGTTCAAGGGATTGGGGCTTTCTCTGGAATTCTGCTTTTGTAGCAGGAAAGGTTGCTCAAGGTTTGGCTGGCCTCATCAGAGAGGCTGCAAGTCTGTGTTGATGATTAAATTTTGTAACATTTGCACACAGAGAAAATTAACTCTACATTAACATCTTAAACCACAGCATTCTCTAGAGATCAGCGATATCTGCACTTTCAAGAAAATAAAATTATGTTCATATGTTCAAACCAATGCCTCAGTAAGAATTCAATAGATTAGTACTAAGAGCAAGTATTTGACCTTACTTCCCCTCTGCCCTCCTTCTTCCCTGCACAGACAACTTCCAAGGAAACTGGTTAGGGCAAGAGAAACTGGTTATCAACACAAGATTCCCCAGTGCTTGCTGAGGGCTGTGACAGCTCACTGCAGTGGGACACCCTGCCAGTGCCCAGCTCACCAGGGCAGTCTCAGGGGCACAACAGAGGGAGCCGGGGGAGATTTGCACCTGGGCAGGTCTTGCAGGGGCCAGGAGAAGAAAATGGGGAAGTCTCCATGTGTGGTACCCTGGGAAGTTTTCTGCTGCCCAACCCTGTCCTAGGGTGCATCAAGCACAGCATCACCAACCAGTCAAAGGAGGGGATTGTCCTGCTCTGCTCTGCTCTGCTCTGCTCTGCTCTGCTCTGCTCTGCTCTGCTCTGCTCTGCTCTGCTCTGCACTGGGGCAGCTTCACCTCAAGTGCTGGGGGCAGTTTTGGGCACCACAATATAAAAGAGACATTCAGCTATCAAAGAGCATTCAAAGGAGAGCCACAAGGATGGTGAAGGGTCTGGAGAGGAAGCCATACGAGGAGTGGCCAAGGTCACATGGTCTGTCCAGCCTGGAGGAGACTGAGGGGAGAATTCATTGGGGTCCTCAACATCCCCACAAGGGGAAGTGGAGGGGCAGACACTGATCTTTTCTCTGTGGTGACCAGTGACAGGACCCATGGAAATGGCCTGAAGTTGAGTCAGGGCAGGTTTAGGTTGGATATCAAAGAAAAGTTTTTCACCCAGAGGGTGGTTGGGCCCTGGAACAGACTCCACAGGGCAGTGGTCACAGCACCAAGCCTGACAGAGCTCCAGAAGCATTTGGACAATGCTTTCAGGCACATGGGGTGACTTTTGGAGTGTCCTGTGCAGGGCCAGGAGATGGACACTGACCCTGATGGTTCCCTTCCAACTCAGCATCTTCTACGATTCTGTGATCCTATGTGATCCTTCATACAGAGGCTGTCACAGTGGGGATGGATAACTGGGACTTTTGTAAGACGCAGCTTTCCATTTTTCAGGACTCTGGCACTGTCTGACATGCAGTTTAGTGCTGGATTCCAGCCCTCCATCAGACTCAGCAGATGCAAACTTCAAGATACAATGTCTGACCAGCAGAGTGAAGGAGTGTGAGAAGGCAGCAGAGGCTGAACTGGGCACTAAGTGTCATTTTGGCCTTGTGTTTCAGTGGGATCTCGTGTGTGAGCACCGTGGGATGAACCAGGCAACAGCAACCTTCTTCTTCATCGGCGTCACGATGGGGGCCATGGTGTTCGGGTACCTTTCCGACAGGTTTGAGCCCCCCCAGGCTGCTCCTCCCTCCGGGGCCTCAGCTTCACAGAAAGAATTCCACAGACTTGTGCCCTTCAGTAGGCAATCAGAGGGGTGGGGAAAGGAGAAAAGGCAATTGCAAAGGCAGAATCCAGCCTCTCGTTTGGAAATGGGATTCAAGCCATACTGGGAAGCAATGCAGGGAGTAAACACTTCCTGGATCAGTGAGCCAGTAAATGCTTCCCAGATCAGAGAAGCAGCTCTGGCCTTGGCTAGGAGTCAGATGCACTGCTGACTTTGGTCAGAATTGCTCCAGGAACAATAAAAAACAACAACAAAATCCAGACTATAAGACCAGTTTCATAAAAAGAAAACTATCTAAAAACGGAGAAAGCTGATTGATACAAAGCTGAACAAAAAGCCTAAAAGAGTTAACTCCTTGCAAATTATACACCAATTGGCTAATGATACCCAAGTGAGGGGCTCAGAGCAAATGTTTGCCATAGCTCAAAAGAATCTCCAGCAAGCACAATCTGACTGCCATTCCTAGAGAATCAGGGTAAAAGAGATTCTTTACAAGCAGGGAGGTATTTATTCTTCAAGGAAGAGCTGAAGAAATGAAGAAAACAGGAGTAAATCTGCTCTCTCTGGTTAAATGTTGGGGTGTGACCATATAAACATGGAAAAAATAAATCCAAGTAATAACCTAGAAAGGGCATCAGTTAAGAAACTAAATATTTTCACAAACAGCAAAACCAGGAAGCCCATCAGAGGACAGAGAGTCCAGGCACGCAGTTGGGATGTGCTATTCCCTGTACACTATTCATTACTGAGAAACTGCTTCCTGATTTCCTTCCTCTGGGAGGAATTAGAGTACAGCAAGCTGCAAAATCACTGCAGAGGGGAACCTGAAGTGTGAAGGACCCTGAGACTTTAGTGCTGCAGCTGGGAATTTTTACATCCATATCTTTACCCATTGGTATATGGGTATACTTTTACAAGGACCCAAGACACCTGGCTGATTTTCAAACTGTGTGCCTTGGCTTTGTATCTGCAGTAGTTTTATAGCACAGCTGGAGGGAGAGAAATTCAGAATCAAGAAAATTAGCAGGACAAAATATGGCAGAAAATAAGGTGTCACAAGGTAGCACAAAATGAAAAGTAATTTGTTTCACAAATGGATTGTGAGGGGGAAGAGCCAGCAAAGGATTAAGGCATAAAAGGAGCATCTGGAAATAAAAAGACTGTAGTGTGAGACATAAATGAGTCTGTGCTCACAGTGGGAGAATGTGTAGAGGCAGGTGCTGGAGCTGGAGCTTTGAAATAAGCTGACAGAAGAAAGCAGAGAGAAATACACCAGAGGAATGCCAGTTAAATGCCAGGAGCAGGGAGACATTGTCCGGGAGCCCTACAGCTCCCTGGGGATAGAAAGGCCTTAAAAAGGTCTCCAGATAAGATCTCAGGAGTGCCAGGCAGCCTGACCTCTCTGCACCAGGCAAATTGGCAGAAACTCCTCTGAAAGGTGGAGCCAGAGCCCTAGGGGGAGGTAGGACACACCAGTGAAGAATCAGCCGGGTTTTCCCAAAAGAACCAAGCCTTACAAATGAACAGGATTCCTCTGCATCGATCAACAGGCATGTCAGCAGAGGAGACATCATCTCAGTCTCCTTATCAAACACTCTTAAGAAACTAAGCTGGTCTAGGAGAAGAAGGAAGGTCTCAGCATGACTAAATAATTAAAAGCCAGGAAGAAGAGAGGAGATGCAAGTGCTCCATTATGACAAGGGAGGGCCCTGTGCTTGGATTTTTGTGCTATTCAGTACATTTATATAATCTGGGAAGCGAGCAAGTGGGGAGGTGATGCTGAGTCTGGCAGAGATGAGGTCCAAGTGCAGAGACTTTGCAGAAGCTAAAGGACTCTGTGACTGGATGAGAGAATCAGAAGAGAGAATTTCAGGGAAGATTAATAATCTAAAATAGAGAAACAATTAAAAGTTCTTGTTTAAAATGGAGGCTCTGAGTTGACCACAGCTACTCAGTAGGAAGATTTTGGCATTATGACAGATAAACACAGTTTTGCTCAAGGCCAACACAGCAATGAGTAGTGGCTAGGGAAGCAAGAGGAAAATTAAGAATCATTAGGTAAAACCTCAGATGTCACCGCCCACATCTCCCCTATAATCCTTTTAAAGTCGACTTACCATTAGAAACCTTCCTTTTCTATGATAAAGATGAGATCCCACTTCTTTGGGCTAACAGTGAGGCAGAGATTTCATCTCTGGTGCTCCAGGGGTAAAATTATCTGGCATTTTGCTACTGTTCAGGTTCAGTTTTTTTCTAAACCATTACAGATATTTGGATTTGAGAACTACTCTACTGACAAATTTTACCCAGGTAAACCCTCCAAAAACCTTCACTGTGAACAAATGTATGCAAAAATACATATATATTGTTTCTGTTATTGTCTGCTCTTCTCCAAAGACTCCTTTTGTACCTTGTCCTTGTACTGAATTGGTTCAATGATGCTTTGGCAGACTTCCAGATTTTTTATGAAAATGGCTTTTTTATTAATTTTTATGCTTGTGCAGCCTGCTCCTTTTATTGAATTTTCTGCAGTCTTTCAGAGGCTGTGCTTTCCTACCATTCTCTTTGAAGACAATTTTAATGGCATTATTTCTAGCAGCCTCCCTGTATCTTGCAGTACAATCCTGCTTGCTCACTCCTGGGTTTCCTGGGAAAGTAATGTGCATTAGCTGAGAGTCCAGTAATGGCTCCTTAAATAGCTGCCTTGAGTCCTGCAAGAAATATTATGGTTTGATATCCTCCTTACTGTATTTTCAAGGAAAATTTTCATTTAAAAAATGTATCTTCTTTCTTGGGCAATTATCCATTGAAAACTCCAGCTCTGGTGGGTTTCTGGGTGCTTCCTGTTCTGACCCAGGGGCATCACGGTGTCTTTTGCAAACTGTCTCAGCCTAAATGTCAAAGCAGATCTGGCAAACTCCCTATACCCAAGCCACAAGCTGGGGGGTTTTGCCATTTCAATCATCAGCTGCTGAATGAAGTAATTTTTTATTATTTTTGAGAATATTACTGTGCCATTATGTCTTGGCATGCCACTTTTTCCCCTGGAGCAATCATTCCTACACCATCCTTCTCAGGTGGTCACTGGGAGAGCCCTAATGTCAGGATCAGAGCAGGATTTCGGTCCTTGTGGACTGAACATCACCTGCTGGCAGGCTTAATCTACTATTGCAGCTTGAGCTTCCCTAACATTCAATGCTGATGTTCATCAGGAGACCAACACCTTGTGCTCCATTTTGATTTTAGATTTTCATAGCTTGTGTAGAAATACGTGCAGACATATTTCTCTGTTTCTGAGAGTGTGTGTGTTTATATACACTTGCATTTGTGTGCATTTGATGCTTTGTATTTCTCCACATTCTCCACACAAGACTCTGGACAATGGGGTAAGGAAAAGCCAGGGGAGCAACACCCTGGCAGATTCCTCAGAAACCCCTTAGGATTTCAGGGCAATTTGCACATGTGGACTGACAACTGGATTCCTTTTGTTTCCTTCCAAGGAGCCGGGTGAAAATGTCATGGCTCTGTCTCCTCCTTGAGAGTGGTGGCAGTGGCCAGTCCTGAGTAAGCCATGGGAGAAGGACACTGAGGCTGGAGGGAGCAGGGTGTGACAGCAACACGGGATTTCAAGCTGGCATCACTGCTTTGGGTGGTGGTGCTGGCCAGGAGAGCCAGATTTGTTGTTCTGAGCAGTGCTGGTCTTTCCACTGGAGAGTCCCAATGTTTATGGGGCAGGCATTGCATGGGATTGCACCACTGTGCGACCAGCTTGATCCATAGCCATTTCCTTCTCTCCAGGATGCTGCATCCTTTAATTTTCCTCTAAAATCTCTGGTTTGCCTGTTTCAAGCCCTGCTCCCGTGACAGGTTTCCAGCCACTGTAACCCAGCCTGTGCTCGTGGCAGGTTCGGACGGAAGACCATGCTCCAGCTGTCCCTCGTGTGCTCCGTGGTTTTTGGGATGCTGAGCGCCGCCTCCGTGTCCTACACGATGCTGGCCATCACACGGGCCCTCACTGGGGTGGCCCTGAGTGGCCTCTCCCTGATTGTCCTGCCTTTGGGTGAGTGTGGGGGGGCTGTGGCTGTCAGGGGCTCCTGTCAGGCAGCGGGTGGGAAGGGACTTGTCTTCCAGGCAGGGCAGACTTGGTAGGAACAGGTAGGAATTGCCACATGTGTGATTTCATTACAAAATATCCCTCTTGCAAGGATCCCAAAATTACAAGTTGCTGTTAGTCTAATAAATACTTAACAGTCTACTCAAAATACAACAACCATTTGTTAGTATTTCTGTTGCAACAAGCTACCCAATTCCTGTCAAGTATCATCAGTAACACAATAAGAACAATATTCCAAAGCCTCTGCCCCTTTTCACTCATAAAAAGTTCTCACCTTTCAAGCACACACTGTTAGGACCATTCAGCAGCATTTCCCTGTCCTCAGCACGAGAGGATGGTGTATCATCTACAGGGTGTTTCTACTTTCCCAGTTTCGAGTTTGCTCACAGTTTTCCTAAGTTACCAATCTTCATTTTACAATGAGAAGAACTACCAAAAATTTTTTTTTTTAAAAATCACACAGTGCTAGGCAAAACTGAAGCTGAAGAATTTAGGTAATTACATAATAAAAACAAGCTTCTAATTTCAGGATATCCAGTAAACCACTGGATAATTTTGTATAGTTGGGACATTCTGGGCAAAAAGTGTTGTACCCAAGAACAAATAACAGTTGCAGAAGAAATTTCCAGGATTTTTCAGATCTAGCCAAAATCAAGCTCAAATGGCTTCAGTACTGGAAAAGCCCCCACAAGACCTGACAAATCTCAAGGCCTGCTGTGTTTATTTATTTTTGTAAAGGTTGATTTCTGCAAGTCATAGTAGAGCTTGGGAGGGACATTTCTGATTGTTAGAGGTTGTAGCAAGATGTCCAAACCTTCAGAGGAAAACTGGCTTTTAGTTCACACACACAAACAAGGAGATCCCCATCTGGCTTTACACATGTTCTACTGTCTGCTCTGGGTGAACAACAATTCTTCTCAATATATTTCCTTAATCTGAAATAATGAGTGGACAGAGAAGTGGGAAACTGTGCAGGCAAGATGTTTAGGGGAAAATAGGGTGGTTGACGAAGACCAATTGAATGCTATTGAATGAAATTAAAAGAACTCTATCACCAATAGTGGTTTTAGCACTTTTACTTAACACATGTTCATCAGCATTTCTTTTCTTAAAGTTTTATTTTAGTGGCTTACAGCTTTTTAATAGCTTAAGAGCTGTGGCTGAATATTTTAAATGTTCCAAATATTGTCCAAACCGTGGAACTTAGTGAAGGAGAAGACCAGGGATGTTCTCTTGCTTTGCCCTTGTTAAAAAGTTCTGCAGGCCCTCCCTTCCTGGAGAAGTCCTGCATATCCCAGCTGAATGCTGCCTCCCTCTTCCAGCGATGGAATGGGTGGACATCCAGCACCGCACCTTCACCGGGATCCTGTCCAGCATCTTCTGGAGCGTTGGGAACATGCTGCTGGCCCTGGCAGCGTACTTGGTGCGGGAATGGCATTGGCTGCTGGTGACAGTGACAGGACCTTGTCTCCTGAGCATCGTCTGCCTGTGGTGAGTGCAGCCACCAGAAAGGAAGCACACTGGGATTTCCCTCCTCTTCAGATCCTAGGATTCACTCAGCAACCTCAGGACCAGCAGGACTCATCTGTGTCCTGTACCTCGATTGCCCAAGAGTGGCAGCTCTGGAAAACTGGAGTGGCCCAGGTTTCATCTATCCAACAAGGCCAGGAGTCGAGGTTACAGTTTTGGGGACAAGGAGGAGGCAGGACTGGGGCTAAGGCATTTGGATGACAGCTGGAAGCAGGATTTGGTGCTGCCAACTCTGTCAGACATGGCTCAAAGAGATTCCAATAAAGGAAGACGCAACCAGATGGAGGCTTTAATCCTTAGTAAGCCCAAGATAAAAAATTTATCCATTCTCTGTCCACACTTCACTGGGAAATATACTTTTGGTAAAAAATTTTCCATGAAAGCCACTAACACCTTCAGGCTAGGTCAGGTTCATTTATTGCTGCACTTCCCAGGGCTTTTTTCAGCTGTGTAACCATCTGATGGGCCAAATACACCTGCTTTCTATGGGCAACTTCCCCCCTGTAGCCTTATTTAAGAAATACCAGACATCTCCTGAGTCTTAAAATGGGAGATGGTTTATTTAATCAAAGAAATTTTAATTTTTCCTTTTTTATCTTTTTTTTCCCATGCAGTCATACAAACTAGAATACAGAGTTGATTCACTGACAGTGTAAAGAGTAACTTTTGGTATTTCACCAATCAAGTCCAACACAACTAAAATACATGTTCTGCTGACTTTTTTAGTTCAAGTTGTTTTGCTCTCTTTCTAGGACAACCAGCCATAAAAAACTGAGTCCTTGGAAGTGCTGAAATTCACAGATGCATTTGGACCCACCCTTTTCATCATAACTATTTGATTTTTCTTCTTATGTTACTATCTTTTATGGAGATTAGTTCTCCAGCAAATTATACTCTAGTCTTCAAGCACCCGTAAGGTCGGTGATTGCAGAAAATTGAAAGTCTCTGAAGTATGGAATTAAAATCTAATTTAGCACTCTGTAGATATTATTGACACAATGTCAGACCTCAGTGGAGACATTAGACAACCAAAAGACATGGTATTACTCTCTAGAGACAGTGGCAATGAGTGCAAAATGCCATCTTTCCTTCTTTATATTTCCCAAGGTTGTAAGCTTGCAGGAAGGAGATGAAAACTTTCAACAAGACCAATTCTCCAAACATTTTTACTCTACACATGATTTTCAATTCCCACTTGGATAGTGACAACAGTTGTTCGTTAGTTTTACTGTAATCTTCTTTAGGGTACATGAATCACAAACATTGGATTGTAGGGATCTGGTCTTGGACCATTCTAGTGGGACACTCCTATGTGCATAAGACTTGGATTATTTTGAAAACCAAATTATTTTAGCAACTAACAAGGTATGTATAGAGCTCACTGAATCCTTTCTACATTTGGTTTTTAGTATCTGACAATTTCAAAGTTTAAAGAGTCCTAGAAAGCACAAAGGTGTAAATAAATGCATAAATAAACTCCCTGGGACCAGTTTAATTTATAAGAGTTTGAAATTTCAACCAGCTCAGCCTTAAGGGGTAGAAGAGAATGTCCATGTCAAAAGGGTGGCCCACCTCTCTTGCCATGCAGCACAGTTATGTTTAGCTGAGGTGGAAGTCTCATGGAGAAGATGCCAGAGCCATGTATATGGGGTGGAAATCAGACAGCTCCAACAGGAACAGTCTCCTCTCCTTGTGCCTGCAGGTGGGTCCCAGAGTCTGCCCGGTGGCTCATAGCCAAGGGCAAAGTGAAGGAAGCCCACAGGCACCTGCTCAGATGTGCAAGAATGAATGGAAGGAAAGACTTTGCTGTGTCAACAGAGGTAAGGAACTGGAGATCCAGACACACGTTCTTCTTTTCCCACTTTGTCTCTCTATATTTTACTTCTGTTTGATACCTGGAGCAATGCTTAGCCTGCAGTGTGGTCTGTGGGGCACTGTGGGCATTTTGCTCTAGAAAGCAGAAATTCACCCCTAAAAACAAAGCAGCAGCCCAGCTCCCATAAGGCCAGAAATCCCATCCATTAGGTGGAGTGTCTTTCCACTCATTTTGGCCAAGGCAAGAGGCCTGAGTGGACTGGACATTGGAGTAAATAAAGAGTGAGTAGAATTTATTAACTCTGCTGGTACTTATCCCTCAATCAATTGCCAAAAGGCTTTTTGGACAAGCACTTTCCTTCTTTACAGGTGGGGCTCACTTCTTGGTGCCAGACTTTTTAGGTATTCTGTATTTATATAGATAGATGGATAAATAATTACTCTTTAAATGAATGCAGTCTTAGGAAAAAAGCACAAAGCTCACTGTTAGCTCTTCATACAACAGCAGGCAGCCACATGGGGAGGAGCGTGGAACTGGCCAACACTGACTTTTCCATCTGCCATTTCACTACAGACCTATCTGATACATGGCACATCTAGGTGAGAGGGAAGAAGGAGCCATGAGAAGAAAAAGAGGTCTAAAATAGCAAGAAATCTGTAAAGTTGCAGGAAGACATTGCCTCTGACTATGTATGCTCAGAGAATGGTTCTGCAAAGGGAATGTATGGAAAATCCAGGGTGGACCTGAAGCTGGGAAGGGAAAGTCCCTGGCCTGTCTGGGGTTTCATGTCTGCATCCTAAAGGTGTAGCAGCTGAGCTATTTCTTTCTTTCCATCTCTGCCAGGCCCTCACAAGGATGGCAACAGACAAAAACATGGGAGGGAGTTACTCCTACATCAGCTTGTTCAGGACTCCAGTCCTGAGGAAGATCTCTCTGTGTTCTGGTGTGGTGTGGTAAGCGGTGTGACTTCTCAACAGGGAATTCATCCTGCAGTTCCCAGAGGGATTTCCCTCGGTCCCATCTCCACCCACTCCTTGCAGGTTTGGTGTTGCCTTCTCTTATTACGGCATGAGCATGAACCTGACTGGCTTTGGGCTCAACATCTACCTCTCCCAGTTTGTCTTTGGGGTCATTGAGATTCCAGCCAAGATGGTCATGTATGTGCTGGTGAACCGAATTGGCCGGCGGCAGAGCCAGGCGTGGACACTCATCCTGACCGGATTCTGCATAGGAGCCAACATCGTCATTCCCAAGCGTGAGATGCTCTTCAGCTCTACACAGTACTTGCTAAAGGGGGAGGGAGTCCGTTTTGTGCAATGCTGGAGAAGGAGAGCCATGGATTTGTCCACGGGCAGTTCTGTGTAGAGAAGTTCTCCACCTGAAGGGTGTCGATGAGACAAGGTCACCAATGTGGGCTACCCCTAATATCTGGTCACAGCAGGTGGTTTCCAGTCACTGTCAAGTGACTGCTGAAGGGTCCAGCAACGGCAAGGCATAGTGCCTCTCTTAATTATAGACTGTCCAATTGGAACTGTCAGGACCTATCCTGTCATCAGTTCAGCTCCCACTTGGGCTAATACTAAACCTACAGATCCAGCCTTTGGAGACAGCAGCTCCAGGGCTATGAAGCTCCCTGTTTTTTCTGTGGGAGCACTGAACCTTCTCCCTTCTTATACCTGGAAGTTTCTTCCTAGAGGCAGATCATTGTCATAAATGCCTTTTCTTTCCCCCAGCCTTCACCTCCCTGCGTTCAGTAGTGGCCATTATGGGCAAGGGTTTCTCAGAAGCTGCCTTCACCACCGTCTTCTTGTACACCTCAGAGCTCTACCCCACCATTCTGAGGTAAGAGGTTCCACCCACCTGAGCACACCCCCAGGGCCTGGCTGGGGTGGTGCCCTCAGGCCTTGCCCATCAGCACAGCAGGATGTGCTGGTGACTACACTGCAGCACTGGCCCCTTGCCTCTGGAACTAGCAGGTTCTAGGGGTTTCATATACTCACAGGAGAGAGGCAGAAAGCCATCCTTTTTTTTTTTTACACCTGGTTTGTGGGTGGTTAGGTTGTGCTGAGAGGAAGATGAATGGAAAGGTGAGGAGTGTTCTGTGTGAGAAGATCTTTGCACTCCATAAAGCACCTGTGCTTAGTAAAGTCTTCGTTCCCTGTGATAATCTGTCGGGAACTGTTAAAAGAACCTGAAAATAATAACTTGAAATGCCAAGTTTTACAAGGGATGCATACTACAACATTTTTGAGAGTCTTTTGGACATTGGATTATATTAAAGCAGGGATTAACCAGCCTTCCAGGAAGAAGAACAGAGCTTATTTTTTACCTGGGTAATGGTAACATAACACCAGATTTAACATTTGCATAGGTTGGGATATAGCTAAGTCTGCTGGAAGGAATCACCTCACTGATTTCTTTGTGCAAGTCTGAAAAACCTCTCATGAATCACAGCAGGGCTTGTGGCTTACTTCACTTCTGTCCCTTCCTGCCCCAAGTACCCTCCTCTGCAATTTAGTCCTTTAGCTTTCAAAGGTCTGTTGCACATGGGGAATGATTCATATTTAAACCAAAGCGGTCACACTGATCTGCTACTTTTTAGCTCAGATCAGTTTGTATCTTTCATGCTCAAAGACATTGACAAAGACTAAATAGCTGGTTCCTTCTGCAGTACTTATTCTGTATATGCACAAGCAGATCCTGGGATCCTTGTCATCAGTGTGAAATGCCACTCATCCCCTCAAAATTAAGTCTTATTTCTGATCTCCTCTCCAAAGTCTCCTTCCTTGGACCAAAAGTGCTCACAGGTATCTCTAGTGTATGCCACCTGCCTAGAAGTACTTGGGACAAGGAGGAACTTGGATTTGCTCTAAGCAGATTGGAAGACTCACTAGTCTTACTATTAGAAAATGCTCTCGGGGTTTTAAAGTGGAAACAACTTTAGTGCAGGTATCTTAGCGTGAAACTGCAGCTTCTTTCTCATAATAGATGTAAATCTATTTCTCACAGCAGCTGCAGTTGATCTCTGGGAAATATGATGATTTTAGGAATATATGAAGAAAGAAAAGAAAAAAGAGGAAAAAGCCATGGGGGAAAAAAACCTCAGCACTTAGAGAAAATTGCGGGGGAAAGGGCAGAGGTCTGACATGACACAAGTAGTCCTCTCTTTCCCATGTTGGTCTGCACCTTTCCAGGCAGAATGGGATGGGGTACACCTCCTTCATGGCACGCCTGGGAGGGGCCCTGGCCCCGCTGGTGTTCCTGCTGGACGAGGTGTGGTGGTCCCTGCCCGAGGTGACATACTGCGGTGTCGCCGTGTGCAGCGGCGCCGTGGCCTTTCTGCTCCCGGAGACGCTCAATGTGCGCCTTCCCGAGGGCATCGAGGACGTCGAGAGGCCACAGTGAGTCACCTCCATCCTGCCCTGCACGTGGCTTCTGACGAGGAGAGGGGACATCCCTCTCTGCTGCCTGCAATTCCCCGTCTGTGGGTGGCAGGGAAAGAAGGGACAACCCAGTGGCGCTGCTGGCCTTCCAGCTTTTTTGTCCATCAGCCCAAATATGATTTTTTTTTCCTTCCAGAGTAAAAGTGCCACCAGAAGTCAGTGCTCCCGAGGGCATGCCGCTGCAGGCTCTCCTGAAGTGAGGGACCCAAAGGGACAGCCATCGTGTAGGGCTGCACAACTGAGCGATGCTCTGATCTGCCAGGGGAAGAGCCTTTATTGCCCACCCATCTCACTCCCAAGGGAAGTGGAACTGAGGACACTGGAGGAAGGAGGCAGATCAGGACACCAGCTGGCAGAGCTGACCCACTCTGTAGTGTGGCCAGCAGCAAGGATGCAGAGGTCTAACAGGATGTGGAAATAAAGGCACCTCGTGCTAAGCTCTTCCAGTCTTTGGCCTTTTTGGACTTCGACCTTTCAGATCCGTGCACAGCCTTCCAGAAGGTACAGTCCATTGGTTCATACACCTCGAGAAACAATGCAGCAAGAAAAACAATGAGTGTGAATCATGCAAACCCAAATAAACTCTAATAAATCTAACTTGATGGTAATTTATGGTTTGTTTTAAACCATAAACTGTAGGTCTGGACAGTTTTCACACTCAGGCTCAAAGCCAGCAAAAAACACATGCAGGAATCCCATTGAGAATGGGTTAACTGCAAGCATTTTCCCTACATACACAAAGAAGAAAAAAGCTTTTGCATTTAAATCTAGTGTGTATGCAAGAAATATACTTCAAGCAATAGGGGAAAAAAACTTCACAAATCCCAAATACAAAATCCACCTTGCTACAGGAAACTTTGTATGGAATACTGAGTAGTTCATTATTGGATTTCATTTTGCTTATTTGACTAACACATTGATCTTAACTTTACAGAATGTCTTTGCCTCTTGCGCTTAATTATGCAAACAACAGAGATGAGCCACCAAATTATATATCAGTTGAATTTATCTATAAATTTGGAATCCTGATAAACAGCACATACCCAAACTGGGAAGAGGGAGTGGCTTCAGGATCTGAGTCCCAGCTGCTCTGTGACTCCCTGGGCTGCGAGGTGTTACAAGCTAAGCCATGCACACTGTGAAGAGAACACACACTGAAGATGCATCTGAAAACAGATGCAGAGGAACATCCAATCCTAGGTCCAAGAGCACCTCCTAGTAGAAATAAGCTGCCTGAAGAATTTTTTTTAGCTGCTGTAAGACAGCAGCTATTTTTTAAATTATTTTTTTCTATCCATGAATCACTTAACACCTTATCTTGTGCTCTCGAAAAAAAGGAAAGGCAATGTGCAGATCATGACCAATCTGTGTTTCCTTCAGCAAAATGGAAATATATATGTTCCAAGATATATATAATATCTTGGAAATATATCATGATTTATAGCAACCAGCTGGAGTATGCAATGCTGATGTCATTACTCATACAGTGTCTGTAGGAAAAACAGGACACTAACCAACTCAAAACCTCAGAATTTTCATTATTGATCAGTTTGTTAAGACAAACCTTACTTGTGGTAGGGAGAAAATCTGACTTTCAGAATTTGAATTTCTGAGTTATCTTTGGTCTGCTGCAGGTTTGTTTGTGAGGAAGACAGAAGCGATGCTTACAAACAAGAAGACCTTTTCACAAACAGAACGACCAAACTAGGTAGCAATGTATGAGAAGAACTGATTTGAAGAGTCAAAGAGGTCAGGAAGAAGATCTGGCTCAGAGCTGAGCTGCATCCCCGGGACCTGTGCACACAGCACCGGCACCCACGGCTGGGTGTCCGAGCCCAGCAGCGGGGGCCCGCCCGGTGACAGATCCCGCCCGGTGACAGACCCGGTCGGTGACAGACCCGGCCGGTGACAGACCCCGGCCGGTGACAGAGCCGGTCGGTGACAGACCCGGTCGGTGACAGACCCGGTCGGTGACAGACCCGGGTCGGTGACAGACACGGTCGGTGACAGACCCGGCCGGTGACAGAGCCGGTCGGTGACAGACCCGGCCGGTGACAGATCCCGGCCGGTGACAGACCCGGGCCGGTGACCGATCCCGGTCGGTGACAGACCCGGTCGGTGACAGAACCGGCCGGTGACAGATCCCGGCCGGTGACAGACCCGGGCCGGTGACAGACCCGGTCGGTGACAGACCCGGGCCGGTGACAGACCCGGGCCGGTGACAGACCCGGTCGGTGACAGACCCGGGCCGGTGACAGATCCCGGTCGGTGACAGACCCGGCCGGTGACAGACCCGGCCGGTGACAGATCCCGGTCGGTGACAGAGCCGGTCGGTGACAGACACGGTCGGTGACAGATCCCGGTCGGTGACAGATCCCGGTCGGTGACAGACCCGGCCGGTGACAGACCCGGGCCGGTGACAGACCCGGTCGGTGACAGACCCGGGCCGGTGACAGATCCCGGTCGGTGACAGATCCCGGTCGGTGACAGACCCGGTCGGTGACAGATCCCGGTCGGTGACAGAGCCGGTCGGTGACAGACCCGGGCCGGTGACAGAGCCGGTCGGTGACAGACCCGGCCGGTGACAGACCCGGGTCGGTGACAGAGCCGGTCGGTGACAGATCCCGGTCGGTGACAGAGCCGGTCGGTGACAGACACGGTCGGTGACCGATCCCGGCCGCGCTCACACGGCGGAGCGCTGGCCCGGCCCCCAGCGGCCGCACGGTCCCGCCCCCGGCGGCTGCACGGCGTAACGGGGCGGGGAGGAGCAGGAGCAGGAGTCGGATCAGGAGCAGGATCAGGATCAGGGGGGCGGTTCTGGTTCCGGGTCAGTCCCCGCCTGGGCAGGCTCTCGGGCGCTGGGCGGGGGCGGCGGCCCCGGCCATGCGGAGCCGGGCCGGGCGGCGGCGGCCGCGCAGGGCCCTGCCTGGGCTGCGGCGGGGCCCCATGAGCCGCCGGGGGTAGGGCGGGGAGCCCCTTCCCCCCCGCCCCGCCGCCATGTACACCTTCGTGGTGCGGGACGAGGGCAGCAGCGTGTACACCGAGGTGAGCCGGCTGCTGCTGGCCAGCGGGCAGTGGCGGCGCCTCCGCAGGGACAACCCCCGCTTCAACCTGATGCTGGGCGAGAGGAACCGGCTTCCCTTCGGCAGGCTGGGTAAGCGTCCTCCCCGCGCCCGGCCGCTCCCTGGTCCCCTCCTGTCCCTCCTGTCCCTCCCCGGTGTCCCCCGCCGCAGGGCCCCGCGGCTCTCCGCAGCCTCTCGGGCCGCGCCCGGCGGAGCCCCCGCGGTTCGGGAGGCGGTGCCCGCCGGCCCCGCTCCCCGCCCGGCCCTGCCGCTGTCCCCGCGGCTCCCGGCCGAACAAAGCTCAGGCACCGCGGCGTCTCTGGGCAGCCGACCCCCGGCAAGGCCCTCTGCGGGCCCCGCTGACGCCAGCCGGGGCTCGAGGGATCCCTTTCCCAAGCTCCCGGAGAGCGATTTCCGCGGTGCCC
This sequence comes from Cyanistes caeruleus, assembly GCF_971803275.1. Classification (NCBI taxonomy): domain Eukaryota; kingdom Metazoa; phylum Chordata; class Aves; order Passeriformes; family Paridae; genus Cyanistes; species Cyanistes caeruleus. Next base: position 109,668,355 of record NC_141702.1, read on the forward strand.
CCCAAAACAGCCCCGCACAGCTTGAGGCCTGTGCTGGGGTGAAGCAGTGGGAAGGGCGGGGGGGTGACACCAGGGTCACCCGGAGACCCCCCCTGTGACATGTGGCAGAGCTCAGGGTCCCGGCGCCCGCTGTGGGTGCAGCCCCAGCGTCCCGGCCTGCCTGCCTTGGCCTGCAGCAGTGCCCTTGGGCATCCGCGGGGGCTGCAGACGAGCAGCTTGTGGGGTCGCTTCCAGTGTCACCCCCTGCCTGCCGCCGGGCAGGGACACTGCGCTGCTGAGCTGACGTGTTATGGGGCTGTCCCTGCTGTTTGACACCGGGGGCAGAACAGGTCTCAGCCAGGCACGTTCAAACCTTCACTCCAGAGCTGGTGCGGATGCGCCTCTGCAGGGTGAGGGTGATGGCACTAATCCGTGCCTGGAGCACGGTGTGGGTAATTCCAGAGGCCCTGTGTGTGTAGGGCCCCCTACGCCCCCTGCCCCACCACCTCTTCCCCTGCTCCCTGACCCCCACTGTCACCCTGCCAACATGCAGGGCTCTGGGAGCTGCTCTGTGCGGGCTCGTCCCCTGCCTGCCATGCACGCTGCTGTCCCATGGCACAGCCAGCCTGGCCCTCTGCCCCGCTGGATGGTGCAGAGCCCAGGAGCAGGGAGGGAGAGTGCCCACAAGCAGGGAGAGCCAAGCCAGGCACTGGCAATGTTGCAGGGCGTGGCAGGGAGCTGGGATGCACTGTCATCTTGGCACTGGTTTCTTTCTTTCTGGGGTGATGTTGCAGCACTGCTTCTGGCTACGGAAACATCAGAAGAGGCAGAGCCCCTTCACTCCAGCAGCTCTGGTGCAGGATGGCTCTGCAGCCCCTTTCTTGCAGCAGAGACCCGTCTCTGACTGCTCTTTCCAATTTAAGTCACCAGTTCCAGCACCTCTCCCTTGTCTCCTCCACATTTTTGAGTGGAAAGTCCCCATCACACGACAATGCCAGCTGGTCACCTCCTGCTGTCAGGGTGTCTGCTGTGGGCAGGGAAACACCAGGAGAGGCTCAGGCAGTGAGGATGCTCACACGTGCTGGCAGCAGGCAGACCTGAGCTTTAACTTGCCCAGTGTGGGGGACCTGTAAGCATCAGGCCTCATTGCAGAACCAGTGCAGTTCTTTGATGAGACTGGTTATGCACAGCACATCCAGCCATGGTGGGCTTGTGGCCATCTCTGACTAACCCCTTCCATCCTCCAGAAGTGTCCTGAGGTGATGGAAGGGCTTCACTGAGCCCTTCAGCTTGTGTTGCTATGGGATGCCCAAAAACTCAAACCATTTCTCACAGCCAAGACATGTCTATAACCTGTGGAGAGGGGCCATGCTTTTGGCACTGGCTCCTTTAAACCATCCTCCTATAGAAGGAACTGGTTGCCTGAAATCAGTAAATTCAGACCAAAAATAACGTGGGTATTTTGGTGCATTTTCCAAAAAGCTCCATCTTCTTTGGTTCGTCTTCCTGAGCAACTGTTGCATCAAAGCTGGCTTTGTTTTCCTAAGGGCTCTACTCGGTGGAAGCAGACATTAATTCAGAGAACTGTGGGGATTTGCATTACCCAGGGTCTAAGCTGGATCATGCAGAGAAGTGGGGACTCTCAGCATGCACCACTGCTTCTTCCCAGCTGCAGGGACCTCCAGGTCTCACTGATAACCTAATTCCTGAGGGATTGTGCCCTTAAGCTGTGTCTGCATCTATCAGAAATCCCCTCAGTTTGTGCTGAGGGGACGGAAAGGAGGAAGAGGCTGCAGAGGGGATGCTGGGCTCTATGCCCTGCTGGCCAGGAAAGGATTGCCACTTTAGTCAGTGCCTTGGCAGCTTGTTAATCCCACTAAATGCATGCTACAGACCTCACAACATGCCCCAGAAGTTTCTCTTCCTGCCTTGTGGTCCCTCTTTGCTGGCCACTCAACTCTGCGTTGCAGCCCATGCTCCACAGCAATGCTCAGGAGCCCAGTGAGGATGTGTCTCCCCAGGATAAAGTGGAAACAGAAGAAAATTTGAGGGGTTTTATTGTTTTCTTTTCAGTGAAAAAAACCTGGCTGTGCTGGCTGCACATTGAAGTGCCTGAAGTTACAGATCTTTTCTGCAGGATGGTTTTCAGCTAGCTTGTATTTAAAGATTTGTGAGTAAAAGTGACCCAGGTCAGGGAAGTGACTTTCAGGCTGAAAATAGATATTCACTCTGAGATCTTGCAGCTGCCTGATGTTTAAGGTAATGTTTGCTCCAGGCCTTTTTTCCCAGGCAGACACCAAGTAGGATAAGTAAAACTCTGAATCCTTTTTTAGGATTTTGGTCCTTCCCAGAGATCTTCCAGCTGAGCACAGGTGTTTCTGTAGTGTGAAAAGATGAAGGCAGACAGGCTGTGGTGTGGAGTTCCGTATTGGAAAGGAGGTACCCATCTGTTTAGCACTCTCTTTGTCACTGCTGAGGCCACAGCTGGGGCCAGTTTGGGACCATCCAGTGCAAGAAAGGCTTAAACATCCTGGAGTTACTATAGGAGGGCCCACCAGTGTAATCAAGGGGACACAGGTTGGCAGCCAAGCACGGAGACGAGGACTTACAGAAGTCAGCATCTTTAGAGATACTCAGAATTTGAACAAGAGGTTGGAGCAGAGACTCCCAGGTATCCAACAAGATCCACGGATCTTGTTGCAAACTTCTAGAAAGAAGCAAGACTCCAGTCTTTCAATGTTTTCCAGAGATTTGTGGTATCAGGCCCAAGAAGGAATCCTGCTGTACATGACAAAGAAAAAAGGCCCTTTGCTAAGCTGTGATCTTTGTGTCATGGTGTGTTTCCCTGCATCCTCCACCTGTGTTTAACTGAAATCTCGGTTCTTAAAAACTTACACCAGCAGATGGAGAACACTTTTGAGTAGTGCTGCCAGTTCCCAGTGTGAATTAGGAAAAAATGGTTTTCCTTTGCAAAATGGATGTGTCAGATTAAAAACAAGTGGGTAACTGCATGTTTTTTTGTAACTAAAAGAAGGAAACCACAGGAACCAGTACCAGTTTACAGCCTGTTTCTGTAGTGCAGGGCAAGGAAACAGCCTCCATTTTTTTCCCTTACTGCACAGATCCTTTGCACCAAGCAGCTGTTTTGCCTTTATTCATTGAGGAGTTTGTCTGACCTCTGTTTCCCCTTCTTAGGCCATGAACCTGGACTTGTGCAGCTGGTGAATTACTACAGGGGAGCAGACAAGCTGTGCCGCAAAGCATCTCTGGTGAAGTAAGAAACTCGCTGAAATGTTAGATGGGCTTGGCAGAAGCTTCTCTTCTAACCCCTGTTGAGTGTTGAACCTGTTTGGAGGGTATTTCACAGAACAGCTGCCCTGGGAGTGTCCTAGCATGTGCTGTCCTCAGACTCCTGGGCTGGTCTCTAGAGCTGCTGGTGTGCACAAAGGGCTCTCTGTAACCTCGGGGGAAATGCCATTTCCACTGAGCTGTATCTACTTGAAACCACAGAGTGTATTGAATCAGATTAGAGCCAAATCAAAAGGCAAAAGAAACCCAAACATATCTGCTCTTTTTCCTTGTAGACATTTAATTAAAACCTTCTCCTTTTATTCTCTGTTTCATACAGAGAAGAGACAATAATGTGCCCTTAGCTAATCAGATTTGCCGGACAAACAAATGCTTGGAGACATCTCCAGGAAGAGCTCTGGGAGTTATTTCTGCATGACCTGCCATGCCAGGGTCTCCTGGGGAAATGTGGATGAACTTTCATTGTAGATAACCCTCATCCCTATGCAAACTCTGCTCCCACTAGAGTATCTTTATTTCAGAGCTCTTGGTCTCCTTCAGCTGTTTGGTTGCCCATTGCAGTCTGTGCTGCCTCGCACTGATGTGGTCCTGCAGACTGCATGTGCTGATCCAAGGCCTCTCCTTCCTCTGCAAAGAGCCTCTTCCCAGTTACTTTCCTGGCAGTGGTGATGGTGTTTGTCAGAAAGTGGCAGAGTATTTTAAAACAAGCACTTACAGCACTCCTCAGATGGATTTCTCTTTAGCCTGTTACTTAGAGTGCTGAAAGCACCTGGTTTTATCTCCTGCAGCTTGGCTGACCTTTTTAACTGTAGGGTCAACCATGCATCAAGCTACTTAGGAACCCACAGGACAACAAATGACATTCCCAAAGTGCCACTGACTTCCTGCCATCATAACAGAGAGGCACAAATGTATGGAAAGAGTCAGCACCTCATGAACTCTACTTTTGGCTTTGAGCAAAGCACAGGCATTTGGAGAGGCAGGCAGCTCCCTTGACTTTTCTTGACTCTGAAATAAAACAGGCCTGAGCTCTGCTAACAGGAATTTGCTGCTGCCTCCAGACATTACTGGAGAGGAATGTGTCCAAGGGATCCCAGACACCATGAGATGTGAGACATGTAACTGTGCCCTTGCTCTCTGTAGGTTCCCAGTGGTCTTCCTACACAGCTGGGACACCTGGTCTGATCTCAGTGGGAATGGGATCAAGGGCTAAGCACTGCTCTGGCTTCCCTTTTTCCAGTTGTGATCACAGCATCCTTCCTGCCCTGAGCCGTGTCAGCAAAAATACCTCCTCAATTCCCTTGTGCAGAGATGATGCAGGGAATGCACCACAAGCTTTAGTTACATGGAAACTTCTCAGCTGTTAGTTTCATGATATCCATGGTGTCAATGAAATGTTTAATGAAAACATGCAGGTTCTGGTTCAAAGAGTAGTGCTTTGCTGTGGGCTGGGTTGCCATGATATCTTTAGGAAAACCATATTTTCAAGGATCTAAGGAAAATAGGATGATCTAGCACAGATTATCTGAAAGCTGCCATTCATCATCAGGCAAAAGAACCCAGTTAATGATGATTTTTCCTTATTAAATGATCCCCATGCAGGTGGGGACACTCTGGAGATTAACAGCCTGTCTCTCTTCACCCAGGCTAATCAAGACAAGCCCTGAGCTATCAGAGTCCTGCACGTGGTTCCCTGAATCATATGTGATTTACCCAACAAACTTGAAGACCCCCGTGGCTCCAGCACAGAATGGAATTCGCCATCTCATCAACAACTCGAGGACAGACGAGCGGGAAGTGTTCCTGGCAGCTTACAACAGGCGGCAGGAAGGCAAAGAAGGCAACGTGTGGATCGCCAAGTCCTCAGCTGGTGCCAAAGGTTCATTCTCCAGCAGCAGGAGCTATTTCTCATTATTCCTCACTCTTTACATGATCTGTAGGGTCACAGGGTTCGGCTGGGCCAAGTTGATCTGTGCTGTGTCTCTGAAGGGCTTTGCTCACCATGCCTGTCGGGCCATGTGGTGTGCACGTGCTGCCCAGGACATGCAGAGCAGTGAAAGGGCCTCCACTTCTCCACACATGCACCTCAAACTGCGGGAAGGTGCTGCAGGGACCAGCAAGTGAGGGAAACGTGGAGAGCAGGTTAGAGGGAGGTGGTCAGCAGGCAGGACAGCACCCTTCAAGGGCAAGGAGCCTGGCTCCCCATGGTGCAGCTGAACTTGCCTGCTCCTGGGTGGAAATCCTGCTTTCAGCCAAATTCAGATGCTTGGTGCCAGTGGCCTGCCCATGGTCCCACAGAGACTGGCTGAGCTGCCACGAGCTCAGTGTGTTGAAATTGCACACAAACCTCAGGGGAGGGCATCAGAGCAAAGACAAGCAATGCAGTGTCTGTCTGTCCATTTAATCTGAATAGATCAATAGATACCCAAGTGATAATGTGTCCTTCCTTGTTCCAGAGACATTCCATCACTCACTCTGCAGAAATAACGAGCTGTGAGGTAGCTGGACACGGCCATAAATGCAGTGCTTTGATCACTGTGTGCTCTCTGTCAGCTACAGTGTTATCATGGGTGCATTATTAGAATGGCTGCATTTAAAAACTTACCTTGCCATGTTTGCAGCAGAGCCCAGCCTGAGGAAGGGCCTGCTCTTTTCAGAGAGAACAAGCCCACATATATTACTCATATTTGCAGAGTCACTTTGGATGCAGCCTTGCAAGAAGAGAATGTGAAAGCCAGCGCTGGCTGCAGGGAGGCTGCATGATAAAACTTCACACTGGCTTCCCTCTCTGTTCTGCTCTCTTGGCTGTGTCACCAAGAAGCATTGGAAAACACCTTATTTTCATCAGAAATGAAGGGGAGATGAGACCTTTTGTTACGGCAGTGCAAGAATGAGTTTCTGTGTGGTAAACTGGTGAAAAAATCCATCTGGGCATTTGAGAAGGCAGTTGCTCTGGTCTGCTGCAGGCTGAGCAGGTTCAGACTCTTCAGATACTTCATGCAAGTGTGAGCCCATCTTTTCTGCACTAAAGCAGAGTAGCCTTTTGTATTCATCACTGTGCTGCTGCAAATTAAAGTGGAAAGCAGAGTCTCATGGTAATCTTCCAGAGGGAAGTTTTATACATCGTACTTCTGATGAAGAAGAAAGCTTGTTCATACTAATTATTAAGAAAGATTCAGCTCAGGCACAGCCCCTGTCTTGGGACAGGTCTAACAGAAGCTTGGTCATCCATCAGTAAGAGGAAAATTCAAGGTTTAGGATGCCCTGACTCAAACGTTTGAAGGGTTTGCAACTGTGGCTGGAGGTTTTGGTGTTTCCTTTGAGAGCTTTTCCTTTGACAGCTGCCCCACATAAGCTGCTTTGCTGCCTCGCTGGGTTGCTGCCTGGGTGCACAGTTGAAGTGACCCTCCCCTTGGTTTGCCATCTGTCCAGTGTGGAACAGGTGCCTGCTGATCTCCCCAGAGCAGCAGCTTTGCTGGCTTAGGGATGTCGTTTCCCTCCTTCCCCCAGTTCACAGCCTGAAGTTGCGCCAGTGCAAGGTTCTGCCTTGCTCCGTTGTGATCAGAAGACTAAAAAATCTTGCACCCTGCATAAAGCATGGGTGAGAAAGATACTTTGATGACAGACTTTCTTTAGTGCAGGGTGCTGGGATGAATGGGAGGTTGGTAGGGCTGGAAGGCTGAGCAGAGGATGGAACAGTGGGAATATCTGCAGGGCTGTGCTGACAGTGACCTTCAGAAATCACAGCTAGGAGCATTTTTCATCAGGTGATCCTGTCAAATCCTGCCTGTACTTCAAACCCCCATCACCTCTTTGATGCCCCCTTGAAGAGTGGGGATTTTTTGCACTGTATTTCATCAGTAAAACACTCAGCACAAAATTAAGTCACAGGTTTAGTCCACAAAATTAACTAATGCCTCAAGAATGGGCATAGTGCCAGAGGAGTGCTTGATAACTTTACCTGAGCTGGCTTATCCCTCATGGCACCATGCCATTCCTTTATGAAATCCCAGAAGGAAAATGGTCTCTCTTCAGTGCTCTGCAACAGAAGTTTCCTACTTGGACTCTTGCAAGAAATGAGCAGTGACAGCTTCAGCCAGAATGTGGGAGTGTTTAAATGGCACAGTTCATTTTTTTAATGAAGAGCTTCCACAGCAGGAGCTCTGAGTACATGGATGAACAATTTAAAATAGTACTTTTCCTTATTCAGCAATGATCTGAATAATAATTTAAATTAACTCAGTGAGCAGGGCAACACTGCACAAGTGTGCATGTGTGACTGCCTCTGGCAGCCACAGAAGCCAGACAGGGAAAGAAAGTCTTGAGTCTGGGATAAAAAACCCACAAACCTCTCTCCCCAAATAAAAAAGAAAGGCAAAAATCTTTACAGAAAATGTGCCAAGCCCCCTGTACTCTATAAACTGCTGAAAACCAGGGAAAAACAAAAACAAATTTGTCAAGTGCCAAATACAAGCACCACCACACCCTAGTACCCTGCCAAGCCTAGGTAGGAAGAGATAAAAATATGTAAAAGAGAATAAAATGCCCTCAAGCCAAGCAGCTGTCTCACTGCTTGCCCAGGTCCCTGTCTGCCCTGCATCTCAGAGACCACCCCTCTACAGTGTCCTGGGCAGGCTGTATCACATCCCCTTGGTTCCCATTTGCATTGGGCCTGGTTTTAGGGAGCCTGAGGCTTTTGGCATGGCAGGAAAGAGATCCCTGCACAGATTCATTCCCATGGAGTGACTGTGACATTGCTTGGGCACTGGCTGATCCTGGGCCATAGGTTCTTGCATGTCACTTTTTGGGCTAATGAGCCACGGTCCACTAGGGGCCTGAAAAAGCTCCAACAAAGGTTGAAGGATCCTCTACCTAATTTTGTCTTCAACTTTCTGTGCCAGGGGAAGGGATCCTGATTTCTTCAGAGGCTTCAGAGCTCCTGGACTTCATTGATGAGCAGGGACAAGTGCATGTGATTCAGAAATACCTGGAGAATCCTTTACTTTTAGAGCCAGGGCATCGCAAGTTTGACATCAGGTAACCTTTTCTGCCTTTGTAATACCAGCTTTCTTTTTCATGCTGTTTCTTTCTGAGCCACTGAGACTAGAGTTTGTTCTCCTGTCCCCCAGGAGCTGGGTTCTCGTGGATCATCAATATAATATCTACCTCTACAGAGAGGGTGTCCTGCGGACCTCTTCCGAACCATATAACAGTGCTAATTTCCAGGACAAAACCTGCCACTTGACCAATCACTGCATTCAGAAGGAATATTCCAAAAACTACGGGCGGTATGAGGAAGGGAATGAAATGTTCTTCGAGGAGTTCAACCAGTATCTGATGGATGCCCTGAACACAACGCTTGAGAATAGCATCTTACTGCAAATCAAACACATAATAAGGTAGCCAGCTGCCTGCTGCCTAGGAGAGCATAACCCTTCAGGGGCAGGGAGTGTGTGTGGATACATCTGGGGAAGCAGAGAGAGCAAGAAGGGAAGGGTCTTAATTGCATAAATTGAAGATAAGGCCATAAATAACCCCATGTCACTGCTCAGTGAAAAGGCACCTCTGTGGGTTCTGTTGATTCAGTGGTTTGTGTCCGCGTCTCTGCGTTTCGCCAGCTGTGGCTGGAGAAGGACAGAGTGAAAAGGGAAGAGAGCAGGTCAGAAGACAGGGCTGGGAGAGGCTGAGATCAAAAAAGGCATAAAGGTGAGAGAAGGGGAGTGAAGCTGGACTCAAGTGTGCAGACTCTGGATGCTTCCCCCACCATCAGCCAGCAGCAGCACCTGGCTTTTGCTTAGCTCATCTTACTCAGTCCCTAAGAGCCAGTTCCTTCCTGGGCATAGAAAGTGCCTGGAGAGAGATCTCAGTGCTGCAGAGAATCCAGGTCTTGACAAAGCAGTCCATGAAGGAATTTGCTTTGCCAGTACCCCAGTGCTGTTAATTGCACTAAAAAGATGTGACAGTCTTTGAGGGACTTGAAGGCAGGTGAGCATCCAGTGGCAGCTCCCTGCTGCAGCCCTTTGTGACATTGCACATCATGTTTTTCAGCTTGCCTGACCCAGTGGTGAGTGAGACACTGCTCTCCAAGTGAGTTAAATCACTTTGATTTATCTAAGTGGGTAACCCCACATGGATTTTCATGGTCACAGGATCTCATGTGCAGGGACCTGGTTACTATGGCATGTGTTGGACAGAACTTGTAATTTGGGGCAGTTCCAGAGTAACCCCTCTCACTTAACTGTGCAAGGCACGTGTCCACAGCAGCCTTAATTTCTGATTTTCCCTTCACAGAAGCTGCCTTATGTGTATAGAGCCTGCAATCAGCACGAAGCATCTTCACTACCAGAGCTTCCAGCTCTTTGGCTTTGACTTCATGGTGGATGAGGAGCTGAAGGTCTGGCTAATAGAAGTCAACGGGGCCCCAGCATGTGCCCAGTGAGTAAATCAGTTTGTGTTATACCCTTGTGATGCCACCATGCCTCACCCAAAACACAGCTTATGTCCCAGCTCCAGGTGAAAAAGGTGAAAGAAAGTGAATGGCAGGGGAGTTTTTCAGGCTAACACTGGACACTGCTCTAAATGCCAGTCAGTTTGGGTTCATTACTCTTGTCTCTGTGTTTGGTATCCCCCAGTTTCTTTACGGGGCACTAACCTGAGTTTTTGAACAAATGGGCTTGAATTTAACTTGGGTCATTTTTATTACTCTTGGGTCAAAGTTATGTTTGCAGATTAAACGTTTTGGGAGTCAGATTGTTTCTCAGTCTCTCTTATGGAGTCACTGGTGGCTGCTCTTTATATAAATACATGTTTAATGAGTAGCTTTAAGGGCAGCAACTGGAAGTGAGTGACTAAATTTGCAGGCAGCAGGACCCCAGAGAACACTATGGATGCTGCAGATGTTACCAAATCTCTGAAAACAGGAATAAAGACTCCTTAATACCAATTTAGTGTTAAGAGGGGCATCATTTATTCAGTTCACATGGGGGATAACTCCTGACCTTATATGCCCATGTGATTTTACAAGTGTCTGGCTTATATACAGTCATTACTGGCATGTTATAATTTCCCCATTACCAAAAAACCTTCCCAGATTAAGTCCTTGTTTTGGTTGTGCCTGCATTCCTGAGCCTGATGTCTTCTTACCTTCCAGCCATCTTTGCTGGGAAAGCAGATGTTGCATGCCTTGCTTCTCTGCTAAGTGTTCACAGGCACAGTAAAAAGTGAATTAACCCTTTTGTTATCACAGAGATTGGATTATAGCTTCTTCCAGCAGCCACGGGGAGGCTGGAATAGCCAAACAGCCCTGGCCATGAAGATCTCTGTGTAGGCACAGCAGGAGGTGCTGTATTACATGACTGAGACAGCTGCAGGAGACCAGAAATTTTTGCTCAGTGAGCATCTGTATCACATAAAAAAAAAAAAAAAAACCACCAGCAAAACAGAACAGGCTGTACATCTGCACTAGAATTTGATCAGATTAGATGTTGATTAACTTATGTTAGATCATCACTAACAGTAGAGAAAAAATGCAGCTCAAACCTACCAGATAGCCTGTTCAGCTGTTTTTTCAGGACTAGAATGCTGGAAGATCCCAGCTCTACAGAAACAGGGCAACTGAGAGGTGCTTTAAAAGATTTAATTTCACTGTTACTCTCATAGAAGGGTGAAACAGATGAGATGTAAAACTCAACACCATTCTATCAGAAGCCAGCCTGTTTCCTGGTTACAATACTTTAAAAATGTTTTTCATTCTATTAGCTTTTGCCACACAATGCTGCTAATAATAGTAACACCAATCACCTGTTATTTTACCTCATGTGGTCTTGCTACAATGCATTTCTCACAGTTCTGATTCTCCAAAATACCTGGTCTGTTTGCAAGGCCATCCTTTGAAACTTGTTTCCAGTTCAATCTCTCTCTCTCTCTCTCACATCTTCTTTATTCCATGGCCTAGCTAAGTCAGCACACCTTATCTCAGTTTGCATACAGATGTACAAGACTATGTCAGCTTTCAGTCAGGCTTTGAGAATCCTCTACAATTCCATTTCTCACATTTCCCCCTATTTCTTGAACAGTAAAAACTGCTCTGATGGTCTTATTCATCATCTGCTGCACACAGTGCAGTACACAAGGCACTACCACTAATATTGCTACTATAACAATCAATACATATAAGCCTATTTTGCAAAGTTCATTTAGCCAAGGTGTAAAGCTCCATCCTTCAAACAAATCATGTAACCATGATCCATTTATCTGTTTCAATTTGATTTTCCAGATCTTTCAGTTTTTTAAGCTGTTTGTGGATGGATTGTGAATGGTCAGGCAAATTCATGCAACACAATCCTTCAAATTCTTCACAACCATGTCCATGTGCCAGTAAGAGAAAATCGATGGCAGCTCTGTTCTGTAAGGTTGTCTAACAGCATTAACATCTGTCATCACTAATTACAGGAAGTGGCACTGGTTTCTTTGCTCAACCAACACCCCATCAGTCTAATTGTTTTGATGCTACAGCTGAGGCAAGCTGAGGTAAAAACACACCTGATGTAACTCATTTTGCAGGGCTTCAGGGTTTAAAATTGCTATTACAGTTTTTTTTTTAATAATGATAGGCAGACCTCTTTCCTCTGTATTTTCTCTTGATGGCCTTTTTAACACTAGGTGCTATCACAGTGAGCTGTCTTATGCTACTTGGGCCACCTTTAATTTTGAAGGGAATGCCCTGCCAGGCTCTATCTCCACAAATGAGCCAATATTCGTTTGGCAGTTGCCATGGGAATTCATCAAGGTCGAGAGTCTTAGCCTTGGGCAGCACTGGGGTGATACACTCACACCAAAACTTTGAATTTCTGTACAAAGGATGATGGGGAGTAACATTTAATTGTGGATCTCCTTGATACTGAAACTCAGCACAAAATTCCATTGTCAAAGAACCAAGAATTTCCAATTCTTGAGGTTCAAAGGGTGCTTTAAGAAGATCAGGGGCCCAATGATACCACTTGGTTACAGGATTTGTCTTGTTGGCAACTGCACACCAGTAATTGTCAGGGTTAGGTATTGGCCACTCTCTGTCTGGCACTGGTACACTGTCCAAACAGTTAGAAAGGGTTTGTGTGGGCCCAAATTGGTCAAACATATGGTGTCTGAGCCTGCTGGCTTGGCTAAAGCAACCCAAACATTTGTTTTTGGTTGATCTACAGGCATATCTGCACTGCAAAAGCAAGCAAGCAAAAGTAACAAGCACCAATACATCGTTTGATCTAACTCCAGGTTTTTGTTCAGCTACCCTTGGCAAAAGGCTTTCCCATGTATTTCATCATTTTGAGATGTGTATGCGGGGCCATTGTCTGGTTTTGTATCTAATGAAGCAAAAGCTTGTAGGAAGTGTTGACAGGCATTATTCTCTGTTTCTCCTGTGTGGACAGAGGCAAAAATTGCACTGAAATATTCATGTGTCTACTGACACATGAATATTTTTAAGTTTCCCAAAAGATGGGTATTTGGTGATATCTGTCTGCCATAGTTGCAGACTTTGCAGGCCTAGTGGGTTGACAATTCCTGTACAAACAGGAGGTTGTACAAGTTGACAATCAGGGCAAGCACCAATAATGGTTTTTGCTTGACCTTTTGGCACAAGTGTTTGTGAATTTTGATGGAGGAAGGCATGACTCAGTTTCACTTGTTTGAAAATGTTTGCCCGAGTGTTTGAAACAACCACTGTCAGTTTGTCTGCTCTTGCATTTCCTTCTGCCATGAATCCTGGAAGCAAGAAATGAGCCCTGACATGAGAGACAAAATATTGGTTAGTTCTGTATTGCAAAAATTGTATAAATTCATGAAAACTAATGATAGAGGGTATGATTTGTAACATCCCTTGAAAGTGATCCTTCTATTCCTTTAACATTACTAGCAACATGAGATGAATCTGCAGTTAAAAGGTTCTGAAAGGAGCTGTAGCACCCTAACTACTGCAGCCAATTCAACAATCTGAGGAGAGCCTTCCACTGTTTGAACATTTGACTCCCATGTTTTGGTCCTTTTTGGTAGTTGGATTTTGCCATACTGTTACTGGTTTGTGTGTTTTCCCTGATCCATCAGTGAAGAGAGTCACAGCACTTAAAGGCTCTTCACTCAACATGGATTTTTCTTTGAAACTTAATTTTGCTTGCAACAATTTGTGTCCTGGGTATTGAATAGAACAAACACCTGAATAATTTAACAATGCAATTTGCAAGTCTTCTGAATTTTGCAAAGCCCAATCAAGGTAATCTCTTTTCACTGGTAAATAAATAATTACGAAATCTTGGCCTGCCGTAGTTAGCAGTCTTATTCTGGCTCTAATTATAATTACAGCTGTCATCTCCATGGTTGTAAAAATTGGTTTTGGAAACCTGTAAGGAAGAAAAACCCACTCTATGATTAAATAAGGATCTTTTTCAGAAGTGTCCCATTGAAAAATGAGACCATAAAGTTGCATTTTTTTCTCGTAACAGTGCAAGAAGAAAGGGCGTTTCTGGAGCACAACAATGTGCCTGTCTCTTTTGAAAAGCTTCAGTGACCTTTTCAAGGTCTTTTTGAGTTCAGGTGTTAAAGTTCTAAGAGACCTGATGTCACAGTCTCCTCTAAGTAAGTCAGAAAGTGGGGCAAGTTCATCATTAATGATTCCTAAAACAGGTCTGATCCAATTAATTTCTCCTTAAAGTTTTGTAAATCTTGCAAGGTCTTGACACTGGTTGGGAACTGTATTTTCTGTGGCTTGATTGTTTGTTCTGTCATCCTACATCTTAAATATTTCCAGGGTGGGATTTCTTGTATTTTTGATGTAGAAATTTCCAATCCAGCATTTTGAACTTCAGTGATGACACTGTCTGGAGTCTGTTCTATTTCTTTTTGAATCGGTGCTGCAATGAGCAAATTGTCCATGTAATGTCAGATTCTTGACTGTGGGTGTTTTTGTTGGGCTGGAGATAAAGCTCGTGCCACAAAATATTGACAAATTGTAGGTAAATTTTTCATCCCTTGCAGCAAAACTGACCAATGATATCTCTGTAGTGGTTCTCCTCTATTGATGGCTGGAACTGAAAAGGCAAATTAAGGATGCAGTGGAATGTTGAAAAAGCAGTCTTTTAAGTTGATGACCACAAGAGGCCAGGCTCTTGGAGTCATTGAAAGAGAAGGAAGTCCAGGTTGCAGGGGTCCCATGTCTTCTATCACTTCATTGATCTTTCTCAAGTCATGAAGTGATCTCCAGGAATCAGAAGTTTTCTTGTGAATGACAAACACTGGGGAATCCCAAGGGCTATTTGTGGGCTTGATGGGACCTTTTTGTAATTGTTCATTTATTAATTTTTTGAGGGCACTTAGTTTTTTCTCAGCTGGAGGCCTCTGACTCACCCAGACGGGGTTGTCAGTTTTCCGTGATAGCTTTAGAGTGGCAGGTACCGCCGTGGCTCCCATCAAAAACTCCCTTCTGTTTTTGTTCCCCACTGAGACAGTGCGTCTCTCCCCCATACTGTGATGGGTCTCTGCACCACAAAGGGACGGATATTCGCTGTCTTCCCTTCAAGACCTGTAACAGTAGTCATGAATTCACTTTGCAGATGCAGCATGACTCTTCCAGTTCATATGAGAGCACCCATGGGTGTCACTAAACTCCAATTGCTCGGCCAAAACACATGAGAAATTACAGTGACATCTGTGCCAGTGTCCAGCATGCCTGTAGTGTTAAAAGTTTTACCACAATGTGTTAGACTCCAAGTCAGCTGTGGCTGTTCACTGCTGACACTGTTGTACCCAAAGGACATCAGGCACAGGGCGAAGGCTCTCCAGGCATTTCTCAGTACACAGCTCGCTTAGTTAAAAGCAGAGTCTGTCAATATAGGTCTTGTTTAGCTATAGTCACTGGCAATGCAATAGCAATAGGTATTAGTGGTTTTGGTTGAGTTACCACTGGAGCACTATAAGCAAGAGCTAAAACCATCTACTCTTCGTTACAATTTACTGAAACAACAGCTGGAAAAAAACTGAGAGTCCAAGAATTACATTCTTGTCTCTGCCTGTAATTAAAGTCTTATCTCTGCTGTGAAGTACCAGTAACTTCTGTGGGTATAAATTCATGGCAAGAGTCTTTTAAAAGGTATGTTAATTTAGAAGTTGCCAGTTCACATCGTGCCCCTGCGGGTAGTAAGTCGGGGTCTCTTGGGAGGTGACTGGCAATTTCACAAATTGCACTCGGTTTGTGTTTTCTTGTGATTGAGCTGCCATTATTTGTCTCATCACGCGGTGGCGCAGCGCGCTCTTTTTTGGGTTTCCCGGCAGAGTTACTTACCATCGATGTCAACTTTGGAGCCACAGTGGTTCACATAATGCCTCCCTTTTCTGCACCGAGGGCAAATATTAGGTGATTTTGCATTTTTCACTGCCTCATTACAATTCTTTTTCAAATGACCAGGTTTTCCACAGTTAAAACATGGCTCTTTAATGGGCTCCACTTGTAAAGCAGCGGGAGTTTTTGCAGTAATTTTTGTCTGAGACTCCGTGGCTCTTTCGAGTTTATTTCCCAGCGAATCTTGGGATTTTGCTGATTGTTCCCCCAGTGCACTCGCTCGTATGGTCATGATATGCTGTGGAGTAAGCAGTTGCTTGCAAGCAGCAAGCATTTGTGGCACTGTTGGTGGCTGGTCTGGTAAAGTTAGAATGACCTTTTTGCATTCATCATTTGCATTAGCAAAGGCAAGGTTTTTAATTAAATGAGGATGTGCGGCTCCATCAGGACACTGCCTTTGAACCGCCTGTGTTAAAATGGTCTGAAAAGGCACCATAAGGTTCAGTTTTGGCTTGTGGAATCAGAGAATAGGCATTTTTATGGGCTCTCCCAGGATGCACAGTTAAGAGCATTACATGCTGCATTTTTAATATCTCTGAGCACTGCCGTAGGCAAAGCTTCTGCTTGATCCTCTGCCTTATCACTTGGGGGGATGTCCAGCCAATTGACCGATCCTAAGCTGGGCATTAGGACCTCCAGCATCGCTCTCTATCAATCTTTAAAGGTGCTTCTGCCATTCTAAGCCCCATAGAATATACTGCGAGTTAGTTAAAGTCATAGACGAAACATTAAGACAGTCTGAAGGTGTTAGGTCGTAAGAATCAAATATACTTCTCACCACGTTATTAAAATATGGGGAGCCCAATCTGAAATCTTTAATAGCTTTTCTTAACTCTTTAATGTCATGATGTGACAGAGGTTCCCAACAGGGATTAGCATTATTTCTCCCATACCTAAGTGGAATAGCAAGGAGCTCTCCATGTGATGAATTAAAGTCTTTATCTTGCAGGACTTTACATCTTCTCTTAGCTCAATCAGTAAGTCGTTCTGAATTATTTTCCAAGACAAGAGAGCCCAGTTCCCGTTCTGTATTCACAGGGCCAGGGTGTGACAGGTTAAACTCTTCCTCCAAACTAGAATCTGTGAAAGGCAGAGGTGCCACGGCCCCGTTTGGGGTCCCCATGTCTCTGGTTAGGACCGAAGGTGGGAGAGGTTTGGAGGGCACGGCCCAAAGCATGGAGGGATTCACGGATGCGATTGTGGAAGCTGAGGGCTCGATTATTTGTTTAAACATATCAGTCAGAGCAGGCAAAAGCTTTGCAGCTGAATGGTCTCAATTTATGGTAAAAGCATTCTATAATTTGAGTCCAGCCCAATCCCATAGAGAAAAGGTGAATACAGAAGTGTCATCCACAGTTGGAAAGTGCTTTTGAACCCAAGATAACAAATCTTTTAACTCTTGTTTCGAAATGTTACAGGAATTAGTTCTGATCAGAGTCTTAAGGGTCTTACAAATATCTCTGGACTGTTTGGACATCTTGTGCCCAATCATGTTCCCCAAATCCTACCTGTTGTCATGCAGCAGGTGATAATATCGGTCTCCCTCTGGGTGGAACCCGAGGTGCAGAGATCTCAACTGCTCCTTCCTTACAGGAGAGCTATCAATCCCTAGGGTAATTCCCCGCTTTCTTGCACTCTCCAAAAAGCGTTCCAACCGCTTGACAAATTAGCCTAACACTCCTCAAAACACCAGTTAGCTTTTGTGACACAGTGCTGCTAATACTTGCAACACAAATCACCCTATTATTTTACCCCACGTGGTCTTGCTACAATGCATCTTTCACAGTTCTGATTCTCCAAAATATTTGGTCTGTTTGCAAGGCCATCCTTTGAAACTTGTTTCCAGTTCAATCTCTCTACTCTATTCCATGGCCTAGCTAAGTCAGCACACCTTATCTCAGTGTTTGTATACAAATATACAACTTTCAGTCAGGCTTTGAGAATCCTCACACTAGAGGATGTGAGAATTTATCACACTAGAACTTGGGGAGCTTTCTGTGTCCAGGATGCCCAGTTCACAATGTGGATCGTGGTGCAATTACTGCCTTGCACCTTCTTGTCTTGCTGTATGGGTAGAATTTGGCTGTTGCTGGGTGGATTTGGATTGCAGCAGTGCCCTGTTTGTTTTGTACCTCTTGGAAGAGCAAGGGCTTTGTTGGGCATTTGGTAGATTGTAAGCAGCTGAGGTAGGTTTTGGCTATTTGTGACTTCTCCTGTTCAGGCTTATTTATAGCACCTGTATCACACAGCTCCCATTTAAATAGGGGGAAAAAAAATTGGGTGCTATAAGCAATAACATTCCCAGGAGCTGAAAAAACATCTTACTGTTACATAGCCCCAATGGCATGGTATGAAAGACACTGTTAATCCTGGGAGAAACAGCTTTGGTACTAAATATGTCCCAAATGCCAGCACATTCAGGGAGATTACACATGCATTTCCTTCAGCAGAAAATGAAGCTGTTGTTAACTCATCTCAGACACTTGTCTCTCTTCTCCCTAATGCAGCTGTGCATGAGCTGTGCCATGGTGAAACACATCCCACACATCTGAGGGTCCTGTGAAGCCCCTGTGCCTGGTCAAAAGCTGATGTGTACAGCTGCACCCCAGCACACTATTTCATCAAACCAGGAATGCATCAGAGCAGCCCCTCTGGGGCACATTCCTGTGTGAGCAGGGTCTGGTGCAGTAAATCCCAGCTCCCAGAACTGGAAGGCTGGTACAGGGAGCCCTGAGATGTTTTCTACCCCTTTGCATTTTGTGGAGACTCAAGTCTGGGGCCTGAATCTTTCTTTCTGCTGCTCAGAAGCCTGACCTGACTGTAAACATAGATAATGGGGTTTGTGGTGATTTGTGAAAGGGAGCAATATTAGGAATTATCACCATGGAAAAAGAAAGTATTTGTTGTTTTAAACAATGAGGTGGAAGAGATACTGCTCTCCTGTTTGCCACTCTGAAACTCCTTGTAATGGGAATAGGATCTTGTAGATCTTGCTGGGAAAACACATTTCTACATAAAAATTGGCTAGGGGTCTGCTGGTTTGTCCTCTCTGGGTATCTGATTCTCTCTCTCATCTCTTAGGAAGCTGTATGCAGAGCTCTGCCAAGGAATTGTGGATGTAGCCATCTCCAGCGTTTTCCCCCTCAATGACACTGGGCAGAAGATGAACCAGTCATCATCGATCTTCATCAAGCTGTGATGACAACACAACTGCCACTGCTGTGAACAGGAGAGACTGCACCCCTCGGGTCAGCACAGCTTGGTGGCTTATCTCAGTAACATGCCAAAAAGTGATAGAGACAGGCTTCATATTTTATGGGAGACCACAGGGAAAAACAACAAAACAGGCATCCTCACAGAGCTGTGATGAGCCAGAGCTGCTCAGATAACTCTGCCTGCATTCACCAAAATCCACTTTAGAAGCAGTTCCTGTGACTTTGATACCTGAAACAAATCTCTCTGGGAGTACAGCAAAACAACCTTAAAATGAAACCCCAGCAGGGATACTGTAATGCTGTATTAGCTCCTCCTTTTCTATAGAGATAACATTGGGTTTTTTAAGGGAATCGAGTGGAGAGAACGATGGAGTTGTCCTCCTCCTCCCGCTGTGTTTATTCTTTCCTCACCTACTGCATCATTAGTGCCTTAGCTCGGCTCCAAATAGGTGACTCCTTTCCTTTGTTCCTGCTCTGTTACATAGAAAGGAGTAAGCTCTCCTGGTGCCTAAAACCAGGAACACCAAGAAGTCAGTTTCCTTAGGTCATTTTCCAAGCTGGTTGGCTGAACACCCAGGCAATGGCTGGCAGAAGGGTGCTGAACTGCAGGTGGTGAATTAACCCAAGCAAGGAAGGCGATTTTCTTTATTTATAGCTATCCCTTTTCCTATTGAGATTTGAATCAGTGTCTGTCCCAGTCTGAGGCAGTTGGATTCTGCTTAAAAGAGGTAGAGAGACCCCCTCAAGCTCACTGGCAGGCTGTAGGATTTCTAAAATCACCTTTGTGCTGTTTCAAGTAGCAGAAACCTGATTCCAGTTTCTTCTGAGGCACTGCAGTGAGTTTAGGCTCTTCTATGAGATTTCACCTTCAGGATTTACTTGAGGCTTAAACCTGAAACCTTTCTACCCAAATCCTGTTTAATCCAGCCAATTTTATTCTCCTCTGTTTGACAAATACTGCAATCTTCTGCCCTGATCACAGTCCACAACTTGATCCTAGCTAGGAGAAAGGTGGATGAGATTTTGTAGACCAAGAGACAGACTCCTGTTTGCCACACACATGGGAAATCAAGTCCTTTGGGGGGAAGGAGAGGTTAAATTCCTTGAGATGTCTGAATTTCAGAGCTAACATCTACTTCAAGTATAACCTATGTCCCTGTCACGTTTCCCACTCTGTGAAGTGTATCTGAATTTACAGTGTGAGCCCAGCACATCCCTCTGGCAGGGAAAGATGGTCATGGAAAAAAACTGGTTCCTGTTCCCCGTAACAAAGAAACAAGAAGACATTGTGGAGGTTACAAGCTGCCTGTGTGTAATGGGAGTGCATCAAGCAATGGAATTTCTCAGGAGAATTCTTCCTCAGGAGAACCTGGCATTTTGGTGTACTCATCTCTGCTTATGATGGAGATTTCAGAGGTCTTCATGCAGCAGGCAATCCTGATGGGAAGGGCTGGGTGATAAGCAGGGAGAAGGGTGTGGGGGAAGGTTGGGGGTTTAACCTTACGACAGCACAGAGGTGTCAGAATTTCACTGCAGTCCGGGTGAAATGTGGTGGTAACTCACAGAAGTTAAATGTAGGCCCTTAAGGGTTGTTACTCAGCTTGCAAAGCTCACCACATCTCCATTGATATTTTCATGTTAGCTTAGCTGAGCTTAAAAACTGCACGTTTTTTGCCCAGCAGTGGGAAGACCTCAGAGCAATCGCTCTCATCCAGGATGTGCCTGAGGTGACAGCTGAGCTCTCGTGAACTCCAGGAGAGACGGGAACAGAAAACTTCCCTCATCACAGTGACCCAAGAAATGCTCATTTTCTGGGATGCTAGACCCATCCTTCTCCTCAAACGGGAAATTCAGATAATGCTTGGTGGTAGAGCCAGAACTACAGACATTGCAACTATTCATAGCCTGCCTTTCCAGCTGGGCTTGGGGGAGGTAGTGTTTCAGGGACACTTGAATCCTCTGTTTGCTGAATTTTTCAGGAATAAGCAACATCCTCTGGAGGAAAATGTGTATTTTCCACCTTCTCTCAAAGTGCCCCCCAAAATAAAGCACAGAAGGTAAATGATAAAGGACAGAGAGCACAGTGCCTAAAGTTTTACCCAAAATACTAGCTATGAGGTGGAGTAGAGGATGTGTGTGTGGCTGGGCATTGCAGCCATGGGTGCACCTTGCAAGTGATGCTCACAAGCCCCTGTGAGACTTCCGTTTGTTTCTTTTTTTAGGAATATACAACAATAAATGTTTTCTAGTTTATTTCAGCTAAAAGGTCAATAGAAAAGGTCTTACTCTCTTTCCTGAGCTTTCACCCAGGATACTGCTGGGTTTCCAGAAGACACCTACCATATTGCAGAATGTCTCTAGTCTTAGATGTATCCCTTCATGTCATCCATGAAGAATTTCTGGCCCAGGTGTTCTGGCTGCGTTGTCCAGCAGGGTCTGGTCCCACTGGACTCTGGGTTTCAGGTAACTCCCATGTGGCTTGCTCCATACAAATCAGTCATGTTGTGCTTCTGCTGAAATCTGGTGGCTGCCCACAGTCCACGGAGAACGCCGGAGAAATCTAAGAAAGGCTCAAACGCCGATTTCGCCCAGGTGACTGTGACCGGTGCCCTTCAGGACTGCTTGCATGTCCCTGCTCCCAGCATTTCTTGTTCCCCGCACGCAGCTCTCTCCCAGGAGAGCATCGCTGTGCCCTTCATGATCATGCTCCATGACAGTGTCCGCTGTGGCAGCCCTTGGGAAAGCCTGGTGTGGAGAGGATGTGGGGCACACGGGGCAGTGCCGAGCTGCCCGCCCGTCCGGCTCGGGCTCGTGTGTGCCCGGCTGCTCTCACGCCAGCGTGTGCATGCGGGGCTGGCGACTGCCGGAGCTCCCGGCTCTCGGCTGAGCTCGCATCTATCCACATCTCTCCTAAACCATCATTAAAACATGCAAACCCCACAGCCTGTGGTGTTTCCTTGGGGCAGCGGGTCCCTGGGGTGCCAAGTCCCCAGGACCCGGGAACTGGCATCACGCCCTGGGCTGTCCCGGCAGCGGTGGGAGCTGGGGAATAGCGGGGTTGCTGGGGATTCCAGGCGTGCGGAAGTAGCAGAGCGATGGGGATGGCTGGATATCCCGGCTCCTGGCTGGGCGGGGGGAGGGACCCGGGTGACGCGGATGCAGAGGGTGCCCGGGAGCTGGCGGTGCCAGTCGGGCGGAGCGCAGCTCGGGGGGCCGGAGCTGCAGGGTGGGCGCGGGGCGGGATTTGGGGACAGGAGTGGCCGCGGGGTGGGCGGGGCCGGGTGCGGAGCGCACGCGCGGGAGGCGGCGCGAGCCCCGGCACGCGGCGGTCCCCACGCGCCGCTTCCCGTGAGGAGGAGCGCGCGCCATGGCGGGCACCGGGACGGAGCCGCGCCCGGACCCGCACCGCCTGCGGCCGCCGCGGCGTGGCACGACCCAGCGCGACCTCACCGCCGCCCACATCGAGTCCTTCAACTACGCCGTCAGCGAGGGCGTCTATCGCGCCGTGCAGGTGCGGGGGGCGCGAAGCGGGGGCCGCGGGGCCGGGCCCTCGCCCGTCCCCGCCGCGCTAACCCGGTGCCATTGCAGGATGTGCCCCCGGTGGAGTTCGCGCTGAAAGACAAGCGGCTGGCGCTGGTGCTGGTCGGGGTGTCCATCGCCCCTCCCGCCGTGCCGGCCGGGACGGTGTGTCAGGAGAGGAGGGTGTTCCCGGCTGAGTGCCGCGGGCTCCGCAGCACCTACCGCGGCAGGATCACCGTAAGTGCCAGCGCCCCTCCGCCCCGCACTCTCCTGTCCCTGTCCCGGCCGGGCCCCGCACTCTCCTGTCCCTGTCCCGGCCGGGCCCCGCACTCTCCTGTCCCTGTCCCGGCCGGGCCCCGCACTCTCCTGTCCCTGTCCCGGCCGGGCCCCGAACTCTCCTGTCCCTGTCCCGGCCGGGCTCCGCACTCTCCTGTCCGTGTCCCGGCCGGGCCCCGCACTCTCCTGTCCCTGTCCCGGCCGGGCTCCGCTCACGCCTGTCCCCGTCCCGACCCTGTGCCGTGGTTAAAGGCCCCTTCCCGGCTCACCGGTCTCACGGGGTGTTCAAGGAGCGCTGCCCCGCGGGGGCTCTGGGGTGTTGGTGATAAGTGGCCTCGCTGTTTTTTCCCGCACATCAAGCTTGTCAGTGGTCCCGGACCAGTTGCCCTTCTTTCCCGTGTCACGTTTCTCTCCCTGCAAGCAGCCAGGCAGCTTGTAAGACCTTGGATGGAGACCGTGTCATCCCAGAGAGCGGCATCATCCAAATCTTGTTTCTGCAGGAATCCAGGTTTCAAAAGCAGCGTTGCTGCCATACAGAAGTTTATAAATCTCTTCTGTTCATAGGTTCCTGGTTTTCCTGAGGTGCTTTGAAATTTGCCTAGAGAGGAAGCATCCCCAGCAAGTATTTTCCTTTGCAGTGTGAAAGGATTGCACGTTGCTGTTTTCTATTAAAATGGTGTAGTTATGTCCGAGCTGATTGCTTATGTGAGGCACCTGGTGCAAGGGAATGCTTGCTTGGAATTTCAGGTTTTTGCTTGTTTTCTTTTTTGTTGTTTTTTTTATTATTATTTCTCTGAAGCTATACACCTTACTGTGATAAAAGCTGCTCCAAGTGCAGTACCTCTTCTGAAAATGAAGGTGGGGCAGTGCAGGTTGTTCATAGCTGTATTCCCAGAGGACTTTAGATTTTCCTGAGCTAGAGTTGATTTTATTTTTCTTACCTGAACTATTTCCTCTTTTTTTTTTTTTTTCCCCCCCCATTGTCTGTATGTTTAATTATTTTTTGAATTCTTGGAGCAGTTAGAACAGTTTGCTGTGCCCTGTGCGAGAAGGCAGTGCCTTGTGCTGGGATAGGTTAACCTCTCTCTGTCCTTGCCCATGCACAGCTGAAAACAGTCAGTAATCATTCCCTGTTTCCACCGTGCTCCTTTAGCTCCATATCCCTCCCTCAGGATAAGATGTGACCCCCATTCTGCTGAGCAGCTGTAGACTCTTAATCATCACTTCAGGTGTAGAACAGACTGCAGCAGTCCCTGTGTAAGGCTACCCCATCGATTTAAAGGAGCACAGTAGCATTTAACTTCTCTTTTCCAGTAATTTCTGAGACTCAGTTTACTCCTTTTAGCTGCTGCCAGGTGTTGAACCCATGTTCTTGTGTTGCAGTGTCAATGTTTCTTCCCTGCAGGACAGCAGATCTTTCAAAGCCCATCGTTCTGCACAAAAAGTTAGGATTGTTTGCTCCTACAGTCTTCCTGCTGACCCAATGCCAGAACTTACTAATAAATTTTCTTTCCTGCATGCTTTTCTTTTTTGCTTTTCAGATCGCTCATGAGCATGCTAAATGAAGAAAGGAAAGATTTCGTCAGGCCTGTAGCGTGGATGTCTTTTCAGTGAACACTTGCTCTCTTCTTTTGCTTCTAGCTGTTACCTCCTGACGTTTCCTTTCCTATCCTGTGGCTGCCTTTTTTTATTTAGGCTGCTCTGTTGAAGGGTGTGAAAGACAAAGGAGGCCAGACCAACCCTGTTGGCTCACCCAGCAGCTTATTTACCTGACTCTAGACTTGTACAATTTTCTTCTGTAAACCCACATTGACTGTTCCCCAGTCAATGCAATTCCTAATCTTTATGCATGTATCTACTGTCTCTTTTTATTATTACTACCATTTTACAGTGATACAAGTCTGTTCAACTGCTTGTGGTTGTAAGAAAGGTTCAGGTAATATAGAAGGAAATAATAAAAGAACAACTTAACTTGCTTACTGTTGGTGTTGTATCGTTTTAGGCCGACATCAGCTGGTCAGTGAATGACATGCCACAAGGGACTATCAAACAGCCATTAGGGTATATTCCAATCATGGTGAAGTCCAAATTGTGCAACCTCTGTGGTTTTTCTCCACAAGACCTTATGCAGCACCATGAGGAGGAAGAGGTAACGGGGATTTTGAGGGTCAGGAAAGTCTGTGTTTTACCTGAGCATTCCCTCCGGTCATCTTCTCTTTGTGGGCTTGAACATTTCTATTTTGTATCAAGTTTGACTTCCCATTTTCTCTTGAAAGCAGATTGTTTATGGGGGCTGGATAAAGCAGCTTGAGACTTTGCAGCTGTGGCTGTTGTTGAACTGAGTGATCTGCTTGGTGTCAGTATCTACAGTTTTGGTACAGAACCTCTCGGCTGCTACACAGCAGCTGAGAGTGCAGTGGACTCTGCAGAGAGAAAGATTTGGAGAACAGGCACTGAAAGAGACATTTCCATTCCCAATTTTCTTCTGCAGCTTTTTCCCTGTCTCCCCAGTAGCATGTTAGCTGTCTGTATTTGAAAACAGAATTATTTAGTGCTGCATTTTGAACTCAGAGAAAAAGAGAGAGCAAACTACAAAAGAAAATCAGAAAAGTAAGCTTGTATGTGACCAGACAAAGAACTTTTGCTCTGAAAATCCTTCTGGTTTATAAACTCAAAATGACAACTTCAGAGTGCATGCTTTAAAAAGTTAATGTCAGCTCTTCAGAGGTGCTTCACTGATCACAAAAGTTTTTTCTTCCTCATAAGTTGTGGAACATGCATCCTTTTCCTTGCACTCTGCTACATTTAGACTTCCTAAGTCCCTGCTAAGGTGTGCAGCCTTTCCAAAAGCAGTGCTGAATCATGTCTTGCTATATCCCATTAAATGTTTGGTTTTCGTGTATAATACAGGCAATTTTTTCTTTTACTCACAATGCCGGTTCTGACTTTCTAAGTATATTAAGATGATTTTTCTTCTCCTGCCAGGAAATGGGAGGCTACTTTATAATCAATGGATTAGAAAAAGTAATCAGGATGCTGATTATGCCCAGGCGAAACTTCCCGCTTGCGATGACAAGACACAAGTGGAAAAACAGAGGCCCTGGTTTCACAGAGTATGGTAAGCTCAGCAGTTTCTGCAGCATCTTACTAACAACTGCTGGAGGACAAACAGGGGTGACCATCTGTGGCTGAATTTTGGTAGTTTGTTTTGTTACAGTTCTTGTGTAATGTTAATATTTTTTGTTGCACATACGAATAAAGGGTAAACACACCACCATGGTGGTACAAGCAAGAAGCAGGGACTTGCCTTGTGGGAGCTGTCTGAGCTACCCATGGGGAGTGAGGAGATTTTATTCCAGTACTTTGCAGTACTTGTCACCTTTTGTTCTGTGGACAGTGTAACTAAAACCCCACGTTCAGTACAAGTCAGTGTAATCCACTGAACTCATTTCACTGATTTTGTCGATACTTCATGGAGGCAGATTTAATATCCATGAAGCAGAGTAAAATTATGGTGCATGGCTGCACTTTCCCTTTGTCATTTATAGTCAGCAAAACCAGTTTAAAATTGAATTAAGCCAGAAAATGTTAAATAGCATTTTAAACTCAGGTGTTGCCAGTTGCTGATTCAATTGGACCATGGTGCTTGAGCACACACTGTAGTTCCACACTAGTTTATTTCAAGGCAGTGCCAGATTAGATGGTGCTTTTTGTTTTATTTGTCTTTGTC
Organism: Cyanistes caeruleus; assembly: GCF_971803275.1. NCBI lineage: Eukaryota > Metazoa > Chordata > Aves > Passeriformes > Paridae > Cyanistes > Cyanistes caeruleus. The sequence goes on from NC_141702.1 coordinate 109,694,768, forward strand.
CTGCAGTGGATAGCATGGAAGAGGACCAGGAAACACTGCTGCAGCACTGCCACCCAAACACAGAGATAAGAGTGGAATCAGGAACTATACTTGTGTGTTACTATATCCTACAACTGAAGGTTACAAACAGGATAACTGAGACTGGGGCTTTCTTTAAGAACTTTCTGCATCTTCCAAGCCTCTCAGCAAATGTGCTGGCTGTCTTGAGGCACAGCCCTCTTTAGCTAAGGGCTGAGTTGAGCTGGTGTGTTTATTTGAAACTGACACTGTTGTGAGCGATCTGCCTGGTGTTCTCAGCCATCAAGTACCAACATTTCTCTCATTAATTGTCTCACACCCCTTTGGACATGACACAGCGATGCATCCACTTGGTTTAGTGCAGCTTATGCTGATGTTGTGATTTTTGCAGGGGTGGTGATGCACTGTGTCAAGGATGAGCATACTGCAATAAATATGAACCTTCACTACTTGGAAAATGGCTGTGTCATGGTGAATTTCATTTTTCGCAAAGAGTTGTTCTTCCTCCCCTTGGGATTTGCTCTGAAGGTAAGCAGTGAATCCTTCTGGTTTCTATATTGAATAAATACAAAAGTTTTGCAAAGCATTTTTATTTTAAGTAATGAGAAGAAGCTAATTCCACTTGGAGTATTTCAGTCAGCCTTCCTATTCTGATAGGAGAAAGGTGATCCTAACTGTAACACTGCAATCAAACAGTCTGCAGCTGAGAAAGTTACTGCAGGGACAAGAGATGAGGGGAGAGTCACACCCTCATGGTTTTGTGGGTTTTTTTCTAATGAATGGTCTGAATGGAGATCATTATCAGTGTATGAACATCCCCTGCATTACTCTCTAAGCATCTCAACTGCACAATATTTGACAGTTTTCATTGTGGAAGGGCATTTCTAGAGCACTGAAAACCTAAATCATGGGGTGCCTTAGTTCTTTAGTTGTATTTTGTAGACGGATGTTGTTACAACCTTATTTTTCTGTTCTGGTAAACTTCTGTCTCTCAGGCATTAGTTAACTTCCCAGACTACCAGATTTTTGAAGAGCTGGTGAAAGGAAGGGAAGATGACACCTTTTATGTGAACTGTGTTACTGAGATGATGAGAGCAGTGGTGGATGCCGGCTGTTTGACACAGCAAAACGTCCTGGATTACCTGGGAAAGAGCTTCAGAGTGAAACTCAACCTGCCTGAGTGGTACAGCAATGAACAGGCTGCAGATTTCATTCTGAGGTCTGTATGTGGATGTGATCTGCTGTCACTGTGGTGAATTTATAGGCCTATGTGAGAGTATTATGATTATATGTATTCTAATGGTTTGACACAAGTATTCCCAAAATAGTTTCACAAGAGGGTGACAGTTTTTATTTAAATGGAATTTTTGTGATGTCATTGATGAAAAACACAAAGGTTGAGGAAGAGAAGGTTAAAGCTATGTCTGTGACTGCTTGAGGATACATTTGTTGAACAGAAATACTGCGGTTTATTACCAGTTTCACACAGTCTCTGTCAACTCTGAATAACTTTTTTATCTGTTAAAAAAGCAGAAAAGAAACATTTTAAATTCTTCTTTCATTAAATAAGTTAGAAAGCAGAGGAAGAATTTGCTTTAAGACTGTCAGTGTAGCAGGCATTCAACTAAAAAATTAATTTTCCTGGTAAAGTAGGTGTTTGCTCTTCCTCCAACTTTAGGAATTAAGATAGGTATGGTTTTCCTTTTTTGTTTGTGCTAGGCTGTTGCTCAGCCCACAGTTTTCCATACATGGCTTGATAGCAGTGGACATTTGGAGTTTCTGTGGCAGGACACTGATAGTGCTAACAGAAATATTTTGTAGTTTACATCTACTTGCATTGTTTATCTTGCCTTAAGTCTTGTTGTTTAGACTTTTTTATTTTAAAAAATGATTTACAATTATTTAGGAGAAACTTGAAGGACATGAAGCTAGCATGAAGAGATCATGGTGGTTGTCTTCCTTCTTTCTCTTCCTTCAGCAATTGTATCTGCATTCACCTGACCAATAGAACTGAGAAGTTCTACCTGCTCTGTATGATGACCCAGAAGCTCTATACTTTTGCCAAAGGAGAGTGCATGGAGGATAATCCAGACAGTCTCATGAATCACGAGGTGCTTACCCCAGGACAGCTTTTCCTTATGTTCTTAAAGGTGAGGTCATGGCTCCCACATCTTTAAAATATTTTACAGATCAGAAAGTTAAAAACATGCTTTTTACTTAAACAGGTAGCTTACTACTAATATAGTAATATTAGTAGTATATAGTATATATTAGTAATATATATTAGTATATATATTGTATATATATATGTATAATATATATTATATTAGTATAATACTAATATATTCCAGTTCAATTTATAGGGATATGTCATTTTAGGATGCTGGGAGGAGAGCAGTCGTGTCCCATGAAATTCACTGTGGAATAGTAGTTCTCATCCCCAAATATGATACTTCCCTGAGTTATTACATAATTCTTTAATCTTTCTTTTTTCATTTAGCCAGAAACTTCTTTAGCATTATTTTGTTGAAAGACTAAAAAACTCCCTGCCACTTGAGTGGCTTTAAAGTGAACTTGGGGAAGCATTTTAGTGCTATATAGAACAGGTACCAGGAACCAGAAAAAGTTGCTGTCAGATCAGCAGGGGACTGAGTTAACAGCCCTTTTTTTTTTTTTAATCCTAAGATCCTCAATAGTCTAAAGCATACAGTAGACACAGTGTACACTGTATGCAGAGTTATCCTTGTGGTCAGATTAGGTACAATTTCTGATTTGGGTTTTGTCTGTTCTTTATGAAATTTTGTTATTGTACTTCATTTGCCAGATTCATCACCATTCTGGGTGGAAGTGATTGCCAAGCTGTTGGGTGGGTGTTTTCCTTTTAGTTCTGTGTTGACATATACCATCAGCATCTTGATAGAATGGAGCCAGTGTTGGAAATAAGTCTGGAAAACTGTCAGTTCCTTAAAAGTTGTCCATCTTGCTAATTTTAGAGGAGTTCTGTAGCATGTGCAGCTGATGTGCTATATTAGAACTGATGTTCTAATTCAAGCCTTTCCTGTCCTGTCTTAATTTTAAATCTCTCACTTTTAAACCGTAGGAGAGGCTTGAAACCTGGCTGCAATCTGTTAGGTTTGTTTTGGAGAAAAAAGCGGAAAAAGCAAATATCAACCTAAATACAGACAGCCTGGTGAAGGCATTTGGCATGGCACCAGACTTCACCAAGCCATTTGAGTATCTGCTTGCAACTGGTAACCTGCGGTCTAAAACAGGTAAATCTGCAGGCTTCAGATTTTTCAGATGTTTCCTGTAAAACAGAATGAGAAACAATGTAAAGTTGAGCTCTTAACTGGAAACAACCGCTTGTAGGCTGGCTTTGTACACTGTAACTGAATTGCTAAAAGGGGTTTGAAGAAAGGGATTGTTGAGGAAAAAGGCAAGATTTATGCACAAGTATAGGCATTGTGCATGGTATAGAACAGGTTAGTTATGAAAGCAAAGCCTCTGCCCAGATGAAAAATTGAAATTAAATTTAGCATTGTCCAAAACAGCGACCATAATTTCATTTGCTTTCCCAAAGATTTTTTTCTTCCTAGAAGGTGCAATGTAAGACAGAGAAGGGGCATTTTTTAATCAGAACTTCACTTAGTCATGTGAGCTTAAATGGACAGAAACTGGTTTGCTGATGTATATTCAGATTTATCCGATGCTTCCCTGAAGTGTCCAGTATGACAGTGTTGTAATGGAGTGCCCACTAGAAAATCAAATTAGATGAAAAACCTGCAGAATTTTGGTAAAACATACCAGCTGCAAATTCTTAGTCACTTCACTGGCAATTACATCCACACGTTTGTAAAAGGAGCTAGATTTTAACAAATAGCTTGGAATTTAAAGTCTCTAGGTCTCTTACAGGTCACTAAGTTGCCTGTGCACGTGCACCTCCCCTGTTGGGATCCAATGTGAGCATCTGTAGGGGTTGTCAGTGAAAAATAAGAAGCTATCTTGTAACATCATCCTGTATTTGTTCAAGCTGGATGAGGTCCTGACATAAATCTCACCTTTCTTCCCTAGGGCTGGGCATGTTGCAGGACAGTGGTCTCTGTGTGGTGGGGGACAAGCTGAATTTCATCCGCTACCTCTCCCACTTCCGCTGCATACACAGAGGGGCAGCGTTTTCCCAGATGAGAACCACGACTGTCCGCAAGCTGCTGCCCGAATCCTGGGGCTTCCTGTGCCCCGTGGACACCCCGGATGGAGAGCCCTGTGGGCTGATGAACCACATGACAGCTCTGTGTGAAATCGTCACCGAGATGGTGCCTGTGACAGACATTCCACCTTTGTTATGTTCCCTGGGTATGTTTCACTGGCCTGGTGGTTCAGTGACGTGTTCTCCTTTCTTACCTCCCTGCCCTGCAGCCCCATAACTGGGAAAGGTTCTCCACACAGCATCACAGAACACTGCTCAGCTGAGAAGGTGAAGTCAAGTTTGAGCTGTACATACTGGGCTTCTGCTTAGTGGTTAATAACACATTGCTTGTACAGGCACATCAGCCTGTAAAATTCAATGTCGGTGTCTCTCAGCTGTGTGCTGTAGTGTGAGCATGTTCCCTGAAGCACAAGGAATTGCACAAGGTATTTCTCACAGCTCTGAGAAACTGGACTAAGTGGTAACATTGTAATTACTTGAATTTAACTGCAGTTCACTTGTGAATGACAATCCTTATTTTAGTCAGAAAAATGGGGAGAGGAATGACATTCTAAGCTGTAAATGCTTTTAATTTTCTATTGCACCTGTCTATGGTTTTGCCAAGAATTTTTTGATATCTAAGAAAGTTTCTTGGTGTGAGCTGAGAAGTGCAGAAATAACTTCTGTGTTTTGTTTGCTTTTTTTTTGGCTGTTCCTTCCATCAACCCCCCTCTTCCCACAGGTGTCACCCCCATTGATGCAGCTCCAAGCCAGCCTTACTCAGAGTGCTACAGAGTTGTGCTGGATGGCTCCATGGTGGGCTGGGTAGAGAGGGAGTTGGCTCCTGAGATTGCAGAAACTCTCCGCCATTTCAAGGTTTGTTGTCTTGTTTGAAATGTTTCTTAGCTAAACATCTTCAACATGCAGTGGTAGAAAATAGGAATGTTTAGAATTTCTTAGGCATCCATTTCTTTCTTTCTTTTTTTTTTTTAATCTGACCTAGTAAGTTATTTTTGGCTGTGTATTAGTACTGAAGTGTGCTTTTGTGTTACTTTTTTTTTTATTCATATGTTTCATGTGTTGGTTTATGAAGTTACAATTTTTGAAAGAACCTTTGCTTGGAGAAGGTAAGATAAGACATATTCTGTCTTTTTTTTGGAGGTGGAGGTTTTTCTGAAAGTATTTCTAAGAACTCTTCTCCACAGCTTTTTATTAGTGGCTACACCTGTGGTTGACATTTTCATTGTGTGACCAGGTGAATGCAGTTTAGTTAAACTTGGTTTGTGTTTCTAGATTGTTATTTCTTTGCACCAACAGATAACACAAGAGAAGAGATTTCCTGCACGGGCAGAAGTGGTCCTTATCCCAATGACAGGAAAACCCAGCTTGTATCCTGGGCTGTTCATTTTCACTAACCCTTGCCGGATGGTGCGGCCTGTCAGGAACCTATCCTATGGAAAAAATGAATGGATTGGGACTCTGGAACAGGTGGGATTTGCATATTCCCATGTTACGAAGGTATCTGGCATCAAAAATAGATTTGGAAAATATTTATGAAAGGAGCTGAGGATGAGGCTTGGGTTGAAGAGCTAGAATAGGTGACAGAAGGGGGTTTTTCACTCCTGCAAATTGATTTCTGGTAAATATCATAGCTGGACTGTAAAGATCTTTTTAAGGTCTTCAAATCTTCTCTCAGTATTAACTCTCTGAAGATTTGAGGCGAAGGATTGCTGTGTTGTGTGTACCATGTCATCTTGTGCTACATCACATTCACCAAATGGCCCCTGGGCAGCCAAGCAGTGGATTGCTGGGGAGCTCATCCACTTTACTGTTAAAGTGGGAGACAGAAAGGAGACACATTACTGCAGTTCTGTATTTCAGGCTCTCTTCCCTTGCAGCTAATCTGTGATAGTGGTTTCCCAGCTGTCTGATTTGTTTGCTAATACACTACAGTGCAGACAACAATCACAGCTCAAACTGGAATGGATAGAAAGCCATCAGAGACAGCTTTGGGTTTTTTCCTTCCCTTTAAAAGGAGGAAGTGAACAAGCATTATCCAATTTGATGTTTGCAGATCTTCATGAATGTGGCAACAATGGAGTCAGAGGTGGTGCCTGGAGTGACCACTCACCAGGAACTCTTCCCTCACAGTATTCTGAGCGTGGTGGCCAATCTCATTCCCTTCTCCGACCACAACCAAAGTCCACGGAACATGTACCAGTGCCAGATGGGTAAGCGCTGTAGTACCCAGTGCTGCAAGACCCTGGGCAAGGGGATTAGCACTTCATTAGCACCTCTGGTGTATTGAATTTCTGACAGTGTTATCACAAAGGTGTCCTTAAAACACTGCCTCTTTCTTATACTTTTCTTCAAGTAGCAATATGACTGTTCAAAATTCAGTTCCTTTGCCAAGATATTGATGCTGCAGAAACAAATGCTTTTTGGCCTGGAAATACGTAACATGGGCTTCACTCTGGGAAAAGCTGGGGATAAGACACACATACATCTCCCCAAAAATGACAAAACAAAAAACCACACAAAAAAAAACAAACTTCCCAAGTAAGCAAAACCAGAAACACCCCACCATCCTTAGTGGGGATTTTGAAACTTCAGAAAAGAAAACAAATCTTCAGAAAAGAAAACAAAATTAGATGTAATCCTTATGAAATGCTGTGAAAGGAATTGAGTATTGTGGTTCATAGAAAAATTATAGCCAGGCTTAGGGCAATTACTAAATTCCAAGGGGTTTAAGATTGATAATCCCTCTAAATTAATAAGTATTTCCAGTTTTTTTCTTAACAAGATACACAGAGAAATAAATCCCAGGTTTCCTTCCTTCCCTCCAGGAAAGCAGACCATGGGGTTTCCTGTTTACAACTACAAGGATCGCTCGGATAACAAGCTGTACCACCTGCACACCCCCCAGAGCCCTCTGGTGAGGCCCAGCATGTATGACTATTATGGGATGGACAGCTATCCTGTTGGCACCAACTCTATCGTGGCTGTCATCTCCTACAGTGGCTATGACATGGAAGATGCAATGGTAAGCCACCAGAAGGAAAAATCCTGCTGTCCTGTGAAGGAATTTGATGTGGGACACTGGGAGTAGGGGTGATATTCAGCTGAAAACCCCACTTTCTATCTCTGCTGGTCCTCACACTTTTTGGGCAGATTCAGCAGCACAGCGGTTGTGCTGTTACAGTAGGCAATGCTGGAGGTGCTGAGAGTAGAGCAGAGCTTCATTTGTCCAAGGCAGTGGCCTTCCAGCTTTGAAAAATACTGGAGTTACATGAGGCTTGAGCTTTTTGTAATGGTGACTTACTGGGAGGCTTTAAAAAGGTAATGTTCCCATTTTAATCTGATGCTTACCTTTGTAAATATTTTCTTTTTTTGAAGTTTTCAGCAAGTCTTTAATAGGTTTTTGTTTCTCCTTTTTAGATTGTAAATAAATCTTCCTGGCAGAGAGGATTTGCTTATGGAAGTGTTATCAAGGTGGAGAGCATTGACCTTTCCCTTAAAGCCAGCAGGGCAGGCGATAATTTAGTATTTGGCATCAGGCCTAACGATCCAAACGCAGGGGAGAAGCTGGATGCTGATGGACTGCCTTTTGTTGGGTCTATCCTGCAGCCTGGGGACCCCTTCTACAGCTTCATGAACCTCAACACAGGGGAGACCTTCACTGTGTACTATCCGTAAGTCAGCCTGTCACTCCTGTCCCTGCTCACCCTGTGGGGAGAGCAGTTGGCCCTTTCCCTGCAGATGTTCCCTTTTCTCCTCACATAATAGTGTCCATGGCATCACAGAAAGCATGAAGTTCATGCTTTAGGTGACTCCCAGGCATGTATCACATCTTTTCTCTAAGCCAGTGTGTGCTTCAGAGCTGGCTTATCCCAAGAGGATATTTTTTTGGTGATTTGCCTGTGCTGGTTGTATGTGGACATGGTAACAGTTAAGCCTGCAGCAGACCCCTGGTACATGGAATGTCAGGCTGAGGGCTCATTTGGAGAAGGAGCACACCCCTGAACAAGGCACTTGTCGAAGCTCACACTTTGCCTTCCCTTTCTGTTTTGAACTTCCCTCTCTACCGAAGAACTGAAATCGGGTTCTTTATTTTAGAATCCCATCAGTATGGTGTAAATTTATTGGTGGTAGGGGAAGGAGCTGCTGCCTTAATACAATGGAAATGGCAGTGGGGTGCAGTTTATCAGATATAAAGTGTGATACAGATGAACCAAGTTGAAATGATCCTTATTTTAAAACATGGGTGGCACATTAGCTGATTGCCTGAAAGTGGTACCTGAATGGCACTTGGAAGATGCCTTTGTATTGCTTCCTTGCCCTGATTCTTAGTCCAAGTTCCCTCACTACTGAGTAGTACTTTGAAGAATGGTGATGTTTCTCAGCTGTCCCAAGGCATTTGATAAGTGGTTTAGGTTTTTTTTTCATTTTCCTTTCAAAACTAAAATCCATTAGCAAACCTGACACCTTTGCTATTCCTACACAGGAGTAAAGAAGTGGGCATTGTGGACAACGTTAGGTTGTGCAGCAATGACCGTGGCACTGGGAAGTTCAAGAAGGCTTGCATCACTGTGAGGGTTCCCCGAAATCCCACTGTTGGAGACAAATTTGCCAGCCGTCACGGACAGAAAGGCATCCTAAGCCAGCTCTGGCCCGTCGAGGACATGCCCTTCACAGAGAACGGGATGGTTCCAGACATCCTCTTCAACCCTCACGGCTTTCCCTCCCGCATGACCATTGGGATGTTAATTGAGAGCATGGCGGGGAAGTCAGCAGCCCTGCATGGGGTCTCCTATGATGCCACTCCCTTCACCTTCACCGAGAAGAAGTCTGCTCTGAAATACTTCGGTGAGACTTTAGCGAGTGCGGGTTACAACTTCTTTGGGACAGAGAAGATGTACAGCGGCATCAGCGGGGTGGAGCTGGAGGCAGAGATCTTCGTGGGCGTGGTGTACTACCAGCGTCTGCGCCACATGGTCTCTGACAAGTTCCAGGTGAGGACCACGGGGCCCCGAGATGCTGTCACCAACCAGCCTGTCAAGGGGAGGAATGTGGAAGGTGGGATCCGCTTCGGCGAGATGGAGCGGGATGCTCTGCTGGCCCATGGCACGTCCTTCCTGCTGCAGGACCGCCTGTTCAACTGCTCTGACGGCTCCGTAGCCTACGTGTGCACAAGCTGCGGCAGCCTGACATCCCCTGTGCTGGAGAAACTGTCCCAGTCCTCTGTGACCAGCAGCAGGAGGTATTCCTGCTCCCTCTGCAGCCAGGTGGACACCATCGAGGTTGTCCCTGTGCCCCATGTCTTCCGCTACTTTGTGGCTGAGCTGGCAGCCATGAACATAAAAACAAAGCTCAATGTGGAGTAGCTTGGTCCTTGGCAGGGTGATAGTTGGAGGGAGGAGGCATGTATCAAGTCTTGTCCTTTTCCCTGAGTTTCAGGTATTAAATCAGTTCTCGGGTTCTTCAAAAGAATTCAAGATTAATTTGATGTTTGTATTGTGACAGGGTGGTTGCCAAGCTGTAGGGCAATGAAAGATGTCTCTATTGGTTTGTTTGGACTATCTAAAGGATCACCAGCTATTGAGATGTGTATGAAAATCATGCAATATTGCTGCTCCACCCAAGCTCCTGGGTTGAGAGTGATGGGGTTCTTTTGAGTGCAGGCTGAAACTAGGTTTGAAGAGGTCATAAAACGTCATGAAGTGAATGCTGGAAATTACAAAAAATATTTTTGGTTGTTTTTTTTTTCAAGAAAAATCTTTGAAAACCATATGCCTTAACAATGTGTTCATGTTAAAGTTACTGTACATGTTTTTTTCAATACATGTGCCATGAGTCATAAAGAAGGTGGCACGAAGTTCTGCTGTGTGAAGCCACAGCCTTGACTGCAAGTAACCAAGGTTCCCCTGCCAGGTGTGTCCTGGAAGTGTTCAGTGTCACCAAGCTGAGTGGTGCTGGGCTTTGGGGTTTGTTTTGGTGCATTTGGCTGAAGAAGAATAAAGCAGAGGCATTTCCAGCCTGGCTCGTGAATGTGCAGCATGGATATTGTAGGACTGGAGTTTATCCTCCCCCTAAGTCCACAGCAGCTGCCACCCCCCTCTTTCCCAGGCGTCCTCCGTTCCCCTCTGCCCGCCCCAGCGACCGCGGGGCAGAGCGTGTGCCCCGGGAGCAGCCGTACCCTGCGTGCCCAGAGTTCTTGTGTTGTTTCTTCTTCCCCTGCCGGCAGCGCCGTGCTGGGGCGGGGGTGCTCCCGGGGCTTGGCGGGCGGGAGGCTCTGGGGGTGTCCCCGGCGGCGAGGCGCGGAGGAGCCGGCACCCTCGGGGCCGGGACTCGCACTGTGGCGCGACCGGGAAGGAGCAGCGACCCCGGCGGGGCGGAGCGGAGCCGAACCAGCGGCGGGGGAGCGCCGCGCCAGCCCCGGCCCCGCAGCCCCGGCGGTGGGCGGCGCAGCTGGAGATGCGGCTGGGGACTGAGCCTTGGCAGCCCCATGCGCTGCAGCTGCCATGGAGCTGCTCCAAGTGCTGCTGGCTGCCGTTCTGCTCCCGCTCCTGCCCCGTGAGTACCCCCAGGACAGACCCAGGAGGTGGGAAAGCCGGGTGCCGTCCAGCCTGGATGCAAAGGCTGAGCTCTGCCGAGGTGGCGGCCGTGCTGGGTGGGATGTGTGAGGGAAGCAGTGCCCCTAAGCTGTCTCCCTCAGTTGGCAGGGCAGCTGTGCCACTGCCTACGCTGACACGGCCATTGAGCATGGTGCTGGCTGGGCAGCGCCGACAGCTGGTCGTGTGCGTGGTGAGTGACCTGGCCCCCAGCTCTGGCCATGCTGTCTGGATCTCCGGTGGGAACGGCAGCATCCTGCAGTCCTTTGCCTATGGAGCCTCCCAGGAGGATGGTGGCACCGTCTGCTCCGTCTCCCTCCTTTCCAGTGACCCCCCCCGCGAGAGGGAACTTGCCTGCCATGTGGGGGCCAACAGGACCTCTCCATCCCACAGCTCCAGCCCCATCCGCATCACGGGTATGACCCTGCTGCCCAGCCTGGCGTGTGCACTGGTGGCCCCGAGGAGGGAGGTTGGCAGGGCCTCTGGGGCCAGCAGGGAGCAGGTGTGAGGCCCTAGGGGCAAACGTTGCTGTCTGGATCACAGGAAGGGGTTTGTGGCCAGCACTGCCATGCACCTGGTGCTGGGGCTGCCAGTGCCTCCCCAGCTGCTCTTTTATCCCACAGGCAACGAGGAGGCGGCAGAGCTGTGTAGCACAGCTGGTGAGTCTCTGGCCCCTGCCTGGTGGGAACGTCTGGAGAGAAAGCCCTGGCCAGTGGCTTGGCTGGGACTATGTGGTGGTTGGGATGGGTTTTCCCCACGGTGTTGTGGGACTGGGAAGAGGGAGGGAAGCTTCACCTTGGTGGGAAGAATGGGGAAACTGGGTCAGAGCTAGCCTGCTCTCAGGGACAGCATGAGGGTGACATGAGGTGTCTCTGGGATGTGTAAGGATTCCAAGTCTGCCCAAACGTGGCCCCATAGCAGGCCTGGAGAGGATGTGGGGGCAGTGGGGTGTCTGTGGCAGGCATCACCTCACCCTTCCATTGCAGTGTCACCGGCCCCTGCCTTGGCAGCCCTGCTTATGGCTGTCCGTGTGGTGTTGCTGAAGGTCTTGCTCTCTGATGCTGTCCTCACCTCCATCCTCCTCGCCCAGAGCTGAGGGTACGGGCAGTTGCCCAAAGGGTAAGTCCCCCTGGTTTGGTGTAGGGGTGTGGAAGTCACTAGAAATAATCTGGAGAGTGGAGAGAGGACCCTCAAATGGAGGAGGGAGGAGACCCAGTGTTGTCTGGGGGAGGTGCAGGATGGGAATCTTGGCTTGAGCGGACAAGAAAGAAGGGCTGACACATTTCTGTGGGTGGCAGGGCCCCGGAATTACCTGAAGGACGGGAAGGGACCCCAAATTAATCAGAGGTAGGGAAGGGGCCCCAAGGTACCTCGGGGGGGGAAAGTTTCCGGAATTCCAGAGGCAGGGAGGGGCCCCGGAGGGTTCTGTGGGTACCCCGAGCGGCGGCCGCGGCCACGTGCGCGCCCCTTCCCACGTGGGCGCCCGGCGGGACCGCCCGGGGGCGGCGCTACGGGGGCCGCGCGCCGCTGGGATTGGCTGGCGGCGGCCGGCGGGGATTGGTCACGCGGGTCACGCGCGCCTCCGGCATTGGCCGACGCGGCGGGATCGCCATGGTAACCGGGCGTGGCGGGGCGGGAGCGCGCCCCGGAAGCGGAGTCATGGCGGCGGCGGCGGCGGGGGCAGCGTTGCTGATGCTGCTGATGGCGGCGGCGCTAGCGGGGGGCGACGACTCGGACTGGGTGCGACTGCCCAGCAAGTGTGAGGGTAAGCGGGGCCTCGGGGGACCGGGGTGATCGGCCGCCGCCCGCTGTCGGCTCGGGCCGGGGGTCGCTGGTGCGGGACTGCGCCCCCGCGGGCTGCCCCTCTGCCCGCCTCCTGCCCGCGGGCACCGCTGTTCCCGGCAGTCACTTGATCGCCTGCCGGTTCGTAACTGGGACTGGTCGCGTGTGCTACTTACAGTTCGGTCTCCGTGATGCCTCCAATCTGAGTATCCCTTTGGTTCACAGGCAATCCAGGGTAGATCATGACGGACATTTGCTGCCTGGTGCGGTTTCCTCTATCTTTGCTGTGCAAGCGCACGTGGAGCTGGACAGCAAAGAGAAAATTAAAAAAAAAATAAAATAGGGAGTTCTTTACAAAGCTTTCCCTGCTGGGGAAGCAGCTCTGGGGATGCTGATGTCCGAGTTCTGCTGTGGCATCAGCGTAGCCTCAGAGAAGCATCAGCACAAACACTGACCACACTCTGCTCTTCTTCCTGCCTGGGCTTGGAATCTGTCAGTGCACAGGAAAAGCTGCAGGAAGGGTCTGGATAACGGGACTCGGCAGCGAGCACTCCTGGCCTGTGTGTGGTGCAGCACACCAGCAGCAGGTGTGGTGTGGAGGGGGACATCCTTGAGGCCCGAGTTCCAAGAGGCTGCGGGAAGGAACAATCGTCTCACCTGAGAAATGGCCCAGTCGTCTCCAGCCCCTGGTGCCAGCAGAGATAGGATCGTGCAGGAGGTGTGCACAGGACTTATCAACATGTGTGCAGGAGCTCTGGGGAAGCCACCTCGCTCTTTTCCTCCTCGGTCGTCTCTCAACTCACATAATTGCCTGGGAGAAGACAGTGGCTCATTGCTGTCAGACCATTCCTGCTGGAGTTTGGTCCTTCTCTTAAAGTGGAGCTCGAAGAAGAGGTGGCTCCTGACAAACAGGACCCAACAGCACTGGACAAAGATTTCTCCAGTCTCCTGAGATCCCATCTTTGGGGCAGGAATGGCCCATGCCTGGCTTCCATCCCTCCCCATTCCCACTTGTAAACCCCTGAGATATTTCTCCTGCTGTGTGCTTCTATAACTGTGTTTGGCTCTTTTTAGAGAAGAAATAAAGCTTTTTTTTTTTTTAGTTTTATAAAAATAACCATGCACTGTGTTCTAAATCTGTTGATGATATGGTCTCTGCTGCAGGCAGAGCCCCAGGTTGTGTTGCTGGAGCTCACAGCCAGCACCCTGTCCTGTCACCCAGGCCACCGAACCCTGCCAGCTGCTCAGTCCCCAGCACAGCCCCAATGTCCCCAGAGCAGTGAGAGCACCAGGTGGAACGTGCTGTCATCACGAGGAGAAGCTGAGCTACACTGGGACTTGCATTGCAAAAAGATGCCATGCTCTTCCAAAAGGGAGAAGTGGCAGGGAAGTAGAGGCTTTTGGGGGGAAAGCTGCAGGCAGAACTGAGCCTGTGTGACTTCCCAGCTGTGCCACAGCAGCTGGTTTACACAGAAGCATTGGTTTGGGTGCTCCTGCTTCAAGCGTTCTCCAGTGGAAGCAGCTGAGCCATTCCTGGTTACTTCTTTGGATGGCCGAGATGTGTTTTGTGCTCACGGCAGCTTTGGTGTGCCCAGTTCCTGGGGCTGGTTCTTGCTGCTGTCCCAGGTGCTCTGGTCATGCTGCCTGTCAGAACAGTGACACCCCCTAAACCATTTGTGCTCTCTCCTTCCCACAGTGTGCAAGTATGTAGCCGTGGAGCTGAAATCCGCCTTCGAGGAGACTGGCAAGACCAAGGAGGTGATTGACACCAAGTACGGCTTCCTGGATGGGAAGGGCTCTGCTGTCAAGTACACACAGTCGTAAGTGGGAGTGGCATGGGAATCTCCTGTTGCTGTCACTGCCTCCAGAGCTGGAGGCTTTGGGAGGCTCACCCTGTGCCCTGGCTGTTGCTGGAGGCCCACGCCAAGCCTGAGCCCTTCCTCGTCTCCATGCAGGGACATCCGGTTAATTGAGGTGACAGAGAACATCTGCAAGAGGCTGTTGGATTACAACCTGCACAAGGAGAGGAGCGGCAGTAACAGATTCGCAAAGGTGACAGCTGTTCCTTCAGTTCCTGCTCCCAAATATGCCTCACCCATCCCTTCACTGCCAGAGTGCCAAACCAGGTTCATTCTTCCCATCCTCTGGATCCCCTTCTAGTGCCTGGCATGCGAGACCACGCTGCCCCCAAGTCAGATGTGCTGTCTTTGGTGGCAGTGGGCAGGCTCCTGCCTGCATGGAGGGAACCAGGGGCTGTCTTCCTCTTGGGTTTGGGACCAGGTTTGCAGACGGGGACTCGCTGCCACTTGAATTCCCCCCCATAACACTGATGTCCCAGGGATCTGGCTTGCACATTCCTGCACGGCTGGGCAGGGTTGTGGTTGACACGGGGAGGAGAGTGGGAGCCCTGCAGGAGGAGCACCACCTCACCAGGCAGTGCTGCTCCCTCCCTCAGGGCATGTCAGAGACGTTCGAGACCCTGCACAATCTGGTGCACAAGGGTGTCAAGGTGGTGATGGACATCCCCTACGAGCTGTGGAACGAGACCTCCGCTGAGGTGGCTGACCTCAAAAAGCAGGTACCCTGCCCCATGGGACTGGCCCTCGGTGGCTGCTATGACCTTTTAGGCTGGAGTGGTGGGGGGAGAGCATCCAGGGGTGCGCTGCTGGGAGCAGGATATTGGCAGGACCTGTGGCAGGAGCCTGGTCCTGGTCCTGCTACACGCCAGCATATGCCTGGAGCTGAGCTATCCTCTCTGCCGTAGTGTGATGTGCTGGTAGAGGAGTATGAAGATGTGATAGAAGATTGGTACAGGCACCACCAGACAGAGGACCTCTCCCAGTTTCTCTGTGCCAACCACGTGCTAAAAGGAAAAGACACAAGTAAGTCCTGGCTGCTGCCAGGGGCTGAAATAATGCAGGAATGCTTGTGAGGGTAGGGGAGCCTTGCTAAAGCATGGGAGCTAAAGCTCCATCAGAGCCCCCTCTGCCCCTCTCTTCTCTTTTCCCTAGGCTGCCTGGCAGAGAAGTGGACTGGCAAGAAAGGTGATTTGGCAAGCGTGGGGGAGAAGCAGAGCAAAAAAAAGAGTGGGAAGAAGAAGAAAAAGGGCCAGAAGGATGAGCGTGAGGGAGCTGCCAGCCTTCCGGACACAGGGGAGGCCCTGGAGGGGGTCCAGGAGCAGGCTCCGCTCACCCACAGCCCAGCTGATGAGCTGTAGGCACACAGCCCCTGCCCCCGGGGCCGCCCACTCCGGGGTTTCACCCCGCTGTGCCTATGGGTACCAAAGGAAAAGGGACTTGTGATTCGGGGGAGACCGGAGCGCCTGGCCCCGCCTTGCCAGCCTGGGTGCCATCCCGTGCTTAGGTGTCACGGAGCCGCGGACCCAGACCTGCCACATCCCTGCCGGGGGCTCCAGCTCTGGGAGGCCGCGAGTGCTGCCCCGCCGCCGGCTCTTCGCACGCCGCCGGGACTGTAAATAAAGACGTTTTCCCCAGAGTCGCCGCCGCCACTGCCGGCCCCGCTTCTGCTGCTGCTGGGTGCGGGATCAGCGCTGCTGCGGCCCGGGGAGGCCGCTGAGGGGCGGGCGGGTCCCGCGGGCCGGGCCGGGCCGGGCCGGGCCCTGACCCCGCCGAGGCAAAGGTCGGGGCCGTGAGGGGGCGCGGCGCGAGCGCTGCCGGGCGGCGCGGATTGGCGGGACGGCGGCCAGGGGGGCGTGGCCTGGCCGGGGGCGGGAGGGGCGCGGCGCGAGCGGCGATTGGTGGGGCCGCGGGGGCGGACGCGGCGGGGATTGGTGGGAGCGCGGGGGCGGGGCGCGGCGGGGGCGCGGCGCAGCGAGGCTGAGGGGCCGCGGCGGTGTCGGTGTCCGGGTCCGTGGCGGCGGCGGCGGCGGGATGGTGGACAGCGTGTACCGGACGCGGTCGCTGGGAGTGGGGGCGGAGGGGCTGCCGGACCAGTACGCGGACGGACGGGCGGCCCGCGTGTGGCAGCTGTACATCGGGGACACGCGGGGCCGCACGGCCGAGTACCGCAGCTGGCTCCTGGCGCTGCTCCGCCAGCACCGCTGCCGCTCCGTCCTCGACGTGGCCTGCGGCACCGGGTGAGGCCCCGCGCTCCTCTCCCGCCCGCCTCCCAGGTGTCCCTTCCCCCTGCCCGGGGCTACCCGGGGCCTCGCTGCCCCCGGCCATCCCCAGTGCCCTCCTCCCCCAAACCCCCCCCCGGCCCCCTCAGCTGCCCCCGGCCCCGCTGACAGCCGTGTCCCCAGGGTGGACTCCATCATGCTGCTCGAGGAGGGCTTCCAGGTGACCAGCGTCGATGCCAGCGACAAGATGCTCAAGTACGCGCTGAAGGAGCGCTGGGAGCGGCGGAAGGAGGAGCCCTTCGACCGATGGGGTGCGAGGGCTGTGGGGGCCGGGAGGGGTCTGCGGGCACTGACACTCTCCCCCAGCGCACTGTCCATGGCCCCTCGCAGTGCTCAGGCCACTCATCTGGGACTGCTGCTGGCCGGGTGGCCTTGCTGCGGGGACCTGCCAGTGCCAGCTGCTCGGCAAAACAAGCCAATGTCCTCGTCTGTCTGGCTGCTGGCCAGAGGCCAGAGGCTGCACCCACAGGGGCCTGGGAAGGGCTGGGTGACGCTGGGATGGGGTCTTGCAAGCAGGGGAGGCTGTTTGGTGTCCCTGTCCTCATCCATTTCCCTGTGCTGCAGTCATCGAGGAGGCCAACTGGCTCACACTGGAGAAGGACCTGGAGAAGCCAGGGGATGGATTTGATGCTGTCATCTGCCTCGGGAACTCCTTTGCACATCTGCCTGACTTCAAAGGTGAGTTGGGGCCAGGGAGAGGAGGGGGAGCACCTATGGATGTGTGCATAATGTCTTCCAGCAAGCTGAGAATGTGTCCTAGCTCACAGCATCAGTGGGACAGGATTACAGACAGTGGAGCTGCTGTTTCATGGCACATCTCCCGGGAGGGTGGAGCTGAGGCCCCACTGCCCCAGTCTGTGACATGAGTGGGTACACTGGGTTCCATGGTCATGGTAGAGATTTCTGCATCAATGTCACAGCTCTGGCAAGGCTGGAGGCACACCCAGACTTGTGCCACAAAGTCTGGTGGTGGGTTTCCTACGTGGCATACTCTGCTCCAGTGAGGCTGAGAACATGCCTGAGCTTATGCATGGGTGGGGCTGTGGGTTCTCCAAGCTGAGATTTGGGGGAAGATGGTAGGGGCAGGTATCTATGTGTGCATGTGTATGTGTGTATGGGTAAGATGAGGGCATATGGGCTGTGCCATGGGGTAGAGCCAGTGCTTGGAGACGCCATAGTTTCCTCTCCAGGGGACCAGAGTGACCACAAGCTGGCCCTGAGGAACATTGCCAGCATGGTGAGGCCCGGGGGTGTCCTGGTCATTGACCACCGCAACTATGATCACATCCTGGCCACAGGCTGCGCACCACCCGGCAAGAACATCTACTACAAGGTCGGTGGCTGGCAGGCCCTGCTCCATCCCAATCCCCTTTGCCCTAGCCCCACGGCCCCAAGGGGGGCAGGCAGCAGGATTGTGCCCAGGCTGGGGGCCACTGAGTCCCCACAGGACACAGATGTTCTCCTGTGGTCTCCCAGAGCGACTTGACCAAGGACATCACCACCTCAGTGCTGCTGGTAAACAACAAGGCACACATGGTGACCCTGGACTACACGGTGCAGGTCCCCCCCACTGAGGCTGGGGCAGACCCAGAGCTGAGGTGAGAAGAGCTGCAGAGGTGGCTCCTGGTGTGGGGGGTGGCTGGCACTGTGCCCCACTGTCCCCCTGCCTCACCAGCACTGCCTCCTTGCAGCAAGTTTCGGCTCTCCTACTACCCGCACCGGCTGGAGGCCTTCACAGCTCTGCTGAAAGGTGCCTTCCAGGGAAAGTGCCAGCACAGCGTCCTGGGCGACTTCCAGCCCTACACACCAGGACAGGCCCACGTGCCCTGCTATTTTATCCACGTCGTGAAGAAGACAGGCTGAGGGGGCTACGGAGATGGGACTGTGGTGGCTGAGAGCTCCGAGCAACTGTGGGTCCAAGCAGGGGGTGGGGACATGGCTGAGAGCCACCTGGGAGACCCCTCCCCTTAATTAAGAACACTTGTGAGAGCTACCTGCGATCATGGTCCGTGTGTCCCTGTCTGGGCAGGGTTCGGGGCAAGGGGAATGGCCACAGCCTCCTCAGACTTTGTGGAAGGAGGTGCTCAGCCTGGGGGCAGCACAGGATGGGTGCAGGCACAGCTTCCCCACCAAGTCCCCAGCTGCAGGTGCCAGCATGCCAGCAGTGTGGGGCTTGGAGGCCCCCTTGATGCAGAAGGAGGGGTGAGCTAACTCCCAGATGGTTGCATATCCCAGCAGAATTCCGGCAGCACTGCTCACAGGAGTGTGCTGGAACCTGTTTTTTTCATGTACACCTCCCAAACAGGTGCTGACCCCTTTTCTTGACACTCCACAGTCCCAAACAGGGGTACCCACCCCTCCACTGGAGCTCCCAGAGTGAGGAGGCTCCACACTGGAGCCTCCACCAGTGCTTCTGCTGTGGCTGCAACTCCCTCCATTCCACCCTGGGGAAGATGCGGTGCCCAGATCCAGCAGCACGGAGCAGTGCGGTCAGGGACAGCCCTGCCTGAACACGCTCAGGCACCAGAGCCAGAGGGCTCCAGGCATGCACCAGCTGGGGACTCACACATGGAATGCCAGAAGCTGCTGTGGAACCAGCTCTTAGCAGAGGAGCTCCAGGGGGAGCAGGCCCTCACAGCCACACTTGGCCCAGGAACCCAGCTGTCAGCAGGCTTAGTGCCTACAGCAGGTGGGGCAAAATCTGGCACCAGCAACCCCTTGGGCTGCGCAAAGGCTGAGGGCAGCTGCAGGCACCTGGCCACAGCAGCTGCCAAGCACAGCTCAGGTGCCATTTGTGCGGCCCCCTTGGAAAAGGCTGGGAAGCAGGGGATAAGCGATGCCACCAGCAGCTGCTGTGAGGCTGCTGAGGGAGGTGAGGCAGCACCTCAGGGGGGTCTGGGTCAAGTGGTGCTCAGCACAAATTAGTGCAGACTGGGCAGCTCCAGGCTGCTCCAAACACTGTTTGAGTATTTCTAAGGCTGAAGCTCCCCTTCCTCCTGTGACAAGTTTTTCCTCCTATTCAATGGGAATTTCTTTGCTGCCACTTGCTCCCATTGCCTCATGGTCCTGTCACCCAGTGCCTCCAGCAAGAACTGGGCTCCTTCTGCACAGGGAGCTCAGTCAAACAAGTGCCTCTCCCTCAGGCTTTCCTCATCCACCACGGGCTCCAGCCATTCTGGCAGGATGAGAGTGGCCCCAGTCTAGTTCACAGGTGTGCTCCCCTCTCTACCTGCAGAACAATGATTTCTCTGCACCACCAAGCCCACCCCAAAATTTGCAGGGACCTTCGGGGTTGCACAGACACCATCAGGCAGTGTACACTTTGTGCTAAAAAACCTGTATTTATTTAGAAACTATGTCAAGTCCAGGCCAGCTGGAGCAGCAGTGCCCTGTGTCCTGCTGCCCTCTGGCCAGCACCTCTCACTGGGGGCTGACAGCCCAACAAGCAGCTGCCTCCAGCCCTGCACTTGCTGACAAACCAGGTGCAGTCTGAGCCTCATTCCCCCACCAATGAATGGTCTGTCACCCATGCAGACACTGCTACACTGCCCACAGCTTTGTCCTCACACAGAAATCATCCTGCTATGCTCCCGGCAGCCACAACGCAGTGCTGATATGTGAGGGACCCTTACAGAACCCACCACCCTCCTGGATGAGCAGAGAGCACTTCCACCAGGCCTTGGCTTGGGAAGCTGCTCAGACACTATTTCCACCCAAGCACAAAAGAAGGGGAGGCATCAGAGAAGACCAGGCAGGTGCCTGTTTGTGCCTGTCTCCATTCCCAGCTCTGCTGAGCATTAGGAGGCCACAAACTTCTGCTGGATGAGTCTGTACCTGAGCAGATCCTGCTCAGAGACTGATGGCTGCAACCTAGCAGCAGCCTGCAGAAAGTCTTCCATGGTCAGGATCAGAGCAGACTTCTCAGTATCCAGCCCTGCATGAGAGAAATACCATGAAAGGGCTGAGAACAGGGGCAGCTGGCAAGATCCAAAAGCCCACTCTCCAGCCATCAAAGACTGCAAGGAAAACCTGTGTCTCCCTCCCTCCCCCTGGGGCCAAGCACTGGAGGTGGAGATGACCACATGTGCAGAAACTGCCTGCCTGGCACAGAGCCCAGCACTGTGGTCCCAAAGCTGCTGAGGATCTTCTTGCACAGCCCAGTTACCAGCAGTGGTAACTCTCCTCCCTGTCCCTGTGCTGGGTTGGCCCAACAACTGGGACAGGTAAGGGCAGGGCTCCTACCTGCCTCAATCCACTCCACCTTGCTTTTGACAGCACACATCATGGCATCTGAACACAGGGCGTAGATGTCTGCTCCTGTCAGCTGAGCTGGGCATTTTTCTAGGATGGTGGTGAGGTTCACAGAAGGATGCAGTTTAAACCTGCCAAGAGAGAAAAACACAGCTATGAAGGCCAAGAAAAAACAGACCAGGAGAGCTGTGGCAGACAGTGTGACTGGGCAGGAACAAGCAGAGTACCCATGTTTGGCCACTTCCAGAATGTGCTCTGCATGCTCAAAAAGGAAAAAAAAAAAAAAGTAATGAGTTTGCTTTACTGTTTTTTTTCAACATTCACCTCTCTTTGAAACATCCCTGCAGCAAGGTCCTCTCTCCTGCTAAGCAGGATCAAAGGAAACTTTGAATCACAGCACCACAGCACAGCATGGCCTGGGTTGGAAGGGAGCTTGAAGATCATCCAGTTCCATCTCCCCTGCCATAGGCAGGGACACCTTCCACTAGACAAGGATGCTCCAAGCCCCATTCAGCCTGGCCTTAAACACTTCAAGGGATAGGGCATCCACAACTTCTCTGGGCCTCTCTGGTTCCAGCCTAGGAAGCACACAAGATGTAGTCTTAGAGCCATGGTGCAGGATGAACTCTCTAGAACACCATCTGTTTATGCCATTGGTGTTTGACTTCTCACCTAGATAAATTAAGTGCTACACATGTCTGGGAACAACCTACACCAGGGCTGGATGAGAACATGTTTAATGACAGAGTACAAACCACTGTAACACCAAACCGTCCCATCAGAGGCACGCTGCAGACAGTGAGCCTCCTTCTGCATGGCCAGCAGCTGCTGGAGGGCATGGTGGCCAAGACACAGGGTGTGACCAGCTGCTTGCAGCCAGCCCACACTCTCACCTCTCCTCCTAACTTACAGTCACAGGCAGAGGTGATCACAGCTATCCAGGACAGAGTCCCTGCAGAGGCAGTCACAGCCAGTCACCCAGCTGAATTGCACCTGAATTGCAGGGCTTGCTTTTCTCCCTTTAGAGATGCTCTCAGGAACTCAGAGCAGCTGGAAAAGCAGCTAAATCCTCCCGCTCAATGATCCCACACAACCAGTGATTGAGAAGACAAACAGATCACAGCCTGAACACCCTAAGCACCACAGGAGGAGAGGCAGTGAGCTGAACGGACCTGCCTTCACACTTGGATTGGCAAACAGCAGGGCAACTCTTGAAGGAATCTAATGAGAGCTTACGGTCCTGCAGCTGCACTGCAGTCTCACTACACCATTAGGATCTGGCTCAGCTCCTTTAGAAGAGCATAGTGGCACAGTGGCTGGAAAACTTTACCAACCCCTCCACTTGGACAGGCAAGCTGAGCTTTGCCCTTCTTGTAGAAAAAGCATTCCCAGTTCACCTTCTGGGAATTGCTCTGTCCTCCTGCCCTACCCACTGGCTGTGGCTCAGTGACCTCAGGTGCTCCCCAGGGCTCAGACATGAAGCCAAAACGGAGCACACTAAGCATCAGCCCCAGGAGGTCTGTGACCTCCTGGAAGGTGGTGGGAAGACACTGCAAGAACACAGGATCACTCACTTCCTGGTGATGGCGCTCAGCACCTGCAGCTGTGACTCCCGGTCCTCGCTGATGCCCACGTAGACCATCTTGTCAAACCTGTCAGCAGAGAGAAGACAGCTGGGAACAGGCCAAAGCAAACCTGCCACGAGTGCTCAGCCCTGTACACCAGGAGCTGAAGGGTGGCCCTGGAACAGCTCCTTTTGCTGTCCAGTTTGTGGATGATACAGAGCCTGAA
The DNA here is from genome assembly GCF_971803275.1 of Cyanistes caeruleus. Classification (NCBI taxonomy): domain Eukaryota; kingdom Metazoa; phylum Chordata; class Aves; order Passeriformes; family Paridae; genus Cyanistes; species Cyanistes caeruleus. Next base: position 109,717,545 of record NC_141702.1, read on the forward strand.
GCAGTCGATATGCTGGAGGGCAGGACTGCTCTTTGGAGGGACAGTGGCAGGCTGGGAAAATGGACTGACAGGAACCACACAGGGTCCAGCAACAGCAGATATAAAGTACTGCTTTCCCCAGGCCAAGCAAGTCACAGGCTTGAGGATTGGCTGGGGGGTAGCTGTGCAGAAATTGCTGCCATTAATTGGTGCAACAGCAGGTCCCTCACTGCCCTGCTGTGCTGCTGGGGCAGGAACCAGAGTGGTGGGGGCAACAAGCCGTGGTATCTTACACTGCTGCTGCAGCCACAGGCACCAGCCTCCTCTTGGCTTCCTGTGAGCCAGGACCAGAGGCCCTCATGAACAATCTCCTGACACAGTCCTGCTCACCACGGCCTGAGGAGCTCTGGAGATCCCCCCTGGAGTGAGGCAGGGTAGGATGTGACATACCTGCCCGGCCGTAGCAGAGCCGTGTCCAAGAGGTCAGGCCTGTTCGTGGCTCCAATGACAAACACCTCGTTGGTGGTATGAAGGCCATCAAGCTCTGCAAGGAGCTGTGAGACAACTCTGCAGGGAGCAAGACAGGATACTTAGAACTAGGCCTTGGCAACTCACCCAGTGTCTCCCTCAGCCACCAATGGAAAAAGGATGAAGTGAAGCCACTGGCAGGTCCATGTCTCAGACTTCAGCTCCTATTTCTCTTCACTGAAGAGCCCTTACACAGCCATCCAGACTTCTCCAATAGCACAGCCAGTGAGCACGTGGGCTCACTGCATAGCAGCCCAAACCCCAGACAATCCCTCAGAACAGGAAGACTGGATGGGAACTGCCAGCTTAGCAGAAGAGCAGAGAAGGCCTAGGGAAAATAACCCTGTTTCTGGGTATCTGTAAACTGTACATACTTTGCTTTTACCAGAAGCAGCTGAAAGGTTTCCCACCACAGGGAAACAGCAGCTAATAGGAGGACAGCACAGCAGGGGTGTGAAGGATGACCTTGGAGAGGCCAAAGGGAGCACTTGGCAGCCACAGAAGCAGATGGAGGAGACTGTCTTAACCAAATGTTTGCACAACCTAGCTTGGGCAATCGGGAACCCGAGGCAATGCAAACAGCAGTACTAATGCTCAGAGAGAAGAGACAGGCTGTGCTGAGAGCTGAAGGGAGCAGAGAGGGGAAAAAACAGAGAAAGAGGGGTGGAATGGACTCTGCCTTTCAGGGCAACCTCATGCACTGCCTGAGGAATCCTGCTCTCCCAAGGACACCTGATGCTCACTCACCTGTCCATGACACCACCTGAATCTCCACTTCGCCCACGACTGGGGGCCAGGGAATCCAGTTCATCAAAGAAGATAATGCAGGGAGCAGCTGCCCTGGCTCTGGCAAACACTGTGAGGAGACAACAGAAAAGGTGAAAAAGATGTGGAAGAGCAGTCAATGGCAATAGAACCTGCTACATTCCCAGAAGGGAATAGCTGTGGATGGAAACCAGATACCCACTGTATCACCAGCACCAACTGCTCCTGCCTGAGGGGCTCAACAGACTGGGGACAGACAGCACCTAGCAGGATGGGCCCTGAGGCTCAGCTGTGTCTCTGAGGGGCTGCTGTCCCATCAGGAACACCAGGGACAGGAGCAACAGGAGCAGAGAGCAGGAGGGGAAGCTGCAGGAAGCAGAGAACTGTAGGAGACCGCTGGGTTCAAGCCTTTGCTGCGAGCCGTGGGTGGGAGTTGGGAAGGGAGGTTTAAGCACTACTCCCTTCCCTGCAGCACCACAGAAAAGCCCCATCTCCCCACATGCAGGAGCAGGATGCACATCCTCACCATTGCGCACGTTCTCCTCGCTTTGCCCAACGTACATGTTGATGAGCTCCGGCCCTTTCACGCTGTGGGGCAAGGAGGAGATGAAGTCAATTAGAGGACACCCATCCCCTGCCAGGAGCATGTCAGTCCCATTGTGTGAATCTCCCCATTTCTCACCTAAGGAATGTCATGGCACATGTTGTTGCCACAGCTTTTGCCAGCAAGGTCTTCCCTGTCCCTGGAGGCCCGTACAGCAGCAGACCAGAGCGGCACAGACCCAATGATAGCAGCTCTGGGTGCTCCAGGGGCAACTGGATAGTGTCCAGGATCTCCTTCTTCACCTCCTGCAGCCCACCAACATCCTGCCAGGACACTGAGGGGATCTGCCAAGAGAGGGAGAATCCTTGTCAGCACTTATTCCTGAGCTCCGAGCATGCCTGAGCAGCTCCAGTATCCAGTATCCACATTTCCCCTCTTCTGAGCTTTGCAAAGGAGAAAATAAACTATACAAACATGTCCCCAAGCATGCTGCACTTGCAGAGTGCATTTCATCTCCAATCCTCCACTGCCCCTCGTATCATCTGTCAGCAAAAATACCCCAGGGAAAGTGTCTGCCTGCAGCTTTGAGGAGAGAGAGCCTTGCTGCAGACATCCTTTGGGATCATGAGGAAAGGTAAAATTAAGAACAAAGTATTTTTTAGAAAAAAAGAAATCTGGATCATGCAACTGTGAGTGACTTGTGTTCAGGGCACCTTGTTCCCCACAGGGGTCAGACTGTGCAAGGGCTTCACATCTTGCAGAGGGACAGAACCTGGGCTGCCAGCACCTCTGTGATGGCAAGGAGGATGTGAGGGACAGACATCCTGCAGGACACTGTATGGAATACTCACTGCTCTTGAAAGGGGGGATGCAAGAACAAAGTCCATGTATGCTCATGAGAAATAGATAGGAATGGGGTCAGCTGCAGGCATGTGAGGAGGCCACAGAGAACAGAGAGAAGACACCAAACCTGAGACAGGTGAGCCAATGCCTCTTGGGTTATTTTGTGCTGAGCAAAACTATCCCAGAGCAGGCTGCTGCTCTGCTCACGGCTTTAGGGATAGCTGGAATGCCACAGCCTGCATGACATCCTCCTGAGAGTCAGAGCAAGCTCTCCTGGGAACGTGCAGAGAGAGCAAAGCTCTACATTTCCCCCCACCTGCTGGCTGCTGGTGCCAGCACAAGTGGGGAATTTAAAAATAGCTTAGGGCAAAATTCTTTCCCCTTCAGCCAATTTGCATCTCCTTCCTTCATTACTAGAGACTATGTTATCTTATTTTAATTCTTTAGCTGTCCACCAGGAAAACTAGGTCAAACAAAACAAAGATTTTCAGGAAAAAAAACAAAACAACTTTTAAAGCAAAAGGTCACAGGCCCTTTTTCTGCAGTGACAATGAATGGAAGAGCTGCCCTCTCCTCTGCACTTTTGCTCATCCTGCCTGGCTAGAAAAGCTCTACAGATATGAGCACAGGAGCTGGAAAACTGCAGTAAGGTTGTTTTCAGGGGAGCACATTGTAAGTCTAAGACATGGTGCAGACACTGTTAACAAGTGGAGGTTTGGAAACAGTTCTCTCCAGAAGGCTCAGGTTGTAAGTGCAGACAAATGTGTGACTAACCAGAAAGTGCATGCAGGGAATTGAAAGTGATGTATCTTTAGAGTATCCAGGTCTGCTAATGGGCTTCCTGACCACAACCAATTACTAAGAAATCAATAAAGGAAGGTAAAATACAAACAAAATTAACTGCCATTCACACAGCTCACTGCTGAGCATGCTCTGTGGCTATTTGTCTTACAGCAAACTTGGCAACACCATAAACAGAGCTCACTTCATCAATTAAAGTGGGCAGCTAGGAAAGGTGCCAGAGGAACTGCTCCAAGGCCAAGGCTTCCTGTCCTGTGCTGAACTCAGTTGTTTGCACTCACGGGCATGGAAAAGAGGTTCCAACCACTTTGCTTGGTCCTAACACCACATTACCCAGCCAAACCAGTCACCCAAATGCTGCTTCCCTGGGTGCCGAGCTGCCAGAGGCAGATCACCCCCCTTCTGAGAAGCTGACTGCTGGCTTTCTCAGACTCTCCATGTCACTTTCCCTGGAGAAACCCCAAGCTCTTCAAACTGCCTGTCTGTCAGAAAAGTCCATGCCAGCTCAAGCAGCATCCAAGGCCAGGGATCAAGTCTAAGTCTCATCACACATGTGGAGAAACTCCATCACCAGCCTGTGCCACAGCCTCTCTGTTCCCTCTGGCCAGGTGGCTGGGGAAATCTGCGAGGAAGCCTTTGCCCTCTCAAGAGGCTGAGCTGCACAGCTGGCACCCCTCCAGCACCAGCAAATTAACTGGCCTGCAATTAGCACTGCAACAGCTTCCCTGACAAATTCCAAGCCAAGAGGGTGAAAATGGATGGGGGAAAGTCCAGAGGACTGTTTTCCACTGAAAGCTGGGGGAATACACGGAAGGACAGAGCAGGAAGCAACCTGTCAGAGCATAGCACTGCAAGATCTGCAATGGGCATCTTGAGCCAAGAGCTGTGCAGAACCCACCCCCTCCTTGTGCCCTAGCATCCCACCTTTGGGGCTCCCACTGCCTGTGAGTGGGCATCATGCAGCTGGTCCAGTGCAGCACTAAAATCCTCCTCGAGCACCGGGAACCCAGCAGTGCAAAAATCCCTCTCCACTTCTTCGCTCAGTCCGCCTGGAAAACTGGTGAGGAAAGAAAGGGAAAAGAGTCAGGCTGTGCCCCACTACCAGCTGCAGCCCCTGCCCTCCCCACCCGCTGCCCTGTTGCAGTGCTACCTCAAGGCCTGGATGCGGGTGCAAGCAGCCCGGCTGCTGTGGGACAACAAGGCACAGAAATCTCCCAGCACAAATCCCTGTGAATGTGGAAACAAAGAGCATCAGTTCAGTCCCCCACCACAGCTACACCTAGGCCATAAAAAGTATGGGGAAAAATTCCTTGCAGAGCTGTTCCTTGAGCCTCTGGTTAAAGGCTCTAGCTAAATTTTTTTTTTTATTAGCAGAGCTGAACATCAGCCAACACCTCTGCAAAAGGTGTGGAGTCCATAGGCACTAGAAATCTGTATTTAAAAGCTGATTATCTGAGCACTAGGATTAACCCACTGAAGAAGTGTCTAGGCTGTGGGAATCACTCCCTTTCTCCAAGGCCAGCTTGTGAGTGCTGGGCCACTCCCAGCCTGCCCATCTCCACATGCTGCTATGGTTTTACTCACAGCAGTCCTGCGGGCCAGCTTGGACAGGCTCACTTCTTTGCCCAGAGGCAGGCTGGCAGTCAGCATGCTCAGCATCAACCTCCTCTGCTCCTCTGAAGGGGCTTCAATCTTCACCTCATGAAGGAAAGCAGTCTGCACATCTGTGGGAACATTCTGGGGCTTGCAGGTTGTGCCAATCACCAGGACAGGGTGGCTGTGGACGTAAAGGGGACACTACATGGTCTCAGCTCTTGTGTAAGTTGAGGGTTGAAGTACCCTCTTACACTGCCATCACATGCTAACTCACTCTCCCATGGCTAGGCCATTGGCAGAAGCAAACAAATGCCCACAGCAAACGAGCAGGGTCCATACCTCAGCGCTGGGTCTCTGTCCAGGAGCAGCTGCCTCAGAGTAGCAATGACCCTGGCATCCTCTCCGAGCCCGTCTCGGTCTCTGCCAAGCACCTCGATGTCTTTCAGCAGGAGCACACAGGGCTGGTACTGCTGGGCCTGGTTGAAGGCCAGCTGTACTTTCTCCTCTGTGGCTGCACTGGTGTCACCACACAAACTGACGCAATCGACCTGCCAGACACACCGCACAATACAGTTGCAACACGGACAGCTGGGTGCCTAGGACAACACTCCACAGGCAATTCATGGCCCAGAGGAGATCAAACTCAGTATTTCCCAGAGACACATCCAGGTGGTATTCAAAACAGGCACATTCAGGATGCCTTGGCATGGATAAATGGCTGTTACTTGCTTCTCTGCAAGAGGTCAGCTAGACAAGAGGGTCTTAATCTGAAAAAGGTGAGGCAAAGGCACCAGAGAAAGGCACCAGCAGATATCCCAGCTCAGCACAACCTAAGCTGGAAGGGAGGTGAGAGCTGTGGAAGACTGGGAGAACAAAGTATCTTGCACAACACTGCAGTAAGTAGAGGAGGAGGCCCAGGAAACTGCTCAACCAGTGCCAGACAGGCTCAAAGTGCAGGAGGAAGGTAAAGGTGACGGGTGTTTGGGGGGGAAGCTCTAGGTGGCCAGAAGCCCAGACACTGTTTACAAAGCAAACACTTGATGAAGTCATCCAAGGGGAGAGGTGACTGGTGAGCCTTGAACAGCAGCCTGGGAACAGGCAGTGCTGCCTCCTGCTGCTGCGAGGTTGTCCAGGGAGACCCAAACTATATCCAGGATTCCCTGAGTTTCAGCCTCAGAAAAGGCAGCCTGAAGCAGGGAGAACAGCTCCCTAAAGGGTAAGGACAGGGACACAGAGCAGAGGAACTCCTGTGCTCCATGTACTACAGAAAAAACCCAGGGGTTAGGGTTGTGGCAGGCCTAATGGCAGCAGTATCTGTATGCAAGTACCAAAAGCCAGAGAGAAAGGACAAAAACCTGTTTATCATCAAGTGGTGCAGATCAGAGCAGGGAAGAATTACTGTGTCCTGATGGGATGGCAGAGACAAAAGGGAAGAGCAGGTGGAGTGGCAGTGTTAAGCACTGCACTCAGTGAGAAAGGGAGGGGAGAGTGTAAAAGCTGGAGTAGTAGAATAAGATGGACAGAAAGCATCTCTGTCTTCAATAGCAAGTGTGTTAAGTCTTTAAAAGCAGCACACAACGCTGAAACCAAAGCTGCAGCCTTGCACACACACCCCACTAGAACCTGAGGCCACCTGGCAAGAGATGACAGTGTCCCAAGCACATTCTAAACATGGATCTGGAGATCCTGCAAAATCCCTGCAATCTTGCATTGGATCCCAAGAGCTGTGGCACATCTGCAGAAAAGTCAGAGCTCAGCACCACAAAGGATCATGTCCAGATGAGCTGCACAGCAGTGGGCTAAGGCACTATCTACCTGCTCCCCTGACCCAGTGTTACAGCTTTACTTGGAGAGAAAAGAACAGGAAAGGAGTTACTCTAATAATATCCACCAAGAGAACGAGCAAGCCCATGATTTCCTTCCACAAAAAGAGGAACCTTCCAGCCCTGTTCTTTCCATTTTTCTTCTTCCATGTCCTTTCAGAATTTCAGAAAGTCTCCTGGAAAAGTCACCACATGACTTCCTATCACTTTTGCAAGATTCAGGGAGATGAAAGCATTTATGGGTTAATCCCAGACCGTCAGAATGGGCAATAGGGGTGTGCTGGAGGAAAATAGCAATTGGAACAAGTCAGTGAAGACTGTTGGTTCCCAGAACCTTTTGTGCAGGACAGAGACAGGTGCTAGAACTCATTTCAGCTATCCAGGCACCTACCATTCCCATCAAAAGGATTTTTCCCAGTCAGATGTGGTTTTGTAACAATAGATTTCTCATCCAAATACTCTCACCTGCACAGAGAAATAGCTCCTTTAGCTTGCCTGCTAAAGCTTCACCTGACAGTCACAGACCTCATGCTGGCACAGAGGAAAGCAAACATCTTCCATGCTTGGCCAACCACTCAAGCTCTTGTAAAAAATCTCTTTCAAACAGATCTTGTAAAAACTTATATCAAACTCTCCCTAAATTCTTTATTTTTCAAGTTGAAGAAATTAATCTTTTCCCCACACAGAAACTGGTCTAGACCCCTGATCTTACCCAGTGTCCTTCTCCAATTTTTCCAGTTCAGTTTTATGTCGTGATGGGGAGACCAGAACTGTGCATGATATTCAATCTGTGTCAAGACATGGATTTGCACAGCAACAGCACCCACTCTCAAGTTTGTTCCGAAAAATGTGATCTGATTTTTTACATATACAGAGAGCAGAGCAAAAGTTTTCATGGGGCCATTGACATAAAACCAAATTCTTAATATTGACGGTCAGCTTGAACTACATCATATTCCACATAAAACAATCTCCAGTGAATTTCACCTGCCACTTCACTGCTCTTGGCAGGTGGTGGTGGTGGTGAACACAGCTACAGGGCAGCCGTTTCACAGGCCAAGAGATTTTGAGCCAGGTCTGGGACACACACTAGCATGAAACTAAGGGCTGCTCCTCCCCCTCAGCTACAGAAGATCTGGGCATCATTTGTGCCTCACTTGTCTGCATGTGCTCAAGGAAGCAGCTCCTGGACAGGCTCGTGTCATGGCTGCAGCAGGGCTGACTCAAAAAACATTTCCATAATTCTCTATCTGTTGTAAATCCACCAATCCACCGGCCACAGGAGGAATTACCTTGAAGAGGTGGAGGTTGAGGCAGCCACACACAGCTCTGACAGCCATCAGCTTCCCGCTGCCGCTCGGCCCCGAGAGGAGAACGCTGCCCACGCCGCTCAGTGCACTGGCCCTGTAAGAGACGGAGTTCTCCCTGTGGCCATGGTCCCGCCTCTTCCAGGCTCACTCCAAGGAATTCTGACTCACCGACGGTTCAGGTGAGGCCGAAGGGCATCGCAGAGCTGTTTCACAACGTCAGAAAGTCCTGCAGGAGACAAGCTGCTCCAGAACTCATTGCTGTTATAGGCTGGGGCAGATGGGACAGTGCTGTTTGTTGAGCCCGCCTGTGAGAAAGGAAAAACACCACCCAAGTAACCACCGGTGCCAAGTGACAAAATCTGTCCTGAAATGTCATTTTCCAATGGCAGGAGGCACAAGTCTCCAGAGGTACATTAATCATCCACAGTGCAAGCTCAGCCTCAGATCTCCCCTCTCAGCTTTCTACCAGAATCTCACCAGATAGAGAGAGGTGTTCTGGGTGTCCACCAGGTAACCCTCAGACTGCTCGCCTTCCACCATGCCTACAACCTTCTTCACCTTGAAATAAAGCTCTGGCCACCTAAGAGAAAAAAACAAGCACTCTAAACTGCTGAGCCAAGATCCTGAAGGAACAATATAAATGTCAACAAGAAGACAGCTAAAAAGCACAGGTAAGCAGAGATACTCCTGTCCTTTTGCTGTCTCTACAAGGACCAGCCAATGTGCATGTTGGGAATGCCACTGTGAGCACTCTTATCCTGACACAAAGAGGACATTCTCCCACTTAACACAACTGTTCCAAAGCCACATGAGCAATACCAAGAAAGGCAGAATTGGTGGCCAAACAGAAAGTTATTCTAACATGAATTTCTAGGGTTATATTTGCATTTTGCTGTTTGTCACAAGTTGAGAAGCCCAGCTCCCATTTTGCTTTCTTTATCTGGCCCTGACTGTCCTCAGGCCACCCCTTCCTCTTCACTCTATCCCCATCAGTTGCTCTCTTTTTTTCCTTTCTTCCCTTCCTGATTATTTGAATGAACTAATAGAGGCCACCCTCTTAGCTGCAGCCCTCCATAATAAAAATAAATATTTCCCTCTTCCCAGTGTATTAAGAGACAGATAAAACATTAAAATCCAGGGACAGATCAGAACAGAATAAATTGTCTGATTTCAAGAGAGTCAGTCATGGCAAAGTATCTCTGCTCCTCTGGTACCAAGTAAAAGAGCCAGAGTTTGTTGACACCTACCTTAGGAACTTGTCTGCATTTAGTTCTATAAACTCGGCATTTCCAAATGTTGGAACACACAGGATGTCTCCCTCCTGGACCAGCCTATAAAAAACCCAGAGAGCTTCACCAGTGAGAGGGAGTAAATCCTTCTGGTTGTGTGCCCTCCCAGCCCTGCATCAAAATTGTTTTTACAGAAAAGAATGTAAATTAATTCATACTGACTCATTCCTTAACTGTAAATAAAACTATCAATAGCCACTGAAAGATCTGCCATGCCCTGGATGGATCCAAGTGTATCCAGACTAAGGGGAGCCTTCTGGGAATGGTATAGAAGATGAACATCATTACAGTGTCTCATTCAGACAAAATCTCCACCTTATCTATGGAATAGCTGGGGATAATTCCAACAGATAGCCTTGACCAGCCACATGGAAGATGCTCAGCCACAGACGTCAGAAGAGAAGGTGGCAACACATCCAGTTTCCAGACTACTCAGCTGAAAACCGGGATTATAAACACAGCCCACAACGGAGGTTTGTGCGCAGCATTTGTGAGACATCGGCACTGGGTGGTGGATCATGAGGCAAGAGACCTGAAGATGACTTCTGAAGGACAGGACAAGAAGTGCTCTGTCCAAGCAGAGCACACTCGTGATAGGACAGTGCAAGAGGATACCCTAAAACCACACAGCACCTGCACTGGGGGTGTCGATGTGCCCAAACGAGTGGCACAAACACGGTTTAGCTCACGGTTTCGCCCCGAGCGTCCCCCCCGCACAGCTCACCGCGGTGTTTCGAAGTGCCTGTAGAGCACGCAGTCGTAGCTTCCCCGGCTGCTGTAGGCCGGCGAGCAGACGATCTCCAGGTGCAGCTCCTTGGCGAACGGGGGCACGGAGAGCACGGACCGGCTGCCCGTCCCATCCGCGGCGCCGCTCCTTTCGTACCTCTGCAGAGGGCACGGGGAGGACGCTGAGCCGCGGCTGCCGCTGGCCCGCTCCCCGGGACGCCCGGCCTCGGCTCACCTGCAGGCGGAGGTGCGCGGCGGCGGCGGGGTCGCAGCCCAGGTTGAAGGCCAGGGCCGGGGCCAGCAGCGCGGTGCCGTCGGCCAGGCCGCGGCGGGCGGCCCGCGGGTACTCCCAGGGCGGCGGCCGGGCCAGCAGCGCCGCCAGGTGCTCGCGGGCCGCCCCCTCAGCGCCCACCCGCACCCACTCGCCCTGGAACAGCCCCAGCGCCAGCAGCCCGCGCCGGCTCACCCACACCTCCGCCCCGCCGCCGCCGCCCGCCCCGCCGGGCACCGCCCTCAGCCGCGGGCCGGCGGCGGGGGCGGCGGCGGCGAAGCGGGAGACGAGGGGCGGCGCGGCGGCGGCGGAGGGGGGGCGGCCGCGGGCGGTGCCCGGCGGGGCGGGCGGCGGCGGAGGGGGAGCGAGGGCGGTGCGCGTTCCGCCGCCCAGCAACCCCTGGAGCGCCGGGCGCGCCTCCAGCACCAGCGGGCCCGGCCCGGGGCCCGGCCCCGGCAGCGCCTCGCCCCGCCGCGCCAGCACCGCGCCGCCCGCCAGCCTTCCCGCCCGCCCCGCCGCCCCCAGCAGCACCCAGGCGAGCGCCGGCGGGCGCCGCACGGGCCACACGGCCACCCTCCGGCCCGCCGCCAGCCCCAGCCGCCGCAGCAGCGCCCCGCGCAGCCACAGCTCCGCGCCGCGCCGCCCGCCCGCCTCCAGCGCCACGGCGCTCAGCAGCACCGGCTGCGCCCCGCCGCGCCCCGCCGGCCGCACCGCCAGCACCAGCGCGCCGCCCCGCCCGCGCAGCGCCGCGCACAGACCCGCCGGCGCCAGCAGCAGCGCCGTGGCCGGCGACAGCTCGGCCGGCGGCGCGTCCAGCGGCCGCAGCACGGCCACCGCCATCGCGCCGCCGGCCCCGGGAGCGGGGGAGGGCCGGGGCGGAGCGCGGTGGCCGCCCCGCCCCGCCGAGGCCGCAGAGGGGCGGCGCAGGGCGGCCCCGGACCGCGCTGGGGAGACTGCGCTCCAGCACCTGCTCCGAGCCGTGCCGGCCGCAGCGACATCCGCTGACCCCGTCCCGGTCCTCCCCGGGCTCCAGCAGTCTGCAGCCAGAGCCTGCGGAAGGTGGGACAGAGGGAAATGTGGCCAGAAAGGCGGGCGGGGCTTTTGCTGTTCCGCTCGCCCCGGGAGCCTCGCCTGCAGCACAGTGTGGCACCAGGGCAATCGGAGCAGAACCGGTGCCCTCGCCAGTGGCAGCCTGAGGAGATTTTGCGGGCTGAACACGTGCACCTGGTTTAAAAGAATGTACTTGTATTGGTGTCAGTGCTGAACTAACCTAGGAAATGGTAGAATCATAGAACAGTCTGAGTTGGAAGGAACACATAGGATCATCAAAGCCCAGCTTCTGTACCCGCACAGGACAACCCCAGTAATCACAGGGAAAGCTCGAGAGTATTGTCCAAACACCCGTTGCACTCTGTCAGGCTTGGTGCTGTGATCGCTTCCCTGGGGAGCCTTTTCCAGTGCCCAACCACCCTCTGGGTTAAGAAACTTTTCCTGATATCCGACCTAAACCTCCCCTGATACAGCTTTAGAGCCATTCTCTCGGGTCCTGTCACTGGTCACCACAGAGAAAAGATCGGTTCTGCCCCTCTGCTTTAATCGTAAGGAAGCTGCAGATTGTGATGGGGTCTCTCCTCAGTCTCTCCTCCAAGCTGAACAGACCAAGTGCCCTCAGCTGCTCCTCACAAGGCTTCCCCTCCGGACCCTTCACCATCTTTGTAGCTCTCCTTTGGAAGCTCTATAATAACTTTAATGTCTGTTTCACATTGCAGTGCCCAAAATTGCCCCCAAGGCTCGAGGTGAGGCTACCCGAGTGCAGAGCAGAGCAGAATAATCCCATTCCTCAACCAGCAGGAGATGCTGTGCCTGATGCACCCCAGGACAGGGCAGTCTGGAGGGAGTCAGAGGCTCTCATCAGCACCTGTGGCCTCTGCCATGCTCTGCTCGTTGCACCAAGTGCCTGTTGGGGATGCAAGACGGGAGTAAGGAAACACAAACCCCGCAGGATTCTCGAATTCTGCATCCACAGCAGAAGTCCAGACACACCCCGCAGCGGCCTGTGGGATAAGGGAAAAGAGTGAGGCTTGTAGCTGCCCCTCGGCTCCAGCCAGCCTCCCACTTTCCTGGGCTGCTCGCCGTGTTCCATCGCCCTGCTCCACACGAGGGAGCGCTTACAAAGCGTTCGGACCCGCTCCCTGAGCTGCCCGTCTGAAAATCCAGCCTGCGGCTTGGGAGGATTGGCCAAAACCAAGCGACACAGTTAGATATGAATATTGCTAAAGCTGTACGGAAATGGCACCATGAAGATGCTGCCGCAAGTGCAGCCCTGCAGCCTTCTCTGCTCTGGGCCCATCGCTGGGACACCCCCAGCGCTCCCTTGCACCCGCGGGTGCCTGACAGTCAGCTTCCAGTCAGTGAAGAGATCTGCATGTGCCAAACACTGGCTTTGAATTTACTGCCTTCTCCTGCCTGGGCCACATGGAAGGGATCTCCTGCTTGAGCAAGCACAGCGCTTGTGGCTGAGGGACCCCCAGGGCCCCTTACAAAGGGAAGCTCATGGCACCAGGCCCTGATGTGGTCACCAGGACGGCTGCAGGGTCTCACATGGGCAGCAGTGGAGATGTCTGCAAGTGGCAGCCAGGTGACCAGTGACATCAGGGTTTCTCCTGTCACACTCTTGTCACTGGCCCGGGCCTGAATGAGCATTGGCAGGAGCCATGGATGGCTCTGGCTGCCGCTGATCTCAGGCTGGATCAAACCTAAAGCAACATGAAGAACGTGCTGCCCTGCTCCTATTGCTGCTCCAAGCACTGACGTTGGGGGACAGTGGACACTTCCCTGCCAGGGTTAGCGCAGGCAGCTAAGAGTCGAGTGACTCCCTGCTCCAAGGAGGCCACCAGACCCTGTCACCAGGAGCTGAGCCTCGGCAGTCACTGCCATCCTCCAGCATCTGTGCCCCACAGCCACTTCCCAGCACATGAAAAGTGCCTCGGGCCAGTAGCCCTCCTCTTGGCTCCTCCTTCCCAGCATATGGTGAGAGCTGGGAGCCCACCAGGCACTACCAGGAGCATGAGTGGTCTGCACCCTGTGCATGCTGGAACTACAGTGTCTCCCCTTGTAGCACTTGTGGTGGTGACGTGCTTGCTCTCACAGCACTGCAGCCAGCACAAGGCAAAGAGCCAGGCCATCTGCACGCAGGCAGACCAAAGGGGAAAAAAAAAAAAAAAAAAGAAAAAGGGATTGCAAGCATCCAGTGCCAGCGTGGCACAGCCCAAATAAAAGGTTTGCAGATGCTGCTCAGGCAGGATTAGGTCTCCAATGTGCTAAGTCTCGGCTCTCAGTGAGCCTAATTGCTGCTGCAATAAGCCCTGGCTGGTCCTTTCCTGAACCGTGCTCCCCACAGCCCCCCCAGCAAACAGTTTTGGTTTTTTTTTGCTGCAAAGCTCGTATTTGCCATGCATATGTTACCCCTCCCCCCCGGCCTCCTGGTGGGGTCTGGCCAAGCAAAGGAGGGGAAAGGCAGAAATCTGCACGTGCCACTTATTGCTCTGCTCTTCCCAGGAACTGTCCCCCCACTCCTCCCCTGTCCAGCACAGCCTGTGCTGCATCTGTGAGAGCAGCCAGACCCAGCAGCAGAGGCAGGACCAGGTGACAGCATCAGTACCTGGCCACATAGCCCCTGAGCTGTATTAGGACACTTTCTAAACTGGAATTGTTCAGATTTTAATAAAACCATTTGATAATTTTCCATTATGTTTTGGTTGTTAGATGAAACTGGAAGTGGTCCAGGAGAGCTGTCAAGGCATGTGCATGGGCCAGTTCAGCAACTGCCAGGAGATGTGTCAAAGGAAGGTATAAATTGCAATACAGAGCATGAAAACCAAAGACACACCACAATTTTATTTATGGACGTGTAATAAATAAATGGTGGACAATACAGGAAGAGCCACATTCAAAAATCCAGATTACTAAAGTGCTTTTAGACATAAATATAGGGCGACCAAGAAACAGCTCTGACATTAACACTTTTTACAGACAATTACAAAGTATCTTATGTCAATTCACAAAATTGTTTAATTGCTCCAGGGTACTATGGCTTGCTTTTCAAAAAGGTCTGTTCTATCATTCATAGAGTGGTAAGTGACATTCAAGAGTGTACAAAATCATTGCATAAACAAAAACATCCTTACCCCCTTCTCCCAAATATGAGTTAAGGAAGATACACAGTGTAAATCCAGTGATAAGGCTGCATTGGCAGGCTAGATCCTCAGGGAGTATAAACCTGCCTCTCTGCCAGGTTACACCAGCTTGAGGATGAACCCTACCATGTTTAAAAACCCTGCTGCTCCTCGAGGTGGAAGAATTGTGTGCTCGGCGTGGAAGGACTTGCACACAGGCGCTGCGTTGGGCTGGAAGCGCTTGGAGAAGGCGTCCGTAAACTGCACCATCCTTGCACCTGCGTGTTGGAGGAGGGAGCAACTCCCAGTGTGTTGCTCCTCCTTGTGCTTCTGGCTAGCTGGGGAAGTGGTCCCAGCACGGAGGGGAAGGGGGTTCCTCCCCAGCAGCAATTGGTGCTGACCACAATGCGCTCCCATCCTCGCACTGCTCTTGTCCCCACTGGGACCCCTCTGCCACCCTCCACCCTGGCTCTGCTGAGAAGTGAACAGCTTGAAAGTGAGGGGACAAGGGGATGTGTGTGCTCAGTTTTAAAATGCCCTGAATTCAGATAAAAGTTCTGTTATTTAAGAAAAATATATATATATATATCAATAAATCAATAAATATTATGGTCTCATCAGGACGCTGTGAGGTCTGTCCTCTTCCGCGGCAGCCCAAGCTCAGTGGTCCCTCTCGTTCTGCTCTGTGGGGGGATCCCCGTTGATGTACTGCCTCAGCACACCCCTCTTCTCGTGCTTGGCTGTCCTGGAGAGGTCGATGGCTGTGTCCTCTGAGTCTTTTGCAGGCCCAAGCTTGTCGGAGCCCCTCTGGGAACTGGCCTGCGTCCCTTTGAGTTCCTCCTCCTCCTGCTCCATTCGCCAGCCATCTGCCAGCTTCTCTTGGCTCTCTGCCTTCCTGCTTACCTCCATGGACTTTTTGTGCATACCTTGCAGAGGGGAGAGAGCAAAACAAAGGACACTGGTTGCTTATTTCTGACTGGGACAGCTCAGAATCACCTCCTGCATTATTGCTACTTCTTCAGTTCTTGCCTGCACCCCAAGGAAAACTCTCTCTAGCTTCCAGCCTTTCCCAACTCAGAGCCCTGTCACCTGCTCTCTGCAGCCGGAGGGGATAGCTTGTGGCAACATTAGTCTGTACCTCCCCTGTAGGAGGGAAGACTTATTGTGTGCTGTAATGACCCATTCCAACCTGGATTTTGACTGTGTGTGAGCACAGGGTAGCTCTGAGGTACCCTCAGTTTAGGGGCTGGCAGTAGTGACTTCTTAGATGCTTTTGCAACTCCCGTGGTGCCTGCTAGCACTGCAGAGTGATACCCACCCACGTGCAGGCACTTGTCTGACATGGCAGTAAAAGGTTTTCCTTTTCCTAGCTGTGCTTTGCAAGGAGGAAGTGGAAAACCCAGGGCACTTGGCAGCCTGCGTACAGCTCAGGGCTGGGGAGGCCACACTCCTTTCTGTAAAAAGGCAAGGGCAGCCGTATGAAAGAGAAGCTGAGCCCTGATCCCCCCAGCAGAACCCCAAGTTCCCACTCACCCAGCAGCCACGGGGCACAGGATCCCACCAGCCCACTCTTGGCGGAGTTGATGATGGACTCGGGCAGAGGGATGGAATGCCTCACCATGGCCCCATAGAGGCCGTACTCGGCCATCACGCTGCTCCGGCCCCAGCACTTCTCCCGCTTCCGCCACTTGGCTCTTCGGTTCTGAAACCAAACCTTCAGGGGTAACAGCCAGGAGAGCACGGAGGGGTGGGATTGGGGAGGAGACAGCCCCCGTGGCCGGGTGTCCAGGGCCCATCGGGAGCAGGGGAATGTCCATCCAGGGCAAAAGGTCAGCCGTGGGGGTGCGTGGAGGGGTTGGGTGGGCAGACACAGGGTGTGGACATGCAGGCGGCACCAGGAGGGCAGCCAGGGCGGCGTGTGGGGAGGGGTGTGAGGGAGGGCACACACGTGGGTGTCAGAGAGGGGAGGAAGGGGGGGAGAGGGAGCACATATTAACACGAGGGTGATCCCAGCCGAAGTCACCCTACGCTGCTCCGTCTGCCCGCAGGGCCGCCCCACCTGATCCATAAAGCACCAGCCTCTCCAGAAAAAGGGCTCCGGAATGCAATGACCAATGATGACAGAAGGTGCTCAAGTCCCCCTTCCCACACCACTCCTGTATTTGAAGGTTTGAGGGGTGTAGATATAACCAGGCTGCTGCCCAGACCACCACTTCATTCTTAAGCTGCTGAGCTGCTCCATAGCAGATCAGGCCCTAAAATGCCACGTGTCCCGCAAAGGGGAAAGCTCCCTTCTTCCTGTGTCACAGCTTGGCCCAGCAGCTCCAAATTGCTCCCAGCTCCAAATTGCTCCCAGCTCCTGCCTGAGTGGGAGGACACAGCCAAGTTGCCAGCAGTGCACAACTGCTGGGGCCATCCCAGTCCCCTGGTTCTGCCTGTTCATTTGGAGGCTGTTCGATGCCAGCAGGCAGAAGCTGAGCCTCCCCCCGGGCGCCCTGCAGCGTTTCAGTGACACCACGTTCCCACCATCTGCACTCACTGCCACAGAGCAGAGACGGCCGGATGCTGGCAGCCCGCAGACTCTACGGAAGAGAGAGGACCTCTGCAGCCACCTACCTGTATCCTGTCCTCCGGCAGCTCCGTCTTCACAGCCAGCATCTCCCGGGCGTAGACGTCGGGGTAGTGCGCTTCATTGAAAGCCTTCTCCAGCTCCTCCAGCTGGTGAGCTGTGAATACGGTCCTGCCGAGAGGAGAGAGCATCCTGTCACACCGTCCAGACCCTTGGGCAAACAGCGAGGCTGGCAGCCCCCCCACGCTGAGGTTTTCCTCCGGAAAATCCTCCCCCCCCCCCGCTGCAGCCCTCCTCTTCCCTCCGTTTCCTCCCTTTATTTCCCTTGGGGATACCGACCGCCACAGCCTGGGGATCAGGGGAACAGCGCGAGGATGGTGGCAGCAGCCAGCAGGTGAGAACGGGGACAGCCTGGCTCCCGGGTTCTACCTGTGCCGGCGTTTCTTCCTCTTGATCTGGGAGGTGGACATCTTCAGGTCGCTGGCGTCCCCAGACAGGCTGTCCTCATCTGGCAGCAGCATGCGGGAGGGGAAGAGTCACGTTCCCGTCGAGAGCGGGGCAACCGAACGCAGCTCCCCAGACACGGTTCCAGCCGCCCGCGGGGAGCGGGCCCGGGGCAGGGAGGGGTCCCCTCCCACAGCTGAGCCCGAGGCGCCGCACCGGTGGTGCCATCCCGGGACAGGGGGTGGGAGCCCACGCTTGCCGGAGGGTCGAAGGCTCGGCATCCCGGGACGGGTAGCACGGGAGCCGATGGCGCACCGGCGGGAGGATGCTGGCCGCGGCCGCAGGTGCGAGGCGGCCCCGCAGCGGCTCCGGACCGGGGTCCCCGTGCGCGCCTGAGCGGCCACCCTCGACCCCGACCCCGCTCACCGGAGATGTTCTCCTTGTGGCGGCGGGCGGCGGGAGGCGGCCCGGGAGGCGGGCGGGGGCCGCGGGCGGGCAGGAGCGGCAGCGGGGCGGGCAGCAGGCACGGGGCGCCCGGCCCCCCCAGGCTGCACAGCAGCCCCAGCCCCAGCCCCAGCGCCCCGCCGCCCTCGTAGCCACCGGCGGTGGCGGCCGGGGGGGGCCCGGGGGGCGGCTGCAGCTCGGCTTCCAGCCCCAGCAGGTCGGTGATGGCGAAGCCCTTGGCCCGCAGCCCCGCTCCTCCCGGCCGCGCCGCCGCCCCGGGTGTCACCGGTACGGGCACCGCCACCGGCCCCGCCGCCGCGCGTCCCCCCGACGGCTCCGCCCGGCCCGGCATCGCCGCCGCCGCCGCCTGGCCCGGCCACCACCGCCCGCCGCCCTTTTTATCGTCCCGCCGCCGGTCCCGGCTCCAATCACACTCCAGACCGGCGGGGGGGCGCTCCCAATCCCCGGATTAGCGGCCTCTGTCCCCCCTCCCGCCCGCACCGGCCCCGCGCCCCTCCCCCGGCCCTCCCCGGCCACCGCCCGGCCCCCCGCCGCCCCCTCTCGCCGTCCCTCCCTCCGTTCCCCTCGGCCCCCGCCCCTCCGTCCTCACCACCCCCTGCCCGATCCCCTGCGGTTTAGCTCAGATCCTCCCCAGGACCCCCTCTCAGTGCCTGGCCTGGCCCGGCCCGGCCCGGCCACCCTGTTTCCTCCCAACCACCATAAATCCCCCTCACATCCCCTTCTCTGGGTATCCCTCTTTGGGTTTCCTCCCGGGAACCCCCTGCTGTGTCCCTACGTCCCCCTATCTCCTCTTCCAGTGCCCGGCAGTGCACTCCCCAGTATGCCCATTCCAGCCCAAGACCCTTCAGCCCCACATCCCAGATGGGACATCCCACTGGGCTCAGCACCCGAGAGTCAGGGATTGGAACGCTGTTGGGCAGGACCCTCCCTGACCCCAGGTGTCCTGTCACTGGGGCCAGGGCCACCTCGAGGTGACTGGCCTCTGTGCTCCCTTTTGCTCCCAGATTCTTGCACCTGGGATGCAATTTTTTTCCCCCCTTCCCTTCATCTGTTGATGGAAATGATTTACAACCGGCTTACACAGGCCGCCTGATCCAGGCCTTCATTGGACCATCAGATTAACCGAGGGTCCTTCTGATAAAGATAATTACAAGGGGACTCCGCATTAACTTTGCATTATTAAAGAAAGACCCAAATCTCCCATGGCAAGCTGTTCCCAGGATTAGCAGAACAATAACTTTCATTTAGGATAATTGCCGTGGCCGGCGCTGGGGGCTGGCGGGGGGGACCCACTGGACCATCGTGCTTCTCACCAAGAAAGGCAAAGGGGTGTGAGGGGAATGGGAGGTGTGGGAGTGTGGTCACACTTCCCAAGCCGCCGATTCAGGGCACTTGTGTGCTCAGGATGAGGGGATGCTTGGGGCATCTCCACGCAGGGCTGCCCCCTGCCCAGGCACAGAGCACCCCGGGATCCCCTTGGGCATCTTTGCTTCTCCAGAGTGGTTTTGCTGCAGTTTTGCTGGAATAGGAGACTTTCACTGCTAGGCAGGGAGGATCTGCCACAGTAATTAGAAGTCATAATCCGGCCACCACCCACAACAAATTTCCTGTTCGAGCAGATATTAGTGGTTAAAACCCTAATTTTTGATGTTGTCCCAGAATCAGCTTGATTTCAGCAGTTTACATTGAGGCTGAGCTGTTGGGAGAGATGATGAAGCCTTAAATATGCATATGGCCTAGGCATTTGGAAAGTTTGGGGATAAAGCACGTATAATTGCTCCTAATCAGTTTATGAAACATAAAAGCTCAAACCCAAGAGAAAGCCGATAGATGCAGAAATGGAAATAGCGATTAAATCTCCCCATGCTGGCAAGGTGGCCTGGATATGGCGCTGCTGCCCAGGGCGAGGGTGACCGAGGCCGTGCCCTGGGGGATGGGGACACACCCGTTCCCAGGACAGGACAGTGGGATGGGGTGTGGGGACACTCCTGCTGCCACCCCCAGCTCCCCCAGCCATGGTGAAGAAGGCCATCTCCACCGGTCCTTTGGACAATAAATCAGTTAAAGGATATCTTGATATATGCTCATCAGATAGGATTAGCTGGGATTAGACTAATCAGTAAATGTTTCTCTGCTCATTATTTTCTAAGGAAGATTTTCAGCTGATTCTCCGACGCCGAAAGATTATTAATCGCTTAAAGAGCAGAACATCAAACATCGCCCCTTGCTCTAATTTCCCTGGGGTTTGCCCCCCCTCTCCATGGACAGGGTGGCTGTGCCAGCCGGCCCAGCAGCCTCAAGGTGCCCCAGCAGCCATGGGGCTCTACCAGAGCAGCCCGAGGTCACAGGACCTTGGCCTCGGTGCAATCCCATGTCCCAGGGGGTGAGTGCTGCCTGTAGCTGATGCTGGAGCACCCCCATCCCTGCTGCACTTCAAAGGACTAGGGACCCAGTGAGGTGGGACAGTCCTCAAGTTGTCCCCTCCTCCCCATGGCTGCTCCACCACCATGTCAGACACCTGCCATGGCCTATAGGACAGAGTGCGCACATGATGGGGTGGATGCCTGGAGCTGTCCCACTCAGACCCTAAAAAGAAGCCTTGCAAGTCCTTAGGGGATTGCAGAAACATGCAGCATTTTGGCATGTACCCCCTCAGCTGATGATAACTCCAGAGCCAGATTTTGGTGGGTTTTAGAGTCCCTGTCTTCACCATGGGGCTCAGGGAAAGCCACAGAAGGATGTGCCCTCAGCCTGCAACCACCTGCTGTAGCAATGAGGAAGGGGCAGCAAGGAGAAGGTATTGAAGGGCCTGGTTTAGGGGATTAGTAATGGGATAAGACAGCTTTCACCTCCCTGGTTTAGATATGAATCAGGTCAATAATAAAGGACCATCTGACAGTTTCAGGCAGCTCAGGGTGGAAGAGGCTCCCGTGCCCCAGACTGGATGGAGAACCCATCTCCAAAAGCACATCTCCTACCATCCACTGTGCCTGCACCAGCAGTCACAGCCCAGCACTCCTCCCCAGCTCCACACCCCACACCTGCATCAGCTCCTGGCACACCAGCACAAGAGCAGGTTGGAGCCTGCTCCAGTGATGCTGGCACCACAGCCCTTGGGCACCTGCTGTGTAGGGAAAGCTCAGCCAGCCTTCTGGTGGCCATGGTGGGCCTTGCACAGCTGCAGGGTGACCCAGAAGTGAAATGCAGCAGGGTGAGCAGCCAGCTGATGGCAACACAGGCAATTTGGCAAGGGTGGGAACCTCAATGAGCATGGACAGAAGAAAAAGGACTTTTCTTCTGCCTCCTCCGCAACCTGCTGGGAACATGGGGAAGTGATGGCTGTTGCGAAAGCGTTGCCTCTGACAAGTGCGTGAAAAGGAACTGAGAAACAGGCCATAGCTAGGGGAGAAGGCAGCAAGGAGGGGGTGTTGCAGCCAGTCACACCTGTGTTTTGCAAGGCTCAATCCCCACCTCTAAGTTACAGATGAGCCTCCTCCTTGAAATGCAGGCAATGAGACTTTCCTCAGGCTGCAGCAGGGCTCAGTGGTGGATTGCATGTACACTCCTGGCCAGTAAGGAATATGTAGTGGCCAAGTACCGTCCATTTTGGGGTGATGGATTTGAAGAGGTAGGCCCTGTGAACAGGTTAAATGAATTAGGGAACCTGTGCTCCCTGAACTGTCAGGCTGTGGGAAGTGTTTCGTTTGCAGCTTGACTGGATGTGAGTAAAGCAGAGGGTTTGCAGGATGAGCTCAGCCACAGCTGGCCACGCACCACCTGCTCAGGGCTGCAGCATCGCCAGCCCAGCTTACTGCAAGCGTTGTCAGCCCTAATTTGGCACGGGGGGTCCCTTTCCATGTCCTGCTCTGCACGCCCCAGAGACATCCCTACTAATTCCTCTGCACAGATTTCTGTCTTAAGGCATTTATTTGCCTTTGATTAAAACCAGAAGAGCAGTCATGGTTTAAGTGGAGTTTAAGAGCAAACCATGTGCCGCTGCACAGGGCGCTCACATCTGGAGTGTCACAGATTTAATCAAACTGCTGGGAAGTGCCGCACGCAGACAGCTGTCACAGCAGCCTGGAGCCCATCTCCTAATTAATTCCTAGCCATCACAGGGCAAACAAATGGCCATCAAGGTGCTACACCTACAACATCAGCTGTAAGCATGGCTGGCAGTCGAGTCTGAGCAAGCAGAGCTCACCCTGTGTATCTCCAAGGAGCCATAGGTGATGTAGCCCATGGAAAGCAATGTTCCTGCTCCTTGGGAGGAGACTGGAGCTTCTTCCAGAGGTGTATGTATGGGAACAGGAGGGACAGAGTGTTCAGGAACAAACACAAAAATGGGAGTAGGCACAACAGCAGTAGCTCCGATTTCTGGTTGCTCCTTCAGCTGCTGCTTTCTGCTTCCCCTCCTTCTTGCTTCTGCCAAACTTGCTGATTTCTAGTACCATTTATCCGCCCATCTCACATCCCCGTGGGCAAACCCCTCTTGTCCTATACAGGATGTGTGAGCTGGGACTCCCTGGAGATGCTCTGCCTGGTGCTATCTTGGGCCTGGCACCTGACTTTGGTTCTGGGCAAACTTCACTGCCACAGCCTTAAGCAAAATCGGGCAATGGCAAAACAGGTCAGGCCCAGACTCGGTTCTCCTTGGGGTCCATTCACAGCTCATTAAAGCTAATTGAAATGACTACCGAAGCTGGGTCTATGTGGGTGTTTGGAAGCTCTGGGCACAAGGCACAGCTAGGCTGGGAATATCCAACTGTGAGGAGCCCCAAACTAGCCGATGGACTGTCCATTCCAATTAGCCCCACAAAGGAGCTATTATTCCTTTGCACTATGCTTGTCTGATTACTTTATCTTATTATTTTTTGATCATTCCTCCAAAATGTGCTAATTAAACAGAAATCATCAAGTCAATTAGAGAAACACTCATTAAAGCCGAAAAGAAAAGAAAGTATCGGCAGAAGAAAAACGGCTGTGATGGTCCCAAACACATACAATAGCTGCCACATTCATTAAATCACCAACTCCCAAAAGAGGGATAGGCATTGTCCCACTCTGGTCTGTGCCCTGAAAATGAAACTTCCCAAGCAATGGAGTCAGATTTCCTTTCCTTTCCTTTCCTTTCCTTTCCTTTCCTTTCCTTTCCTTTCCTTTCCTTTCCTTTCCTTTCCTTTCCTTTCCTTTCCTTTCCTTTCCTTTCCTTTCCTTTCCTTTCCTTCCCTTCCCTTCCCTTCCCTTCCCTTCCCTTCCCTTCCCTTCCCTTCCCTTCCCTTCCCTTCCCTTCCCTTCCCTTCCCTTCCCTTCCCTTCCCTTCCCTTCCCTTCCCTTCCCTTCCCTTCCCTTCCCTTCCCTTCCCTTCCCTTCCCTTCCCTTCCCTTCCCTTCCCTTCCCTTCCCTTCCCTTCCCTTCCCTTCCCTTCCCTCGAGTCTCCTCTCCTCTCCTCCAGCCCAGGAGTAAACTGAGTCCCCAGGCAGCACTTTCTCCACATTCATACCCAGCACTTCATCAAGCAGAAGCCTTCCAGAACAATGCTTCCCTTTGCACCTCCTTCCCCTGGCCTGGAAGCAAGACACAGGAACATCCAGGAAAACATGTTAACCAGTGGTTTCAGTGAGTAAAGAAAGGGAGATCACAGTTTCTTCTGACCCCAGAGTGGCAGGGTGTCCAGCTCAGCAGCTCTGGTGCTGCCCAGCCTTTGCATTTCCAAACCAGTTCAGCCATGCCTAATCATAGGCGCTGTGCTCTGAGACCTAACAGAAGCCCTTCTCCTTTAATTAATCTCCAAGTTTGCTATCTGAGTGCTGTGCCATATGGTATTGATTTTTCAGCTTGGTATGACAGCACTTGCCATGAAAGAAACTAACCTAATTAAAGCAGGGGACACCAGCACACAGGCAACTACTCTCACTCTTCCCCATAATACGGCTTTCTAGATCCGCCCTCCTGAGTGCTAACAGGTGCTGAAATGGGGCTTCTCTACTTGCAGGTGAATTCAGAGGTTCTGGCTGTGCAAAGAGGTCCAGATCCCTTTCTCAGCACCGGCCTGGGCTTGGTGTGACAAATGACACCTGGGCTTTCCCAGCTATCTCCACTCTGCTGCAGAGCAGGGAGGTTTTGAAGCATGGTTTCTCAACAGAAACCATTTCTTTTTAGACAGACCAGATAAGTCATTAATGAGTTTCACAGTGTCCTCCCTCTCCCCCGTTAACAACTGGACTCCTAAGTGACCTAAACTGGGGTCTTTTACCTGAAGTCTGATGTGACAGTCTCATAAATCCCATCAGACATTTAACAAGTAATTGACCCTTTACCCAAGCTATGTTGTCCCAAACAGACCATCTAAAGGACCTATAGATATAAGAGAAAAATAACATAAATATATTCATGTACATGGATCCTCCTTTTCAGATGAGTGAAGGCACTTCAGATGAGTTTGTAGGCAACCACATTATTTGGTGTGAGAAATACAGGTAGCGTTGCTGTAGCTCACTTCACCCATTTCACTTGACCCTGCAGGAAAGCTTTCCTGCCCAGCTTTCCTCCACACACCCAGGGATGTGTTTTCTGTGCTCTGACACTGCATTCTGCAATTTTCAATTTTGATGCAAAAAAGGCATCTTTCAACACGTGGGGACTTCCACTTCCTGGTTCTCCTTTTATAGCTCAGCCTTGCCCTTACCAATGTCACTCTTACACCATCTTCTCTGCTCTCTTACACTGGCAGCTCTGAGTTGTAAAACTTGAAAATTTTCTCGAGGGACTAATTTTTTCTACACTAAAGGACAGATTTTAGCACAGAGGACTTTCCAGCTTTTCTACCAGCTCCTGGGTTTTGCTTTGACAGGATTCCTCTAACGCAGTCAAGGTGGGTCTTGATGCCAAAAGGGAACATACTGTACAAAATGAACAGATTTAATTTTGCTGACAATGGATAATTATTTAATCATCTCAAACAGGACTTATATTATTGGTATTGTCACACTCTGGGAAAAAGATGAGGAAGAAAAGTAATAAGAGGAAGAAATAAACCTCTCCTTTGTGGGATTGTTGTCTGCAGTTTTCCCTTTTGGTTTGAGGTTACGATGGATTATGAAGGTAGAACAAAATATTTTCTTCCTATTTGGAAATTGCAGTGAAGGTTCTTACTTCCTGTTGTTTGATACCCAGAAAGTTTCCAGTTTCTACAGGGAAAAGATGCCTGGTCACCAGTTTCCTTCAACATCCTCCAGCTCAGCCTCCTTTGCATCTCCTGCAGAACTCTTCCAGCCAAAGCACTCCTCAGACTCCTGAGAGGTGAACACGCAGCAGTGACAGCAGAAACCTTGGGCAATACCCCTTCTTCTGCTCTTGTCTGCCCAGGGCAGGAAATCTGTGTCTCATTCTCATTGTGGGGGCCATCCCAGCAGGGTGCACAGCAAGCAGGTTACCTGCATCTCCCCTCCTGGCTGGGAGCCCATGATCAATCCTTCCCTCTCTCTTTAAGTGACGCCCCCTTTGTTTCTTTAGCTCACAGGAGGAGATGTAACAAAGAGCCCCATGGTCCTGCACAGTGGCTGAGTGTTCATTTGTTTGTCAAAGCAGCCCCTATGGCTGGGGGAAGCCCTGAGAGTGCAGCTGAGCTGTGTGGCAGGCTGTGGGGCAGCCATCCCCAGGGGCAACCTGAGAAAAGAGGCAATTAGCCAGCCCCTCACCAGCACAGCAGGGGCGGTTCAAGGGGAAAGAAAAGCCGAGCCCTGGTGGTAATGACATTTTTCCACATGGGTAAATGCATTGATCTGTGACAAACAATACCAGGCTGTGCCTCTGGCTGTGGTGCAGAGGAGAAAAAGATGGGAGAGCTTCCCCATGCCAGATGTTCAAGACAGAAGTTTCCTAGATTCCCTGCATGAAGCTGAACATCTATGGAAGATGAGTCCCTGAGGATGTGTCCCCAGACCCTGCTGAAAACACAGCAGCCCAGGTCTAGCCCAGGGCCACACTTCTCAGCAGGTGCCAGCATCTTCTTAAAGGCAAGTGTGATGCAGGCGATCCCCATCCACGGTCCTATCCCACATCCTCAGAAAGTCCTGCAGAGCAGACAAGCAGGGTACAGAGCACTCAGGTAAAGTTTCATAACAGACCTGCCCTAGGTAAACTACCTGTTCATGGAGGCTAAAACAGTGACAAATCCGCTCCTGTCCCTGACACCCTAACTCACCACATTAGTTGCAGGGAGTGACAGCAGGCTGATCCCATGCTTGTAGAGCACCTGCGGTAACAAGCATTTCTGTAACACCCCAACCCATGCCTGAGTGGGGGCATCTCTCTCAGGGCAATTCTTCTAGGAAAAACCCAATCCATAAAGGATGAGCCCTAGCAGACGTGGACCTCTGCTTTGCTTGGAGCAGTTCCTTCTACCTCCCTGCTTCCAAAATAGCCAGGTGACCACATATAAATACCACTACTCAGACAGAAGTGGTGGGATGTCCCAGACACATCATACACCCTCTGGACTGGGCATCAAGAGTATCTGAGAAGAAACATATAGGGGTGTGTTGTTAGTGTCTTGTCATGGAATGGACAAAGTGGTTTAGGAGAGCACAGGGCAAAGCACGCATCCTGTCCGAAGAGCTTAACTTCTAAGCTTTAATCAGAAGAATTAGGGCTTTACTTTGGCTCAAATTTAATCAGAATGAATAGCAGAGATGGTCGTGCCATTTCGTAGGCAGGGTGCTATCTGCTCAGGACATTCCCTCCTGCCTCACATCAGTCAGGCTGTACCCCTGGGTGATTTGGCTCTGGCTCTGGTGACAGACCCTGTCCCGACAGCCACAGCTAACCTCGGAGTGCCTCAGGCAGCGTGAAAGCCCTGTTGGCTCTGGGGGTGCTTCCCATGCTGGTTTTGCCCTCCTGTTGGAGGTTTGACTCCAGGTGGGCCCCCAAGGGGCTGTCCATGCCCCCACGGGGCTGAGGTTTCAGCCATCTGGATACACCTGCACACATCTGACGGCAGCTCCAGCAATTCCCCTACATCTCTGCTCACTCAGCACTCTCCTTTGGGCCAGAGCCATCAGGGAACAGCCCTGGATGGTCGCTGTATTGCCAGCTGGACTGGAGCCTGGGACCTGCTTTAGCCCAGCTTCCATCACGCGTGCAGTCGCATCACTGGGCCGTGGGTGGAGCAGGGTTGAACCAGATTTCCCGGCAGCAAGAGCGAGCATAAAGGAAGGAGATTTGTTCTGCTCCTGGCAGGCCTCTCCACTCATCACACAGAGCTTGCAGATGCTTTGGCAGGGCAGGACGTGCACGGGGAAAGGACCTGGGGCTAAATGCAGGGTGGGCATTGCTCTTTCCCCCAACTCAGCACCTGCCTCACCCACTCCATCACCATGGGATCACTCCTCCTTCACTTTTAGCTGCCATACAGCATTTTTGATCAGCATTTCACCTGGCAAGCTCAAAGTCAAGGCAAAGAGCACCAAACTGCAGCTAGTTAAAGCAAACCACACCATCCTCTGCTGTGAGCTGCCATGGTCAGAGGATTTTTGTTGCTTAGCTTTTTCCACCCTGCTTTTTTTGACACTGTCTTCTGTTCTCTTTTGCAAGCACATCCCTCATTGCAAAGCCAAACCCCAGCTGCCCTGGGCACTGTGCCACCCCGCCACTCTCTTCCCTGGCTGAAGCAAATTCCTGACCATGGCAGAAGGCAAATATCAGGCACATAAACTGGATGAGTAACCCTCATCCTAGCTTCTCTCACTCCTTGCTGCATTTCCAGATCACAGAAGTGGCTTGGATCTTCCTGAGCAAAATCTAATCAGGTCTGTGTAAAAAAAAAAAAATAGAGTGGGTAAGAAAAGCCCTGACCATATTTTTAAATAATACCAAAAAGCTGTAAGTATGTGGTCGGCCTGTTTGTTCTTACTGCATGGGATCAGCCTGATTATTCAGGGATTCATTTTTATTTCTGAGTTTTATTTTTTTCTCATTCAACAGCTGCACATTAATAAAAACTCCATTTATTGGAGGATTTGGCTGGGATTGCTATAATAAAATAGAAGGATTTGTGCCGGGCACTAAAAGAACTCTCTGCAAAAAAGTAGTGTTTTTCCTGTGATTAGGAGCACCAGAACATATTGTTTTGCTGTGTAGCACCATCATTGCCAAGGGTGGTGACAGATGTCTTGTGTTAATGTTGAATGATTAAATGCCATTTCTGAAGCCACTCCCTATCTATGTAGCACGGTGCTACTTCACCCGCACAATCTGCCTTCAATCTGTTCCCTTTGCTGAGAGCATCCCGCCCTGCTGGCTGTCGTGAAACCCCCATCCCCACCCTCTGCACGCTGTGCCCCAGAGCCAGCTGTCTCCAGCCAGTGTTGGGACATCAGCCTGCCAGTTGCCCTGTCAGGGCAGCTCAGAAACGGAGGATGCAGTCAGTGGAAATAGAGAGACAAGTACAGCTCTTGGGCTTCTCATCCTGCCCTGGTGTTTCTCACCCCCATCAAGAGTGAGGGCAAGTTTGGTGGGAAATGAGAGGCCAGCCCAAGAGGTCACTATTTCCAGGTCTAACTCTCCTAAAAGAGGTGATATATTCCTTCACACTTGCCCTTCTTCTATACAAAGGCCACTGCTTGTCACTTGTGACCAGTGCCTTTGAGCAAGGCAGAGAGCATCCCACCTGTGGGTAGCTACAGAGCCATGTCCAGCTGCACCAGGGCCTCCACAAGCCCTCTGGCACTGGCTTTCTTGCTTTCCACTGTCCTCAACTCACCTCCTTTTTCTGTCTTACTGTCATAAACCACTACAGCCCACAGACTGCATCCCACTCTGCCCAAAACCAGGTAAGTAACAGCTCTGGGAAGAAAGGGACTTTGCCCAGAAGAAAATGGGCAGACCAACAGCAAGGTAGAAGTGGTGGCTCACTGCTGTCCACCAATGTTCCTTTTCTAAAAGCCTGCTCTGGCCTCAGCAAACACACACAGAGACACCCTGAGAGAATCATGCACACATGCACACACACAGATCCTTGATCAGGACATCTGTATCCTCTGGAAGAACACTGTCTTCACAAAACCATCATCTGTTTGGAATCTGTTGCAATGACCTGATGCAGAGACAAGTTGTGCACAGCACTTCCAACACAACCCCCCCCAGGCGGCATCTGAGTCCCAGCATAGCAGAGACCACAAACAGGGCTGTTTCCCCAAAGAGAGCTGATGTGGTAAGGGGAAAGGAAGAGCTGGCTGAGGAAAATCTCACTGCTCACATGCATTCCCACATGTTGCTACGAGTCCTGTCAGTCAAGGAAGGAAGCATGGTAGGGGGCACTTTGGCAAGCTGGGAGTTGCATAAAGCTGTTAAAAAGGAGGATGCCCCTGTAGGAAGCCCAGCCAAGGTGACACTACTGGACATGCTCACACCACCTACAAACAGCACCTTCTCCCCTCCTCTGTCCACCCCTCTCCATGCATCCTGTGGATTTGGGGGTAGTGTTCCCCCTGCTCTGTCCCAGGACCAAGTGTCACTGAAGATGTCATCCCTCCAGCTGCAGCGACCTGGCTGCAAAAGGCAGCTCTTCTGCAAAGCTTCAGGAGACAGGAGGGCAAGGTGGTGCCAAACAGCAAGAGGCCCAAATTGACTTATTTCTACCACCTCTCCTTTAAAAAAAATATGAAGCCCTACTGTCACTTGTTAATCCATCAGCCTGACAGGTCAAGTCAAAGCAGGTTGCCCATTCGCTTTCACTTCTCCACCAACTTAATCTCTGTGCTAAATTACAAGTTGATAATGGGTTACCATTAATTATTGATTTTCCAGATAATACTTGTTAAAGTAGAATTAACGCTATTGTTTCTGAACAAATACTGCCCAAATACTGTGTTTAGTGGGCTTGTAATCAGCTTTACCCACTTCTCCTCTAATCTGATTGAAACAGATTTCCTACCAAATCTTTTTTATCATTTCGTTGATATTAAAAGGTCACATATTTATGCCTGCACAAAAGTTTAATTTAAGTTACTGCAATTGATTATCATTACATATTCATGCCTAAACAGCAAAGTGATGATGGAGGTACTTTAATTTAGAGTGGGAATGAAGAAGCAGAGAGAAACTGTGAGGAGGAACACTTTCTGTGGCATTCAGTGAGAGATGTTAGGCATTGTACATTTTAGCTTATTTTCCCAAGCCCTATATTATGATTCTGTTCATCATAATGCCTTTTGACCTGCTGCATTTACTCCATCATAATTATCCTTTAATACTCTTATAAATGAACTTTTAGCTTATCTTCTGTTAATTCTCAGAACAAGCAAAGCACACACGTAACAAACAAAGCCATCTAAATAAAGTGTTTAACCCTTGTGGTGGCTTTCACTGATTATTCAAAGGTGGGCAGTGTGTTTAAGAGGTAGATGGCTTAATTACACTTCCTCTCATAAGATATGGAATATGTGATGGCATTTCAGCCCCTCTTCAAGCCAAGCCCCACAGAACAAGTCTCTGAAAAGAAAAAGCAATGAATTTAAAGCAAAACAAAACTAGCTGGAAGGAGTAACACAGATCAGTCTGGGATTTCTCCTGAGTTGGGCAACCCCCTAAGCTGAATGGCACACAGGACCTGAGATGAGCTAGTTAGAAAAAGAAGGTGGAAGAGACGTGTCTCAAGAACCTGAGAGGCTTCAATTTTATTTCCAGCTTAGCCATGAGCTCTCAGTGATCTCTTGGACAACCATCTCTTTGGGACATGGAGGACACGGAGACCTCTGCCAGGTTTGTCCTGTGTTCCTGTACGTTGGAGCAGAGAGGGTTTATTCACAATACGGCCACGGTACTAAACACTGTAACATCTCCCACCTTGCTTCTCCTCCATGATCAAGCCATGGTGGGAAATGGGAATGCACCAGCTTGTTCCATTTCTGTGCTGCAGAGTTTGGCACATGATCACATCTCAGCAATGGTCTCCACAAAGGTTTCTACACACACAAACATTTCAGCAACACAAAATCTGGGCAGCACGACACCAACACTGGTTTGCAGTTGTAGCTGTGTGTAGGTGAGACCTGACTGGAGATGTCATCTGCCAGCAAAGTCCTCCTTGCCTTTCATAACCCAATAGGGACGAGACTATCCAATATTTCCAGTGCCTTGGACACTTGCCACTGACCCAGCATGTCAAACTCCCACAAACTCTTTTGCAGATGGCAAAACTGTAACCTCTCTCTGCTGTGACCTGATTTCCCTGCTCCACCTTGCAAGAAGTGTGAGAGCTGGCACTGGTCAGCACCTGCCTCCCAAGGCAGAGGGCAGGTACCTGGACACTCACCCTCAGTACAGCCCTGCTGCCCGTGAATTCCCAGATATTCCAGATGAGGACAAGATGAGTAAAGCATCTGTGACACAAGGAGAGGTGAAACAGCAATACAACCACAGCTCTTCTTGCTGCGGTCACTCCAGTCTCTGTGCTGTGATTGTTTATTATTAGCATGACAAGCAAAGCAAGAGAAGGTGCCTTTCTTGGAGAGCTTGCTAAATCTGGAGATACAAGGGCAGAGAAATGAAGCATTACTTTCCCCACAGGAGCCAAGATCCAATGTAGGCTGTGGCTGCCTGGGGCTCTGACTTTAGGTGTCTACATGCAACCCTAGAAACCTTAAACACCTTTTAAGCAGCTGGTCAGTGGTAAGCCCAAGCAGCTGCACATTTTCCCAGGACACATGGCAACAAGGTCCTGCAGGCAGAGGAAGAAAAAGAAATGGATGGATGCTTCAACCATCAGGGCATTGTCCTGAAATGACTCCACATACAGCAGGGACTCATCTGCTTGCAATGTTTCCTTCCCCAAGCACATCCTGCATCTGCCTGTTCCAAAGACAAACTGCTTTCACTTTCCATCAGAGAGTATCACACCTGACTAATTCGAAGGTAGGTAGAAAACAGATCAGTAGAGAATTCTCAATATCTTTTTTATAGACTAGGTAAACTGCAACTTGCCAGAGTAACTCAGATTTTCATGGAAATTGAGTGATATTCAGTGAAAAGCTACTGGCATGCATAATGAGAAAATACCTAATTCCCCCAAAGAAGGTTTTATGCCCATAAGTGCATCGACAATAACCTGGAAGAGTTAGATTACAGCTAGTAATGTCACGCAGACCTCTAGAGGAGATTAACTCAGGAATTTTGTTATTAAAGGTGTACCATTCGTGAGCCTAACTCCTCTACAGTGGTAGACACTAAACAGTACTAAAAAAGGTTAACAGTCCCCAGTGGCTCCACGAGACAATTTGTCCCTATTGGTGCATATTCCAATAAAAAAAATATCTTGAAAAATGACAAATGAAACCAACATCCTATTTGGTCACCAGCCCATCTTATTTTCTCTGTAATATTATTTGTCCTCACAAAATCCTGTTACAGTCTTTTCCCTTGTTTTGCCAGCAAGATGAGGATTCTTTCAGTCATGGGTCTGGATCATCAGCTGCTGTGGACTGACCCAGCTTTCTCAGCAAACAGGACTATTTTGACTTATATCAGCTGGGAATCTGTTTGTTCTCCTGCTTTGCATGGAATGGACTCACAAAGATTATCAGTTAGCTTTAAGACTATCATGTTTTTATTGTAAAGAAATCACTTTAAAAGCATTTTTCTCTATCCAGTTTTTAAGAATCCAATCCTCTGTCATAGCTTAAGAACAAACAATTTCATGATTACCACCAGCAGAGCCAAGGCCAACTTGAGAAAATTTTATTTATTTCCTGATAACATAATCCATATCCCACTGAATTGCCATGTGAAATACACTCCTGTGTAATACCAACGTGTTAATGGCACAGAGTAAAACCTCAAGCTGGTTTGAAATGCAGAGATTTTGAAGGAAAATATATGAAATCACATAATGCAGCTCCATAATCGTTTGACAATAAATGATCCTTTTATCCGATTATTATTTCAGTTGCATGTCTTTAATAAAATGCAGCAGTTACCCATTCCCCAAAGCATTTGGACCAAAGTCATGATCAAAGAGCAGTGGCCTGTAGAAGGAAAGCTGCATCCTGGTCCTTTTTTACCCCATGCACAGCCTGAGTTCCTCAGATCTCAGGACCATCAGCAGGGTGAGACTTAGGATCACAGGCACAATTGCTTTATTCTGCAGCAGCTCCAGGGAAATCATCACACCAATGGTTACCAGCTAGCAGGCAGGAAGTGGCAAAGAGAGACACTGGAATAAAAAGACAGCACTGAAATAGACCATGACTAATAGAATCAAAGAAAGTAAGAAGGAAGTTCCTGCTTTTACCAAGAGCAAACATATCCCCTGATTTTTAGCTGGCCTTCCTACAAGATGCTGATGTTGAGCTGCCATTCACAGTTCAGAATAATTTTCTTTAAGTCAATAAACTGCAGTTTCATACAAGGAAAGAAGCAATTGTCACACCTTCTGAAGAAAGCTGCAGGTGACTACCTGCTCCCTACCTTTAGAAGAAGGAAAAGTAGGTAACTCAATGTGTAAAGAATTTGGAGAGCTAACACAGCATCAGGAAGTCCTGCTTTTTATGGTTTCAGAACAAATGACCTTTTTCCATGAGGTTATAAATTGGCTCAAAGATTGCAAACATGCTGATAAAATACTACTACAGCTTCTCAAAGGAATTTTATTTCATTCTGGTTTAAATAGAAATAAGTGTAATACAAAATTGGCTGTGCCCATATTGGCAACTTTTCAATCTATTTGACTGCTAAATCCTCGAATCAACATCAGCCTTTTCTCAGCCCAGCAGAGTTTGGTTAACCACTGAGCTGAGAAGAATCATTAAATGTTACTGAGTTTCCATCACATTTTCAAAGGTGAAAAGTCAACACTAAATAGCGCACGGTGTGGTCAGATGTGCAAGCAAATTGAGACACTTGAAAGAATAGATTTTTGCTTTCAAAAAATACATCTACCTTTCCATGGAAAAGATGGTGACTGGAGACAGTCCTTTGGGATGGTACGTGAAATAGCCAAGAAAATGTTGAACAAAATGCTTTGGTTGGAAAACATTCTCTCCCAGAAGCAAGATGAATTTGGGTTAAAAAAATGGATTTTTTCCATTCATGAAATTTTTCAATTCATGGTTTCACCATGGATTCCCTAATGTTATTTACAGCAGCCAAAAAAAATGTGCTGTTCTTAACTATGCCAGCTATGAACTTGGCTGTTCATACATTGTGTCATGTGCACATGGGGTAGAGTGACACTATTCACCCTCAGAAAAGACATTATCAGAAACTACAGCATAAAAATATGAGGCAGAGATGGATTTCCTTTTCTTCTTTTTTTTTTTAATTTTTTTTGGGGGGGTGCCTGCTGTTATGTGGCCTCTGACAACTTGAAGTTAAAAACGTAAATGCCACAGAGCATCTACCACATCAGCTTCTGAGATTTCCCAGAAGAGAAGCAGATGTCCAGGCAGGATATTCACATCACCTGGTCACAACTTGCTTTTCTATAACTTTTCTCAGCCACTGGACTACCAAGGCTCTGAACATCTGTCAGGAATGCAGTGGTCCAAAAGACGATCATACAGCAGCAGCTGAATACTCGTATTAGGGCCTGCAAGGTGAGCAGCTGAGCTAAAACCCAGCTCAGAACAGTGAGAGGATGCTGGAGAAAGTATGTTGAAAGCTGGGTAGCAGAACGTTTAGACACCTGCACAAATGAACAAAGCTGGTGAGAGCACAGCCTCTTCAGCAGGCACAGACTAATTGGAGTGTCTGACCAAAATGCCCATGTATGACAGATACAGTCACCCCTCACCTTTACTGTGCTGCTGACCAGGTAGCAGTGATGTGCAGTTTGGGTTTTTGAAGTGGAGAACTAAATGTGGTGTGAACACTGAGAAGGACTGTCCATTCTGTTAGATTCCTTCCCTTCCAGTGTCACTCTCCATCAGTTCCAGCAAATTCTGACCAGAATTAAAGTAATGCCACTAAATCACAGAATATAATGGTAGTTCTGGTGTTTCTTTGGCTGCTGAAGTCCCAACGTGGGATTTCTCCAGAAACGAAGGAGCAGTTCATTTGCAGTACTGGGGCTACATCTGCAAGCCCAGAGAGTGTGCACCAGGAATGACAGTACAAGCTGACAGCTGTCATGTGTTTTCTTTCACCAAAAAAAAAAAAAAAAAAAAAAAAAAAAAAAAAAGCTATGAAATGAGCAAAAAACTTCGCACAACTCGTGCCACCATGACGCTAGCATCAGCCCAGAGAATTAGAAACACGAAGAGGCAACATCCCGCAGAATCACTCTTTTCCTGTTTAGAGAGTCAGCCCTCCGCCTGTCCTCGCCCAGGAAGAGGCTCCAACTTCGCGCTGCTGGGAAGAAAGGCGTTCTTCCAAATTACCTTTTTTTATTCATGGGCCTTCCTTAACAGCAATGATAAGAATAACAAATCCTGTGGGAGCAATGTAACTAATTCATGCGCGGATGTGCAAATGGGCAATTTGCAAACTAATTGCTCCTGCACAATGCTCTGTGCAGACAGGTTGTCCAAACACTGGCTCTGCGGACTATTTGTAGCCGCGGCTGCCTGGTAAGAGGCGGTTGAAATACTTTCTGGGCAGACAATGGGCTTGCTCAAGTGTGCAACTATTTCAGAGGGAAGCTATCCCGCCCACCCTGGGTGGCGAAGGTTTGTTCTGCCTTCGTCCAGCTGCCGTGTTGTGCCAGGAAAATACAGGGGCCATGTGCGGGACAAAACAGTTTTGCCTTATTGCCTCTGCCAGCTTGGGAGGACGCAGGGAGTATCAGCAGCATATGGGCCCCGGGGGATTTCAGCCATTTAACAAACATTATATGCTCCATAACAAAACAACAATATTTTGGTACTTAGATCAACCAAATAACTAAATTAGGTTCCGTAGACGGTGAGGACTGGTATGCTAATTGGCTTGCCTTGTGGATTTTCTATGTGGCTCTCCAAGAAACAGATTGGCCCATTTTTCAGGCAACTGATTGTTAATTGGAGTAATGAATAGCGGGCTGGAGGGTCCGATCACTTCGCTTGGTAAATTCAAACCCCTGTTATTCATGAGGATAAGCGAGAGGTTTTTATGGGTGGTGGGCAAACGGCTGGTCCCAGGTCAACTCCAATGCGTTTTTCTTTCTCTTTACTCCACAAGGGGAAGTTTAGCAATTGATTCCACCATCCCTCTGGGATGCTGTGCTCTTCAAACTGCTGAATTGTCCTCAAGAAGGGCTTGCCCCTCTGACTGCAGAAGGCCAGCCAGTACATTTATTGAGCAGATTTCTGCTCATCTCCTCTGGCAATGGTCCCTAACACAAGCAACCTCTGCAGCTTCTGGGAAAGTTCTCAGTTTTGCTGTGCTCTGCTTCTCTGGTAGCTCTGATGTCACCCAGGCCTCAAGTCCACACCAGCAGGGATGAAGGCCTTGTTTCCCACCCCACTCTCTCTGGTGCCTGGCTTCAATTCCAAAGTGTGGAAATGAGGAGCTCTCTGTACTCACAAACTTTGCTGCAAGCCAACATTTCCCATCTCCCCGGGGCTGAGCAGTCCTCTCCAGCTCTGTGGTTGCACACAGGACACCTGCCTGCTCTGCCGGGCCATCTTCCCTGCAACTGCTTTCTGCACCACGCCTCAACATATACAGACTGCCCGAAAACCACAGCCCAACTCTTCACCAAAGACAATACTATGAAAATTTCAGAAATAGGCCCCTTTAGGGCATTTCAACTACTATTCCACAACTGATGAGATTTTCAGTTTGTTAGCTGAACCAAAAAATAGCTTTTACAAATTCACAGAGATGTGTAACTAAAGTATTTTAACCCGTTAAAACATCACCTTTCCAGATAACTGTGGTTATCAAACAACCTCTGCAAGAGGTTATCTAGAGATAACCTAGTTATCTCTAGATAAACAGCAGCAGTTTTTTGTAGAGCAGATTGTTCAGTTATTCATTTTCCAAAAAATGCACAGTTTCTGCTTCATGTTGAACATGAGGTGGCTCAAACCAGCACACAAGTGCCTAACATCAAAGCCTTTTACTTCTGGAAAGAAATGGAAATCTCACAGAATCATTTTTCTGCATCATAAAATCAAAGTAACTGAGCTCATCAGAGAGACTAAGATAACATTTTGCAAGAAGAGACTTCTTTTGTAAGTTATGTCAGAAGACAGATAGGTGACCCTATTTACTGAGAAAACAAATGTGTCACAACAGACTGCACTTTATATTCAAAAGCAATTAATGCATTTTGGTGTCGGCATTTCTGTGTGCACGGGGCTCCTAGAGGAGGAGTTCTCAAACAGCAGAGAGACTGGTGTTGGAAAAAAGTCTTAAAATGCCTTGAGAGTTAGACATTTCCAATGTTTAATTCTCTGAGCTGATCATAAGTATTCATTCAGGCACTTGTGCATTCACTCTGGCATTCAAGTGCTGTATAAGCAACAGTGAATTTACCACTGGAGCACTAGAAAATACATTCATTTATAGGAACTGAACTACTGAAAATTAGTTTGCTTCTTCAAGGAAG
Source organism: Cyanistes caeruleus (assembly GCF_971803275.1). Classification (NCBI taxonomy): domain Eukaryota; kingdom Metazoa; phylum Chordata; class Aves; order Passeriformes; family Paridae; genus Cyanistes; species Cyanistes caeruleus. Next base: position 109,755,201 of record NC_141702.1, read on the forward strand.
CTTAGAAATACTGGAGAACAGTCCTGCAGCTCCTGAAGCATAGATGATTGAAGGTTAACAAGAGGCTACCACTAATGTTTATTTGTCAGTAGCTGGTGCAAGACATGGAAAAAGTAACGGAGAATATTTTTCTCTCCAAGGTGTACAACGATTATTTCACACACAAAACTTTAGACACTTCCTAGCAAATAAGAGGTACATATCTTCTCACAGCAAAAACTTTTAGGATCACTGTCCCTTATGAGACTCTAAGCATCCATTGTTAATATACAGTGCAATCCCACATGGAGGACTGAGACCAGTGAACTTGTCCTCAAGGGGCAGTGGGACAGCAGAGCACCTCCAAAAATGGCTCTCAAGGCATTTGTCCTCCAAAATTGTCTCTTAGGACCCAAAAAGCAACATTCAACAAAGAAGAAAATGTGTTATATACATAGGGAAGAATTGGCAGACAGCTGTATTTCCCTATTTCCATTCATACATGTATTAAGCAAAATAATATTATGAACATTAAGGAAAGACAGACACTTTCAGTCTTCTCTTTTTCATAATAACTTTAAATTGCTTCTGGCATGCTTTACATAATAGCCATTGAAAATATCACAAGGCTTACACAGAAAATTCATTGTGAAATTAAACAGTGTGAAAACAAGTAATCATTTGAAGATGCAAATCATTTCCAAAATCCCAGAACTACTGTCTATAGTCATAATCTAACTGGCAGCTGAATACTAAGGGAGGCTTTTCCCAGAGATCTTCAGTGACAGCACAAGAAGTGAAGGAAACAGACTGGAACATGGCATGTTCCTGTCAGGTATCACACAACGTATTTCACCTTACGGGTGGTTTAGTCCTGGGACAGGGCCTCAAGAGTCTCCACCCTTGGAGATACTAAACACTCAGCTGGACAAGGTTTTGAGCAATCCAATCAAACTTCAAATTTAGCCCTGTTTGAAGCATGGGAACCTCAAGAGGTCAACTCAAATATAAATTACTCTGGGTTTCAAAGATATCAAAAGTTTTTTAAAATCAGAGCATTTTTACCAAAAGCTGAACCTTAACATCAGACATAAGCCATTAATAGCTTTTAAAAGCTCTGTAGAAGAGGTTGGGATCCATCTTCAGCAGGGGAAGCAGAATGATAAGGCGAGCAATTACTTCCTTCTCTCTAGGAATATTTACAATTGACTCCAAGGTTATGACAAGATCATAAAAATCTTAACAAAAGCTTGTTAAAGGCATGGGCTGTCTATTCCAACAGACAAACCTGTGTCACTCGACTAGCAGCCTACCAAATGAGTAACTGTATATATGAGTAAATGTATGTCTGAGCAAACACTTTGCCCACCAGCCCACTGGTAAAATGTATTTTTGACTGCCTGGAAATTCATCCCTAACATGAAACACAAGGGACAATTTCTGAAATTGTAAACCGTTAAAAACAGCAGCAATTTGTTTTCACTTTTTTCATCCTCCCCACCTATTTTTTTCTCAAAAAACAGCTACTTGGAGTCAGTGCTATGAGACAGCCCACAGATGGACACATTTATAATGAATTTGGAAAAGTTAAAAACACAGTGATAGCAGACATGGAACAAAAATCTGGGGAATTCTCCTTAATTAGATTACACTCAGCGCACCCTGTCCATCTGAATGAGGACACAGCAGTGGAAACCGCCTGACAGCGTCGCTAATACAACTGAGGGGGTCTGTGGCAGCAGACATCTGTTTTAAAGCCCTGATCCAAATCTGCCCCTAGAGGCAAATCAGCCAGGCTTTGGATGTCAGTCTGAAACGTTAAAAGCAAAATTCCTACTTGCTGGGAGCAGGTGCAGTTCCACTAAACTCAGCACATTTTAACGGCACCCTGGATTTCAAATAGCTCCAGGAGTCTGCAAGTGCGGCACAAGCGCAAGGAGAAATAGACACACTTATTGTAAAACACTCATCTATCAGCAAGGTGTAGTAATGCTGTTTCCCAGCCTCAAAGATCTCAAAGAAAGGTCTCAAAAAAGTCACCAAAGTGCAAAGTACATTCAGCCCCTCCTCACTGCCCTACAACACAAGGGCTTGAAAAATTTGCTGTGTTGTGTTTTCTCCCTCATTTTTTCCTGCATGGTCTGTACCTGCCAGAGGATCTTGCATACATCCCCTTGCTTAGAAAAGCAATAAGAACTTTTTTTTTTTTCCTTCTGAAAGCAGAATCTATTCATGTTTTGTTACAACTGTCCATGGTACATGTCGAATATGGAGGGGGCAAGGAGGAAAATCTGGCAATGATCCTCCTGTACATTATTTCAGACAGCAGGCACACACCTCAGAATAAATAAATAACCACTAAGCCATCCCCATTCATGTTTATAATTAGTGCAATCTATTTAACAAACAGACACATAATATAGGTCAATTATGTAGGTCATGATAAATTTATAAAGAACTTCAGCCTGTAGGGCACCAAAAAGACCACGTTGAGGCAGCATTTCCAAAGTTACAGTTCATTTCTGCACGTGGTTTGTGAGCAGCAGTCAGGAACAGCAGAGACCTCCTCAGTTTTTCTGCTTTGTGGTGCTATAGCCACAGCCATCAAGGAAATCATCAGTGGCATCTCCTGGGAGACATCCCCTATGATACAAGCACAGAACTGTGCCTCCAAAATATTTGTCCAGTTACTGGACAAATGCAGTTTCAAAAATTGCCAGAAGCATAAATGTCTCAAAGGTGTTTAATTCCTATGACTTTGTCAGAAACTGATGGGTATGCAGAGGGGAGATAGAGAAATATGTTATTTATGCTTTCTCCATGAAAAGGAAATAGAAACTCAGCATTTGTCTGGCATGTTTGATCATGGCCCTCTCAACCAGGGACAGATGCAGCTGCAGAGAAGATGCAGTAGATGCCAAGTCCTGCCTTGCTAGGAGTTTTGGGAAGGAATGATGAAGATCCACAGTGGAGGGCATCAGAGAGCAGCAGGTGCCATGTGGGGTTCCAGGTAAGTGACAGGATCTCAGAACTACCTATCCTTCTCAGGAATATGGGGAGGATGCAGTGACAGACGGCCACAGGGAAAGCTACACATCAATGGTTTGCAGGAGACAAATTTAATGCTCAGGACTCAACAAAAATCACACTTTTCTGCTACAGGTCAGCACAAGTAGAACTTGTTTTTTGAGACAAAGGGAGAAAATGGAAGCTGAATGGAAATTTGAGCTATAGGTTTAGTTGCTGTTCCTTTTCCTTTGTATTTGCAAGTACTGCAGCAGAACAACTCTCTCAGTGGGTACGCATCAGCTGGTTGAACACCCATGTGACTCTCTGAGGATGTAGGGACATCAGGATTATTCAGTTGCTACCTGGCTTGCACAACATGCCAATTACATGCAGTTCATGGGCACACTGTGCCAAAAATACTGACTTTGTACTTGCTGTACAACTTAATCTTGTTACTGTGCACTAGAGTCGTAACAAAATTGCTGAAATAACCTTTTAATCATACAGATTTTCCTATCTGTACAATTTGTCTTTGATCCCTGTTTATTAATTCTCATTGAGACATCCAAAACAATTCTTCTTATAACATGGGAGTGACAGAGATAACTTCCCAAATGGTTCCCAAACTGGTTCCCAATAATCCGCATTCTACCTCAGTTTGATATATACAATGCACCAAGGTATGAATCTAAATGTATGAGTAATATGCACAATATGTGGATATCAGATTTGAAAATTTGTTACAAATCTCAGACTGTGTGACTTAATTCTAAGAATGACCACAGTACTGCATGTGACACAGTTTCAGGAATGGATCCAAAACTCTTTAAACCACCTGCACTCCATCCCAGGTCCGAAGCTGAGGAGAGGGGGTTTCCAGGAACAGCCTGAGAACTGTTCTCATGCACATAAGTAATGTTTTTTACAGGAGAGAGAGATAAAAAACAAACCGCAGTATTGCATTCCCATTTCTTTGGAATCTCTAGTCCTAACTGCAGCACTTATTACGAACATATATGCAAGATATTTCAGTTTCAACTAAGAGAAATAAATACTGTACTATTTTGCCCTGTCCCTGGGGAAATGGTGTTCCTGACAAAATACTGCTCTCTGCTGGCCTTGACCTGCTTTAGCTCAAGGGCCTCGACTCCTGAGATCTGCCTTCCCTCGTGAAAAGGGGAAAAAAATTCTTTTGCTGACTTAGCAATCGGTGACAGGAGCATTTCTTTATTAAGGATTGAAAAAAAAAAAAACTTGATAAGAAAAACCATACAGATATCACCTAAATCTTCTGTCTTGAAGAAAAAATGCAAGTAGTGCTTCACCCCGAATAACGCCTCAGAAGCATTCCTGTTTTCTTGCAACCTGGAAGAAGAAATAGGCTGTTGATGTAGCAGGCTCTCTGTTATGATGAGTTCAGAAGTCTGTGTGTTTCTAAACATAGGGGATTCAAGTTCTGTTCTAGGTTTCAGGAAACTTGCTCCTAGGTGGAAATGTTCACAGCAGCCCAAAATCACAGTGATAACCACAGAATTTGAGAAGGGGCTCCCTGGTCTTTTACTTCAAAGGACAGCTCCAGACCTGAGTAGCTCCCTAGCCCAAAAGTTGTAGTGTCTTTACTTCCTATCTCCATTTTTTTTCTGTTTTACCAAAAGGGGGTCACTCAGAACAAAGCTAACTAAAAACCAGCTTACTTTCTTTGAATTTACTTTCACACTGCCACTAGATATTGCTGAGCTACATCTGGCACAGCAAGAACCATAAAAAAGTAGTTTTTTAGTCTGTCAGCATACCATATTTTGGGACAGAACAAGGTGATGCCATGCTTCAGACTCACCAAGATCAGTGACCATGCACAGCTATGACTGTGACCATCCTCCCCTCAGTTCCAGAGATAAAGGGTATTCACCCAGCAGTCAGGCTGCATCTTTCCTGAGGTTGTCGTGTCTATCTTCTCCCTGCTGGGTTTGCAGCTCCTGAGATTCCATGACTGACAGGAATGCCACAGCAGCAATTTCGGGATTAACACCTACAGGAATCAACAGAGCATTCTCAGATGTCTTTTTTTTTCTCAAGCCGCTAGCAGACTCATCTTTGGCGAAACCACACCATCAGAGTCTTTCTTTCAAACCAGCATAGAAACTACACATAGATTCTGTGTTGCAATCACATCACAGAAGAGCTACAAATCTTAAAAAAAATTAATTCTTTGCCCATGAGGTATGGTGAAAGGCATGAAGCAACTACTCAAGGACTTTGCTCGCATCTACTCATACTCCCTGCCTCAGACCCAACCCAAACTTGCAGGACAGGAGCTCCTGGGAGGGCTGGCTCTCACTGGGGTGCAGAGGGTGCCCAGAAGCCCTGCCAGCCATCTCCTGGTGGCATTATCCCTGGGCCATGGGGCTTCTCCCACCACCCACACAGGTCCTGCTCTGCACTTTCCCCCCTCACCTTGAGGACCACTCCTGTTATTATCCAGAAAAATCAGATTCATTACCCAGTGTGCAACAAGCCAAAAATTACACACTCAAGAGAGACATTTGATTATTTGTTTCAGAGTTGCACAACTCTGGAAACCTGGATGATTTGTGGTATTCTACAAAATCTGTATGATTGGTGGTATTCTACAGAGGATGCCCCTCAGGATTTTCCAGGCCATTATTTATACACAGATATTTGGTACTAGTAACCTCCCAAGTACATGTTGAGGGCAACTCAAAATGGGTTTCTGTGTTCCATATCTATCAGTGCCCCAAATTGTTATTGTCTCTAAGACCCTAGAACCTGAAAAGAGAACTGGAGTGGGAGGTGTCACAGCTCCTTTTAAAGTCTTTGTTCACTAGGGGTCAGTGAGATTTAGCAATTCTGTTTCCAGGGGTTACTTACTGTTATTTTTTTGCCTGTTGCTGTTTCACTTGTTGTTAAACTTATTTTTTCACTTATATCTATTTGTATTCACTCCTGATTGGTGGAAGGGGATTGGTTAAATCTAAAGGGAGATAACTTAATTAGAGCATCCACCTCTTAAATCGTCTTAAACCAAAACACAACTTCTCTACTAGGACTGGTTAGTAATTATACAAACTATGTGACCCACCTAATTTCCATATATGCTCAGAGAAAGATTTTTCACCAAGCCAGCACCTTTTTGACCTACAGGTGTGATTTTTTTAGTACTATAAAAAACATATTTCATAGGATACATGGACCTTGGGTGTTTCACCAAGCTGGCAACGGGTACATCAACATTTTGATGTTCTTCATCCTTAGAGCTTGTTTGCTCCACTGTGTCCTTGGCTAGACGATGTTAACCACCACGTGATTCAAGATAATTTTTACACATTCCGCATTTCCCGACACACCTTCCTGACCTTGAGGCGCTTTGTTTATTTTATTTTTTAAGGCCATTTTCGTGGAACTCCCGCCCTGCGGGGCTCGGCCGCCGCGGGACCGCCCTCCCCTCCCCTCACGGAGCCGCGCGGCCGCCCCGCGCCTGCGCCGTGGGGGCGGGGCCGCCCGCGAGCCGGGCGGCGGCGGCGCCATGGCCGGGCCGGCGGGGGCGGCGTGAGTTTGGGAGAGAGGGAGGGAGGGAAGAGGGAAAAGGGAGGAGGAAGGAAGCGCGGGCGGCGGGACAGTGGTCTGTGTGAGAGCGGGGGACACCCCGCGGGATGTGCCGGGTCGGGCCCGCGCTGGCCCAAGCTCTGCCGGGCTCTCGGCTCCCGCCCGCATTCCTGGCTCCGGGGCGCCAGCGGGAAGCTTTTCCCTTGCAGTAAATGTTGGCGTCCCCTGACAAAGGCAGGGAAGTGACAGTCGCGATTCTCTCCAGGCAAACGGCGGTAGGGGGTTAGCGGTGCCAGGCTGCTGTGCCTCCTCATTTTTCCAGCCTCCGCTTTCCTGCTGTGGAGCTCGTGTCTCCTCCGAGGATCAGCCGGTCCCTGCGGCTTTTCTCCCTCCGGTGACATTTAGCTCTGGTGTGGCTGCAGCTGAGGCCTTCCTGGCACCAGCAGGATCGGATGATCACCCCGTAGATCTGCAGCGATTGCCACCTGCGTGTCTCTGCCTGCTGATAGAAGCCAGGAAGATTTTTAATTTAGTTGCAATGCCATCTTCCTGATTTCTGTGTCATGACAACGTACAGTTCCCTTTCACTTAAGCTGATCCATTCTTTATGTGTATGTTTGCCTGTGATTTTGTTTTCCCCCATTTTTATGAAATTTTGTCTTACCTTTGTTTTTGGAAATACTCTGTAATCACCTTGATTTTAAATTCCTCCCCTTCTTCATACTTTCTTCATGCTTCCTTCCTTCACATGAAGAGGTTACATATGTTTAAAAAACCTTGTTTAACTCGGCTTCATCAATTGGTTTCCTTTCTTTTCATCACTCTATCAAAAAAAGGAAATATTATATATAATTTTGCTCCCTGTAAATCACCACCGACTGATTTTTAATAATTTGTTTTTAATGATGTTGTGTGAGGCCTTGTAGCTTTTGTGGGTTGTGCTTTGCTGTGGTTTCTTTCCTGGTGTTGGAGATAGGGGAGGAGGGCAGTCAATTCCCTGGATCTTAGATCTTGCCTATAAAACATTAATTTTAAGTTGTCCTCGTCCAGTCTTCTGGGACCTCCCTCACCATCCAGGAACTAGCAAAGATAACTGCCCAGAGAAGCTGTGGGATCTTTATCTTCCAAGTTTTTCAGAATGCTCTTGGATATAGCCACATGGAGGGTCCCAACAGCTTCCCCTGCTGTGAGCAGGATGTTGGATGAGGTCCCCTCCCACCATAGTCACTGTACATAACTTCTCTGAACCTTCCTTATTTTGTGCCTTATTAGGCCTCTCTAGCAGTGGGAGAAAAGAAGATTTGTGCTGCTCCATGCCTTACTGTGAGCTGTGGGACTGAAAGAAGGGCTAAAAGAGGCTGCATTCCTTCTGTTCATTGGGAAAGTAGTGTCTGGTGTCGTGGGTATCATACTTTCAGATCCTTCTATCAGATCAGGAAAATAAAACAGATCTTTTCTCTTCTGTTGGATGTAGGAGTGACGTGAGAACCACCTGTTCTGTGTGAAGGACAAGGAATCGACCACTTGATAAAGGGAAGAAACAAAACATCCCATTAAATGGAAGCCATGAAGATATCAAAGCGGTTCTTCGCTTTTGGGATTTTGACATGCATAGCTGTTTATGTTGCATACATAAAATGGCACTTGGGCTCCAAACCATTTGTGGGAGCCACAGAAGGAGCTGCTGAAAGCAGGGGAGATAAACTGACCCATCAGGCAGTGACCACAGATCTCTCTGTCTTTTATGGAATTATGTTTGATGCAGGAAGCACGGGAACTCGCATCCATATATTTAAATTTGCACAGCAGTCGAGAGGTATGTCCTGCTCATTGAGTGACAGATTAAGTCTTCCATAAATTGTGGAGGAGATTATTGATGACAGTTTTCTAGGGTTTACTTGAACACACATGCTTCAGATCTTTCCAGAGAGCTGACAGGAGGTTTACTATGGTTCAGGCATGTGTATGTGGGTGAAATTATGAAAATGTTCAACAAGGAGAAAATGCTGTAATGTCAGAATATGAAGTAAGTAGCAGCTGTACTTTTAGTGTCATGAAAAAAAGGCCATTTTTCATCACACTGGTGGAAGAGAGAATTATAAATTCAAACTGCCCTGTTTCCCCAGATTTTTTAGGTTGTTTGGTGTCTCCTGGCAGTGAGCTGCTTCTCTCTAAAGTGTCCAGTTTAATGCATCCTTGGCTTCATTGTTTGGTTTAAACCACAAAATGAAACAAAAATCGCAAATCGTTTGATTAAAATTGCTGTGTGTTGCATCTGGACAGAAGTTACTTCTGAGAATTGAGACAAAGTGTACAAAAAACCCTCCAGCTTTCCTCTGGAGTAGTAACCTTAATTTGTTTATATGTTGTCAGCTACGTTTGTGAAACTCTTAAAGAGCCTGAGTGGGGCTGTTAGTTGGTGATCTAAAGGCTCTGTTGAGGATTAGCAGTGTGGTGTATGGTGTGATTGGCCTCTGGGGAGCACTTTAGGTTTGCATAATAGACTGGTGTAAGGCTCAACCACCAAAGGTGTTCAACGACAGTCCATGGATTTCCTTATTTTCTCGTATCGCCAAGTTTTTGCTTCTTCCTTTGCTTGCTTCATTTGAAACAAAATTTCAGAATGTATCTCAGCAAACTTTATGGAGTGTGGCGTTGCCTGGACTGTAGGTTTAAGCAAAGTACTGCAGCTTTCTGGAATACTGAAGTATTTACTGAAGTATCCCTCTGCTGCCATTGAAAATAGGCATTAAAAAAAATAGGCATTAAAAACCATTAGGTTTTGCTGGAATCAAGTGCAGCCGGAACAGAGCAGGCTGAAACAAGAGGTCTTTTTTTGCAGGTGCGGTTTGAAAAGCTGCACATGGCAGGTATAAGGCCTCAAAGAGAGCTTGAACCAATTTGATGACTGATGTGCATAGTGGACAGCAGCACCTGACAATCAGTCATGGCTTTAAAAGTGGTTTTCTCAGGTTCTAATTCCACAGCCTGGGCTGTATTTAAAGGTCAGGTAGCTGATAATAGTTCATTAGAAAGAAGCTTCAATTAACTTCTATTAGCACATAATAATGGAGTTTTTTTATGTATTTCTTTTTGTGTATGCAAAATTATTTGTACCATTACTTATTTTAGAATACTGCTTTTGAACAGAGACTCCCAGGTTAACCCATGAGACGTTTAAAGCACTGAAACCAGGTCTCTCTGCATATGCTGATGATGTCGAAAAGGTAATTGAAGTTACTTCTTTCTTGTCTCCCTTTCCTTCTGGTTTGCAGAGATTTAGGGACTCCTAAGAGTCAGACTTAGACCCAGCTCACAGTGTTTTACAAAAGCCTTTGCTTTCCAAGAATTTGAGCCTTTTGTAGCCAAAAAATTTGGTGGCAGAGTGTTCTGTTTCACTGTTTGAAAAAGTGACTCTTTCTGGTTTGGACCTGTTGATCAAAGACTTCCATTATATCCACTAGGCCTTATGCTGTAGTGAGATAGTAAGTCCCGCACCTTTTCTTGATCCCTTTCGATATTAATTTGTTTCTGTTTCACAGTAACAGTGAATAATAGTTGTGATCACCCTTTTGATCTTTGAAAAGAGTTTTTAAGATGCCTTTTATTGTTCTTTCTTGGCTCACAGAGTGGCCAGGGAATAAAAGAGCTCCTGGAGGTGGCAAAGAAGGAAGTTCCTATGGAGCTGTGGAAGTTTACTCCTCTGGTCCTGAAAGCCACAGCTGGCCTACGGTTGCTGCCAGGAGAGAAAGCTCAGAAGTTGCTCGAAAAGGTATTATCTCCTGTCATTCAGTTTGCTTTCCAGAAAACATGCTCCTGTTAAAAATGCAGCACCCTAGGACATTCCTGCAGTCTAGGCTGTCCATCTCCTGCCTTTCCCATGTACGTATATTACCTTGAGGGTCACCAATTCCAACAAAGCAAATGTGATTCCCTTCCCTACCCGTGTCCATCCCTTGTTAATGGCATTTCTGAGCAGTCTTTGTGCTTGAAAACCAATGACATCCGTCCTTGTTTCTGCACCAAACAGCAGGGCCAGCACAAAAAGGCCTGCTGCTTGTTGGACTCTTGAACTTCAAACAAAGTGGTGAGCAGCAGTCAGAATCTGGCCCAAGAAGAGGAGTAGTAATGTAAAAACTGGGGTTTTAAAAAGCTTGTTTTTCAGTTGAAAAAGTATTTCTCTGAATGTAGCTTTTATTTGAACTAGGTGAAGGAGATTTTTCAGGCCTCCCCCTTCTTTGTGAGGGACAATTGCGTGTCAATAATGAATGGAACTGATGAAGGTAAGCAACTTTCTGCAGTCCTGGAAATTCCTGCTGCACTGTGACAAATCCCTGCCTACTGTAGTAGGAACCCATAAGACAGAAGCAGAGTTTTTATGCAGCCACTGGCAGTGCCTGCCAAAGAAATCTTGTTCTGTATTTTCCAATTTGAAGTCCTGAGCTCTTTCCTGATCTTGAAAGCTCTGAGTGTTGAACACTGTAGGATGCCTGTAGGATTCCTGTAGGATCACCAGAAAGCCACTGTGGAGGTGTTCCAATCAGCACTTCTGGAAAAGTTTCTGAATATCTGCTTGTCTTCAACAATTGGGTTAGCCTTCTCTGCTCTTGAAAATGCTTATCAGAGCTCTCTGGAAGTATTTGATCATAATGTTAATTATAACTCATCTAATGGGTGGGAATGTGAGTTCAATCTGAAAAAAAAAATTGTTATATAGGGAAGAAAACACATGTTAAAGTAAGATTATGTTGATCCAAAAATGTTGAGGACAGGATGTCACAATTCTGAGAAACTGAGTGTTGAAATGTGTTTTAAATCTGCTCAGGAACCAAGCTTTAAAATAGCTGAAGCTGTTTATGAGTTTCTCTTCTTGCTACTTAATGGAGGATAAACATTATTTTTCTTTTGTTTTAAAATCAGTAATAGCAGTGATAGCCTAGGTTCAGCCAAGGATTGAAGTGGGCCACGCTCTCTGGCATGCCTTGAGTTTTAACCACATGAATAAATATTTGAATTTGTTAACATAAGGCCACTGATTCACCTAATTTATGGGGAACAGTTTATAAAACAAGATGAGGATAAAAACAGCATAGCTCAGAAAATTGCTTAGAGGAAAACAGGCAAAATTAGAACACTGAAAGATGAAAATTCTTAGTATTCATAAAGAAAACTGGAGTGCCTGACTTCAAACAAATGTTTTCCTAGAAAATGGATAATGTGAGTTTCAGTTATCTCTTTGTCTTTTAGCTAAGGACTGAAGCCTTTGTGACTTCCTGCCTAAGTTTTTGACCTGTGATATACAGAGTTTTCCAGGCATTTTGTACATGGGGCTTCTCTCCCAAATATCAGATAAGCTCTGATAGAGAAGGTCATTCTCTTTGTTCAAATAGTCTAATCTTGGGTTTGTCAGCCATTGACAGTTCTGGAAACCTTGTAATATGGCTTGCCTTATTGTTGCTGCTGTTAGATAAAATTAAATATTATGCTCTAAGCAAGTGCCTTTTGAATCTTTTCCTTATTAGGTATTTCAGCCTGGATCACAATAAATTTTTTAACAGGTATGTATACATGAGCATGTTTATAAAGATATGACCAATGCTGTGAAATTCCTGCTCTTTTTTGCCCCTGTGTGGAATTTGCTCATTCGTTGGGGTGGAATGGGAGAAAGAAGACTCTGAGAATAAGTCAGCAGTTTGTTTTTGGCATGGCCTATTTAAGTCATCAGGATTTTTTCCATTTACTTGATGGAGTGAGGAGTTTAATCCTTTTTCCTAGATGTTTAATGTAGCTTTTCTTTCAGTTCCCTGTAGGGTACTAGAGCATTTTATTCCTTTTTAGAGCCTGCTGTGACTGCGGCTAAATTTTTTGTGTGAATATTCTAGATGTGCTTGGCAGCTGCAGAGAGTAAAACAAAGTGCTATGCTACTTCCTTTCAGATTTATAACACAGAAATGCCACGGGTGTTTACACTGCTGAGTGAGAAAAGGGTAGCTGAAGATTAGAGAGAAAAGTAAGCTGAAGACCTCTCTGACAATACATAAAGCACTTTGCCATCCAAGTGTTCTGTTCAGCACACAGTGTGTGGGGCAATGTGCTCTGGAGCTTTTTATGCTCCCAGGAAATATCAGAAAGGTCAGCAATCTTCAAACATCAGCTATCGTGAGGTATACTGAGGTACTTGGCACAAACTGTCCTTGTCAGGAAGGTGTATTTGAAGGATCTAACTGAGAAGAATTAGATCTAAATGAGAGCAGAGGTCTTGGCTGGCAGCAGGAAGAATTCCAAGAGAGCTGAGTCTCTTAGGCCAGCTCTTTTCAGTCTGTCATCCCTTTGGCCATAGGAATCTGCAAAATATTGCTAAGGGATCAGGGAGAGGTGGCATTCCTCTGAGTTACAAAGTGGTTACCAGAGCAGAGTTTGCAAAAGATCTTTGCATCCAAAATGTTCAGGAATGCAGTAACCAAAGCTGCTGTGATTAGGACAGGAACAGCCACTGAAGAAATAAGAGATTCTTGTCTCTTTAAGATTTTCAGGTCTCATAAAGCCAAAATTGGTGCCCAGTAGATAACAGTGTAATTTAGTGCTGTGCCGAAGCTGTGAGTGGAGTTAGATTGTTCTCTTTCCTTACCACTGTAGTTCTGGTTTTGTTCCTAGCCAGTTTTTCACAGTGCCCACCATGGCTTTCTCTGTTCTGTCACACATTTCAGGCAGGCTAGATGATCCACAGAAGAGAAGTGTAGGGATGCTGGATTTGGGTGGTGGATCCACACAGATCACCTTCCTTCCGCGCACCAAGGTAACGTGAGCATGCACACTGTTGGGAAATGCTGCTGCAGGAATCTGTTAACTGTTCAGATTTCTTTCCCTTGGAAACAAAGTGAGAGTTTTGTCAGTGTGATATGAAACCACACTTGTGTCTTAGTCATATGTGCCTTTTTATAGTCAGTCCCAGAGGCATTCACAACTCTTTGTCCATCCTCTTCGTTCAGCTCCATGGGTCAGTGGTGCTTGTGGCAAGTCTGCCAGGGCTGCTTTATCTCGTGGAGGACACCATGTTCACTTGAATTTCTTAATCCTTGACTTTCAGTTTGTACAGTTTATAACAAAGAAACCAAAAAGCAAGACTATTAATGAATTTAAATCCAGCATTTAGCCTACACTGGGATTTAAGAACACAGTAAGGTGCCTTCTCAGTCCTTGTTTCTGATTGTCCTGAGTTCACTCAGTTTCAAATGAATGCCATTCTAGCTTCCTGATGTGGCATTTTTACAGGTATTCTGTGAAATCCCTGTGGTTCTGGTATTGTAAGGCTCTGGCTTGAGCAGAATTAGTGCTCATAGTAAAGCTGCACAAAAGCAGATGGGATGCTGTATCCAGTGTCCCAGCCTGGGTTAATCAAGACATTGCACTATTTCAGCAGAATGGCAAGGGATGAAGGGTCCAGTATGTGGAAATTCTGAGCATAGAGAAGGAGTTAAGTTATGAGCAGCATGAGCAGCACTGTGGCCTGAGCTTTTCTCCCCACAAACACTCTAGCTGTGCTGATGCACTTGGGGAACAGGCTACCCTTTCATTCTTTCAGACCAAAGGCTGGTCCTCGCTCTGTTCCTTGGCAAGCTCAGGGATGTGCTTTTCCTCTGGCTTGTGCAAGTTCTCAGATGAATTCACTTGAGTAGGAAGTTAATGCGTGCCTGGCCTTCCTATTAGTTTGCACACAGTCCCTGTAGTAGGGATCATGTGAAGAGGCAGTTGCTGTAGCCTCTGGACAAAAGCAGTTAAGAGCTGGAGTAAGGATTCCTTTTTAATGACAGTAATTCTTTTATACAGCATATTGGTGTGGACACAAATATAACCAGTTTAAACCCTGTCATGTGAAGTCACTCTTAGCTCCAGGTTTTATGGTTGCCTTGCATATGAGCGGTCAAATTGAAATCCTTGCAAATTCATCATTTCTCTCTGAATCATGCTAGGATTATTTCACATTCTTCTTAATGTGTTGGAAGATTACCTTGTTGATGTTTGCTGCTGGCTGGCAGAAACCTGCCAGTGACATCTTTTTCTCCCTCCAGGCAACTCTACAGACATCACCATCTGGCCACATAACTTCATTTCAGATGTTTAACCACACCTACAAGCTGTATTCATACAGGTTAGTTGTGGAAAAGAGAGCACAGTGCTCAGATGGAAGCGTTCTGTGAAGCCAGGGAGACTGAGGTGCTTTTCTGGAGTGGGGTCCTTGCAAATGAATACCAAAAGAAGAGAGAAACTGCTTCTTCTGAGCCACGTGATTTTGGCTGCCCACCATGTGCCCACCAAGTCCCTTTATCACTCCCATTCCATTAACAGGACAGGGGGAAAAAAATATGACAAAAAGCTCATGGGTCAAGATAAGGACAGGGAGGTGACCAGTTATTATCATGGGCAAAACAGACTTGACTTTAATTTATTTAGTGTTTAGTTTAGTTTATTGCCAATTAAACAGTAAGATAATGAGAAATAAGAACAAAATCAAAAATGCTTTCCCTCCACCTTTCCTCCTTCCCAGTCTCAGCTTCACTTCCAACTCTTATACCTTCTCACTGCTGAGCAGCACAGAAAGATGGAGAATGGGGGTTGCAGTCAGTTCATCATGCTTTGTCTCTGTTATTTCTTCTTCCTCACTGTCTTCTCTGCTCCCAGTGTTTTGGGCAGAGGCTAGCAGCTTTTTCCTACCCATGTTTGCTGTGGGGTGTGTTTGGGCTCAGAAAGCCAGTTATGTATGCAAGTGTCTGGGCTGCCTTTGAAGGAGGGTAGGAGTACCCAGTGAGGTACTAGGAGCAGAGTTAGGGAAATGCCATTGCCAGTTCTCCAAGATCCAGATTACAACTGACAGGTGTTGCCTGAGCTTTTTCAAAGAGAAATTATCCTTCTGGATAAAGTAATATGAGAGCAGGCTGTCACACTGTTCCCGTCACATGCATGAGCTGCTGACTTGAGCCACTTTGCCATGGCTGTGTAGAGGAGACTGGCATGTCCCAGCTAGGTTGTCAGTGGAGTATCAGAGGAAGGATGTCTGTTGCTCACAGAGACTTTTCTCCCTTTGCAGTTACCTGGGACTTGGGCTGATGTCAGCAAGGCTCGCCATTTTGGGAGGAGTTGAGGGAAAACCCTGTAAGTTATGGGCAGTCCTCAGATCCTGGTTCTGAGTTCAGGCTGTATAGCCCTGTGGTGGGGGGAGGAGCTGTGTATCCCCTTCCCACTGGGCTTGAGGTTCCTGAGTGGCATGTGGGCTCCTGTCACCATGGCTGGGTGCATTTGAGATGAATGTAGGAGGTGACGCTGACAGATCCCAGGAGACCTAGATTCTTGCCAGCCTCAGGTTGGGGGCAGCCATGGGACATCCAAACCATGACTGGGCTGTGGAGGGGCCTTGCTGAGGCTGCAGGGCTGGGGGTGGAGGATCTGAATTCACTCCTTGCATTTTTTCCTAATTTGGCTTTGCTTTACTTCTGCAGTAGGAGAAGGGGAAGAATTGATCAGCCCTTGTTTACCACCTGGCTTCAAATCCGAGTGGCAACACGCTGAGATAGTGTACAAAATTAGAGGACAGAAGGCAGGTATAGTGATTTATCACTTTTGCTATCTAGGTTTAGCTGCTGTTAGCACAGTAAATGATACACTCTCATCCTCTTTCAAAGACACCAGGCTCTGTTTGCTGTTCTGTATGGCTCCTCTTGATGTGCTGTCAAAGAGATCCTTCAGTTCCTTTGTCTTGTGCCATGATGTGTCTGTCCATTCAGTAAAGCTGCTAGAAGTGATGCAGATGGGGTTGAGCAGTCCTTGAACAGGTCTTTCACAATCCTTCTCCCTCAAATGATGTTGTCCATCTCTGATTTATGACACAGTCCCAACCTGAGGATGGTAGGTGTCTTCCTCTGGGAGAAGATGTAAATTTCAGTCCTCTGTGAAGAGTTTTGCTATTTTTCAAAAAGGAGCCTGTTTTCTGGCAGATCCTAAATAAATTCTCTATATATTTATCTCTCAGCCATATGATGGGGTTTTTTCTGTTTTCTTTTAGGTGAACCTCTGTATGAGTCTTGTTCTAATAAAGTGGCAAAGATGCTCTACAAAAAAGTGCATAGAGCTGGGGAAGTGAAGGACCTAGACTTTTACATTTTCTCCTACTACTATGACTGTGCAGCAGAGGCTGGTCTCATAGGTATGTCTGCTCCTGAGTTGGTTTCATTTTAAATGGTAAGCTATGGAAGCAGTGGGAACACTTGCACACATCATGATGCTTTGCTAAGCTGTCATGGAAATTAGTCTGTTGTTACACTGCTGTGTAGCATTGATCTTGACTTGATATTAATTTCTATAGAGAAGATACTGGGGCTGTGAAATAGGACCTAAAGCCTTTGATAATAGTTTTTAAACAAACTGTTTGCATTTCAGAAATGGTTGTTACCTAATTAGCTCTACAATGTGAGATAGAAAAAACTTCATAATGATAAATTTATTGGGCAGTAAAGCAGTAAAAATTGTTTGGGCTGTTTGCTTCACTGACCTTTTTAGATGGAATGAAGATTTTCATGTATTTCCACATGCATTCAGAATGAATCACATCTTTTTTCCAGTGCTGTGTTTGTGTACAAAAGGCCGTCACATTCAGTGGTAAAAAGCAGATAATGAGATCTCAAGTTAGTTTGGACAAACATACACCCCTTTTCAGCCACTCTCCTTTTATAAATAATTTTAGATTTAATGTGTTGCAGAGCATCACTGCCCTGTCAGGTCTGGTCACAGGTGTTCCCTGTCCAGGCACCACTGGACAGGGCAGTGCAGAAATGGGGGTCAGGTGAGATGGTCTGTAAGTTTTGTTTCTGTAAGAAGCAAAGCTAAAGGTTCTTCATAAACCAAGATTTTTGAATCTATATTGAGAATCTTTTAAAGGTTCTTTTACCTTTAAAACTAGTTTGACTTTTGACATTGATTTCAGTGGCTCAAGGTTTGATTTCCAGACAACTTTTATGACTTGAGTCTACAATTGTCTTTATACAAAGACCATAAAAATCCGTGGATTTTTTTTCTTTTAGATAAAGAAAAAGGAGGAAGTTTAACTGTCAATGACTTTGAAATTGCAGCTAAATACGGTGAGTAAAATGCAAACACACACTAGTAATTGTGTGTAAATTAATTCCAGGTGGCAAGTGTGGGACACACCAAGGAGGCTGATGCTTTTAAGTAAATATTGAGTCCCTCTAAATAGCATCTAACCAACATTTCTGCTTATTTCTGAGTATACTATTTTTATATTAACTTTTGCTTTTGCAGTGGGTTTTATTTTGAGTTTGTCTTTTTCTTTTATTCTGTTGGGGTTTTTAAAATTTGGTTTTGTCAATATTTGTTGAGTGCTGGTGCTCAAGAAAGATTGACACACCTGAAGTTGCTCAGCTATTTGAAGACTTGAAGTAGATAGAAGAAAAGGCTCTTTTCCTGGAGAGATACAACAAACTGCTGTCTTAGGGGAGAGGTTGAATGTCTTGATCTTCCTTAAGCTTATGTGCTTATCCTTATGTGTGTAATGTCATTCCAGCCCCATTGTAACAGGTTCCATCACTGCACAGTTCAACTGACAAGAGCTGTTTTGTGGATTCATTTGAGGTTTTTCACAGCGGGGCTGTTGTTAGACCTGAGGCCACAGTGTGCATTCAGACACTGTTTTCTTTCTTCTCAGTTTGTAAGACCATGGAAATCAGCCCTGGAAACAGCCCTTTTCTCTGCATGGACCTCACATACATCACCTTCCTGCTGCAGGAACTGGGCTTCCCAAAGAGCCAAGGCTTTAAGGTGAAGCTCAAAGTGGATTTCTGAGGAGGGTGGGCAGGAGGGTGCCGAGGCAGGAGTCATCCTGCTGAGAGCTTGGTTCTTGATTGACCTTCTTGCTCTGCAACACAAGGTCTGCAATCGTGGGTGCAGCAACACTCTCCCCACGATTGTTGTAACTGTTTGTCATAATTTTCAGCACTATATCCACCTTGCATGTTTCAGATTCTCACAAAGAATTGTGTTTTAACTTTTCTGCTTGTTTTTTTTGTTTGTTTGTTTATTTGTTTTTTGTCCAGCTTGCCCGGAAAATTGACAATGTTGAAACGAGCTGGGCATTGGGAGCCACTTTTCATTACATCGACTCACTCAATAGATTGCAGTACTAACACTCCTAGAAGGTAACTTTTTTGAATTTCCATTTTTTGGAGGCCCAGCATGAAGCACATGAAGCACCTATTGAAGGGTGTGCTTTTGGCTTCCAGAGTCCTTTGGAAGATCACCATGAACTACACTCCTTTCCTTCCATCCCCTGCCAAGTCCCCACCTTTGCTAGCTCTTTTTTACAGTGAAGAGTATAAAGGAGAAGCCTTGATTTGACAGCATGTGCCATCAGCTTAATGTAAAACTTGATCATTTTGGAAGGAAAACCAGGACTCTGCAGGACATCTATGATCTCTATGAGAAAAACACAACTTTTTTGGAATATGCCTGTACTATGTGCTTGCAGTGTGCTGAAGTTGCTGAATGGTCACTCCAGAAGGACCTCTTTACTGTCCTGATTTCAGGGTGTTTTTTTCCTGTTTGTCAGCAGTTTTCAGTGATTTTTATTTTACTACTCCTGTGTTCAAAGGTAAACTTGTGTGTGTGCAAAAATTGTGCATTTACACATTATGCTGCTGACAGGCAGCAGCTTTGAAATGCAGCGTGGAAGACACAGCTCTGTGTTCCAGTTGCTGAAGGAGAAAAGCTCAGGAAGACTCTAGAACTTGATACAGGCTTGTGCCCTCTAGGGTTAAAGGCTAATGTTGATTCCCTGGCCATTGGGAGGTGGATGGTGGAAGACAACATCAGATTTGCTGAATGAGCAAGGCCTGGGAGCTGGGCACAAGGATAATAATGGATTTGACAGTTCTAGAGCTGGTCAGAGGAAGACAGACAAACAAGATGCAGCCACAAAAATAAATCCTGAGCATGGCTCACTGGACTTTGCAGACTTTTGTGCCCTGGCAAGATTGATGCAGGGCTGGGGATGAATGCATTTGCATGGTATTTTGGGTGTCTCTTCCTGCAGACATTATCTGTGCTAAATGAATGTATTGTGGTTGCAGTGAGCCAGGGGAGCATCGCTGAGGTGCTCTGCTCCAGTGGTGCTTGGTACGTGGGCAGGGAGCAATCACAGGGGCTGGAGAGGATATGCTGTGCTATTTGTAACCTAACTGTGGATTTGTGATGTATTTGATGAATGTATCGAGAAGACCCAAGTGGTATTTTGGGGGTGCAGAAGAGCCCAGCTTGCCCGAGCACCCTGACTCGGGCTCGGGGCAGCAGTACATGACACGGCGGCCTGCTGTGTGCACGGCTGCTGGCTCTGAGTATCGGGGGCAATTGAACCTCACTGTGCCGACAATAAACCCCCAATTTAAAATCAGAACGTGGTGATGGGGTGGCTTTTAGCGCCAGAGCCCGCACGGGGGGGGAGTGCGATGAGAAACCACTGCCCTGATGCCATCCCTGACCCCTCGTGCCATCCGTCACTCTGCCATCCAAGTCCTCCGGTGCCATACCAGCCCCCTACGCCACTCAGTCTCCAGTCGCCCTCCCGGTGCCCCTCGGCCCGCCCCGGCAGCGGCGCCGGCCCCGCCTCGTGGCGGGCGGAGGAGGCGCAGGCGCGGCGGGCCCGGCCCGGCCCTGCCCCGGCCCTGCCCCGGCTGCGGCGGAGGCGGCGGCGGAGGCGGCGGGATGGCGGCGCCGCTGAGCGATGGGGACCGTCGGAAGCAGATCAGCGTGCGGGGCATCGCGGGGCTGGGGGACGTGGCCGAGGTGCGCAAGAGCTTCAATCGCCACCTCCACTTCACCCTCGTCAAGGACCGCAACGTCGCCACCCCCCGCGACTACTACTTCGCGCTGGCCCACACCGTGCGCGACCACCTGGTGGGCCGCTGGATCCGCACCCAGCAGCACTACTACGAGCGGGACCCCAAGGTGAGCCCCGGCGGGACGAGGGGCTGGGGCTGGGCGGCCGTGCCTTCACCAAGGGTGTCTCCGTGTCTGCCTGGCAGGTGTCCCTGTGGGTGCGACCCATGGGCCTCGTCCCTTGCATGCACCTGGCTGTGGGGCCCCTTGCCACGGCAGTGCCCCTCATGCATCGCACCGTGATTTCTTCCCTGCGGGCATCATGACACCTGTATCCCTCACACGCACTCCGCTGTTGCTGTGTCCCCAGAGGCATTACCATGCCCGTGTCCCTTGTACGCACCTCGGCGTGGCTGTGTCCCGCACACACATCTTGCCATGCCTGTGTCCCCACTGACATCACCACAGCCGTGTCCCTTGTGCACTTTGCCTTGACTGTGTCCCCACAAACTCCTTGCGGTCCGGTTCCACTGAACCTGACTGCAGCATGGCCCCACCTCAGACACTCTGATAACTGTTCCCCTGTACCTTGTCACAGCCATGTCCCCTGTGGTCCCACTCTGAGCAGGTCTTTGCTGCTACCAGCTCCTCTGCATGCTCCACCACAGTCACGTCCTGCACTCACACTGCTGCGGTGGTGTCCCCTGCGGGCATCATCACCTCCATGGCTCAGCACAGTTGTGTCCTGACTTCACTCCTGCAGAACATGCAGGCAGCTCAGCTTTGAAGCTGGAGAGGAGTTTCTTGCCTTGTGAAAACCAGACATGCTCTCCCAGGTCACCAAAGCTCAGGATTCCTCCCCGCTTGCCAAGTCAGGACAGTGATCCTTGAGGTGTTGGGGACTGCAAGATGTAATTCAGACTTAATCCTTCTGAATTAAGACTCAATCCAGTGCTTGACTGGAGAGGCACAGAGAGCAGGTGTGTACTGAGAAAGGCACATACCTTCCCCAGGGTGCAGGCAGGCAGCCACCTCCCTGAGTCAGCTCTTTTCCCAAGATTATGAATATTGCCTTGACACAGGAAACAAAGTGCACTTTCACAACAGAATGGCTGCACGTGCACTGGGAGTTACCCTGGGGCTTGGGACTCTCCCTTTTATCCTAACTCACACAAATGTACCCTGATCTGTATTGCAGCACCAACAGAAGGAATTGCGCAGATCCCAGAAAGGCTCAGAGGGGCCTGGAGTGAGTCTTCTTCCTGTCCTCTGCACTTAGATTTTCACTAGAAGTGTGCCCCTGTGGGAGACTGAAAGGAGCAGAACATTTGTGTGCGATGATTTCAGTCTTTCTGATGAGCCCCAGGGAATAGACTGGCCCTTTCAGACTCCCAGCAAAGGTGGCAGAGTGGGTAATCCTGCTGCTTAGCAGGGAAAGAGCCACACTACAGTGGAAATAGATTCAAAGGATGGCATAATTTGAAGTCAGGTTATTGTTCTGTTAAGAATTCCAGTTTATTTATAAAAATACCCACAGTGATGAATCTGATTGAGGGCAAAAGTTTGCACAGCCTGCTCCTCATCCCACAAGCAGGCTTTCGTTAGTATTTGTGGCACAGACAGAGCTCCTCTCAAACTTGGAAGGTCACTGCACAGTTGTGCCAGGAACCCTGCCACCCATGGGACAATTTACTTGTTCAGCAGGGTGAAACAGGAGTGAAACTTGGTGTGGGGTGAGCAGCAGGACCCATCAGATGGGAGTGCTGGAAAATTACTTTCAGGAAGGTGCTGGCCCTCAGCCCAGCCGGCCTGCATGGGGCAGGGGGCTTGCTCTGGCTTTTGGGAGACTGGATCAGCTTCAGCCTAGCATGGGAAAACTTTAAAAGCCCAGCGTAAACATCACCTCAGCTGAGCCTGACAGTGTATAAATATGTCATTCAGCATCCTAGATAATACTTGCCCTGAGTTAATTAGGGAAACACTTAACAGGCAGCGAGATTTTTCTATAGAAGGCTGTTGGCGGGGAGATGTGTGGTGGAGACTTGGCCGGCGTCCCGCATGAAATTCTTCTGACAAACAGCTCTGGTGCGTGGTGTTCAGGAGCAGGCGCCAAAAGCCAGTCTGGGAAGACATCCCTCCTCTGGAAAATGCTTGGGTCTGCTATTGATTTTAAGCAGCTTTGGTGAAAACAAAGTGCTGTACTGTGTGTAAGTGTCTCGCTTTGCCTCTCCAGCGCATTTACTACCTGTCCCTGGAGTTCTACATGGGTCGCACTCTGCAGAACACCATGGTGAACTTGGGCCTGCAGAATGCTTGTGACGAAGCCATTTACCAGGTAAAGTCTTGGGGGTACCAGGGTCCCCCTGAGGCTAAACTTTTCCACACAGATGGCTGAGTATCTTTTATTTCTCAGGGCTTCATCTGAGAAGGTTGTGTTATTTGGACTATACAAAATGAAGCTTGGCTCTTTCTTAGTGTTTTTCATTCCCTAGAGAAGACAATGGGGGGGCATTGTGGTTCCGTGGAGTTGGAGTACATTTTTTCCAAACCACCATTTTCCTGTAGCAAATGGGAGAACCCAGAAGGGTATACTGAAAACATCACCCAGTATCCTAAATGACATGAGAGTCACAGGCTGCAAAGAGGTTTCCATTAGTAGGAGAGGTGATGTTTTATCACAGGAGATGTAGTGTAATGGGAGAGACTGGGACCAGAGCAGCAAAACACCAAATTACAGTTCATACATTGAGGTACAGAAGGCACAGCAGCAGCGCTGCCAGATAGAAGTTAATTGTGGGAAGGGAGAAAGGAGGGGAAATAATTTGCTTGAAATAAAATGTCCTCAGATGATGGGAAAAAAACACTGCTGGGTATCTCCAAGGCAATCACTAATGTGAGGCCACTGTTACTTACTTATATGGTTATTTACAGACACCTCTGCAGCAGCACAGTGACCTCTTTTGACAGAATGTGAGGTTTTTGGCTTTCTCACACAAACGCTTTATTTTTCCCCTCTCCTCTCCCTCTGCCCCACCAGATTGATCCATGTTACACTTACTAGCAGAGGTTGGGCACTTCACTGTATCTCTAAACGAGGTATTGCAGTTGCTGTAACAACTTGCCAGGAAACATCCTGGCAAGCACTTTCCTTGCCAAGAGATCGGAAGGGATTTCCAGGGAGGCACCTGTTTCCTCTCTGAGGTATTGTGCCTCAGAGGGTAGGCTGGTTTTTTTCAGGGAGCATCCTCCAAGTTCCTTTACAAGACACTTTTCAAGTGCAGATTTGGCCCGACATGCCAAGGCTTTCCTTGCTGTAGCCTCCAGCATGTGGAGCTCATCATGGCCAGTGGCCAGGTTGCTTCAGAGGTCTTGTATCCAGCATGGCTTTGTCATTTGAGAGAATTTGTCTCAGTTTTTGTGTCCCCATCACTCTGTGCAGGAGGCTTTCCCACCTGTGGCTGCAGACCACTGAAGTGCTGGGAAAACAGTTTGGGGAGCAGCTGTGGTATTGGCTTGACTGTTCCCCCCTGGCACCAGGGCGAGCTACTGCTGCCCCCTGAGAGTCTGCACCTCTGGACTCTTGGAGAGTCCTTGCTGCTGGCAGCCTTAGCCTTCATTTGGCAGGGGCCCCCAGGCCATAGAATTAATGGCTCAAGAGATGCAGGCAACCACTTCCAGCCACGGACTGCAGCCAAGGAGCTTGGTGGCAGGCTGGGCAGGATGTGGGAAGCACAGAGAGTGATGGTGAATGCTGCAGTCACTGCTGCCAGCATGGCTTTGCCCTTCCTCAAGGACCCGATGGGCATGGGCAGAGGGATGAGCTCCCCTTCCCAGGCAGGACTCAGGGGTTCCTTGCACACTGACTTGA
Source organism: Cyanistes caeruleus (assembly GCF_971803275.1). Lineage (NCBI taxonomy): Eukaryota > Metazoa > Chordata > Aves > Passeriformes > Paridae > Cyanistes > Cyanistes caeruleus. The sequence goes on from NC_141702.1 coordinate 109,779,499, forward strand.
CCATTCCTCCCATACTGTCTCCAGTGTCAAGTTTGGTCAAAGGCATCCTGACCTGACGGGATGCCAGGGCATGAGTGTTTTGTCTGAAGTCTCTAAGGAAACCTTCTTTATGGGAAAGTGACATCTGGTGATGGGCTAAATCGTTTTCCAATCAATTGGGCTGCCCAAGGACTAGGGGCTGGTGAGATGCTTTGTGGGGAGGGATGCAGAGACCTTGTGGATTTAACTTCCCTCAGTGTGGGTGGTTTTGGGATGTGTTTGTCCTCCTTGGAGAGCAGCTCAGGACATGGGGTTTGTTTGGTGACATATTCTGCTGTGGTTCTTCCCCAATAGCTGGGTTTGGACTTGGAGGAGCTGGAAGAAATTGAAGAAGATGCTGGACTGGGAAATGGTGGCCTGGGCCGCCTGGCAGGTAATACAGGGGGAGGAAAGTTTCCTTCTCATGGAGAGTGCATGGGGACTGAGGGTGGTGTGGCTGTCACACCCTCACCACTGGCATCTGCCCCATAGCTTCAGCAGTGTGGGACCCTCCTGCCTGCTCCTGGTTGGCCAGAAACATCCCCTCCCCAGTGAGAGCTGTAGGTGTGTGTTCCTCAGTGCAGCAGGCAGGGCTGCGGCTGGAAGAGGCTGTCTGGAGCCTTTCTCCTCACCTCCCCGTGAAATCTCTCACTTCTCAGAGGCACTCAACAGCTCTCACACAGGCAGATTGTTGGCTGCTATTTTAGTCTGCCTGTCCCGTGGGACAGCTGGAGATGAGAGCTCCCCGGCACAGCGTAAACGCTGGGGCTGTTCTTTACCAGAAATGCCAGGATTGAGGGCTGGAAGGGTTTCCTTTGAAAGCAATAATAGTTAAGTAGCTGGTGGTGGAGCAGGTCAGGGTCAGAAGCTCTGCTTCACTGGGCAGACAGGCTTTGACCAAGGCCAGTTTAGAAGAGCTCTCACTGCAACAAAGCTGGATTTGGGGTTTTGGTGACCTGTCCTTGTCACCAACAATTTTTGGGGGTTTGTGGTTGCTCAGCAGGACTTGCATAGAGTTCTGCTGCAGACTGTCTCCTTGTCTCCCTTCTGCACATGGGTTTCCTCTGAGTAATAAACATTTCCAGCAGCACTGTTGTGGCAGCTCCTCATCTCCATGCACAGCATGCTGTTGCACATGCAGCAAGCAAGGAGTGAGGTTCTTTGCAGAGTGCCCACGCTCTGCTCCTACAGCCTGTTTCCTTGATCCTTGCAGCCTGTTTCCTGGACTCCATGGCCACACTGGGGCTGGCAGCTTATGGTTATGGCATCCGCTATGAGTTTGGGATCTTCAACCAGAAGATTGTCGATGGCTGGCAGGTACTTGGGAAACTCAGGTCCCTTTTTCTTCCTCTGTTTCATGCTATGGGCAAGGCCTGGACGTAAAAGGTACTGCAGTGCCTTGAGCTACTCCTAAACTGGCCATTTGAGTCTGTCACTCAGCAAGATGATGCGAGAGTTGAGCCACAGGGCATGGCTGAGACCAGAGGTCTGCCTGCCTGCATCTCCACAGTGGAGCTGCAACAGCCCCAAAGTCTCATCCAGCTTGGCAGTGACTCAGCAAAGCAGTCAGACTAAGGATGGAGATGTGCCTAAATACCTCAGGAAGGTGTCTGGCAGAGGATGTGTTTGATCATGATGGAATGTAGGAAAGTGCCTGGGTGATTGCTGCTCCTGTGGTTTCCCTGGTCAGTGGCAGACAGGACTTAAAAAGAGATTTTCCTGTAGCATTAGTGACCATACTATTTTTCAGTGAAAATAGGCTAAAAAACTGCCCCAGCTAGCAGTTTTCCTTACTGTGTGCCTGGAAATGGTTTTCATTAGGAGACTTACCTTGCTTCGGAGTATAAAGTATCTTTTTCTCCTTAAAACATCACTCTGTAACTCAGGGACAAAGAGAGGTTTGAAGGTTGTTTTTTCCTGCTTCTCCACAAAGTAGCTGCAATGCTAGGCCCCATAAATGGTGAAAACAGGGAGGGGAAATCTTCCCCTGCATTTGACTTCATGTTTCTTAAAAAAGAACAGAGGTGGTGGCATGCTGGGCTGTGGCACTCCCCCCTGCCTTGCCCCTCCTTGTCCCACTATCTCCCCCTTCCTTTAAGTCCCTCCCCCCCACAGCAGAGAAATCCGTGGAGGCACAAAGCATCTCTGGATAACACTAAGCCTGGGTGGCTCTGATGGATTCACTTTGCTCTCATTGCCACAGTTGTGAGCTGAGAGGAGAAACCCTCTCTGGCAGAGGGCAGAGCAGTTAACAAGACCTGGCTTACAGGGTGTTGCTTGTGGTCAGGAACAGCACCACTGGGTGCCATATCCCACATATTCCACAATCCACAGTCAAACTGGATGTAAAGGACTGGAGAAAAACCAAGTGCAGTGGTCTGTGCAGTTTGGATGGTTTAAACCTTAACAAAAGTAGAGGCTGATTTATTTATGCCAGTTGGGATGCAGTCATCCAAGTTTTGGAAAGCCCAGCTATCCTCTAGAGGCCTCTGCATATCCATTTTTAAAGCCAGCTTGCTGGAGCTTTGCTTTCAGATCAATCTCCTTTCAAAGAGCCTTGTTCAGCCTTCACTTGGAGCCATGAGCCACTCCTTGAAGCCCATGTTCTCTTGCAGGTGGAGGAGGCGGATGACTGGCTGCGCTACGGCAATCCCTGGGAGAAGGCCCGTCCCGAGTACATGCTCCCAGTGCACTTCTACGGCCATGTGGAGCACACTCCCGAGGGGGTGAAGTGGATCGACACCCAGGTACCACCATCTGTCTCCCTGCTGGGCTGGAGAAGGCCAGGCAGGGTAACCCTGGGCTGCCTGAGGTCTTCAGGCTTTGCTTCTCCCCCAGACTGGCCAAACTGTATCTGCTACCCTTGCAGTTCCAAAGGTGACTTCATAGCCTATGGGGTTTGAGGGATAAAAGCTGTTGAATTGTTGCAGCAGGATTTGAGAAGAAAGAGAGATTTATTGATCTCCAGGGCAAAGCCCCAGTCTTGCATGGATTTATGTTAGAGGAGAATTGTAGGCTCCTTCCACATTGCTCCTGGCCATTGCTCACTCACACCCTGTAGATTTTCAGGTGGTTCTGATGTTGCTGCTGTGCAGGGGCATGGAGCAATCCTGTGGGTGTTTAATTCTTGTCATGAGAGCAAGTTCCTCTTTCCCAGAGCAGCTCAATGGGCTGAGTGCTGCCAGGGAAGGCTGGAGACATGGATTCCAGTTTCCAGTCTGCCTGGAGGCCTTGTTTTGTGGCATCATGGTGCACAAACACCCTTTCAGCCTCTCCCACAGTTGAGAAGGTAATGCTGTACTTCAGGAGCTCATGCTTTTTCAGGCTACTTCATCATAGGTGCATTCCCATCTTGCTGCTAACAATGGCACAGGGTTATTAAAAGGATTGAAGATGCTTCAGCCTCTCCTCTGTAAGCACTGCTCAGGGTAGAGGAAGGAAGGACAAGTAATTTCTCTGTGATTCAGGGAGATGACCTAACCTTGTTCCCATAATGTTCAGTGGTCTCTCAGCCTGATGGACCAGCTCAGTTAATCCGAGGAGCTCACAGTCACAGACCCCAGCCATTCACTTCAGCTCCAGGAGCTGAAGCTCAGTTACAGAGTCACCTGGGCCTGCTCAGAGGAGAAATAAACCATTTTATTTCTGGTTGTCAGAGGCCATGCAGTGACCTAGGCCATTGGCAGATGAAAGTGCTGGGGGTCACCACAGCCCCAGCACAGGGAACATTTTGGAGGAGCTGTGCCAGAGGTCTCTGGCCCCCAGGTGCAGCAGGCATCCATTTGGGCACCAAGTACCATTGCATTTCAGCATGCCTTTCTTCTGATCCTGCTGGTAGTCTGGGGTTTCAGGGATCCCAAACACTGCTTCCTACAAGGAGGTTAGTTTTCAGATAGGACTGCTTAGGGAACAAGTTGGAAAGGTTGGAAAAAGCCAAAGATGCAGTCTCCAAATATAGCATGGCTGAGTTCATGTGATGTGTGCCCCAGTCCCTGGGCAGGCTCCCTGCCTGCTTCCATGTTCGGAACTGGTAACAACAGCTTGGAAAGCCTGAACTTTTGCTGATTCTCCCCAGAGGGTAGTTGTTGCTGATGCCAGCACAAAGGGGCTGTTCAGGACCAACACACTGATCTGCCCAGGTTTTCCCTGCTGTGTGAGCTGGGAGCTCCAGGGTTACTCACTTAGCCATGTATGTAGCCTCCTGACGCCTAAGCATCATCTGCAAACTGCACAAAGAGTTTCACAATCATGTTCAGTTCAGGTGCTGGAGATCTCAGTAGAGTTATCCAGGCAGGTTCAACAAACCCTGAATATTGGGTGGATGGCTCTGGAAATGGTGCTGCAGTTGTAGGTTTTGGTCCTGGCAGGTTGCAGAAGGCTAATGGGCAGGATTCAGGCTGTGGAGTTAATCCCAGATGGAAACACAAAAGTCCAAGCTGCCCTGGCTCTACTCCAGCACAGACAGAATCACGGTGGGCAGCTGAGGGTGCTTTCAGTGCTCTGAGAGCAACCCCAGTTGGTATAGGAGGGTCAGCAGGTTTCTTGCAACTCTCTCTTGAATTTGTTTGATGGGGTTGTAACTCCAGTTGGTCAGTAAAGCTCCAGACAGCTCTGGTGCCCTATGAATGCTTTCCCAGTAGGTGGTGGAAGTGCCCATGACAGCAGGGAAATCGGTGAGGCTCAGGTGTATTTTAGTGAGCTGAGAGTCCTTCCACAGCCAGGACTTGTCTTTATCCTCTGGATTCTTCCTGCAGAGGTTTCAGCCACTGTCCCACATTCTCTGAGCTGTGCTGTGACCAGGGGGGAATACTGTCCTTTCCAGGTTGTCCTTGCCATGCCTTACGACACCCCAGTGCCTGGATACAAGAACAACACTGTGAACACCATGAGACTCTGGTCCGCCAAGGCGCCAAACGACTTCAACCTCCAGGAGTGTAAGTGCTGTCCTTCCACTGCCTCTCCTCTGGCCAGGCTGGGACACTGTTGTCCCTTTGTGCATGGCACCTGGCACAGCACTTCACATCTGGCCTGCTTTGTATTTATCTCATAGCTATCTCCAAAACACAGCACTGTGTGCGAATCCATGAATCACACTACTCCCCAACTGCTTCCAGAGCCCTCATACACCAGGACACCCACCCATCTCCTCTTGCCACTCTAGTACCTTTCATACATGTACATTCCCATTCTGTTCCATTATTACCAGCCTGAATATTCCTGTTACAAAATCTCTCAGCAAGAGAAGAGGGAAAAGTATGGTGTCAGGGACCTGACTGAATCTCTTCAGCTGCTGCAGTGCTGTGTGTATTTCTCTCCCTGCAGTCAATATGGGTGACTACATCGAGGCAGTGTTGGACAGAAACCTGGCAGAAAACATATCCAGAGTTCTATACCCAAATGATAACGTGAGTGACTTGCTTGCCTTTCTTCCCTTTTGCTCAGAATTATCCTTCCTGCGGTTGTATCTCTTTGTTTGCAAACTCTGGAAGGTCATGGCCATCTGATGCTTGTTGCTCTGCTTTAATACAGTAGATTGTCCCTATAATTCCCAGTGAACAGGTGTGGCTCTGCTGGCTCCAGAGGGTCTTTCCTGACTGATTGGCAGCTAAGAGTCTGGCCTACATGATGTAGCTGCTCTGTTCCGTGCTGCAGGGAGGGGAAGACATTACTCCTTCAGCTTCAAAGCAGTTGCCAGTTTACATGGTGGGGACTCATCTCCATCCCTAATTAAGAGATTTCTCACTGCAAGGGCTGTCCCAGGCCAAGCACTCACTGAGCTCTGGGTCCAAAAGGGAAGACCCCTCATATCTAGTCATGGATTGGCATCTGTGCTGGAAAAGCAAATATCCTGCACTTTACCCCGCACCCTATCAAACCTTCTGGTGTTTTAAAACAGACCAGCACAAAGCACAGTGTGTAGGAGGCAGCTGGTATGTCCAGAGGCACTTCTGGCTATTGCAGAAAGCCCCAAATCCTTTGTCCAAAAATCCTGAAAAGGATTTTGCTGCAATGGAGGGAGCTGTGTTGGCTTTGTAGGAGCATGGATGGGGCAGGCTCTGTTGCTCTCTCTGGAAGCAGCTGTTTGGGATGCCAAGCCCCTTGTGAGTCCCTGCAGCTGTTGTCCACATCAGAGACATATGAGAAGCATCCACATTTGCCCTGGTGAGGAGCCAAATGTCTGAAGGGTGTTGGGAAGCCCCTTGGGGTGCAGAGGAGCATCTCCAGGGCTTTGGCTGCCAGGTGGGGATGGCAGCTGCAGCTCTGATGGATGTGGTGTCCCCACTCAGTTCTTTGAAGGCAAGGAGCTGCGGCTGAAGCAGGAGTACTTTGTGGTGGCTGCCACCCTCCAGGACATCATCCGCCGCTTCAAGTCCTCCAAATTCGGCTGCCGAGACCCTGTGAGAACATGCTTTGAAACCTTCCCAGACAAGGTGAGTTTCTAGCACCGGGGAAATTTCAGCCAGACCTGCCTCTCATGAGGGAGAGCAGAGTGCTCAGGACTAAATGGGGGCATTTATACAAACACCCTGTCGGTTTGGGTTGTAAAAGAGATGATCTCCAGGCCTATTTTCCCAGGGAAAAAATTGTAATTTGGAGCAAAACTTGAAAAGTTTGAATAGCTCCATTGATGAGAGGTCTGTCTGTTTCTGGGTTGTGAGTCATGAGAAGAGCTTTGGGGCTGACCCTTACCCCAACCCCTGAGCGTGCAGGGCACTGTCACAGCCCTGTCACTGCCAGAACTGAGACCAGCAAGTCTGTGTTGCAGGTGGCTATTCAGCTAAATGACACCCACCCTGCCCTGTCCATACCAGAGCTCATGCGGATCCTGGTGGATGTGGAGAAAGTGGACTGGGACAAGGTGAGCAGAGTTGGGAGGACCATGCTGAACCTTGCAGGGGAAGGATCTGTGGGATTTCCTTTTCCCTCCTGGCCTGGGTGCATGTGCATTAACCTGCTGTTTGTAATGCAGGCCTGGGAGATCACAAAAAGGACCTGTGCCTACACCAACCACACCGTGCTGCCTGAAGCCCTGGAGCGCTGGCCCGTCTCCATGTTTGAGAAGCTGCTGCCACGCCACCTGGAGATCATTTATGCCCTTAACCAAATGCACCTCGATGTAAGGGACTGGTCCTAGGCTGTGGGAACCCTGGGGGTCTTGGTGTGACCACCTTTAGGATGGGAATGCTCCTAGCTCCTGTGGCTGTATCACTCTTGTCCCTCTCCCTGCCTGCAGCGTGTGGCAGCTCTGTACCCAGGGGACATCGACCGTCTGCGGAGGATGTCGGTGATCGAGGAGGGAGACTGCAAGCGGATCAACATGGCTCATCTCTGCGTCATTGGCTCCCACGCCGTCAATGGCGTGGCCCGCATCCACTCCGACATCGTGAAGAACTCAGTGTGAGTTGGGACATAGCCAGGCACCCTCTCTGCCCACTGGGCTTTGCCTGCCAGCTGGGAAGGGGTGACTGGGGCAGCTGGGTGTCCAGGTCTGCTTTGGTTGCCTTGCTGGGGAGACTCCCTCCCTTTGGAGCTGGTGAAACTCTCGGCAGTACTGCTGAGGGAGGGGGTAAGAGGCAGCAAAGAGTTCACAGCTGTTACAGGGAGAGTGACAGAGTCAATCCTGAGTCAGGAGCACACACTGAGTGAGCAACTGGGGTGGCCCAGCTGTACCTCTGGGTGGTGGTGTGTGGCTCAGAGCTCCCTGGTGTTTCAGGTTCAAGGATTTCTATGAGCTGGAGCCAGAAAAGTTTCAGAACAAGACCAATGGCATCACGCCAAGGCGCTGGCTCCTGCTGTGCAACCCAGGACTGGCTGACATTATTGCTGAGGTGAGTGGTGAGCATGTGAGGTGAGGGGCTGAGCATGATCCCTTTGGTCACCTCTTCTTGTAGTCTGGTCAGCCCCCAGGCAGAAATCTGCATCTGGTCCCTGCCCTCATGGGGACTGCACACAGAGACAACCAACCACAGGGTGTCTGCACAAGTGTGCAGCTTCATAAGCACAAAGAGCTCCTGTGGAGGCCCAGCCCCAGTTCTGTCCCTTCTTTTTCCCAGGCCCTTTAGGACAGGTTTTTACATCACACTGCAACATGCCATGGCTGAATATCATCCTGCAATTAAATGTATCTTCATGTCCTGCCCATCAGTTTCTCCAGCTGGCAAGAGGCCGTGGCATATGTGCACACACCCTCCCTCTTTCTGCTAAAACTCCTTGAGAAAGGGGGACTTGTCCAAATTTTTACTAGTGCCCTGTTTCCATTTGGCTTCTCTGTGACACAGAGAAGTAACCTCACCCTGAGAAACTGTAGCCCTTTTCTGGGCCACACTGCCTATTCCAGTTCCCGGTGGGACAGTGGCACCTCTGCTGGGGAAGGGCAGTTGGGGACTAGGTGAAGTGTCTCATGACATTCCTGGTTTGTTGTTTTAGAAAATTGGTGAGAGCTTTATCACAGATCTGAGCCAGCTGAAGAAGCTACTGGAATTCATTGATAATGAGACTTTTATCAGGGATGTGGCAAAAGTCAAGCAGGTAACGTGCACTGGAGGTGGCCCAGGGGAAGAGGGCTAAGAGCACCATGCTGCCAGGAACATCCCAGCAGCGAATGCTCACTTCTGATGCAAGTCCTGGGAACTCATGCCTGTATTTTTCTGCCAGGAGAACAAGCTGAAGTTTGCAACCTACTTGGAGGAGCAGTACAAGGTGAAGATCAACCCTATGTCCATGTTTGATGTCCAGGTGAAGCGAATCCATGAGTATAAGCGGCAACTGCTGAACTGCCTGCATGCCATCACCCTCTACAACCGTAAGTCCCCCAGCCTCTCACTGCCAGGACTTCTCTCCAGGAGGGAAGACAGAGTGTCTGGAGGGTGATACAGAGCTCTGTAAAAAAGCTCACAGCCCAAATCTCCAGCCCAGGTAACCTCCACACCTGTTCTGCAGGTGTCAAGACCGACCTGGTACAAGTTAAGACCCCATTTCCCACTGTATATTTGAAGCCCCTGCCCATTCCCAAAGGGAGGCAAGTCATTGGAGCTCTGCATTGTTCTGGCTTGAGTAGTTCTCCAAGGATCTGAATCTGCAAGGATTCTGTGGCCATTTTTTGCCCACCACATATCTCGTTGGGCTTCAGGGTCCTGCAAGGATGGTGGGTCCTTGTGACATGGGCTGAGATCCCAGCCCATCTCTGATCCAGGCAGTAAACTCTGCCCAGTTTATCTTCAGTTCTGAAGTTATAATTTTTATTTTTTTTTTAAGATGAAATTTGACCTTTCAAATTTGAAAAAATTTTGAAGAAAGATCCCTGCTCTTTCAGGCATCAGATGTAATCCATCCAAATCCTTTGTGCCCAGGACCATTATGATCGGAGGAAAGGTAACCTGCATTCCAGACTCGGTGCATGTGTGCCTCAGGGGGTGGGTGGGGAAGGTCCTGTCCCCTTTCCATGGCTTTGCTGGGCCTGCTGTAGATTAGTCAGCAGTAGGAAACAGCTCCATGGGCTAACTGGACTGAGCAAGGCTCCATCACTATTACCCCATGGCTCAGGCCCTTTCCTCCCAATAGGGTGTTTTTCCTAATTCATGGCTGGAAGAATTAGGATTGTTCAGGGTCTGGGGAGACTTTATGGTAGTCTTTCAGTACTTGAAGTGGGCCTTTTAAGAAAGATGGGGATAAATGTTTTAGCAGGATCTGTTGTGATAGGACTAGGGATAGGGGTTTTAAATTGAATAAGGGTTAATTTAGATTAGATCTAAGGTGGGAATTCTTTTCTATCAGTGTGGTGACCCACTGGAACAGGTTGCCCCAAGGTGATACGTGCTCCATCTCTGGAAACATTCAAGATAGGTTGGATGGAGCTCTCAACAACCTGGTCTAGTTGATGTGCCTGCTTATTGCAGGGGGGTTGGACTAAATGTCTTATAAAGGTCCTTTCCAACCCAAACCATGCTGTGATTCCATGTGAGCAGCAGAGGTGAGGCTCAGACTCCCTGCAGTGAGGACCCCACACTGGCATCTCTCATGCTCTCCCTTCCTTAAAAGCTTTCCCCATTTCTGGGCTGCTCTTCTTCAGGCAGCCCCTGGCTACCACATGGCCAAGATGATCATCAAACTCATCACATCCATTGGTGAGGTCATCAACAACGACCCCTATGTGGGGGACAAGCTCAAGGTCATCTTCCTGGAGAACTACCGGGTATCCCTGGCTGAGAAGGGTATGTCTGGTCTTTTGTAAGCATGTGTCAGAAGTTGGGCATGTGCCAGCCAAGCCCAGGAACGGGCTGGCCTGAGAGGCTGTTGTAGCAGGACATCTGCCTGTTCCCTAGCAAGAGCCTGAAGGCTCCACAAAGGGCAGGAAGCCAGCTTCATGCAGGTCTGGCATCAGGTGCATGGGGTCATGGCAAAGCTGAGCCTGGCTCCAGAGTTGTGCTGTTTGGGCTGAGAGCGAGGTCAGAAGGGCCATTGGCAAATGCCAGTCCTGGTTGTGGGGAGCTGCAATGTGCCAAGGATTAACTCCTGCCTCTCTTGCACCTGGCAGTGATCCCAGCAGCGGATCTCTCCCAGCAGATCTCCACAGCTGGCACGGAGGCCTCAGGTACTGGCAACATGAAATTCATGGTGAATGGAGCCCTCACCATTGGTACCATGGACGGAGCCAATGTGGAGATGGCTGAGGAGGCAGGCGAAGAAAATCTCTTCATATTTGGCATGCGAGTGGAGGACGTGGAGGCCCTGGATCGGAAAGGGTTGGTGCACACCAGGGCTTGTCAGATGGGGATGCAGAGCTCAGCTCTGGTGGGGATAGCCACGTTCTCTGGGAGGGGCACCTTCCTCTCTGGGCAGCTCTGGAGCAGGAAAAAGCAAGGCGCTAGAGGCAGTCTTTGCCTTGGGCTGCAAGGATTCGGCTCACCCAGAGCACAGTGGCTGTGAGTGGGACATGGCACAAAGTGTATCAGACACAGCTGCTGGTTGGAGCTATGAGTAGGGTGCTCTGGTGGACACAGCCCTGGGAGCAAGTCCCCTCACTCAGGAGCTGTACCATATCCTTGCCTGCCCTGCCTGCCCCAGACACAAGGGCCCCAGGAAGAGCAGCAGTGCCTAGAGCCTGTCTGTGCTGGGCACAGGTACAACGCCCGCGAGTACTACGAGAGCCTGCCCGAGCTGCGCCAGGCCATCGACCAGATCAGCAGCGGCTTCTTTTCCCCTCGAGACCCCGGCTGCTTCAAGGATGTTGTGAACATGCTCATGTACCACGACAGGTGAGTCCTGGGAAGCATCCCTGTGCAGCAGGGAGCCCTGCCTGCTCATGGGAAGATGTCTGTCCTGCCCAGAAGGCAAACCCCAGCCAGACTCTGCTTTGGGTTTCAGGTTTAAGGTGTTTGCAGACTATGAGGCCTACATTAAGTGCCAAGGGCAAGTGGACCAGCTGTTCATGGTAAGACAGGCCCACTGCTGAGTGGGAAGGCTCGGGGTAACTGGGATGAGTGTGCTTCAGTGGAGCCCTTATGGATACTGCAGCATGTGTGTGCCCTGGGGCACGGTGAGGCAGGTTTGGCTGCTGTAGCAGCCCCACACTGTGGTGTTTTAAATCAGCCAGTGCCCTACAAGGCTGCAAGCCAGGATGGAACTGAGTGAGCAACTGGGTACTGACACTGCCTCTCCTCTTCTTAGGATCCTCGTGAATGGACAAGGAAAGTCATCAGGAACATTGCGTGCTCGGGCAAGTTCTCCAGTGATAGAACCATCACAGAGTATGCCCGTGAGATCTGGGGGGTGGAGCCTTCTGCCACAGCAATCCCCCCACCCAACCTCCCCCGAAACTGATGCAAGCACCAAGGGAAGGAAGGAGGGATATGCTCCCATTGCAGGAGGCCTCACCTGCATTTCACCACCAGTCAGATGGGCTCAGCTCTACAGAACCAAGGCCTTTCCCTCAGAGAGGTAGAAGGATGCTCTGAGGAGGAGCCCTGAATGAGGAACAAGAGCTGGGGGACAAGAGAAAGGACCTTGTGTTTGCACCTACTTAGCCTGCATGTGCTGCATAGTGCTTTTAGTGAGATGACCATGGATAAGTCTTCCACGGCTTGCTCCGTGCTTAACAAGGGCTTTCCAAGTAAACCCTCCCCTCCTTGCTGTGTGCAAGGGCCTGGCCTCCTTGACCCTGCCCCACAAGTAGGATTAACCAACACAGAGTGTGTCTTCTCCAGGGGTCTGCCAGGCCCAAAGCTGGGAGAGGCCAATCCCTGCCCATCCCCTGCCCCAGTATCACCTAAAGAAGGGGGGGCTGGCAGTGAAAGCAGCTGGCCCCAGGGCAGGCACCAATGTCAAACACTGTGCCACAAGCAAGAGAGCCTGAGATCAGCCACTTCCTTGCCACAGAGCTTACTGTAGCCTCCTACCACACCTTTTTCCTAACTAAAGGCCCAATAACCAAGCTACTCCAGGGATTTTAGCCTCCGTGTCTGCATAGGGAGGGCTGTACCTGCCACTGCCAGCTGGGTGGCTGAGCCTGCTGGCTCTTGGCTCTACAGGTATAGCTGTGTGCTGCTCTGGGGGTGAACAGTGGATCACATCCCTGGCACTCCTCTGTAGCAGTCATACTGCTCCACATGTCCCTCCCAGTGCTGGGGTCACAGTTTAACACCCATAGTGCTGTGTAGTGCACCAGTACTGCCCTGTTTGACACCAACTCATTAAAACAACCTGAACACCTGCTGGTTTGACTTGTGACTACTCCATGCCTCCAAGTTCAGGTTGCAACAAGTTCAGGCCACAATGCCTGAATCACTGCTGTCCTTCCCCAGCTGTGGCTTTGTGGTTTGTAATCCCTTGCAGCTGGCATGGTACCACCATGGGGAGGCAACATACCCACGACAGGCTGACTGTACACACTGGGGTGGGGGTTAGTGTTGGGTTTGCCCTGCAAATGGCACACAGGGCTCATGAACTAGAAATCACACAGGCAATTCCCATCTCCCCCATTCCCAGGGAAGAAGCAGAGCCTCAGCTGCAGCTGTACTACAGGCACAGACCCTCTGCTCCAGGAAAGTCACTCCCCTAGAGTTGGCAGCAGCCCCAAAGATTTGCCCAGTCCCAGCTGCAAGCTCACCTCCCACACATAACCCTACTGCAGCCCTGCCCCACACCCAGCTGACCTGCTCAATGTGGGGAAAATGTCACAAAAACTGCCAGGTAAGACTGGTAAAGCTAAAGTAATCAGCAGTAAATGCCTTTATTAAAACTACACCACTTTTAGATAAACATTTCAGTTTAAATTTCCAAGTGTAGCACTGGCCTGCTAACAGGAATGGTGGTGGTGGGACCAGCAACAGCAGCAGTTCTCGTGCTGGACACCCAGCTCTGTCCCACCAGGAGGAAGGCAGCAGCCAGGCCCCAGCTCAGGCTGCACTTTGCCCCAAGCCAGCTGCCAGCAGCAGCATTAACTGGAATGTGTGTGTTACTCTCCAGAGCCAGGTAAGCATTTCTTGTCTGTCAGTGCGATAAATTATGGTTGATGCACTTGTACTGAAGTGGCACAGCTACTTTATGAGTATCAGGTCAGAAACCTCAGGGACAACCGCGCTAATGGCAGAAGAATCTTGATAAAACAACAAGCTACTGTCTCTTTTGCAACTAGTATGAGCCTTCAGATATAACTCTGATGCATGCTGAGCAGATTATTACTATGCTGTACACCCCTGACCAGTTGGGGCAGCACAATTCCCTTTGAGCACTAGTGACTAAATCTACAGCACCTGGTACTGTCTATATGGACTGGCATGGGGCAGGACCCCAGTGAGGCAGTGTGTGACTGACTCCCCTTTCAATGCGGAGCATAAACCAGCCCTGCTTCTAGCCCCATGCAGGGAAAGGACATCCCCAGAACCTCTCTCTGTGGGAAGGGCTCATTTCCACTTCCTCCTGGACAATGGCTGTCAGAGGGGCTAAGATGTGCTACTGGAAGTGCACAGAAGGCAGGGGGAAGAGATGGGGAGTAACACCCCAGGTTTATTTTTGCATCAAAAAACTGTATCACTGCCTGCTTTTAACCACAGTGGAACAACACGGCTACCAGGAACAGGAAAACCTGACCCAAGGAGTTAAAAGTAGTTAAGGAAAGAAAACCCTTGCCCTTCTCACCAAAAAGCAGCACATGGCTGGCTGGGTGTGTGCAGGGGTAATGGAAGACATCCATTCCAGCAGCCAGAAGAGGAGATCAAGCAAAAAAGTAATCTCACACTTTCTGGCTTAAACACCCAAATCTGCAGTTTATATACATGTGTCATTCCAATCCTAATAGGAAGTACTTGTGAAGGGGAGGAGGTCCACAGAGGATAGCAGGAATGGGAGCAAAAAATGTTGTTCAGAAGGAAAAAAGTACAGGAAAGATAAAAGGGCACTAGCCTTTCCCACTAAAGAGATGTTTCAAAAGGAAGAACAAAAAAAAAAAAATCTTTCATTTTATTTCCAAATGTGTGCAATTACCCCAACACTTGCAGCACATTGTGACTAAAGAGCTGAATAAAAATACCTCTCACTACCTGGATCCTCCATGTATTTGTAATTACAGCCACTGATTGAAAAGGAAAGGCAAAACATGTATTTTCTAGAAAGAACACCTCAAACTCAAGCAAGACAACTGCAGTAAGGAGACATGGCAAAAGCCATTTGTCTACAAATGTATCTCTACATGATCCAAAAACAGCAGCAGTGTTTAAAAGTGAAAGAAACATCCTTGGTCATGACACAGAGTCCTAGGAACATCTGTCCTCAGCAGTACCATGAGGGATGGGTGAGGCTTTGCTGCGCTTACATTTTTCACCGTTTGGTACTGGCTTCTGGGCTGTTACCACCCCTCCGTCTAAGTCCAAAAAGGAGCCAACAGCTTCTTCCTTCTGCTGTCACAGATGCTGATGCCAGAAGCTGGAGTTGCCAAGGGTACACATCAGGGCTGGAATGGGAATCCCTGACCTGCTCTAGTGCCAGGGATGGAAGAACGGCAGACTGACCCACAGGGAGCAGGGAGGAAAAGGAGAGAGAGGAAGGAAATGAAAATCTCTGTGCTGACAAGCAGACAGTCTTCAGTGATGATGCTCATGTTCAGATTTTCCCAGGAATTCCCTAGAAAAGGAAATGACAAAGCAGTGACACTTGGCTCTCCTATACTCTGGTGCTAGCTACAGCCTGCAGGCCTTCCCATTCCCCTGGCAAATACTGTCTCAAGCATTTGCAGCTACAAGGAACAGCACTGAGCTTTGCTCTCACACCCATCAGAGGCTCCCACTGGAAGAGCCAAACGAAAGGAACTGCTCTGCAAACAGCTCCTCTAGAGCATGCAGCTCACAGCAGAGATGAGCCAGAAAGTGCTCCCAGATTTCTGTGGCTTCCCTTCCCAAAACCTGCTTTGCAAGGAGGTGGAGAGCTCTGACTCCCGTGCTAAGCCAGCCCCGGTATCTCCCCCGCTGTGGAGAGCAAAGGGTGCCCGGGTGCCCAGCCCAGCGGGGAGCGCAGTTACCGCAGTATCCGAGGTAGCTCTGGACTCCTGTAGATGTACTTGTGCCGGTAGCCGAGGTCTGTGTGGAAGGGCACAAACTGCACCTTGTAGTCCCGGAAACTCCGCGACGTCGCCGCGATGTTGTAAAGCTGAACCCAAGGGGAGGCAAGTGAGGGACTCGTGTTAATCCAACCCAGCTACCCCTGCCAAACCCGCAGCCCCCTCAGGCATGGGTGAGAGGCCCTGGCTTGAGCAGCTTTGGTGGCTTCAGCCTCATTTCACTACTGATTTGCCACCTCCAACACTACAGAATCTGCAGTCCCTCTGGGCTATGCATTTTACACCTTTCTGTTACTGACTTCTTGCCTGGCTGAGACGTTCTATCCACACCAGTTCCTCCCATCAGATCAGTTTGCAGAGCCACGTGTGTACCTTTTTTCCCAGGTGAAATGGTACCACTGGATCATCCTCAGCATGAAGGATGAGCAGGGAGCAGGAAATGTATTTCACACTGTAAAACAGACAACAATGTCACAAAGGCTCAGAGCAATCCCATCGTTCTCTAACACCAACACATGTACCTTTTTAAGAAAAGTGCAATGACAAACATGTGCTGTGGGCTATTAACTACAATTTAAAACCTTATCTGGTCACCATTCATTTGATCTATAGAAAATTCACCAGTGAAAGACATGCTCATAAAATTTTCTTGCTGCTTAGACCAGAGAAAAGTGGCTCACTCCACTGTAAATCATCACCCTTTCCCCCCCGCCCCCCCCCAGTCCGGTTTGGTTCCAATACTGGAAACTCACAAATGCTCAGGCTCTTCAATGAAAGACTCAGTGAAAGGACACAATGTGATTACAGGCACAGTGGCTTAAGCAAATACACAGCAAAGAAATCTACTCAAACCTTCCTTCCATGTTCCAATGCTACTGTTTAACTTGTAAGGTACACTTGAAAAGCATAAATGGCACAAACCAAATCAGCAAATCCTTGAGTAGTCTCTGTTCTCTCTGTTGCATCTGTTCTTACATGAACAATTTAAAAAGACAGAGCTGCACTGTGCTGCTCTCAGGGCTGTGAGAGTAATTGAAATCACTCCAGTAAGAGCAATGCAGCAACAAAAAAAACCCAGAGAGTGCAGTCTCATCTCTATCCTCATTGATGTTTGCCACTGCAGCCACAGCTGAGACCCCAGCAAAGAGGTAACTCACTTCTCATCATTTGCAAATTTAATTCCACTCGTCGTGATGGGGTCAAGGAAGAACCAGTCAAATCCAGGGAAGTATCTGTATATCTGAGAGGAAAAATCTGCATTAGTGGCAGGCACCAGCAGGCCACTGATACAAACAGCACTAACAGGGCAGGCCACTGCCACCCCATAACATCCCTTGGCTGCTGACCATGCTCTTTGCTGTAAGACTGCCCATTTCCACCAGCATTATTTTTCCTCCCCTGTTTCAGGCCTATCTTACCAGCCTGCTCAGGAGCAGGCCCTGTGGGTGCTTGCATGGTCAAAGTCTCCAGGTTTCATGCAGGACTGCAGGCAATTCTTCTGCGAAGAGTTTTATCCCAGGGCATCTCACCAGCTTGGCTGCATCTGAGGCATGGACTGGGTGTCTGCTCAGTTCAGAGCCAGTTCATTCCCATGCTGGACACATGGCTCTGGCACTGCTTATTGTGTGTTCCCAGCAGCTGTCTCAAGTGTAGTTTACAGACACCACCACTGCCCCACAAGTGGTGCAGTTAGCTAAGCTACAACACTTCTGAAGGTTCATTTCTATGCACACAATTCCATCCCACCAGTGTGAGTGTCACTGTGTACTTGCCACAGAAAAGGGGTGACTCCGTGCCTCCTCCCGTATGTTGGTGAATGGAGATTCCAGGATCAGGGCATCCGGAGGCGTTTCTGAAAAGCCAAAGGCAATGTACTGAAATGCAGGGGTGCAGACAGCCAGCAAGGTCAGGGTCTGCCTCATGAGAGCAGCTGCTGCCACGGTGTGCCAAGGACAGCTCTGTCACCACCCCAAACATCTGCGGGAATCTGGGTCAGCAGCAGGCTTCTGGGAAGCGCATCCACGCGTCACACTCACCTCTCTCGCAGAGCCGCCGCACCAGATTTGTTGCAACTCTGTAAAGAAGAAGGAGCACTGAATTGGCACAGGCCCTCTGCAGAGCAGCAGCTCCACTTGTACCTGGCACAGGTACAACTCAACAGCCACAAGGTCGATCCCTCACACTGCACGAGGTCTGGGAAGCTGGTCCTGTGCTCCCACCAGCCTCATGTACCCGACTGCCCCAAGTAACATCAGGGGCCTGTGTTTAAGCGAACAAATCCAAGGAAGAAACACACCAGGCAGCCCCTTGGATGGACTCCTTTCAGGTGCCTGTCAGGCTCCCAGCACATCCACAGCAGTGGAACACAACCTCCTACCTCCAGACCACAAGGGCTGAGCAAGCAAGAGGGGAATACGGCATATAGGCAGAGGGGGGGCTGTGATCCAGGCAGCTGGAGTGCAGCATCCCAGGGCTACACTGCAAGTTGCTTCCCTAACTGGGACAGAAAGCAGCAAGGTCTCCCCTATGCATCACCATAATGAGACAGGGATATTTCCAAAGTTGCCAAGTCCTCCAAGCACAGCACATTTCACAAACCTTGAACTCCAGACTGGCTGTGGTCACTAAAGAACTCAGCTGGGGACCAGTCTCAGGACACTCTGACTGCAGTGTTGGGAAACATCACAAGCATGATCTGACCCAGAAAGGGATTCTGGACAGGGCAAAAAGTGTAGAGGACAAGACAAAGTCTTTGTCTTCTCTCAAACAAAGCAGGGTGTTTAGTGTCACAGCAGTGAAGAGCCACTTCCCTGAAATACCTCCCTGAACCAGCATGTATTTCGCAGCTTTTGTGGTCTTACACTTTATCTGTACACAGATCAGCTCAAAGGTAACTCTTGTGTTACCTCTGCTCCTCCACCAATCACAAAGGTAAGAGCTTGTGGTGCTGAACATGACTCGCCTCCAGACAGCCATGGAAAGGGAGGAAGCAGGAAATTAAAGTTAAAAACATGAAGGCAAAGGTACTTGACACCTTGAACTTCCCTGTGCCAGGCATGACCATGCAAACATCAGAGGTGGCCAGCATCAAAGTCATGCAGGCATCTACACAAGCACTGATTACACACAGCATGTTCATCAGGACAGGAGGAAAACCTTTTGTAAGGACAAGGCACACACAAGCATGGCTGGTGTGAGACACTCTTTTAGAATACTAGAGAAGTCTGATGTTCTACTCTGAAATTCAATCTGCAATCTATTATTCTAAGTGTCTTTCTAGTGTGAACCCTCCGGACAATGAAGTTCAAGATCCATTGCTGCAGTCATTCACTGTAGCCCTTCTCACTCTGTACAGTGCAGAGGGAGAAGCCACCCTCCAGCAATTATACCACAGATGCCAAGCCAAGCCAGCCCAGGGATTATAGCAAAACAGCACCTTCATCCGAGGTCAGTGCTTAATGTTCTTTAGGAGTGCCACTAAGATTAGATGCTTACCCTGTGCCCAGGGAGTGTCCCCATATATAGACAGGGTTGTCTCCACTCCGTGCTTTTATCCAGTCGAAGACATGAAGGGCATCATAGGTCATTCCCCTCTCTGACGGGCTGCCTATTGAGTCACCCCAGCCTGGAACACAAAGAGTCCTGCTGAAAATCGCTCAAACTGCTCAGCAGAGCCAGCCAGCTCCTCCCATGCAGCCCATCTACAGCTGCAAAGGGACCTGAGACTTCACATGTTCCCTGCACTCTACTCACATGTTTGTGCACCTCTACTATTTGGGGCTGAAAGCCCTGATTAAGGGCTAATGACTCACAGTCATTTAATCCAGGTAACTGCTGTCTGCCAAGGAGTTTTTGTGGATTTAGTCAACAAAACCAAGGACTGGATTTCAAACACTGCTACAACAGCATTCTTGCACATACCCACCTGCAACAACCCAGCTCCCAAACCTTTCCTGTTTCTGCATGCACGTAACCAATTTGTAAGTGGAGTCCGACAGCCCCGGATTGGACGCTTAGGGCCAAAACCCAACCGTGTCTCACAGAGCTGTTGCAACATCAGTTTGTCTGTGCTGCTCCATCAGTGCCCTCCAGCAATTTTCCACCCTCCTGACTGTTTTGGCTGCATCCAGCACATCTAC
This sequence comes from Cyanistes caeruleus, assembly GCF_971803275.1. Lineage (NCBI taxonomy): Eukaryota > Metazoa > Chordata > Aves > Passeriformes > Paridae > Cyanistes > Cyanistes caeruleus. The sequence goes on from NC_141702.1 coordinate 109,799,206, forward strand.
ACGTTGTATGGTCTTAGCAAGCTAGCACCCCACATCCCTTCTAATAAGCAGCCAGAGACGCAGCTGCCAGCAGGACAGAAAAACAGGGCAAGCTCCTACAAATAAACCTCTCCCAAGTGTCTTCTTGATAAAAATGCAATGGATTAATTTCTTTCCTGTATCTGCAGTGGCAGTACACTGCAGCCAAGGATTAAATACTAAGAAGGTGAAAAAAGAGCAGCAGATGCCTGACTGCTGGTGCAGAGGTGCAAAGCAGTCATGGCTTCTGCCAAGTATTGTCAGCAAATCATCTCACTTAAGAGCTTTTAGGAGGAAGTAAAGGCGAGTTCAGTTCCTTGTGTGACCTCAGGAAAGTCAACTAGATCTTATCCAAAAGGGCTACACCTAGGCAAGCCCATCAGCTTCTGTATGTGCACCTGGGGGATGCCTTAAGTGGATGCTGTGACAGCCTGTGTGCCTGGCTCACTCTGCTCCTGAGCTCCCAAATATGTGCCCTGTGCATGAGGACACACAGGAGCCAGAGCCCACCCAACGGGACATCAGGAAGCAGTGCTACACAGGAAGGCACTGGAAAGAAATTTCTGGAAACTCTTTGGATGAGTGGAAAAAAGAGAAGCAATAATCACACCTAATTAGCTGGCAGCAAGTGTTTGTAAAAGAAGCCCACATACCTCGATAGTCAAACGTCACCACGTGGTACCCGAGGGAGCTGAGAACCTGGAAGGCAGAGAAACACTCAGAAAACCATTACAGAGCCTTGCACACCAGCCATCCTCTTGCATCGGGCCAAGGTGCAGGGATTCATTTTATAAAATTATTGACATGTTGAATGGCCAATTTACAGCGTTTCAATGTAGAAGGCACAGAGCTTTCCAAACCCTAATCATCTCAGCCCACTGGTTTTACTCCGTTTGTTTCCTGGACCTCATATCAGGCTACCTAAGATGTTGATTATCCCTTTAACAGCTTTGACCTTAAGATCTGAAAATATCCTACTGTTACCCCTACAAAGACTTTCATATTTTCCAATGAAAGAGTACAACTGCTTCAATTATGTTACTTGAATTGGCATAAATGTAAGCATAACATATAGGAGCCTGTTTCAGAAGGCTTAAACATATAGATCAAAAATGTGCAGTTGCTCTATTATGAATATTTTTTTAATAACCAATGGTAACCCTAATAAAATCTGTTAAAAAGAACTAAAAACACTCAATGTTAGACCAACTTGCTTGGAAAAAGTGCCTTGGTAAAACCAATACAAGCATTCCAAGCTACCATTGCTTGATATGAACCTAACAGCTCTCTGGTATACAAAAATCAACAAAAAGTTACAAAAGGATTAAAATGTTGCTCTTGTGGGCTATGCATGATACATGATTTTTAAAAAAGCAATATTGGTATTATGCTATACCCTAAAGAGGAAATATAAAACCAGCACTATTTCTAGTGGTACTGGGACTATTTTACTCTACAAATGAAATGACACCTGTCAGCTGAGCATTACTTGTAGCACAATTTTAAGAGATTACATATATTGGGTAGATTTATAAACAAACATTTCACAACCACTTTGGGGCACACAGTATCAAGTGGAATTGATAGAGACAACTGGCACCTGACTGGAAAGGGAGAGAGCACTTCCCACTAGACAAATTAGATGCTGCCAAGATAGCTGTTTCCAATGGAATCACTATATGGCATTTTTATATGTTCACTTACACGTTGAATTCCCTGATTGGACATGCAGAAGATGAAGTTTCTTCCTGAAAAGTTTGGTTTTTAGCTTTACAATGTGATTTTACTGCTAAGATATCATATACAACCTCACCTTTCCTAGGCCATTAAAAATTATTTAATCTGTTGAGAGCTCACCTATCTTCTATACATGTTAGCTATGTGTTGGCTGCATGGAAGGCCTATTAAAAGCACCAGCAAAAAGGACAGCATCCCAAACTGGTTCATTCTGCTGGAATAAACACAAACCTGGAGTTTCTGTAGTGGTTCTGCTAAGCCCATGTGTGTGTTCACGTTGACTGAAAAAGGCAAACTAAGCAGCTTGCCTGGATGCTCTCAGAAGCAAAGAATACCAGACCCAGGAATAGAAACCTTGGGTTTTGGTAAACTGTGTTCTCTGTATATGTACACACAGAAACACACCAACTCTGTATATTCTGAGCCACTGCTGCTCCTGTCCATCAAAATCAAAACCAGCTCCTCTGCCTGTCTTGGCCAACACAAAATGCATTGCAGCAGAGGCTGGTTCCCAGAAAAATGACAAAACAGATCACCATACATGACAGTCTCCTCAACCAATTTTCTGCAACTTAGCTCATCTTTTTTTCCTAAAGGAAATGAAGTATCACCTGCCTCCTTGGGGTTGCTAAACATTATTCTCTAAGCAATCTGAATTTAAAAGATTTTGCAGCAGGGGATCTTTCATTGAATTGCAATAAAGCTTTATGAGTGCCAACACTGACACAAATTATAAAGAAAAATCAGACTCAGGCTTCTCTGAAATGAACCAGCAAAAACAATTATTGTTTTTTTAGAAACATGACCAAGAAATTGTGTGTGAGAATTTCAGTCAAAAGAGAGTTTAATAAAATTAATTAGCTCAAAAATCGTTAGTGAAAACACTCAAAGCAACTGTGTTCTCACATAACTCACACCATATTGCTACACCTGGGAAATTCATTGGATTTTCTATAAAACCTTCTGCACATGAGATGGCACCACTCATACAAATGTGCTGTGCCATGGGTAAAGATGAAATCCAGACTGAATACTCTTAAATGGTACCTTAGATTAGTACTAAGCTAATCAGTCAAACTGGGGCTGTAATTAAATAAAACTTTTGATTTTTCCCAGAAACTGTGTTGGTTAGCTCAGCTGGAACTGGCAGTTAACAACAGCAAACAGAAGACCTTTCAAACATCTTTGAAGATGGGAGAAGTATGCTCACAGCTTACAGATCCCTTTTCCCATATATTTAAATCTCTATTTAAAGGACACAGAGCCCCAAGAGCCCTGTGTGGCAGTGGGCTGTATCAGCAGTCTTCTCAACTCTGTGCACACCTGATGTGTTAATGCAGCTGTTTGGACAACACAGGCAGCCACCTACCTTGTAAAGCTCCACCCGGTGATCCCCTCCTCTGGCAAGAGTGATTGATGAAGAGAAAAGGAGAGGAAAAAAGAAAGAAAAACATAAAACAATCAAACAAAAAGAAACAAACACAAAAAACCTTCAAACCAACCACATTTGAGCATTTAAGTTTCCAGAAACATATTTCCCAATTGCCTCAAGCAATCTAATAAAAACATGCCAAACATGAACACCATAAATGCTTTGTCACAGGCTTCAAGGAGACAGCCAGGCTTCATTGAGGTATGAAGGACATAATTTTGAAGTCAACTTCTCCATGTAAATCTTGCCTCACAGCAGGTAAAAATGAACTTTTCAACCCACCCTGCTATCTGCTTTTTCCAAAGTCTGTAATGCACCCAGAACAGTCTGTCCCTTTTTGCTTTGCAAAAATGATCTCTTGCCACAAATGCTGCCCCAGCCAGTGGTCCTGACTCTCAAAAGTTTGATGCTCCCAGCAGAAATCATGACATTAAGCCAAGCAGGTGGCCCTTAGATTTTCTCACCTGGCTCCAAGCACAAGGAAAGAAAGGACATGTGCAAAAATGTGAGCAGAGAAAAGCAGAGCTGAACACTGTAAATAAGTCCAGGGGAAGAATCTGCTTTTATTTATAAATATAAACTGAAAGCTAGACAATGGAAATTAATGTGAATTTTCTGAAATTTCAGTATTACATACCTTAAGACATATGCACAACATGACATGGCTAATCCATATTCAAACTTTGGTCTAGTATTGGTATTACAGTAAATGTACTCTCACACTCATGAAAACTCTAAAACTTTCATACCATGACTGGCTTGGTTAGTGCAGTCTCTAAGCCAAAATGCCAAATCTCCCTCTAAGAACTTGCCAGCCAAAAGCTGTCAGGTCCAACTGTGCTACAAACTACCTAATGCAGTAAAGAACAGGGCAAGATGCAAGAGGTTGCTTGTAAGTGATTGTGAATCATACAAGCCTGAACATGAGGATCCATTTGTTTGAAAAGTCACCTTTCACATGCACACATTTGTGCTTTTTCATGCTTTGCTTAAAGTGTAACAGGATTTTTTCCTAAGGGGATCAAGTACACATGGTATTTTTGCCTCAGCCCCAGATCACTCAAGTCAAACCAGGAATGCAGTGCCTTTCACTCGTGGTTAATGCAGCAGTAAAGCAGTCCTTGGACACACAACTGAACGTGCAGCACAGAAACAAACATATAGTGACACACATTAAATCTGAAATGGCAATGCCAAGACACCTCCAGCTCCTCCAATGCACAGAGTCAAATGTGAAATATGTAACTGATCCCTGGTTCAGTCCTTTATCTCAGGAGCACTTGGGGGAGTTGAGAAGGAAATCTAATCAATACACACACAGCAGAGATATCGGCCCCAAATCGCCACCATTAAGCTGCAGAATAGCTTCCCTTTGTATCATTTGCTACATCAAATAAAGGCAAAAGCAAAAAAAAAAAAAAAAAAAAAAGAAGTGAAGAAATATTTTAAAAACAATACTACAATTTGATTAAACCTTGCAGTGCATCAGCACAAGAAGGCAAGGGCAGTTTTGACAAAACCCATCTGCTCATGCATTTCCTGGGTTGCAGCACACATCTTCCACACCGTGCCCTTGTACCAAGAAAAGCACACTGCTGAGACAAGAACTTGTGTGAAAAATGTTCTTGTGATGTAGAGGCTAGCAAACCTTCACTACCAGCACAGCTAAAACAGTTTTAGTTTACATCATGGAACTTGTTTTCCTGCAATGTTGCTGCTCTTGCAGAGAATCTATGGGCTGACATCAGCTTCAAAAGAACATGCAATCAAGAAAAAATGTCCCAAGAACTGACACTCCAAATTCAGCATGGGGTTGATACTCTTTTGTAAAACGAATATTTTTAAGAGAAAAGACCGTGTTCTAATAAACTAACAAAAGCACTGTAATATGTGGAGAGGCGGCAGGAAGAATATTATCTTGAGAAATATCTTCATACTGCATTAATGGTTTTAGCATCCAGCAACAAAGTACAGAGAACTAACCTACAACTTTAGCCAATAAACAGTCAACCATAAATTTTCAAATTTTAGAAGTGCTCCTGGTCCAGACAAATGTCCTGGACAGATGCAATAATGAAACAAGGTCAGCACATGACCTTCCTCTTTCCTTCTGATTTCCCTTCCTCAGGATGTGTTAATTACCAAAATAAACACACAAAAGGAACTGGAAGGTTTATTTAATGCCTATGAGTCACATATACAGAAGCACTAATACCATCCCATGTCTCAATTCAGAGACTACTATGCTGAAAAGAAGTGCTTCTCATCACTTGATTTAGGAAGGGTCACAACCTCCTGGCTTCTAGCAGAGGATACAAGGTAAACTATAATATCAGGTATCTCTGATAACTGCAATAAATCTATTCCAACATTCAATAAATGGAGAGGGATCATTCCATAAAACATATGTGCCTTCTTTTAAAAGGAGAAGAACCAAACTAATCTTAGATTTTATTTCGGTTTTAATCATAGAATAGTTTGGGTTGGAAGAGACTTTTAAAGGCCATCTAGTCCAAATCCCCTGCAACAAGCAGGGACATCTTCAGTTAGATCAGTTTGCTCAGACCCCCATCCAGCCTGACCATGAATGTTTCCAGGAATGGGGCATCTGCCTCCTCTCTGGGCAACCTGTTCCAGTGTTTGACCACCACCCTCATTGCAAACAACTTCTTCCCTGTATCCAGTCTAAATTGACCCTCTTTTAGTTTAAAACCATTTTCCCTTGTCCTATCAGTACAGCCCCAAAGGAGTTTGTCTTTCTCAATGTGCTGAAGCTGTGACAAGCCAGGAAAACACATCCTGAAACAAAGCCATCAGTGTTTTGTGGCTCACCTTGTTCCTGCATTGCCGTGCAGGTAAAGGATTACAGGATGGCTGGAGCCCAAAGCTTCTTCAAACCACAGCTGGTCCTTCCCTCGGGCATTCTTCCACAAGGCTGCAGGGACCGTGTGCCTGTGTACAGAAGGAAAATTTACACTGTCCTGCTGCTACTCAACACTGAAGTGTCTGCCACTTGAATTCTGAGATTTTCTGTTCAACTCCTTCACTCAGGACTACACACCTCACACACACTTTTCATAAAACTCTCCTGATTAGCTGACAAATGACCACATTGAAAAGGCAGTGGCTACAATTCTTTGTACATTTTCACCTCCCGTCACCATCGCCCTCAAAACTTAGGGCTGTCTGTGCAAGGCATCAAACTTCAAAGCACAATTACTGAACTTCCTGCTGCTCTGGGAAAAGAATTACAGTTCCTCAGCTTTTATGGCACTTAATTACTTCAGTTAACATACTTATATATCATAAACAAGATTCACTGCTATGTCAGCAGATGTTCAGAATAATCAAAGGCAGTTGGGCTCAGAAAGAATATGTAGAGATTAAGAGACATATCTGACTACAGCCAATCTGAGAAAAAGGGGGAGCCCAGGCTCTGAGGAGATGATCATGTTTTGTTTTCAGGCACAAGGTTCTTGAAGGTGTAACATTTTATCTGAAAAAGTCAAAATCTACAAGAGGCAGGAATTTTTAACTCACAGCAGTTCTTCTGCAGATAAGGTACCTAGGTGGCCTGCAAGAAAGAATTCAATGCTGGTGGAGGAATGACAGAGGAATGACAGACTGAACAGAAGGTAGGCAATTAAACTGGATAATTAGAATACAAACACAAAGCAAGTACATGCCCATAACCATCTCAGTTGTTGGGAAGGGGCTGGCTCACAGCCATCAGAAGTAACTTAAGTACCCACATGCCTTTCTATCTGAAAGGCAGACAAGCTTGCACCTACCACACAGATCCTCCCCAGATGTAAAGCTCAGAGGACAAACTAACAGAGAGAAAGCAATGTAAAAATTCTACTTGTTTGCATGCAGCCAGCAGACACCAAGGTCTTGAAGAGGTAAAGAGTCTCAGTAACTGTGAAACTCAAAAGTTCTTCAACTGTTCTGTCCCAAGACTTTTGCAAACTTACAAACAAAGCAGGTTGAGGATTTTGTTTCACAAATGTACCAAACACACGACCTTGCACTGGCTTTTAAAAACAAGGTTCTAAACTTTTGTGAAAATCTTCCATACATATCAAGGCAAATGACAGCCTCTGAATTGCTACCACAAGCTGGCAGTTCTGTTTTAGCAAAGATACGCAGTACAGTCTCAAGGAAAACAAAGTACAAATCCCAAAACTGCAATAAAAACTCATTTTACAGCTTCACAAGTAGAATTTTAATTGTCCAGGTGAAGAATCAAACAACTATTTATCAGCCTATCCTGGACAGACTGAAGTTTTCAAGTTTCTAAACATGTCTTTCACTAAAATTTACTTAAAGGAAAGAAGTTGTCCTAATTATAAGAATATCTCTATCCCATTTAAAGGTTATATACTCTGTAAAGAGAGAATCTCTACTGCATTGAAGGACACATCTAAGTTGCACACACAACTGCACACTCCAAATCCTGCACTTCACAGATTGAACATCACTGTCTCTTTTAAGGGAACACCCCCTTCCCTCCATTCCAGACAGGATTCAGGGTAACAAGGAGCTAAAATGAGTTGTCCCTACCTGGGACCAGAAAATCATCTTTGTGAGAAAGAAATGACAAATGAGCTCTGACACTGACACTTGTTTTGTGAAGAGAGTAAACTGTGTGTTCCGTTCTCACCCACTCTCCAAATCTTACATATGTTTTATGAACTGAATTTTCCTCCTCCTACTCTGAACACTTTGATCTGTTTTCCTATCTTCCCCCACATGTATTTTGCAAAACAAAATATGAATCAGAATTGAATGACAAAATGTCTAACTGCATGGGTCTGGTCTGATCTGGAGGCAAGATCTTTGTAGTGATGCAGACCTGTAACCTTTATGATTCCAAATTTTGATGTTTCTCTGAATGCACAGGTTGTCTGAACGTGTTTTGTACATTACTGATCCAAGCTCAGATGAGCCCCAGAGATTTGCATACGTTTCAACATGAACTCGGTCACTTGGCAGAGGAAAATACAAACATCCACAAATGAGAGCATGCACAGCAAAAAGACTGAATAGGCAACACCGAGAACAAAAAGAAGGATAAAGATGCATAGCACATACTGCACAGAACTGGATTCCTTACCAGACTCCAATGGTTACATCCTCCTCTGGCTGCAAGTAATAATTACAGGTGTTGTTTAAACCTTGATCCTGTGGTCTTTTCAAGTCAATGAAATATGGGACCCTCACTGAAATTAAAAAAAAAAAAAGAAGAAATATTTTAATTTTTACCTTTATTTTCTTACAAAAACTTGTTTCACCAAGGCAGTGGAGAGATTTGCTGTCTAGGAAGACCGTTTTGTGTAGAAGGATGAATTTGCTACAGCAGTGATTTAAAACATGAACAGCAAAGACAGCAAGGTAAGAAGACACAGGCAACCACCAAAAAAATAGGGAACAGGCTAAAATTAAGAAAAGATAGGGGAGACAGACAAAGCTTCATTTGACAAACATTTAACCATCTCTGTCCAGTCTGCTTTATAAATCTCTGCTGCATCAGTGGCATGGGTTAGCTGATTTGGGTTCGGTCTTTTCCCAAAAAATGGAGCTCCACTACGACAGAACCAGGAAATCTGTCTCCTTGAGATTTAGTGGTACAGCAATTAACACACCAAAGCTTTTGTGCTAGTGACACAAAAAGAAATACTGATAATGCTGGCAGTCAAATCTCACTTCACCTACCCTCCAAAAAATCATTAAACTTGACACAAGCATAAAAACCAATGCAGACAACAGCCAATGTTAACTTGACAAATGTGGACCCTCAGACTGCAACTCCTCTGTGCCTTTGTGGTGATTTAACATCAGCCAGAAATTCAGGCCTTGGATCCTTTGTATCCCCAACTCCAGAACCCCAGGAGTTGCCCTTGAGTCTCTCCAGGTTCCTTTTGCCAGAGACTCCAGGAAGGACCATTCTCCCCAGCAGCAGAGCACTTTTTTTACATCCTGTCCTGTTCTAACTGGCCCAAGGGCTACGTGGGCAGTCTCCTGTTTGATCTGTTAAAAAACTTGCTGCTGTTCAGAGCCCCACTTGGAATTATTCTTCTTCCATGTCACAAGATAGAGAGGGCTTAGAGTCTGGCTGTCCTCCTAGGAAAGCTGTGTTTCCTTCTTACTGGTCGGTGGGGACATGGCTGCTATTCTGTTGACCATGTTTCATTGGAATCTAATGACATCCATCTTGCCATTTCACTCCTAAAAACTTAATTTCTTGGGCAGGTCCCTTGACCTTACTTTGTTTTGTGGCAAAGCTGGACTTCAGGAGTATCTGGATTTCTCCCCTTTCTCAAAAACCTCCTCTGCTGTATTGTCCCAAATGATGAAGTCATCAATGTACTGCAGATGTTCTGGAGCCTCATCCTTTTCCAGTGCAGTCTGGATCTGTCCATGGCAGATGGTGAGACTGTGTTTCCACACCTGAGGCAGTAGTTTCCAGGTGTACACACCTCTCCAGGTAAAGGCAAACTGTGGCCTACACTCTGCTACTGAAGGAATGAATAAAATTGCTTTATGGTGGCACCACTGACATTTTACCCATGCAGGTCAAACCACAGGGTACCTCATGGTGTGACCCCTCTCTCTCAAGCAGAGAAGCGCCTTCTCACTGTAACAGAGGCTCTGGTCTGTATTGGCAGGACATGGGACAGTTCCTCCTTGAATTGCTGGTGGCCCTCTTTAATTTCTTCTTTAATTTAAATTTTTTAATTCCTTGGACAGTCTTTCCATGGATGAGACACAGGTCCATACCAGGGAGGAGATGGTTTCTTCATATGGCTGGAGTTTGGGGACCAAATTGTCCATTTTTTAGTCTCTTCCTTTCCACCATATCAGTGCCAATGAGCTGACACATAACACTGCTGTGCTCCACAGGAACTTCCAACACATGGTTTGTGCACGCTGGATGTCATCTGGGTTTACACAGGACTGCTCCTTCTTTGAGTCCTTACAGATCACCTCCAGCACAGCTGATTCTCTCAGGTACTGGATACCTTGCTCCATGGTGTTCCACTTCTTTTGGTGCACTAAAAGGTCATCCTTGCAAAGATATCTTTCCCTCATGCTTGACAGGAGCCATTTCCAGAGACTGAGTGTTTCTGGTCTTTTCCCAATCCCCAGCCACGGCCTGAACATCCTGGAACAGGAACCACAGTTGCTTGGCTTCCTTGGAGCAGCCAGGTAACCAGGGACTCACCTCACAGCTCAACTGGTTGTAGGGATCAGGTGATTATCTCTGGCCCTGCCTCTTCCTCTGGTTGTGAGGGTCCTGCTTCTTTCTTCTTCATCACTCACTACACAAACTGATCTGGTCTTGAATTTCTTGTTCTGTACAGGGCCAACTGCTCCTGGCACAGGTTCATCTTTGGTTCAGCTGCAGTTTGAGTGGCCATGGTGCCTGCTGCTCTGCTTTCCTTCCCCTCCCCCTGAGGATGCTGTCCAGTAATGAGCAGAGTCAAATAATTAGCAGCCAGGGCCCAACACATTGAAGGAATTTCCCCCTCTTTGGAACTGCCATGGTGATTTTCTTCCAAATATTGTGCCACTTTACCAAGGTCTTGTATTTGTTCAGGGGTGAACTTCCAAAACCACTGGGGCAAAGCTGGTCCATCTTCTCCCACTCTCCATGCTACTCATGACTCTCCATGCTACTCATGACTCTCCACCTGCAGGGCAGGTTTTTGAAATCTCTGCTCTGACTCTAAACAGAGAGTCTACTCTAAATAGTAGACCATACCGAGGAAACCTTGCAAATACAGCAACAAGAACATGCTGCAGGACAATTATTTTGGTCACTTGTGAATGAGCAGAGGCAGGAGCTTCAGTGAGACCCAATTTCAAACAAAGCTCTGCAAAAGCATAATCACTGAAACCTGCACTGTTCAGGTTTTGTAGCTGTCAGTTCTGACAATCAAAGCACAAGAGCTGCCCTGCACATGTGCACACTTCACAGCAACCACAATCCAAGGTGTGAGAACATGCAAAGCATTCAATCAAAATAAGCAAAGTTATATAAAAATCAAGGTATCCATAGTTGGTCCCTTTAGCTTCCACAGTCAGAGGAAGATATTTTTCATAACTTCATTACAAAATATAAGCAAGGTTTAAATGCAAAAATAATTGCTGGATTTAATTTCACTTGCTTGCTGTGTATTCATGCAACTGTGTGGAACCCTTCAGAAAAACACACCTGACACATCGCACAGTATTCCTGAAGGAAAACTCTTTTGGCTGAAAATTGGCTTCAGTTTGGTCACTCTATTTATATAAAGACATGCTACAGCAACCACCAGGGCCACAGAGAATGCTTTCCAAACCACAGTCTGGGGAAGTTTACAACCCGTCAAACTTCGTGTCCTTCACAAGCTGTTCACGTGGAGGGTGAAAGTGAAGGCAAACAAATGAAAGACAAGCACACCCTTCCCCTTGTCCCCTCACCCACCCACCCAACTGAGTCACTTACCAAAGTTTAGGAAGACCAGCTTTGCCTGAATAGCAGGGCAAAGTTTTACTAGAAACGGGATGGCTATGTACATTCCCAGCAACCAGAGTATCAACTTCCTCAATCGAAACCATAATCCATATCGCCTGTGTAAAAGAAAAATAGAAAGAGCTGAACACAGCAGAATTTTTATGGAGCAATTTTCACAACAATCCGTGTGCTTGGTGTTTTTTTAAATCTGGTCATTTATACTTTAAACAAAACCTAATTTCAAACAGCTTGTGTAGCTTCAGTTGTTTGAGAGAAGCAGAAGTAACCAAAATACCAGCTGATGACATACAGCTTAGAAAAAGGGAATAGAAACTCCCTACTGATTACATTTTAAAAGACTCTATAACAAGAGCTGTTTTTTCCTGCTAACTTAACAGATTTCAGAACCTCCAGAATGCGTATCACATGTTCATCTCCAAAAAGTAGCCCAACCATACTTCCCATTTAGATCACTATCAGATTTTGCTCTGTTAGATTTTCACATATTTTGTGGAACTGTGTGTAATGAGACTGATAAAGTTACACATGATCTCATGTACAGACAGGAACAGACATTCTGCCTTGTCCAGCTAAAATGGTCCATACCTCTCAATGCCCTGGAAAGCAAGCCTAAGTTATAAAATTCATAATCTGCAGCATTATTCTCTAATAATTGCCCCAACACTGTATCTTGATTTTCTCTTGAGTATTCTGATTAGGAAGAACAAGCTGCAGAAAAAATACTAACCAACAAAAGAAACAAACAATCAAGTAACACACAGCAGCTAGTTATGCAATGTATCTCAAAATTCCCTTTATTGTATCAGAATAACTACCAAACACACATTCATATGTATGCCTATATATGCCCATATGTTTACATGAAGGTGTACTTGGAATGGTTTAGTTGACCAACATCTCATGTGCACTGAGGTTTCTCAACCAGCCCTGCAATCAAGAACTAAAATCCACCCTTCAGGCGACACAATTTCTGTTGCTTTTCAGCAGACAGTCTTGAGCAAGAATCATGTTCCATGCCAGTGAGCAAACAGTTCTCAGTACTGGGAACTGCAGGCAGCTGAAATCAGAGAACAATTTTCCCAAAAGGCATGAAATTATTAATCTCCCATTGGCAATTCTTGGAGCTGACACACTAAACTTGCTCTAAACTAGTGCTAAGAGGGTTTAGCCACTGTCAGCTAGTTGAAATTGTCACATAGAAAGCCTAAAGACCAGGTTTTTACGCATTTGTACAAGAATAACGAGCGTACACATGGAACTGGGATGGAAATAATGCACCAAAATTTTCAGAATCTCGTTGGCTTTTGTGGTCCAAAAGCCAAGGCTCTCAGGAACTGTTTTCCAGCACAGCAACAAAGGAGACATTCCAATCTCCCCTGCTCAGCTAAGTTTATGGCATGATTGCTAAGGTGCTCACAGGGAAGAGGCTATCCTCTCATTCATCCAAAACCTCCCTTCACCACACTACTAACCGTCTGTCTGCCTCCTCTAACCCTGGAACCACATTCTAGACTCCAGAAACTTGTAGTACCAAAATTAAAGCCCTTTTCTTCACAAGCTAAAGCAACTGTCACTTTCCAAGAGGGGCAAAAACATATTACTAAGACACTGTCACCCTGCTGTGGCTGCAACATGCCCATGTTCAAAGGTTCAACACATTTTTATACTTCCCACAGCAAATTTGACAATGAAGAGGTAAAGAACTCCATCAAGGCTTCCAGTGACATTTCCACACCTCAATCCCAGTTTCCTTAAGTAAGAAATGCAGAAACAGCAAAGGACCAGCAGAGGAAATTATACAAAACAGGGGCTTTAGAAAAACATTAGTGAGTAGCAAAGCCTCGGACCAACCAACCTATGCTCACAACTTTGGGCAAAAAAACCCACACAACATTCTGTTTGGGCTAATCACTAATCTGATCATTGGTCCCTACTCTCAGATTAAGCCAAACTTTCCACAGCCACCCTTACATCAGCACCTACCACCTATTTTCATAGCTGGAATGGATTTGTGGAAGACAAAGGGAGACCACTAAAGGATAGCTGACATTTAACTGCTGAGCAGTTGAAATCTAACTTAGCTCTCTTCAATGAGAAAAGCGTGGTTTTGTTAAAACATTTTGTCTAGTTATTTTTTCACTTAGATCTACGCCCATTCACCTCTCCCTGCTGGCAAGAAGGGAATAGTTAAAGCTAAAAGGGGAGGTAACTCATTTTGGAGTGTCCATGCCTTCAATTGTCTTAAACCAAGACACTCTGCCCTCACCACCTTCCCAGTAAGGAAGAGCAGCCAGGCAAGATGGGGCTTTCTAGCAAGTTTTCTTGCCTGGGGCCTAGATCCTGCTGCAGCCAGAAAGAGCTCTCCCAAGGGAATTCTGCACATGCCAGGATTTCACTTCTACAGAATAAAGATCCTACTCACTTAAGAAGACAATAGAGCCAGGTCTTAACTCCTCCAGGCACAACCAGAGCACATCAAAAGAGTGGCTCTTCAGAGACCTGGGTGGCAAAGTACTTCTCATGGCCCAGCCACAAGCTGGAACCAGGAGCAGAAGACACTGAGGAGGATATTGTCCAAGTAACGCTCTCACTGCTCAGCAATGATTCCAGTTTCTCCTTTTTGGAGACTGAACCGAGGCATCCCTTTCTTTGCTCCCAAGCCCCATGTCAGATGCTAATCAGCAACACGACATTTACACCTCATCTCCAGGGAGATGTCTACTTACAATGTAACCAGGGCAAAGCTTCTATCCACCAGACAGCTTTTCCCCTGATAAATCCAAGAATATACACTGAAGTACAGACATTATGAAATTATCAGGTAAATCTTCAGTGAGCAGTTCAGCTAAATTAAACTCCTCTTGCTTGGCAGAAAAGCTATTTCAGGAAATATATGCCCTGCAAAAGGAAATTTTGGTGTACTCATGTGAAAGCAACATACTTGTCACCAGCTTTTCACCAGAAAACTCAGAAGGTCTTAGTTGGAAAATACAAGTGATGTAAAAAATATGCAGCTGCAAACTGAAGATATCTAAGAAGATCAGAAATTTATTTCCTGGAACAATCAAAGCAATGTCTAAGAAAACCTCAAAACAACAAAACACCTCACACAACACAGAACATCTAACCCCAAGTCAGCCCAAAATAAAACAAAATCCCTGACACCACATTTTCCCCCCTGCATTTACCAAAGGCTTTTGCCCAACATCTGTCCAAACACAGGCAAAACATGAAGGAGTTTTTGCTTCATCCACTTTCCTGAAGTGAACATGGAAAAGTACATTCCCTCTCCAGACGTACCAAAGTCTGACAGAAGGAAGTCTTTCCTAGGAAGTGTGACAGAAGGTTTTCCTGGTAACTTACACCTGGATGAAGGTCCTACATTCATCCAGAACAAGCACATTTTACATTTGGGCACAGTGTGAGTATCTCACTGGTGAGGAGAAGCTGGGGGTCCACTCATGACAGCTTCTCCTGAGAGCTGCTCCCTCCTCTCAGGCAAACTTGGGAGGTTTCATGAACAAAGTCCAATCACCCCAATCCTGTGGCATGCTCTTGCATCTAGATTCAGATTAAAATAGTTTCTGCTGCAGATCATCTGAATCATTTCTACACCAGGAGTGTCTCCATTAGCATCTCCTGATCAGATGTGCTACCAGGGTGAAAGGGCAGGCCAAGGGTGAAACAAGAGACTAAAACTGGTCCCATCAGAGCTGCAGTGGAGCAAGGATAACATTTATCAGAAAAACACACAGGCTGTGCTTGCAGTCCCAAAAGGATCTATAGACAAACACACCCACAGCCCATGTGCCCTTTGTGATTTGCCTGGGGCAAGAGTGAAACAAAATGCCCACAGACACCAGAGTATGAGGCTCTCTTTGCTCAGTGAATGTTGTCACTCTGACTTGATCTGGAGTCCCTCATGTCCTCAGCTCTTCAAACTGCAAACCAGCAGTGGTCTCCCAGCAGGAACTTGGAACACAGGATGTGGAAAGCCAAGACCTTGATCACACAAGGTACCTCCTGATCACCAGGTGACAGAAGTGACTTTATGGGTGGTAGAGGAAAAAAAAAAATATATGGCATAACAAGAACACATCCCCCCACTTTACTAACAGAAAACATATTTAAAAAAAAAATTAATACATTTGTTCCCTCAGATGAGGATCAAGAGCATAAAATCAGGAGGTAGATATAGACATGAGCAAAAGATTCAAAAAAATGAGGGCCAAAGGCAATTTAAGGGACTGGGATGATTTTTGGGGGGTAAACAGAGTTGTAGACAAAACAACCTGTTCTACACCTTGGAAACTGCAGTGGAGTCCCAAGTAAAACAGGAGCACAAAGAAACAATACAGCAGCCATGCAAAAGGCAGGACAGTCTGGATATCAGGCCCCTGGCAAGTCTTCCAGATTTCCTTGCTAGCCTTGCTTTGAACAAGAGATGGTTTCTAGCCCAGGTAGGATCATTAAGAGCACTCATCTTCCTTTCCTGCAGAAAGCCTGGGCAGTGGTGTTGCACAGGGCTTCTCCTTGCAGGCCCTGAAGGATCATCCAATCTCTTGTTCCTCTGCCACCTGAGCCACCCAATCCAATTAAGCTTTCATTTTATTTCACTTGTTCCTTGTCAAAAAGTTAAAAAATGAAGAAACCTATTAGACTTTCAGCTGTGTGAACACACAGAGACAGCCTCTCAGCTCCTGAATTTGAGTTCTCAGGCTCTCCTCTCCATTTGGACTTGGTACCAGCAGCTTTTGGACAGCTTGAGCAGCAACACTCAATTTTCCACTACAAGATTAATGTGAGTTCTTTACAGGTTTGCTGCAAAACCTGCTTTATGTGCAGTTCAATGCAACCTGAAAAGATGCTCATATCCAGGGGTTTACCCTCTCCTGGATTCTGCGTAGTGAACAAACCTGCATGGGCAAACAGGCAATCACATGACTCATTTTGGGCTATTCTGGGCACTGCTGTATAGAATTCCCAATGAAATCTGCAGCCAACTCTTAATTCAGCTTCACTCTAGGTACTCTGTAGAGAAAAGGGAAGTTGAATTATAGAAAATTCATCCAATCCTGAAAACAGATCTTCGACTGAAAGCCAGTGGAAAGAGTAGTATTTGCCAGAACTCTTAGTGTCTGAATTACTGATCCCTCCCTTTGGCACTTTTAACAGGATGAGTTCACTGCAAAACAACACAAAGAGAAAAATCAAATCCTCCAAATACATCTTCCTATTCTATTCTAGTGATTAAGCAAACATCTTAAAAAAAAAAAGTCAAACCCAAATCCTGGAAACAAGACACAAATATAAAGGCATTGTTCTTTCCCCCCCACCCCCAACTTGTTTCATAAAACAACTGAAAATATCATGTACAAAAACTGCATGGTAAACTGCATTCTCAGAGAATTTTAGTTTCAACCAGCTCCTGAAAACTTTTGCCCTTGGAAAGATCTGGAAAATGAAATTAGCTTTACTAGATTCCTTCACCGTCTATTACAAAAAGTTCCTTAAAATTTTGAACCTTTGCTCTATCTGAAGAAATATTCTAGTCTCCCCTTCAAAAACAAAACTGCAATATAGCACTACCCCACCAGAAAGGAGGCTGGGGGTGCACAAGAAGATGGCAGGGGACACAGCTGGAACAGCTGACCCCAACTGACCAAAGGGATATTCCAGACCATATGGCATCATGGATCAGCATACACAGCTGGGGAAAGAAGTAGGAAAGGAGAGATATTCAAAGTAGTAGTGCTTGTTTTCCTAAATAATCACTGGATTACTTAGGAAAACAACTACTAGTCTTAAAATGTGATTTATTCCAAGCAGCTGCACGGTACTGAGGCAACAGCTGAGGCTAAACACAAGTATCACTCATTCAAAATAATGAAGGTACTCTATTGCACAGAGCCACGCAGAATATATTTTTATAAGGATGAAGGACTCAGCAATTTTGCAGGCATCCAGCAGTGGAATAAATTGTTACTGACACATGCCATGTCTGTGAAAGAAACAATTTGCTTTTTGATGTTTCAAAAGACAATCTGATCTTTCAGCTATTGGGACACGGTAGGAAAGTCTTATTTGTTCTTTGACAGCTTCTCTAATTCAAGTGCAAATCCATCTGCATGTAAACCCAAATATTGAGAGTTGTTGGATCTATTGTGTGGAAGTATCAGTCAATTAATACAAGGTATACTACTATTCTATGGCATGAAAGGTACAGAAGATGCAACAGGCAAATTTATACCTTCTCCTACCGCTCTCATCACTGTGGCATCCAAAATGTTCATCACTTGACTTAAAATAATTTGAAATCAGGGACTGTTTTAGTCATGTCCCAGATATATGAACAGCAAAGAGGCTACAGAAGATCCCAAGAAAATTCCAGAAGATCCCAGTCCCTTCTCCTCATCCTAGAAAAGACATGCTGCCTAACACAGCTGTCTGCTTAATTCTTTCCCCAAACACTTGTCAAACTGTGACAGCCCACGCTTCATGAACTCCCTCTGGTGACCCAGAGCTGAGCTGAATGGGCTAAAGATTGCTGGGTTCTTGCAACAAATCAGGCGAGTGATTTTTCACAGGAAAAAAACAATGCTACCAGAATACATAGAAAGCTGAATAATTTGCCCACAAGGCAGAGACAGAAAAAGCTACCCAAATCTCAAAATCTGGCCAAAGCTACTAAATATTCCTATTTGTATCAATGGAAAAGTGGGAGAGAGAGGTGAATAAAACACTAAGCAAACCTTCTTAAATATTTGCCTTAAAAAGCTAGGATGAAGCAAGGTATTCAAGCCTCCATCAGCAAAGATTCAGCTCAGGAAAAGCTACAGCACTCCACAGTCTGACTGTACCCAGAAGCAAAGATTTGGGATGTTCTGCCATTTCTCTTTAAATTAAAAGACAAACTAACAGGAATAATGGGCTTAATAAGGTGGGGGAAAGGCAACAAATTTAAAGCCTATGAGTTTGCACTTAAAAAAATTTTAAAATTATAAAAGACAAAAGGAAAGCAAAGCTGAGCTTTTTGATAATCTTTTCAAGCATGCAAGCTCTACCTTCAGGTTTCTCAGAATATTGTGACAGCTTATTTTTTTAAAAAGACACACCACCATTAGTGATGGAAAGTGAAGGTGTCCGAACCAAGGAAAAACCTCAAAACCCAGAAATTACAGGATGTCAATACACCCATAAAACTTTTGACCTTCCTCACAAATGCTAACAAACAGTTCTAACAATAAAAAACATTGCTGGCTACTGAAATTTATTTTTCTTTGCTATTATTATGGAAAAAAAAATAAAAATTTCTGATTAGAATGTTGTATGTCTAAAGCACAGCAGAAAGCTATCATAAGCACTAACTTATTTCTCTGTTTACAGCAGTATCACAGACAGACCATGAAAGCTTCATACACAGCTCCAGAGAAGTGCTGCATGTCAGCAAACAGAACCACAATATTTTGTCTCTATGCTAACCAGCACTTTTAGCACCTCACCCCTTATTTTCCATTAAAAATGCCCCATCTAACATCAATTTAACATCTAGCATCAATGACTATTGATGCTGCTTTTAGTTAGGCTCTCTGGACTTCTATCATCTTTAAACCCCCTCCCCATCACTTGCAGTCAGAAAAATTACCTCAGTTCATTTGACAAGCTCTCCATGAGTAAACTATGCAGTTTATCCCACCTTCCATTCACTTCACACCTATGCAGCCTGAAGCTGGCACTGGTTAGTGGGGTCACAAAAACAAGTTCATCTTAGAAAAGACCCAACCCGGTATCTGCATTGTAGCCGATACATGAAAATATACATAAAATTAGCCTTTCAAATAGGTAGGTTTGTGGAGATGGTAGGTTGTGGAGCTGAGGCAGAAACACCTAAGAAGGTTCCAAAGAAGAGCCTCCAGGACCTTTTCTTTTGGCCATGGCATCAGCTTACAGAGATTGTACAACCACTGTCTTAGACACATTCCTTTCCCTCTCTTTATTGCAAACTATCTAGTCCCACAAAGCCTACAAAGCATATCCTTTTGGCTGGGGTAAGAGCTTCATTGTTGTTCCAGCAACCTGAATGCAGGTGAGGTTTGAAACTTTAAGGTCCCAAATTCCCCCACAGTCCCCTACTTCACTACCTCATTCCCTTCTTACAGCCCAGACCCTCACAGACTGCTTCTGTGCCTCCTTCTGATTAATATCAGGTGATTAAGCATTAACTTAAACCAGTAAACAGCAAGAAGGAAGCCATTTAGCCAGTCAAGAATTTAGCTGTGTACCTCCAAGAGATATAACTGCAAAGTAAAGGAGAGCAGCTCAATTAATTGAGTTTTTCAGGAGGGGACATCAAACTCCAGCTATTGAGACCCTCACAACCACATTTCAGCTTGGAGAAGAAGGAAATATCATGGGTAGGACACGAAAGAATCAAGATCCTGATGCATCAAGTTGGGGAAATGTGTCATAAGCATTCAGGGTAAGAGGAAAGCACTGCTGATCAGTCGGTCGATAGCACTGAAATGCTGGCAAAGGTTATGCCAGGACTCAGAGCACTGCAGGAAAAAAACAAAAACAAGCCCATGAAGGGAGGGAAAGGCAAGTCAGTGTACAGCATTAATGAGCAGAAAGAACAGAACAGCTTGCAGGTAATGCATGGGTCTTTGTCCATGGAATATGCTTGCAAAAAGCAGAACAAATGAAGCAAGCAAGGGAAAGGCTCTCACAACCATTTAACAGAGCAGGGACTTGGAATATCTAACTTTTCCCCCATCACCACTCTATCCCTTCCCAGTGCTATGGCTTGGGCTCTCCTCCTCATAACCACTAAACTGGCTACCCTAAATACAGTAATAACACAGCTTGTCTGATTAAATCACTATGCATTGGCACATCCTTTGAAGGACAGGAGCTTGGAACATCAGTCTTGTTAACATTCCAACTGCATGAAATCTACATGTTTCACAGACCCAGAGACAAGAATGGGCTGAACATTTGGCAGTACAGCCCCAGTTTCTTTAAAATGTATGCTGACAGCACGGCCTAAGCAGCAACTATGTTATTTTTCAATGCTTGGGTACACTGGTATTACCATTAGTGTGAACTGTGTGTGACCAGATTAACCTGAAAGCTACATTTTAAAAAGGAAGGGGCAGATGCTACCGTCATTTTAAGTATGTAGCAAACAACAAATAATTAAACCCTCAGCGATCTAACAATTGACTTTTGGGACAGAAGAGCAAGCTTAGGGATTAGGGTTTTTAAGTTGTTGACTTTTCCTGAATGCATCTTCTGCAACACCCGCTTAGTTTGTGCCAAAACCGTTCTGGTACGAGCCCTTGTTTAAATTCTAAGAACATACTTTCTCCAGAGCTACCCAGCAATGCTGCTGACACTAATCAAATCTGAAGTCACCCACATTAGATTTTAGTTGAGCTTGGCATTGAGATACAACTGTGGTGGAAGTACACTCCCTCCACAGTGTTTACCGAATTCTTAAGTTTTCTACTCATTTCACAGCTGACAGCTGGTTTATATTAAGGCACAGCCCTCTCACTATTCCATGAGCTGGGGAACACATTAGCTGTCTGCTAATAAAAGACAAAAAAGCAGAACATAAACACCAAAAGCCTGCAACAGCACTGGAAGTACAAAACAGAAGCTTGAGAACAGCCAAGTCTGGTTTTTATTGGAGCAGCAAAGCTCATTTCTCCCAACCACACTCACCTTTCATGGGGAGAAGCATCAAGGTGCACAAGCAAAGGTTCAAGAGCAGAACTAGTTCAGACACGTAATGCTCCACCACAGCTCCTAACCTGTGTTTAAAGCCACTTGCCTGCTGAATGCATGCCATAATTGAGGCAGCACACAGTACAGCCAAGCCAATTCCCCCACCACCAACTAGCTCTTGTTAACACGCTGTAAACCCGACAGACTCGCATGCATGTGTTAACCTTGCAGCAAGAACAAGAATCCAGATTCACTCTTTTTTCTTGTGGATACATGTGAGGGAACAGATCTGTATTTCCAAGCAGCACAACTTTCTAAGCATGAAATCATCTTTTCATGTAGCAATTCTTGTGAGGCAGCCACACAGCCTGAGAAATACCACTAGTAGCAGTACCACTCCGTGGGTCTGGCATTCATCTAAATCACCTGAGCAAAAGATTAATTTGTATATTGTAGACCTTCTTCCTTTCAAATACATGCAAATGGTCATCTTATACTTTCCAGCTGAAAAAGCTCTACTTTTGCTGGCAGAGATCAGAAGCCATTCCTTCTCAGAAGCCTGAAGAAAAAGAATGTTTTTGTGTTAGCAGTGATACTGCCACCTTTTAGATTCAGAACACATCGTTAGCAATACATTTTGATTACAATAGACCAACTGTTCCCCGTTGGAAGCATACAAGCAAACAAGAACATTAAACAATGCCAAAACATTACATATGCTGACTGTCAGCCCAGCACAGTTACATTCAGCTGGCAGTCACAGTGTCCTCTGTAATTGTGACCCGTTTTAAAAGGGAGGCTTAACAAACAGTGTATGGCCATAAAACAGCCATAGTTAAAGAACAGATGTGTGAGCAGATACAGAACTGCTGCTGGCCCTGACACACTTTGAACAGGGGGTCGTTTTGCATATAGCCAGGCAGATTAATCTCTTTCTGTGTTCATCTGTGCTTTATCTGGGGATTCCAGCTCTAGCTATCGCCTTGTGGAGGGAAGAACTCCAAAATGACAAAGGCTTAAAAAAATTAAGGACAATTAAAACCAAAGCCATTGCTAACACTACAAAGCCCTCAAGAGCCAATCCAGAAAACACAAACTCCAAAGTGTTGGTGTTTTTACTTAACTGCAGGGAAACGAAACAGATCCACAGAATATTCTGAGGGAATATTGGAAGGGTCCCACCAGGATCATTGAGTCCAACTCTCACATAGGGATTGAACCCATAACCTTGGTGTCATTAGCACCACGCTCTGACCAACTGCGCTGAACAGCACTTGTACAACAGCCTGCCAAAGCTTAAAATGAAATGTGGTCCCTACTCTGGTAGCCAAAAAGGGGAAAATAATGCTTTTTAAGAGACAGCCAACGCTATCAGAAACTGAAAGCAAAGGTCAGCCGCTGCATTTCTGCTGGATTTGCAAGAACAACAGAATGGGCTATTTCCAATGACTCTGTGCAATTCAGTTTTCACATTCAGCAGTATAAAAGTTGTATTGTCAGCTTTATTCCTACTTCCTAAAGCTGCTCAGAAACTGATCAAAATTTTACAAAAAGTGAGATAGGACTGCTTTAAGGGCTAAAAGAGTGCCAGGTTTCCCTTCCTGAGGATGCCAAGAAGTCTTAAAATCTACTCAGTTCTTAAACACCTTGAACATGCTTTGCTCCACAAGCAAGGATGCTGCAACCTGGAAGGAAGCCCTGACTACAAGTTTCCAGTTTACATCATCTTCATTTGTGTAGGCTCCTCTGTCTCAGAATAGTCACCCCAGGGGAAGATTTACTGCCAGGGCAAGGGAAACCAGGCTCTGGATAGCGTAAATGCATTTTCTGTTCTCTGCTCTGAGCTTGCACAATGCCACTGAAGAGTACCCTTGCAAGAGGGTATTTCTTCAGTTATGCCACGTGAAATCCTTTATTCTGCACACTTCTAGTAAAAAGGGAGATGAGGCTTCACACAACCTTATGGCCCTTATTACTCAACTCTAATCTCTTTTGCAAGAGGAATTAACAACCATTTAAAGTGGGTACAAATTGGACAGATAGTTTTGAACAAGGGCAGCTGTGGGGCTTATCTCAAATGTTTTCAAGTGTTTGTGTTTTAGAAGTTAATCTTCTAGTCTAACAGTCTTTTCTATTGCTCCATTTCTCAGTAAGAGTTATAATCTTGAAATAAATCTGGGTTAAATAAACACTTTGATTTGGAAAGTAAATAGGCATGGTTCCTGTTAGTTCAGTGAATGATCAAGGCACTTGATAGAGTCTAAAATTAGGAAATTCTGCTTGAAAGTTTGAATTGCCTGCAATAAGAATGAGGCAGATTTCTGAAGCCAAGTGTTGCACTACTTTCACCAAGTGCTTAGAGAGAGAGAGAGAAGGAAAGAGATGCGTGCCAGCAAGGCAAAAGTCCACAGCCTAGATGGCAGCCTCACTGTCTGGATAAGGGATATTCAGGGACACATGACAGCTTACAGAGGTGACTTATGTGGAACAGCTTCACACTCTGTCACCATTCCTAACCCACAGTTACAACCCCTACCCTCTTCCCTCCACCATCCTGCCAGCTACACTCGTGTCCTGATGGCCTTTTCACTATGGGGCCATCTGCTCCAAACTGCTGACTTCTCTATCCATCAACCCTTATCAACCCTCTCCTCCTCCCACTTTTATCAATAGTAACTGATAACCAACTCATCCTTGGGATGGTTGATGTACAAAATTACTCACCCTTGATCCACGCATCGGTCCCACTATAATTACCCAGTTGTTTTTCTCTCCATTGAGCCAATTTTCAATAAAGATAACATGCTCTCCATTATCAGTGCAAGCAATGCCAATAAAATAAACTACAGTATAAAATCAAGTACTTTGGAGAAACAATTTTACTGCTGATACTTTGATCAACCAGGCTGTAATCTTGACAAACCTGTCACATTTTAGTGTCCTTCCACAGGACAGATCTACTTTCATTAGTATATATATTTAGCTGTTAAATCTTCTTCCACTGAATTTCAAATTAACTCTTGCAATTTAAATTGCACAGACTCCACCTCAGGCTAATGGCTTTAAAGTCTCCTAGGTCTCCTGTTACCCTTTTAATACAGCTGAAGCACTTTCTTTTAATCTTCTTGTGGTACTGATTCAGTCACGGCTACATTAACATAGTGCTCTCACATTACATCCTTAGTAAACCTCCCTTGCTTGCAGTCACTCACTCCCGATGTCAGAAGCTGGCCACTGCTGTAACACCAACACCAGGACACAGTACAGCTACCCACCAAGCTTACAAAACCCCAGGTTTTATAGGGGAATTGCTGTAGAAGCCTATTCACTAATTTCACATCCTGACATGATTACCAAAATAATCTGACCTGCCCTTCAGGCCTAGGAGGACAAAGTAACTTGGCTGCAGCCTCCTAAGCAAGCACTACTGCTCCTTTCAAAGGAGCCCAGACTCAGCAGGCAGTGCCCTTCAAATACAGAAGTCCTATTGGGGTACACCAGGCCTCTTGAACATACAGCAGAAAGGGGATTCTGGAGAGGAAATTATGTCACCATCATCTTTTAAAAAAAACAACACAATGTTGTTCTCACTAAAAAGAAACGCATCTACACTGCATCCTGGAGAAAACCTACAGATTGACTGCAGTGACCCGTGACGGCATCTGCAGAGAACTTGATTTCTGGCTCAGCAACCACATGCCAGAAAAGATAGAAAAAAGATAGAAAAGAATGTGACAATGCTGAGAGGACCCTGGTCTCCACAGGCACCTTCACTCCAGAGAGGATTAGGAAGCCCTGTTGGTGCCAGGAGTTACCAAACCCAAGGGAAGTTTAGGTACACTCAAACAAGCAGAGGCAACTCACACATCTCCCAGGTGGAAAGTATTGTAAAGTAGTAGCAATTAGCAATAGCATGGTAATTATTAATTCAGGCAAAAGCCATCAAAGCAGAACAACGGAAGCCAGGGGCAAGTTTGATGTCAGAAATATGGCACTACAAGGAAATCAGGAGCTCAAGGAGACCAACACAAAACCAAAGGTCAAGCTCTCTTCAGCCTGAACATGTCTGCTTGAACAGAGGTCTCCATGAGAAATATGGGGACTTGAGGAAACTGCTCAGAGACTGAGGGACACAACAGAGCAGATCCAGCAGAAAAAAATGCTGTGCTCTATTACAGAAAATCCAGAGAAGCTCATGGGTACACTGGATCCAAGGAAAGAAATTTTAGATCATACAGACAGACCTGCAGGAGGATGCTATGAGTCCCAAGAGATGCTTAAGAGAGTAAACCACACCTATTTAACACCAAAAATAACCCCAAAGTCAGTGATGAAAACGTTGAAGAAAAGAAACGCTCTACCAGTAACATACTGAGGCACAAAACTGCTACATGTCAACACAACGGCCTCACAAACCCTTAAGTCCTAAAAAAAATAATAATAAAATAAAAAATCCGAAATTAAAACAACCCACAATAATAATACTAATGATTCTCCACATTGCAGGGAATATTGCTATTTTTGCCAAATGACTAATGTGTCTTTGAGAAAGAGTGAGGAGAAGATGAGAACAAGAAAATTATAATGGCTGGAAAAGATGAACTGGGAAGATGCTGTGGAGAGCAAACACCTAATGCCCCAAACAGGTAACCTGGGAGCAACTCAGGCATTCCCCAGCCATAAACTGCCAAAAAGGCTGACAATGCACAGGACAAAACAGGAGGCAGAGCTACTCTGACACCATTCAAAAAATTAAATAAATAAACAAACAAATAAATAAATAAAGCAGACATACATGTGGAAAAAAGTTACACAACCCCATTTTTTTGTCATATCTGAGCAAAATATTGCTGTGCATACTCTGCAAAAGAGAATTGCAACAAAAAAAGCCAACACACCACCTACAAAAAACAAAAACCCCACACACTAAAAAAAAGCCCTCACACAAAGGAAATTGCTTTTTCATATTTTAACCATAGGAGGGACTGTGATTCAACCTGTATTTACTATGAAAGAAAGAACAGGCAAGCAACTGGAAACCATTTCCCAGCTCCTTTGTGAACTCTGCTGAAGAACAACTGAAATAGAGGCAGTTACCCAGTAGGAAGGTGGAACTGGTGAAAAAGCTGCATGATTGATGAAATATCTCTATGCTGGCAGCCTCTTTCCTCTTTTGAAAGCCCTGACAAGTAACTCGTTTAACCTGAAGACAGCAATTAAGAGACACAATAGCATAAAATTCACTTGAGGAAAAAAAATCCTTAAATATATTGATGAAACTTGCAGGAGAACAATTCAAGTATTTGTCATCTCTGCTACAATGGAACAGACTGGAATAATCATAAAAGACTCTGCAAATGCTTCTAAAAAAGTAACATCAGGAGAAAGATGGATAGATCTAGAGATATAAGGATGGGGCACTGAGAGGACAGAGGAGCAGATAATGGAGATGGCCAAGTTTTCTGTCAGAGGGAAGACAGCGCTGGCTAAATCCAAAGAGACATGGGAGGGCATGAAGCCCTTCAGCTGCTGGGGCAGGATGGCATCAAGGGTCACCACACATCGCATTTGACATGCCTGAGCACGCTCACTGTGCCAGGAAAATTCGGCTACATCAGAGGGGAAGACACAAGCAGGCTGTTGCAGCCTCTTCCCCTTCAGCACCTCCCTGCATTTTCATAAGATACCCAGGAAAGGCTGCAAAGCAACCTTCTGCCTCCCAAGAGAAAGCTGCACCACAACAAACAAGAACGAGGCTGACTGCAGTGGAACTGAAACTACACCAAAATGTAGTGTCAGTCCAAAATTATCCAGCTGGTGGGATGCACAGGCTGGACAGCCAGCAGGAAGGTCCCAAAAACACCCCTTGCAGGGAATTGTGCCAGCAGCTGGGGGTCTCCAGGAGCAAAGGTACCAGGTAGAGCTGAAGGGAGCCTGAGGGACAGCAGCTTCTCCAGCAAGGCAGAGCATAGAAGAATTGAGGAAATCAGCTCACACATAGAGGATTTGAAACGCTTCACTGCTCCACAGCATGGAGAGAGACAGAAACAAGTTTTAACATTTGTAGCAAACAAGTGTTTGTCCTAGAATTCATACTTCGCATCTATAGTCTGACTATTGATTGGGATTAAATGAGGATCAGATAACAATGAGGTCACAGAAGTGAAGGGTAACATGCATGTGACTTTTTATCACCAGGATCAGGGTTCAGCAAAAATGAGATAGGAGAATCTGCTCTGCTATCTAATGCCAGTATTAAGCTCATTTGATTTTCTCTATTCTCTATACTCCCACATAAAGGTTTTCCAGATCTATGGCTGCTCAAACGCATTTCCTCAGAACATCGCAGCCACCGACCACAAAAATGAGTCACAGAAAGTACCCAAAACACAATGCTACCCTAATATCCATCTAGCACTTCCAATGCTGTCACCTGGAAAATGTCTCACAACACAAATATTAGAAGAATGGCCATCCACACAAAACACACATACCAGGAAAAGTGAGCACTGCTAATTACTTCCTTATTTACTGTATCATTGCATTTGATAATTTCAGACAAAACAATTCCTTAAAAAAAAAAAATCATTCACACACTTTTAAAGGAGCAACTTGTAAAGTGCTTAGGTAACCATCACATTAGATTTTACTGCTATTCATGGAAGAAAATGGAAATACCTATATTTGTTCATTTCTGTTTGTAAACCACTTAAGAAAAGCCACACTGACTGCACTGTGCACTAGCCAAAGCCACATAAATCTTATTTATCAGATATCCATCTCCATTACAGTTTCAAGCACATGCACACACTTTCTGTAACAGAGTAGTTGCCAGTCAAAATGCACAGCCACCTCTTTAGAATGAGTTTCAGCTCCTGGATGAATGAGCACATTGTGATGGTATGACTGAACAAAAACTGAGGGGCAAACGCAGTGCTGGTAAAATTCAAAAATACTGCTGCAAGAACAAACTGCTGCCGCTAGTAAGCCAGCACTGTGTTCCATAAACATCACCTAAGGTGCTATTTAGCCTTTGCTGAGGAGCTGGGTGTGAGCAGGAAAAGCTGTGCTGGAGAAGGGCACACAGCAGCCCTGCTGCAGTTACAGACAGCTGCCTCTGCAGCCCCCCCTACGCCGTGCTCCTGACCCATGGAATATGCCACATGATCAGCCCTTGGCTGCAGAACCACGCAGCCACTCCACACTACTGGGGATTGGTTTGCCTTTCCAGACAGTGCCTTGTATCATTTACAAATAAGAGATGGAAACCCACATGATGAAGCCAAACGTACGTGCTGCTTCCCCAAGTCTGCAGAGACTAAAGAACAGCAGCATGAGATGCAGACAGCACTACTTCCCCTTTAACACAGCATTCAAGTGTTGATTTTAATTATTTCATCAAGGAGCAAAGCAAGAACAGTCTGCTGTGGTACAAATCTCCAATTTCAGATATTATGCCACCTCCACCATCCCAGAAACCTTGCAGCTGAATTTTCTTCACCTTACCGCTTGGGCAAGCTGGGGAGTAAAACCGATGTAACCCATTGAAAACAGCAATCAAACACTACTTTTATTTCCAGCTGTATAAGGAATGCTGCAATAACAGCATGACCTTGCATATTAAAATATGAGGATCTAGATGGTCTAACAGCAACTTATTGGCCACATAAGTGGCAGGTAACTGCCTGCAAACCACTGTCTGAAGGCTCACAAGGTGAGGATGTCAGAGAAGGTCCACTGAAAGTCAGTAAGAAAGGAAGACAACACAGGACACATGAAAGAAACATTTAAAAAAAAAAATCACAGAAATACAGATATTTCAAAATGTGGAGAAGGAAAAGCCAGCTTCCAACAAGATTTTCCTACAGTGTCAGTAGTTTGAGAAACACTGCTGTGTGGAATATAGTACCTGACCCAAAAAGGAGAGGAGGAGGTGGGGGCAGAAAGCAGGCAGGGGGAGGGCCAGAATCCATGTAGGACTTCAGGAATTTCTGAAACAGGCTTTAAAAGCTGAATATGGAGCAAAATAAGGAAAGCTTGACTGCTGACCATTTTCAAATGTGTAAATGGAGAAATAAAAGCAAGAAATTTTTTCGCAGACAGGATGTGCTTTCCCTATTTTTAGCTTGGCCCTCCCAATACAGCTGTGCTGTGTCTGGGATCCACAAAGCACCTGCCTGCCAGACCAAGCCAACAGCCTGCACTCAGTGCTCTTAGGGCTTGCTCAATGCTCACCACCGACAGAGCATTTCCATTTGAGTAAAAGGTACTTGAGTGCCATTCATGATGCTGAAGAAGCCAGCATCACATCATTCGAGTGCCACTGGTCCACTTGGACAAAAAGAATAGATACACCAAAATTTAAAATGTTACAGAAGCAGAGCACTGTTGCAGTTTGATCCACTGCACAGTCACAGAAAATGAGAAATCAACTCAGCGCCATTTTCAATTACCAAAAGCTTGTCATAACATGTACAGAGCAGAGACAGCATCCCAAAGGTTTACCTCCAGGGCACAAAATTAAATAGCTATTACCCAATAAGAGAAATCACATTTTAAAGCCTCTGTCTTTGAACGTGGCAAGTCTCCACAGTTCTTTTCAAATGTAAATTTTGACTATGAGAACAGAAAAAAATCTCAGAAAATTTAGCAAAGAAACATCCACAATAGCTCATTTACTAGAAATGCACTGATAAGCACCTTTTTTTGTTTTGTTTTGCTAAAAATCCGGCTGCTGTATTGCTGAAGCACAGCAATTTGGTAGCAGCTACCCAAACCACACAGCTATTTTAATCATTACACATTCTTCACACTTTCAAAACACAAAAAATACCACCATACTGGTTTAGGTGAAACTAAAAGATTGTATCTTGATTCGCAGTTGCAGAGGGCCAGACAGCCAAGTTTTCATCGTGTACTGCATCCCCCCAAAATCTTGCACGATGAAGGGTGCAGGTGATAAGTACCTTCTACTGTCACCTTTTTTAGAAAGGTATACAAACATTTCCCCACTATAAATATGTACAAAACGTTTAAAACCTTAACATAGCTGGCGAAAAGCCACGGCTAAACTCCTTCCAAGGGAGTCACGCACATCTCCTACTGACCCCTAAATCTGATTCATTTATGTGAAAAGACATCACTTTTGACGGCCACTGGCTTCTTCCAAACACGCAGACATCCTACCTGCAGGGCCCTGCTGCTCCACATACGCTCTCCGATGGAGGAATTCCGCGCTGGCCATTTTTTTTCGGGAGAACGCCTGCCCGTTCCAAAGGGACGCAGCAGCGCCCAGGTACGAGCACCAAACCCCTCGCACCCTCGGCTGGCCGGGTTGGGTCCGGTCCCGCTGCCGCCCCGCTCTCTAGCCAGATCCGTGCACCGAGAACTGAAGGCACCGCGGGGCCGGCTCCTGCCCTCCTGGCACACAGGGAACGCCAGGGAAGCCGGGCTGAGGTGGGGAACGTCCCGGGCCCGCGTACCTGTCCGTCCCGCGGGTTCCTCGGCCGGGGGGCGCCGGCGGCAGTGGCCCTTCCCCTCAGCTCGCAAAACCCAGCCCCGCTCCCCGGCAGGCTCCCGGTGCCCCCGCCGGGAGCGGACAGACAGTGACACGGGGATAACAAAGCCCGGCGGAGCGGCGGCGGCGCTCACCTGCCCAGCGGTCGCTTCATGCCCTCGGCGGCGGCGGAGGCAGGCAGGCGCAGGCTTCGCCTCAGGCTGCAGCCCTTGTCGAGGGGCCCGGGCACGGCGGCGGCGCGCTCATGCTCCACCGTGACCGACTCGTTGCGTTTCCTCATGCCGGGGCGGGGGCGGCAGCGGCGGCGGCGGAGACGGCGGCAGCGGAGCGGGGCCGCGCTCACTCGCCGCGCGCCCTGCCCGGCACTGCCCGGCCCCGCCCTGCGCCCCGCCCCTCCGCCGAGCCCGCCAATCCCCGCCTCCGACCGCGCCCCTCGCCCCGCCCCTCCACCGCCCCCGCCAATCCCCGCCTCTCCCACCGGCCCGCCCGCCAGCGCCTCGGAGCGGCCGCGGCGCCATCTCTACTGCGGGCAAGGGCCCGGCCGCCATTTCACTGTGGCCGGGCCCCGCGGCACCGGAGCCGCTCGGTGCGCGGAGGGGGCGGCGCTGCTGAGGGCCGGGGCTCCGTGTGCCCATGAAGGAGCCCCCCGGCCTGGTCCGCAGGGGTCTGGAAGGGCTGTGAGAGCGGGGCGGAGCGGCAGTACACACATCGGCACGGAGATACGGCACGGCTGGTTCAGGGATGTGGGGAGAGACAGAGCCAGGCTACTGATCCCATCGGCAGTGGGAACAGGGAGGAAGTTCTTTGATGGCACAGAAGGGTTATGATAGCACATTGGAAAGTAGGTCCTCGTTTGATTTATGCCCAAAGAGGCACCACTCAGGCAAGGCAAGGAAGTTAGAGAGCTTCCCTGGCTCTGTGTGGGTGTCACAAAGTGTGGAATATGTAAAATCTTTCTGAAGAAAGGAAGTTCTTTGATTTTTTTTTGATCTTCGTATACTTTTAAGCCAGCGAGAAAGGCTATTTTCCACGTGTTAGAAAAACCAATCGCCTTGTTGAAGTTTAGGTCTTGAGGTGCCTCAGTGATCTCAGCCCTAGGGAGAGGTTAATAAAGATTGGGAAAGAGGATACCTGCTGATAGTGGGCACAGAATTTATGGGCCACAAAGACACCTGGTAGAACTCCCAAACGAAGTGAGGAAGAAATTAATAAAGCAAACTTGGCATTTGTCCTAAAATCAGCTGCAACCAGGTAAAACATAATTCCATCAGGGAAATCCATCTGCAGCCACCAACTCAGAGACCACCTGCCAAAGAAAGACACAGATCCATAAGAAGAGACAAAGTGGGTGTGCAACCTAGTTAGCATGAGAAGCATTTCTTCTGAATTGTTGCCGAGTCATCCTGTACCTGAGATTCCAGAGAAATACATAAATTAATTAATCCCAGGATGTACTGGACAAAAAAGGAGGAAGCAATTGTTAAAATACCAGCCTGTACTATCCAGCAGTTATGGATAACTAGCAGAAAGTAACGTGTAATGAACTGATAAGTGTTTCATCTTGTTTCTACAAGCTTCTCCTAACATTTGAGATTTTCAGAAGTTTTCTCTTGATCAGATCATAATTGCGAAAATTTTCAGTCAGGCTTTTGGAAAGACTGGTTATACTTTTGCATGCTTTGAACAGCAAAGGAGCGTGTCCATTTGATTTTGTTTCATTTTCTACGTCTGAGCAGGAAGACTGAGTTCTGCAGTTGAGTATTGTTGGAGCTTTGTCTGGTGACAACATCATGAGTGGTGGTCACTCCAAAAGCAGGCTCTGTCAAGGCTGTATGGGGCTTGGGAGTGGCATTGTAGTGCTATGGGGAAGGAATTACAGGCTGCTCCACAGGCTTTGAAACAAGGGGGATAGACTCAGCTGTCATAAATCCTCTGAAATGCCTCAGAGTGAAGTTTACTACTGAGGACAACTAAGGAAAATTACTTGCAAGTCAGTCTTTGTGGGGTGGGTCTTAATACCAGTTGGCTTTTCCTCTGTGCTAAAAAGAAGTATTTTCTTGTGGAGGCCTTAAGCTAATCTCAGCATTTCGAAATGCTTCCCTTCCTTAACTACATAGGTGTATAGAAAGGTGCTTGCTTGGTCTCTCCCATCATAGCAGATATTTAAGATTCAGGAATCACCACATCTTTTTAATTTTTTTTTATTATTATTTTTTTTTTAGTGTAATGTACCCTGTACTGCTGGTACATAGAATATTGAATTGTAGACCCATACAATCATTAAGGTTAAGGAAAAGACCCTCAGGAACACTGAGTTCAACTGTTAGCTCAGCACTGCCGTGTTCACCACTAAACTGTGCCCCCAGATGCCACGTTTAGACATTCTTTGAACACTTCCAGGATAGTGACTCCACACAGGCAGCCCATTCCAGAGCCTGACCCTTTCAGTGATGAATTTTTCCTACTCTAAACCTCCCCTGGGAAAATGGCACTTGAGGCTCTTTCTTCTTGTCCTATCACTTGCGACCTGGGAGAAGAGGCCAACCCCCACCTCACCACAACCTTCTTTTAGGAATATGTAGAGAGCAGCAAAATCTCCCCCAAGTCTCCTTTTCTCCAGGCTGAAGAGTTTATAGGCACCCCTTGCAGCACTCCAGTTGTGTGAGTCATCCCACCATTATGAAGAGGTTCTTCCATTTGGGATCAGTTCTTGCTCCTCTGACCTACTGAAAGAGAGTAGAAAATTCCTGACAGCTGTCCTCTGAAATTACCACACACACACACCCTAGAAATCAATGCACAAAATCCATTCTGAATTCCAAGTTAACCCCCATGGTGGAATTCTGGTCGACTTGAGAGATTGTTGAGGCAATAGTCTACCATAAACCTTATTTCTGCTGCTGTTACAAGGAACCCAGGGTGAAATTCCATCATCTGTGGTCAACAAATTCTGTATCTGAACAATGCAAATCAGCTGAGGGAATTTGCTGACACAGGATTTCTTACCAGCCAGTAACTTCATGTAGTTCTACAAAATGTGTACAGGAAGAACAGGAAAATTGAGTCAGAGTAAAGGTTAGGAAAAAATTGGGGATTTCTTAGCTCAAGGCATGAACAAGGATTATAACAGAGCAATAGTAGAAACTATTGCTATGGGCAAGGACATGTTCCAAAGAGTTTCTTTACGTGTAGAATGATCCAAAGAGGTCTGGAGAGAGACCATGGGGCAAGGACACAGCCTGCTGGACTACACCAGTGTGAAGCACCTTCCCATCCTGTATTCTTCAGAGGCAGCTGCACCTGGATTTCCCAGCCTGATCTGGAGATGAGGAAGACTGATGGAAAGCAAAGGACAGCAAATTCCAAGTAACATTTTCAAGAGAAGGAATGAGAGCTGTGTGTGGCTGTGGACGAGCTCCCAAAAGACAAAAGAATCCTGAGCAGGAGATAACTGAAGGGACCTGGAAAGACCAGGAGAAAGTTCTGGTTAGGAAACCACCGTGAGAAAAGTCTCTGGAGAGCATAAAGATATTCAAAGCAGCAGAGAAATCAGAAAAGGGGCAAAGCCATCTTCTCTGAGATGGTACTTGAAAGGGGGACAAAAGCCAAGAAGAAGTGAATTGAGGCAGAGCAGACACTGCAACCTGCTGCTAAAGGCAGCTTCCTCATCTGCTTACCCAACTGTCTCCTAGCTGGACCATGTAGAGGAAATAATGAAGAGCTCAGATGGAAGATGGAGCCATCTTTCCATGCTGAATGCATCCTTCCTGAAGGCAGGAGAATCCACATGCCCTACCACCCCAAGCTGCTCCCAGCCTCCCCACCTTGCAGTCCTAGGCCAGGGGCTACCTTTGTGGCAAGACAGGACTGCTGGGTCTGGCACAGCAGGTGCTGCAGGTTGGTGGCATAACAAGGCTTGTAGCCCCAGAGCAGGGTGCAGCAGATGACCTCAGGACTCCATGTGTTTGCTAGGAATGGGTCACAGGGCTTCTCCTGCCGGATACATGCATAAGCATAAGATTGGCAGGAGCTCTGGCTCAGAGCTGCCTTGGTGGGCAGCTCCTGATGTGGGGTGACCCCAATCCTGCAGTACAGTTTCACCATTTTTCTGGTGAAAATCTGGAGATCGGGACCTTCATGTTTTCCTCACTGTCCAGGAAAATGTTTTCCAGGTTTAAGCCTCTGCAGGGAAGAGGCAGCGTGTGCTGTGGGCAGGCAGGGGCAGATGGAAGGTCTGGGGCCAGGAATGTCAGAAGGCAAGGAAAGAGATGTGGGTAAGTGAGGGGCCAGGGGTGGGGAGGAGAGCTTGGGCTGGTAAGCAGTTGTGTGGAGGGAGAATGGGTAAAGGTGCAGTGCAGCAGTCAGAGATGTGGAGCTGAAGAGAGGCTTCCAGGAAATCCTTCACTGCCTAGGCTGGGGAACATGATTCCCATCACCTGCTCTGATGCTCCCTTAGCGGGACCGGCTCCACGAGGAGATAAAAGCTGTCTCCATGCCTTGGTTCATCGGGATGAGTCGTGGACGTGTGGGCTTGGCATGGGCTAGCCCTGCCCCCCGCTGGCTCCCCTCTTGCACCCCCATCCCCCCCTCTTGCACCCCCATCCCCTCTACCCACCACTGCTCCCCATACCCTTGTCAGTCCCCCGGAAAGTGCCCACCACACCTCCATCCTCCTGAATCTCCCACAAGCTCCGTGGCCCTCAGAGTCCCTGCCCATTGCCTCACAGTGCCCCAAATTCCCATTGAGCCATCCAGTAGCACTGCTGCCCATGAAGTTCCCCAAAGTTTGTTCCCATTTCCCCCTTAGCCCCTGATGCCCTGGGGACCCTCAGATGCCCCCCTTGCCCTGCAGAACTTCATAATGGTCAGAGGCTCCTCCTGCTGCCCCCAATAATGCCACCTTCTCACCCTGCCTGCATCCAGCGGGGCAGGAATTTCCCAAGATTTTCTTCCAGTGCCTTCTTTTTGGAGGTGACCTTGATGGCCACCTTGTGCCACAGTGTTAAACAGAAGTTAGGCCTAAACATCAGTC
Organism: Cyanistes caeruleus; assembly: GCF_971803275.1. Lineage (NCBI taxonomy): Eukaryota > Metazoa > Chordata > Aves > Passeriformes > Paridae > Cyanistes > Cyanistes caeruleus. Next base: position 109,835,192 of record NC_141702.1, read on the forward strand.
ATTTGACACTGCGACAAAGTCAGAGGCCAAATACCAGTGAAGCTGAGTTTCACCAGCCTCCAGGAGCAAGGAAAGCCAATCCAGAGTTCCATGTGACAGTTTATGACAGGGAATGATGACAGCTACAAACTCGTCAACCAAGTGGCTTTTACCTGCTCACACTGGCACGGTTTCCTGCTCACAAGCACCCAGATGATTTTGCTGGGGCTGTAGCCGGGGTCACTTGTGCATGACACAGAAGGACAACAGAAACCAGGACCTTGCAATGCTCCTGGGGATCCTGTGGAATGCCCATGACTGTCAGGTCAATGAAGATGATAAGCATGCTAACGATAAGCTGATGCACTGATCTTTCAAAACACCCTTCGAGAATTTTTTCCCTACATGTCATGCCAGGTTAGTTCGCCCAATGACTGAAAAGAGTGTGCTCCTGCTGAATCACCTCTGATACCACCCAGTCCCCTACTTCTCTCCCCTCTCATGTGCCACATTCCATGAGATCCTTACCAGTGGCCTGGCTGAAGGGAATGGGAGCTCTTGCACCTCTGGCAACACCACCTTAAGGACAATGTCAGTAAAGATTGACCTCAGACCTTCGAGACATCATGAGCCCTAATGAGGTGGCCCTTCGCCAGCAGGTCCTGCTTAGGTCCATGAATTCAAGGGCAGCTTGATACCTGCTGGTTGCTTTTTGCCCAGCTGGACCACCAGCTTGAAGGTGACACGTGCAGGCTGTTCGACACCGTCCTCCAGCTTCACTCACCCCCTTATTCCCACCAGCAGCCTCCCCAAAACTGTATCAGAGCACTAACAAGCACCCGCCCCCGCAAAGGTGGGGCGCAGACCCTGGGGCCAGCTCAGGCTGTTGGGGCTCCTCCTCCTCGAGCGATACAGAGGAGAGCCGGGCAGGACGCGGCAGAACAAGGAACTCAGTCACTTTTCCTCCCGCTCTCCAGGAAGCACCTACACGCAGCGCGGACCCGAGAGCCGCGGGCAGGCGCTCGCCGTGTCCCGGGCAGCCCCGCCCGCCCCGCGTCCCTCCCGCGGGAAACAGCCGAGCCCGCGCCCGAGCCGCTGCCCCGGAAGAGCCGCTCCCGCAGCCCCGCCCCTGAGGGCGTGCCCGGCGCCCGCGCGCCCTGTGGCCAATCAGAAAAATCGGCCGCCCTGCGTCAGCGGCACGCGGCGGCGGCGGCGGCTGTTGCTAGGCAGGCCGGCGCGCCTGGCCCAATGGGAGCGGGGCGCTGCGGCCGGGCCCGGGCGCAGGCGGCGGCGGCGGCGGCGGGCGCGGAGCGGTTGGGGGCCGGCGCTCACCATGCCCTACAAGCTGAAGAAGGAGAAGGTGCGGCCCTGGGGGCGGCGGCGGCGCCGGGGGAGCTCCCGCGCGCGGCGCGGCGGCCGACGGCTCGCTCCCGCCGCCCCTCCCCGGCGCGGCCTTCCCTCGGCTCAGCCCTCGGGCGGGGGCGCGCGCGGGGCTGTGGCCGGCAGGGGGCGGGGGCGCGGGCGCGCGCCCGCGGCGGGCGGGTCGGGTGGCGCAGGAGGGCGGCGGGGGCGCGCGCGGGCCCGGGGGAGGCGGGCGGGGAGGGCGGGAGGGTGCGAGGGGCGGCCGGCGGTGCCTCCGTACGAGCCCGGCCCGGCCCGGCCCGCCCTGCCCTGCGCGCTCCGCCGGCCGCGGGGATGCTCCCGATGGGGGAGGTACGGCCGCACCCGCGTCCTGGCCCCGCTGCTCCCTCCGCCGGCGGGGTGAGGGCCCGGATCCGCCTCTGCCGCCGCCCAGGGCGGCCGGGCCGGGGCAGTGGATGCCCTGGCACCGCATATCTCCGATGAGGCCGCGCCCCGGGGAAGGGCTGGGTGGGCACGGGGCCCTGCCACCCGCAGGTGCCCCGCTGGGGTCAGCCTGCGGTGACCGGGACGGGAGATCCTCCTGGGCTTGGGTCCGTGGCCTCTCCCTGGGCCCCAGCTGCCGGGGGAGCCGTTCAGGTTGCCTTTCCCAGGGAGAAAGGGCTGGCAGTGGGTGTCCGGAGCAGGGCTTGCTGCAGGAGTGGTCTTGTGGCAGCACACACCTGCGCTCTGCGGAGAGATGCTAAAATTCTGAACAAGGTGAAGTTTCCTCTGAATGTGTTCTCATCCTTTCAGGAGTCTCCAAAGTCTACCAAAAGCACCACAAAGCCTGGCGGCGGCAGCAGCAGCAGCAACAGCAGCAGTAGCGGGAAGGATGGTGGGGCAGAGAATTCAGAGGAGGTAAGGCTTTCAACTTGGGTACAGCAGTGTGCATGTGCAAGTCAGCTTTGGGGAGGAATTAAATCTTTCATTTTAGCTACTTCAAGCTGTTCCACCAGATAACACATGTCACCAGGATCTTAAGAAGTCAAAGAAGGAAAATTGGCCCAAAGGGAGCAATGACTATGGATGAGACTGGATGAGTGTCATACCCTACAGACCTGCAAAAGACATTTGGCACAAAGCTGAGGGCGAGTGCTGTTCACAGAGGTGGGCAGGGCATGGCAAAATTGGCTGCAGAAAGGGACAAGCCATGATTATCAAGGAGGTGGAAGCCTGACAGATGGGAGCAGCTTCCATGCTCCTGTCAGAGCAAAGTGCTATAAACTCTGTTGTCACTTTGTGTCAGAGTGGGAGAGTAGTGAGAAGCAATAGGAAAAGATCTGTTCTTCTGAGGCGTTTTCTGGAGGAGTGAGATTAGGAAGTAATGGATAAGAACACTTGAAAGAATAAAGTGCTAGAGATTAAATGTCTCTCTTGTGGTATAACAGCCTTGTTGCTGAACGCAGCATTCCTCACAAGAAGGCACAGTCCATATTCCCAGATGTGCAGTCTCACTCTCAGTTTGGAAGTTGCCAAGGTAGATATGTTAAAATGGCCTCAGCAGAATATGGTAGTTTGATAAGATGTCCTTAGAATTAGGGCAAGTTTATGTTCAGTGGAACTTTTCTGGTAGTCTGAGTTTGTCTGGCATTCAGGCAGTGGTTGTGGAATTTGAGAATTGTCTCTGTAGAATGTTATACACATCTCAGGAAGCATGCATGTCTGTGTGGTTTATTTATTTTAATACTGCAATTTGGCAAACAAGCTGTGCCACTTCTATATCCAGAGAAGCTTGTGTGCTCTAGTCTTGTCTGGAACACATTGCACTTGTAATTTGGAGGGTTGGGCATGGGAGACATGTAGGGCTAATGAAGACTAGGAGGAAATGTGCAGTACAGTGGCATGGTTGTAGTCAATGTTTAGAGTCTACTCCAAAGCAGAGATCTGCATTGCAGAACCTCAGAAAATAACCCTACTATGAGCCATTCAGTTTTGTGCTCATGCCTAACCTGCCATGTGGCCAGCAAGGAATTGGAGGCTTACTTTGTGTGCCTTGGAGTAGGCAGCAGTTTTGTAGATCCTCCATCCTGCCCTTTGCCTCTATCCATTTTGTTCTGTGTACACAGCTGAAAGCAGCTTGGTGGGAGAGCTGCCTGTGGACTCCAAGGAAGTGAGAGAACTCCTGCGTTGGCATTATGGGGTCAGACTTACCTTTTATTTATGTGAAGCTCTTTTGCTGAGTTCAAAGCTCTGGAAAGGTGTAGGAAAGTCTGGGTCTTGAAATGGATAACCAACAAAGCAGGTCACTCTGATGTGCCAATCCGAATCAGCAGTGGGCTGTGGCACTGCTCTCCTGGTTACAAAGTGTTGCAGTAAGAAGGGAAGAATGTCACATGCTACAGCTTCCTTCTGTGACCTGAAATGGCATGTAATATTTGCCTGGATGCAGAAGAAACTTAGAAGTGATGTGTCTAAAATTCCCTCCCACAAAACATACCCAGCCACTTCCTCATACTCCAGACGAAATCCAGCCCTCCTTTAAGATGGAAAGCTGGGTCTCCTTTGATCATAGGAACAGAGAGCAAAGCAGAAAGGAGACACCTCTGCAGTGTGTACTGCCACAGGTCTCTTCCTTTCTCTTTTGAGTCTGCAGTGAAGTTTGTTCCTTCTTGGTGCTTTCCTCTCTCTGGAGTACTCTGCTGCAGAATGGAAGAGAGCTCTTTGCTTGATAAGAAGAAATGTATACCAGTTTGAATGCGATTTTCTTGCTCTTCAGGAAACACAGAAAGGTATTTTGACTTTCACATTGTGTGAAGAATTAGGTAATGTGTGCTGGGAGCAAAACTCCTTCCTTATGTCAGAAGCAAGAGGTGGTTTGACTTGTGAAACACTGGGAGTGGTATTGTCTGGTGGGGTTGTTGGGCTGAGCCCAGCCTGGATACCTCTGCTGCCATTGTGAGAGTTTCATGCCCTGTGAATTCCCCTGTGGAGTTATAGTTTGTTGATTGCCTGTTTTAGGGTGAAAATTTGGTGCACTGTAGAGATCTTTCCTTTTTCTTCATATCTCAGTAGATGCTTAATGGGCTTGCATCGGGGGGGGCAGCATGTGGGCAGCCCTCTTCCAGTTTGTGCTTTCCTCTCTCTCACTGTGCTCCATGGAGCAGGGGAAGGAATCAACTTTAATTTATCTTGGTACCAGAAAGTTGTGACTTACTTTGCAGGCAACTTGTCTGGCTGGTGGGATGAGTAAAGGTTGCTGCAGAGCAGCTCTGTTTTGATGGATCTGGGCAAATGCGATGGACGAGGAGCTCCTATGGGGATCTCTGTGGAGGGAGATGAAGAGGGTAGGAGTCTGTCCAGAACCCCCTAAGCAAAGTGCTTTGTTCTTTACAGCAAAGGAGCTTTTAGTGGAGCAGATCTGGAAGGGCAGATATGTTGAAAAGCAGGCACATCCACAAGGGAAGGCAAGTGTTGGATTCTCTCTTAAGTACAGGGGTACTGCAGTGCTCTTAGTTTTACTCCAGGATGAGCAACTATCTGATGGTGAATAGCCAGCAGGGCTTGGCCAGGCCTTGGCTTTGGGGGGGCAGTTTGCTTCTGAAGAGACAAGGAGGAGTGGAGTAGAACATGAGATCAGGGAGTGGGAAATGAAAGGTATGTTTAATTCGGTCTCTATGGAACATGATGAGTATATGAATGCAGAGAATTTCTGTGTAGCTATTTAAGGAGAAAAAAAGAAATCATGTCAGAGACCAAGGCAGCGTTGAATGAGAGGATGAGAAAGAGTTACTCCTCCTGGCCAGAAAGACTGGGAGAGGCAGCTGGGTGGGGAAGAGAGTTAATGACCTGGAAGTGGGGGCAGGCATTAGCAGCAGTTAAGAGGGGAGTTGCTCTGCAGCCTCAAGGGCAGCTTGGAGCCTTGCTGATGAGATTTGCAGCTCTGGGAGAGGGTGCACCTTTTCAGTAAGCTGCTGTATTTTCATGTTTTGCACATATCTCCATGGGGCTTGTTACTGCAGTACCTGGAGTTCATTATTCAGAGACAGGCATTACAGTGTGTTCATGTTACTTCTGAGGCAGAGAGCCTCATTTTAATAGGGAAGCTGTGTAACAGCAGACAAAGAGAGAGAGCAGGTACTGACTTGAGGGATGGGAAAGGAAGAGTCATCTGAGGAGGAGGAGCTGAGAGCAGATCTGGGCTGGGAAGCTTAGCAAGCAGGGGATGCTCAAGGGACCAGTGAGGCAGAAAGGGCTTCCCGAGTGGCGATGCACCCAGCTGCAGTAGGAGTGCCTGCAGAGGTGAGGTCATGCATGGGTAGGGGAGCGCAGGAGAAGCTAGCACAGCTCAGGGTGGCTGGGGGTAGAGGATCTCTGTTCTCTGGGGTGAAGAGGAATGGCACAGAGCAAGCTCAGGGCCTGGGGCTCATTGACTTGTTCAGGCAAGCTCCTAACAAAGAGAAGTGGTGGGAAGCAGTGTTCTCGAGGCAAGGAGCCTGTGTGCAGGAGTTCTAATTTGGTTTCATTTAGGGGTCCTGTTGGCACAAGGAGCTGCTCCACTGCAGTGGGGAAAGTGGGACTGCCCCACTGTGCTTGGTGCAAACACCTTTATGCTATTCTCTGGTCACTGCAGCATGTGCAGTGTAACAGTCACAGCAAACAGTGTCCCCCAAGCTGTTGGCTTTGTCACGGTGTGTGAGCCCTGCTTGTCAGAAGGGGACTGAGCCTGCTCAGGTAGAGGGGTACCTGCATCCATGGAGCAGTTGGCTGGTGTTGGTGTCAGAGAAGGAGTCTGTACATGAAGAGAAAAGCTTTCAGGTTCAGTAGTCTGCTGTGTTTTCAGGCATGGAAACTTCAGAGAAGAAAGTGTTAGGAAAATTAAAATAAACCTTTACTGATTCATGTGGCCGAGGTAGGAGGTGTTGAAGGCAGCAGGACAGCAGGCCTGCCACAGGAAGCACCTCCTGAAAGCAGGGATTCAATTTGATGACAGAAAGTGCCTGTACAAATAGTCCATCATAAATATGTGAGCACTACAGAATATATCTGACCTCTCCAGCCATCAGTTTTTCTCTAGCAATCCCAGTTTTGTGACTTTTGTATGTGTATGGCTATTTCTTAAATAGCTGGCAGCTAAACCTGAAGCTATGTTTTGTCTCTCATCATGCAAGACGTTGAATACTGTGGACTGTTGAAGACTGGTGACAAGGACTTTTCCAGCCCCCTGATGCAGCCTGTGTTTACATGGAGTAAACACACCATGCTCCAAGCGTTTGCCTGTGGTGTTTTTGGGTGGGTGAAGAGTACACAGGCACATACTATAAGCTAGGAGGGCCCATGTGTCCTGCTTCCTTCATTGTTACCTGGGAGGCCACCAGTGCATCTTATGTTTCTCTCTGTACCATCTTTTCTCTGTGTTGGCTCAGCATTCAGGTTTTTCCCTCCTTCCCCATGGAAGGAGAGTGATGCAGAGTCAAGGACTCCCAAAGGCATCTGGACAACATTTTGAGTGGCTCACACTGCCCTAATACCCAAGTATTCAGGGTGAGGAATGAACTTCTCTGTGTTGGAAGCTGGCCAGCTAGGCTTTGTCCTGACTTAACTGAGCAAAGACCATTCTTTAGGATAAGTTGCCTCCAGTTTGTAGTCTGGGCCTGCTTTGTTTGGCAGACACTGCTGTTTTTATCACAAGCTCATCTGGCTCCCTCCTCTCATCATGGACAACGCTGCTCTGTGAAGGGAATCTAAACAAATGTAAACTGTAGAGAGTTCAAATCCTGTTGTCTCCCCCCACCTTGGCTTGGAGCTGCGCGTGAAACGGAACCACTCAATATTTCCTTCAAACAGAGCCAGACCAGAACCAAAATTTTTCTGATTTCTCATTCAAAGTAATGGCTTGGCAAAAAAAAAAAAAAAAATTGATGTTTTGTATTGGGCTCTGTTTTCCATGGGGCGTCTTTGCACTTGCTGTACAGATCCCAATCTGTAGAGCAGCATCTCCTTGTAGACAGCTTTCCCTGTTCCTATCTTGCTGCCTTCCCACATGCTGAAGGTGCAGTAACTCTTGCACTGCAGTGCTGTGCTGCTGCACCTCTTTGGAAACCAGTTCAGGGAAAGGACTGTGCAGAGTAGCTGCAGCTCAGCCAGGAAGAGTCTGGCCCTCTGGAGGATGGAGAGCTCTGCTGAGCTCCTGCACTCCCTCAAAACACTGCTGGTCACTGTTCTGGTGAGGTGTGCATTTGTACCATTGTGCTCTATGGGACAGCTGGGAATTATGGGGAAAGAAGGAGGTGGTGTCCAAGGATTTCACTCACCTTTGCTCCCCATCCGTTGTGCTATTCCTGTTGTATCCTAAACAGGTTCATCCTGCAGCTCCTTGGCTTGGTGTACCAGCAGGAAGGAGGTGGCTCATGCAGCGCAGCCAGGGTAGGCTGGGTGCTGGTTCCAGCTAATCCCTCTGCTTCCTGGCAGGATGTTGCCCTCTTTTGTGCTGAGTTTTCCACAGGTTGGGTCAGTGTGAAATTAAAGGGTCAGTTGAGTCATTATGCTCCAAGTGGGAATTGGAATCAGCAGAGCTTCAGCAAGGTCGGAAGAGAGCTGAGCTGAGCTAACACTGGCTTGAGTTTCTGGTCACATGCTAAACATGAGAAAGTGCCTCTGTTAGTGCAGTTGGAAAGGAGTATGCAGGCAGAGTTTGTGAGGCTAAAAGGAGTGATGTGGGAAAAGCCCATCTACTGAAATCCAGACAGCAGTGAGGCAGAAGAGATGGGAGAGAGCAGCCAGGATGGGCTGGGAGAGCCCACAGCCTGGGACCTAAGGTTGAGTATGTTTGTATGTATGGTCCATGTGGTTTGTAGATACTCCAGACAATGAATGCAGCAATGATTGTAGTGGTCTTCAGTATTGCCTTTCCAAGGTCATTATGTCTGCTCTGTGCTACATACTGCTTTACTTTTTCCCAGGTGATTCCTTGCACAAGGACAAAGAAGCAAATTGCTGGTTTTCTAAACTTGCTTGTTGTGTGTTGTACAGAATGCTGCAGAGACAGCAGCACGCTGAGATTTGTGTTTGGACCACAGAAAGTTCTTACTTCTGCTTCATGTAACTTGTCGCAAGATGTGACTTTTCTTTCTATCTCCATAGTACTGGTGTCTTTGTGGTACCTTGCAGACATGAGTAAAACTGATGTTTACTTCGCAGGTATGCTGCAAATGCAACCAGTAGCTCTAGAGCTGGCAGAGCTGGAACACGTGAGATGCACTTAACTGCAAATGCAACAGTGGAAAACCTGCCTGTTTTTTTCATTCCAAGAAGATGCTGATGGCATCTGCTTTTGAAGCTTGTAGGTGAAAGCTTCTGAGTTGTTTTACCCTCTTCTCCCTCATCAGGCCCAGCAGCCTCAGCAGCAGCCGCAGCAGCCACAGCAGCAGCCACAACAGCAGCCAACTTCAAATAAGCGGCCCAGTAACAGCGCTCCCCCCCCAACCCAGCTGAATAAAATCAAGTACTCAGGGGGACCCCAGATTGTGAAGAAGGAGCGCCGGCACAGCTCTTCCCGTTTCAATCTGAGCAAAAACCGGGAACTGCAAAAACTCCCAGCCCTCAAAGGTAAAGAGCCAGTGGGATGGGAGTGACCTGCAGGACAAGCTGCAGTTTCTCCAGGCAGAGTGTAAGGGCTCTTCCCAAAGCAACCTTTACAGTGTCCAGCTAGTTATAAGGGCAGTGTAGCAAGTAAGGCATATAAGGGCATTTCCCAGTATGGTTCTGGGAAAGGTGCTTGGCTTGTTAGCAGGTAGAGAATTGATGGATGGCCTAAAATAATCAGAGTATTCTCAATGCAAACTTTGTACTTACTCTCCCAGCTGAGCTATTTAAACTTTTGTGCTTCTGTGTACTGAGGATTGCCTCAGATTATTCAGCAGGTTGTGCAGGAAGGTAATGAAGTTCAGAGACTTGGGTGCAGACTGTCCTTGGTTCCTATATCCACCCATTCCTGGGGAAGGACCAGGCTTCCTCCTCATTGTGTTTCCGTTGCAAATTTCAATACTGCAGTTGAACCTGTCCACTTTAGGGCAGCTTGGTATTAGCACTTAGTGTACTTAGTGCATTATGTTGCAATTAAACATGAATGTGGACAAGGAGAAAGCATTTTCAGCAGTCATTGAGCCAGACCCATTGCTTGATGTTGCTCTTGGACACAGACAAGCCTTTGGGGAAGGCTGAGGCAGCGTGTAGTTTCCAGTTGTATCAAAAAGAGAGTCTGTTAGTGTACAGCTGCTGCCACCCTGGCCCCTCTCTTCTGCCCTGTCCTCTGGCAGGAGGGTTGGCTACAGTGTGTGCTGCCCAGCTCCCTTTGTGTCTCTGGGGTGCAGGACATGGCTGTCACTGGTCTGTGATGGGAGCTGGTTGAGTTCCTTTTTCAATGTACTCTCTACAGGGAAGAGATCAGTGCTTACCAGGTTAGAAACTGCGACCACGTTTGAAATCCCCTCATGGGATAGTTGCTTCAGAGGCCTGGCAGTCTCTCTGCCTCCCTTGTCCCATGTCCATAGCAGGGATAACACTGCCTCTCCCTCTCCAGCAGCTCAAGGGCAATGTGATAGGGGAGGGGGAAACCACAGGGAACAAACCACAGTGATACCTGGGCAAACCAGGAAGATGATCTGCCTGTCTCCAAGGACAGATGTCTCTGCTTTCTCTGACAGATGCTCCTCCACACGAACGAGAAGAACTTTTCATCCAGAAGCTGCGGCAGTGCTGCGTTCTTTTTGACTTCATCTCTGACCCCCTCAGTGACCTGAAGTTCAAGGAGGTGAAGCGAGCAGGTCTCAATGAGATGGTGGAATACATCACACACAACCGTGATGTTGTCACCGAGGCCATCTATCCTGAAGCTGTTATCATGGTAGGGCATGGAGCCAGTGTTTGTGTGGCTTGTGTGCCAAAGAAATAGGGAAGTGTGGGAGGAGGAGGGATAGGGATTTGTCAGAGAGGAGTGTGACCCCAGTCCTACCCATTCCTTATCTGCCCACCTCCAGAAAGAGAAGTGTGTGTGGGGGTGGTGGTAGTGACAGTGCCTGCTCTGGGGAAAGGTGGAAGCGCTTGTCGCTGGCACAGACTGCATTTGGGGAGGTCCTGTGCAGACTGTAACCCTACATCCTGCAGGAAGGGATCAGTGTGTAGGCACAGCTGTGACAAATCACAATGTGTTGCACTGCAGTGAGAGATTTGCTGTGTGGAGGGCCATCCTGAGGTGTCAGAATGTAATTCATGCAACTTTTTCACTCATATCAGTTTTCAGTGAACCTCTTCCGGACACTTCCACCATCGTCCAATCCCACAGGAGCAGAATTTGACCCTGAAGAAGATGAGCCTACATTAGAGGCTGCCTGGCCACACCTTCAGGTGAGGAGGGGTGGGGGATATAGATCTGGTTAATTTATCTCCAGGAAGTTGAGAGTCCGTGTAAAGCTGGATGCTGCCAGCCCTACCACTGCTGCTTCACCAGCCTGCGAGGGTTGCTGGGGAAGAGACCAGGCCTGCCACCCAGGGGTCAGAGGTGGCTCTTCCGTAGTGCAGGAAGCAAGGGTGTCCTGGGAACTGGCTGATGCCTGTATGCAGCATTCAGCTGCAGATGTCTTTAGACAGACTGGGTGAAAAGGGCTAGGAAGGTGACCGTGAGCATGGTTCAGCAGAGCTCAGCAGTGGAAGTCAGGAGGAAAGCTCAAGGCACTTGCACAGGCATGTGTTGTCAAGCAGACAAAGGCAGAAAAAGAGGCAGGTACTGCAGAATGAAGCAGAAAATACAGAGAAGAAATAAGGTGTCATTCTGCAGCAGTGGTTAATCACTTCTCACTGCTGCAGTTGACATAGGGATGTGAGCGTTGATAGAAATAGCGTGTCTTCAGCACCAGAGTGCTGTGAATGCTAGGCAGCAATTGTTTCTCAGAATTGAGTCAGCAGCAACCAGCATGGATTTGTGGCAACTGAATGCTGAGCTTTTTGGTCAGCACCTCAGTTTTTTCTTTACTGCTGTCCTTGGCAGATAGGCCCTACCTGTAGATGCATGGTCCTATCATTCTTTTAATTCCAAAGTCAGACCTTTCAAGTGTATTGATCTTTTTCAGCCTAGTGGCCCCTCAGAACCAGTAGGATGGATAAGAGTGGACTCAGTCCTCTCAGAGAACAGCAGGACCAGAAGTTAATGTTTCAGCCCTCTTAAAGCAAGCTGTCCTTTGTTTTCCAAGTGGGACACAGCATGCAGCTCTCTTGGCTTAGTGAGGCCATGCCAACCTTGAGTCAGTACCCAGGAGGCAGAAGACACTGCATGTTTTCTTGGGGTCCATTTAATTTCTCTGCTCTTCTGTTACTCCTTAGTGTGTCTTAAGGAGTGACTCTCAGTGAGTCTGAGCCTTTGCCGTCTCTGGAGATTTCTGATCTCTCTAGGGACATGTGCTGAAGATGTGAGAAGAGTTTCCCAGGCCTAATGTCTTAATCTGAGTAGGTGGGTGGTATCTTTGGGGGGACCTGAGGTGATGAGATCTCACACAGATTTGGGCAGTTATGTGCCACCAGAGACCCCTGCCCATTAAAGCAAAGACAGCTGAGTTGAAATACTGTGTTTTGTACTCCTGTTCAAGCTTCCCAGCCTTTCCCTGAATCCTTAAGGAGAGGGAAAACAAAATCTGAAGTAAACACTGTTGAGAGTACAGGGGGATTTCTAAGTAATCTCTCCTTTTCCCCTGACAGCTGGTGTATGAGTTCTTCCTCAGGTTCCTGGAATCGCCTGACTTTCAACCAAATGTAGCCAAGAAATACATTGACCAGAAGTTTGTGCTATCTGTAAGTAATTGTCCCTGCCACTATGCACCACCTTTATGAAGGACATGCAGCAGATTTTAGTGCTTGATGATGTGACCCTTCTTTATTTGTCTTGAATGAGCAGGCAGGACTTTCTGTGCAGGGCAAGACTGTGTGCAAGCTGTAGTCACTGGAACCATAACTCATTGTACAGGTGAAGAGGGGCACGGGGGCCTTGCAGGGGAAATCTGGGGACATGTAGCTTTGTAGAATGTGCAGGCCATCACTGTGCTTCTGAAGGTGAAAGAAATTGTGATGGTTCCAGCTTGTGATTAGGAAGTCACATGTTTCAGGGAAATGACCATTGTGATCAGGGTGCTGAAGGCATCGCTCAACTGCAAGAACTGTTTTTGCCAAACAGGAGCAGTGCCCAGTGTTGCTAGTAGCTTTGCCCAGACAGACAGTGTGCAGGCACTGACTGAATTTCTTTCCCCACAGCTGCTGGATCTCTTTGACAGTGAAGACCCCAGAGAACGAGACTTCCTAAAAACTATTCTTCACAGGATCTATGGGAAGTTCCTGGGTCTGAGAGCATATGTGAGGAGGCAGATCAATAATATATTTTACAGGTGAGGTCTTTCTTAGCACCATTTAGACTCCCTGTCTACAGCAATTTTCCTTCCTTTTGCTTATCAAACTGTATCTAGCATTTGGCAATGACTTCTCATCCTTCTCTTTAGGTTCATCTATGAAACAGAACACCACAATGGAATTGCAGAGCTACTGGAGATCCTGGGAAGGTAAGGCCACTTTGGGGAGTCCCAGAGGGCCCATAGTGAGAGAGACTCCCAACCCAGTGTGCTATGTGAAAAGGCAGTGCCTTCCTTCAGCAGTCTTTGCAGGAGGCACCTTTTCCAGAGAATCTCATTCTGACAGAGCATAAAGTAAAATACTCCCAGTGTGCTGATAAATACAGTGGTAGCCTTCTCTCCAGATGTCTCTGGCTCTTTTGAGCTTGAGTCCAGTCACACTTGCTATCTTGCTGCAGCAGGCAGTAAAAGAGAAGAGCTCCTCACACCTCTGAGAAGCTTTAGCGATGGGCAGCCTTCTCCAGGGCTTAGCTTCCCTTCTGTTGTGGCCCTGTTGTGCTGCTGTCCTCCTGTTCTGTTAAGCACAAGACTCAAACATTGAGCTGCTTTGGTGCTGGCCTTCCCCAGAGGTTCTGCCTAAGTGTGTATGGGCTCAGCCTGGCAGGGACAGAGCAGAGTGCAGGCTCCATCAGAGGCGTTTCCCTGTGGTGCCTGCCAAGAACACTCGCTGAGCTCATTGTGCAGACTGGGCTGCAGTGACCATGCTTTTGGTAGGTGCTTCCTTAAGGGGCTGGTGAGAGCTGGTGTGTCTTGTGAGGTGAGAGACACTGTATTTCTGCTGGGTCAAAATTTTAACGAGAACCTTGTTTCTTCTCAGCATAATCAATGGGTTTGCTTTGCCTCTGAAGGAAGAGCACAAGATGTTCCTCATCAGAGTTTTGTTACCACTGCACAAAGTGAAGTCTCTCAGTGTGTACCATCCTCAGGTGAGAAGTGCTTCAAGTTCCCAGGGTAGATTGGGATTTTGCAAAAGCTTATAGCTATTAAAAGCTCTATATATTTATATTAGTTTATAAGCTAATTGTTTATAGCTATCCACCAGGCCACACTGTACAAAGTTCTTGCTGTGAGATGTTCTGGGCTCTTCACTAGTCTCATACTGTCGTAGTTGTTCCATTCTTATGGTGTCTGGGCCTGTACCACTGCACGATAGGGGAGGGTATCCTGACATTTCCCACTATCTTAATGCTGTGGCTTGCTTTGTCTTTCTGTGCTGGAAGCTTGCGAAATATTGGGGGCCTGCTGAAACCAGAGAGGTAATTTCCTAGCTGCAGTCATCAGCCTATGCATGTGGTGTATCAGCTATTAGTCACCACTGAGATATGTGGAGAAGTTGGCTTGCTAGTCTGCTAGATTAGTTTAGAGATTAATTATTTCCAATTTTGAGTGCATAACAGAAGAACAGAGAAGATCAGAACTTGAGATAGGAAGTGAAAAAATCTGGGTACTAAGTAGAAATGTCTGTTCTCTCAGCCCTGTTTCTATGGGGCAGGACTTTGTGTCAGTCAGGTTTGTTCCTCCCCATTTTGTGCAGATGTGCTTTCATCTGAATGCATTGGCTGTGGACTGCTCTGGGTGACTGAAGTTTTATCCTTTAAATTGCACAAATGTCCTGGCCTCAGGCCCTGTCTGGTTGGTCTTCACTTGGCATCAGTAAACCGGATTTGTTTAGATGCGGCATAATGGGCATGGTGTTACTTCCAGTCTAGGAGGTGGCAGCACTTAGTCTTGGGTACACTTGAGGAAGCTCTAATCTTGCCATGTTTTTTTCTTATAGCTGGCATACTGTGTTGTACAGTTCTTGGAGAAAGACAGCAGCTTGACAGAGCCAGTGAGTAACCTTGCTTCGCTTCTGTGTGACAGTCGAGTCCCAAAGAGCTTCATGGCTTCCTTAGAGCAGCCCTTTTTTCACCCCTGCTGTAAAGAGCCTGGAAGTCAGTGGTATTGTTTACTGGGTTTGCCTGGTTCCCTGGGGGAGAAGGGGCTGTACTGCTCATGTGCAAGCCTTTAGCAGTCTCTGCTGAAGGCTTCAGGAAGGTGGGCTGTAATCTTCCTTTATGCTTCAGATCTTGGTGTAGCAGAAGGAACAGGGTACCAAGCTGTTCTTCCAGGGCAGAGTTTCTGGCTAATGAGAGATACTGCAGAGACAAAATACATGATCATCTGATGGAACCAGAGCTTATGGGGACTCTGAAATAGTAAGAGTCCCCTCCAGACTGCTGGAGTTGGCTGTGGAATTGTGGGGATGAGGTTAGGAACCTGGGACACAAGGTCTACTTAGACATGCCACTGTTCCTTCATGAAAATATTCTCCTTCTAGGTTTAGCATCAGTTTGTTACCTTCTAGAGGTAAGTCACATTGTAGACACATTTGCCTTCAGGATATAGTGCTGGGAAACAGCAGGTTCTCAAATGTGAGCATTGTACATGTAGACCTCACATATTCTAGTTACTGACTGCATGGACCTGCAGTGTTAACCAGGCTAAATGCCAGCTTGGCAGAGGGTGCAAGAAGGAGACAAGTGTTTCTCCACCCACTGCAGGCCAGGAAATGTCTTCTACAGAGCTGAGCTTCACAGACTCAAAACAGCAGATGGGCAGAGAACACATACTTCTGTCACTGTAGCAGGGAGCACCAAAAGTGTGAGTGTTTTAATGAGTAATGCTGGCTGAGGTCGTTCTGTTCTCTGGCTCAAATGTGTGTGCTCATGGTGAGCCTGCCTGTGCTGGGTAGAAGAAGCTGGTCAGCTGTTGTCAGCTTTCTGGCTCCACAGCTCTAACACCAGCAGTGCTGAAGCAGACATCCTAGCTTTTCCTTTAAACATGGGCCCTCCATTTCCTTTGTTCCCAAAAGCCTGCTCTGAAACAAATTGCATAAAGTAGCTTCCTGATCATGCTGAGTACTTCCTGTGGCTGACATCCAGTCCTACAGCCTCCTGCCAAAGCACCTCAAAGGTTGAGGGAGAAGAGAGAAATAGAAATCTCTCAATATTCCTAGGCTTCACTTTGCAGCTTATTTAGATAGTAAAGCTCCACAGCTCATCACTTTTTTCTGGATAACTATTTAGTAGCCCCTGGATTACAGACCCGGGTCTGGCTTGGTGCTTGTGGGAAGCAGTGGAATGACCCAATTTCATTACCTTAAGTGGATGTTGTGATTCAACCAGGCATACCAAGACCATGCTTCCATAACTTGCATTCTGTTGAAGCACCTTACTTGTGAAGGTTTTGAGTAGACCCCCAAGATGACTGGTGTTATTGAAGTCTGGAAGAATTACAGGGGTTGTGCATCAGCAAGAGTTTGAATGCACAGGGAGATGTTACCAGCAGTGCTGGAAAGAGGCCAGATTACTCTCTGGGTCCACAATTGTCTCAGATGGGCCTCCCAAAAGCTTGCTCAGCAAGGCTTGACATGGTAGCTCTTGCCTCAACAGCAGTCTGAAAGACTGCCAGGTGAGCAAGGCCTCAGATGTGCTCAGTAATAGCAAACTCAGACTTCCCACACCTCACACCACCTTAGTTGTAGGTGAAATTACTTCTGAGTCATTGAAGCTAACTCTTGCCTGAATGGCAGACATGAATAATGACAAACATTGGGGATAATGAACTGCTGGCTTCTCAAGTCTTGAGTTGGCAGAAACATGATGGTCAGATATATCTAATCCTGTTGTTGCATTGCCCACTACTGTCCCTCTGCCGCTCTGAAGTTCCTCTCAAGTGCTGGCTTCAGGATCAGGCAGCTGAAGTACAGAGGTTTGGAAGGGCAGCTCCTATGGCCAGCTGTGTGTGACCCTACTGTCCACAGAGTCAGCATTCCTTCTTCCAACAGAGAGTGAATGTCTGCAACATCTTGGATCCTCCCTTTATAGCGTCTAGAAGCAGATGAGTAGGACAGGAAGCAGTACTAAAAATAAATAAAATCTAGTGAGATATTGCCCTTCCCTGTTCTTGTAAGCAATAGTTTTACTCAGCCAGAATTGCTTTGTTATATTTAATTATAACCATAAGGTGTAAACTCCATAAACTTGTCTGCTCCATTCTGGAGTCTGTTTGGACTTCGAGTCTCCACAAAGTCTTGAAAGAATGAGTTCCATAATCCAGTTACTTTTGTGTGAAGTAGTATTTCCTTTCCTTGTCCCAAACTCATTCATTGCTTTATTTATTTGATGCTCCCCAGTATTGAAGCTCTGTAGTGTTTTGAATAATGACTCTTCAGAAACCTTGTCCATAGCATTTCTAGTTTTATTAGTTGACCTTCCATGGATACTTTGCACTGTCTTCCAGCTGCTGCCCACTTCAGTTTCACCCTTCTGTGTTAAACTGTAATGGGGGATAAAAAGTGATTTTAAAGTTTGTGATTGTAATATGAAATCGTAGCAGCCTAGGCAGAGCTGCTGCTATGAGTGTAACTTGGCAGAGTTTGGGCTTTTGTCTTCTTTCTTCTCTGATCAACCACCCTGACTTTCTGAAAAAGTCTACTCTGTTACTTCCTCTGCTATTGCTGTTGTGACCAGACACTTAAGAATTTATTTTGCAGCTGGTGTTGACTTTGAGCCTTTAACACTGTCTCTGTACTCTTCCCACTCAGGTGATTGTGGGCTTGCTGAAGTTCTGGCCCAAAACTCACAGTCCCAAAGAGGTGATGTTTTTAAATGAGCTGGAAGAGATCCTGGACGTGATTGAGCCATCTGAGTTTGTGAAGGTTATGGAGCCCTTGTTCAGGCAGTTGGCCAAGTGTGTCTCCAGCCCACACTTCCAGGTAAGTTGCAGCTCAGGGAAGAGATTGAGCATTGACTTGTAATCCACTTGGCAGGTGAAGGTGATACCACAGGTTTTGGGCTTGTATTTGTATTTGACACGTGGAGGTGTGACCAGGGTGAGTATTGGGGTGACACGTGGTGGGAAGCAGTGAGAATCCCCAGCACAACCACAGTGTGAGTTGGTGCAAAGAGAAAGCAGAGCGGATCTGTGGAGCCTCTCCTGCTGCTCTGTTCAGCACTGTGTTCTGCAGTAGGCTGAGGCTGGAGCACAGGTGCTCTGCCACCTCCTTTTCAGGCTAGCAAGGACAGAGGATATCCATCCAGGGTCACCCTGTTGAAGTAAAATCAAGCACTCCGCAGTATTGGAGAGAGGCCAACCAAAGAGATTGTGCTGGGAAAGTCCTTTGTTTTCATCTGGCACAGGCAGTAAAGAATGAAGTATACTGGAGAAGTGCTGGGGTCTGTTTCTTCCTTGTTCCACTGAAGGGAAACTGGTTGTAGTAGCTGGCTAGTACAATCTCTGTGGATGGTAGTCTTAAGGTTTAAAAAGTACAGAGTGGTGGAACCTGCTAGCAGGTGATCTTGGCTCACTGTTTGACTGCCATGAAGAGTGCCCAGGAAGAAGACAGCTTGCTGGTGAAACACATGGTCGAACCCTGTATAGGTGAAGTATTAAAGAGGAAATGACACAGCCATCTCCCAAGTGAGAGTGACTGCACAGTGAGGCAGGCTGGCTTTCAGTCTGTCTTTTGGTATAGAGAGGTACAAAGTCATGTGTTTACAAGCCAAAAATAAGGTCAGTCTAGGTCACACATGTATATAAAAATGAGTTTCGTGTAAAGGACTAGGGGAGCATGATGGAAACCAGCTGGATTACTGGTGTGGTGGTGGGAACCAGAGGACTAATGTGACCTTTGGGTGTGGAGGCAGCTACCAGAAGGAACTAAGGAGCTTGAATAAAGTAGGGTAAAGGCTGCAGGAGAGACATCCTGTGCTTGTTAGCAACCCTCATCTGCTGCCAAACTCTGAAGAACAATACTGAGAAACCTGGAGAAGGTGCAAACACTTTAGAACCTAAGAGAATTAACCCCAAAGGTGTCCCATACAGTCAGGCTGAACACTCTACAGCTTTCTGAAGAGAAAAATAAGGAATTGACTTCTTGATGAGTCTGAGCACCTTGGTGTTTTCTCTGAGTGGAGAAGCTGGTGTTAATCTAGCAGAAAAAGGCTTAACCAGATCTTGAAAACCAAAAGCTAGGTAAGTGAACACAAAGTGAGTTTCATTTCATTTACTTGTGTGGAACAATATGTTAAGGGGATATAGCAAGTTCTGCATTATTTGAAATGTAAAACAGAGTTTGGATGTCTCTTTTCCTAGGTTTTTAAGCCTTTCTCAAGCTAGCACTAAATGCAGAAATTAGCCTGCATTGTCTGTCACTGTGTGGAAACTTGTTAGACTTGTTTGTCTTGTTAGAGCAGGATGGCTGCATCAAGGTTTTCCATATTTTCACCTTTACTAAATCAGGGGGTTGAATTGTGGGACTGGTGACTGAAGCGTGCTTCAAAGCCCTGAAAGACTGTTGTGGAAAAGCCAGGGAGGAATGGAACTTTACAGAGGACAGTCTGAGGAAATGAAGAAGGCTTGGAGCTAATCTGAATTGGGACCTGGAGTAGATGTCATTACTGTCCTTAAGTGTTGTGTAAAGGGTGTTGGAATCATCGGTATACTGACAGTAGGGTTGTCTATCCAAGAACATGAGGTTTTTCTCAGAAAAGTGAGAAGTGTCTAGCAGTGGCTATGGCAAAGGAAGGATGAATGGCCTCATAGAAATTCATGAGGGTCAGCCCTGTACTGTGGGGAAGCATGTGGGCTCCTTGGCTGGGTGATGGCTTCCCTGTGCACCACAGGTGTTACTGGAAGGAGCTTCTTCAAGGATGGCTTTCTTTCCTGCTGCAGGTGGCAGAGCGAGCACTGTACTATTGGAACAACGAATATATCATGAGCCTGATCAGCGATAATGCAGCCAAAATCCTCCCCATCATGTTTCCAGCACTCTACAAGAACTCCAAGAGTCACTGGAACAAGTAGGTCTTCCCCTATGCTCTGACACTTGCTGGATTGTTTGACCTACTGGCAATCTTGGGGCATGCTGCTGCAGTGCAACAATGCATGGTGGCACCAGCTGCTGAGACAGGGGTTTGATGGTGGTATCAGTGTGTATCATGGGAAAAGGAGGTTTCCTGAACCCTCAGTTTTCTATCAGCACCCCAGGAAAACCAAGACTCTTGTGCCCAGTCGGTCAGTGTCCTATTAGGGGGACCCTTCTTTGAACAGTCCTGCTGGGTCAGTTCAACTGACTTATTCAGGGAAGCATGCCAATGGCATAAGAGAAATCACTCAGCAGGTCTTCTCTTTTATTTGATAATGTTCCCTGTTAATGGTGACTGCCAGTGCCTGGGAAGGACTTAGCCTGACACTTCATGGAATAACATTCCTTATTAACAGAAAATTGTGGCAGGTTAAGGTTTGAGGACTGCCAGCAAAAGTATCTGACTGCAAAAACATATTCAAAGCAATTCAGAGAAGCTCCAATTCCCAGTAAAAGTATCCAGTGTGCAGAATACGTTTCTTACCCACAGGGGAAGAAGATGGGTTCAGCCTGTTGACTGATCCCAGTAGTTACAATGGAGTCTTCCCTGACTTACTCCTATTCTCAGTGTACTTTTATACTCTTTTTTAAGTTTAGGTGGAGCTTGAAGGCCTGTTAATCATACATGCCTTTGTTACTGATTGGTGTAAAATTCTCTGGCTTTGCTCAGGGCTGTAGTCAGTAAAGCACAAGTGTGTGCCCCTGAGGGATAGTCACACTCTGGGGTGGTGACTTTGGGAAGGGGATGTGTGTTAATACAACTGTATTATAATGAACTGAGCTCATCTGAGGAGGGTGATTTCAGCACAAAAATGTGACTCAGCCACAGACACCTCCTATCTCCCGTGGCTGACAGGCCCTGTGCAGTTTATCAGCTGCAAAGCACCATCGAGATCCCCTCCCTGCCAGGACTTCAGCTTGGCCATGGTGTTTCCACTCTACCCTCCTTTCCATCCCGCTCAGGATGCTGTGGCTGCAGGTTGTGTCCATGGGGAATCCTGGAGCAGGCTTTGAGCACACCAACAGCGTTCCATCCAGGGAGTAGCAGCTGTATTTTACCCTGTAATTCCTGTACTGTTACAGCTTCTGTTAGGATATGACTGTAACTTCTCAGTGTCCTCTGATTTTGCCCCCAGCTATCTTTCCACAGCATGGCAAAGGGCCACAGCAGACCAGAGTGGCTTGCTTCTTCAGGGATTGAGGCACCTGCATTTACCAGCCTTGGGGCCATTGAGTCTGCATAGAGTTTGATACCTGCCTGTCACTAATGTTGTCAGTCTCTCAGAAATGTGCAGTAGATTTTCCATCTGAATTCTGCCTGCTCATTAACTAATGTCCCACCCTTATGTTCTCTGTGACCAGAGAACTTGGCTAATACAGTGCCTGACTCCTTGAATACAGGAAAAGCAGAGAAAGCAGAACTAACTGGGCAGCTGTCCATGTCAAATATTGTCCCCTGTGTCTGATTCCTAGATACTACTCTGTTTTATAGTTCTCTTATCAACTTCCTTACTTCTGATTTCTTCATTTAATTCTTTACCTAGTTAAGTCGAGTTTAATTAATTTGATTTAACACACTTCCTGTAATGAATTAGCTAAAAATTAATTCTAGGGAGGCTGGACAAGTCCAGAGCTCAGAAAAAGACTTTATGTTCCTGTCTGAAACCCTTCACCAGTTCTGCAGCAGCCAAGATTCATGATTCTGCTGTTCCTGTCTTTTCTGGTCAGCTTCCCAGTGGTATTGCAGAAGAAGTTCTGAAAGTGTTTTCCTCTTATTTCTCCTTGTCTTTGTTTGAACAGCAGCCACATCTTCTCAGGGCAGGTTGAGTACATCAGGTTCTCCTCTGTAGTTCACCTACTTGGTCAGATAGCCTGTTGAAGTCCAGCAGGGCTGGATCTCTCTTCCATATTCCATTTGCAGAGCTGGTAGAGACACAGAGCTTAATCTGCTGAATCTCATCTTTTGCCTCTGGGTCAGGTATTTCAGAGACAGCTTGAACAATTGTTTTCATTCCCTAGGAGAGTCTTTGTCCCATAGGGAGTTCACATACAGTGCAACCTATCCACAAATCACTGGCACAGAGCTGAATTTTCTTCTGTGGTATTCTCTGTGCTAGTTCCCATCTCTTCAGGGCTGCTGCCTGTCTGTGTTTTGGGCAGCTCAGTGGAAAAGTTCATGACCAAATACTGGAAGCCCAAAAAAGTCCTTGTGTATATGTGGTGTGAACAGTAGGAGGCACTAAAGCCCCCTTGAAAACAGCTCTGAACAGGCTCCTAGCATCCTTCATTTCCCACTTCTAGCTGCAAGAAATGAACACGTGAGTGTGTATTTTTGCACTTAGGAATCTGACTGCAGCAGGCATGTCCCAGGGTCTTCTTTCTTCTCCATCTCTTTCTCCCTGTTGTATAGCTCCTGCTGTGTTTGTGGAAGGGGTTTTGCCTTGGTAAGAGCTGGGATTGTGTGAGAATCTTTTGTCACATTACTGTAGAATGAGTTGCTGCTGCTGTTACCTCTTGTCTGTGCTGCTGGTGCCAGCTCAGGTGTAAGAACATTTCCACCATGACTTGTTCTCCTTTCCTTGTTCCTTTGCAGGACAATTCATGGGCTGATCTACAATGCACTGAAACTCTTCATGGAGATGAACCAAAAGCTTTTTGATGACTGCACACAGCAATACAAGGCAGAGAAGCAGAAGTGAGTAACGTTTCTGCCAAGTAACTCGAGCTCATCCTAAAGTCTCCTTGGGGTACAGTAACAGATGGTAGATGCCAGGAGGCAGAGGGGAAATGAAAAGGTGGTAAGTAATTCTGTCAGAAAGTAGGATTCCTTAGCCATAGCTACGAGCAGGGATGAGGTGTGCCCTGATAGAAACCCTTTTAGTCCTGCTGAAGCAGGTAGCCTAGAAAAGAGTGACAGAGTTTGCTGAGTCATGAGCAAATAGATTGCCACGTAGAGAATACTCAGCTTTGTTCTGCCTTGGAAATACCAGTTCATAAATATTGTAGTGATGTCAGTAGAATCGTATTGCTTTAGAAAGGCTTTTTTGAAGAGTTTTGCTGCACTGGGCATAATGCATCTTTCATGCCACAGGATGCTTTCAATTTTCCAGTGATAAAGATGGAATAATTCCTACAGTGTCAAAGAGCGAATGGTGGGGATAAAAATCTGAGCTCAGCAAGTACCTGTGCCATGATGCTGTAAAGAGGAAAGAACTCCACTTTTTCTGCTGCCTTGTGCTGATTTTGATGCTTCTATGGCTTGCCTTGGTGAGCTGAGTCAGTCCAGTAAGCTAGAAGGAATTTTTTCTTTTATTTTTATTTTTTTTTATTTTAATTTTCTGCTGACTTAGTGACATAAAATAGTAAAATAGTGCTCCTCATTCCTGGATGAGCCAGGGCTGCTGGTGGGGAGAGCAGAGATAAATTTTCCTGAGAGTGTGGAGCTCTGGGGTACATTCTGTTGCTTTGTGAAATAGGAATAAATAACTCAAAAATAAGTAATAAGTTGATATATCCGACCTTCAGATGGGTAACCTGCTTATGAAGAAATTAAGGCTTTTTTTAGGATCTAAAATGGGAGCAAGCAAGTTTTCTTTTTTTCCCCATTCTAGGGCGTTTGTGAAGCCCACAAATATCTTCACATATATTTTAAGTCACAGTGACAGTACATTTCCTACAAGATCTACCTAGTGTTTCCATCAGTTTTCTCTCCCTGTTTAGCTGCTGACATGCTGAAGGTGACTGTTCCCAGCACTGGTGTGTGACTGATGGAGAATCGTTCTGAAAAAGCTGACAGAACAGCTCAGTGCTGTCAATAAAAGGATTGGTAGTGCTGCAGTTTTCTGCTCATGTGAAGATGATTTTTTTTTTTTTTTTGTCTAGTGCCTCTGTGCATAATTAGGCTTCAGAAAACCTCATGCTGTGAACTAGAAAACAGCAGGTGTGGGAGGGATTGCATGTGCAAATGAACTCAGTAAAATAGGAAATGGGGAAAAGAAGAGAGGTTGTATGTTCACTGTTAGGCTGCAAGCAGATGTTGTCTGATTATGGCTTAGCTGCATTTTTAATTAGTTAATATGCCTATAAGTGACATGCCAGCTCAGGCCTGTCACTCTTGCACCCCTAGCTGTGCAGCCACAGCCAGGGTGGTCATGAGGGACAAACTCTTCAGGGACATTTGGCAAGGCTGTCTCTGCTGTTCAGTTCAAATGGGCTGACTGCACCTTTCTAATCTCCCCAGACACCTTGAAACTGTTTGGATTATCAGGATCCTGTAGAAAACCAGTGAGGAAGTTTGGGTAGATAGTGTCTTGTCCTGAATGGGTTATTTGTTTGGGGTGTTTTGGGGTTGGTTTGTTGGAGGTGTTTTTGTGACTCTGTGTTGTCTGGTGGAGTAATCTGCTGCTTGAAACCTTGGCAGCTTCATTCTCATTCTAGGCCCACATGACTTTCAAGAGTGTGATGTCATTACAGAGTAGAAGAACTTCCTTAAGATGGATAGATAGAGAAACCAGTAACTGGGATGAAAATCATGTAGTTAATAGAAATAAAGCAGAGATTTTAGTGCAGATGTTTAAAATCTAGAAGAGAATAACAAGGGGTCGTGGATGCTCACCTCTGTTTGCAGTGAATATTCACTGTCCTGGGATTTATAAGTGGCTCTGCTGAATGGTCACTTCAAATGTGTGCCAAAATCTGTGTCAAGTTCAAGAGCTGTGCCTGGGCTGTTCGGACAGATCTCTGGTGTGTTTCGGTTAGACAGAGAAGGAACAATAGGCAGTGGAACCCCAGTTCTATTGGAAATTATAGTTTGTCCCTCTGCATCTGGGGGGCACCAGGAAAATGTGTCTTTGAAATCCAGACTGGTGTCATGGCATTACCCCAGAAACCAGACACTCTGCTCTACTCCTGGCAGCACAAAGCCAGGGCAAAAGTACCTGTGTGGCCCACTGTTGCCACCCTGGGCTCTAAGGTGAGTGAGGAGCATGCCTGCCTACCCTCTGCTAGTCATAGTGTGTGTCCCCTCTTCTTGCTTCATCTCACCTGTAGATTTAGTATTAGGTAGAATTAGGGGTCTTTGAATGACAGAGCAGCTCTTCCCCTTGTCTGCACTTCTCTGCTGTCTCTTGCTTTTATCAACCTGTGAATGAAAGCTGCACGTTCCCCAGGAGTTCACACTTGCTCTCACTCTTTCTCTGCAGGGGAAGGTTCAGGATGAAGGAACGAGAAGAAATGTGGCAGAAAATAGAGGAGCTGGCTCGGCTGAATCCCCAGGTGAGTGACAACAGGACCTAGGATAAATGAGGCAAGAATGTGTTGGGGGTCTTGATGCTGCTTCCTCAGCCCACGAGACCAGGTTTTAGCATCTGATCTCAGTCCTGTGGACACTGCTGCAGCAGTGGTCTGTCTCTCCCAAAAACAGTGTCCTGGGAATGCTGGCAGTGTTTTACCAGGCTGTCCCTCTCTAGCACTGACCCCTAAGGACTGCCTTATAGA
The DNA here is from genome assembly GCF_971803275.1 of Cyanistes caeruleus. Classification (NCBI taxonomy): domain Eukaryota; kingdom Metazoa; phylum Chordata; class Aves; order Passeriformes; family Paridae; genus Cyanistes; species Cyanistes caeruleus. The sequence goes on from NC_141702.1 coordinate 109,860,365, forward strand.
GAGCATGTGTGTGTTTATGTACCACACACACATGCAGCGTGCTGTGAGTCAGAGGGCACAGGGGAGGAGAGAATACTCTTCCCTGCCTGTGTCCCTAGCGCTGCCTTTCCAGGGGTCAGAGAAGGCAGCTGGAGGAACTATGCCGTGCTGTGTTAGCATGCTGGGGGAGAAGGTGTGGTTTTGGATGGAGTGCTGACTCTCCAGCTGTCTGTGTTGTCTGCAGTACCCCATGTATTATGCACCTCTACCCTTGCCTTCTGTGTGCTGTATGGAAACGGAGACCCCAACTGCAGAGGATATACAGCTGCTGAAGAAAACGGTGGAGACGGAGGCTGTGCAGGTGCGTAGGCGACTCGAGTACTTTCACAGTTGCTCCCAGTCCAGCCAGGACATCAGCATAGCCAGAACTGGCTCTTTCCAAATGTTCTCAAGGTAAATTCCACTACTCTCACCCCTCATCATTAAGAGATCAACCTGTAGTCTGAAGAGTGGAGTTTATCTAACCTTCTGACTCTGGAAAAAGTGCCAGTGGGACTTTCTTGTGACCTTTTGGTCTGTGGCTCTCAGCCTGTTGTGAAGCATGCTGCAGTGCTAGCCAGCACATCCTAGAGCTGGGGTCAGAGGCTGAAGGCATGAATGTGTTTGCTACTGATTGCTGACTCCCTTGATTTGTTTGTAGATGCTGAAAGACATTAAGAAGGACAAAGTTTTGCTGCGCCGGAAGTCTGAGCTTCCACAGGACGTCTACACTATAAAAGCCTTGGAGGCCCACAAGAGAGCAGAAGAGTTTCTCACCTCAAGCCAGGAGGCTCTCTGACGGGCTCAGGAGCTGGCCCAGGAAGCTCTGCCCCATCCCTTTCCTCCAGGGGTCATGGAAATGCACTCGGTTCTCATGTATAAGTAAGGAATGAACATGGTGAGCTGTGCCTGTCCTCCACTCCATCTGCATACCTCCAGGGTAGATCTGGTTTTATGTTATAACCTGTATCTCACCACTGTCCTGTCCTCCTGCTTTTTCTCCATCCTCCTGCTTTTCCACCTTGGCTGTGCAGGCATGAAGGGAGCCTGCCTGACATCTGCTTGTATCAGTCCAGGCAGGACTCACTTCACTGTGAGCTGTCACCTGATTCTTACTCTGCCAGGAAGCCAGAGCCTTGCTCGGGCTCTGTGTTGGGCAGAGCCTGCCATGCATGGCTCAGTGTGCTACTCCAAACTCCAAGTGCCCATCTCCGCCACACCTGCCCCCATGCTGCCTGTGCAGCTGCACCCTGCCAGAGGCCAGACTGAGCTTGGGGCAGAAGCAGAGCTTGTGAGGCTCTGCTGCCTCTCCAGCCTACCTTGGGGTGCAGCTCCACAGCTGAAGGGTCTTAATGTACAGCGGAGGAAATGTTTACTTCCACCTTTCTTTTGCTACAAGCCCCGTGTTCTGTTCCCCTGTCAGTGGAGTGGGGGTTCAGTGCTTTGCCACCCCCAGTTAAGCTGGGTGCAAGCACTACATACTATTGCAGTCCTCCCTTTAGAGCATCCTTAGAAGCTCTCTTGTGAGAAAGTGAATTCCTTCTGCTGTTTGTGTTGGTCCGTGCTGACTCATCTCCTTCCCGATGTCTCGGGTTAATTGTGGGCCCAGAACTAACTTCCCGCTTTGTAGCAGGTATCAGCCACTGACTTCTACTTTCTTCCTCTACCTGCTCAATTAAAATACTCCTGCAGCTCTCCCTTTGTCTCTGTATCCCATCCTTAGCTCTTCAGGGCCAGGGTTTCTAGGAAGCTTGTGCTGCTAGTCATTTCCGCAAGCTAGTGGAAGCAATGGATACACCTCATGGGGTGTGGCTGAGTTTGAGTGTTCAGTTGTCGCCTCATTATCAATGGCTAAGCACTACTGCTGAATCGCTTCGGTGGGTGCTCTGAGCAAAATTCACCTGTCCTGTTATGTTGGCATCTGCTGTGGCTGGAGACCCTTGTTAGTTATCACATGGTGCATCAGGGACTCCTGCTAACTTAAGCATTTAGAAACACTTGCTGATAGCCCAGGGGCTTGCGCAGCACTTGGGTGCTACTGTGATCCAGCTTTCACCCCTGTTGTTTGTGGTGCAGATTTAGTGCCAGGCCAAGGTGCCACCTCAGAGGCTGGTTTGTCACAGAGAGGGAGTCTCTGTTTCTTACCTGCTGCACCTGCTTTCTTGGCACGTAAGCTTAAGTGGGTTTGCAGTAGTGCAGGGAGCCTGTGGGGTTGGTGCTAGCCTGATACTGCTTTGCAACGGCACGGGATGTTGTAGAAGGTTCTGGTGTATCTGCTTGTCCTCACCAGTAAACCATTCCCAAGTCAGAGGATCATCCCCTCTAATCTTACTGCTGGTGTGCAGCACATCTTTACTCCAATCCCAGCGAGGCTGTTTTGACCTGTGTATCCTGCATCCCTGCCCCGTGTAGCTCTCTCCGGGCTCAGCCCTCACCAGGAATGCCACCATCTCTTGGGAGGAGCTGGCAGGTGCATGTGTGAGATCCCCCCCAGTCACGCAGGACCCCACCTCCCTTCCGCCTCACGCAACGGGCCAGTTCGTCAGGAGACTTCAGAAACACCTCAGGGAGGTTATTGCTTATTTTGAACATTAGTCTGAGCTCATGATCAGCTGCCAATCAATTACCTCACGTCTGGCACAGCATGTGGACGTGCACCGGGTGGTGCTGATGGTGCCGGAGCAGCACAGCGGAAATGAGGGCTGCCAGGCTCGGGCTGGGCAGGAGGCTCCTTCCTGTTTCAGCACAGGCTCTCCAACTGGCTGCTTAGCATTGCGCTGTAAGCCAAGACCTCATTTTTAGATTGCTACAGCATGGTGTGCCCTCACTTGAGCCTGCTTGCTGCTGGGCAGTGGCTGCCTTTCCCCGCTGTGGGCTGCTCTGCCTGCAGAGGGAACAGAATCTTGTGGTGTGCAGACTGGCACTGTCCTGTAGATGATCTGTCTCTGCTGGCAGTCCCCGACCCTGGCCAGAGGAATGCTGCTGGGGTTGTGCCACGTGCAGGGGCAGGATTGTAACACATCATGATTACGTGCTGTACAGCTTTGATGTTCCCATAGCTTTTTGTGTCTTGTTTTGGGTCAGGGACCTTAGGCTTAGTACCTTCACATCATCCTTCGTTTGCTGCCTATTCATTCCAGTGTCCTGGACACCTCAGAAGGGGACCATGTGAGACGGGGGGGAGTGTGCTCACCCTCTCACCACATGTACTGCTCATAGGCAGACCTGCATCTGCCACGCTACAGCTGCCCCCTCGCTCAATACTTGGTTTCTAGCATTAGTGCTGCTCATTTCTGCCTACGCCTTTCCCCACATCAGCCAAATGGACAGAACTGGAGCTGCCTCTTCCTCTTCACCTGGCTTGCTCCTCCCTAGGGAAAAAGCAAAACTACTGCATTCACACCCTGGACACAAGTATTAAGCTGCTTACAGTTCATATGTACATATGGTGTACTTTATTTTCAGTAGAGCATTACATAGTATGAAAGTGTTGGATTTTGTACAGATGTCCCTGTATGTACAGAACTAAATAAAACCAATCTCTTGGAATGACACATCTTGCTCCACCTGTGATATTCCAACACACAGACCCTATCCTGAGAGGAGGAGCCCTAGCCTGGAGTGACTTCTCTGGTACTGTCAGCATGGGGCCAAGTCCAGTGTTTGTCCTGAGGGAATCTGAGCAAAGCTGGCCAAGCCCCCATCGCCCCATATGCATCCAAGCATGGAAACCAATCTGCCTCCTCAGAGGTAAAAGAAGCCAACACAAGGTCATCACATTGACTTATGCAGCAGCCAGAACCAAGAAAAAGGAGTGGGAAGGAAAATCAGACAATGTCAGTGGGACAAATTGGAAGATTGATACTGGCAAGTCCTGTCAGCACCTGACTCAGAGGCAGTGGGTGCTTCCAGGGTGGAGGGAAGGGCTGGGGTTTGCAGCCCTTGTGCCGCAGCTCAGCCTCAATTCCACTGAGGCCGGGGGCCACCGAGGCTCTGCCGGGCCTGCAGCGTGCGCTGCACCACGTCCTTCCACTGTTCCTCTGAGATCTGGCTGGCCCAGGCCGGGATGCCCAGGGTGGGCAGCTTCACGCTGGCCATCGTCCTCTTTACCAGCTCCACATGCTCTGGGAACAGAGAGGCCGTGAGACCGCGGCGGAGCCCCGGGAGGCTCCTGCCGGAGAGGCGGTTACCTGCATCCATGGGGATGGAGCTGTGGCTGCTCTGAGCCGTGGCGCCTTCCGCTGCCTCCTCATTCTCCTCCTCGCTGTCCACCGGCGGGTCGGGCAGGTGCAGCCTCAGCATCTGCGGAGAAAGGCGGGCAGCGGGGGTCGGGACCGCAGGTGCCCCCGACCCCGGCCCGTCGGGAGGCGCTGGGCGGTACCTGCAGCCGCTCCTGCAGGCCGGGGCCCGCGTCGCCGAGGCCCTGCTCCGGTTCCTGGCTCAGCGGCTGATACAAGTACCCGCCGCCTTCCTCCTCTTCCTCCTCCTCCTCCTCCTCCTCCTCATCGCCGCTCCACCCCGCCGCGCCGTCAGGGCCCTCCGGCGGCCCGGGCTCCCGGGGACAGACGCGCTCGGGGCCCATGTTCAGCACCACCGCCATGCACCGGGCGCGGCGCCGAGGTGCTGCCGCCACCGCCTCCCGGAACCGCCGCGGCCACCGCGGGGCACTGTGGGTATTGTAGTCCCGAAGCGGGCCCCGGGCGCGGCGGGCGGTGCCGCCGGCACGCGCCGCCGGTGCCATCGAGTGTCGCCATCTCGGTCTGAGCCGGGGCTGGAGCAGCGCGCCGGAGCCGGGCCCGGCTGGGGCGGGAAACCCAGGGAGCCGCCCCCGAGGAGGGCCGGGGCCCGGCACCGCGGAAGGGCCTGTCGGGGCCGCGCCGCTCCGGCGCGGGGGGCGCCAGCGGACCCGGGCGGGGCCGCGCCGCACTACAAGTCCCAGGGAGCGGCGGGAGCTTCTGTCGGAGCGTGGCTGTCGGAGCTCCTTGTACGGGTACAGGTACGGGGCTGGGGCTGGGGCCGCAGGGGCGGGGGGAGGCGGCGGGGCCGTGCCGGGGCTGGGGGAGAGTGAGGCCGGGAGGCGCCGCCGAGCCCCTCCGTGAGGGCGGGGGGCGCGGGGCCGCCGCCCTGCCCGGGTGCTCTCGGCCGGGCCCGCGGGTGGCGGGTGGGGGCGCGGGGAGGCACAGAGGGGCTCGGGCGGGGAGGGGCGGCCAACGGTGCTGGAGCGTGTCCAGAGCCGGGCAAAGGAGCTGCTGAAGGGTCCAGAGAATAAGTCCTGTGAGGAGCGGCTGAGAGAGCTGGGGGTGTTCAGCCTGAAGAAAAGGAAGCTCAGGGGAGACCTCGCTCTCTACAACCGCCTGAAAGGAGATTGTTGCCAGGTTGGGGCCGGCCTCTTCTCCCAGGTAACAACTGACGGACAGGTCAGGAGGAAATGGCTTCAAGCTGCACCAGGGAAGGCTTAGGTTGGATATTAGGAAAAAATTCTTCACGAAAGGGTAGTCTGGCATTGGAACAAGCTGTCCAGGAAAATGGTCGAATCGCCATCCCTGAAAGTGTTAAAAAAAACCTGTAAATGTGGAACTTTCAGGACATGACTTATTGGTGAGACTGGCAGTGTGGGTTAATGGCTGGACTCAGTGATCTTGGTGATCTTCTCCATCCTTAAAGAATTCTGTGACCCCATACATCCCTGTCCTCCCCTGACAGGTTTGTGTCAGGGAGGCTGCCCTTCTGCCCTGGTGCCTTCTCTCTCCATCCCATGGGCTCATGTGGTTTCAAGCCATTTTTTCTCTCACCCAGTCATGGCTGTTTTGGGGCTGCATGCCTGGTCTTCCCCAGTCCCATGTGCCAGGCAGAGGGAAGGCTGGCACCTGTGAGCCTGCCTTGTGTGTGGCCAAGCCCAGCAGACCACTCTGCCTGGGGATCGGTGTCAGTGCAACAGAGGGGCAGAGGAACCAACTGATGTAGCCCTGTGTAAAGCAAGAAATGCCCCACTGGCTGTCAGCTTGGCTTTCCTGAGCCTGCTTTCCAACCCAAGGGCTGCGCTTGGCATGGCAGAAACAGCTTGACAGGCTGAGACGAATTCCTGATGGGGAAGTGGGGGTCAAGCAGTATCTCCAAACCTTAGGCACACTCCACAGAAAAGCTGGAGTTTGGGAAGCAAGGTGAAGAATAGAAGCCAGCTCAGTAGGTGCAGAATCTCAGCTTTAGGCAAAGTCAGCAGTGGGCAAAATATTTGGAAAATAAGGAGATGGTGAGGCTGGCTGTAGAGGTGGGGAGGGCACTGGGATAAATTTGTGCCTGAGCAGTGTGGTCTGTTTATTCTCATGGCTAACATGAGCTTCCAGAGTAGGCTCAGCTCACGAGCTCAAGGGCTGTTCTAGCACCGTCTAGTTCACCAGGGCTGGAATTGCATTGTGAGTGTCCAAGCTGTTGAATGTGCAAGCTTGCAGTTTCACGCTGCCTTAGCACAAATGCTCCAAGCATTAGATAAATGTCAAGCACAAGTGAAGAAAGCGGGTTGTTCTCATGTTATCTCTAACAGTATGTTGGATGTGCTTTAAATAGAACTGTCTATATGGACTGCTGTGAACTGGTTGGGTTATTTTAAGGGTTACTAAACCTTGTGGCTGGTGTCTTTTGGGAGACGGGACTGAGGCAGCCACACGGTAGGATTTGCTCTCTGGAGCAGCTTTGCAGGGTAGGCTGCGCTTCTTGGGGTGCTGCTGTAATTCTGGGGATGACAGAACGAGTCCTTGAAAATCCAGGTCACTTGCTGCTATGTTTCTCCCCCTTGCTTTGGGAATTGGATGCAGCAAGGCTAATCTGAGCAGCTTTTAGAAATGGCACTAGGTTTCCTTCTGTGTGCATAGAGGAGTGAGAGAGCCCAGTGGGCTCCCTTTGAGCAAAGAAGTGGATCCAAGGATAGACAGGTTTGTTTTAAGATTATCACCTGGCTACTGTACTTGGAGATGCTCAGTAGCTTTCTATCTTGAATATAGAATTGAATTGAATATCTTCAATACTTCTTGAATGAAGTATTTTCATAACTAAATGTAGAGACTGAAAATAGTAAGCCCAAAGCCAACAGAACCAACGGTGAAAACTCTGACTAAAACCTATTACTGGTTTTCTGTTGTTGTTTTGGGGATCTTTTCCTATCTGTGCCACAGTGCTCAAGTCACCACAACAGTTTTGGAAGATATGCTAGTGAGAGATTGAGTGATATTTTGGTTGATCTCAGAAGTCCACATGCTGTGTTGTTAGGCTCTTGTTAGGTGTAAACTGGAGCAGTTGGGATGAAGGTTGTTCAAGGCATTAAGTGTACCTTCAGGCAATAGCACAACCAGAGATATAAGAGTACTGTCTGTAGGTGCTGTCTTCAAAGGATGCAGAGCTGAATTAAATCTGATTGTTCCCTGGTTTAGCAGTGAAATGCTCCAGGTGCTTTGTGGCAGAGGAACAACTCACTGCTGTGCTCACTTAATTTCCAGCATCATCAGGTACTTCACCAGTAAGTGAAGCATATCCTGATTTTTAGAAATGTACTTATTCCTGGCATTCCTGGTTAATGACAAGACCTACCAAGGTTTCAGACTTTCTCTGCATCCTCTGTGCTTTCCTCTATTTCTGTATAGATCATGGCAGAGTTAGGAAATGGGGAGTTGTGAACATTGCATGGTTGGAAGCAAGAGATCTGTTAGTTTTTGGAGAGTGGAAGTGAGGAGCTAACATGAGTCAGTGGAAGCAAGCGGTGGCTTGAACTGATGTCCTAAATGAGAAACCACAGAATGTATTTTGCATAATCTAATGTTGTACAGTTGGGGGAAATTGTTAGTAAATTGTTTATCAATTTTGCTGTTTCTCTCTCTCTCCTTGGCTGTGTCCTCTGTGATCTTTAAAGAAATCTAAGTTGTAGCTTAATGTCAAGTGCACTTCTCCTACTAAGAAATCCTTATAGGAATGAGATTGAGAAGTTTTTACTTATGTCCTCATTTATATCATATAAATTATCTTTGGAAATCAAACTTTAAATGGAATTTAACAGTGTCCATTGTTGTAGGACAGAAAATAAAGTTTTTTCTCAAAATATGTGTCTTAACTCCTATTTGTAGATAGTGCACAGAGGGGGCTTGGAGAAGGAAAATGCTTTGGGACAGAAGATTGGTCTAAGGAAACAATTGTAAATAAGGCAGGAGTGGAGAATCTGGAGCTGGGCACAGAAAGCATGGGGTAGAGTGCAGAAGGCATCTTCAGGAGCCAGGGCTGTGCACGGAGGAGGGGAGGCCAGGCCTGTGTGTGGCTGAAAATGGGCAAACAGATGCCTGGTGATGGCAGGAAGATGTGGTAGTTACAGGGTAGGGATGTGGCCAGTGGCAGAAGAGGAACATGGGAGTTTGCATGGATGCTTCTATTACAGTGTAGAGAAGAGCACTTGGGTTTGGAAAAGCCTTGACAGCTTGTTAAACCCTGTGTTTTCCCATGGCCTTGTAAAGATTACTTCACACTTCTGGTCATTCTCTCTTCACTTCATGAAGTGCTCATGTGAGTGTTTGTTTTTCTTGGCTCTGAGGAGGGGCAGAGGAGGCTGTGCTGGCAGAGCTCTGTGTTTGCTCTAAAGGGGTATCCCTGGACAGAGCCAAGGTTAAGCACAGCCAGCTTCCATCCCATTGCCCTCACCACTACTCCAGACCCACCAGTCACCTGGAAAGCAATCATTTGGGGAAAAACTTACCCAGTAATTGTAGGAAGCAGCATTTCAGCATTGTTGCTTCCACCTCAGCATCTTTCTTGCAGTGCCAGGGATTGGGCCTGGAGCTGCTGTTTCTCAGTGGACCAGATTAACCTCTTGGGATGAGCTGCCTTCTGACTGGAATAGCAGAGCTGCTGTGGCAGGGTAGCCAGCTCCTGTGGCAGTGACAGGACCAGCATCCTTGCACCTGGCTCAAGAGAAGTCCCAAGGATGAGGAAGAGTTTTCTGACAAAAAAGGCAGGGGCCTTGTTACAATGCCTGCCTGTCATGCCAAGCAGCTGTGCTCCCTTACCTTAGTGGGAACCAAGCAGAGGGCTTGGAAGTATGATTCATCCTCTTGGTCCTCCTGGATTGGGCTCAGTCTGAAAGGTGTTGAAAATACTGATGCTGGTGATGAAGACCAGTTAAGCTCCTTAAGGAGTCTTTTACAGAATCACTTAAACAAGAAGAGATTATGAGGAAAACATTGGTTAGATTTTTCAGGAATAACTTGTGACTGAGGCAGGAAACAGATTTAGATATGTGAAGCCTTCAAAATAGCTTGGAGGGTGACTTTGGTGGGTTCCATGGAAACTCATCTGTTATGTAGCTTTGCAGAGGACTTATACAAGCGTGCTGCCTGGCTTAAAAAAAGAGAAATAAAGTTGCTTAAGGAAAAAAATCAAACCTGCTAGATCTGAAGTTGAAGCATGGCATGTAGAAAATGGGGGCTGTTCCTGGGCCCTTCTGGAGCACCCCTGCTGGAGCAAAACTTGCTGTGACTTTCTGGGTTACTGACTGCAGTTTAGGTGAGGGTGATTGCTGCAGGAACAGGCAGGTTTGTAGGAGAGACTCCTGGTATAATAAAGCTGCAGGATGGTCTCTGTTTGGGCTTTGCACGTATCCTGCTACTGTAATAGTACATGCACAGAGCATGAAAACAACTCAAAAAAGAAATAGCTTTAAAAAGAAGCTACTGAAATTTTGATGACATTTGGGAGTTCTGGAATGAGGTGAGTGATTACTGAATAGTTTTGAACTGTCTGTGGAGTCAGTAGATGAAGCTGGAAGCCTGAGCTCTGCTTCATGCCAGGAGCTCCCTGTTGATGGCATCTCTTATTCTTCCCACAGGAGGGGATAAAATGTGAGTGTGTGGGTGGGTGGGCGCTGGGGTGGTCAGGCTACTGATGGGCCTCCTTGTGAGCAGTGATTCCACTTGACTGAGGGGTTGGCGCTGGCTAACTGGAGCAGAGCAGCATGGCACTGCCCCTCTTGCTGCCCTCCAGCTACTTCAGAAACCTGAAACAGGAGGGAAGTCCTCCTTGCCAAAACTCACTACTTTCCAAAATTAAATGGGGCAGATTGTAGGAATTTTATGCATTGGAATTTAGTCCTTGTTCAAAGGCATTCCCAAATTTCTTTGGATTCTGAAAAGGCTAAAATTGGTTGTGGGATAGGAGCATGCTGGCTGAATCTTTCAGTAATCTAGAACCAAGAAATAAAAGAAGACAACTTTATTTTGCTGTCTGAAACACTGACATCTCTTCTAAAGGCTGTTTTTCAGCTGGGAGAAAACTGTTAAAATCAAAGTGACCCGCTGTTTCAGAAGCACCTGGGCATGACTCTGCTCTAGATTCTTAGACTGAATAATATCTGTAAGAATCATCTGTGGTGACTTCTCTAAGATATGATCTAAGCCATCTGTTTGAGGAATGAAAGCTATCGGTTGCTTAACAAGATATGATGCTACAGAATTTTCATAGTTATGCCTGGATTTGCTGTGGGAGCAGAAGCCTTTTTTGAGTATTAGCAAAGAGCTTTCTACCTAGATTAGGGGTTTTCTGCTCTCTCGTATCTAATTAGATTGAACCTTAGTGCTCAAATCAATGAGTCCAAATGCTAATGTCATTACCCACCCCCATAATGGGAAGTTGGTTGCTTTATACAGGGGTGGTTCTTTGGAGGTTTTTTGTCAGGTGTTTTGTTTTCATATTTTCCTCTGCTGTTTCTCAGAACCGATCCATAGAGCACACTCTTCCCTCTGGGTCTGTTCTTTTCACCTTCACCGTTGTCTCTCGCTGTGCGTTTTCATTCATGCAGACAAATGGCTGTGACATGTACATGATGTGTGCATGACCAGGCCGAAGGTGTTTGGCTGGGGCTGCCTGTGCAGCCACCCTGAGGGGTTTTGTATGCAAGGGCATCTCTGTTTGCTCCTCTCAGCCCTGCTCTGTGTCCCCTTCCCAAGAGGAGTATTTCCAATTGGGAGGCAGGTGAGTGAGGATACATTAAGGTAATCTTTGTAGCAGGCATTCAAGGAAGGTAGGAAGACCTGCAGGATGGATCTCATTATTTTGTCATTATGTCTGTGTTGCAGAGCCAGGTGACATTGTGGTGGCCTTGGAAGCATGTAGCTGTGGCACTGGGGGCCCTGAAGACCGCCTGGCTTGCAGGGAGGAATGCTACGGTGGGCAGTGCACTTGGAAGGTGGGCCACGGAGGGTGAACCACGCGGCCGTGGCTGTCGGGCACAAGGTCTATTCCTTTGGTGGGTACTGCTCCGGAGAGGACTATGAGACCCTGCGGCAGATCGATGTCCACGTTTTCAATGCAGGTAAATGTGTCCTTGTGGGGCACAAAGGACTTGGCTTGCTGGACTCAGTTGTTGCCTTTCTTGCCTGCTGCTGCCTGACATGTTATACCCTGTAACGTGCTGTCTGATTCTTAATTTCCAGAAAAAGTTATCAGAGTAGGTAGGAGCCTTTCTTTGTGCAGCCTTGCATTTTCAGCATCAGGGGCAGGACACAGAGGGGCTGTAGTTCATCTGACTGCTAGGATAAGCACTCACTGAAGTAGTCACATAGCCAATGGCTTGGTTTGTCCTTGTTCTCTGCGAACACAGACTCAGACAGGTGCAAAGAGGTGATATCGAGTTGGCTCAGGTCTCCCCTCCAGTTTGCAGTATGCTCAGCTGCCCATAGTATAGGAGAAGGGTACAAGCCAGTGCACTCAGTTAAGATTCCAGGTGTAGATATCTGAGCTGTTTCCCTATGGGGGCAGCTGATAACTGATGCCAGCATCATGGAGTCAGCAGGGGCATGTGGCTAGGAGGGAGGCATTTCCATTTTGGTAACGGCTATCATGCAGATTCACAACATAGCTTAGAAAAGCATCTGCAACTAGAGCCATTTGTGTAGGGTAGCCAGTACCTGTCATGAGGCTGAGTTGGAGCCATGCTGTGCTGGCAGAGGCTGTATTTCTTGATTGAGTGCTCCTTGAACTGAAGAGGTTACTGAGCTGGTCCATGAAGTATTTCCCTGTAATTAAGCAGGTGATTAAAAACTGCACGGGACGCTTGGGTGGCTCCAGTTAACAGAGCCAAGAATGGCGAATCAGTGACCAGTTTTGGACAGTGTGCTGAATGCTTTTCTGACACCCACATGTAGACAGACCTAGTTTGTCTGTAAGATGCAATGAATTCACTCCTTTAGGATTGATGTGCAGCAGGGATGAAAGCATTGGTTACAGGGGGCTGCCAAGGTGACCTGCTCACAGTGTAGAGAGGGTATAGCCCAGGATCCTGTGAACAGTGACATTCACCTCTGTCCAGAGGGACTGGGCTTTCACACTCAACACTGCTGAATGCTGTAGAACGTGCCAAGTAGAGCACCACTCTTCTGGGGAAGCATAATGACTGTGCCCAATGGAATGCTCTTGTGTTGTCTTTCCTTCTTACCACTCCCAAATACTAAAGTGTCAGAATGCTGCAGCCACCACGTGGGAAGTGACAGTGGCTTCCCAAGCCCTTGCTCAGCTAGCATTGTCAGGTGGCAGTGCTAAAGCCAAGATACCAGATTTTGAATTATCTCTTGTCAGTCTTCCAAAGATGAAGACTGTGTTTTAGGTAGGAAGCATCCAGTCTAGCTTGACTTCAGCATTGGATGTGCTTCCTCAATAACCTTTCTGCCTGTGGGGTAGATACCTTTTGAGATGCCTGACTTTTCCCTCTCCCTATGTTAGTATTTCAGAGGAACTGCAGACTGTTTTCTGCTATATTTTGTATCAGCTCCACGTAGAAAACAAACCTGGAGGCTGTATGTAGCAGAGGGAGGGTGACTGGTCCTGTTACGTAATGGCTGTGTAACACTTGCTGTGGCTCTTGCACTGTCATTAAACCCTGTAATACCTGTTGACTGTTCTGGCTGCTGCTGGACATGACACACAGGAAGGAGAACCTGTAATCACAAGGAACTCCTATTCAAAATGCAAGGTTAGCAGGGAAAACTTGAGTATAGATGTGTAAAGGAGACAGACGGCCACCTCATCTATAGCTTGAAAAACCAAAACAAAAGCAAACAAACCCTGTTCCTACAAGTCTGCTGGGTTGCTTTACTTTAACTGTGCTTCTGCAAGTCCAAGTGATGCCTTCAGGTGTTCCCTTGCATAATACTGCAGTGAGTTATTTCTGTGCTGCCCATTCTTCCAGCTTTGAGTATCTTCAGCAATCTCCCTAGCTTGAAGTCATGTCCGCATTCATGGTCACCTCTGTACTTTTTCATTTTTCTTTCCCTATTTGTTTGTATGTGTGCCATATCTTCACTCACGGTCTAGGATGAGCCAGAGTGGAAACCTTTTCAGTGAACTGTTGCAGAACAGAGCCTGTTTATGTCCTCTGGGCCTCCAGAGGACTTCCTTCTGTATTTCTTAACTGTCTACTAGTCAGGGTCAGACACAGGTTTCTCTTGTTTACTCGATTGCTTCTGCACCTTGTCACGGGGTAAAAAGCACCATACTGGATGGGTTATGAACTGTGAGCAATTTAGCAGGCTTAGCATTTGACATGGGCTCAAACTTGTGTTTCCAGTGTCTCTGCGCTGGATCAAGTTGCCTCCAGTGTGGACAAACAGCCGAGACCACGTGAGGGAGGTGCCCTACATGAGGTATGGACACTCAGCAGTGCTCATCGACGACACCGTCTACATTTGGGGTGGTCGCAACGACACGGAGGGAGCCTGCAATGTGCTCTATGCTTTCGATGTCAGTAAGTTCCAGCTTCTCACTCTTCCTTGTCACAGCTTGATCAGACCTTCTCTCTACCCCTCACTCTGCTCCCCAACTTGTTTTCTTGTCCCTCAGTGACAGTCTGGAGGAAATGGTGTCACTGTCTGTTTCAGCAGTTTTAGAAGTGGAATATGGTGGCCACAGTGCTTAAATCTCTGTAAAAGCCTTTGGGCAGAGATTGCTGATCTTGTCTAATAATGAAAATGGTTTTAATTTTTCTCTCAGCCTTGCATGCTCTCTCGGAGAGTAACTACAGCTGAAGCGTTCTCTGTGTGTGACGTAGTATTTCTTAATTGTGGCTGAAGGTTGAAGCAAGAAGGGTCTGGGCTCTTGAGGATTGTGGCTCTTCTCCAGTGTGGTCCTTCTTTCTGAAGGCATGAAGGAGGGTGAGGAATAAAGCACAGGAGTAGTCTGGGACAGGATGCTAAAATCAGGGAAGACATGAATCAAGTTAGATAAACCTGAAAAAATAAACTCCTTGAGCCTTTTGGTTGGCTTCTCCATAGCACTGCTGGAGCACCTCTGGAGAAAAGGCACCATCAGGAACTGCATGGACACAAGTGTCAGGAAAGAAAAGGAGTGTATCTGGATTCTGGAGGCAAGTCCATCTAAATACTGGCCAGAAACTGTCTTGCTGGACTTGCAAGGAAACTGCTTGCTCTGGTGCTTGGTCAAGGGGGTCTGTTCTTTACCAGGAAATATCTTGCAGCTTGTGGCACAGGGTTTCCCCCTTCCTTCCCCTGGCACGTGCAGCTGAAAAGCCACCAGTAAACCTCTGCCTACACAGAGGCTGTGTAGTGGGAGCTGCCTAGTCTCGCTGGCAGCTCCAGTGCTTTAGCATTAAGTGAAAATTGACAGCAAGTCCTGCTCCAAACCCTCTGCAGCTGTCTGTACACACAGGCCTGCCATTCCTGGAAAGTAAGGCTGGCAGTCACAGTCCCACGTCTGTAGTGTAAGTTCCACTATAGGAGTCACATCAGGCTAAGTAAAGCCCTGTCTGAGTGCAGTTTTGTCCATGTGGAATGGAGCACATCACAAATTGAGGTCTTTTTCATCTCTAATTTAACATGTTGCTCTTGGGTGAGATGTTGCTGATGAGGTGTGACTGAGTTTGGAAGCAGCCCCAGGAAGAAAAGGAACTTGATAGCCCTGAGCTGTCCCACTGGAGGCTCCCCAGGGATTCTGCTGACCTTGCAAGACCCTTTGTGTGGTGCCAGATGGAGCATAGGTGGACAGTTGTGTCTGCAGCCAAGTTCAGAGAAGCCATCCTCATGCTTTGGCTCCAGTGCTACGACTCTGAAATAAGCACTGTTTTTGACAGCCAAGAGCTGTTAGGGAGGGTGGGGGAATGTCTCCTGCAGCCTTGAGGGCTTATCTGTGCCTCTCTGAGCTCTCGGGGCAGGTGCCTGTTTGCGCTTGGCAGTGAGTTGCTGGCTTGGCTCTGTGTTGCCCTGGCATGGAGAACAGCTCTGGCTGGATTTTAAGTCATCTTCTAAATCAAGCCAGCCCCTGGAGAGTGCAGGCTAAGGGGCTGAATCTGTCTGGTGCAGGCTCACAGGGAGCATTGTGAAGGGTGGAAAGTGAGGAAGAGGGGATGAGAATGTAACAAGTGGAGCAGATAAGATGGGGAGAGCTGCACTGCAGAGTTGGGTATATGCAAAACAGCTAGCATGGAGAGCTTGTGATTAAGTGATTTTTATCTGGGTTTGAGAGCTGTTTCTCCTCAGTCACTGAGCTCAGTTATTGGGCATCTCCATGCCATGAGGAGGTCAGTCGAGCCACTTAGCATTATTGCTTCATTGTAATAGTGCAAATGCAGCGTTGATAAGAAACTCCTAAGTACACTTTGCAAGAGATTTGGTAAAAGTAACATTGTTTAAGCCGTGCTGTACTACTCACACTTAAAAATCTTTGCAGGTCTGGCAGTTGGTTGCCATGCCCAGAGGCTGAGACTTTTGTCACTGTGTCCCTCTACGGGGGCTCTGGCAGGTAGCCTTGTCCAAGTAAGCTTGCAGCCTCTCTGGCAGAGCAGGTGCTGTGTGAGAAAGCAGGAATGATTTTTGCCTTAGAAATTAAGAACAATAGTAATAGAACTATCCCACCCCAACTCCTACTGTGTTTTCTCAGCATTGCCTCTTGTTTTGTTTCAGACACGCACAAGTGGTTCACACCAAAGGTGTCTGGAATGGTCCCAGGGGCAAGAGATGGACACTCAGCTTGTGTCCTGGCAAAGAGCATGTTTATCTTTGGAGGCTATGAACAGCTGGTGAGTAGTCTCTGTAACTGTTAATTAGTGAGCCCTTGGGAAAGAGGGTGTTGATACCCAGGACGCTGATAGAGGCAGGACACAGGGGCATATTTATATTCCTAATCACTGTCGTTTTGTAACTTAGCAAAGTTATGGCATTAGTACCCAGGTTATGCTAATTGTTTTGAGGAGAAGTTGGTTGGAAAAGCAAGTCCACAAAACTGTTGAATTTTTTTTAACTTTCACAAAACGTATTTACCACAAAGAGGTAAAAATATAATTTTTTTTATTTTTTTTTTCTGGCTCATTTCTCAGCCAAATGTAGATACATAAATACACAACATTTTAAAATAAGTATATATTGATTTACATTTATTTTAATTTGGCTCAGAAATGAGCCAGAAAAATCACTTTCTGCAGTTTTGCTGTAATGTTTTCTCCTAGTCTGGTGTATGTTCCCTGTAGTCACTATCTGCTCTGATATCTTGTTGATCCCTTTCAGCAAACACTTGGTTGCCTTCCCATTAAGAATACCTTGAGCCAAAGTTCATCCTGCAATAACTGTCAGTGTGCCTAATGCTCTTTTTAGCAAATCCTTATGATCTGATCTTAAGAAGGGGTAAATATAATTTCAGCCTATCACCAGGTTCTAGAAAAGATGTGCAAAGTCACATGTGTTTGTTTGGAAGAAAGCTGGGGCTCTGTTGCAGAATTCTCTGGGTTATTCCCTCTTTTTTGAGGATGATAGCAGGCCAAATCCATTATATTGATTACAGCAACAGGAGGGGTTCAGATGTGTCTTGTTTTTAACCAAGGCCAAATAAACCTCTGGCTGTCTTGCTGTTCTCTACCTTGCCTGGAAGAGCAGGAGTCCACATTGTTTGTGTGAATGAAATCTCTTTCAGGCAGCCAGCTGCAGATGGGTTTTGTGGGACTTCAGAACCTAGAGTGCATTTTCTCCTGGATGTTCAGCTTCCCAGAAGTAATCTTAGCTTCTGCATCTCGTTAGGCGGCCTTATCAGAGCCGGTTTGACTGTCCTGCTAATGCCTCTTTTTTCTACTGCTACATGGAAAGGATGCAGGCTCCTGCCATGAATGTATTGTGTGCAGGACAGCCTTTGGGGGAGGAACTGAGCACTGAATAAGTGGGAAAGCTGCAAGAAGAAACAGAACACCTTTGGGAAGAAATGGGCTTTGCTTTCATCTTGTTAAGTGATAAGTGCTGCCTGAGCAAGCACCTTGTCTCTTAGGAAGTACTGACTCCAAAGGGATGCCCCAAGTCCGTAGGGCAGCATCCTTTCTGGGGCTGGATGTGACCAGGCTTCTCAGTCCCTTTGTGACCAAGCTGCTTGTCTGTCTTCCAGGCTGACTGCTTTTCAAATGATATCCATAAATTGGACACCACAAACATGATGTGGACCTTAATCTCTGCCAAGGTCAGTGTCTGTTTTTCACTCTGGTTTGTGGAGGAAGTTTTGCATCTGCTATTCTCTGGGGTAGCTGCCCACACTTGTCTCACAGCTTCTGGCTGATGTGGCTGTGATCTGCAGGATGGGAAGTTCTTCAGCAGAAGGCAGCCATCCAACTTCCCCATCAAGATGTGTTATTTCCCTGGGTAATCTGCACTCTTTCTTTTGTCTTTGTTTTTTACTCTGTCCTTCAGGGTACTCCAGCTCGCTGGAGAGACTTCCATTCAGCTACCATCATTGGAACAAAGATGTACGTGTTTGGTGGCAGAGCTGATCGTTTTGGGCCATTTCATTCCAACAACGAGATCTACTGTAACCGCATTAAAGTGTTTGACACAGAAACCAACTCGTGGCTGGACTCCCCTCCCACTCCCGTGCTCCCGGAGGGCCGGCGGAGCCATTCAGCCTGTGAGTGTGGGTCTGCTGAGGGTGGAGGATGGAAGGAAATTCCTGCCTGCCTCTGAAGGGGTGTCTGCTCTGCTGTGGGTTAGCAAGGGGTGCACAAAGCCCTGTTTCTGTGGAAAGCTGCTGCCCACCAAAAAGCCTTGCACACCACACTGCACATGAAGGTGATATAAGGAGAGGTGGACAGCCAATACCACATTGCTTTGTGTTTGATGTTGGGTCAGGGACCTGCTGGGCAGCCCTCTGACATCTGTGCTTACTCCCTACAGTCAGCTACAATGGGGAACTATATGTATTTGGTGGCTACAATGCACGTCTGAACAGACACTTCCATGACCTCTGGAAATTCAATCCAGGTATTTATCCTTTTAACTTGCTGCAGTGATAGTGCTCTGGGCCCTCAGGCATGTGAGTGCTCAGGGGAACATAGTGTCCAAGGAGTACTGCTTGGGGGGAGGAATGGCTCTTGCCAACTTGCTACTATGCCTGTTCCTCCTTGGGATGTTTCCAAATCTCAGTTAGAAAGTGGAAAATGAAGTATTACTGAAAGACATATTTCATTGGAAAACCTTTGTCTCGTTCTTAAATATGCAAAAGTACTGACAGAAGAGAAAATAGAAGGAAGCAATAGGGTTAGGGAAGGGGGAGACTGTAGTGGGGGAACCATTCAACCTGAGCTGCAGAATCACCATCTCTTGGTACCAGCTTAAACTGTGTGGTGGTTCTTCATCTGGTACCCTGAATATCAGTCAGCTGTGAGCTGGTTCTGGGTCCTCAGTCCTCAGGCACATTTCATTCTCTAGACTCATTTTGTTTGCTAATTGGTTTGCAGAGTAAAGTTACCTGAGAGCAGCCAACCTGCTGCTCCCCAAGCTGATTGTGAGCTGGTCTGAGAGCTCCTGCAGGTTTCAGTCCTGTGCATTGGCGCCCCCAAGCATCCTTGCCACAGAGAGCAGCAAGAACAAAGGCTGCTGTCTCCACCTGGTTCAGTTCCCTACGCCCTCCTCCCGCAGCCGAGCTGTCCCAGCAGCTGATGTACCTCTGCCAGGGTGTTCTGTGATCGCAGCCTGCCAGCAGATGGAGCTGGTTCCTGGGTCTCCCTCCTCCAAATCCCGACCGAGGCAGGTTCTGGGGAAGGGAGGCTGCCTGTCTGCTCCTGCGGCTCTGCCCAGTACAGCTCCCTCTGATGTCAGACCCACTGCCATGGCAGTCTGTGGTTTCTGGTGCTCAGGCAGAGCACCTTTTCACTTTGCAAGTGAAAGGTCTTGATGCGGCCCTGAGCAACCTGGTTTAGTGCAAGGTGTCCCTGCCCATGGGAGAGGGCTAGAACAAGATGGTCTTTAAGGTCTCTTCCAATCCAAACCATTCTATGATATGACCTGTAAATCCTGTCTCAGCAGGCAGAGCTCCAGGACTGTGACTGGCATCCAAGTGGCACTTCAGTAACAACCTCATAGAGGTGCATCATTCAGCCATTAGTGAGGAGGTCAAGGGGGAGGATGGATATTGGCTAGTTGGTGTCTGGGGAGTGGGCCTCTGCTTTTCCTGTGATCTGTTTCAATTCATAACCTGCTTATAGCTGGTGTTGGCCAGGCTCTTGTGACAAGCTAGTACACTCTTCTTCCCATTAGTTTCTCTTTCTTGGAGGAAGATTGAACCCAAGGGAAAAGGGCCATGTCCTCGCCGCCGGCAGTGCTGCTGCAGAGTGGGGGACAAAATCATCCTCTTTGGAGGTACCAGGTGAGTTATGTGAAGTGGCTCCTGGAGAGGCTTTGACACTCCCTTCAGCACAGTGTGTCTTCATGCTCTGACCCATGCTGTATCTGATGGACTTCAGAGGCACATGGCAAGTGTCAGTCTATCTGACAAGTGTTAATAGTCATGTACATCAGGGCTCCCCTGGAAAAAGGCCATGGAAGAGACTGAAGGTGTCATGTAAGCTGTAAAGCATCTGGTGACAAGCCATCTTGTACATGTAGAGACAGAAGGGTGTAACAGGCTGCTCAGGAGGGGCTGTACAGTGCTCAGGCTTTCTGGTGAAGAGGTCATGGGGATAAGAGAGGAGATCCTGCTGTCAGAAGGACATGTATCTCAGTCTGCTGTGCCAGAACAGACCTCAGACTGACTTATCTTCACCTGCATGCTTCCCTGCTTCTCCCACCAGAGCTTCTTTCTTCTGTTGGCAAGTGTGGGTTCTGCTGCCAAGCTGCAGTGGGATGTCAGCTCAGCTGGGAGCTGTTTGAGGAGCCTACACCCATGACAAGACAATGTTGCCTTCTGTGCCAATGTTCCTTAGCAACATTTCCATTCACATCAGGGACCTGGTGTTATGGATTTAGCTGTCAAACACTGGAAGTGATACTGTCAGGGTGCAGGGCAGCTGGATGTGGCCAAGAGCCTTAACAGCTGCTAGAAGAAAGGAAGTAGCCTATCACCAGGACACACTCTATGCTGTCTGGAGTGACAAATTGCAGCTCTGGAGCACAGTCCTGCTTTCCAGTATCTACCTTGCAGAGACATCTTAAATGCTTTCAGCTCTCCACATGGTTTGGAAAGCTTTGTGGCTCTCTCTGGGATCTTGACAGTGGCTTTTTGGGGATGCTTCTGAAGCCAGCTTGGCTGTCCAAGCAGGACAGGTTCTGCTGATGTCCTGACCATACCAGTATGTGATGGAGTGAAGGGCCTTCAGGTTCCAGGGGTTCAAGGAGCGTGTGCTTAGCTGTAGGATGTCCATGTGACTGTGAGGGAGTGCTCAGTGCAGGTGAGGTGTGCAGAGGTGCTGAGTTTATCCAGTCTCCTCAAAAGATACTGGGTGCTGCTCAATGCAGCAGAAGGCTTTATGGGAGTTTTGGGTGGTCCAGATGCTGTGCTGTGTGTAGATTTCTGTTACAGTAGCAGCTGAACTCTGATGTTAAGCCTTGGCACTCCTGGGAAATGCTAGCAAACCACAACAAATTTGACACCAGCTTTTTTGAGTTTGGTCTGCTCTTTCCAAGCAATGCAGCAGTGCCTTGTCTTCTCCACTGGACCACTTCAGAACTCAGCTTGTTTCTTAAGTCAAGCTCAACCCCAACAGAGGCACATTCATCAGCAGTAGTGTGGGCTCCGAAGAGCTGCTGGCAGCCAGGAATGCAGCCTGCTTGAACTGGAGGGAGGGTCTTGTGAGCTGGGGAAATGGGAGGTGGGGGTGGGCTGTGCTCGCTTCCTGTAGCAGTTATCAGGTGTATTCTGGAGCTGCCTGGCGAGATAAGAAGTTTTCCAGGAAGTCGTTGTAATGGAGAACTCCCAGTGGTCTGCCTCCTGACCTGTGCTCCCCTGGCTGGGAAGGGGGAGGGGTCACACAGCACGGGCTGTCCAGCAGGGATTCTCAGAGGATGAGCCAGGAGGCTCAGCTTTCTAGGGAGCAGCACTGGGGGATGGGCAGGCAAAATGCCTTTGCATCCTGTCTGCCCTTCCAGGATTCACACATCCTATAGACTGCTGAAGAGGCAGTTATGCAGGCTGCTTGCTCCTATGGCATCCAAAAGCTTTTTCTTTGGTAGTCCTGCCCAGGGCTTGGTCTTCTTGCCCCAGCTGTCATCCCTCACTGTGGCCAGGAGCAATCCATCACTTGCGTCCTGTTTAAGGGACCAGGAAACTTGGTGTTCCCATTAGCTGTGTCACAGCTGTGGCCCTGGTTTGGTTTCCTCCCAAGCCCACCAGCAATTCAGTGTGCAGATACCATCCACAAGGAAGAAGGCAGGGGAGAAGGAATGCTATAAAACCGTTTATCTGAAGAGATGCTGATCCAGATTTGGCTTGAGACTGTCTTCCGTGACAAGGCTTAGGAATCCTGGCTCTGGTGAGAGAATAAGGGCTGTCACTGAGTGCAGGGTGAGTTGTTTTGCATCTGGAATGAGCAGTTTTGCTGGGCACTGGTTGGCAAAGCTGTGCCCTGCACCCTTCTGCCTGGGAGTTGCAGGGGGTTGCCTGGTCTTGAACTCCAGGCTTATGCTGCTACTCGCCTTTTGCTGATTAACACCACAGATGTGGTGCCTGCTGGCTTTCCTTTGATAGATAAGGGATGGTCTAGGGTTTCCTGTGACGTGGATGTGAGATTAGATTGTGGTGTGGTAAGCACACGAGGTGGAGTTAAAGGGGCTCTTGCCTGTATCCGGGCAGATGGGCCCCATCAGCAACAGGTCTGCTCTGCCAGCAGTGAGCTGTGCTCTGCAGTTTGGCCTGGGGTTGTGGGGACCTAAGGGGGCAGGTACTTCCTCATGTCCCATGAGGTGTGAAGTTTAGTGGCTCCTAGGTGGGGAAACAAGTGACACTGGGGTGAGAAGTCACTGCATGAGGTCAGTCCCAGCTAAGAAGCGAGGGCACACTAAGTTGGTTTGTCATAGACCAAAGCAGGACTTAAAACACTTTCCCTTTCTTTCTAATTCTCCAAACAACCATCAGCCATGGGAGTGTTTTTCCCTGTTTTAGCATAGGCTGATCTCTCTGTGCAAGGAGATGTAGTGTCCAGTCTCTCAAGTGCTTTGGTTGTTCCACCAAGACCACAGTGGCAGGAAACCATAGGTGAGGCTGTCTGTTCCCTAGAAATGTCTGGTATTGTAATTCCTCATTAGCATTCCAGCATCAACATCAAATGGGACTATCAGCAAATCAGAACTGGTGTAAAATGACTGCTGCACTGCTCTAGTGCTCAGTTACAGTCTTCTGAAATGCCATCCCCATTTTGGCACAGCCACTCACTCCAGATGTGGCTGGAGTCCAAAGTGATTCCTGAGTCAGACTGCGGAATGTCTGTGCTTGCCCTGCCGTGCAGATGTTTTCTAGCTGCTTTATCTACACTCCTCTTACAGCATCTCAGTGGCCAAGCTGAAATAATTGCAGTAGATCTTAACTACATGAGAACAGGTGTGATGGACAGGTGAGGTGAGGGGGAGGTTCATGACTGGAATCATCATGGTCATCCATGAAGAAGGGGCAGATCCCCCATGCCCTGCAGAGGAAACAGTGTGGGTTTCTGCTCCCCAGCTCTGTGCAGCTCTGCCTACTCTGCAAGGAGCTGGGAAAGTGATGACTTTGGGTGCTGCTTGGGGAATCAGAGCGGCAGGAGGGATCACAGGGCCCCTGCATGGGACAGGCAGGCCAGGAACATTCCTGGACTTGCTCAGCCCTTGCTGAGCTGATGTGTAAGAATTTTGGCACTGTCTGACACTGTGCTTGGTTTCTGCAGCCCATCTCCGGAGGAGGGAATGGGTGATGAATTCGACCTGATGGATCACTCAGACCTCTACATCCTCGACTTCAGTACGTGAGCACTTCCTGCCCAGCCTGTACCTCTTGCCACAATCTGCCCTGTGAGCAGGCCCTGCTGTGAAGCACCCATGGTGCCTGGTGTCTGGAGCCAGACAGCTGTGTCTGACTAGTGTGCTTGGCTTAACACAGAGCAGCCAGAGGTGCAGCCCTGCTCTGTGCACTCCTGCATGTGGACCTCTTGTGGGAGCACAGAAACCACCCCAGCCTGTCCCTGGTGTGCTCTCTGCCTCGTCCCTCATACAAGGCTCTGCCCCGTTTCCTGTGGCGCTGACTGCATGATGCTGGAGCCTCTATGGTGTCCAGTCAAGGCCTGCTGTAGCTTAACTGCTTTCTTTTCACAGGCCCCAGTCTGAAGACACTGTGTAAGCTAGCAGTGATTCAGTACAGCCTGGACCAGTCCTGCCTTCCCCATGACATCAGGTATGGTGTGCCTTGCTGGGAGGTCACTTTGTGGGTGCTCCCTGACCTTCAGGTGCTCCAGCCCTGCTGAGAGCTGCCCAGGGCCCTTGGCACTGTGCACCTTTGAGGTGGGCTGGGCTGGAGACTATAGCTGAGGCTGACATGAAGCAAAGCTGCTCCAGCCCTGGGCACTGTGTTTGTGCTTTCTCTCAGTGTATCCTCTTGGTGTGTTACAGATGGGAGCTCTCAGCCATGACAACGAACAGCACCATCAGCCGCCCCATTGTCTCCAACCAGGGCTGAAGACAACTCGTCTGTCTACCACCCTGCCCTCACCCCTCCACATACTGACCTCTTGCTCCACTGCCTGCATGAATTTTTAGCCCTTTCAAGCAAGGAATGTGTGAGCTCGGTTTGTCTTGCCCTAGCTAGGCCTCCCTCTGCCCTTGTCATGCTTTGGGCAGCACAAGTGGACAGGCAGAGCTGGCCACTGGGGGAAAAACTGTCTGGCCCCAGCAGCACAGCTGTGACCCCTCTCCTTGCTGGTGGCTCTAGAGCTTCCTTCCCTTTGCCTGTGGAACTACAGCTGTGTTGTCCGGTGTCCAGCCACTTTCCAAGGGCCTGAATCAACTCTTACCACCAGCCACGGCCCTGGGGTTGATGTCAGGGTCAACCTGAACTGTTCCTGCATTGCCTCAAGAGAGCAGTAACCTCTACACCTGCTCCTGCCAGCACTGACAGCTTCCTGGCACTAAATGGCAGGCCCCAGCTCCAAGCTGAGCCCAGTGTGGGGGCCTGGGCCCAGCTGGACACTGCCCAGCTCCTATTGTAAAGCATCAACTGGGGGAAGTTTTATAAATGGTGAGGCAGACATGGTTTCTGTGTGTCCTGGCAGATGAACTGGGGGAGAAGAGGTGCAAGAGGGGAGTGACTGAACCAGGTGCTTTTCCCTGAAGCTGCAGGCCACTAGTGGTTTGTGGCAGCAGCTTGCAGTGGCTGATGTGAGCCACAGCCCTGCCTGGGACGGGGAAGGGAAGCTGGGCACTCCCAGCAGCACTGGCATGGGGTACTTGCCTTCTGCCCAGAGTTGTGCTGTCCTGCAAGAGGGCAGAAGGAAAATGGTGTGTGTCTCCTGGGCTGTGCTCCCTCAGGTAGGTGGATGCTCTGTAGCTTCCTGCTTCAGGGCTGGAGGTGGAGGGATGCCTGGGACAGCCTTCCTGGGTGGCACAGAGGGCTGTGCTCAAGCCCTTTCCCACCAACATCTGATGGCGTCTGATGTGAAGAGGAGTTCCAGCGGCAACTGCAGTGGGGCTAGTGCAGAGAAAGCTAGGGAAGCACTCAGGGTGTTTCCTGGGATGTAAAGTCACAGGGGCAGCCGAGATGGTGGTGGCTGCATGCCAGGAACCTGTGTGGCAGAGGGCCCAGGCTGTCTTCCCTGCCCTGAGGGCTGGCATAGAGCCAGGGTCAAGTGCTCATCCTGCAGCACAAGGTTACAGAGGTGCCTGGGCTCCTCAGCCTGCAGGAGAGGTGGCCAATGCAAAGACAATGGAGCAGTCTGGAGTGGTGTGAGAGCAGTGAAAACCCCATGGCAAGAGAACATAAGGCCCCACAATTGCAACAAGAGCTTGTTCTTCACACGCTGGCAGCACCTCACCATGATAGGTGATGAGCATCATTGACCTGGAGGGACTCAGGGTGTGCTGTGACAGCACATCTGGCTGAGGGGGAGCAGCCCCAGCCTAGGCTCATCCTTTGTGGTCCTTGGCACCTGCAGGTTACCCAAGAGGACTAAGGTGAATGTCTACCCTGTGTTGTCCAGCAGCTCCAACTCCCTCCATCAGCTGCCTCAGCCACAGGCAATCTCACAAGCTGCGAAATAAATGGTGGAGTTTTTTGGCCATGCACTGAAGCACCAAGCTTGCTCTCCTTGCAGGGTGCCAGGCACTAGGAAATGCCTCTTGAGCACCCAGAGTCCCCACGCTGGGTTATGTGGTACTGAGCACAGAGGCTCCTCAATCCTGTCCATGAATGGCTGTCACTGAGAGGAATCACAATCTCTGGGGCATCGAAGAGAGACAACAGGCCCTAGAAAGGCTCAGCACCCCAGGCCAGAGCTGCCTCTAGGAGAGCAAACCTTTATCAGGGAGAAGTCTTCTCTGGGAAGAAAAGAAGGGGCTCATCAGGGAGAGGGGTCACTGACACCCCACTTCTCTTCAAGGATTCTCTTTGGCTCAGGGGTGCTGTGGCTCTAACCTGCCTCTTCCAGGAACCTACTGCAGGCCTGGGCATGGGACACTGCTCACCACATTGGTCCACGTGCCTCCAGTGTATTTTCTTGGCTTATCAGCTCCTTCTCCCAGCACCCAGCTCAGTCATCAGTAATGCTGGAGAGCATCTCCCAGTCTGGCAGACTAGACACAGGATGTTCTGCAGGGCTGGCAGGAGCTGGGCAGATGTGTGCCCCACAGGGAGATATCTGCTGCCTTTGTCACTGCCCCCTCCTGAGCGGCAGGTTTGCTTTAAAGACCCTGGCTTCCTTTTATTACTTCCCCTCTCAAATTTCAGCTGGCTGCAAGGGCTATTTTTAGCAGCCTGCCTTCTAAAAATAGCCCTGAGCTGTTTGGAATTGCGTCACAAGAGGTAACTCTCTCAGTGAGTGGCTTGGCCTCTGCACCCCAGGAGGGTACAAAAGGAGGCCAGGAGCAGCAGGGTCAGCAGGTTCAGCCACAGCCAGAGGCGAAGGAGGCAGCGGTTCCCTGCCAGCTTCAGGCCATCCCAGCCCCGGCAGCATGACCATCTTCTGCAGCCACTGCCACCGGCCACTGCAGGCAGAGATGAGCTGCCTGCCCACGAGGGCCAAGCAGGCACCCAGTGCCTCCAGGCCGTTCAGGTGAGCTCCCTCCCGCCTCCTGCCCTCGCTCAGGGCTGCGATGGCCTCCCAGAACCCCGGGATTAGGTGTAGGGTCTGATGGCCCTTGTAAGGTGCTGGCAGCAGCCTGGGACAGCGGGACCGTCAGCCGGTGCATGGGGAGGAGGTGCAGGAATTTGGAGGGGCAGAGGTATTTTAGGTGGTTTAGGAGGAAAGGCATGCTGTACTGGGCTGGGGTGCACAGTTCGGCACTGGATGCAGTTTCCATCCTGGTGAGGGTTGGTGGGGAGGTTGTCATATGGGCTCCCCACCAAAGCACAGGTCATTGTCCAACCTGGCACCCAGCAGGAGAGGCAGCAGCCATACCAGCAGCGTGTGCCCTGGGTAGGCTTGAGCCCCTCTGCCTGTGCCCACAAGGTTTGCTCTCCTAGAGGCAGCAGCTGGCACGGGTGCTGAGTATCTCCACTCCATATCCCCCGAGCTCAGAATTTTTCCCACAGTTACAGGCAGGGAATGCCGTTCCTTTCCCTCCCTGGACACATGTCCCAGGTGGCTGGCTTTGCAGGTCAACCAAGAGTGCCTCCAAGGCTCGCCGAGACCAGATCAATGCGGAGCTGCAGGCACTGCGCTCCCTGCTGCCCATCTCTGCACAGGAGAAGGAGCGACTCTCCTACCTCCACACCATGGCCCTGGTGTGCCTCCGGCTGCGGGGGGCTCAGCTGTTCCCTCCAGGTACCGCAGCACTGCTGTACGCCACAGCCGCTTGGCTCTCTGTGGGGCACTGCCCCTGCCTCATCCTAGCTTCACCCTCACCCCCTGCAGGCTTGGCTCCTCCTGCGGGACCGGCCCTCGGCACAGAACTACTCTCCCTGCTCCCGGGGTTTCTGCTTGTGCTCTCAGCAGACAGCAAGCTGGTCTACATCTCAGAGAACGTGGCTCAGGTCCTGGGCCTCTCCGTGGTAAGGCCTGCTCACCGGGCATTTGCAGTCACTGTCACCATACCCATCCCGGTGCCTTTATTGCATGCACAGCACACTGCCCCAGCAGACGCTGGGCTGTGGTTCCAGCAGGCTGTGCACCCACGATGCCAGCCAGGGTCCACTGAGACAGACACAGTCTCTGAGGGCAGCCCCCTCTTTGTCAGGTGGAGCTGCTCGCCCAGGGGGACACGGTCTTTGACATCCTGGATGGGCGAGTGGGAGAGGATGTGCACAAGAAGCTCCTCCTTGCCCGGGAGGAGCCTGGCAGGGGTAAGGGAGGCCTCAGTTGGCATCACATTAATCTTGCTAGCCTGCTCTGCCCTTTGGCTGTGATTAGAGAGCCAGGGCCGGCTCCTGACCCACTCTGAACAGTATATTTTCCTGCAGAAGTTACTTTTGTCAGCGAGATGCGCACGTCCAAGGCCTTCCGGCTGCAACACGGGGGGAATCGGGTCGTGGCAGTGTGCGGGCGCTTTGTGGCTCTGTGCTGGCCACCCTCCCCCTCCACCACAGCCTTCCTGGCCCTCTGCACACCCGTTGTGCAGTCGCCCACAGATGGCGAAGCTGCTTCCCAGGACGACATATTCCAGAGCATGCATCTACTGGACATGACATTTATTGATGTCACGGAGAGGTGAGGGGTGCCTGCTTGTACCACAGCCCCAGCTTTACATCTCAGGCAGCAAGAATCATCTCCCTTCCCCAAGCCTATGCATGGGATGCAGGCTAGACACTGCATGAGCACTGAGACTCACAAACACCTCCCAAAGCTCTTCCCTCATTTACGACTTATTTCTGTACCTCTGTTGTTTCATTCTCCATCACGCAGCAGCTGCTCCTTGCTGACACTGTGCAGGCTCTGCACAGCTCTCAGTCCCCACTCCCCTTGTCTTCCCCAGTGTCACCTACCACCTCGGCTACCACAGGGAGGAGCTGGTCGGTCAGTCGTGGTACAGCCTCCTGCACCCTGAGGATGCTGACCTGGCAGCTGCCCAGCACAGGGCCGTGGGTGAGTGTCAGGCCCGGGAAGGTGCGTGCTGTCCCCCTCCTTCCATGGTCTGGTTAATGCCTGAAACGTGGCTACCCAGGAAGCAGCGAAAAAGCAAATTGAGCCCTCCCTGTTGTGACTCCTTGCTCCAAAAAAGACGAGGCAGGGAAGTGGTTACACACCCCATACACTGTGTATATGTAGTTTCCAAGCTGGGTGCGGGCATCGTACTTTGCCACAGTATACAGAAGAGGGACAAACCCACTTGAGTCCTACCTCTTTGGGAGGGCAGGACCGCTACGGACCTGATTCTGCTCTGGGTGGCTTCTGTCCCGCTTGGGCCAGACTAGTGACCGGCGGCAGAGCCCATCGGGGCAGCCTTCGGGCTATCCAGGCAGCCTGGGGCCGTGCCCTGCTGCCGGCTCACGCAGTCCCTTCCCCGCAGCGCTGGGGTCCGGGCCCGGGCCCGCAGCGGGGACAGCCGTGCTGCGAGTGCTGCGCAAGGACCGCGCCTGGAGCTGGCTGCGAGTGTGGGCGCGGCGGGACGGCGGCTGCATCACCTGCACCTGCCGCTGCCTCAGGTGAGCGGGGTCCCGGGCTGGGGCGGCGGCTGCATCACCTGCACCTGCCGCTCAGCCGGGGCCCCCAGGCTGAGCCTTACCCCGTGTCCGCCGCAGGGAGGAGGAGGCGGCCCACTTGCGCTCCCGGCAGCCCCGCGCCGCCGCCCCGCCGGCGGGCCGGGACCTCGGGCGGCTGGCCGAGCAGCTCCGCGCCCTGGCCGACAGCCTCTCGCCGCCCGCCGCGCCCCGCGGCTGGCCCCGTCCCGAAGAAGCCGAGGACGATGCCTCTGTCTGCGCTGCGAGTTCTCTGCTGCACCCTCCCCATTTCCTCCGGTTTCCTTTTGAACAGAAAATAGGATGCACCATTCCAAGTGCGCTCTCACAGGTGTCGAGTCTACAGAGATGCTGACATCCCTTGGTCTGCTGGCTGTACCTTTCCTAGTGCAGATGTGTGTAATCGCATCTCCTCTCAGCCTGCTGGTCACTGACCGCAGCTGCAGCTGACCCGGTGGGAGGCAATGGCAAACCCTCGCTTCATTCTCAGTGCTCGGATCAGAAACTTTTGTCTAGGCTGCGGTAACTCCAGCGTCAGGACGACTCAGTCCAGCAGCGCAGAGAGATCCAGATCGTGCACTTAAAACACTTATTGACTACTTAGTTTGATATCGCCAGGGCTTTTCTGTACGATTTTTTGCTAAAAAAAAAATAAAAAATAAAAATATATATATAAAAGAAAATGAAAATAAATAAACGCCGCTCTCCCACGTGACCGCCTGCGCGTGCCCGTTTCCGGTTCCGCCGGTGGCGCGCGGGCGGTTCCGGGGGCGCGGGGCCGGGTCCCGGGGGCGATGGGGCCGGGACGGGGACGAGGACGAGGACCAGGCGCCGCCGCCGCCACCGAGAGCGAGGAAGAAGCGGCCGCAGAGCAGCGGCTCGGGAGGCTGGAGCCGGCCGAGGAGGGCTCTGGTGACAGCGACGACAGCGACGACGGCGGGAGCGTGGCGGGGGCCGGCGGGAAAGGTGAGGGGGCCCGGCGCGATCGAGGTGTCGCGTTTGGTCCCAATGGCCAGATGGCTCGGTGCCACTCGTGTTCCAGGTCCCGCATCCCTCGCTCGCCTGCCCAGCTGAGCGGCTCAGGATCACCAGCGGGGTTTGCGCTGGAGCTGGGTCCGAGGTCCCTGAAACAAACGCGTGTAGGGGCCTCTGCTCCCCGGTCGCCTTCCCAGTGCGTGCAGCCACAGAACCGCAAAATGGTTTGGGTTGGAAGGGACATTAAAGATCACGCAGTTCCAGCCGCCTGCCGTGGGCCGGGACACAGCTCGCACTAGGCCAGGAAGGTGTCACACGTGTCGGGGAGAACTGCTCTGTGCCAGCTCAGATGTTCAGGAGCTCGGGAGGCCCTCATAGGACAGGAGAATGGAAGAAACAGGCAATTCGTGGCTGTGAGCATAGTGTGGGGTGAGATTTGGGAGGTGAGGGTTCTCATCCACAGCAGCAGACACGGTCTGGTTTCCTTGAACCATCCAAGTGAGAATGAAAACCTTACGAAAAATACAGCAGAAGCCGTACTGTGAGGGAGTGGACGTGGGTGTCAATGGCAGGGCACGACAGAGCATGTCACAGGTGTGAGGAGTCACTGGTTACCTTGTGAAAGGGTCTCCAGGGTGTGTCTGTGTGGGGCCCTGGGGGGGGCACAGCTCTAGAGGTGAGCTTTTGGCAGTGGGATTCAGGTGGGCGAGGTGCCCCACCATCTGTTGTAGGCATTTTGTTTTCCTCTGGTGAGGAAATGGTGAGCAAAGCTCAGAGAGAGGATCACCGACAGGCACTCTTTCCTTCCCACAGCTGGATGGGAGTGGAGACAGCAGTTTTGCTTTTGCCATCTGTCAGGGCACTCTGTGATCTTGTTTCTGGAGCAGAAGGAGTTATATTAGAGTCCAGCACTGATTTTGTCTCAGCAGGGAACAACTGGGCAGATATCAGGTATTTATTTAGGCCATCTGTTCTTGCATCCTGGATGCTCTGATGTGCTCTGCAGGTTGTATAGCTCCCTGCAGGTTCAGCTGAGGAAGGCATAAGGTGTCCATGTGTCACAGGAGTCTGTGGGAGGAGAGGAAACACGAGGAGGCTGTGCTTGAGAGCAGGAAATGCCCCTGTTATCAGCAGGTAACAGTAGCTTATCAAGAGGTGCAAAAAGAAGGAAACAATTCACAAAATAATGGACGAAGGGAAAAAATGGCAGGAGGGAAAATTAAATGCACTACAGAAGCAGAGAACAGGTAAGTTATATTCTAAGGGAAAAAAGGAATGAAAAAAATGGGGAAATTAAGTCCTCAGGAAAGAATGCAAGGAACAAGGAAAATAAGCTAATCCTGCCTTTTTAACCAGAAACTTTTCACACACACAGTTGCCAAATCGGCTGCCCAGCAGTGAATGGCTGCTGGAACCATTCACTTCTGCCCCCAAACAGACTTCCTTTTTTTATAGTGATGTCCAGTGATGTTTTTATCACTGTGAGTGGTTAATTCAATCTCCTACACATAGGCAGTAGGATGTATTTAGTGGGCTGATACTACTGTGTGGAAATAATTTTCCCTGTTAGGTTTCAGGTAGTCAGGTTTGGTCTCCTGTACCAGTACTGAAATACTTTATCTGTGTAAACTCTGCATGCCTTTGCTGTGACTGATTTATACCAACTCTCCTTTTGGTACCTTTGCTAAATGGTGCATCTTTTTATGTGGTGTTTTTGTCTCATTTTAATTGACATCTTGTGAGCCTTTGCTATTTAAATAGTATTGTTTTGGAAATGCAGCCAAATGAAATATGGGAGCACAAGTGATGGTGCCTTGTCTTCATCAAGTGCTCAGAGTACCTTCCACATCTTTATTCCTTTCTTTTAATGCTTTCTTTGTCCTTGTTCAGAATTCGGATAAGGGGGGGTGTTTAGGGGAAGCAGTGCAATGAAATCATGCTGTATTCACATTTCCTTTGTCCCTTGTGCAGCAGACTGGATAGTCACTGTTCCCGTATCCCACCTCAGAGCACTAATGAGCATCATCAGAGCAGAGTTCCTGAGCATTGAGAACAAGCAAAATGAAAACATTTATTGAGGCAGCTCTTGGCTGTGCCCATTATGTTTTCTGGATGATGAGAGTAGGTTCTGAAAGTCTTGGTTATTGCCAGGATGAAAGTGCCTGGGATGAGTCCATGCTCTGAGCCAGTGTGACTGACCTCATGTTGCTTCCTGCATTTGGCAAATCACACGCAAACCTTGCTCATGGGGCAGTGTTTTGTGTTTGTGTGGGAGTGAGTGGACTACAAGAGCAGCTTGGGGGGCACCTGGCATCCAAAGTATCATATACAGGCTGTGATTGTCCCTGCTGGGCCACAGTTGGGGTGTTTTGTATTGCAAAGACTCAGGAAGGCCACGTGCCTGTCATTGCTCAGAGGTGCTGAGCAGGCAAACACCACCTAAGTCAGTTTTGCCAAGGCTTTCCCTTCCAGAAGGGACACAGTTCAAACCCCTTCTGGCCCTTACATGAGAGTGGAATGAGCATATCCAAGTGCTGACTGAAGAAATGCTTTCAGTTGTTGGTTCTGAACGCTGAGAGGTACAAATCTAGAATAAAGAGTAGTGTGGCAATAATGAGATGATAATATTTTTGCATTCTGCTTATAAGAAGCATTAAAGGTGACTGACATTAAGGGATATTAAAGAAACGTTAAAGTGGGAAAGTCAGGACTGAGAGGTGACCCTTCAGAATTCGCAGTGCCCACTGTAGAGCTCGTACTGCTCTTCGTACTGGGTAAAAACTTTGTACTGGTCTTGTGTGTGCTGTTGAGTGGAGAGAGAAGCAAAGACACTGAGGAGAGGAGGAGGCTGCTCTATTCTAGTGGTAAAGACTGAAGCAATCAATGGGAGAGGAATTGAAGGCTGAGAGATGCAGTGGTTTCTTTCTGCTGTGCAGAAGTTGTACAGGGATGGCACCACTATGCTCATGTCACTGTCTCAAGCTCTGAGACATCCCTCTTGGTGGAGTTTGGGGGTGAGAAGTGCCTTGAGAAGCTGTTCAGTTCAGGTGTGTCCTGTGCTCTCTTCCAGATCAATCTGACATGTCTTTTGAGGAACTCCTGCGGGTGCAGAGTGATGCAAGGATGAGAGTGAGCAAGAAGGTGCCTGGTGGGAAGAAAACTGCAAAGCCTACCAAAGCTACACTGAAGCAGCAACAAGGCAAAAAAGGGTAAAGAGGCTCTTTTGCAATCAGAAAAATGTGTGTGTGTGCTCTCTGCATTCCAGAAATTACACTGGGAGCTCCTCACAGCAGTGGTGTTGCCTTGGAGCTGGCATAGATCTCCTTTAATGTACTGGACAATAATGCCTGTCACTTTAGTGTTTCATTTGGGAATGGTCTGGTGCTGTTTTCAGAGTTCTTAATATCCTGTCTTCTTCAAGTCCCCAGCAGCCAGCTGTCACTTGACAGTTAAATTGACACTCAATGCCTTTATGTCCTCTACATTAAAGCACTTGTAACCCTTGGCATGGTGTGCCTCTCCAGCTCTATGACAGTGTCCACTGTGACCTGAAATAGTTGCCCTGCTGGTTCCTAAACCCCTTCCAGCTTATCAGTATCTTCTGCCTGGCTCTCAGTAGCTGGAGTTACAGTCACAGACAATTGTTCTGGAATTCCATTCATCCTTCTGCTGCTGTCTCATCTGTATTCTATCTGTGTTCATTTTCCTTTTTCCCTGCTCTACAGTACTCGCCATCACAGACTTTTTCCTGTATTCAACACAACAAAAGTTCTCCACAGGCCCTCACTTGTAAGAGCAATACCCTTACCCTTTATTTGCAGTATTTAGCTAGTTTTCAGTCCTTAGAGTGGCACCCAAGTGATTTGAATGAGTTTCCCCTGTTACACTGGCACTCCCTAAATTATTTCTGAATCTCTGTTCAATGCATGAGCAGAGAACACAAAATACATTTCTCTTGCCATAAAGAGTTGATTAGGATAATGTTTCTGCTTTACTTTTTACCCAGGACTCTGGGGGATTTTGTGTAGTGCAACATCTTCTCACAGTGTCTCTATTTCTGCCACACAGTTTGCATAATTCTGCTTTTGTTTAGTTCCTCTAATCCTTTAAGTGATGTATTACTGTAAATCCCACATGCTTTTTCTCTCATGTTTTTGTTATGGAAGAGAGCTCCTTAAAGAAAGGGCTTCAGGAAAATCCTCTGGCACTGAGCTGGCTTCAGCAGTGACTCCAGAGCACTGTGCAGGGTGGTAGCCTCGGCGGATGTGAGAATACACTGAACACTGCCCTAAGAGGGATTTGGAAAACTTGTGCCTATGGGGTTGTGTTCCTGCCCCATTGTCACTTGTGGCTGGGTGTGGGTGCTCTCAGCAGGTGGCTCACAGGTTTCTCATGTTTCTGACACCTTGCCTGATGTAGTGACAAATCACAGGATGCAGCACCCAAGTAATATGGGGAGAGTAGTACCCACTTTCTCCTGGCCCCTTCATATGCCTGAAACATCAAGCTGTGAAGGCCTGTGTTGCAAGGAGAACTTCTTCCCTTAACTGTTGTTGTCACTGTGATTGATCCTCACGGTCCTGATTCATTGTGGAGTCTCTTTCAGGACATGTACAGCTGATTTTCCTGGGGCCTGACTTTTTCTTTACTGGTATAAACTGGGCTTCCTCACTGAGCCTGGCCACAGTGGAATTGACCTCTCTCTGTGACTACAGAAATTCCCAGCTTGGACATTGACAAGTCCTGAGGGAGCTGTCAGGTCTTACTGCTCAGCTACTCTCTATCATCTGTGAAAGGGCATGGAGAGCAGGAGAGATGCCTGAGGTCTGGAGGGAAGCCAGTGTCATTCCAGTCTTCAAAAAGGGCAAGAAGGGAGGACTTGGAAAACTACAGACCAGTCCTGGAAAGGTGGTAGAGCGCTTCTTTCTGGAGGCCACCTCTAAGCATGTGGAAGAAAAGAAGGTTCTTGGGAGAGGTCTGTATGGATTCACCAAAGGGAAATCATGCCTGACTAATCTGGTAGCCTTCTGTGATGGCATGACTGGCTGGGTGGATGAGGGGAGAGCAGTGGATGTTGTGTACCCTGACTTCAGCAAGGCTTTTGACACTAACTCCCTTAACATCCTCTTAGGCAAGCTCAGGAAGCATGGATTAGATGAATGGACAGTGAAGTGGATTGAGAACTGGCTGAATGGCAGAGCTCAGAGGGTCATCATCAGTGGCACAGGGTCCAGTTGGAGCCCTGTCACTTGTGGTGTCCTTGGGGGTCAGTACTGTGTCCATTATTGTTCAACTAATTCAGTGACCTGGGTGAAGGGGTAGGGTGTCCCTCAGCAAGTTTGCTGACAGCATAAAGTTGGGAGGAGTAGCTGGAACACAGCGGGCTGTGCTGCCATTCCATGGGACCTGGACAGGCTGGGCAGCAAAGAACCTCCTGAAATTCAACCAGGGAAGGTGCAGGGCCCTGCACGTGGGGAGGAACAAGCCCAGGCACCAGCACAGGCTGGGGGTGACCTGCTGGGCAGCAGCTCTGCAGAGAAGGACCTGAGGGTGCTGGTGGACACCCAGCTGTCCATGGGCCAGCAGTGCCCTGGGGGACAAGAAAGCCAAGGGGATCCTGGGCTGCATTGGGAACTGCATTGGCAGCAGGTCAGGGAGATGATCCTGCCCCTCTACTGAGCCCTGGTGAGGCCAGTCTGGAGTGCTGTGTCCAGCTCTGGCATCCTCAGGGCAAGAGAGATAGAGCTACGGGAGTGGGTGGGTCCAGTAGAGGGGGAAAAAAATTTAAAAAAAAAAAAAAAAAAAGATTTGGGGACTGGAGCATTTATCCTATGACAACAGGTTGAAGGAGTTGGGACTGTTTAGCCTGGAGCAGAGACAACTGAGAGGGGACCTTATCACTGCAAATATGTTAAGGACAGGTGTCAAGAGGATGGGCCCAGGCTCTTTTCAGTGGCACCCAGGACAAGGGGCAATAGTGAAACACAGGGATTTTCACCTGAATTTGAGGAAAAACTACTACTTCACTTTACTGTGAAAGGTAACTGAGCACTGGAACAGGCTGCTCAGTGAGGTTGTGGAGTCTCCTTCTCTGAAGATATTTAGAACCCACCTGGATGCAATCTTGTGCAATCTGCTCTAGGTAACTCTGCTTTAGGAAAGGTTCCTTCCACCCCCAGCCATTCTGTGACTCCATGAGAGGAATAATCAGTGCAGCACATTTATTGATGCAGGTGGTGGGTTTTCACTTGATACAGTGGAGCTGTTCCAGGTTCTGTGTAGTGTTGTTTTAACCACACATTGATATATTTGGTTGTTGTAGCCTTCTGTGGCTTTTAACTGAGTCACCTCTTTGCTTTCTATAGGTATCATGGTGAGGATTCAGCTGGGAGAATCTGTTGTCCAGTAATGTTCTTCTGAGGGTCCAAATGACCTCCCAACATATTGGCTTGGGCCTCTTTCTGATATATGCTCCTCTTAAAAACATTTTTCTTGTTTTCAGGCCATTGGAGATGTCTGCCAAGAAGCCTGTACCTTTCCTGCGACAAGTTGTCCCTGTTAGGAAGAAGGTGAGTGCTGCCTCTCCCCAGTTCATGACTTCCCTTAGCTCTGCTGACAGGGCATGCATATGGAAATGGAGCTACTGCAGATATCAGATGCAGCACAGGCTACATCTAGAGGACAGGGCTGGACCACTGGGGAGTGCAGGCAGTGACAGTGTTTCCCTGGAGAGAACAATGGGTGGGTTGGAGCTGCTGCAGGTTGAGAGTTTGTGACCCAGGCATTTCTAGAAGGTACAATGACTGCCACCAATGACAGTTCCACTGCAAACCATGATCATTGTTCAGTACTAATCCCAGAAGTTCAGATGTCCATCGACTTTCCAGTCTGAATGTAACTTTTGACTTATCATTGCTGGATCATCAGAATATGGTAATTTCCACAGTTAGAGACCTCTTTTTGTCCCTCCCTTTTTGCATGATCTGACCCAGTTAATCTGTGTGAAAATCTAGATAGGTTTGAGTTCCCAAGTCCATCACCTTGACAACACATACTCAGCCAGCTCTTGGTCTGGGAGTTGCAGGTGTTTGACAGCAGCACTCCTGCTGCTATTCCTCGATACTCCTGGGTGGCAGACTGGCATATGGAGGTGTCTGTTGCGTGGTGAACTCAATGCAGGCATGACTTTGGGGATGCCACCTTGACCGTCGTACTCCATCTTTGCCAACTGCAGATACTTCAGTGGTGGGAACATAACAGTGCTGGGGAAAAAAATTGGCTGAGCCATGAAGGGAGAGTAGGCAGGCTGTTAATGGGGTAACACTGGCTACAGCTCTTGCCTTTGCCTTCCCTGCTGACAGGTCCAGAGAGACCCTCGATTTGATGACCTGTCTGGAGAGTATAAGCCTGAAATATTTATGAAGACATACAGCTTCCTGGACAGCATCAAGAAGCAGGAGAAGGAGGTGATGCTCTGTGCCTGTCCTTGCCTGGAAGAACCTTGCTTGGCAGGGGCTTCTTCAAAGGCTTTTCACAGTGGAGGTGACAGGCAGGCAGTCATGCAGCTTTCTGCTCTCTTCTTCAGATGGTTGAGAAGCAGCTGAAGAAATGCCGGAACATGGAAGAGAAGGAGAAACTTCAGCGGCTCCTGAACCGTATGGTGAGTTCAGTGCAGCATCTCCTCTGTGAGGCACTGGGAGAGAGGATGCGTGCCTTGAGGTCTGCCTCGACGCTGACACAGACCATCCTTTTTGTACAGACACAGCAGGAAAAGGCACAGAAAAAACAGCAGAAGTTGAGAGAGAGGGAGCTGTCTTTGAAAAAACAACAGAGGGAACTGGCTAAGCAGGGAAAGAAACCCTTCTTCCTAAAGAAATGTAAGTACTTGGTGTGAGCATGCTGCAGGAGGATTGAGAGGGCGTACTGCTGGCAGGAGTTCAGGCACTTCCACAGAGCTGTGGGGGGATTCTTCTAGAGCTGGTACTCAAGGGACAAGCTAAGCCTGGACCAGGGAGGGAGAGGTGAGGAAGGGCTGCTCTGTAGAGGTGTTTTGGGCTTCAGTTTAAATTTCATATCCCTCTCCTCTGCAGCTGAGAAGCGGAAATTGGAACTAGCTGAGAAGTATGCAGAGCTGAAGAGGAGTGGGAAGCTGGAGAGCTTCCTTAACAAGAAGAGGAAGAGGAATGCCATCAAAGACAAGCGCCATCTGCCCTCACAGAAGAACTTGTGACTGTTGGACAGTCATGCTGTTGTCTGGCACTGGCTCGTTCTGCCTTGGCAAGGCTTGGAGGATGATTATCCCTCTTCCCAGGATCTGCCCTTCCACTGTAGAGTGATGCTGTAAGGCAGCAGAGCAGGGGCTGAACTGAAGGAAATAATGGGGTTTTTGTAGCTGAAGTGTGTTCTTGTGGTTTAGATCATGCCTGGGTGGTGACAAGTGTGTCGTGCAGATGCTGATGGTGATGACAGCTGTCTCTGCCCTTGCACCTGCTCATTTCTAACTCTAGCAAGGAAAGCGTGAGCCCTGCCCTGCACTGCTGGCTCTACTCCAGGTTCTTTCAGACTTCCACTGAGGTAGAAAAGGATGTGGGACAGTGCCTGCTCAGAGCAGCAACCCGGACTTCAGGTTGCCCAGGGCTGCTTTGGTGGGATCTGGTAATGTCCAAGGACAGATGCCTTCACCTCTCTTGGCCTCTGCTCTACTGCTTCAGGTTCTCAAGATGGAACTTTTTGTTCCCTCACACAGGAAACTTGCCTGGTTTTATTCTATGATCATTGTCTTGTTCTCACTGAAGTGCCTGGCTCTGTCTTCTCAGCAGCTCTGTCACAGGTGTGAGGGGTGGGTGGGAAAGGGGTGCTGTAAGATCTCCCCAAAGTCTTTTCTTCCTAAGGGTGAATGAATCCTGTTTCCTCAGCCTTTCCTACAGTGCTCCAGCCTCTGACAGCTTCCATATACTCAGCTGGAGTCAGCCCAGACAACCAACAGCTAAGTTTTGGTGGCC
Source organism: Cyanistes caeruleus (assembly GCF_971803275.1). Lineage (NCBI taxonomy): Eukaryota > Metazoa > Chordata > Aves > Passeriformes > Paridae > Cyanistes > Cyanistes caeruleus. The sequence continues at coordinate 109,899,430 of NC_141702.1, forward strand.
CAGCATGGATCAGTATCTGGATGTAGTCTCACAAGAGATGAGTGAAGGTGAGAGGATCACTCCACTCCACGTGGGCTGCTCCTGGTGTTGCAGATCTAGGTGTGGCTGGCCTTCCTCATACACGGGTCATGCTGTGACTGCTCAGGTATTGCTGCTTGGGATCTCTCCTTCAGAGCAGCTTGGTTTCTCAGTGTCATCTCCAGAGTTATCAGTGCTCCTAGGAAACTGATCCTGTATGAAATAAAGTACCTGTTTTCCTTTATTCCCACGATCAGTGCTGTTATAGCCAAAAGTGTTTGACCTTAGGGGAGTCAATGCCTCTCTCCCAGTATCCTACCAGCCCTCTTGCTTCTCCTTGTTCCATTTGCTCCTGTCTGACATGGCTGTGCTTACAAAGGGATGGCTTAGATGACCCCAGTGTGACAGGTCAGAGTGTGCTGGGTGAGTGACCACAGGTGTTTGGGGTCTGGGGACAGGCCTTGCTGGGAGCAAAACATGCAGCAAGGAGCAGGTCAGCTGGCCTGAGGGTGTTGCTGAACCACTTGTCTCCACTGTAGTTCCTATGGGTGATGCAAGTTCTGCTCTGGTGAGAGTAATTAGTGGAACTGGGGGACACAGTAGACATGGGATGTGCCAGTATGGCCAGAGACCTGCTGCCAGGCCCTCTCTGAGGAGTCATGGGACACTTCTCAGCATTCCTGAGTCCCTGTGTCCCCATCCCTTGCTGCTTGTAGGTCTGGTGCAGCAGGTGCAAGGCTGGTGCATCCCCAAAGTGGTCCTGGTTTCCCCTCCTGCCCTTCTGGAGCTAAAGGTCTTCCTGCTGAGGCCTGTGCCTGCCTGCAAGGAGGACATCCTCACTGGGATGTCACCTGCTTCTGCTCAGCACAGTGGTGGTAAGCAGTGAGCCTGTGGCCCACGTGCCTGCCAGCTCCTGGGCCCAGCACCCTCACCAGGACAAGCCCTGGGGCATTGCCCAGCTCTGCCAGGACTGAGCTGCCTCTGGGTTTTGGGCAGGAGGCAGCATGGAAGCACCAGCTCCAAGGGAAGCAGATGCTTCCAGCATCTCCAGAGAGCTTCTTTCTGCTGTGGAGCTGCTCTTTCCAGCAGCCTCCCAGCCTCAAGCAGCTGGCTTATTTTCCTTGTTTCTAAGATGTGGGGCAGACCTGCACTGGTGTCCCTCCAGGTGGAGAGTGGGGACTTGCTGTGGGTGTCCCTGGGCATGACTGGTCCCAGTGGATGTGACTGTGCTGGTTGCACAGGCGGCGGTGGCTGACAACGCTGCCACACGCACCTGGTCAGTGACACCCTTGGAGCCCACCAGAGGCTCACAGGGCCTGTGGGCCAGGAGGAACGGCTTCAGACCCAGTGGCCTGGGATGCTCTCCCCAGATCACTGAGTGAGCCTCTCCATGTGCTCTGCAGCTGAACAGACAGCCGGTCACACAAGGCCCCTACAGGAGTGGGGGGTGATCTGCCTGCTGGCAGGGACACAGACATGAAAAGGCTGCAGGGCTCAGGTCTTTTATTGCAAAGAGGGAGATACAAAAAAAGGACAGTCACCCCTTTTTGGGTCCCCCCAGGCCTGCAGCTGGCTGAGAGGGGTGACAGCAGGGGGAGGCCCAGGCCTTGCTCCCCCTGCATGGGGACCTCGGCTCACACAGTGGGGAGCAGGCTGCTGCCAAGGACCACACTGGAGCCAGGGCCAACCACAACAGAAAAGTGGGTGACCCGCTGTGTCCCTGTGTGGCACCCTGGCTGGCCAGAGAGCAGTGCTGCACGGGGAGCACTGGTAGGGAGCCTGGCACAGGGTAGGGCTGCCTGGCCTCACCCAGACACAGCTCATGGCAGGCAGCCCCGGCCTCCTCCCCTGCTCTGCTCTTTAACGAGGTGGGGTGCAGAGGTTCCAAACTGCTCTGCGGCCTTACAGAGGCTGCTGTGGGGGCCCTCGCCATGCGCCCCTCGGGGCCCTGAGCAGTTTCACCCAGAGGAGGAGGGAGCAGGGTCGTTACCCTCTGTCCAGGCAGGGAGCTACGCAGCCTGCCTTGGGTCTGTAGGTATGGCCAGGCGTGGGGATGCCCGGGCTGTAGCTCCTGCTGGCTCGTCACGTGTTGTCCTGGGCCAGCTCCTCGGGGCAGGCAGGTTGGTCCCGGGCCTTGCGCAGCCCCGTGGGCGGCTGCGCCGGGGTGCTGTGCTGCGGGTCCGGCCCCGGGGGCGTGTGGTGCTGGTGCCGCTGGTACTGCACAAACATACAGACCTTCATCCCGATGGCCAGCATGTTCTTGCCCATGAAGATGCTGGAGACCCGGGCATCCCTGAAGAAGACCATGTTGCTGCCTCGGATGAAGATGGTGGTGATGTTGACGGTGAGCATGCTCAGCATGGGGTACAGCATCATCCGGTGCGGCACGATGCCGATCCCCTGCATGCTGATCTCGCACAGGGACACGCACGGCAGGACCAGGAGCAAGATGTAGCAGTAGAAGAACATGATGCCCTCAGCCCAGAGTGGCAGCCCTTTCTTCTGAGGCTCCCACAGGTTGGCCTGGATGTCCAGCACATCCAGCATGTCCACAATGACCCAGAAAAGGCGGTTGCGGAGATCTTCCTTCTTCTTGAATGTTCTGACGTACTCCATGTGCTCTGTGGCCACCAACAACACGTAGAGAGCTGGGATGCAGATGGAGAGCAGCAAGGTCAACGCTTTGCGGGCTATGAGATCCAAGCTTTTCCGGTCAGCTTTATAATTCTGGTATACAAAGTAGACTTTGATCTCCAGAACGAAGACATACAGGAACCAGAGGATCATGGCATATCCTCGCTTAGCTGTCTTTACCTCTGCCCCAACCCAGATAGCCACATAGCGGAGGACCAGCAGGAAGCATATGTCACCCACTGCCACCATGACACAGATGCCCAGCTTCCTGGAGCCCTGGCTCTGCTCCACCAGGTAGGCATCCATGAGGACGAGGCTGGTCATGATGAGCACAGTGGAGAGGCACACATGGGGCTTGCTGACAGGTGGTGGGGGAACCATCCTGCACAGAGGAACAGGGTCATCAGGGAGTTGCTAAGATTTCCTATCCCCGCCCTTGGGCCCCCTTCTGCCACCCTCTCCTCACCAGCTATGGATGGCTGAAAGAAGGGAGGGAGCCATTCATAGATTTCTCCCATCCTATGCGCCTGGCTTGTTCCAAACCTGTAAATTTCTAGACAAAGAGCTCCTGAGACCGATCAGGACATCCTGGTGGCATGTGCTGGCTGAAACCCAGCTCTTAGGAAGCACATGGTGGGGCAGGCTGGACACCTGAGACACTTCAAGTACTTGGGATCCCACTTCCTCTTCTGGTAGCTCATCACACTGACTAGTCTCTGCCACCATGAAGGGTACATGCCTTATTTTCCATAGCATTTCCCAGCCAGTGGTACTGCTTGTATTTTCCCCCACAAGGCATGTTAAGACTAGACTTATGTGTTTAACCCAAGCAGGCCTTAAATGCTATTATCCAGGACTGCTCTTTTTAGTCTCCTATTTTCACGTACAGCACAAGATGAAGCCTTGGCTTTTTTAGCCTTGTGGGGTGGGAGGGAAAAAATTGGCCTAGTATTCAGCTTCCTTCAGGTTCACATCCCCCAGGAGCTTTGCCTAGAGCTATTTGCCAATGCCCACCCTATCCCAACACCATAAACTGAAAGCAAGGAAAAGCAGCATGAGCCCACAGCTCCAGGACACAAGTTACTCTGCAGCAGGCTCTGAATTTCTGTGGGATGCTCAGCATTTCTGGGCTGGGGCAGAGCAAAGCACTGTCCCCAAAAGCACCCTGCCTGCCTTGTACAGCACCAGGGCTGTCAGACTCCCTCCCCCTGACCAAGCACAGCTGCAGGCAGCTGCCTTCAGCGGCAAGGAGGGAGGACAGAGCCGGGGCCTCACCAAGCAGAACTTGGCAGCTGCTCTGGAGGGGAGCCAGCCCCCCGGATGAAATGGAGGATGAAACTGGGCTGATGACTGTGTGGCACAGTGCTTCGCGAGGGCTGCCCACGCAGAGCCCGCCTCTGCCACGCCTGGGCTGCGCAGGGGCCCTGGGACACCATCCTGCTCATCCAGGGGGCAGCGTGCGGGTGGCACTTGACCATGGAGCAAATGCTTGGGAGCAGGATGGAGGCCGCACAGTTAATGGTCACCCCTGCACATGGATGCTCCTGGTGCTGAAACTGATGGCACAGGGCCGTGGGCACAAGCTACCTGAACTCCTGCTTTTTGGCTGAGGGAGCAGGCGTCCGGCGCAGTCGTGCATCCCTGGGCCCAGCAGCATCCTGGCACGTTGCGGGAGGCAGCGAAGCCTGAACCTGTCAGACACAGGTGCCTCTCAGGGGGAGGGATCAGAGGCCGGTGGGCATGGGGGGAGCCCGTGGATGTGGCACATCTGGAGCATGCCACACGGCCGGGGGGCTCGCCCGCCCGGCACCCCACGGCCTGGCCGAGCCTCCGCGGGGGCTGGGGGTACCCCAGGCCCCGGCTCAGCACAGCCCCGCCGGACGGACGCCCGCCCCGGGGCCGCCCCGCCGGGCTCCGTCCCCTGGGAGCGCCGGGGCACCCCCGGCCCCGCCTGTCCCGAGCCCCCCGCCCACATCGGCCGGGCCTGCCGGGGGCAGGCGCTGCCCGCCGGCCGCGGGGGCTCGGCCTGCCGTCCCCCCCCGGGTTCCGCTTACCTCGGGCGGCTCCCCGGGGCGCAGGGCGGCGGCAGCGGCGGCCCCGGGCCCGGCGCGGCATCGCCCGGCGCGGCCCGGCGGCGGCGGCGGCGGTTCTGCGGCGGCGGCGCTCGGCCCCTCCCGGCGGGCGGCGGGCGGGGACTGCGGCGGCCCCCGCCTCACCCGCGGGCCCGGCACCGCCCGCCGCTCCTCCGGGCCCGCTCCCCCTGCCCGGGCTGGCTGCCGCTGCCCGGCTGTCCCCGTCCGCTCCCGGCCCGGGGCCACCGCCTGCATCCCCAGCCGCCTCCAGCCTCCTGCCCCGGCCAGAACCGGAGCCCGCAGGGCCGCAGCCCAGCAGAGGCCCCAGGCGAACCCGGGGCGCCCTGGAGAGCCCGGGCTGACAAGGATGTCTGCCCTCCAGGAGGGACTGGAGCCGCGACCTCTCCTTGCTGGGCGGAGAGGGCAGAGGAAATCACGCACCTCTGTGACCCGACACCCAGCTGTGCCGGGTTGCCGGGTCCTGCAGAGCCCCAGCCTCGCCGGGCTCTGGTACAGATGGGCTTGGCACCACCAGAGGCTTGTGTGCAGATAAAGCAGGCCAGGGAAGGCAAAAGGTTTTGATTACCTTGGTGGACATACCTCTCTGCAGCTGCTCTTCTACCAGCCTGAGCAGTTTATTGCATTTAACTCCAAACTTTCTTCTAAGTGATTTAGTCTTAGCTACACAGGGAAGGTATTTCAGTGTATTTCCTCTCTGACTTTGAAGTGCTCATTGTAGATATATGTATTTTGGAAGATGGAGAAGCTCTAAGATCTCTGGAGATGGATTGTGAGCAAAACCAAGCTTTGACCTAAGAGCAAGGACAAGAGCAAGTGACAGTGTCAGAGGAAGTGCAGCCCTCCTTTCATCCAGCTGCTGACAGAGCAGCCGTAGGTCCCTGTTGGATCTAATGCCCTGGGACATCTCAGTGAGCACCAGGAACATATAAATCTTAGCTATGGTGTCCTTGGCAAATGGAGACACTGGACCAGCATCCAGGCTTAGCTCATGTGTCCCACAGTGGGTGTGGACTGGTTGACACAGGTGGAGGCTCTGTGTGAAGGGAGAAGAGGTCTGGGTTAGACAAGTGCAACAAGGTAAGGAGTTTGGCTGTGGGAGCATTCTCCCAACCCAGGAATTATCAGCAATCCCCAGAAGGGCTGAAGGAGCAGGGCAACAAAACAGCCAAAGCAACCTGCCTTCAAAAATGAAAGGAGACCTTGCAACTCGAGTGGAGAACAATGTGAGGCACAAGAGGGGAAGGTAACAGTGCAAAAATCTTTACTCTGGGACACAGAAGCACTGGTTCTCACTATCTGAGCAGTCTCTTGCAGCATGCAGGGAGGAGCAAAGGGCCTCTGTCCATGGAGGGGGACACCACAGAGGTATCCACCCAACACAGGCAGGAGAGGGATGCTGGAGCAAGCTACCAAGCAATAGGGCTAAAGACAAGATGATTCATCCATGAGCTGGAATCATAAAACCCCTGAGTCTCCACTAGAGACTAGGACGGGAGGTGACAACATTTGCGTGGGAAGCAGCAAAGAGCTGCTTTAACAAGGCACATAAAAATAAGGAGACAGAGCAAGAACAGATACTTCTGTGCTTCTCTAAAACACGATGCTGGAACCAGTGTGCCAGAGTTGGTATGTGGATGCATTTGTATCATAGATAAAAAGGAAGGAAACCAGAGAGGGTATACCAGGATTCCCAGGCACACAGCTGCTCTCTGGATGCTGCTGGCTCCAGACGTGGGCGGAAGAGCATCTTCAGCTCAGCCCTGTTCTGCCCAAGAAACCTGCACCCCATCATTGGCACTGAAAAGTCCCTTTGGGCAGTGACAGCAATGCACTCAAAGGCTGTTGGGAGAGAGATGGAGAAATCCATCAGTCACGTTAACATCCTCAAAGGGGAGCTGTGGGAAGCAGAGAAAGTTTGTCAGCAATGAACAGCAAGCAGTGACTGTAATGAGGAAAGGCTGGCAGTAGCTGGGGGACGGTGCTGAGAGCTTCAACTGCTCCAAAACAGCTTTGTGGCCCCCACAGCCTGGCCACAGAACATGAGAGGTGGCTGGAAATTATGGACATCCTTCAGGAAGACAATTTTTTAAAAAAACAAACTAGGAATAGTTTCTGATTGATGGGTGTTTTAACATCGTGAAAATGCCTAATGCAAGCAAGGCACTGGAAGGTGACATCAGAATGGAGAAGTAAAAAATTAAGTATGAAATTAAGTAAGAAAACAAGGATTTAATATACAGAGTCAATTCAAGAAACCATTTGTCAAAAATACAGAATGGAAGGAATAGAGCTAAGCAGTGGTGACAATGTCCTTTGGGGTGGAAGCTGGCTCTCAGAGAAAATGGTGTCCATCAAAAAGCCTTAATTTCAAACACAGGCACATGTGGCATCATGCCCCTTGATGGGACAGAGAGTGGATGTTGTTACTTCTCCTGGAAGCAACTCAGGAAGAATGAAAGTACCATCATGGAAAAGCAGCATGTTAAAGGGCACTTGTGTGAAAGCTCTGGTAGTGCTGGGGAGGAGCCCACGGGCACGGTCCATTTGGGTAAGAGTGACACATAGAAGAAAATAAGTAAAAGGCTTTTCTAAAGGCACGTTTCAAATTGGTTTCCTGGATGATAAAGAGCAAGAGTTCCTTGGATACTTTCCCTGATATCCTCAAGGATCATATCCACAATGATGCAAATCTCAGCTGGTGGCTGGTACACAGAAAGGTCTCAGCATAAGAAGAGCTGGTAAAGCAGCTGAATGTGATGACAACTCTACCAGCTTCTGTTTAAGCTGGAAGATAACCAGGCTTTGGGACTTGCAGTGAAAAATACAGGAAAATTTTGACCCCAAAGAATGAGAAAAGCCACTATGTGTGGAAGAGCACTGCTGTGGGTAGTCATGCTGTAGGCACAAAGTCAATATAACATTAAGATGGGAAAAAATGAAGAGTGGGCTGTGTAGACAAGCCCCCAAATAAATAAACCACATTAAAACAGCCTGAGAACAAATGTGTAAGTTCATCTGAAAAAAAACAGAAAGCAAAAAAACACGAGTGAGCTGCAAGAAGTACTTGAAGGGAACTGGCTGGAGGAATAGAGGCAGAGAAATGCACCTCAATCCCACTGAACATCCTTCCAGCAGAAACAAGACAAAAAAGAGGAACCTCATCAACCAGAAGCTGCAAGTGGCAGCTGTGACAGGCAAAGACAATTTATGACCTGGGGACCATGCCCTGAGCTTCAACAGCTCTGAGAAAGCATCACAGATTGAAAACCACAACACAGCCACAGGGCAGAGCAGAGGTGGCTGGAAGTGATGAGCATCCTTCAGGAAGGTGGGGGAAAGGCTGCCCAGCGGAGCAGCAGGACTGCCAGCCCTGGGAAGTGCCTGGAAGGCAGTCACTTCAGCAGGTATTCCTGGGCTCAGCAGGAGGTGCCTCTGGTCTCCTGGAAGTGAGCAGGCATGGCTGAAAACCTGGAGCACTCAATGCTCTTAAAGTACCACACAGATAGCCAGGAATGGTGACTCAGACTAGAAAGCAAATGGATGAAAGCAAACAGTTGGAGAGGGACTGCAATGGGTTTTCTCAGGATAAATCAACACCCTAGATCTAGCAAGCTCCTCTTGCAGGAGCAGGCACCTGCTTTTGGGGAAAGGCAATGGTGATACCCAGCTGAGGTCAAACAATGGTGGGTGAAAAGTGCTGAGAATAAGGCTGTGACCATTATGTGAGTCTCTCTGGCTGCAAAACCAGGGTTTCCACACTAATGGGCAGAATGCTATAAAAATGCAGCTCATCCTTGGTCCAGTTGGTCTTATATAAAGGCCTCTGCTAAGTTCTCCTAGAAAATGTTCTTGGAGAACTAAGGCTGTCAAAGGTGAAAACAAAGGTCCTCTTGTGCATTAGACTTACTTAAGAAAAAAAAAAAGCAAATTCATTAAAGCAGTGATCAAGCTGTTTTGTGAGCAAGTCAGGAGACCTGGGCAACTCTGCTGTGATCCATGCCATTTATCAGACGCAGAAATGGGCTAGGAAGGTGGGCAGGGAACAAGAAGTAAAAGTTTGATGATGATTCAGATTATCCACCTAGTCAAACTGGCATCTGATGTGCATTACCAGCAGGTTACTGACTAACCTGAACCTCAGCAGCAGAGGAAATGTAGAACTGACAAACACAAGTAAAAAGAAGAGGTGCAGACTAGAAACTATCAGCATCCAGGAAGGTGGCTCTGAAATGTTTACTGGTAATGTTTTGAAAACACCAGTGCTGTACTCAAGATTGACAGTAGAAACTGGATGGTTTAGGCTGCTTTGCAAGATTTTGCTGCTGCCACTTCTCCAAATCTAATTCCTCCACTGGTATGAGCCACATTTTACAGTCTGCCTGGAATAGCACTGCATCCATAGAAAACTCTTGATACTGCTAAATGCACTGAGAAGCACAAGTCCCTGCACAAACTGCTGGCTTTTCTTTGTTTTCTGGTTTGACCACTATTGACTTGGCTGTTTCTTTCACACAGTTCTCAATGCAGCTCTCAGACCATTTCTGCTTCCTTTCAGGAGCCCTCAACCAGTCCCGCCCTACTCTGATGATTTGATTTCCCTGATGTCCCGTTTTTTCAAGAGGCAGAGCCATTTCAGACAGGTGCTTCTGCTGGAGACAAGGTCCAGGAGGGGAACCTTTATACTTTCTACCAGAACAGAGTGCACGTATCCAGCTGCAGTGCCACAGGCTCGCCCTCAGCTCTGTCCCTAGGGATGCTCTGCCCTGTACGTGCTTTATAATCTGCGCTGCTTTCTCAGCTGCTGCAGCTCTGGGCATGGTCTCGGTCTCCAGGTCACAAATGGCTTTTACCCATGGCAGCCACCACTTGCAGCTTCTGGCCGACGAGGTTCCTCCTGTTGCTGCATTCCCCTGGAGACGTTCAGTGGGACTGAAGGGGATTTCTGCCTCTCTCCCTGTAGCGTGTTTGGCGTTCCCAGGTGTTTCGAGGCAAGAGTCACTCAGAGGTCTCGGCTTCCTTGTAGCGCCAACCCGCCGTGCCGCTGGGTCCAGCTGCTCTGTTCCCCCTCAGGTCCATCCGCTGGCCGGCCCCGCTCTTCACCCCGCTGAGGGCACCCTCTCTCCGCTGCTCCGTGGCTCTCCATCGCCCCGGGCGCTACCGCGGACGTCTCCGCCGCCACCCGCGGCACAGCAGCTCGTGCGGGGCCGAGGCCCTGGCCAGCCCCGGGGATTCTCCGTCTCTGCCCAGGTGCGGGGATGGACGACAGCAGCGCCGGCAGCGGGACACACGCCCAGCCGCGCCCCTGGGCGCGCTCCCGCGGCCCGGCACCGACGCGCTTTAAAGGGAGCGACGCCGCGCCCTCCTCCCCCCGCCCAGCCGGGGCCGCGGCTCCGCTCCCATTGGCTGGCCCCGCCCCGCCGGCCTCTCCGATTGGGCATCGGCCTCCCCGGCCGCGCCTGTCTCTCGGCTCCGATTGGCTGTTCACCATCGGTCGCGGTCCTCGCCCATTTTCCCGGCTCCGGTTGGCTGGTGCCCGCGCCCCAGCCGCGCTCTGATTGGTCAGGGGCTGAGAGGGAGCGGGCGCGCGCGCGCGCGCGCGCCGGGGTGGAGGCCGTCGCTGAGGCGAGGGGCTCGCGCCGCCCCCCAGCGCCAAAGGCGGCGGCGGCGGTGGGATGGCGGCGATGGCGGCGGTGGCGGGCGGCTCGCTGGGCTCCGGCCCCGGCCCCGCCGCGGGGCCTCCGGCGGCGGCCGGCGGGGCGGTGGCGACGGCGGCCGCGATGGCGGTGGGCAGCCCGGTGCCGGTGCCGGTGCCCATGAACCTCTTCGCCACGTGGGAGATCGACCGCTCGGCGCCGAGCTGCGTGCCCAGGTGAGCCGCCCCGTCGCCGGGGCTGTGCGGAGCCCGGACACGAGCGGGGCCGGGGAGGAGGCGGCCCCTGCAGCATCCCTGCCCCGCCGGGCCGCGCTCCGGGGAGGCCCGGCCCCAGGCAGGGGCTGATGCGCAGCGTGCCCCAGCCGCCGAGCCCCCGCTGTGCTGGCAGCGGGAGCGGCCCCGGGGACCGGCGGGGCAGGGGGGCACAGCGCTCGACCGCGGCTGCGTTGCCTCCATGTTGCAGCCTCTGGCGAGCGTGTGCCGCGATGGCCATGGATCTCAGAAGGGGGTGTATCGTCGTGGTCGTGCTTTGGAAAGCTGCCTCTTTGCCCCCGAAGTGAACGGTGATGGCTCTACAGCCGCTTCCCTGAAGGCAGGCAGGCATCCGTGGGCCTCTGTCATCTACGCTCCTGTATTCCTGTAGGAATATCCCTATTCCCCTATAGACCATAGGGAACAACATTTGCTGTGCTGCCAGCTGAACTCAGAGTTGTATCTCTGGCAAGCTGGGAGACATGCTGAGTGGTGTGGATGTCATCACTGTCTGTATGGTTAAAGGTATGGTCCAGGCTAGATGTGCTTATCAACACCCATCGTGGAGCCAGCCTGATGCATTAACGAGGTGGGTGGGTGTCCTTTGGCCCACGCATCTTACCAGAGTCTGATCAGGTCTTCTCGTGAGAGGTACAGGGCAGGTTCAGGAGGTCACCCTGGTTCCTTGAGTCTCTGGGCTGTGGTGAGTTGTCGACAATGATGTATTCAAGTGTTTCACAAAAATTAGAGGCGTAAAATTCAAGAGGGGGGGAAAATACATTCCTGTAGGGCAGCAGGATACCAGCCTTTGTGAAAGGGCTTTGTTGGATGGATGTTTAACTCAGTGACTGAGTGGTTGGATGTGCTGGAGTAGAAACGTTCCAAAATCAGCAGCTCCAAGCTGCTAGAGAAAGCCTCTGTGATTGTGGTGCCCAAGGGAGGATTGTGGTGCCCAAGGGAGTGCTGGGCTCGGCAGACAGCTGATGTGAAGGAGTTTGCAACATGTGTCTGCTAAAAGCCCATGCACCTTTTGATGACACATGCTGAGACTGTTGTGTGGAGCAGGAAGCAAGTGATCATTTCATAGCTTTAAAGTGACTTGAGGTGTTGTTCATGTGTGGGCAGGTTACTCCCAAGCTGGAATTTGGAGAGCAGGACAGAATTACCAGGTTGACTTCCTGTAGAAAAAATTTGTGTATGCAGAGCACAGAACTTAGTGATGGTGAAGGATGTGCATGTATGTAGGCTTCCCAAATGGAAGTGCTCCGGGAGCTACAGAGAGGACAACTGCTTTGCACAAACGACAGAATGACTGAGAGTAGTGAGACTGAGCGTAGAGGAGTGTAGAAGCAGGTTACATGGGTGGCAGGATGCCAGCGGGTGAGAAGTGATGTGTAATCAGTCTGAAAGTTGTTTGTAGAACTGGTTTTTGGCCCAGTGGATCCTGTGTCTTCTCACAAGGACAGTTTCCATTAGCATTGTGTAGATGCTTGTTCTAATGCAAGAGCTTCTTTGTGTGCTGATAGCCCAGGGGGCAGCCATCTGACACAGCTGCTTGCAGGAAACTTCTGTGAAATTCATCTGAAATACTGTCTCTGTAATATCTTCAAGCACAGTGTCTGCTAAGATGGGAAGAAGCTAATGGAAGCTGATTCTTCCCTCAGAGGCCATGGCTCCAACATGATGTGCTGTCATATCTGTAGAATCAGCAGGTCTGGAGAAGTCCTGCCAGTGGCCACAGTGACCAGTGTGGGATTGGTGCTTTTGTATTTTCCGGTCTTCAGTTAGCCCAAGCTTTCCCAAGTGAGCACTTCACAGGTGGGCACCTGTCAGACAAGTGTTTTAGTTCACTGAAGCTGAAGGGACCTCAAGTGCCAAACCTAAGCTGTTAATGGTGTATTTGTGCACTGTGCTTCCTTATTGTTTGCCCATATTCTTTCTCTACTGATCTGCTTGTATATAGTATATTCTTGATGTGTTTCTCAAGGCAGGAGTTCTGCTGTACTGTCCCACCACAGGTGGGACTCACTGGTCTCACTGTGCTTTGGGGGTGGTAGTGGTGGCAAAACAGTTTCCATCCAAGGGCAATAATGCCCTTGGGCTTCTTTGTCTCTTATGCATGTGTAGTCTGCACTTTTTCATACTCGTGCATATCTGGAGAAAGAAGAACTTTGCACTGGTTTTAATGCTAAAGAAGATGGTTTCTTTTTCCAGAGTCTATGCTGCAAGTCTTGGTGGTCCCCGTGCTCCTTCTTAGGTGTTTAATTTTCTGCAGGTGCAGCTCTAGGTGCTGCAGGAGTGGGACTGGGCTGGATCAACCTTTGTGGGGTTGCTCTGTGCTCAGCTGTTAATACAGGACAGGTGGGAGGTTGTCCAAGCCTTCAGGATACCAGAAAGAGCCTGGGCCAATAAAAATGGGCAGTGGGAAGTATAACTGCATGGAATGGTTCAGTTGTATGAGTGTAGGATTTTTGATGCCTCGCAGGAGGATCTTGGCTTTTTAATCTCAGCTGTATTGGAGGTTTTTTTCTGGCTGAATCGGGCATGTGGCACTGAACAAAGTCCACATTTATTTTTGGAAGTTGCTTTGCTCTCCAAATGGAGGTATCATCCCTCCTGCTGGGGTCTTCCTCTTTTCAGGGCCAAGTTGAGAGAGATCTGTGACCTCTTGATGACCTTCCTATGAACTGACTGAGCATAGCCTAGACCCAGCTGCCTTTGGCTTAAGTGTCTGCTAGGGGAGGCAGAGCTGAATTTTATGGGCAGTGGGCTATTACACAGAGAGGCAGGAGGAAGTAAACACCTGGAAATAATACAAAATTCTCTTTGCATCTTCAGTGGGGCTATCCATTGGCTCAGAATGATTGGCTTCCCATCACAATGCTTTAGAAGAAAAGCAAACTTGATTAATTCACAATGCTGGATATGAAGCCTGCTTTGACTAAAATAGTCACATCAATCAGCCTTAACTTCTACTCATAGTTATCTTAGTAGAAGTCTTTATAGCAGCATTCTGAGGTGGGAGTGTCTTTATTGAGATGCCTTGCAAATGAGTCCCCTTAGGGGTAGTAGCAGATTTTTGCTTTGTAGAGACGGCCAGAAGTGATCTAGAGCTCTGCCAAGGTAAAATGTCCGTCTGCATCAAGGTAAAGTCTTACTGTGTTTTCATTGTTTTGGTCAGGCAGTACGTTGGGAAAAAAATGTGTCAAAGGACTTTGTGAAAACATGCTTGAGGTCTTGTTATTTCCACACAGTGGTGTTTTCCACCTCTTCTAACAGGACTGCTTTTTTTTTTTTTTTTTTTTCCTTTTAACATCTGAGCATCCATAAATGTGAGTTCTTAATTAGGAAACAAGATAAGATTGTGTGATTGTGTTCACTTTTTCCATGACACAGCTACTGTGTTTGGTGTTACGTGGATGTTGTTTCAGTGATAAGTAATCGTGTTTCTAGTTAGAGGTGAGAGATACAAGTTGTGTTTTGGTCTCTGTGTCAGTATTGCTGAGGTCAGGCTGCAAAGGCAGATTCTGCTTGTGCAGATTTTGCTGTGAATGGCACTGCAAGGATTCAAATACACTGCATTTCATCCACAATACCTTGTATCTCAGTACAATGCACGAGGAAACATTCCAAGTCTTGCTGCCACCCACACAGTGTGCTCGAACAAAGTGTTTCCTGCTTATGGTAGTTAGAAAAGCATTGATTGAGGGAAATGCATGTGTTTTGGGCTCACTAAGTGAGACTCTGGATGTGTACCTTTGGGATATTACATTCCAGAAGGTGCTCTGAATTCTCTATCATTATAATTTGCAAACTTTTGTTTTGGAAAGTTACAGCCTAATGAATGTCTTCTTGGAATGAGGGCAGTTGTTGCAAGTACAACTAGAAATATCCCAAAAGTGGCAGCTAGGGTGATCCTTTGAAGTTCCATGAGGTGAATACTCTTGTCTGTGCAACCCAGTTTTCTTGTTTGGGCAGCCAGTGTCCATTACCTGACAACTCGTGGAGAGCAGGTTAACACTTCATTTGTGCAGGTGTGGTTTTATGATTTTCATTGCCTGCGGTCCAGGAATCCTTTCAGGGACAGTTCCTGCCGTGAGGTGTGAAGGAACATGCTCTCCTCTGGCACAACTACACGAAGGGGGAGCTGTGGGCTCAGGGGTCTGTTTACTCTCAGCACAGACCATTGCCTGTCTTTCCTACAACCCCTAAGAGCTTCATGGCAATGAAGAGCCTCTGAACTGGGTGTTCCTTTAAGAAATGCTTATTCCAGCTGGAATAATATGTGTTTATCTGCCTGAGATGTTCTTGAGTGGAATCCTGGATAAATCAGACATTTTCATGGTAAACTTCCAACCTCAGCAAAATCTGTTCTGTTTGGATAAGCTACAGAGTTGCACCTCTGGGAATGTTAAATGGTTCCAGATTGTTCCTTCAAAAGAGATACTGTGTTGCTCTGACAAACTGGTGTAGCTTCAGACCCAGAGTGCCTGGGAGAGGCCAGTTTCTTGTAGGGAAACAGTCTCTTAAAAACTGGTGATATGCCGTGTTTGAATTACAATTTCCTTTCAGTCCTGTATAGAAAACAAAATGTTCTAAACAGCCATCAGATTGCTTATTATCCTTAATATTGTGGGCTTGGCTACAAGCCTGCAGCATAATGTCTCATATGTTGTCCACTATCTGTAGCTCTCTGTGGCAGTGGAGCACGTTTGGGATTTCTTCCCTGGCAGTGTTTTGTTTTTCTTCTGAGCATACAAGAAGTGAGACAAGAACTTGGGACAAGTGTGCTCTGCTAATATGATTGATGGGGGGTATGCTCCTTGCAAAATGTTAATAGTGACTTCCCTGAGGGTTTAATTTTATTTGAAGGACCTGTCAAACTGCATCCAAGCCTTGTTTGTGCTTTCTTCATTAGCCAGGCTGTGTTGCAACAGTTGTCTGATGGCTTATCAAAAATGTTGCATTGTTCTTACTGTGCTAGGACACCACGAGTGCACATTCTGCTTCCTCTGGCATCCTCAGTCACTTGAGGCTGGTCATTAGCAGCCACATCATTTGTATACAGTGCACCCTTCTCTGGGATCACGATCCCCAGACCTTTATTCTGTCAAAAGGATAAATTGCTATGCACCATCAGCTTATGGGGTTCCCCTAGTGATCCATTCAGTGGTCAAGTCTGTGATGATGCTTTTGTGTAATTGTTTGAACGTGGAATGATTCTAGATTGAAAGCTGTGTCTTCTGTCAACTTTAAAAGTTGTTTCCAAAAGAGATCCAGAGGTAAAAAACACTGCATTTTGTAGCATGCCAGGTGAGCATATGCACAGAGTTATTTTCCAAATATGTTGTGTTATTATCTGGTCCAAGCTTTCAGCATCCCAGCTGACGGGGAAGCTGTGTTTCTGTTTTGGTTTGTTTTGGGTTTTTTTTTTAACTACATCAAAGCTGGTGAATACTGTTTTGGGAAACAAGAATTGAGAGCGTCTTACTCCTCTGTGTGGGATGTGGCAGCAGGAACTTGTCTCTGCCTCTGGGGAAGCAGACAACTCAAGTGATAGTGTTCTTGTAGCTAGAAGCCTCTTAGATAAATGAGACTTTGTTTGGATACTTCAGTATACTCATTGCAGTGTACTGGGAGGACAGATTTAATGTTTCAGGTGCCTGAACACATTGCAACTGTGGTTACAGAGACCACTCCCTGCTCTGCTGTGTGATTCAGCCCCAGTGAACACAGCCCAAAATTATGCTGGCATTTTCTGCTGGCCTGTTGCAATGCCCTCTCCTTTACAGTGCTGCCCACTGCCATCTCTCATGCCCTGTTTCTCTGTATTGTGGTCTAACCCAGTGAGGGGTTCTGTTTAGTAAATTAGAACTCCTGTTGTCCTTTGTTCTGTGTTCTACTTATTTACCTACTCATGCTGATTTTAAAATTTCTATTTCTTATCATGTTTCTTATTCTTCAGTGTGAACATATTTTAAATAGCATGAGATCCAAAGCCAGTGCATGTGGGATCATTTATTGGACAAAAAAATGTCCATTTCCCATGCCCAGCTATGTATTTTTAACTGTTTTTCTTCATATGTGATAAATAAATTCTTTCCAGTATAGGCAGTTCAGGATGACATCAGAACTCACCTCTTCAGTTCCATTTTCCAAAACTGAAAGCCACTGACAATTAGGTGTTGGACTGTTGCAATGATAGCAGGGTTAGAATAAGAGTAACTCCCTGGTAAAGGATTCTGCTACTCTTTTCCTATTCTTTAATAGCTTTTTCTACCAGGGGAGAAGATCCTGTTCATGCAAAGCCTCTCATTGATGTTTCATTTTCAGTAACAATTCAAAATCCATATTATTTAGATAAGTGTAATTTAGATTTACTTTATTTATATGCTTTTAGAATAGCTCCTGTGTATTTAGCATTTCCCTCCATGTTCCTTCAGCTGTCTTCTTGTAGTCTATTTTCTGACTTATCAACACATTCACTTTTTTCTCATTGCTCCTTTCCCTCAAAATGCCTGCTGATACTTTTGACACTGTTCTCACGATTTTTTCCTTGCTTCTGTCTTGACTTGCATAGCTGTAACTGAGCAATCTTTCAATCCGAGTCTTAATTTTTCCCTTCTTAAAGTAGTTTGATTTTTTTCTCATAATTTAAAGACTATTCCTTGTGAAGCTATAGCGACCACATCTTGTTCTTGTATGTCTTATATTTTTCAGCTGAACTATGTTCTTGATCTGCTTGGGTTGTTTTTTTAATGGCTTTTATATTTTTTCACTGCTAATGAATATCAGGTTTTTTTCTTCTTCTGGACTTTCTGAACTTTCTTGTATGTGTGTCCCTGAAATACAGTCCCATAAGTCGACATTTCTTTCAGTTTTCTCGTACCTTATGCTCAGGGCTGCTTGTTCCAGGTATCCCTTCCTTTCCTGTGTGCTCCTTTGTCAGAAGCAGACTCTGGATTTCCCATTTGGATTTTATGTGCTGTGTGTATGGATAATTTGTTAATTTTTTCCTTGATGTTTGTCAAGTCCCTTGGTATTTCAAGCTTTTTTCCCCCCCACCTCTTATGGGGTGGCAAAAGGACAACATTCCCATTGCTCTGCATTTACACTGTGTTCATCTCATCTGTGTCTTGCTGAAATGTTAATATTATTTGGAAGTGATTTTATCTGTTGCTGTACTGATTTGGGAAACTGTGGACAAGTCAGCCCTGTTTCAGGCTGCTGCTCCACCCACCAAGGATCTGAGCAGAGAACTGCATTGTACAGGCAGTGGTTATTAACAGCTTGTGTTGATGAAAAGCCTAAGAACAAATTTGCCAGCTTTGGTAAGAATCATTCTTTTGAGTAAAGAATCTTAACTGTGCAACTCCTTAGAATTAAACTTTCTTTAAATGTAATTTTTTTTTTCTCAGTTTTTTGAAGAAGCTATAAAAATGGATTCCCATGCTGGTTTTACACTCTTTCATGGACTTGTATCACTTCAGTCCCTCCCCTGTACTGTTGTCCCAGGTGTAACTTCACACGGTCCAATGTTCCTGAGCCTGCAGGGATTCAGATCTAAGGTGCTTGGCAGCTCAGGATAAAAGCAGAAGAAGTGGATGGGATAACAGTCTTGTGTCCTTGCTGGTTCAGGAGTAGCAAGCTGTAATGAAATGCGAACTCTACATTAAGCATTAGTAGGAAAACTGTTAACTACGCTTTAGGGAGGCTGCTGTGTGGCACATGATTGCTTTTTGCCAGTGTGTGTGTAGATCTTACCGGAACACTGGATAATGGAAGGAGTTGGTGTCTATCAGTGACCTAACCCTGACCTCATTTCACCACTTTTCCCAGCTTAGCTGCATTGGCACAGCAGGCTTGGAGGTATATCCCGGTAAACTCTGCCAAATGATGAGTGTGAGAATGTGGTCTGTTCTGCATCCCCATTAGCACTTTCTCACTTGGTTCGAAGGTACTTGTCACCATGTCTTAAGCACTTGTGCTTTCCTTTCTGCAGAAAAGGCGGCAAGTGGTGTTTTTGTAATCACTGCTTTGTGGTGGTTACTTCATTTAACACACTTTATTTTAGCCTGGAGACAGTGAGGGAGCTGTTTAGCAACAGGTACCTGACAGGCTGCTCCAGCTGTGGAGGCTCCGAGCAGGTGCGGCGAATTTGCACCTTGCCATGCCATTGACTGCTCCTCTCTGCTAAACTGGCACTGCAGCATATTTTGTTAAAGCAGCCTTGGATTTGGGGACAGCTGGTGCAGCAATTCTGCTGCATATGGAGACAGAAAATTTCAGAATCTGTTACATTTGTGAAAAGAGTTCCATGACATTAGCCATACTATTGCTGATGCCTAATTTCAGCGTGGCTAAAATGAGAGATCAGTGTGCTGCTGCAGACTTCCACTATTTCCTGTCTGTCCTGAGATTGCTTTTGGGTAGACCCCCAGTGAACAACTGGAAGTTTTAAAACGGTGATTTTAAGTAAAGCAGTGACCAGGTAAAGATGGGATGATAGAACTGCTTCTGTTGCGTAGAAAAAATAATTTTGAAAGTTCACTGCAGCATGTTACCACTGCCCTGTGGATTGGTTAGTAAGGTCTTTTTAAGGTTTCTAGGGAGGCTGTTATGCATCAGCAATGGATTTGGTCACGTGCTCTTTGTTAAACAAGTAAGCTTGAAAATATTGTTTGAAAATAAAGCAGAAAGATGACCTTGTAGTTTGGGCACTGAAGTGAGGCTTAGATTCAGATTCTGAAGTTGCTTGCTCTTCTAGTTGAAGTGGCCCTGTCCCTCCCTGAAGCCAGAGCTATGACTCATGTTCCTGTTCTCCCTGCTTTGTTCACAGCTGTTTCCATGCTGCAGTGTTGCCTTTTTCTTGCATGTGATAGAGTGACTGTGGAGAGAAACCACCTGAGAGTGAGAGCACTAGCAGAGTTTGCCTTGCTGTCCAATCTGCCAGATGGGAATCCCCTGGGAACTGGTGGGGTCTAGACTAAGGTTTGGGGAGCAGTGTGGAAATTATTTGGACTTTCTGCTAAGGTTTTAAGGGCTCTTTGTGCTGAGAAAAGACATTGTTCCTGACTGAGGCAGTATCTTGCAGTGGAACATGAGGGAGACTGATGGCTGTGTGTGATGATGGCTGTGTGACTGGGTAGAATGCTGGGATGGGGTTCAGGCTGTTTGGGCAGATCCTAATGCATCCTCAGGAGATGCTTCTTGACAGTGTCCTTATTATCTGGAATTCAGCTTGTGTGACAGGACATGCCAGGAGGCTATGGCAGAGTCTCACATCTTGTTGTGGTAGATGCTACATGATGTGCTACAGTGAAATGTTGCTTCCTTCGTGAGGGTTTTACTCCATGGTTTAGATAAGCATGGGTGAGGGAGAAGCAGAGGTGAAGCCATTCATCCAGCAGTTAAAAAGTGGCAGTGACAGATTAAATCTTATGTCTCTGCCTGAATCCAGATCTTAACTCTAAATCGTATCATTCTAAGGGCAATAAAGTCTAGCTGTAGCAGGGCCCAGGAAATGTAGTTATGTCACTGCAACTCTCCTGTGCACATGGTGGTGCAACGGTTGCTTGGTATGGTATATCCTCAATTAATTTTCCTTTTTATTTTTTGCCACTCCTTCCCAAGAATTTGGCTATTGGGAACAACACAATCAGTGAGTTGTAGCCTCACACATGAATCTGCAAGGAAAATACACAATGTCTGTCCAGTTCTCTCAACTGCTGATCTATTTGCCTAGTTTTGTACTGTCTTGTCAAAGGCAAATGCTGCAAAGAACCGTATTTCATAGAAATCTGTGGTTAAAGGGAGCTTGGAGGTTCTGTTAGGTCCCCTGTGGTGTAGAATTTGGCTGCCTTCCAATCCCTTCTTTGCTGGCTGGGTGTGCTGTGGAGGAAACTCAACCATCCTCAGGGTTTGCGTTTTCTAGTGGGGTGGTATTGAGAATCAGGAGGGGAAAAGGAGGAGAGAAGGCAGCCTGGAAAAAACCAATATAAGTGCAGGAAGGGGGGTGGGAGAGAACGGTGCATTTTCAGGCTAAGCTGTTTCAGCTCTGTTCTCTCCAGTGATGCATCTGTGTGGGTTTGTGGTGTGAAAGGATGCAGAGTTGAGAGATTGGTTTCAAGGAGTCTGTTTCATTCATGGTTTGTGCAGCAAGGTGCACTTGCTCCCTGCATAGGTAGATGTGCCTTTAAACCAATGAGTAGGAGGCAAAATTAGCAACCCTAAACACCTCTCTCAAACAATTGGAGTAGGAACGGTTTAACAGCCACCCACTTGCCTTGTAAGTTCTGCCTACTCACAGCCTAGCCAAGAGGAGGGAAAGGAAATCTCTTAAACTGATTATTGTTTAGGACTACAGGAAGCAATCCTGTTACAGCAATACTTTAATCCTGACACTGTTGGGTCCCACTTAGAACAGAGAAATCTTGGTTTCATACCCTTGCAGGCAGTGATGTGGTGTCTGTAAAAAATATCAAATTGAACGTCCCCTTGCCTTGGCCTGAAGAAACTGTGATGAGGCTCCTCACTGAGCACTTGAAGTTTTTTGAAGGAGCATAAGAACAGTTGGCCCCAAAATTTGAGTCCTATCTATCTGTCTAGGTAAGGAATGACTTCCTTGGTAGATCTGAGTGTCTTTTGGGGGAAGTTTGAAGCTTTCAGCAGATCCTGATAGTTGTGTGCTCGTGAGAAGAGGAATCTTGAAAAGAATTTTCCAAAGACCACTTCTGCCACTGCAGCAATGGTTACTTCTCCTCTAGGTAGCTGGCAGAGCTGTGAGATTAGGGAAGAAACCAAGATGTAGACTGTGGCAGCCTGTGACAAGGGAAGGTGTTCTTTGGGTGAGGTGCAGAAATGCAAAATGGTTGGTGATGGGCTGGCAGAAGTGGTCAACATTCCAGCTAAACAGATCTGTGAACAGAAGGCAGAATAGGTATTGACCCACAGATGATTCTTTTCTCTTCTGAGAAATGATGAGGCACTTGTCTTGTGTGCAGTTCTGACTGTAGCAGCAAACACTCCTGTTGACATGAATATGAATAGGTTTCAGGTCCCAAGTGACAAAAGATTAATAACTCTGCTTAATTACAGCCTAATTTTTTTCTAATACTATGAGAATAAATGACTTTTCAAGGAGATCTGACTGTGAGATGTGCATGATACCGGATCTCTCTTTGGGAAGAAGGTAAAATTAAATAGATCAAGGTTTAAAATCCAGGCAAAATTGGTGTGAGAGAAGCTCCATGGTCTCTGCCTTTACAGTAGGTGTGTTTTCAGGCCAGACAAACTTTCCATTGAGGTTAGCAGTGTTCAGTGTAGATCTGTCCCAGGGTGGCTACAGCCTCAGCTATCCAGGTTATGGAACATCTTCCTTGTGACATCACAACGCTTCAAAGGAGATTATGAAAAGGAAGTGTAAAATTACGTGGTGTTTTGCCAGCACCAATTATAAGTACTGTGTAAGTGAAGCACATGACGTTTCAGAATTCAGTTCCTGTTATCCAGAACAAACATTTGCTGCTGCTACCTCTCTAGAAGGATCCCTGAGGTGTTGACAATGCAGTAGTGAATTCATATGTGACATGGTTTCCCTAAGGGCAGACAGCAACATGGGGGGACTTCCTCAAAAGCAGCAGGTAGAGCAGCAAACGCTAAAAAAAAGGAATCTCCTAGAAAGAAGGAAGGAAAACAGAAAGAAAAAAAAGAGAGAATAAAGAAGAAGAGATTTGGTGAGAGTGTGAGGATTTCTAGATGTATATTTTGAGGGTCCTGGTTCTTACTTGTTGACTATGGGAAATGAAGCCATTAAAAGGGAAATAACTTGGTTCTTTCTGGGGCTGAGAGATAATCTCAGGCTTCCTCAAAGACTTTTGAAGAACTACTTCTTCCCTTATTTTGCAGTAGGCAATATCACCACAAAATTAGTGGTGTATGTTCTGTAGAGCATCTTCTGCTCTTTGGGCATGTTACTGAAATATATGGGCATGTGCACACCCTCCTGACTGCCCTCCTGAAAGACAAAAATGGACCTCAGTGACAAGTTATCACCCTTGTCAAGGACACTTTGGAAATGCACTGCAAAAGGCCTATGAATTTGAGCTGTGGTGATGTGACTGTTAGTCCTTCCTGCTTCTCCCTGTACCTGTGGATTCTTTTTGGAGTGCCAGCACTGTGTGCAACTTGTAGGATGCTCATAGGGTTGCAAGTGACACTTGCTGCTTCTGAATGGTACCTGGTGGTGATAGAGAGTATTTGAAAAACACATGTCTGTGCAGAATACCTGGCTCTACCACCAGGCTTGACCTGGACATTATACCTGCATTATACCTGGGCTCTGCCTCTTGCTCATCATCCTCTCTTGTCCTGTGACAGAAGTGCTCAACTTTTTAGAAAAGTAATAAATCCATTTAAAGCAAACAAGTTGGAGGTTGGTGTTGTTCTTGTCTCTGGTGTAGGTCCAGGGAGGGGGGACAAAAACAGTGGAGAATTTCTGTTCTCCTATCCTATCTCCTCTCCTTCCTAATCCAGAAAGATATTTTGCAACAATTATATAGTCATTAACTGTATAATTGTATGACAACTGTCAGCACTGTAGAAACTCAAGCCTGTGCCATTTGCTTCTTATTTCCCTGGTTCTCACACTTCTCAAATTTTTACAGTATCCTACAATATGTACATTATACAAAGGACAGAAGAGGCTGAGTGAAAGCCAGCTATGTATTGCACTTGCTGATTTTCTTCCCTTTGTATTTTCAGGTTTTGTATTACCTTGTCATTTCCCATTTTTCAGCTATGATAGAAATATTTGTAAGGATTAAGCCTTAATGCTTAAGATTAGATAAAAGGAGTGTTGAGGGGAGGAGTCTGTTCTATGCTTGGTGACATTGGTTTTGTGCATGGACAGCCTGCAGTATTTGGGAGGAGAAGCAGCTCCTGAACAAACTGCTCATGGACTGGGTCTGCTAATGACAGATTGTTTGGGGTAGCAACTGCCTGGTAGTAAAATGACCAGTGAAGCAGAAAGATTTATTTTTTTTTGTGGCTTGGGAATTTGTAAGGGGTTTCCTACAAGTGATTCAAAAGAGCTTTTCAGTCTTTTATTATGTTGCAGTTGATGCTGTAGTGCAGCCATTGCCAGTCTCAGATCCCCTAAGTTTGGTTTGGACATGTTATCTTAAGATTTACAGACTGAAACACATTGATTTGTTGCTTGTGCTGAGCTTCACCTCACTGTTTCACTATCATTAAATTGCCCCAATGGAAGATAAACTTTGAGCAAATTCACCTAAGCTGAATGCTTCCCTTCCTCTGATTTACACTGGTTTTACCTTGGGAATTGAACCTGATAAGCTCTCTTTCAGTATGTATGCAGGTACACAACAAATAGGCCCTAAATATGATCTATTTTTTCTTCTCTAATGTAAGGCCTTGAGATATTAGGAGCTGGGAATAATCCTGCTCTTCCATGTGGACATCCCTGAGAACAAAAGTGTATAGAGTTCCTTACAACCCACAGCGATATTTCTTCCTTGCCTGCCTGTTATCCCTGCCCTTGCAGAATTTGGCATGTGCTTTCTGTTGCAGTGATAGTAGGAGGTTTCTTGTAAAGCTTTGTGATTATTAAAGGCAGGCTTTGTTTTCTTTTTACTTTGCCTGCAGAGGTTGTGCTTTGGAGGATTGTCATCCTCTGAATAGCAAGGCTAGCAGCTTTCTTCTCCTTAAGAATAAAGATCTAATTTTGAAGATGTATGCAGATTTTTCACTGATGGAAGAGTTCTAATAGAATAAAGAATTTTCTGTCAGGACAAGCTGTGTGTTTCTTCATGACTGCAGCTACTAGGTGAAATGGATGAGATGCTCCTAAAGCATATGCCTTAGAATCAGATCTGTCTGTATGCTGTGAATTACTGGGCTACATCCAGTGATAAAACTGGATGTAAAATCCTGCTCCCAACTCCGGACAACTCCTGAGGCCACAAGTCCAGAGCATAACAGAACTGAGAAAGCTGGACTGTGAGGTGTATGGTTGAGTTCTCCCCACTGTCCTTTCGGATGCATTTCAAGCTATTTCTCAATGGATGTTGGAAGATTTCCAGCCTCTTGCTGCCTTGCTCAATCATCTGCAGTGTGAGTAGTTTAGTAACACATGAGAATTACAGCAAGCTTGAGGTGGTTTGGCTGTGTTGTGTGAAATACTCTGCTGTGCCCTGGGAGTTCAGATGGAAAGTCTTCCTGGAAATGGTGTTTGGGGTTACTGGTTAGTATGAATTTGAGTGCAAATCCACCACCAACTCCTGGTAGCTGACATCCCTAGCAGGGAATAAGTTGGTAGTAGTTGTTTTCTCTCTTTTGAGTTAGTTTTCTCACCAGTCCAAAGGAGAATGGAGAAATGTGGCATGGATGCTGAGAAGCTGCTCCTTTGTAGAAGAGCATTTCCTTTTTGTGACTCTCCAGAGGTAGCAACTGCCAGAGGGCAAAAATAGGGTGTGATGAAAAAACAAACATGCCTACTGGAAGGATGCTATGCTTTTCGTTTCTTCAGCCATGGTAGCTGACTTTTCTCTTCTATGAATCTGGTTTAGTATGTTTTTGGTAGAGAAGAGACAATATGTCAGCTTTCCAGCATTTTCTAAGGCAGTTGTTAAGTCAGTGCTGAGGTTTAGAGGCTTACATATTAGAGGCTGATCCTGAAGGGCTTTCTCATAAGTATCTTTTCAAATACCAACTGGTCAGGTTTTTTTCCTGAAGAGCATGATTTGTATGGCACCTTTCATGGGCTGTAGTACAGGTAGCTGGGATGCATGACCCACAGCTATTGTGTGAACTCTCAGCACAACACAGCCAGCGCTGTCAGTAGAAATCTGTGCAGCAGGGTATAGGATTCAACACTAGACAAAATAGGTGAAATAAAAGTATTCAAATAAAACCAACAATACTGCCTTCAGGAAGCTGCTTCAGGAACTCTGGTGTGCTGAAGGAGAGAAAGGTAACAGGCACACCAAAGTGGCTAATTGCTGTTGTCTTATCTTAACTGGAAGGCTCCCTGAGTTGCATGCCTTTCTGCTGGGGTACTGGGTGAAATGTATGGTTGGCATTACAAGTGTTTCCTGTGTGTGATTCATGTGTTGTTTGGGTTGTTTCCAAAGAAGGTGGGAGAGCTTTTTTTCCTTTCTCAGGCCCAGTTCCAGATCCTCTCCGCTTGCTCTCAGCAGGGACACCTGGAATGGCACAAATTGGCAGTCCAGCCTCACAGCTCTGGACTGGCACTAGTTCCAGCACATGCCTGAGTATGTGATGAGCTAGATTAGTGCTGGCCTGGAAGGAAACAACACATTGTTTTTTAGGCTCATTCTTTGCTGGATGAACAGGCTGAGTCAACGCGTCACGTGCTCAAGCACACAGTGGTGCTCAGGAATCACAGGGAGTGAAGGATACAGCATTGGGATCTGGCAGTGGGGATCGGTTCTCCAGCTTCTCTGCTTGCACGCTCTGAGAGGGATTTGGCAGTGTTTCCAAGGAAGTGGGGTGTTGCTTGATTTCTGTAAGCACCTCTGTCAGGGGCCTGAAAATGAGCCTGGCAGGGAACTGTCCAGGCTCCTATATGACTCCTGGGGGAACCTGGTTATGGGCAGTAAGGTCAGGTCACCCCAGATATGTCTGCTTGATGCTGCCCTTTGTGTGCTCTCTGATGGGCACAGCATAAGGTCCATAAAGTGGAGCCATGCTGTTTTGTCTCTGAGAAAAAGGCAGTGGTAGAAGGAAAAGGTCATTCTGACTGAGTGCTAGTATAAACAGATTAAACCCTCCTCTTTATTTCTTCACAGTTTTCCCTTTGATTAGTGTTTCCTTTGATAATGTGGCTCTTTACATTTTGTTTTGTGCTGGTTTTAATTAACAGTGATTTACATGGATAATTGAGTAGAACAAAGTGTTTCTCATTGAGTGCCAGTTCTAATGGGGATGTTATCAGGTGTTCTCTTCCCTGGGACATTTTCCAGGTGACTCCTTGAAGAAAATTCTCTGCAGAGATGGAAATGTCTCTAACTGGGGGAAAAAAAAATCTTCCAAAAGCACTGAAGCACAGTGAAGTTGTGCTGAAGTAAAGGGATTCCCAAGGACATTGTTACAGTGTTTGCATGTGTAAGAAATCATCCTTTCTCATAGTGTTTGAAGCTGTTACAGAATTTCTTGTGCACCAAGGTGTTTTAAGCCCAAATTGACATGGTGCATCTGGGGCTCAAAGTAAACATCACTCAGCAAGTGAGTGGCAGGGATATTCACAGTGCTTTGAAATCTTTTGCTAGAGACAATTTCATCAGGACTGCAGCTCTCAGGGGTGTGTGCTGGATAGATTATCAGTAGTGCTCAGATACCAGCTTTATCAAAAGCGGTGCAAACTGAAGAAACAAGTGCCAGAAACAGCTAACAAATACCTCCACAGTCTTTGTTCTATGATTGAAGTCTTCCCTTTAAGCCTTTCTTTTTACAGGGGGGGTAACTGACCTTGAGTCTGAAACCCGGTGCTGCTTCAGTGTCTGTGAGCAGCTCTTCTTTGAGCAGATAATACAAGTGTGTGGGAGAGTGGCTCAGCCTGCCTGCTGAGGAGTAAGCAGCATTAATCTGGGGAGGTGGAGGGCTGGTTCATACACAGGTGTGCACACAGAGCCTGTTCATGGAGACCCAGGGACATGTACCCTGTGCTTTATGTGGCTGCCAAACCTGGAAGCAGAGGTGGCTGTAACTCATGCGGGAGCTTCTCACAGTCATGTGCCTGATCTCTGTCCTGAGAGTTTGGTTGTCACCTGTACCTTCTGGATTTTTCCTTCATAACAGTTCACATTGCTGCTTTAAATCTCTTTTCTCACAGGGAGAGTTAAACCACAGATCTTGGGTTTTCTCTGTCAATGATACATGTGCACATTTGGGGTTTATTATGTTTCACCTGTATTCAGTTGCAGAGTTTTGGCATCACCAAAAGTGAGGCTGGACTTGCTGTCAAATCAGGATATTCCAGAGGGAGGAAAAAGCCACACTTACAGAAATGTGAGTGGTGGATTAATCTTTTGTTTTAGGTTATCTCTACAATTGTTGGAATAATTTGATCTTTCTCTGTGGTGGTTACAAGCAGTCAGAGGGGCTGACAAGAGCAATTGCATTAAGCCTACTAACCCTTGCTAATGCTGTGAGCCAGAGGGATTTGCAGTATTGTCTGACTGAGGCTTAAGCTAGTTGTTTAATATCAGGTACTTGAGTTGAGGTGTTGAGAGAGGATATAAACAAGAAGAAAGGGAAAATCCCCAGTTTTATTTCTTTGATTTTGGAAAATGCTGGAATTTGGATTTTGGAGCTGCTGTGCTCCAAACTACTCAGCCTTTATAAAGTAGTTCTGAGGATTACTCAGGTAGGTCTAGTTTTGTTTTTATTGCCTGTTGTGCTGGAGCAACTCAGGCTACTTTTAAACAGAGAGCAATCTGTGCTACACACCACGTGTGCTGCTCTGCTGCTCACAGGTGTAGGTCTCCAATGTGTCGTTCCCTCAAATGGAAAAACTTGGAGAATCAATCACAGTGGCAGTTCAATGATCTGCCTTACAGTACCTTCACAGCTTGGCTTTGCTGGATGCTGAGCCTGCACTGAACGTGCCAGCTGTTCTGGTGTCCCTTGGAGATTTTCCATTCATAAGATTGAGCTGGGCTGAACTTACTTGGGCTTGCAGTCCTGTTGCCAGAAAACAGGATAACTGGCTGTCATCCAGGTGCTGAAAGGGCTTTGCTGTCAGAGTTTTTGGAGTATGGTGGTCTCCGGTGACATGGATTTGTGGAGTTGCTGTGGCAACCTGCATAGGTTTTGTCAAGTCCCTGCCTGGTTTCTGGTTTCCAAATTAGCTTTGTTATTCATCCCACTTTGGAGAATGGAGACTGGGAGCTGGGCCTTGGGCCAGTTTGCCTGCTGGACAAGCAAAGCAACCTCTGAAGAGGTGGGGGCAAAGAGCTGATGGCTGCAGCATGGTGCCTGCCTGCCTGCCTTCCCTCCAGCTGGGCACATCAGTGAGAGCCTCTGCCTCTCTGCAGCCTCCCTGTTGCCTTTACTTGCCTATTCCTACCATAGCTGTAGTTCAAAAGTAGTTAAAGTTGTGTCCTGGCCCCATTGCATTAGGTCAGACTGATTTGAAAACCCTATGCTGTTTTCATTTTAAATGAAAAAATATTGATAACTTCAGCAGAAACATGGTTTTAAAACAGTGCTTGCTTCAAGGGAGGTCATTCCTCTGAAGTTCATTTGAGTGGAACGTAGTTCAAACAAGGCCGTGAGTGAAGCCCTTGGAAGGCAGAGTTTTCCAAGCTTCTGAGGTAACTCAGGGCCTGATGCTTTCTAGCTGGAAGTCCATCCCACACCCTGGAACATTCAGCCTGTGCAGAACTGTCCCTTTCTCTCCTGTGAGCTCAGTGTGCAGCACTGTTGGCTCCACATACTAGCAAATTTTCTTCTTGAAGCTCCACATCTTCTCTTGAGGATGCTTACAAAGTCCTGGGTGATGGTCTCTTCATTTTCTATTCTATTCTATTTTGTGTGGCTAACTTTTAACAGGTAAGCAGCCTAATTAATTAAATGCTATACAGAGCTCTAATGTTGTATAATTAAGAGTAGGAGAGGGATGAAATTATCTTTTTCTTTCTTATTTTAAACACATACTTTTTATTATGATGCATCATGGGTTATTATATGCATACCTTGATTGAATTTTTCTCATCTTCTCCTCAAGATCTGATCACCCATCCCAGCATAATAATTTTGTTTTCTTCTTTCTTGTGAGGTGCCCAGCACTATTGTGTACTTAGTGTTCAGAGCAAGCTAAACATGCAGTGTCTATCAAATGCTGTTCCAGTTTTTATTTTCACTCTTACAGGTTCTGCATAAATGATATCTTGATTAAAATATAAAACATGTAGTTTTGTCTCATTTATGTGAAGTTTAATAGCAAGTGGGGAGAAAAAGATAAGCTTAGTGAAATGCTACATGGAGTTCTATGACAGCAAGAGTTGCTTATATTTTGGGCTTGATATGCATTGGATCATTATCATAAGAGTTTGGAGTTGGAGGTTCTGGACTGTGGACAGCAGAAGTGCCTTTATATTGTCTGAGTCATGTGGTTCACTTAAAGTAACTTTTGACTTACCTTTACACAGCCTTGAGCCTGAGATGTTTTGGGTATTGTATGTCTGTGATAAAAATAACAGAGAAGCAAATATGTGCTCAGGGATTGTTGCAGAGCTGATAGTGATCTCAGAAACCACAGGAGTGTCATGTTACTCCGTTCCTAGATGGAGATGCCTTGAAATGCCCGTGTAAAATGCTCCAGGGCATTATGAACCTGCAGCCTGCATGCTGCAGAGATCATACATGGATAGAGAAGAGCTGTTTATTGAATGGTAACACAAGTTCTGATCTTCAGTCTGGGCACAGGACTGTACATGTTAGTGTCTGTACAGTTAACTCACTGTGAAGAGGGAGTGTGTAGGGGAGCTCTGGGACATTTGAATTGGGTCTGCAGCCCACCTTGGGTCTCCTGGGTACACCACAAACACACCTGAGTATCCATTCTCAACCTCCTGTGGAGGTGATGAGAAATGTATTAGATGAAGCGAGACTGGGAGTGATGCTGGAGGCACAGAATTGCTTTTACTTGTTTCTGCTTTTGCTCTTTGAGAGTCATTTTAAATATTTGTGTTACATCTCATTGTATTCTGTGTCTTACTTGCCAAGAGTGGTTGCCTTAGTCACCAGGGCTGTGGTAACTAGGACAACAAGATTAAGCAGGCAAATGTAGAAATAATGGTAATAACTTTCTCAACTCTTCCTGCAATTGGCTTGTATGAACAAATATCCTGCATGTGGGTGACTTGTGTCAGCAGTCTGTTCTCCCTTTCTTCCTGACACATCCTGAAATCTTGCTGGTGGCACTACCCTGATTGAGCTGTGGTGGTGCCCTCCTGCAGCTGGAAATAAGCCTGTCAGGACCATGTGAATGTTGCTGTCCACCTCCTTCCTGCAGCTTGGCAGTCTGTGCTGGATCTGGAACAGAGTGCAAGGGACACTAAAGGCCAGCTCTTGGGGTCAGCACTTGTGTCCTCACTAGCTTGGTGGCAGATTCTGAGTGGGAAGTACAGGACCATCTGCTGAGATGGGGAGGCTGCCTTACAGTGCTGCGGCCAACTGGTGGCTTCCATGCAGTCACTTTCTTCCATGGATGTTGTCCTCTCCTGGAATAGTTATTTACATGTTGATTTGTTTGCTCACTGTTGCACTGAGGAGGGTCTGGGAAATGGTAGTTGTTGTCCTGTCTCTTATTCCTCAGGACACTGTTTGCACTATGGGTATAGCTGGAGGTCAGCTTAATGCAATTTCGCTTTGCTTTGAGAGCAGGCTGTTTCTATCCCACTAGGTAAACCCAAATCCTGACTTGGTACAATGAAGTTGTATCTCCCACCCCACCTTTGAAGCATGTTTCTGGAAACTCCCACTGAGCTACATCTTGCTGTGTCTGTGCCTTGTGTCTGCCCTTTCTGCAGTAACAAACCAGTGCAGTGTTCTCTCCTCTAGAAAGCTCCCAGCTCCATGAATTTGGGATAGCAAGGCACTTGCCTAGTATTCCTCGCTGTGCTGTGCATTGTTTTCTTTCTCCCTGCTTGTTTTCACCCAGCTGAACGTGATAGGGAGCTGCAGGGATCACAATAAAGGGATTCCCTGGATGCACAGGCCTCTTCTTTGTGAGCACCCTGTGCAAGCTTAATAGGCTCTTTTGAACACTCTTGACAATATCTGATTGATCTTTCATGTGGGGGAGGAGTAGGGTGATTGCATCCAAGGAACTGTGCTAACAAAAGACCCTGTGCTTTGGTACCTGCCTTCCCTGGGAAACAGCTTCCTCTGCCTCTTTTCTATATGTCATTATCCTGAGGCGTGCATTCACCTCGCCTGGCAGCCTGTTTATAGCTGCAAGCAGCATTTCTATTAAGGAACTGTCAGATATTTCTGAATTTTTATTTTTTTTTTCTTTGAGTGGTACCCTTTTTGTATGTCCAGATCCTGGGATTTGAGTTTCCTTCTCTGATGTTGCTTTCCCTTGACTTGGGTCCTCTTAAAAACTGCAACTGGCTGCAATTTTATAGTCACTTGCAGTCTTATTTCCTGCCGTTACTAACCATTGTTGGATAGAGTCAGATTCAAAGGTGTCCCCTCATGGCTGTTTTAAAAACTTTTCAGTATTATTCTGTGCTGGAACTAGCTTTTATTTCTTTTATAGGCTTGTTTTACAGTTTGATCAGTGAACCAAAAAAGCCACGTTTTTGTCTCTTCTGCTTCAGTTGGCTGGTGTAGAGCTTCCTGTGGGCCAGTCTCAAGGTAGTATGTGCACTGGCAAATGGTCTTCTGGAAGCCTGTGTACAAGAGCTCAGGATAACTCATTTCAGAAATGCTTAATGACCTCCTGTTTAAATTCAGAGTACTTAGAAAGCAAGGATGCTGCATCTGAACATATACAGGATAGCATGTGCCCAGATAATGGGCATAAAGCAGTGCCTCTGTTGCGCCAAGTGGTTTTGTGTGCGCCTATTGTACAGGAAATCCTTCAGCCACAGATCCCTGTGTGTTGGTGGGAAGGATTGTATGATAAATCACCCATCCCTCCATTTCCTGAGCTCCTCAATAGGCATTCTAGTGCTTCAGTGAGCACTACAAAACTGTGCCTTAAAGAGACAAAGTGGTTGGTAGGGTGTTGAACTTTTGAAGTGTTACAAATTTGAATTTTCTTAGTCAGGGTGTCTTTGGATGGCTGCCGGTGCCCGGTGTGGCTGTAATACAGGATGTGGTGAGGAGGCACACCAAGTTATTTATGGACCCTTTTGCTAGGTGAAATGTGTGCTGTGATAGCTCCTGGCTCTGCTTGCAGCTTGCTGAGAAGGTGAATGGGCACAGTGATCCTTGGAAAGAATGTCCTGTTCCACTGGGACAGCATCTGGAAGTGACCAGTTGCAGGTACATGTGGTGTCATCTGCTCAGTCTGTGTGCTGCTTGCTGGGACCCCCAAGGGCCTTTCCAGCCTGTGAGTAACTGTCTGACACTGCTGAGCCCAAGCTGCAGCACCTTGGAGAGTAGGGGCAGTCTGCTGGACAGCCTGGCAGCCTGCTGGGAAATCTTGTGGTGCCAGTGAGCAGGAATGACTGTGGACAGCAGCTGCCTGCATGCTTTGCCTGGAGAGGGCCCTGAGGGGAAATTGCTTCTGCTGTGGTCCACTGGAGCTCAGGCTGCTCCCTGGACACATTTATTTTTGCAGCATAGCTGGTTCATGCTCTTTGATGCCTGCTCCCAGAAAGCCTGATGTTACAAGGTCAGTGGACCTGGACAAAAAGCAGTGTATTCTATTGCTGGGATTTTCTGGTAAATACCGTGGTATTCCTGAGCTAGGGAATTTAGTGTGAGCCATAGCAATGTATACTGCCTTGTCACTTCCACTCCAGCTGCATGGGTTGTGTGGCATCCCTGCCTCAGAAAAGCATGCATAGTTGGATAGAAACAGCCCAGAAGCTTTGTGTTGCCATAGTATTTCAAGATGGATATCTTTCCCAGGAGGGGGCATTTCTGAAGCAGGCTGATGGGAAGAAGCAGTGCACACTGGAGTGTTTGCAGGTACCCCTATGCTAAAAGGAAAGCTGCTCTGTAGCATCAGGTAAGCTGCAGCTCCTTGTTGTGGAGTGTGGGTTAGGTCTGGCATGTCTGTGTTAGTGACAGGTTGAAGTAGCCAAGTGTCTTTCTAGACAGATCTCAGGTTTTTCACTCCATCCTCTGATCTTGTTTTTATCACTGAATACACAGACTGATTGCTCTTCTATGATTTTAACAACTGCCCTTTCTTAGCTTCCCCACTTTTCAGGCAAGGGTTTGTTGTGTGTGGTCTGCACAGTGGCCTCACTGGTCTAGATCAGTGGTTTAAGAGACTTGTGCAACAGAGAGGTTTATAAGTCTTTTGGGAAACAACTCTGCTGGGCATAGCTCTATACTGAATTCTGTCTAGAGAGAGGAGACTTGCTAGGAAAGGGAGGCTGGAATAGCCCTGCCACTGCTGACAGGCTGTGCTCCTCCTGTTTGGGAGTTTGAGGTTCTGGGTAGGTTTAACAGGAATGTCCCCTGAGATCAGGATAGAAAAGATGTATATCTTGTGTGCAATCTGCTCTCTAGGCTGGCAAAACTTGTGGGAGCTCTCAGTCTGCAGCAGGGAGGATCAGGAGGAAGCAGTCCTCAAGTGAGGAGGTGGCATTTAGGTTATATATTGATGCTGGCCATCTCTCTGTCTGGTGCCTACAGTGTACCAACATGAACAGGTAGTAGAGGCCAGCCTTCTTTTTGCGGCTGCCTGCATTACTGAGTATGAAACTCTGGAGCTGTCTGTAGCTATGGAGCCTGTAAGGGACAGTTGTGCTTAAAGAAATCTGGGAACAGGAAGGCAGCATTTCATAATGTAGGCTTATCTTTGACTGGCTTCCGCTGTTGTGTTTGAACTGGTTTGAGAAAGCACCATTTGTCTTGTTTAGAAACATTTGCTTGAAGAGATGCTGGCACACACTTGTCCATGTGAGGAGGCACGACCAAACATCAGAGGGTGGTTCAGTGGGCTTGAGAAGGAGAGCACATATACTCTGGAGTTGTCTGCTGCAGGCCTAACCAGAGGGAATCCCAGAGATCTTCGCTGGTTTGAGTGTCACTGCTGTCCATGCTTTGTGGGGGTACTGGAGAAAAGGGAATGCTCCTGTATGGCCTTGGCCAAACGTTTGTGTGAGAGCTGTTTTTCTATTGCAGACAGGCTTGCTCTGTCCTGGTTTGGGATCTCATGACCTCTGCATTGGTGCCCTCCTGCTTGGAACAGCCTCACTACAAGCAGAGGTATCTCAATGTTAGCTCCTGTCCCAAGTAGCCATTCTTTTATTGGAAATGCAGTGTTATGAGTAGTTCAAATCTTTGGTGTGCCTTGCTAGCATAGTAACATTTTGGCAGCACAAAAGCAGCTGAAAGTCTGTAGTAGATGTAGCTTTTAGGAAAGAGAAGTGCTCTGCACCCTGAGCACAGCACTGCTGCTGGTCCATCTGCCACTCCTTGTGTGACTCCCTGGGCGTGGGGCTGCTGTACACACTCAGTGATGCGTGTTGGCTGACATCCTTCAGCAAGCGTGTTTCTAAAGCATGAGCTGTTACAACCTTCCTGTGACAGAAACAGTGGCTGCTCCAGGAACAATTTTGGCTGCAGTTTGGCTACACGTCAGATACACGTCAAGTTTAGAAAACCCTGAGGAAGAGGATGATATTGTACATCTTGTTAGGTATTCAGAAAGATTTTTGTATTCTCTTAGATAAATCCAACAAATCTCTTCTGTAATGCTGAGCGAATCTTAAATCTTCCAGACGAAACCAGTGAGTCCAGTACCTGTCTGTGCCTTCCTCCCTTACATCTGGCTGCTTTCACACCGGTAGCAAGCAGCTCCGATGGCTGCTGGTGGTGATCACTAGTAGCTACTGCTGCTGGCTGAGGCATGCATAGTGTTGATTTCCTTGTCCTTTCTCTGAACCTCCTTATCTCACTGGTGCACCTGACCCAGCCTGGAATGCCTGCTATGCCTTGTCCTGACTGTTGTGTGTCTTTGGGACACGGCCTGCCCTTTTCCTGTGCCTCTGTTGAGAGCGGCTGTGTGCTGTCTCAGTAGTATTGCAGTACTATGAGATGAATCTCTGAGCACAAAGAAATGCTTGAGTGTGTGATGGAAGAGAAGGTGGTTCCTGGGAGGCCTCTGGGTGGCAGTCAGAGCCCCTGGGCAGAGCCTTGTGTAGTCCCTGCAGCAGGTGGGAAAGCTGCTTCAGAGTGTTTAACAGAGCAGCTGGGTGCTGACCAAACCAGAGATCGTCCCCCCAGAGAATAAAGACTTAGGCACTCTTCCAAGGGCTGGTTGAAGCAGGGCATGCCTGATAAATGTGCATACACAGTGAGATGGTGACGTTTGATGCAGTTAAGAATGGCCTGCCCAGTCAGATGAGAGCAGCAAGGGGTGATGGTGTGGATTTTCCCTTCTGTGAGAATAGGAAAATTAAAAAAATGAGGTGCTCCAATTCAGTACAGTGGTGCTGAGGTCCCATTTAATGCACTGCACTGGCCTCTTTTCAGTGACTGCAGTCTATCTTGAATGGCCATTCCAGGGGGGAAATGCTAACCAGGACACAAGGCTGTGAAGAAAACTCTAGGCAGCTGCAAGGAGCCAATCAGGAAGACAAGGAAAGGTAGATGTATCTGCTTGCAGGACACTGTTTTCTTCCCACTTGCCTCCTGACTAAGGATGAATTGCTTGATGATACCTTGCTCTTGGTAATGTATATCCTATTGATACTGTTATTCTTTGCCCTCCCCAGCATGACTTTGCCTGTCCTCCTCCCCTGTAGTGCAGCCAAGCTGCTGCAGTGAGGACAAGAAACCCCTTCCTTTGCTGTTAAAACCCTCAAAGACAAAAGGAAGGAGGATGTAATCTGATCTTCCGTGATGTCTTGGGTTTGGTCTGTCTAGGGGCACTTGGAAGAAGATGGGATGATGGAGGGGAGAAATAGTCATGTGGGAAAACAGGCTGGATTTCTTGAGGCAGGCAGAGCTGTAAGCTGTGTCATGCTTCATAGGAAATGAAGGGACATATCAACGTCGGGAGGTTTTGTCTTTTGTGCTTCATGCTTTAGGATTTTCTTTGTGAATATCACTTGGGAATTGGGATAAGTCAAACCTACTGCAATTTGCAGTAACAGAACCCTGCTTTGGATCCAGCAGCAGGGCAGACATGTGCTTCTGGTAGCAAGCTGCTATCAGCCAGGATGCAGACAAAATGTCTGGCAGAATGTCTTATGGCAAGGAGAAGAATGCTGGTCAGCACCTGGGCTGTTGTGCTGTACACCACTATATGTAGCTTGGCTGAGGGACCTGCAGGTATTTGGTGCCTTTGCCCTAGCTCTTTCCTTGGTGACCCCAGGAGGGTGCTGTCATGTTTTTTGGCCTTTGCATCCTACTGTGTTACATCTCTTCCATGCAGCTTGCTTTACTTGCCCGTCCCAGGTTGCAGCAGTTGCAGAGGCTGGAGGGGAGAGTGGCAAGAGTGTGTTAGCAAGCCCTGAGTCCTCTGTCTCTCTTTCCCTTGGGGAAGCTCTCAAAGCAGGCTGATGCTGGCTTTCCTCCCAATCCATCTGTAATTGGCGCACCTACCTGTCCTGATGCCTGATCTGCAGAGCCTGATGAACCTGCTGCTGTCCCAGTTCATTGCTCTGTTTGCTGGCAACAGGGACTTGGTCTCTGAAAGTGGAGTAGGTCTCTCCTCCCCTCTGCGTGCATCAGTGGTGTCTCATGCAAACACACCACTTGGGGCTCGGGGAGGATCTTGCTTTCAGGAAGCTGTGGCACATTTCGAGTGGTGTCTCGCCACTTGCACAACATTTGTGTGCTCTTCCCTTGACACCCGCTTTGGCCGCTATCCGAGGTGAGCTCTGTGGATGGACACCCTTCTGATCAGATCTGCTTTTACAAGCTGCTCCATGCGACCAGACAGTCTGCAGGGTGTCCCGGGTTTGTGGTCCTGGCCGGCTGCCTTCTGCCCTCTAGCGGGAACATGTTTTGGGAATAGGTGCTACTCCAGTGGTTGGCAGGGGTACAGGAGCATCGGGAGCGTCCCGTGCCTTGTGAGCCCCACGGAAATTCTGGCATCTTTCCTGAAGCCCAGTCTCAGAGTTTAGTATCACCTTGAAGGGAAATCTGAGCTGTCAAAGTCAGGAAAAATTTTGAAGAGCAGCTAAAGTGACACTATTGAAGGCTTAGTCCACGTCTGTGCATTCAATAATGGTGGCAGTGTTGACAAGGATGCACAGAGAGCCAGTGCTGGGAATGGTGGATGTGTTCTAACATTTGTAGGTGGCATGGAAGCTACCTACAAATGTTGTAGGTATTTCTCCCTGGCTGCTGCCACTTGGAGAAATCAGTGTAAGTGTCCAGGGAAACAGTCTCATCCAGAGAGTGAGCTGCCACTCACGAGTGATTGGTAAGCCAAGCAATGAACATCACAGGATATCAGCAGAAAAAGAGGGCATTTCATGGGCTTGACCCTTAACTTGGGGATAAGGACTGGCTCTGAGGCTGGGGCATGGAGCAGGGTTGGGCAGTGACTCTGGATGCACACTGGGCTTTTCCCCTGGCTTGTTCCAGCTGCAGTGGGCACCATGCCAAGAGCAGATTCTCCAGCTGTTTCACATCAGCTGAAACACTGCTTTATTATTTGGATGAGATTTTCTTTGGACAAGTACTTGCTTATAATAATGTTTATATATACTTTGGAAAAACAATTCTAAAAGCATATTTTTATACATGTACATTATATATAAGTAATAGGGTGGTAGACATACTTGAAGACTTCTTCCAGAATGAGGAAGACTGCTGTAGTTGCTTTTAAGAAGATTTGATTAGTTCTGTTCATACATGGAGGGCATCACCTGTGACCCAGTTGAGTGGCACAGTCAGAGCAGCAGAAAACCTTTTTGCTTTTCAAAACAATATTAGTTTTTTTAACTTGGGGAACCACTTTCATTTTCTTCAAGGAGGAAGCTATGCAAGGAGTACTGCCCAAGCAGGAAATTGTTGCATAATGCTTTATATTACCCCTTCAGTGAAAAGGAAAGCAAAAAACTACCTTTTGTTATTGAAAAGACAAAGAAAAGTAGATAAGAAAATGCTTTAATGTCCTCTTTCTCTGGTCTCCAGGAAGTAGAGGATTAGGTCCATTGAATCTGCAGAGAATTTTGACACTTACTGCACTGCAATAAAAATATAAAATGGAGTGAATTTGTTCTTGGATAATACATACATGATTTGGTATAACAAATAGTGATGAGAATGCTTGTAAAATAGATCCTGTACATCTGTGCATCACTCTGGCAGATAATGGAGACACAGTGCAATTCTGGCCAGACTTCAGCTGTATCAAAGTTAAAATGTTTAGAATTTATTTTGAGGAAGGGATATAGTAAATGATAGACCCAGGAAGAATAGAGGCCATAATTAAGTTCACATGTCTGGTTACAAAAAAACAGCAGATATGAAGATTTTTTCAGAATGGTGGGATTTCATTGGCTGTGGTTTCCTGGGTTAGGGGAATTGACTGAGTCTCTGACAGAGGCAACCAATAATGAAAACACAGAACTTGTTGCATGGGGCACAGAGAGGGAACAAGCTTTTAAAGCAATAAAATGGTGTTTGCACTTTCTCTTGGGCTCCCAAATTACACAAATCCCTTCAATCCTGATGTACATGAAGTAAAGATAGTGGAGTGATAATGCAGAAATTGTGACTGCACCACAAACCACTCACGTATTATTCCACTCAACTTGATTCAGTTCCATTGGGAAGACCAGCCTGTAGTAAATCACTGTCAGCAGTAGCAGCAACAATATTGGAGAAATCTGCCTCTTTATCCTGGGACATCCCATAACAGTCCATGTTCCACGTGCAGTGGAAGTACTGTAGAGACAGCATGCAATCCAATCTCTGTTACCACAGTGGATAATATACATAGGTATGAACTGATCCTCCTAATGGCAGGTTACATCATCTTAAAAGGATGTGACACCTTGAACTCAGCAAGTCCGATGATTTGAAGCTCAGTGTGTTCAGTTTTGGGCCCCTTACTACACAAAAGACATTGAGGTGCTGGAGCGTGTTCAGAGTTGATGAAGGATTGAGAGAATTAAGTTTATGAGGAGTGGTTGAGGGACCTGGGGCTGTTTGGCTTGGAGAAAAGGAGACTCAGAGTGATCTCCTTGCTCTCTACAACACCCTGAAAGGAGGTTGTACTGAGTCGGGGGTTGGCCTGTTTTCCCAGGGAACAAGGAAAGGCCGTTTTCCCAAGGACAAGAGGAAACGGCCTCAAGTTGCACCAGAGTAGGTTTAGATTGGATATTAGGAAAAAGCTTCTTCACTGAAAGGGTCTAGATGTGTTGGAATCAAGTGGGGGAATCACCATCCCTGGAAATACTCAGAAAACAAATGGATGAGGCACTTGTGTACATGGCTTACAAGGTTAGTGGTGAGCATGGTGGTGCTCTGTTAATGGTTTGCTTTGGTGATCTTAGAGGTTTTTTCCAACCTTAACAATTCTATTATTCTCTGATGGAGAATATCACCTGTAAGATGCACAT
Source organism: Cyanistes caeruleus (assembly GCF_971803275.1). Classification (NCBI taxonomy): domain Eukaryota; kingdom Metazoa; phylum Chordata; class Aves; order Passeriformes; family Paridae; genus Cyanistes; species Cyanistes caeruleus. The sequence continues at coordinate 109,939,341 of NC_141702.1, forward strand.
TTCAAGTAAACCACAGACTGATTTAACTGATGCTTTCTTATATTACCCAAATCTAGTACTTTTTGCAGATGTTTTGTCATCCTACCTGCAAAGACAGCCTGCAAGGACACTGTGGTGGGCCAGGTAAAAGCAATAGAAGCAGAACCACTCTTAGCAGGGATAAGTGCACAGGGACCAGGGTTAGTAGCCTTGGCACGTGCAGCACCCCAGGGAAGAGGAGAAGTGAACTAACATCTCTGTGGACTCCTGGTATGTTTCTGGGGTGTGTCAGGCAGCAGGAATGTTGTGGAAAGAATGGGGATTCTTCACATCAGCAGGGCAGAGTATCTATTCCTTAGAGAATAAATATTCAATTTGTAAGAATTAGTACAGTTACCTGTCATGCTGGATGGTTAGACAGGAAAGCTTCCTTAACAAAAATAAGGCACTGTGTGTCCTCTGTGACCTCTTGATTGCTTTTGCAAACAACCGCTGGAGGCAGTGCTTTGCTGCTGGCACTGAATTTCACAAAATGCATGTTATAAGAGCTTTCCTTTTCAAGATAGCTACAGGCCAGCTTGGTGAAAGCATTTGAAATGTTTGATTAAAACTTCAGAGCAAAAGCTCCATATTCATCCTTTAGTGAGGGAAAGAAGGCAGCACTTTTTAAGATAATACCAGGGAACACTGGTAAATCTCACCAGGAAATGACCAGTAGAGGAGTGTAGGAGTACTGAGGTTCCAGGAGGCTGTCAGTCTGCCCTGTTGGAGCTCATTTTCCTTGTTGCTGTCAGTCATTGTTGCTATCAGAATGTTACACAGACATATTTACCACAACTCAGCATAGCGGATGTCCCTGCAGCAGTTCCCTAGCTCAAGAATAGTTGCTACTTGTTCTGTTTAATTACAGGAGTAAGTAATTCCAGATTTATAATTTGTTTACCAAAAAGTGATTTTCAGGGATCACATTGTGATCAGTTCTGGACAAAACCATGGGGTAGTTGCAATGGGATTTGGCTGAAATGTCCAGAGCAGCGTCTGATCACTGTGGATTGATCCTGTCCTGTAGATATCTGCAGAGATTAGTGCGAGATGCTCTGCTGCCCTGTACTGGCACTGAACACTCAGCACTGATGCAAATCTGGGTGATGGAGGGATTGGTTAAGTAACAGATCGAAAGAGGATCATCAGGGACAGCCAAGCTGCTTAAAAATTGTGTGCTCTTGTGCTGCAAGTACATTCAGACTCTAAAACATGCATGTTAATCCCTGTGGGAAGGGCTTTCTATTTTAGAAAGCACTGTTTTGAGAAGGGATGGAGCTGCAAGGGTGCAAGCTATACCTTTAAGTACCTTATGTCTGAGTACTGCAGGGAGGAAGAGTAGAGGGTGGAAAGGGGGAACCACCTTCTAGCACGTGGTATGGGAAGGACCAAGGACAGACTACAGCGTTTCTCACTGTGTTAAACAGATCTTGAAAGCCGGAGAGGGATAGAAAGAGAAGAGTGCCATATCAGAGATGAAAGGGCTGCCCAAGTGGGCATAGCTGACCAGTAGACATTCATTCTTGCCCTGGAAAAATACCAGGTACTGTCTCAGAGAGGAGCATGAAGAGATAATGAGTGAATTAGTTTTGGATAAGGAGTGTGTTTCTGCAGTGAGAGCAACTGCCAGGTAGAATTATAACCTTTCTGCATCCTCCAATTAAGACTGAATATCCTTATGTAAGTTTTAATGTTTAAGGGATAACGTTTCCATGCAGGTAACTATTGTGGCTAAATTAGTGCTGCAGGGAAAATTTGAGTAGATGTACTGTCCTTGTCTTACATGTTCAAGCCTCATTTCTCTCTGTGGCTTGTCTAACAACAGTCACAATTAGCACTGGTTGGTGGTGGTTGTTATCTAAGTTTAGCCTCTTTGCAAGCTTTCCTTTAATACATTTGATGGAATTGCTGTACCACTGATTCTGGTGAGAACTCAGTCCCCCCTGCCTGAGAGGTGCCTCTTTGTCTTCGGCCGTGCTCCCTGCAGCTCACCCCTAATCATGACTAGATATTTCTGGGGAGGAAGAAACCTGCCTCGGGTAATAAGGTTTCTCCCTTCCTACAAACAGAAGCTCAGAGGGGAAGGGTGGACAAAGATGGGACCACTTATTCTAGTGCTGGGGTGCACAGAGCACGAGAGCTTAGGGTCTGTGCTCTGCGTTTTGGCTGAAAGAATGCAGCCATCTGGCAAACAACTGTGCAGAGCTTCTCTGCACACCCAGCTTCCTGACTTGTGGTCTCCACCAGGAGGGACCAGAACATGAAGGGCAGAGCAGCAGGGTTGCAGTCACAGTCCAGAAAACCTTCTGCACAAGCTAAAATTATTTTATAAGGGAGGACAGGGATAGGGTATGATATAAGGGATATGGTAGGAGGTGAGTGCTTGATAAGCCCTAAGTCCTGCAATTTACTGTCATTCCATCTCTGGGATTGTTCCACACTGCTTCTGTACATCAGCATAGCAAGAGCAGGATTTTTCCTTTAAAAATAAATAAAGCAGGCCTTTGGAGAGCACAGTGTGTCAGACAGAAAGGTATTTGGTATTAGCCAAATCTGTTCTCCAGGCAGGGTGGCCTGACTCTCAGGTCTAGCGTGCTGATATCCGCAGAAGTCCTGGGAACCAGAGTCTGCAACAATGCAACCATGGAGCACAGAGGGTAACTTGGAAAACATCAGCATGCTCTTACTGCTGGTAAAGGAGTGCCATGTCTGGCTTTGCTCCCTGATACAGAGTCCCTTGCAAGTAGTCTCCATGGGAGTCCTGCTGCAGGCTCCTAGGCAGGAGATTGGAGTGGCACTATTCCTTCAAGCAGCAAAAGTAGCTCTTCTCACTTAGCCTCAGGATCCTTCCTAGCTTTTTCCTGGAAGTGCCACTTACCATGCTGAGTCCCCAGGATTTGAGCTTGTCAGGGTGGCTGAAGCTGTATGAAGCCTCCTGTGGGGCTGCTTCTCAAGTCAGCTCTGTGTGGTACCGTGCAAGAGAAAAGCTGAGTTGTGATGTCTGCACAGGAACATTTGCCTTAACTAAGTCCAGGATAAGAGTGGATTTAAGTGCTTTGGTTTATAAATAAACAGTGCTGTGGCCAAGGTAGATTTAAGCAGAGCTGGCAACAGCCCTGCTTGGGAAGGGATCTCTTTACCACATGGCCTGCTGCTGGACTTCCTGTTGCATGCTAATCCCTTAAGCCTGCTTCAGCTCTGTTAATTTTCCTTCTTTCCATTTTTCCCCAATGGGCTGTCTCCGTGGCGCGTGAATGCCAGCGTTCCTAGGCCAAGCTTGTGCCTGCGACTGGGCCAAGCATCCAGGCTGCCTTCCGAGCACCGGGTACCATGTGGCAGGGCCCTAGGGATGGTGGTGCCTGAATGTATCCCATTCTCTCTGTCTTACAGGCTCTGCAGTCTGCGCCTGAAGAAACTCACGGTGCTGAAAGAGCTGGACAAAGAGCTGAGCTCTGTGCTTATCGCTGTGAAGATTCAGGTAGGCTCCTCTCGTTGCTGCTGCCTGATGGCAGCAAGCCAAGCCCATCCTTGTGCCCTCTGTGAAGTGTTGGTCTGCATGTCCCTTGCCTAGTGCCAACCAACCCCTCTGTCTCAGCACACTCAGGGAGATTTTGGCTCTCAGGTGGGAATAATGCCCCAGGGACAGCAGTGAGATACCTGGTGCTGGCTTGTATCAGGAATGAATTTGGTTAGACAGAATTTGGATTTGGTGGGACAGAATCTGTCATGCCTCCCTGCCTGCCTCTGCCAAGGCCCTCCTCTCAAACTGCTGTTTGGAGTTTGTCATCCCACTGTTCCATACCCTTTAAGAGAGGGTCAGTGCTGGATGGTTTCCAGCAGTGTCTTCCACCCAGATCACTCCCTGGGGAGTGAAGGGTGGGAAGGGAAAGGTGCAAGGGATCAATGTCTCTGTGCATAACATTCTGCTGACATTTGTACCCTGTCTGATCTCACAGTTGCCTCTAATATCCCTTCCCTTTCCCTCTGCATTCCTTCTAGGCCTGGTGCCTCTACTGTGAATCAGGCAGAAGGGAGGGGAGAGGATCTTTGTCGCCAAGGGTTCTGGAATTTGCCACCATCCTGATATGTGCAATCCCTCCACCCTCTCTGCAGCTGGTGGTGGAGAGATGGGAGTGCAGGCACATCCTTTCCACCTGCCAAAGGACAGCACGGAAACAAAATGTGTCTTGAGTATGTTGTCCTGGCCACAGCTTCCCTGACCCAGCTAGGGCACTGGTGTCCTTCCTTCGTTCTTGTCAGCTGGCACGAAAGCAGCTGATCCCCTTGAAAGCACCATGGGTCAGCAGCTCAGCAGCTTTGTGCTCCCACAGAGCTCTTTGTGCCGTACACATTAGGATCTAAATCCTGGATTAATGCTGGAAGCTGCAGTATTAGCGGAGCTCTGGGAGGTGGAGTTTGCCTTCATGGCAGACCTGGTTCACTCGCACAGAAGAAACTGAAAGTGAAGTATATGAAAGCTGGGGCAGGGAGTTAGGACAGTAGGAGGAGGCTGTGGTCCATGCACTATTGGTCAGTGTCCCACTTTGGTGGCCTTTCTGTCACTGTGTGTATGGTGTCATTCAGGAGAGCTGAAAGTCCTGGAACCCCTGAGACCTGTGCCCCTTTGGTTTCCTGAGACCTGTTTCCCTTGCTTTAGCAAGGAAACAACCTGAATAGCAGAGAGCTGCCTGGCTGGCCCTTGGAAATGTGGAAGCAATCAAGGCTGGGCCACAGCTGACAGCAGCACAGGACTGGGGGGCTGCTACCTGACTGGGAGGGCTGGGGTGTTCCCTGAGTTCTGTCCTGCACAGTCAGGCCAAGCCAAATGTGCTTCTCTGCACTGGGAACCCTTGGGTACCTGTGCAGCTCCACTTATGCTGGGGCTGACATGTACTGAGTGTGCATGTCCTCAACTACAGCCCTCACATGCTGCAAATGTGGGACTGTGGAAGTGACTGCACAGTGGGACTCCAGCTCTTTAAAACAGACCACCTCCATCCCTGCCAAAGGCCAATCTTGAACCCTGATGGCAAAAAAAATTAATAGGTCTTAGCCACAGGGCCTCCTTGCTGCAGGCTCCCTTTTCCTGTCAGGGAATGGAGGCTGCATTCAGGGATTTAATTTAAACATTGTCACCTTCCTCTCTGCATGGCCACATAGCTGTGGCTGCATGCTGATGTAGGCTCACTGCAAAGCTAAAGAAAACAAGGAGAATGCTTTTTCCCACATTACTCCATGGCTCAGCATTCCTTGTGGAAGTGGGCTGAGTTTGTGTTCCTCCCCAGGCTGCTTCCACCTGCCTGACCAGCCTTCTTGGCAGGGTTTGGGACTGCTGGAAGGCAGATGGAAGCTGTAGGCAGCTTCAGCACAGCGTGCCTACAGAGTGGCCTCAGATGGATCCATTCCTCCTGCTTCTCTCCTAGGTAACAGATGAGTCACACTAGTAAGAAACTGTTTGAAGGCTTTCCAGTGAACATTCCATCTTTTTGGATGGAAACAGCTGATGCATGTAATTTATAAAGGACCTGCAAATTACCAAGGGGGCAGCTGGGGACTAGAGGAAAGGAGACTTATATTTCCCTCATTTCAGTAGTAGTTCTGTTAGGGTGAGGAAGTTGCTGCTCTGAAGGGCAGGTGGCATGGAGATAAAGCTCTGACCCTGTCTGAACGGGGCTGCCACCCCCAGGGAATAGCTTCTGGAGACAGTCTGCTTAAAAAATGTGCATGACCTAAAGGACAGTGTAAGCCTGTCCAGAACTCCTGATCTCCTTCTCACAGTGCCCTTCTGGTCTTAAAATACAGCTTCTAAGGGTGCCATGTGCTGATACCTGCTCCTTCATCTGAAAATGCCACTGTCAAGGGAAGCTTTCTATGTCTACAGAACTTACCCATTTCTCAGAGGTGATTTGAATATATAATGTTTCATGGATTTGAGTAAGATAAAGCCTGAACTACTGTGAAAAAGGGGATTTGCTCTCATTCACTTGAGCGGTTTTTAAACCTTTATCCCTCATTATTTGTTTTAACAGACTGGAGACGTCATAGAGCATTTTCTTCTGTGTGTTGTTCAGCGTGGCACTAAGAGATTTGGATGTGCTGGCTCAGCTCCATAAAGCTGCAGATACCTGCCTTGGTATCGCAACTGATTATGGCACGAAGGGAAACACAGTGTTCCCTCTCGGCAGAGAGACTGTAGTTCACAAACACCCTGTCTTGAGCCATGAATAGAGGAAACAATCAAAGAAAGAAGAAAACAAGCCCCAGCACTCCCAGAACTTTCAGCTCCTGTGGCAGGTGCTGTGGATGCAGATCTTCCTGCATCTGACTGCAGGATACCTCTGGTGACTCAGGTTCAAGCCTTGGTACTGCTGTAGAGGGATGATATTGGCAGTCACTGTGTAGCAAACAAGAGTGTGTGCTATGAAATAGGCCAGGCTAAAAAAGTTGTTTGCCTCTGCCAGGCCTGCTTGCTGCCCCAACCCTGCTCCCTGAAGGAACTTGTTTTGTTTTGTTTTGTCTTTCTTATTATGCAGAGTTTTCCGTTTATGCCTCACTCATGCTTGTTTCTTATCTCTTTGTAACCACTTGTAGTATTTTTTCATTCCTGCCTGAGCAATCCTAGCTAAACCCTAAATTTGTTAATTATATTAATGGGCTGTTCTCTCCCAAAACGCTCCTTCAGCTTGAATTCTGGTTAGTATTTTGCTGTCTGACTAGTCCAGTACTTATATTAGTTCTCTCTCTTTTTCTGGATGTGGTATGCTGTTCTAGTCTCAACCCTCTTATAAACCAGACCAATCAGGACAGATTTAAACTTGAAATTTGGGATTGTACCTTGCAAACCAGACCTGGGCATTATGTACCTGTGTATTGTAGTGAAAGCTTCTGTGTGTTTTCAGTTCTTAGGTAGCAAAAACCTGTGACCACCACTTGTCCCTATTGCTTTTGCCTTCCTTGACACTCTTTGTCATCCACCATTTTCACTGTAGCAGTGTGATATTAAGCTTTTCTGCAGTATTCATAGGAATACTCAACTGTTCTGCAGAGAAATTGGTCTTGACTGACATTACTCAAGTTACAGAATGGCTGAGATACATCAGGTGCTCAGTGCCATGTCTAGTTGAGGCTGGAATTTCTCAGAGGATGGAGAATCCTCAGTATTTCTGTGTCCTTGTCCTTGCACTGTAATAATGAAGTAGCCTTTGTCCCAGTCCTTGCAATGCCGCACAGATGTGCACTGGCATTTCATTGAGGGATTGGATTCACTTCACCTAGGATTGAGGCTGGGCATGTAACTTCCATAGTGGTAAATGACAATAAGGCACAGGACAGCAATGTTTATGAAACCATCACTTCCTGGACACACCACTCAGGATATCCTCACCTTTTCTTTGCCAAAAGTCTTTCCCCAGAAATATCATCTTCAGGAAGAGTAATTGTACTTCTACTTGTGTTTTGATGAAAGAATGATTCTTTGGTGGATAATCTCTCTGCAACAAAGAGCAAATGGTAAATGTGCTAAAGTAAATAGGTACTGTCATTGTGACTGCCTATCATCTGTTGTCAAAGAGTTTAGGAAGGGTCAGTGTGTTCTTGACCAGGAAGGCTCACAGATGGTGAAGGGGATGAGCTCCACCTCTTCTCTTCCGTTTTAGGAAGACCTTTTGCAGGAAAGTCTCGCTCCTGGCATGGTCTCTGGGAACAGCATTGCAGACAGCTTTTGGGAGGATCTGTGGGTTGTGCCACCCTGCAGCCAAAAGGGTCTGGTGCATGCAGACAGCATTTTTGTACCCCCACGTCATTCAGTGTCTCTATCAGAAACCAAGACATAGAGATCAGGCAGAGTTAAAGCGAAGAGTTGGAGTGGGAACATAATCAGAGTGCCTTTGTTACTGCCCTTCTGCTAAAAACTATTTCTGTATGTAGATAAAGACTGTTGCCTGAGGAAAAGACTGGGAGAGTTTTCTGAGACAAGCTAAGCAAGCAGGGGGACCCCTGTTCTCCTGGATATCCTGACTTGGTCCCAGCAGAGCCATCCTGACAGCTGTACTTAGACAGGGATCTGCACTGGGCCTGTCTGCTTGAGGGAGAGATGTCTCCAGGACCTGTTCCTTTTCTGGCCAGGCAGCGTGTTGGGATCCTTTGCTTTGCCCTGCATGGTTCCCTGTGGTTCCAGGGGTGTACCTCCATAGCATGGGACTGGCACAGCAGGAGCAGAGAGTTAAGTACAGCAAGCTTGTGAAGAGCAGCGATCCTTGGCAGGTGGGCAAAGAGAAGGGACCTCTGGCAGCTCAGGGGATACTGCAGGCTTTTGCAAAGTATTGGTAGGCATGTGAAAGGTGGCTCTGCAAGGTGGAACAGAACAGTCAAGGCATTCTCTCTTTCCCTGTGGACTGTGAACACAGTTGTCTTGTGTGTGCGATGCAGTGGAGTCTGTGGTTGAGCTCAGTGTGTGTGTCTGCCAATCTTGTTGTAGGGTTCAAAGCGAGTCCTGAGGTCAAATGAATACGTCCTCCCGCCTGGGGGCCTGATGGAGACTGAGCTGGAGCTGACCTTCTCACTGCAGGTACCTGGTGCTGCCTGGTCCCCATGGCTCCCTTACCTGGCATTTTTCAGCAAGTACACCCTTAGGGCTAAGTGTGAAAGGCACAGCATCTATGGAGGGGCCTACTGTGCTTGGTTGTTGTACTTGCCTGCTGCTCCATTGCTCCAGGGATTGCTTGCTGGGCATTGGGATTTGGAGGATGATGGATAAGTGCAGGTGGCCTTTGAGGGGCACCTCAAGGCTCAGCAGGTCAGATCCTGCTGTACATCAGCATTGAGGAGTTTTCTACCTGTGCATCATGCTGAGCCTTGCCCTCATGCTGCCATCTTCTGTGTTTCCCTTCCCCAGTACCCACACTTCCTCAAGAGAGATGGCAACAAACTACAGATCATGCTGCAGCGGAGGAAGAGATACAAGAACCGCACCATCCTGGGCTACAAGACCCTGGCAGTGGGAATCATTAACATGGCTGAGGTATAGAGTGCTGGGAACAGGGGGGAGCCCCACATTGCCTTCCTGTGCCAGCACTGGGCAGGGAACAGGGCTGGCAGGCAGAGTCTCATTGCTGTGAGTGTTCTGGCTTGTTGGCTGGCTATAATACAGAGAGGGTATGATCACCTGCTATTGTGTCACCCTATCAGGGAGCTTGTCTGTCTGTCTGTCTAGGTAATGCAGCACCCGACAGATGGTGGTCAACTCCTGGGCCTCCACAGCAACATGAAGGATGTGAACATTCGAGTGGCTGAAATCAGCATCTACTCTCTGTCCAGTCAGCCCATCGACCATGAGGACGGGAACGTCCCCTCAGGTCCTAAAATCAAAGCATCAGGTGTGTTTAATGCTCAGACCTGCAGGCAAACATTTGGGACATGGGGAACGGAGTGTGTCCCTCAGTACTGCCAGTAATTCCAGTCCTTTCACTGGAGCCATGACAGGCATCATGCTGAGCTGGGGCATTTGCACTGTCTGCTTTCAGATCGCTCCCCAGACATTGATAACGACTCTGAAGATGATGATGACAGCTTCTCCTCAGAGCAGGAAGCCAGTGATGATGCTGTGCAGGGTCAGGTAAGGGAGGCCTGGCAAGATGCCTTGTGTCCTGGTCCTGTTTCTGGGGCAAGAGTGAGGCACTGAGGTTCTTGATCACTCTGAGCCCTCTCATCCCCTTGTAAATATTTGGCATTGTTTCAGAGGGCTGAAAGCCATAATACCTGACAGAAAAAAGAACTCTGACAGCAGTGGGCTGCTGTCAAGTCCATGGTGGGGCAAGGGATGTTGGAGAGCCATAGATCTCATCCATCTGTCTCTGGAGCTGTCTGATCTGCAGCAGAAAATCCCTGCTGAGCCCTCTCCATATTGCACCATGATTTTCTCCCTGTGGTAACAGGTCGAAGACTGCTCATTGTCTGAGGGAAAACAGGGATTTTAGCCAGAAGTAGGTCTGAAAATGGTCAGAGGTGGCAGACCCATCCCAGCCCTGAGATGAGCTGTGTCACTGCTGTTTGCTGTGCTCTTGTTGTGGTGCCTGTACTTGAGGCCATGGAAAGCCTTGTGGTCGTGTGCTGATAAAGCACAAACTGTTCAGGGTTGTTACGATCTGAGGGTAACTGAAGGTTCTTGGGGCAGATTAGAGTGAAGCAACACTGGATGACCAGTGTTTAGAAATACATATCTGTATGGCAAGTTTATTTCAGAACAACCTGGTTGCAACGGAAAGGAGGTATGTAGCCATTTTGGTTATTATTACCTATAGTAATACAACTGTATAAAAATATAGAGTAGATAGTGGAAAGATATCACCACCTGTGGATTCAGACTTGATAGTTAAAAGTCAAAGTGCTAGTTAGTCAAAGTGATGGTCACAGTCTAGATGGAGGAAGCCCCTGAAACAGAGAGTTCAATGGTTAATATACGTTCAGGTTTAGGTGGGAATGCCTAGGTACCTCCCCTGGAGAGGGGACTTTTACACTGTCTGATGTAACACTGTGGATCTGGTGCAACACTGTGGATTAGGTGCAGTCCTCAGGTGAAAGGCCTAAGAAATCAGTCTGAGAGGGCTTGGGAGGTGTCTTTGATAGTTTGGCACCTTCTAAGACATGAGAGCTCTCACTTCAGTGTAGTTGAGCCAGTTATGCCCCATCAGAAGAGAAGAAGACCTTCATGCCTAAGGGAGGGGGGCATGGGGGAGGAGGTTTTATACCTGAGCCAGTTGTGTAAGGGAGGCTATTTGGCCAGATGAAAAGCATTATCCTACACAGCAGGTTGTGCTTCTTGTGGCCTCTTCCTTTCTCTGGCTCAAAACCTAGCTTGTTGCTAAATTAAGGTTGGTTTGTCATGGTCAATCTCTGGTGAGGAGTGCTCACCCCTCTGCACCTAGGTTGTTCTTAGGCAGATCAGAGGCTTCTCCACCACACATTCAAAAATTCTCCTCCTCCCCTTTTGGTTTGCTGGGCCTCAGCAGAGCACACCTGCTGCTTTTGCAAATGCCTATTTGTTCAAGTCATTAACCAGTAACATTTCAGTCTCTCACAAGGGTCCTCCAGACTCCAGATTACCTGTCTCATCATGCTGGGTTAATACATCAGGGACCCTTGTCCCTGAAGAGTTGTGCATATTGTTAAGGCTAATCCCTGGAAAAAATGGTTTTTTGTGATTCATGTGCTTTGCTCTCTGAGCTAACTCTGGAGAGGGGAAAGCAGGAGAAAAACACACTTCTCTGGAGGGGCCTGGGGACAGAAGGGCTGGGAAAGAAGATCTGAAGGGGGACAGTGCTAAGGAGAAAGAAGGAGGAGCTCCATAGACAGAGATAACAGAAAGGAGAAACAAGACTTTGGGAGCAGAGTGGATCAAAACTTTCAAATGGAGGGAAAATGTGGGTCAGGAAACTTTTAGGAGGTGCTGCTCCATGAACTCAGTTGTTCTAATTTACTGTGACTTTTTGCCTGCAGGATCTATTTGATGAAGAGGATGAGTTGAGGAAAACCAAGAAGGCCAGGAGGAAAATGAGCCGAACCACATCAATGGCCAGAGTAACATCAGCATTTACAACATGATCAAAGGGATGGAAGGGATTCACTTTCTCCCCTCACTTAAGGCAGTGAGGGGTGTTGGGAAGGGGGGATGCTGGCATTGGTGCAGAGCAGGGGAGAGAGCCCTTGGCTCTGTGAAGGAGCAAAACTATTGCCACTAATGAGCTAGCTTGTTTCTCAGAGCTTATCCCAGTTCATGGTCTGTACTGTGTTCAGCCTGGCTTTGTATCAGTGGTGATCTGTGTGCAATAGAGTTTTGACTTGCTGCTGTCATATGGTCCTTTTCCATTCTCAAGGAAGGGGATGGTAGGCACAAGGAAAGCTGAACTATGAGCAGCTCCTCTGCATGTCTGCAGAAGGCAGGAGCTGCTCTGCCAGACCCTTGCTCTCCAAACTTCTCATCCCTGTTGACTTCAAACCTGAAAATCCATGGCCACCTTCTGCCTGAGTTAGTTTCCCATCTTTTCTTGCTCAAAGGTAGTATTGCTCAACCAGGTGGTCTGGAGAGAAACAGGGTTTAAATTAAGTGCTATTCCAGCCTGTAGCAGAGAAAGTATGAGTCCTTGCATCCTTCCTCATGCCCAGACAGTGGCTTCTTGTGGAGTACAGAGGCAGTCCAAACAACAAATTTAGAGAGAGAGCAATCATAGCTGACCATGGACCTATGGACAGCATATTAGAGAGAATAACCATGGCCTATATCTTAGCTTGGAATGTGGTTTGATAGTTTTGCTGATTTTTTTTTTTTCCCTTCTTTTGTTTTAGCAACCAAACTTCAAGCAGAAATTTGTGGCTTTGCTGAAGAGGTTCAAAGTGACAGAAGAGGTAAGAAACAGGAAAGCTGTCCCATCTGGCAGTGTCTCCTGCAGATGTGTAGGTGTCAGTGTGCAGGTTCCCACTCACTGGGAGCACAAGGCTCATGATCTCAGGGATGTGCCAAAGGTGGTGTGAGACATGACAGAGACAAGGATGTGGCTTTTCCAAAGTGTTCTGCCTCAAGAAGGCAGCTCTGAGACTTGTGCTCAAATCAAAAAGCACCTTCCTGTTGGGGAGAGGTGGCCTGGGAAGAAGAGTGTTGTCATACACTGACTCTGCACCAGGAGCTGGCATTGCAGGGGTAGTCCTGTCCAGTTAGACTGACTGCAGGCTAACATCAGCCTGTGAATGGTTTCTCTTGGCTGACAGCCCAGCCTAAGCATGCCAGTGGAGGTCTTTTCAGGACCTGAACACAGCCAGTGAAGGTCCTCCCAGGTGTCCTAGCTGCCAGGAAGTGTGATGGGTGTCTAAGACTCCTTTGGATGCTCTTGGCACCCTCCTTTGGCCCAATGACAATGTCACTGGATTCTTCCACAGCCTGGCTTTGCCTCCCTGAGGTGGGAACAGTGCCATGGTGTGCCTCATGACGAGCAGCTTGTACATACATGCCTGCTGTGGGATGCAGGTAACTCCATGTCTCTTCACTGCTCTCTGGGTTTGGTCCCACAGGTCCTGGACTCTGACCCTGTAGACCAGACCCAGGAGGTGGAAGAAGACCTGGGCTTGCTCTATGACAGCCTGGAAGAGTGCAACAACAGTGACAGTGGCCCAGAGATGGAGGACAATGAGAGTGTGCACAGCACACCCAAGCCCACCCTGAGGTAAGGGTTGAAGGGGGCCCCTGGCCGACAGCACAGCCTATGGGACCTGGAGAAATGTTCTCCAACACCATTCTGTTGCTTGGGCTAATACAGGCATTGTCTTGTCTCCACTCCCATTGCCATCTTCTATTGGCACCCCTGGCTCCTTACTCAAAACTGCCCATTAAATCTGACTTCCTTCACATTTAGTCTAATTTTTCTGCCAGCCCAGCATCTGACACTGATCTGCTGGTAGAGTCCTATTTGATCTAAGCCCTAGCTGCTCCCAGCTCTCATATCTTTCTGCCAACAATCCTGGTGTTCTCTGGGCTCTCCACATTGAAGCATGCCTGGCTTTGGAGCCCTTTGTGATCGCTTGGACCAGACCTTGTGAGATGTGCATGCTGTGTTCCCACTCTGTGTGGAGATGTGACTGGCAACCAGCAGCGCTGTTCCTCACCCCATTCCCCAGGCACTGGTAACTTGCTCTGCCAAGAACTGCTGACATAGCTCAGGAGTCTCCAGTGGATCATGCAGGGAAACCAGGCTTTGCTCCCATGTGATCTGTGCTCACCTGGCCTCTCTGCTCATGGCTCTTGTGCTTTTGTGCTGTCTTTTTGTGAAAAAAGCTGTCTTTTATTGCCTTTCAACTTGACTACGTCATAATGCACTGGGTCTCTTGTAATCAAGCCAAGCTCACTTGGCACTGTTGTTTCTATAGATTTTACGTATAAGATCACAGGATCATAGAATGGCCTGGGTTGGAAGGGACCCAAAAGATCATCTAGTGCCAATCCCCCTACCATGTAAAAATATGTGCATATACATACATACATACATACATACAAACATACATACATACAAACATACATACAAACATATGTATATATACATACATATACATACATACATATATATATACACACACATATATATATAATTTGGTTGGTATCCCCACTGAAGATACTTAGCAGAAGTAGTAGGCATGGTTAGCCACAGGGAAACTGAAATTAAATATGGATTCTGGAGCCCATGGGCCACTTGGGAAAAAAAAGGAACATGATGGAAATAATGTTTTCCACAAATCAGCAAGTCATTGTGAAAGAGACAGCAGGCACATGGGCAAGCTGCTTAAGTGATCTGCTTGGACTCCAGAAGGAGCTTCACATGGTCTCTCATCAAAGGAGACAAAGTTGCTGTGGGAGAAAAAGGAAGGTATTTCTGTGGTCAGATAGTGGTATATAGACTATGTGAAACTGTAAGAAAAGTCTATTGAAAGTATTTAAATGTAAGACCTCCACCCTGGTTCTGCAAGTGCCTGCTTGCAAACATCTGGTCACTGGAACAGCATTCCAGAGTGAGTGCTGGTTTGGGCTGGTACCGACCATTACAGTCTTCCTGGGGTGTTTGATGGAAGGACAGCCTATTGGCCTCTGAGCTGTTCTTCATCCTGTTCACCATGTGTCCCTGGCTTGGTTTGGTCTCTGGTGCCTGAGTTTCTGGCAATGTAAAGTATATGTCCCTTGAAATCACAAGGGAATACTTCACAGAATTCTGGGGCTGTATTTTTTTGAAGGAGATGGTGGAAGCTGCCTGCCATGGTGTTTCATGTAGACTTTTTGGTTCCCAAGTGCTATGTAGCCTTCTCAGGCGATAAATTACAGCCCTGCCTGTAAATTTGAGGTGAATCTCACATTGGATTTCTTGTTATAGAAATCTCTGTGGAGCAAGGGCACTAATGATATGCAGTCCTTAATGGTGGGAAGTGGGTGGCGCCCTGGATTGGGCCAGTGGTGCTGGGAGCTGATACTTTTGATCAGCCAGGGAGACCATGCAGCATCAGTTTGCTCCTGAACTGGGGCAAAACTGGAGCTGGAACTAAGGCTGTTAGGCAGGACCTCAAGTCAGACCTGTTGATTGAAGGTCAAAGGTGAAGGAGTCTCTTTGCCCCATCTCATTAGTGAAGAGGTGAAGGAGATCTTCATAGGTGACTGGGAAAATGGATGGGACAAGGGGGGGCTAAATTAATTTAGAACAGAAGGAGGCTGTGCAGGACTGGGCTTTACCTAAATCTCAGTATGCTGAGATGTGGGCTCAGTCGTGCCAGTAGGAGGAGAGCCTTTAAACTGCAGAACAGGAAATTGCAGAAGAACTCTGTACTTCAGGTGATGTCCTCAAGGGATGAAAGCTTCTGAATTTCAAGCAAGAGAGGGCACAAATAAACACAGCTTTCATGGAGAAGGGGGGAGACAGCCCAACTTAAAAGGAGTGTTGAAAGCCAGAGGAAGTATAATACAATCTAGACACATCCAATGTCTAAAAAAAGGAGGTAATGAAGATACCTCTTTGTGATGCCAGTGGCACCAAGGGTATGGGATTGCTTGTGACAGTATAGAGGAGTATGGAAGAGATTTTGATTGAGGGGTGATTTATTAGAAAATCTACATGTTCTTCTGGTTTGACTCTTACTAGTGTAGTCTGTATAGATGGAATTTCTGGCTGGGAAAAGGCAAGTGTAGGGTAATGACTGTACAGATTGGTGACAATACCTGAGATTTTGTAACAGAGAATGGAGGGGGAGAGAGAGAAGAAATATGTTCGTAAAAGGAGATGTAATTTATACCAGTGTGGCCTGGAGCAAATGTCCCACCAGGTCACTGCTGTGGCTCTGAACCTGAAGCAACTGGCCACAGAGCCAGTGAGGGGAAAATCAAGCCTTGACTTTTCCCAACCAGTGTATAAACGCTTCTGCTGAAGAGCTTCTGTGTGGGAACCATCATTTATTTATGGAAGTGGAATGCCCTTTCAGGAGCAGTAAAACCTGAGAAACACTGTTGTGTCTGGCAGTACAGTGTGCTATATACAAATAAGGAAGCATGCTAAAAGAAAAAGAAAAGGAGCAGTCAGGATGTTTAGAAGTCTGGAGGTATCCTGCAGGAAGCATTCTCCTGATGAGAAAAGTAGAAAACAATGGAAAGAAACTCTGATAGAATACTAACAGAACTTCTCTATATCTTATGCCTTAGTTGCCATCCCTGGAAACCTGCAACCTCATAGCCCCATCTGCACAATAGGCACATCAGGAGGAACATTTCCTGGGAGTTAATGAGCATATACAGCTTAGAGAGAATCTAGCTCTGATCTCCTGCAGCAGTCTCACATTGCAGGTGGATTTTGGTTGCTGTAAAGGTCCTGGGAAAACTGGCAAGTGAGATCCAGTGATAGACCCCACTTGTTTCCTAAAGACTGGTTTTTGAGCAGCACACAGGCTGTGAAAGGGGCCCTTGGCAAATAAATAATGTGTAGGAAAAAGGGTAAAGGTGAAAGTTCACACTGTAGTGGCAGAGACTGTCCTGGCTACCCCAATAGAGTTCCTGTGTGACCTGTGGTGACTTGAAAACAGGACCTTGGAGCTACACTATGCAACTCTACCAAAACATCAGCTCAGAGACCGAGAACTCGGCAGATTTAAGTACTGTGCTACCTGAGGTGTGGTTCTGTGTGCAATACTGAAGATTTTCAGAGCCTTGAGAAAGGGGAAGGCAGAAAGGGAAGGTGAATGCTGCAGCTGGAAGTGTATAGCAGTAGCAGGAAAAGGCAAGGAGCAATCCCTGGAAAAAGGGAAGCAGAAGGGAAGGCAGCAGAAGTCTGTGGGAACTATGATGGTGCAGAGGAGGAGAGAGGTTTAGCAGCACACTGGAGTTGCAGTGTTGACAAAGACTGTATACCAGTGAGATGGGGCAAAGTGGCAGCTTCTCACTGCAGTGCAGGGGTAGGGGATCACCTGAGGCAGAAAGCATCAGGAGACCCTTCCTCCAGCTCCCCAAGGTCACAGAGGGCGCTGCTGACAGCTCTGCTGCTCAGCTGTACATCACCCAGACACTTGTCTGGCCCTGTATCCCACTGAGGACCTCTCCACAGAGCTCTGTGCTTTGGACAGGCCAATGGGGGTGTGCTGGGATCATGGTGACTTTGTTCCTCTCTTATTCCTGCCTTTTTCTCTCCCGTCTGTCTGTCTGTCCGTCCGTTCGTCTGTCTGTTTCTCTGCAGGCGTTTCTTTGAGGGAGTCTCTCATTCTGGTTCCCAGACTGAGATCGGCAGTTTGCACAGCCAGAAAGGGCAGGATCAAGAGTCGGGCAGCCCTGTGAGTTACACCACCACCACCACCACCACCTTTTGCCCCTTTCCCTTCCCAGCTAGTCCAGCACCCCCACAGTGCCTGCACTCTGAGACCACAGCTCCTGGCAGCACCTGCCTGGGGCTGCTCCTTTCCTTCTTTCCTCCTCTTTTTCCCAGCACAGGCAGACAGGTAGCGATGGGGGGCATGCTCTGGGGCCGGTCCCAGAGATGCCCGACTCCTCTGTGGGAGCTTGTGTTCTGTGAGGCCAGCCATGGGTCACTGGCAGCTGCCCTGCACAGAGTGCTCCATCCTGCTCTGACCCCACTCCCTGTCCCCCAGGGCGAGGCAGACAATCGGAAGCCAGGAGCACAGCGAACACAGGAAGAGCCAGGAACGGAGGTCCCTGCAGCGGTGAGTCCAGGCTGTGGCATGTGGAGCTCTCTCAAACCCCAGCTTGCTTTCTGGAGTACCAAGGAGGCCCACCAGGCTCGAAGTAGGTCTGGGAAGACAAGTAGATTGTGCTGGAGAACAGCAAGAGTTGAAGGAGTGTTAGTTTCTGCAGGATGTGTAGCCCAGCCCTCCCAAGACCCTGCAGCCTTGGCTCTCCAGGAGGGCCACCAGGCCTCTCCTGGTGATGGACACCCATGGGTGCAGGGCTAAGAGGAGTGTAGAGCAAGGAAAGCAGTGTGTGTGAAATGACTCTGTGTGGCCCTCAGGAGCTGGCAGCAGAGGAGTCGTGTTCCCGGCTGGCCCCGACAGAAGCTGCCATGAGGGAGAGCAGCATGGACAGACTGGCCCAGCTGGGTGCTGGGACCAAAGCCGAGCTCCCCAGTGCCGTATCCCCCAGGTAAGGCAGGTCTGTGCCCTCTCCTAGGGCTGAGCGAGCTCACACTGAGTAGGGGTTGGTGGAGATGAGATTTCCTCAAGTTTTGCCTCTCCTGCTTCACAGCAAGGCAGAGAGCAAGCAGTTGTGGCGTCCCCGCAGCACCTCCGTGAAGGACCGGCAGAGCTCAAAGGGACAGGGTGGCCGTGCCAGCAGCCTGGACAGTGAGAGCTCTCCAGACTCATGGCATAGCACCCAGGTGAGGCCCTTGGGACCCATCCCATTTGGAGGCTGCTCACTCAAGAGCTCTGCCAGGTCATCAGCCTTGGGCAGTGTCCAGGACGGCTGACTTGGGTTAACCTTTGTGGTGATGCTGTCACAGGTGCCTCGAAAGTCTGTTTACGATCAGCTGAACCAGATCCTGGTCTCAGATGAGCAGCTCCCCGAGAGCATTGTGCTGGTGAATGTTGCTGAGTGGCAGGGGCAGGTGAGTAGATGTGATGGGAGCTGGATGCATGTGGGCAGCTGTAAGCAGGGTGGATTCTCCCAGTCATAGCAGGGTGTCCTAGGGAAACTGGCACCAGCTGTGCCCTCCTCTTCGCCAGTGTAGCAATTCCTTCAAGGAGACAATGCATTTACAGGGTGCTGAGCCACATACACAAGAGTCAGGCGTGTCTCCTCTATCACACAGCATCACTGGATCCTCAAAACATGATGTCCTGATCAGTCCCAGAAAGGCTGGCTAGCAGACTGTGTCTTAGGCCCTCACTGCTTGGTCCTGGCTCCCAGGAACCCCATGGGTCAGAGGTTTGTTGGATTCCCTGGAAAAGGGCTCCCTTCCTCTCTGGGCACCAGGCACTGGGAAGCAGCAGAGGTATTTCCCACTGAGAGATGGAAGAGTATCACCTGCCACTCCCAGGGAGCACTAACTACATCATCAGAGCAGGGTGGGGTGTGAGGACAGGCCCAGCCTCCAACAAGCACTTGGCTCTCCCATACCTGGGAGCTCTAAAACTAAAGGTGAGCAAGGAAATGTACATGTGTGCAAACATGCAGTTAGATAAAACACCTGTGAGACCCCTTCAGGATCCTGCAGCTACATGTGGCATCCAGAAATGGCACTGGAAAATTTTGAGGCAGAAGAAAGGGCTTAGTGAGAGGCCCATGCATTGATTCAGGCCATGCATTCTTGGCTTGTTCCACTTGTCCTGGGTTGGGAAAAAAAGAGTCAATTCCCACTCCCAGAACCAGCCTTCTTGTCTATCTTGACTGCCTGTTTTACCACTGTTGACCTGCATGCAGACACCTGAAGAGATAGAAGGATTTTGGAGTGCCACAGTGGGAGAGAGCAAGAGGAGGGAATGAGCAGAAGCAGAGTGAGCCTAGAGCTGGGCCCTGCTGTGGGATGCAGAATTTAAATCAGAGGGTCCCTGGACTAAGCTGCTTATTTCAGGGAACACAGCTTGGTTCTTGGGACAGGTCTGCCCTTGCCATGGTGAGGGTGGTGACTGCTGTGCTCAAAGGTGAGAGCTGGGGGCTGTCTGACCCTTAGAGCAGAGCTGGGAGGAGTGGGGATGCTCAGGGTGCAGCTGTGAGTGACCTGATGGTTTCAGCCTCCCTGCATGGCACGGGTGGGGACAGGTGTCACAGCTCTAACCCGGGGGGCATGGGACCTAGGGCAGACATGGACTGGTGCTGGCCAGCACAGCCATGCCTCCAGGGTGCCTTAACCTGAGCTCTCTGCATTGGCAGTACGTCAGCGAGCAGCTCCAGGCGCACAAGCAGTTGGTTGTATCCACCTGCTCCGTGGCAGACATCCAGGCAGCCTTCAACACCACTGTCTCCCGCATCCAGCGATAGTGAGTACAGCTTGGGCTCAGGCCTAGTGGCACTGGATGGATTCAGAGGAGGGCTGGGTATGGCCCTGGCTCCCCAGGGTTCATTAGGACTCTTTGGGGTTGTGGACACGACCATAGAAACAGGTGTACACCCTGGGGAGAGTGGGGGGCTCCCAGTACTGCTTTTGCCCATGGCAGCGGACACCAAGCTGGATATTCTCAGCAAGGGGTTTTTGTCAGCTGGCCTGGCAGATGTCCCCTGGCCCACTGCTGATCCACTGCACATCCCTCCCTCACTGTCTCCTTTTCCTCTCCCTTTGGCAGCTGTAACTGTAACTCCCATATGCCTCCCCCGGTGAAGGTGGTGGTGGCAGGGGACCAGAGCTACCTGAGTGTTGTCCTCCGTTTCTTTGTGGAGCAACTGGCCAGCAAGACACCTGACTGGCTCAACTACCTTCGCTTCCTGCTTGTACCACTGGGTGAGAGCCATCAGGAGCCCAGCCCCAGGACTGTCCTCTCATCTCCCCAGACTCCCCTGCCTGAAGTCAACATGGCCCTTCTCTCCTGCAGGCTCTCACCCTCTGGCCAAGTACCTAGCCTCAGTGGATAACAAATACAGCACTCTCTTCCTGGACTCAGCATGGCGGGAGCTGTTCAGCAGGGCTGAGCCACCCACCGCAGGTGAGGAGCGGGCCAGGCTGGCATCAGCAGTGCCCTGAGGGGGAGCCCAGCTGCCATCGAGGTCTCCATGGCTCTTTGTGCCTGCAGACACTGTGGACATAGCAGGCCGTGTTGCCCAGTTCATCGCTGGAGCCAGCCTCTCTCACCAGCTCCCCATCTCTGAGGCCATGCTGACCTACAAGCAGAAGAGGTGAGTGTGGCCCCAGGGTGCCTGTCCTCCCTCATGCGGCCCCAGTCTGGGACGTGCCCAGGACAGGAATGAGGGACATGGGACAAGTGAGTGTGTTCCACTGACAAGCAGCGTGGTGCTGAGGGGAGCTGGGGTCCCACAGTGAGAGGCCCTCAGCACCATTCCCTGCCACCTCCCGGTGTACTTGGCCCCTCCAGTAGCTGTGGCTGTGACAGCCCTAATGGTGGGGACCAGCTGCCAGGGCTGGGATGGGCTGGGTGGGGCTGCAAGCTGGTACTGTGCTGTCCTGGGGTTGATGCTCATGTTCCAGCTGCACTCTCACCTCTCCCTTCTCTTGGTTTCTGGCACCCAAGGAAGAGAAGTCTCTATTTTGATTTTTATATCAGGTATTGGCTTGTGCTTGCTGTGCCGCTGCCTGGCCCCTCCCTGCCTTTCCCCATGTTCGTCCATCCCTCTTGCTGTGCAGAGGAGCCGTGACCCCACAGAGGGGCAGGGCTGCCCTCCCGCATGCAAGCCCTTTCCCAGCACTGGAGGGGACAACTCCTTGCCTCCTTGTGTAGTGTGCCCTGCGCTGCCATGTTGGGGACAGGGGGTCTCATGGGAGGGAGGGCAGAGGAGATGGTCTAGAGGGTGTGAGCCAGCATTGACCCCTGTGAGTGCAGGGCTGCCTAGACACAAGGCTAGTGGTCACATGGCAATCGGTGCTCAGCACACCCAGACCCTGACCAGCCTCTTTTCCTTCTGCAGCCCCGATGAGGACTCCTGCCAGAAGTTTGTCCCCTTTGTGGGGGTGAGTTGAGGGGCCAGCAGGGGCTGAGGGGAGAGGTGCAGTGCCCAGTCCTGCTAATGCTGGGTATCCTCTGGTTTGTCCTTGCAGGTGGTAAAGGTGGGCCTGGTGGAGCAGTCTTTCAGTGCCTCCGGTGAGTCCCTGGGAATGCCCAGCTCTCTTCTCCACAGGTGGGAGGCTCTTGTTAGTGTCCCACAAACCCTCAAACCCACACTTTTCCTCCACAGTGGACTCGGATGATGCCACAGTCTGCACCCCCTCCCTGCTGAGCTCAGCACCAGCCTCCAGTGCAGCTGTTCCCTATGGCAAGGAGACTGTGAGCACCCCGCCACCCTCTCCGTCCGTCAGCAGCGGCCTCTCGGGTGCTGGGTAAGAAAACAAGGCCCCCCTCAGCCTGAAGCAGTGGGGGGAGAGGAGCAAGGGTACCACCTGTGTGCTGCATGTGCTGCCCATGTTGCCCAGGTCTCTGAGCCCTGGTGTGGAGGTGATGGGCCTGCAGGTGGACTACTGGACAACACAAGGGCTGGACAGGAAAAAGGAGGGTGAGAAGCGGGAGACGGGTATCAAGAACACTCTCAAGAGCAACTTCCGCTCACTCCAGGTCAGCCGCATCCCCAGCACGGGGGAGCTGGTGCCCCCCAGCACCATGGCCATGACTGTGGTCACCAAGGAGAAAAACAAGAAAGGTAAGCAAGCCCACTGTGGGGTGCTCTCTGCCTGTGGGGCCACAGTCCTTTGTGAAAAAAGTGCAGGGGATCCTGCAGGAAGGCAGGGCTGAGATGCGGCCCAGCAGGGATCAGTCAATGCACTGGGGTAGGGGCTCCTGTTTAGGGCCAGGTGGGGACATCCTAACATTGGTCCTGTCTGGCCTTGGCCCCCAGTGATGTTCCTGAGCAAGAAACCAAAAGAAAAAGACTTGGAACCCAAAAGCCAAGTCATTGAAGGGATCACACGCCTCATCTGCACAGCCAAGCACCAGAACACGATGTTGCGAGGTGAGGGCAGGTACCATCCCCTTGGGGCTGTAGTGGGGCAGACCAGGCAGCACAGGCTGGCTGTGCCTCACTGCACCCTCTCCTCTCAGTCTCCATAGATGGGGTGGAGTGGAACGATGTGAAGTTTTTCCAGCTGGCAGCACAGTGGCCAACACACGTCAAGTATCTCCCTGTGGGCATCTTCGGCTACTCAAAGAGTGTGTGAGACATTGGGGCATCCCTGGAATGGAGCTGCAGTGGGTTGCAGGAGGAGACAGGGAGATGGATATGCTCTCTTGTCCCCATCTTCTGCAGACCAGTCCCTGCCTGCTCAGTGGGGGGGGATACCACACCTGCATCCTGTGGGCCAAGACCCGTGAAGGTGAGGCCAGTGAGACCGGGTCCATGCACCCTCCAACACCAGCCAGGACACCATGCCATCTGCCTCCTGTGTCCCCCAACAGCAGCCTGGGACAAGGGTTGGCACCAGCAGAGCCCCAGGAAGGGCTCTGGGCCCCACTCTCCGCAGATGCACCTGCCAGGCCAGCCCTGTAGCCAGCCAGGGTCCCAGCTGGGCTGGGCCCAGGCAGGTTCCCCAGTGCTGCAGCCAGCCAGATTGCTCTGTGCAGGGGGCAGGTGCTGAGCAGGGCCCACCACCCCTGTACCACCCTTGCCAGCCCCACTGCCAGCCTTGCACTACTGTGCTGGCCCTGCCCTCCACAGCACAGCCTCAGCAGTTTTTTCAGTACCCCTGCAGCCCTGCTGTTGAGGCTGCCTCTTCATCTCCCCATCCCTTCCCAACCAGCCCTACCCCATGGTGCTGCCAGCTGGATGTGCGGGATGAGGGCACCTGAGTTTTTTTTTTTACAAGATTCTATTTTTTTTAAATTTATTGTATGGTTACTTTTTGGGATTAATTTTAATAAATTAATGCTGTTACCATTATGGCAGGGTATGTGTGTGTGTGTGTGTGCCCCCATGTCTGAGGGCATGACTCAGCACAGCTGGGAGAGAAAAAATTTGGGCAGGGTGCAGCCTGGCCAGACTCCCAGCCATGGACCAGCTGAGCTCCCTGACAGACTGCAAGGTGGGACCAGGTGGAGCTTGGCTCATTTATTTATATAAAACTCACAAGTGTTTAGGAAGAGACAGACTGGATTCAGCCTGAGTCCTCCCAGCCAAATCCTCATCTACCTGAATGTGGAAAAAGTCTGTCTCCTTTCAGCAGAGGCCAGGTTTACTGCTGTCTTAATCTCTACAGTTTGGAAGGCAACCTGTGGCTGGACCTGAGAAGTGGGGAGCGTTGTGGCTTCAGCAGAGATGTATTCCAAGACATGAGGCCTCCCCTCCTGGCGCCGGAGATAGCCCTGGTTCAGCAGGTGCAGGATGCAGGACAGCACATCCACACTGTGGCAGCAGAAGCTCAGGAACTGCACCCCTGGCCCCAACTCGCCCTTCTGACAGGCATCGATCACCTGCAGCAGCAAGGGAGCCCCACTGCAGTGGCTGCAGCCCCCGTGCAGCCCCTGTGCCCCCTCTGCTCCCCTCCCTTACCCTGAACACCAGGTTGTCGATGTGCAGCTGCTTCTCCAGCTTGAGGATGCGGGTGATGAGGCAGCACAGGACGTTCCTCTTCCTTTCCAGGGCGCTCACCTCGGCCCTCTCTGTCCGCAGGTACCTCTGCTGGGGCAGCAGCCTCAGCTGGCGGCCGGAGCTCTGGGCCAGGGCTGCCTGGTTCAGCCGCAGTGCACCTGGAGCCAGCACCCAACCCGGGCTCAGCCAAGCCTCGAGCTGGGCCTGAAGGAGCCCCAGGACACAACGTGTGGCTAGGAGACCCAAGCTGGGCCCCCTATGGCTGCCTGCACCCCTGGCCACCCCAGTCCTGTCCCCCACGTGTGGCCCCAAGCCACAGCCACACACACGGCCCCTGGCCCCTGGCCCCGGCCCACGCACAAACCCGAGACCCAACCACCCACGCTGCCCCACACCCCATGCATGGCCCCGAGCCCCACCCCACACCTCACCCCCAGCCCTACACTGGTCCCAGGCCCCACCCTGACACACACCTGTGCCCCGAGCACAACACATGGACCCAGCCCCTCATCAGCCCTACCAGCTCGTGCACCCCTAAGCCCAGCACCACCTCGGGGTTCAGGCCAGCCCCTCCCCTGGCTCCCCAGCCCGCACTCACCCCCCAGAGTGCAGCTCCCCACCAGGACACCCTGGCTGTGAGTCAGCGGTGTCAGAGCATGGTACACCAGGTCAGCAGGGAGCCCTGTAGCCTGCAGCAGGGCCTCCACAGCCACCTCCTGCAGCACGGGGTGGGAGGGCAATGGCCAAGATTCAGTGGCCACAGGCCCTGCCTAAGAACAGGGTCCCGTGCCCCAGACACCGCTGGAGACCCCACCAGAAGGGAAGGGAGGACACGGCCCTGCAAGTTCCAGCCTCCACTGCCTCCCTGGCCCCACCGTGGCTCCAGCCCCTACCTGGGCGCTGTTGAAGCACAGCAGGATGTACATCTGTAGTGTGGACACGTGCAGAAGGCAGTCTCCAAACTGCAGCTCGGCGTGGCCCAGCCACGTCCACTGCAGCCGACGGGGCTTGGTGCACTCCCAGCCCAGCTGGCTCTGGCCTGCCAGGGACAGTGTCAGTGCCAGGGATGGGAACCAGCCCTGCCAGGCACTCCCAGCCCACCAGCACTTGTGGCTGAGCTGCCCTGGAGGCTCTGGGCACACCTCGGGCCACAGCACTCACTCTGCCGGCAGAAGTCAGCAAACTCATCCAGTGGGGAGCTCAGCTCCGCCGGGAAAAACCTCGCAGGGTTATCCATGTAACAGAGCGGGGAAACGGGCCAGCAGCGCGGGGACAGGGCCAGCACCTTCACCTCTGGCACATCTGCCACTGAGGCTCTTCCCAGCACCTGGGCACGGCACGAGGGCAGCTCAAGTCGGGCTCCAGGATCCCCGTGAGGATCCGGCCTCCCCACGGCACCATCCCTCTCACCTCGCCCAGGCCCGTGTCCAGCTCCAGCAGCCGCTTATCCTGCTCCTGCAGCTGGAAGAGGCAGAACTGCCGCTGGAGCTCCTCCGACTGGGCCAAGTTGCTCAGCATATCTTGGGGAAAGCGGCTGGGGAAGCACAGCCCCATCTGCTCCACGATGCCTCCTTCCAGCCAAGATGGCCCTTGCGTCAGGAGCCGGTCCCCCAGGTAGAGCCTGCCATGGCCACCAGCTTCAGTCAGGGCTGGGCCCGAGCCTGGCCCCATCCCACAGCGCATGGGCTCGGCGGCACACACCTCTCCCCTCCCTGTCCCCAGCAGGAAATGTGATTCCACAGATTGGCAGCACCCATGGACACTCCACAGCTCAGGAAAAGCAAAGCAGGAGCGCCACTGCTACACCAGGCCAGGCTCCCCCAGCACACCAGGCCCGCTGCACTGGGTTCTGGGGAGACACAGCAGCCTCACCTGTAGAAGTGTTCAAAGCTGTGGGCAAGCTCCAGGCCACTGAAGACAACAAAGGGCTCCAAGAACTGCTGCAGCCGCTCCAGAGGCCCCGTGCTGCCCGCAGCCCTGCGGAGCTCCTGGATCTGCACGTCAAGGTAGCGGGCAAACTGCTCACTCACCTGCAAGGGACAGGGCTGGCTGCACACACAAGACTCACCAGGTGCCCACAGGGCTGGGCAATGTCCCTGTGGGGATCAGCCGGGAAACTCTGGCACTCCCGGGCAGGGGCCGAGGGTGCCCAAGGACCAGCCCAAGGCAGGAGTGCACCAGGGCCGGGCCCACGCTGGGATGAGCACCACACATCTGAGCTGGGCACCCTCCAGGCTGCCAGGGCAGGCCTCTGTGGCTCGGGGGGTGCAGGGCATCACCCACCCAGAGCTTGCCCCAGTGCCGTGGGCTGGGGCAGCTCCCCAGCCCGTGCCCAGGGCCACCGCACCGGGGCCGCGCTCCCTCGACTCACGTGCAGGGCAGTCAGGAAGGAGAGCTGCAGCAAAGCCCCTGCAAAGCCCTGGCCCAGGGCCAGCACAAAGGCGGCCTGCTGCCCAAAGAGCTCCTCTGTGGCCCCGCGCAGGCGCTGGTACAGCCGGCAGTACCGCTCCGCAAGGTCCGGCGCCTGCCCCGCCGCCTCCAGGAACTGCTGCACCTGCGGGAGCAGCGCGAGGGCTGAGCCCGCAGCAGGACTGGCCCCTCGGAACATCCCCAGCCCTGCCCTGCCACCACCAGCTGCCTGGCTCACTGGGGCTCGGGGCTGCCAAGGTGGGAGCACAGCTGCCAGGGCTGGGCAGGGGCTGTGGGGGCACTCTGGGGACCCAGCAGCAGCCCAGCAGGAAATAACAGCCCGACACTGGGCCTGGCTCCTGGTCTGCAGCATCGGCCTGGGCACAGGGCCTGGCTGAAGCCTGAGCTGTGCCAGGGTGGCAAGCACAGCAGGGCTGTCCCCACATTGCTCCAGGCTCTGTGGAGGCCAGGTACAGCCCTGTGCTCTCCCCATGCTCCCAGGCCACTGCCAGACCCCACTCCCTGCTCCAACCAGCCAGGGAAAGTCCCACACCCCTCCCAGTCGGCCCTCCAAGCTCTACCTGCTGCTGCACCACGCCACGCCAGCACTGTGAGATTCCCCACAGGCCTCTCGACTTCTCCACCACGGCCTTTGCAGTCCTGGCCAGCACCTCCTTGTTCTTCCCCTCCTTCCCACCTGCCAAGGGTCAGCCTCAGGCTCAGCGTGGCTCCATGGGCAGGCCCCGCACACTGACCTGCCACAGCAGGGCTGAGGGGCTGCTGGGGAGGCACGGCCACTGCTGGGGCATGACCACAAGCCTTCCCCGGCTCAGGAGCCTCTGTGCCATAGGACATTCCTCAGAGGAGCCCCACGGCCACAGCCTGGCACTCTGGAGCAGCGCCAGCCCAGCCCCACGGCAGGGCAGCCCCTGGCTCACCAGCTGCTCTGCTCTCCTCTGCCTCAGGGCCTCCGGGGTCCACGTGCACCAGGAGCTGGGTCAGGCGCCGCACGCAGGATCCAAAGGTAGCTCTGTGTCCCGTGGCACGGCGGGGCAGCTCCAGGCTCTCCAGATACTCGCTCAGCAGCCAGGCCAGGGGACTGACACCATCAGGGTCTGCGAGGCCAACCAGACTCAGAGCCAGGTGCCACTACCCGGGACACGGCACATGTGGGTCCCGGAGGTCACAGGGTACCTGGGCTGGTGATGCTCTGCACCAAGGGGTTCACCAGGGCCTCCCAGAACGTCCTGCCCAGTGCCCGGGCTGCCTCGTCGTCAGGAAGGAATCGGTTGGCAAAGCCCTGCTCGTGCTGCAGCGCCCGGTTCAGTCTGCAACAGCGACCGGGCAGCACTCGGTGCCAAGGGCTGGAGAACTCCCATGGGAAAGCAGAGCGCAGTGGTGGCTCCCTGCTCTGGCCCTTGCCAAGGCACGATGGCTCACTGGCCCCACTAGCCCCCAGGAAGGACCCCTTGCTGTCTTTGGGACCTGACCCCAATGGCCCTTGGGGCCCCCGCAGCCCCTGCCAGATGGGGGCTGTGCAGTGCCTGTGGCCACGAGATCCTGCTGTGCCTGGCCAACCTCTGTTGTTGTGCCAGCCCCTGTGGGGACCAGCATCCTGCTCTGGGGAGTTAGTCCAGCTTAAACCCAGGGGACCCCAAGGTGGCCCTGGCCAGGAAGGACCACTGGTGGCCAGGAAGGAGCCAGGGCCCCTCCCACCCAGATGGCACATCCAGCTGCTCCTTTCCCAGCCCTGCAGTCCCCTCACGGGCTGCCAGCCATGTCCTGGGACACCAGGGACACGATGGCACAGCCAGGACACAGCTCACCTGCCAAAGAGCTGCAGCAGCTGTCCCCGGTCTCGGCAGATCTCCTGGCTCCAGGCCTGAGCCCGAGCAGTGCAGGACAGGAACGTCCGCCGGCACAGCTGCTCCTTGAAGATGGGCCAGAAAGTGGGCTTGGGACCCAGCACCTCGATGCCACGCACACGGGTGTCAATGCCACCCTACGGGAGAGAAGGACCCTCAGTTCCTCGGGCACAGCCCCAGTGCCCCACGCTGCCCGCTCCCGGGCCCAGCCCCTGCTCCCCTACCTGCTGGCACCGCTTCACCCGGATCTGGATGATGGGCCAGAAGCGGCTCATGTTCTCCAGCAGGATCACTCTGCTGTCCGAGGGCAGGATGGTCACCTGCAGGGAGGCATGGAGCCCTCAGCATGACAGGCAGCCGGCAGAGGCTGCGGCAGCGCAGCTCCTGTCATTGCCACCTCCCCGAGGGCACCTCCCCGGGCCTCACACCAGGGCCAGACCTCCCCGGGGCACGACAAGGGCCAGCCCACCACTCCCACGGGGACTCACCGCATTGAGCTCTGTCCTGATAGTGGCAGGGCTGTCCCCGCCCAGCACCACCACCCGGGAGGGCATGTAGCTCGAGTCCTCGCTGGCCACCAGCATGCTCAGCTCCCTGCAGCACAGCAAACACCAGGCTGCCCAGCCATCCCCACTCCCTGCCCTGGCCCCTGATAGCACCACGCCCTGACGGCCACCTCCCGCTGCCCCCAGGACCGGGCCACGGCGGCACGGCTGGCACAGATCCCCAAAGCCCCCTCCTCCACACACAGCCCTCCCGGCCCAGCCCCACCTGATCACCACCCCACACTGCATGTGCACGGTGATGAAGTGGGAGCCGGTGCTGCCGTTGGACTCCCAGTAGGTCTTGGGGTTCCTGTCCATGAGCTTGCTGGCCTGGTGTGAGTTGGAAGAGACCTGCACCTTCTCCCAGCACTTGTCCTCCTTCACCTCCATGCTGGAGCCTGTGGGTAGAGCACATGCAGCTTCCAGCCACCAAGCCCGGGCTCAGCTCCCCCTGCCTGCACTCACCTCGGCACAGGTTGTGCAGGAAGACATCAAAGAAGGGGATGCTGATGGGCTGGTGGCTCCGGCGGTGCTCCTCAATCTGTCCCAGCACCAGCTGTGGGATGGGGCAAGGCTCTTACCAGGGGCCCCATCGCACATCTTACCATCCTCCCCTCGCCCCACGCAGGGCTGTGGCAGGCAGAGGGCACAAGGCCGTCCCTCAGTGCCAGGGACAGCCTGATGCCCCCAGACCCAAATCCC
Organism: Cyanistes caeruleus; assembly: GCF_971803275.1. Taxonomy (NCBI): domain Eukaryota; kingdom Metazoa; phylum Chordata; class Aves; order Passeriformes; family Paridae; genus Cyanistes; species Cyanistes caeruleus. The sequence continues at coordinate 109,969,079 of NC_141702.1, forward strand.
CAGTGCAGCCGTGCCTCCCCAGGCCCACCTGGATGCAGCCAGCCAAGATGCTGCTCGTCAGCTTCTTGTAGAGCCTGGAGTACTTCTCACACTCCGTCACCAGGTCGAGCAGGGCCGGTGCCAGCGACGGGACCGTGCTGTGCTTCTCCAGGGCTTTGGACAGAACCTCGTGGGTGCCCACGTGGCACATCACCACCACACAGTCCTTGCTGGCGCTGCCCAGCCGGTGCAGGAAGCCAACAACCTCCTGCAGCACCTACTGAGACGCAGCCCTGAGCAGACGGGGCACCGCTGGCACCTCCCCAGGCCCCCCCAGCAGCCGGAGCTGCAGCTCCATTCCCTTCATCCCAACCCCACCAGCACCCACCAGAGCCTGGCCAGGCACAGCCAGACCGGGCACGTGGCCACCAGGACACGGCCACGGCCAGGACAGCCGCTCCCCGCCTCTCCCAGCACCTCGGACACAAGGCCAGGCTGCCACCAGCAGGGCCCTGCTTGCCCAGCGCTGGGCCCGGCTGAGGCACAGCCAGCACAGCCACCCCTGCCTGCCGCGAGTCCCGGGGCCCCCTCACCTCCCAGCTGCTGCTGTGGCTGCTCAGGAAGGACACACAGGGCTCCACACACTCATGCCAGGGCAGCACATCCTCCTGATAACTGTCCAGGAACTTGTTCAGGATCCTGAGTGACAGGGGGAGCCTGCTCAGGCCAGGCCACACGGACAGCAGTGCTACAGGCAGCCCCGCTTCCCTGCCCCTCCACAAAGGCACCTCTCAGGGACTGGGAAGCAAGGCTCCCCTGGCACTTTGCACACCCCACCAGCAACCAGGCATGTCCTCTGCTGCCCCTGTATGTCGCAACCAGCAGCCAGGCACAGCTGCTGTGTCCCCTCATGGCTCTGTGCCCCAGCACACTCCAATCAGCACCTGCCTACGTGCTGGGCTGAGCCTGCTCCCAGTGAAGAACAGCCCCACCAGGACCTACAAACATGCATTGGGTCTCCCCAGCATGACCACCAGCACTCACACACCTGCTGAGGGGGTCCCAGACTCCCCCCAGTCCCCCTGCACCCACCTGAGGATGCTCAGGCTCACGGCCTTCTCTGTCCCCAGCAGCTCCAAGCTGCGCAGCAACAGCTGGAAGCAGCTGTGGTCCTGCAGCAGCTGGGCCCCCTGGCCAGAGGGAACAGGCCCTTCGCTGCAGAGCTGCCGCTCCAGGGCCACCACCACCTCCTTGGACAAGACGCCGTCGTCCAGGCCGCCCAGCAGCCTCTGCACGCCCTTCGGGTCCAACAGGACCTCTCTGCCTGCCGTGACAAGGACACGTGAGCCCAGCCCGGGCACTCACTCGAGCGGCAGCAGCCCCTCAGGCTGCTCTGCCCTGTCAGGACAGCCCTGCCCGTGGCACCCGCGGGGCCGTGGCACGGGCAGGGTGGGCAGCGCGGTACCTGCTGCCTCCGGGCCCAGGTGCTCTGCCAGGCGATTGATGGCGCTGAGGGCCAGCACTGCCTGGGGACAGCCGCTGCTCTGCCCGTCCCTCCAGCAGCTCTGCAGCACCGCCAGCAGATCGCAGCTCGCCAGCTGCTCCGCCAGGCCCCGGTGCCCATCCATCAGCATGTTCACCACCAGCAGGCCGTTCTGCACCCCTGAGGAGCCCCTGCAGGGACACAGCCGTGCCACTCTCCTCCCGCGGGCACAGAGCCCCCCTGCACTCACAAGCCACCTGCCCGCCCTGCCCGTCCTTCCCCCTGCAGATTGCCCCCAACCTCAGCCGCTCCCCACAGCCTGCCCCTACCCTGGCACCCTCTGCATGGTGCTCAGGGCAGCAGGGATGCTACTCAGCAGGCTGGCAGAGCCCTCGCTGGAGGCAGAGCCGATGCTGGCAAAGATCTCCCGCATCATCTGTGCATCGCCGTGGTTCCAGGGCAAGCACTTCCCACCGGCAGCACCGTCCGCAGCTCCCACCAGCACCTTCAGGGCCTGCGAGGACAAGAGCGGCGCGCAGGGCAGCGGCCCCTCCAGCACCCCCGGGCCGGCCCGCGCAGCCCTGCCCGGCCGCGGCGCCCCGGGCACTCACCGCCAGCCCGGCCTGCTGCACCAGGCCGGAGCGGCCGTGCTGCTGCATGCACGCCAGCACGGCCCGCACGCCGCCCTCCGTGGCAAAGGGCACTCGCCACTCGTGGCGGGCCAGCAGCACGGCCAGCAGCCGCAGCGTCACCGCCACCAGCGCCTTCTCTGCCGCCTCCGTGCTCAGCAGCTGCGCCGCCACCTGCACCAGCTTCTCCCTGCGTGGGACACGACACTCAGGCCCGGCCTCCTGCCACTGCCGCTGGCACGCCAGCGCCTCGGGCCCTGCCAGCCGCCTCCTTCCTGCCCACGCTGCACCTGGGACAGCCCCGGTGCCAATGAGCCTGCCTGCCACAAAGGGACACCAAATCCACCTCTCCTCTTGCACGTACCGCCCTTCGCACTCCCACTGCCACCTCCCGCTCTTCCGCCTCAGCACTGTCCCCCAGCCTGCCCACAGGGCCCTCCGCAGCCAGCACAAGGGCCGGGCAGCAGCCCACGACTCACCCGGCACTCCCGGGGCCCAGCCCGCCCTGGGCTGCGCCGACTTGCTGCTCCCACTTGGGCTCCTCCTCCAGCATCTCCACGATGTGCTTGAGCCCAGCTAAGCGCAGCCCCACGGCCGAGCTGCTGCTCTGGATCACGTCCACCGCAGCCGCAAGCTCGGCCGGCGAGCCGCTCTCACTCAGCCCCTTGCAGCTGCCCAGCGCTGGCCGGAGGGACGGAGGCGTCAGGGCAGCGGTGACACCTCCAGCAGCTCCCAGGGGGCCCCGCACCCACAGAGCCGACACCCACAGGCACCCCCACTTCAGGCAACCCCCGGCTGCAGGGCCCCCGTGCCCTGCCCAGAGCCTTCCCCCACCGCGGGCAGCGGTGCCGGCACCGCGCCTGTGCCCCAGCGTGCGGCAGGACATTACCCCGGCTCTGCTCCTCCGTCGCCTCTGGCAAGAACAGCCCTTCCCTCTCCAAGAGCTCGCCGAACAGCTGCGAATCCGACTTCACTGCCACGCTGCGGGCTTGGGGCGGCCCTGGGGCTGCACAAAGGTCTCCCTCCGCTGCCTTGGCCGTGCCGCCTTCGGGGCCGGCGCTCCCGCAGCCGCCGCCGTCTGAGGACACCGCGCTGCTCCCTCCACCATCCTGCTCTGCCCCCCGAGCGAGGAAGTGTCTGCCGTACACACGGGAGCCTCGCAGGTCACGCAGAGAGCTGCCCTCGCACCGCTTCTCCAGGACCTGCAGCACCTTCTGGGCCAGCTCCGCAGGCACCGACAGCTGCATCAGGCCTTCTTCATCCACCTCCGACAGCCACACCGATGGGGCCAAGTTAACCTCGGGCTCGCCCCACGCCCCTCGTGGTGGCCACCGGCACGAGGGACAGAAAGGCTGCACCACCAGACCTGTCCAGGGCCACTCCCCACTGCCACCCTGCCCTGGCCGTCCCCAGCCCAACTCCCACCCGTGCTCACCACCAGCTGCAACTGGCACAATGACCCCACGGCCTCGCCTCGCCTGCCCAAACCTCGCTGGACAGTCACTCCTCCAGTCAGGGGACACTGCCTTTCCTCTCATCTCCACTCACTGCTCTGCTGGGCCAAGCTCCCTCGGCTTTCACCCATCCCCACTCACCCTCCCATTTCTGCCCCATTCAGGCTGTCCCTGCACAGCTCACACTTGCCACCTCCTCTGGGCCTGGTCCCTTCCCTGCTGTTCTCCTTGCTCCTCCCTCCACTTTCCTGCTGCAGGCACTGGCCCCTACCTGCTCTCCCTGGTGCTGCTGGATGAGACAGGTGATCTCCTTCTGTTCCTGTGCTTCCAGCTTCCTCACAAAGAAGAGCAGCTCCCACCATTCGGCACGGCTCAGCGTCTCTGCAGCCTTGGGCAGCCGCTGCCCCAGGTAAGGCAGGGAGTAAAGCCCCCCTAAGGGCTTGCACAGCAATGGCTGTGGAACTGCTGGGGAGCAGAGCAAGGAAAGGCACTGTCAGCTCTGCCAGCTCCCCCATCCTCAGCTACACTCCTCATTCCACAAGGAAAGAACTCATGCTGGGCAGAAGAGGTCCCCACCATACCATAGCTTGCTGGGAGAAAGGAAGGTAAGGGGAGAGTAGTGGGAGAGTTGGAACATGCTTAAGGAGACCAACAGGCTGCTCACCTGCTCTCAGTCTGTGGTTTCGTGTCAGGGTGTTCACCTTCTCCTGGCCCTCAAGCTCCTTTTGCTCTGAAGGGCCAATGATCTCGACCATGTGCCAGTGAACCCAGTATGTGCAGCCCAGAGCTTGCCAGTACACCTGAGGAGGACAGCCCAACAGACACCCAGCTGGGGGAATGCAAGGCCAACGCCACTGTTCCTATGCAAGGCTGCACAGGAGAGCAAACAGGCCCATTGGCAGCACCTGCTCCCCCAGCAGGGGTACCTGCACTGGGGGCATGCCGTCGTTGCTGCGGCGGAAGTCACCCTCGTCGCCGGCGCTGACCTGCTCGTAGTCCTCGAGCATGCGCACCCTCATGCCGCTCACCAGCGTGGCCTGCACGTATTCCACGTAGCTGCTGCGGCTCGGGAACGCCGAGCGAGTCTTGAAGGTCACGGGCTCCTTTGCTGGGGATGTGGGGGCTGCTTCGGCAGCAGAGCTGGCTGAGGCCTTGTGCTGGAAGATGGAGCGGGCGGGGCGAGGCTGCAGGTCCCGTTGGGGCAGTGGCTCTGCCTCGTGGCTGTGGCTCCAGCCCATCACGTGCACCAGCTCCGAGATGAGGTTTGCCATGGCCATGCTGAACTCAAACTCCTGCTTCACACGGCTCCTCTCCTCAGGGACAGGGCTGGGCACAGCACAGCCCTGCTGCTCCTCTCCCTGCTCCACGCCACTGCTCAGCTTGTCCAGGAGAGAAGTCACACACAGGTAGCGCTTCACCAGGACAAACAGCTGCTTCCCAGGGATCTACAACAAGCACAGCTCTCACTCAGCCTGCAGAGCACCTCCAGCCCCCTGCTCTCTCTGAGCCACCAGCTCATTCCCAGGCAGGCTCCCGGGAGAGCTCCAGACCAGCTGGCAGCAGCAGAGACCTCTCAGCCCACCCTCCCCTCCCTGCTCGCAGACCGGGCTCTCCAGGTGCCTCTGCACCACCCCCAGCCTCTCACCAGGCCCACGTCCTGTGCCAGCTCTCCCAGTCCTGCTCACCTGCCCACCTTAAACTCCCCTCTTGGCCAGGACAAGGTGCCAGCCCTGTTCCTCCACTCCCACCCCTCCTGGCCCCTCATGCCCCACAGGCCCGGGGCTGGTGGCCGGTCCGTCCCTACCTGCGGGAGGTGAATCCCCTCGAAGGACATGCAGTGCTCTGCAGAGGACGTGATCTCAGCAAACAGCTCCAGCAAGGTGCAGCGACTGTCAAAGTCCACCTGCTGCTCAATGCCATCCTGCTGGCTCAGGGACAGCAGGACATAGGCCCGGCTCCCTGCAACAACAACAAAACAAAAACTCTTCAGGCCCCACAAAGACAACCCTCACCCCACCCTCCCTGTGAGAGATGGAGCTGCAGGAGAGGAACAGCTTTGCTGCTGCATGTCAACTGATCCATGTTCTGTCCCTCTGGAGTGGCAACATTTTGCTCCATGGTGTACTTTTTCTGCCCCTAACACTGCAAGATTCTCACAAAGCAGCAACTCCAAACAACTGATTCCAGAGCAGGGTCCCAGGGAAGAAAAGAAGTCAAGTTTTAACCTGAATCAGCCCCTCCTCTGCCCCACTTCAGAGCTGCATGAACTCAGGCACTAGGACAGGGAAAGCCGGATCTCCTGTGGGATACACCACAACCAGCAACCTTCCAGGTGCACCCAAACCTCATCAGGTGCTTCCAAGCCATGGCAGCACCTCTTAAATGAGAGAACTCGGTGAAGACCAGCCTCTACCCACCAGGGTTGTGTCAAGCCCTTTGGTATTTTCATTACAAGGGTATGTGGAAGGAGGTTTATGCTCCTCTAAGTGTATCCAGTCAAGGACCTTTTCACTGCAAAAAGTCAAAGTAAGAAGGAAGCCATAAACATGAACATAATCACAAACCTGACTGACAAATGCTAATAGATGCAGTGAGGAGAAACAAATTTGGTCAGTCACGACAATTAGTAAGGACATCTGGACAACAATTAGTAAGGACATCTGGTGTGTGAGAATGATTGTTTTTCAGTAAGATTATCTGATTAATTGGAATTGGCAAGGAACACAAAAGGGGATGCAGAGAAAGGGTTATAAAAGGTGCCAGTTGTGTTTAAACTGTGGCTGGTCAGTGTGTTTGTCTGACAGCCCTGTACCTGATTGACACAGTTTGTCCTACTTTCTTACTGAATCTTTACTAAGCCTCTCTCTACCCTGTGTCTGTGTATGTGCTGCAAAGACCGAGTGCCAGCTGCTGGTGAGACCTGATTGAATGGCTTTTGGTACCATGAACTGGGGGTGTGGGAGCCCTATGGAGTCAGTCAGTGGAGTGAATGACAGCTGGAGGTGCCATCACTCTCTGGATCAAATCACAGATTTGAGCTTGGAATGCCAGTTATCAGGAAGATTGCTGACCCAGATCAAATTACTCAGTTCTGATCAGGGGTGCAAGAGTCCCTGGCCTGATGTGCCAGCTACTGGAGCAAATGCAAGAGTCTCTCCAGTGCTAGTGCCTGGAGTTGGCAGGATCCTTGGTCACCAGCCACTAGGGAGAGAACAGTGTGTGTTCTGAAGAGCAGCTGCTGAAAGAGAGTCAAGTGAGGAGTTCAACACCAGCAGCTGAAGCAGAATGGCAGTGCCTGGGGCCAGGGGAAAGGGTGAATATCTGCATCTTTCCTACCCTGCCATGCATGTAATTCACTAGCAAAATGTCATGCTGGAATATCAAGGAGGAGGTCCTGGGTCCAGACCAGGGTATGAGGTGGGTAGTGGTTGGTGCTGGAAGTCCCAAGGGATGTGTGAACGTGGACCGTGGAACAAAAGTGCTACAGGTTTACTAGCAAGCATCACTTGACAAACTGATGAGCAGGGCGATCCCTGAGACTGGCAGAGGGGCTTGGATCCAGGCATGGTGCAGAACAGAGGGGCCATGCTGGTACCCAAGTGATCAGTGAACGTGTATTTCTGAACCTGGAAAATGCAGTGTGTGCTGGCAGGAGTGGCTTCCTGTCCCTGCTGCGCAAAAAGCAGGAGGGGACACAGCTGGCTGTGCTTCTGTTTATGTGAGTGCTGTAGGTGTGTGCTGTCAGAGTCCTGTGTATGTCTGTGCTCCAGGATGGGCACTCAGCTTTGCTACTGGCTGAATCTGCAAATGGGAAAGTGGTAGCTGCATCTCTCAGCTTGAGAAACTCCAGATTCCCCAGGCTGGGCTCCAGCAGTGAAGAAAGAGAGGTGCTGGGGCTGCTAGAGGAGATAGCCACCCCTAAAGTTCCTTAACACTCCTAACAGTTAATCAGCGTGTCAGCTCAGAAACCCGGCAGGGGAGAGTTTCTAGATCCAAGAGCAGTCCAGACAACTACAACCAAGGAAGCCTGGAAGATGCAGACTGATTCCTCCCCTTTTGCCAAGAAGCCCCAAGACGTGCTGCTTCCCAGGCGTCTCACCCCTCCCAAAGGCTGGCACCCCTCAGCTGCCCAGCAACACCTCCTCAGCGGCACCGAGCAGGAGCAGCCCCCACCTGCATCGTGGGCACCCAGAGCGCGCAGCATCTCGCCGGCACTGCGGCGGATCTGCTTCTCCTTGTGGCACAGCATCCTCATCAGCAGGTCCAGGGCTCCCGTCTCCCTGAAGGCGCCCGCCAGGGAGCCGATGCTGGCGTAGGCGCCCAGCACGTGCACCGTGCTCAGGATGGAGCGCTCGGGCGTCCCGGCCTCGGCCACCTGGCGCCCGGCTCGCTGCACCAGGCTCCTGACATCGGCCTTCATCTCCAGCAGCGAGGCCTCGTCCAGCGCCACGTCCGCGGCCAACGGACCGGGCGCCTTCTCCTCTTTCAGCCGCGGCCCTTCCGGCCTCCTCCGGCCCAGCAGCGCCGGGCAGCTGGCGCAGACCTCTTCTGCAGACATCCACATGGAGATGTGCTCTGGCTTGGTCTCTGCACAGGAGGCACTGCTGCCTCCCGCTGCTCTCTCTTCCAAGCTGACAATGCTCCACTGGACCAGGTATTCCGGCCGGCCGTCGTGGCCTCGCCGCTGCCGGAGCAGCTCCTCTGGGTAGGCCTGCAGTTTGGGCCCCAGCTGCACAAGCAGGGTGCCATTGTGCTTCTCATTCACCATGGCAGCAGATGTGTCTGCAGAGACAGAGGGGAGCAGGAGCTGGGGAGAGGTAGATGAGGCATGCTATGGCAAGAGATCTGTGTTCCTGTGTGTCACAGTGCTGGTGATATGGCAATACAACCATTAAAATGTGCTTTTGTACTGGCTGTACTCAAGGACAGTGCTGTAAACCCCTAACACAGCAAATATGAGATACAGCTCACCTTTTCCTTGTAAAGCCGCATATAGGACAAAACAGTGGTTTCTGGACTCTCAGACTGTGGGCATGGCAGGAATATGGACAGGAGTGCTCAGGAAGGGTAGCTTTCCCCAGGAAGCTCAGCTACAACACCCGGCTGTGTGCTGCTGGAGCGAGCTACCGGAGCCAGGCAGAGCCCACATGCTGGATCAGGGGTCCAGTGCCGGTCTGCGCTGGAGGGCTCCGCTGCACATCACCCAGCCGGGACTGGGACACGGTCAGGGACAGGCCTGTGCCTGGGGCACACATGCTAAAGGCGGGCGGCACGGCACTGCCATCCCCGTGGAGAGGGCTCGTGCGGGCCGGCCGTGCCAGCATCAAAGCTCCTTCCAGGCGCGGGCCGAGCGAGAGCTCGCCGGGCACCGCGCACCGGACCCGGCCCGGTTCGGCTGCCGCACCCCTTTTCCCCGGCCGGCCGGGGACCGCGAGCGAGGCCCACCCTTAAAACCCGAGCCTGTCCCAGGCCAGCTCCGCTTGGGGCGTTCGGCGGGCGCGCCCGCCCGGGCCCAGCCCGCCGCCCTCCCTCCGCCGCGGGGCCGCGCCGGGGCCGCCGCGTTACCTCCGGCACCGCTCCCGCGCCGCTCCGGCCGCGGGCGCCTGCGCAGACCCCGCCCGACGGCGGCCGTGAGGGCTGGGCCCGGGCGGGCGGCACCGGCGAGCTCGGATGGGCACTGCGGGGCCGGGGGCAGCGCTGGGGGCTGAGTGAGGCACACGGAGCACAGTGCGGCACTTGGGGCGCAGACGGACGGGGCAGGGTGGGACGGGGAAGGCGGCGAGGGAAGGACGCAGCAGCGGCCGGCGGCAGAAGTGGGGCCAGAGAGCAGTGAGGCGCTGCTGGGGCTGGGAGGCGCTGAAGTCAGTGATTCCCAGTCACCTTGGCTGGAAGCCACCTTCCCGTCCGCTTGCCTTCACTGAGCCACAAGCTGAGGGTGAGAGAAGAGCTCGGGTGTCCTACAGCTGGGTTTGACACGATTGTGCCAATTGACCACACCGAGTCACCCACCAGTCTCAAACTCAAGCCACGGCAGTCCACAGCCCCACACTCATCTCTGCCAGCAGTCCCACTCCTGCCAGGGACTGAACACAGCAGAACTTGACCCGTGGGGGAGCGAGGAAAGGCCCTGTGCATAAGAGGCATCACTAATGCGACAGCAGTGGCATGAAAAACGCTTTATTGGCCCCAGGCATCACTCCACTGCTTTGACCCGCGGCAGGTTGACATAGCTTTTCATGGGTGGGAGAGGCTTGATCTTGCGCCCAGCCCAGCCACCCTTGCGGTGCCACAAGCCTGTGTGTGGGCGCTTGCCCAGCCAGCGGTTCCGGCCCGCCTTCCCGATCACCCGCTTGTTGTGATCCACGTTGGACACGCGGCCCACCGTAGCCACACAGGTCTCCAGCACCTAGGGGACAGAGAAGAGCTGCAGCCCTCCCTGGGGACACATGGTTGCACGCCCAGGCAGTCGAGGCAGGCACAGCGCAGCTCCTTTACCTGCATATGCCTTTTGGAGGGCAGCTGCACGATGGCTGTCCCATTCACTTTCCTCAGCAGCACCCCACAGGTACCTGCAGCAGGCAAGAGAGGAGACAGCTACCTTGAGCAGCAGGACAAAGTATCTCACCCTGTGACAAGCACACCCTGGTAACTCCCCAAAGCCCCCCCACTATTGTACTAATACAGCATTTCTTGCTGAAGACAGGGCCTTGGGGAACCAACAGGGTAGAGCTGCCCCTGCTTTTCTGGAGGGATGTGTTTGCACTCTAGCATGAGGAGAAGATGGCAACTCCCTGTCACTGGCCACCCAGAGCAGTGCCCCCCCGCCCTCCTCTCCACTTTGCTCAGCCAAACCCCTGCAAACAGTGGGTTCCCTGTGTGGGGACACACCAGCTGCCCGGATGTACTGCGCTCCCTTCCCAGGGTGGCTCTCCAGGTTGCAGATCAGCGTGCCGACAGGCAGAGCCCCCAGTGGGTATGCGTCCCCTTCGCGGGCTGACACTGGAAGACAGAAGCTGACAAGTTGGGCAAAGAGCAGCCGACGAGCCCTCGGCAAGACCGGCACAGCTGCCCCTGGCCCTGGCGTGCACCTGCCATCCTGCCAATCTGAGGCGAGTTCGTGATGCTGTCCCCTGGCTGCATGTTCTCCGTGGCAATGATCCAGCGCTTGCGGTTGCCGCCGGCCACCAGGGCGATGTCAGCCGACCTGCACGGAGAGCCCGCGGCGGATGAGCAGGGGGCCGCGGCTGGCGCGACTGCCCCGGCCCGGGGCCGAGCCCGCACCCCGCACTCGCCTGCAAGGGTCGTATCGGACGCTGATGACTTTCTCGGTGAAGGGCTCCGGCGGGGCCCCCTCCTCGTAGCGCAGTCGCTGGAAGTCGATCATGCGGTAGCGCTGCTTGTGTCCCCCACCGATTCCCCGCACGCGGACGCGGCCTGCGGGACACCGGGAGCGGCTGCAGGCGGGACTCCCCGCGCCCAGCCGGCCCCGGCAGCCCTCCTGTGCCCGCCCGCCCGCCCACCTGTGTGGTCGCGGCCGCCCGTCTTCTTCATGCCCACGGGCCGCACGGTGTACTTGGTCCGGCACTTCCACAGCGGGTCGGTGGTGCAGCGCGGCGCCGAGCCGCCCAGCCCGCGGCAGGCGGCAGGCGCCGACACCGGCCCCGGCAGGCAGGGCTGGGGGCCGGGCGGCAAGGCCGGGGGCCGGGCCCGGCGGGGACCCGCCGACAGCAGGAGCGCCCCGAAGGCGCGGCAGAGCCCCAGCGCCGCCATGGCCGCGGGAAGGCGCCGCCGGACGGGGCGGGGCCGCCGCGGGCCCGAGCAGCGGCCGCCGGCAGGTGGCGCGCTCCCACCGGAGAGGCGGAGGCGGCGGCCATCTTGGATTTAAAGGGGCTGCGCCGCTGAGAGGGCGGGTGGTGCCGGCCGCGGGTCTCGCCCCGCCCCCGCCGGGACCGGGACAGCGACGGGGACCGCCATCGAGGTCTTGCGCCGAGCAGGTTGGACGGGCAGGGTTACGGGGGCTCGGTCGCTCCCCTCGGCGGCCCTGGCGGGGGGAGGACACACGGAGCCCGGCGGCGCAGGCCGGAGCGGGGGCGGCCTTCCCGGGGCGACGCTCCCCCGCCGGCCTGGGGGGCGGTGGGACCCTCGCGGGCAGCTGGGGAGGTCCCTGTAGTGGGGCTGCGGCTGGCGTGGTTTGGGGACCGTGGTAGCCTGCCCTGGCAGCTGGGGCAGCGGAACGAGCGGGGGCGAGGGCAGCATTCGGGCCGTGCCCGCCGTAACGCTGCGGGGTCGTCGCTAAGGGCGCTGCCGGCTCTGCGGACTTTGGAGCCGGCGAGGCGCGCCCTGCGGGATCAGCCTCCTTCAGCTGATCACCGGGGGAGCCGCGGGCTCGGGAGCCCTGCCGGTGCTCGGGAGCCCTGCCGGTGCTCGCTCTGCTCGGGCAGCTCCCGGTACGCCTGGCCAGGAGCGCCTGGCCTCCCCGCGGGCAGGGCCGAGTGCCACGCAGGGATGGCCGGCGGAGGCCGGGAGCCCCCGAGGGAGGAGCGGAGATTGTGGCAGCTGTGGGTCAGCCCCAAGTCCCGGCCATGGCTGTTTCCAGGGTGCTGTGGGCACAGACTGCGGGATTCACTGTTCTATAATTAGTCTGCGCCTTCATTGCCAGGACTGGCTTTCACTGTAACACAAATAATGTTTGTTTGCGCTCCTGCTATGTAACTTATGCGACATGTAAGTGTTCCATAGCTGTACGTACCCCACAGCCAGACGGGTTTGTCCTCCAGAACTAGGGAACGGAGGACAGCAAGGTGCTTTAGGAAAGAAATACGTGTTGTGAGATGAGGCAAGAGAGAGCCTGCGTGTCAACATGGCTGGGCTATTCCTCCTGGGACACCTGAACCCTTTCCCCTTCGGGGATTCTGGGGGAATCCGTGAGGAGGGACAGGGACACCGGTGCAGCACTGGTTCAGGCAGATGTAGGTAGCTGGGGACATCGTAGGGAGCACCATGATAGTTGTGTGTTACCATGGATGTGATGGCTGTAGCAGCAATCCGAGCTGAATCCTATGTCATTGTCTTCTCTCTGAGAACAGCCAAAGACCGAACAAGCGCTTCCCAGCAGTACCCGGCCGAGCCCCACACTGCGCAGTGTGGGCATAACAGGGCTCCAGCCTTCCCAGATCTCTTGGCCAGTTGCTGTGGGCACAGCGATAGCAACCACGCAGCTGGAGCTCTGCAGCTACACCAGCTTGGCTTTAGGGGCTGGGATGGGGTCAGCCGTGGGGACACAGGCGAGGGTGGTATGGAACAGCATGTAAAGCCTTCCGCCACAGGATGGAGGGCGGGATGGAACAGGGCTTTGGTGGGCTGAGCAGGAGCCCGATGATGGCCAGTGCTCCTTGGGCAGCATTTGGCGGCGCCGCGGGGGCTCGGCCCTGGTCCTGGGCGCTGCCGTGGATCCCTGAGGAGGGAGCTGTGAGCTTGGCGTGCGTGGCGCTTTCTGCGCTCCCAGGAGAGCGTCCGACCGTCCTGTTCCCGGAGCCTGTCCGCATCCCTCCCCTCCCCCTGCCGCAGTGTGGTTGGCTGCCGAGCGCCGGGTGCCTGCGCCGCTGCTCGCTCCCGGGGCAGCGCGGCAGACGGAGCCGCGCAGCGCCGCGGCCGCCGCTCCTCCGCCGCCTCCGCGAGCACCGGCGCTGGACAAGCCGCTGCAGGCAGCCAGGTACCGCTCCTCTGCGGCGTGGGGCGGGGGACATTCCCATCCGGTGACTGAGACGGGCAGGGTGCCCAGCCGTCCTGGAACAAAGGACCGCTTTGATGCGCAGTTTCAGGCAGAGCTGGTGAAAACTTTTTTTCACTTGTGAAGTTTTCACTTAGCCAGGTGGGCGCAGAATTTCTCTATGGTGGTTCTGAGGGGTGAAGGGGTTTCTCCGGCTTGTTGTTTCAAGGATACGGAGCGGGCGTGCCTCCTGCTGCCAGACAAAGCCGGAGAAACGATGACGGAGGCAGGTCATACAGCAGTAGCTCTCAAAGAGCCTTGTATCGCCCCAAACCGTCTTTTCATTAATTAACTGCTTCCTAAGCTTCTCCGAAATGGAGGTGCACCCTACCAAAAGTGGTGGGCTGGGGGAATCGCTGGTAAGCTTCTGTGAAGGAGAGGATGCGCTTGGGAGGAGGTGTCTGAAGAAGAGCTGGGGGATGGTGCTGCGGTAGAATGCTCTGGCCAGGCAGCCGGGAGAAATCTGCACAATGGTGGGAGGCAGCAGCATATTACCAGAAACAGCAGGCTTCCCTGCGTCTTGCATAGCTGGCATCTGGCACTCTGCTGCAGTTCCATGCTCGGGCATGGAACTCTCCTCTAGTGCCCTTGGTCTCCTCTCTGCCATGCCACCTTGGAGATGTGGAAAACACCCCTGCCTGTGCTTGTGAGGAAAGAGGGTGGTGTTCAGCACACATGAGGTCAAAGATCTGGCCAGCTCAGACACAGGGTAAATAAACATGGCTGTGCTTTGCTGTAATTGGCAGAAGGAGCAGGAAGCATGTGTTCTCTCATCTGCTGTTTTGGAGGAATGTCCAGGTTGAAACAACAGCATTAACCCCAAATACCAAAATGGCTCTTGGGGCTCAAAGGACACGTGGCAAAATTCTGACCTTGGCAGAGCTGCTGGATAAATGCTTAATTTGCTGGGAAAGAGCCATGTAGCTCCTCAAAGAGCTCTAGCCAGACAGGGGAGCCAGAGATAGAACAGATCTTCTGCTTGTTATGCAGGTAGAGGTTTGTCCTTGTGACTTTGTCTGCCTTGCTGCGGTTTACAAAACCTGTTTGCTTGTGGAAATAGTAGCGCAGTCTTGCAGCCTGCAGCTGGCCTTTGCGGGTGCCCCACGCACACCATGGGGGGAGCGTGGGCACACCAGAGCCCTTCAGGGCGCACAGAGCGGCTCCAGAGCTCCTGCTGGCCCCATCTGCATCCTGGTTATCTCCCGTACTGCTCAGGCACATCCAGTGCACAGCCCTCACATTAGACAGATGCCTGCAAAGGCACTGGCTCCTGGGAATTACTCTGCCTGCTTTAATACTGCTTCATGCTGTCAGGGCAAGGTAATGGCTCTCGCTCTGTTTTTTATAGTGCACGACTCCCAATCAGATTCTGAAGCTGAGGAGATGCTTGCCCTGGCTCCGTTCCAGCTGCTTAGCTCTTGTCTCCACTAGCCTGGAAACATGTTTTAATGGTGTTTCGCTGTAGTCCCAGGCGCAGCAGATGCAGAATGGATTTGGTGAGCTGCTGCAGACATGAACAAGTTTAAAAACAAGGTCTTATCAGCTGATCTGGAGGTGCCAGCATAAGCTTGCTGGTGGGAGTGGTGATGACTGCTGTTCTCATTCCAATGGCCTGCTTGAAGGTGCAGGTTTTCCCAGCCAAAAAGCTTGGATTTTTTTTGGGGGGGGTGTAAACAATATGATATACAACCAGAGCAAAGTGTTTTTCTGCTAATGGCAAAAATCAGTGCTGGTTTGTTTGGGTTTTTTTTAGTTGGTTCGTTTTGCTGTTGTTGGTTGTTTTGTAGGGTTTTGTTGTTTTTTTTAACCCTTGTTGATTCCAATATCTATATTCTTTGGTATTAACAAATGGAGTGAGACCTTTCTGGTCTTGAAAGGAGTGAATGACCTGATACAAAGCCTACCAAACTACCTGCTCTGTCTTCCTCAGAGTGCATATCCGTATTGGAATTGCATGATGCTTTGATAATACAGGAATTGCTTGCTATGATCAGTCAGAACAAACAGCGGTACCTTTTGTCTTGTCCATTTCCAGCTGTGGGCTGGAAGGTGGGAGGGTATGGGAAGCTCCTGTGTTTTTTCTGTAGTGGTGTGAACATGAGTCACTATGGCCAAGTCCTTGTAAAGCCCCCTTATCACCACCTTGCCCTGGGTCTCAGGAAGGTTATGTGACGCTGTGTGTTTTATTAGAGATTGTGGGTGGTAGGGAGCTGAAACTTTTGAGACAGAGAGGGGTGTTGAGAGACTCCCTTCATGCTCTTTCCCTTTAGCTCCAGTCTCCTTGCGGGAGAGCGCTTCCACTCGAGCTGCAAATCTAGTTCCTTAGTCCTCGTCCCCTGGGCCTCTTGCAGACTGCTGGTTAGCACAGACATTCCCAGCACAAGCCTTCCAGTATCTAGGAAAAAACCCCAGAGGTTCACAGTCAGCTAGAGCTGGCATGTGTCAGCTGCTGAAAGAAGCAATCCTGTCTTGATCCCTGGGCAGCCCTCCCTATCCCCCGGACAGGCAGTCAACTTGTACTGTGTTATGCATGACTCTGAGGATTGGGGAAACTGGTCTTTCTGGGCTTGGAGACTGGCTTCAAAGCCATGTGAGAAGATGTCTGGATGCCAAGGAAAGTCCTGGTTTTGGGGCATAGGAAACAGCTTCTTGCATTTACTGCATGCTCTGTTGCTGCAGGTGGATTGCTTTGGGAATCCAAAAACCCTTGCAGAACCCTGCTGGAAGGAAAAAGGCACTGCATTCCCTTTCTCTGGGCCTTGGATCAGTTTCTAGTGCTGTAGTGCTGTGGTGCCTTGCTCCTTTGTCCTGAAGAGGTGTTCACTAAAGGCAAATGCATTGAGTTTATCTGAGGAATTCAGATGAAGAATTTTTTTACCTTTTTTTTTTTTTTTTTCCTCCATTCTTTTTTAACCATCCAGAGGATGGTTAAGTCATGGTACAGGGCCTGAAGAGTTTGTGGGATCTCCCTTTTGGGAGATGGCTCCTTTAGCTAGACACAGATACCTGATCAGATACCTGCTTTGAGTGAGGGAATAGACCAGAGATCTCTAAATGTTCATTCCAAGTAACACTGTTCAAGTAATACTCAAGCCAGACTCTTATTGAGGGAAAAGTTCCAACACAACAGTCCCTCTATAGTACTTGGAAGTCATCTGTGTGTTGGTTTAACTCTGTAGACTGTCTGCAGTGCAAGAACGGTCTGCACTGCAGGCTGACATTGGGAAAGAACTTTGAGCAGAAGACAGGACTCTAGGTGTCCCCTTTTTTGGCAGTAGGATGTAGAAACTTATGAGACAACTGGTGGCAGAGAATGTTATGGACATTAGAGTTTGAGTGGAATCTTGTGACTTTACAATCGAAGCTCAGAGATATGTTAGGTATGACCTCCCAGGATGCTGACTCCTGATGTCCTCTTTGTGTGTTCCTAGACGCTCTAAGGGAGCATCCAGGCATTTCTGGCAACAGTAACAAGCATCGAAGAGGACAATTCCTGCTCTGTGCCTCACATGAACCTCAGCATTTCTTGTTTTGCCCATATTAGAGCATCTGTGGAAATACCAACTTCGGTGTGGAGCTCAGCAGCACCAGTTTGTCCCTTTTCTGTGGTTCTGCTCCAGGTGGCCTGGGATGGTGACCCTGAGTACAGTGGCTCTTCTAGCAGTGGTGTTTCAGTGTGCAGATGTTCCTGGCAGTGTCAGTGTGCCCTGGCTGTGCAGTGGAAGCCTCAGAGGCTCTGCACAGCTGACTGTAATCTCCTACAATCTGTTTGCTTTCTGACACTGTGGTATCAAAATAAGAAAATTTGTGCTCATGACACAGCCTCTGTGGTGGCTGTAACTTTGTCACTCTGTTTGCTTTTTACTGCTTTTATATTGTTTTTCAGCATCCAAAATATTAGGTCTAGTTTTGTTGCAGTGCCCCTTAGGAGTGAGAACTCACTGTCTTATTTGCAGTCTCACTTCCAGCTTCATTGGAGGTCAACCAGTCATTCCAGAGACCTTTTGTTGCTCAACGGTAATGAGCTGGCAGAGATCCAAGGAAAAACAAACACATCAAAAAACCCTCCCTACTTTTATCAAGTCGTTTTGCTTCCCAAATTTATAACCTTGCTGTTTCTCCAGGTGGCAAAAGCATGTCTCTCAGGAGGAGACTGGGATAATTATGATGAAGCAAGACAATGCCCTGTGTTTTCATTTCTATGGAAACCATTGCTGTCTATCTCCCAAATGTGGCCACTTGTTCTTGCTGTGGGTCAGACATACTCTTTTCCACAGGATTGCTTTTTTCCAGAACCTAGCTGTCTTTCTGCAACTACCTTACATCACTTATATCCTCGGATCACCTTCTCCTACGGAAGAATTTGCTGCTGAAAATCTGTTTCACTTCTTTACAGAAAGTGCTGGCAGACTAAATGCAGTTTGAAGAATGCTGCAGTTATTGTCTTGTGCATGCACAGAGGTGATGAACTGCATTATCTGAGTTGTTTTTAGACCTGAGATCTCTGTCCTATTGTAGTTGATTCCTGATTTTCCTGGTGCTGCTCCCCACCCCCATAGTCTTCTAGCATTAGGCATCATAACCTAAGCTTTAAGATTCACTTGGACCCATTTAATCTGGCATCCTTGTAGATGTTGTGGGTTGAAGATAGAAGCAGTGAAGCTTCCAGCTCTTTCCTCTTAAAGGTCTCGCATGTGGGAGCAGTTTTGGGAGGCAGAAAAATGAGCTGCTGAAACTGCTGATGCTTAGCGATTTTGCGGTTATGCACTTGAATACAGGAGGAAGGTTTTTGCCTGGCAGGATGTACTTGCTGATGGATTCCCGGCTGATTGCTGCAGCTGCCACAAAGCTCAGTGCACGCATGTTCCTCCTCTGTCCTCCAAACGGGAGCAGAAGAGGGGAGATGAGATGGGTGTTGTCGGAAAGGCAGGCTATTCTAGCAGCTCTCTGTAAATAGGGAAGATGTGCCAACTAGAGCGGAAACTTGCGGGTGGAGACCTGGGCTGGGACACCTGCAGGTCCATGAGGACTGCAGCAGGATAAGCTGGGAACAGGGCTCTCCATCTCTCAAGGAGCTTGGTGGAAAAGCATTCTTTCTTCCTACTCCAGTCTGAGCCCCACCCTGCAAAAGGCAAACCATGATGTGTCCCTTCCTCTCTGCAGAAAATCTCTGAGTGTTTTTTCTGCCTGGGTAGAGGACACCCAGTGCCCCTTACTGAATGTGAAGGAGTAGGAAGGGTGCATATACAGCAGCCTCAGCCTGCCTGACCTTGGCATTGGCTGCCATAGTGAGTGTTTCCTCTTTGGAGGGCTGAGCACTGAGTGTATAGACCTGACGGCACTGGGAAGAACTAGAAATAAAATCTCTGGGGGGAATTCCTGCTTTGGAAGGTTAAGTCAGCTCCCACTGGTGTTTGTTGCTTTTCTTTGCTGTATAAGAGGTAGCAGCATTCAAAAGACTTCTCAGCAGTCTCCTCTTTGTTTTCTTGTTGACCAGCTTTGTGTTGTTCTCTGTCCAGTCTGGACTATCCTCTGTCCACTGTTGAACATGAAAACATGTTGGTACCTAGCAGAGCTATGCTTCCAGGATGTCACCAATGGGGAGAAAGGCTGAGGTTGTTACAGATGTTTGCACAGCCTGTGAGAGAAGAAAATCCTCTTTTGGGATGTCTTGAAGGATCTGAGGATGTAGTTGCAGGGTAGGATGAGTGTTGTATGCTGTGGATTAGGATGCTTTGGTTTATTTTTCCTTCTCTGTCTGAAGTCTTTGCAGTTTCAAAAAACAAGTTGATTCTGAGGACTGTGAAACGCGTGAACATTTTCTGCTGGAAGGGCTGAAGAAAGCGTTGCTGTAGTAGAGATGCTGATGGTTTAACACACAGCAGTTTCACAGTTGAGGAGCAGTTATGTTTACAGTGGAATTAATGAGGCTGATTTTCTATGGATCTGGGTCTTGTCTTTCTGACTCTGTTACCTAGCAAGGTGTGAGGTCTGGTGGCTTTTTATTCTGTAACATGTTCCTCTTCCCAAGGTGTTTGTATTACACTTCTTAAAGATGGCACCATAACTTTATAACACTTATGTCTGTATGGGCATAAGTAATGCTGCAATATTTCACAGTTGGCCCAGTACACACAGGGACTTGTACTGCTCAGCTGTGAGAGTTTCAGAGAAGAGTTCTATTTTTTTGTACATTGGGTATGAGGCCATTACTGGGTATCTTCTTGTGTCCCGAGCATTGCCTGTGGTCCAGAGAACCGCCACTTGCCAGTTTCCCTGTTTGCAAGTGAGTCACGGTCTTTCCTTCTAAATTGGAACCAGTGATGGGCCATTTAACCCTTTAGCAGTTATTACTTTGGGTTCTGTGGAAGAGGTAAGTGCATGCTGAGCCTTCCTGGGAAGCTGTCTGAACCTATTTTAGAGCACAAGAGTGCTTGGCCAGATGAAGCAGCACTAACACCCTTTGGGCTGACAACCTCTTTTCTCTAGGGATTGGAGTTGTTGCACATTTCTTCCTGAGTTGTGCTCACCTGCAGAAGTCTGCATTAAGCAGGGCTTTCCTTATTGCTTGAGCACTTGATCCCACTCCAGGTGTGTCAGAAAGGTGGGAAAAAGAGTAACCAGGGGAACTGTTGACCAGATATGCTTAGCTGCCATATTCTGGAGAATGAGTTTGGAAGACAGGGTATCAGTTGCAACCAACTCTCAGCAAACCTATTTTTACTTTTGAAACAATAGTCTGTGTCCTTTATCTTGACCTTCATAAGGTTTTTCGTGCTGTTCTTATCATATAGCCTTCTCCAAAGCAAACTGGCGTGTGTCATGGTCCAGATGAGACTGTTTTGGTATAAAATGCCCAATGTGCAGGGTTAACTGCATTGGGAGCATGACAGATACCCAAAAGTGAAAGATACAGTGAAGTATGATTCAGAATTGGTGCTGATGCTAGATCATGAAATGAACGTGATGTCAGGATTGTGACTTTGGGGGAGGATGACTCAGTTCTTGTTCAGAGGTGTGAACAGAAACCCAGTCTTCAAGAGACACGAGGTGTTTCTGCCCTGCTTGAGGGTTCAGTAAGGTCTCCACTGTGTGTTGAGGGTTTGCTCCCCTTCCTGAGGGATGGATGTACCTCATGGGAACAGAAACGAAAGAAGAAGTTGAGAGTTCAGGCCTATAAAACAGCTGGAGGTAAAGTGAGGCTAAAGAAGAGGAAAGGAGTGGGTTTGATAATGAGATGTGTGTACTTGAAACAATTGTCCCAGTGCTGTTTGTCATCTTCACTTTAAGTGCTGCAGTGAGGAGGAAGCTGGGCCTTTCTATTGCTCAGCGCCCATTCCCCAGTAGCTCCCTGGCACTTGGGCAGGGTGCACAGGTGAGGAGGAGAGGAGCCCTGCCAGAAAGGGGAGCTCTACTTGCTCTGTTCTTGTAGCTGGGACAATATTTCTGTTCTCTCAGTACAACAGGCACAAGGCAGCTGCTGAACAAAGAGCTCAAACCATGCAGAGGTGGGTCCGGCAGGAGGTCAAAGGCGGATCTGCTGGCAGCAATCCTCTCACCTCCTCCTGTGTAGCTTCTGGGCAGTTTGCCAGCTTCCTGGCAGCAGGGCCCTGGGCACTCAGGTTGCAGAGGCCTCTGCCAGCTCCAGGTAGCAAGGAGGTGCTGCTGGGCAGGTGCTGCCTGTGCAGGGCATTGCAGGAGGCTGGTTTTGGGGTGACCTGATAGCAAAGTGGGAGGCGGCTTTACTGTTGAGTAATGTGAGGAGGCTGCTGGGGTGGCCCAGCTGGTGGAAGAGGCTGTGACTGTGCTAGATGAGTGAGTCATACAGCAGCCAGGGTCTTGCAATGAGGGGTCTTGCCTGTCTCTTCTGTCTCTCAGCTGCTGGCCTATTGTGTTTCTTTAGCTCCTGGACTTTGTATGCAGGGATCTTGCAGCCACACTAACATTGTGGGTTGTGGTGCTTGGTGTCCCTGTGCAAAAGCAGTAGCTGGGTACTTTCCCACTGTATATCTGGGGGGAGCAGGACAGGGAAGGAGTACAGAGTTCTTAGCTCATCTTTAGGAGTCCTTGGGGTGGCAGCAGGGTGAATGAAGATGGAAAACCTGTTGGTGTTTCAAATCAACACCTGCAAAAGGATTATGTTAGCGTGACTGTAGCTGTTGGTGTATGTCAGCTTCCCCAGTCAGGCAGTGGTGTGGTGTGTCTTGCTGGTGGCATGTCCCTCAGTGCCACAATGGCAGTTCTGTGCTGAGGCTGTGATCTTCAGGATGTACTCTTCTGGTCAGGCATTATTTTGGCGCAGTAATACCACTGATGCCTCCCTATCTGAGATGCTCTTCTAGGAGATTTTCCTTTGAGGAAGCGGAAGGCTTTGAGCTGGCATCCCTCTGCTTTGTGTTCCCTGCTGGAGACAGAAGAGGTGCTGAGCTCTGACAGCCTCTCTGCATCAGTGCTCTGTGGGCAGAAGGTGTATAGATTGCAACCCCAGCTCTGCTAACCACAAATCTCTGCTCTTAAATAGAAGCTAAATTAGTCTTCCCCCTGCTGGGAGTGTGGAGGTGTTGGAGGTCATCACTGGTTGTAGCCTTTTTGTCTCCTATCCATGTGGGTCACCTGCCTTGGTTGCCAGCACTCCCAGCCACAAGAGCAGAGGCACATGCCCTGACAGCTGCCTGCTGCCAAAAGGAGAGGGGAAGATGAAGAAGAAAGGCTTAGAGTAGGCAATCGGTTAAATGCTGTTTCTGACTGCTTGAAGGAGGTTGTGATACTTGTCTGGTTGTGGCTCTCTGAAACAGCCCTGGGGCACTCTGGTTTTGTCTTGGTCTCTGTGCAGGGCTGCAGGAGTAGGACTATGTCCACCATGGTGTACCCAAGGGAGGAGAAACTGGACAAGCTGAGCCAAGAGGAGATAATTTCCAACACCAAGCTGGTAATGCAAGGGCTGGAAGCTCTCAAGAATGAACACAACTCCATCCTGCACAGCTTACTGGAGACCATCAAGTGCCTGAAGAAGGATGAAGAAGCCAATCTCGTGCATGAGAAATCCAACCTGCTCCGCAAGTCAGTGGAGATGATAGAACTGGGGCTTGGAGAAGCTCAGGTGAGAGTGGTGGGTGATCCCTGAGGTGTTATCTGGGATAGACAGAGGAAGGGTAGATATGTGGCCATTTCCCATAAGCTGCAGGGGTGGGAAGGGGCTAAGTGTAGAAGGCTATCATGGGTGGACCCTAAGCATGCATGTGAGGGAGAGACAAAATTGTGGTTGTTACTGACTGAGACTCTTAACAAGGTGATGATGGCATTGTCCAACCATCTGAATGCCGTGGAGTCAGAGAAGCAGAAGCTGCGTGCTCAGGTGCGCAGACTGTGCCAGGAGAACCAGTGGCTGCGTGATGAGCTCGCCAACACCCAGCAGAAGCTGCAGCGTAGTGAACAGACAGTGGCTCAGCTGGAGGAGGAGAAGAAACACCTTGAGTTCATGAACCAGCTGAAGAAGTACGATGAGGATGTCTCGCCTTCGGTATGCCCCAGTCCTTTTGAGCAGCTGCTTTTGTGGGTCTGGGAGGTTGGACGGGGAGAACTGCCTACGTGTGATAACATTGCCCTGGATTCTGCCCCTTCCCATGCACCCTGTATCCCATGCATCATGGATGCACCTATGCATCCCTGTAGCAAAAGGGGGCCTGCATGAGGCAGAGTCTCTGGATTTTGTTTTGTGGGGGGACATGGTGGCAGAGACAGCAGAAGAAACTGAGTATGTTGGTGGGCTGCAGAAAGGCCAAGAGTTTGGCAACTAACTCAGCCCAGGCTGAGTCTCTGCTGCTGTCTCTGCTGAGAAATGACAGTATTTGTGATTCTCATCCTCTCAGGAGGAGAAGGAGGGTGACTCCACCAAGGACTCTCTGGATGACCTATTCCCAAATGAGGAGGAGGAGCATGGTCCTGGATGTAAGTGTTTGTTCACGCAAGGGAGCTGCCTGTCTCTGTTTAAACCTGCTGGGCCAACTGTGCTGTGTTTATTTCTGTGCCCACAGTGCCCCACCAGCACAGCAGTGCTGTGGCAGCTGCCCAGCAGGGAGGTTATGAGATTCCTGCACGCTTGCGCACCCTCCACAACCTTGTCATCCAGTACGCCTCCCAGGGACGCTACGAGGTGGCTGTGCCACTCTGCAAGCAGGCACTGGAGGACCTGGAAAAGACATCAGGCCATGATCACCCTGATGTGGCTACCATGCTCAACATTCTAGCACTAGTGTACAGGTGAGCATGGTGGGAAGGGCAGGACTGGGCCAGGACAGCTTTCTGCATCTCATGTTTCCCTTTACAGCACATCCTGGGGCGCTCCCCAAGCTTCCTCTTGTTTGCCTTTCAGAAAGGTTTTGGCCTAGATGGGCTATTTGGTTTGCCAAACTCTCATCTATAACTAGGGACTGACTAAAGCAGGGAGGAATGGAGAAATGAAAGGACTGTGAAGGGTGGGTCTGTGTGGAAGGAGCACTGTTCATAGTTCTCTCTGCTCTGGGCTGTAGTGTCCAAATGTCAAATAACTGGTTGACTTTGCACTGCAGGGATCAGAACAAATACAAAGAAGCAGCACACCTCTTGAATGATGCTCTTTCCATCCGTGAGAAGACTCTAGGCAAAGACCACCCCGCGGTGAGTGTCTCTCTCCTCTTTCACTCACTTTTTCACCTTTGCGTGCTGCTGGGGCACTGTTTCAGCAGTGTTTAATGATTCAGTATTTCCTGCTGGCTGGTTCAGAATGGCCTGTAAGGAACTGGCTTCTCTTGGATCCTGCAATCCTCCAGGGCAGCCTTCTATCTCTGGACCTCCTTCTCTTGAGAAGCAGCAGTACTGCAGGCGTGGAGGAAATGGGACAGTCGGTGTTAGTGTTGCTTGTGCCCCTTGTTTGGTCCAGTTGGAATTTGCTTTGTTTCATGGAGAAGCTTCTGTCTCTGTAGGTGGCAGCGACTTTGAACAATTTGGCTGTTCTCTATGGCAAGAGAGGGAAGTACAAAGAAGCAGAGCCACTGTGTAAGCGAGCCCTGGAGATCCGTGAGAAGGTACAAGTCTCCCATGCTCTTTCTCCTTTCATCTCTCTCTGTGGGCTTTCTCCCATTACTTCAGTTCATGTGGGAGATCAAGGGCCTATCTAGTCTGTTCAGATGCTGATTCTGCCACCACCTTTCCTGTCTCTCCAGTGTTTGCAATTCTGGAGAGGCCTGCCAGGAGGTGGAGGCTGGAATTTCTCCTCCTTGATCCTCCAGACCTTGGCTTTTGTCTGACATAGGCATGTGCTAGGGGAACTCTGATGTCTAGTAATTCCAGGAGTCTGCTGCAGTCTTTGTGGCTTCTCTTCTTCTGTTCACCCAGGTTCTAGGCAAAGACCATCCTGATGTGGCCAAGCAGCTGAACAACCTAGCCCTGTTGTGCCAGAACCAGGGCAAGTATGATGAGGTGGAGTACTATTACTGCCGGGCCCTGGAGATCTACGAGAGCTGCCTGGGTCCTGATGACCCCAATGTGGCCAAGACCAAGAACAACCTGGTGAGGCACTGGGGAGAGGCCATGTGGTGTTGGGGAGGGGGGCTGTGGGAGACATGAGCCTTGTCTGGTGCTTAGAAACAGAGCAATAGCTGCAAGTGGTGGGCAAAGTTTAATCTGTTTCCCAGTGGTGCTGGAGCTGTTTCGTTTTGGTTGCAGGCTTCCTGTTACCTGAAGCAAGGCAAATACAAAGATGCAGAGGTGCTGTATAAGGAGATCCTTACCCGTGCTCACGTGAAGGAGTTCGGCTCCGTGGATGGTTTGTACAGCAGAAGTCCTTGGGGCTGGGGAGAGGTTTCCTGGCTCTCAGCCTAGGCTTGCCTGGTTCTGGTGTTGCCCAGACTGAGGGATGGGATGCCTTGCAGGGCCTCTGCTTTGGGCATCCCTTGAAATGCCGCCATTCTAGTATGTTACACAGTTCTCCCTCTTCTCTCAGGAGTCTAAACCCAGTCTTCACAGGGCTGGGAATAGTAAATGGCACAATCATGCTCAAGCGTAGGCTGAAGTTTCTCTTGTGCACCTGGCACCTGTACTTATGTTGGGAGGACTTGTTCTTTCCTTCCCTTGTCCTGCCTTTACAGTGTCGGTTGCCTCTCCTGGGACTCTGAGCCAGGGACTAGGGGGAGGATCTGGAGTGTCACTTCCCTCTGACGAGGTGCTAGCTCTCGGGACAGAGTGCTGGGCTGTATAGGAGGCAAAGAACAGCATGGGGTGGTGAGTGGACCTGTTTTGCACTCTTCCCCACACAGATGAACACAAGCCAATCTGGATGCATGCAGAGGAGAGAGAGGAGATGAGCAAGGTGAGTCTGATCCCAGGGGATTTGATCTTCTCTTATTACACCCTTTCTCTTATCTCCTTCTTCCTGGAGAAGCTGCAGTCTGAAGAGCTGCCAAGGCCAGGAGGTGTCTGGAGAGGGGGTACAGCACTGCTGCTCCCTGGGCCGGCAGGGAGGGAAGGCCCATCAGAGAGCACGGTGTTTTATCTTGGGCAGGGCTGTTCAGTCTCTCTGCCATGGCTGCATGCTCTCTCTGCTTTAGTGATTGATCCCTCTTGGGCATGCAGATGATGGAAGATGGCAGATGGCAGAGAGTTGTGCTGCTAGGCCTTGGCACTCTGTTCGGAAGAGCTGCCAGTACCCAGAGCACAAGTGGCTTCTGAAGAAGCTCTAAGGCTCTAGGGAAAAATGGAAGTCAAGAAGAAACTGCTGCTGTCACCTTGCTTAGGAAATGGAGCCATATCTGGAAAAGGTCTTTGCACAGGGCAGGCCCTAGCTGGCCTCTGAAAAAGGATAGAAATGGACTGTGCTTGCCTTGGACCAGGCTAAAAGGCAAAGCTACTGTTGCTCCTGCAGCCCAGGCCCTGCTCTGTGGTCAGTAAACGCAGCAGTTGTGTCTTCACCAAGTGTAAGGCCCTGTTTGTTTTTTGGCAGGTGGGTGAAGCAGTAGAAAGAAGGGTTCTGATCTAGTCCTGTACCTGCAGTGGGTCTCTTCTTTTGCCCTCAGAGCCAGCCCCAACCCTACAGGGTTCAGGCAACAGTTGGGCAGGCTTGACTTAGTGACTATGAGTCCCATCCTAAAAGCAGCCCTAGAAGCAGGGCAGTGGCAGGTGCTTTGCACAGTATCCTGTGCCTCCCCATTGAACCACTCTACATGGCTCCCAGCACAGGGCACTGCTCAGCTTTACACTGTTGTGGGTGCTGTACTGCAAGGGCTCTGCTGCAAAGAATCTGCTCTTGCTGCAGCACCATCCTTGAGAAATCCAAGCTGGAGTAGAGTCTGGGCTCCCCTGCCCTGTCTGGGACTGAGACTCTTCTGATGGTGTCTTTGGAGAATTTAGGGGTCAAATGTAGATAGCTATAGTATGAAGCTATGCTCCAGATAATGCAAGCTCTGCCATGGGGCAAGGGAGCAGGCTGAGACTCACAGTTGGAGTACTAGATTAATTTTACATGTGAGTCTCAGGCAAGGGCTAAGTCTCTTTCCCTGACTCTGGGACTCCTGTCCTCAAGGCAGCTGTGCCTGTGCCCCAAGCAGGGCTGGCATTTCTGTCCAGGCAGCAGCAGTAGTCACAGACCTGCTTGTATTCCTGGCCCAGGAGCTGGGGTTGATATGCTCTGCCTTGTGCTGTTTCCATATCTTCTGTTAAAATGTATTAAATTCCTCTGACAGAGCTTTTGTCCCTTGCCCCGCTTTCCTGGCAGCAGAGTTCATGCCATCAGCAGGCATCCTCTGTCCCTGGTGCCTGCCCAGGCTGTGTAGGCTCTGGTGTGAAGCAAACTACATGTGCCTATGGCACAGGGAAACTGGCATGTGGGATAAAGAGCTGAAAAGTGCTGTGGGAGTGAGTGAGAAAAATGGTCCCCACAGAGAGAGTTTCTTCTGGGCTAGAGGGTAACTCATGCTGTGGAGCAGTGGCTCCCTGCACCTTCTTGGTGTCGTGGTCCTACAGACCCAGGGCTAGCAGCTACTTCCCTGGAGTGTGGGTTGTCCAGATCTTCCTTCTTGAGCATCAAGCTGTGCCCTGTGCTATTGCTCTGGCTGGCAGCCTGTTTGCAGCTGGCTGGGCATGGGGAGGGGATAGCTAACTGGGCTGAGCTGCTGTAGGGCAAGCCTGACCTTGTAGGCCAAAGGCTGGGATGTGGCTGGCTGATTCCTTTGGTACCCCTGGCTGAGGATTTAGTGTCCATGGAGACTGGCATGTCTGTGGGGTTTTGTCTTCCATTTGCATTTTGGTTGGGGTGTCATGCCCTCCGTTATGCCATGAGAATAGGCTGTGTTGTCCCTGCTGCCTTTGATACCATGGAAGACGGTAAGGAGGTGGGATTATGCTCCTTCCTGAAACTAGGATATCACTTTTGCTTGTGGCCCAAATCTTGTTGCAGCAAACACACATTTAACTTTACTACCGGGAAACTGCTGGGCCTCATCACTGCATTTGCATATTGTGTTTCCAGAAGTTGAGCTGGTGCAGGGATGCAGCCTGGGGTCTGACCCTGGCATCCAGTGGCAGAGCACAGGCCAGAGAAGGGCGGTAGGTATGGAACTAACAGCTCTCTTCTCTCCTCACCCTGTAGAGCAAGCACAGAGACAGCGCTCCCTATGCTGAGTATGGTGGCTGGTACAAGGCCTGTAAGGTTAGCAGGTAAGAGCTGGTTTGGGGGCAGCTGTGGACTCTAGAGGGGTGACCAGAGGGCTCCTGCTCACCTCCCCTCTATCACCACAGCCCAACTGTGAACACCACTCTGAGGAACCTGGGTGCGCTGTACCGGCGCCAGGGCAAGCTGGAGGCAGCCGAGACCTTGGAGGAGTGCGCGGTTCGCTCCCGGCGACAGGTAACCCCAGAGGGACCTTCCCTGGTGTGGAGGGCATTGCAGGGCTTGGGGTGGCATGTTATGGCACTGCCTTGGTTAGGGTGTGGTGAGGGACTCTCCTGGGCCTCTCTGATGTTCTTTGTTTATGTTCCCATGACACCAGAGGGCTTTGGTATTTGGGGATGCATTTGTGTAGAGGTCCACATGTGTGTAGGTGTGTGGAGTGGCGCGTGTGTGTGTGGATGGAGCAGATGTCCATGTGTGGGGAAGGCATGGCTCACTGGGTGCAGAAATACTGCAGCTGGTTAAGGCAGGTTACTGGATTTGTCAGCTACTGGGGAGAACTACGCCTACTGGGATGTTTCCTTCACCCTAATTTTTTTGTCCAGAGGCAAAAAATACCTAGAATTTCTTAGAGTTCCTCTTGCCTTAAACTCCTCTAAATCCTCAAATAATAAAGCAGGAGCTGTAAGCACCTAGCACAAGACTGAAGGACAGCTGAATCCTTCATGCTTCAAAATGTGAAGGAAAACAGCTGTCAGCTTTGGGGTAGCAAGCCCTTGTTCCACAGGGTTGGTTATGGCCTTGTGGGGACTCACTGAGCTGGGAGTTCAAACAGAGACTGCTAAATGCAGGATGGCATTTGGCTCCATCCTGGTTGTGCTGGGCAGTTTTGGCTGTGATGGGGCAGTGGCCAAGAGAGGTAACAGGAGCCAAGCATAATGATGGCACAGTGGATCTCTAGAGGGAAGGAACACGGAAAGACAAAACACGGTTCTTCCTTATCCTTTCCTACTTGCAGGGCATTGACCCAATCAACCAGACGAAGGTGGTGGAGATCCTGAAGGAGGGGGATGGCACAGAGAGACATCGGAGCCTGGGGGGCAGCGTCAAGTACGAGAATGCCACAGACGGTAGCGAGGAAGTGAGTATGGGCGTGGAATGGAGCGGGGTAAGTACAAGACACCATCAAGAATGGCCTCAGCCGGCTGCCAGAGGGAAGGGACAGCCTGGCTGAGGGCTGTCCCTGCGTGGCCTGTCGTGGCATCCTTGTCTGCCTCCATTCATTCCCTGCACATTTCCTTCCCCTTTCTTGGCATGAGCCAGCCAGCCCGCAAAGGTGCGTGTCTGGGTCTGGCTTCTGGTATACAGAACAGATATTCCCAGCTGAGGGCTCCTGCTTCCAGGGAGCCGCCAGGCCCTGGCAGTGTGCAGCATGAACTGGTCCTGGTCTGCCCTTAATCTTAGGCTTGTAACCTTATTAACATCTCTCCCTGCTGCTCCCCTCTGGAAGCCCTGGCTGAGAGCATCAGCCCCATCTCGGGCTCACCCAGCCTGTGAGAGCCTTTTGGCTGTCTGTCCTGCACTGTGCCACTGATGATGCTGAACCTGGGCAGGGGGGTGTGTGTGTGATATGCCTGGTGTGTCTGTGACTGACTGACTGACTGACTGACTGACTGACTGACTGCAGGGCACAGGAATAGTCAGTAGCCAGCATCTTTACTGTCCCACTCTCCTGGTCTCATGCCCTCAGCAGGCTCTGGCCAAGCAGAGGGGATAAAAGGCAGGTCTTTGCAGAATGGGAGGGGGGGGCTGACCAGTGGAGGCAAGAGACTGGTGTTAACTGAGGAACAGACAGGGCAACCTGAACCTGTCTAGGCTTGCTCTGAGGCTGAGGGTGACTTTGGTCACTAGCACTGAGTTTGGAGAAAGGTAGTGATGTAGGGCTGGAAGAGGTGCCTTTTGTCTCCTGCAAGCAGGAGGATGGAGAAGAGGCAGCAAGTGAGCATGGTGCTGGTGGGTGCTTGGCTCACGGGCTGTTAATGCTTACATTCCTTCTGCAAACTCTGAGAGCATAGAGTAGCTGGGGTTGTTGTAACCTGGCACAGGAAAGGCACTGAGCACACAGAGTCCTTCGCTGCCCCCTTACATTTGCTGTCACTAACCCTTCCCCACCTGGCTCTGCTCTATCCCCACTTGCATGAGCTCCCTCCCTTCCTCTTTTTCTTCCCTGTTGCCATGACAGCCCTTCAACACTCAAAGCCTGAAGCCTGCTGGCTCTCTTGATTGTGGATTGTACGTAGGAGGTGGCTGAACGGGATCTGAAAAACAGACCCAGCAGTTTTACCAGATGCAAGGCTGTCCTTTGCCCCAAGTCTTGCATCAGGACCAAAGAAGGTCTTAGCTCTGGCTAATCATCAGCTCTAGGCCCCTGCACTCACCATTAGTAAGGAAGCAAGACAAGCACAGAGGGGAGGGCTGCAGGTTTGGATTAGAATCACCTGGTCCCTATGCTGGCTGGTGTCTTTCTGCAGCTCCTTCTGACTGTGCTTGGTGTTGGGTGATCTCTTTGCACTGGTGATGGTTTGGGAGACCTTCCTGGCAGTCTCTGAGCTGATCATCCTAAGGCAAGTAGGTAGTGCCACCCTCTCCCACAGCCAGAATCAGGGAATAGTCCCTGCTCATATGACCCTTCCCCAGGGGTCTTAGCAGAGCTTCCCTGACCCAGACAGCTGTAAATAGAGGATTTGAGGGCTAGCCCAGCACCCTGGGGGACACAGCTGCTGCCACATGATTCCTTTTCCAGCCTACTGTACACATAGCCAGTCTTCTCTTCAGAGCCAGCAGCCCTGCCCTGTACTGAAGCTCTCTGCAAAAGAAGGCTGAGGCAGCTCCTGCTGCTCCTGTCCATCATGGCCTGTTGTTTTCTGTGTTGGTCCAGAGACCTCAGATGTGCTGCCTTAAAGCAGCCTCTGCTGCCCTCCCCTAGCTGTCCTCTGCTGCAGGCAGGGCTGTGGGAGTCCCCAGGGTGCCCTGTGCCCATAGGCAGCTCTGGAAGCACCTCAGGGCCTGGACCAGCTGCTTGCTGCCCAGGTAATTGGGATGTGAGAACAGGAGAACAGGGGGACAGCACCAGCTCCATGGTGCAGAGGCCTTGGTGGGTACCCAAGGCCCAGGAGCAGGGAGCCCTTGGAGCAGAAGACCCAGGCTGTTCCTCCCTGAGCTAAGCTGTTCCTGCCAGTCCACTAAGTCCACTAGCAAAGTGAGGCCACAGTTTCAGTTTCACAAGACTCTTTCCCTGCCCAGAAGTGGCCTGTGGTCTCTGCATGCATCCTGGGCCTTGTCCCACCTGCTCCCTAGGTGACCTACAACCTCACAGCCTTGTAAATTGTGTCTTTCTCCTCTCTGTGCACTAGGCTTAAATGCCTCCCGAGACTCCCTTTCCCCTCCACCGCAGTCACCTGGATGTTTGTGTTGTATCTTCCGACTTTTCCTCCACACCATCCCTCCTTCCTCGGCGAGAGCTCCACGCCAGTCCCCCAACCCTCCTGGCGCGCGAGGGCACCGCGACGCCTGCAGAGGAGTGCCTGGCCACATGGCCCAGCTCCAGTCCCGTGGCCAGCAAGAGCAGGAAGAATCTGCGAGGAGCTGCCAGCTCCCCCAGGCCAGGGTGATGAGCCACCATCCCCTTGCATGCCCCCACCCCTGGCCTGCCCTTGCACATCCCTGGGGCCCGGGCCTGCAGGGGATTGTCTTCACTCCAGGCTTACAGACTCCATTGTCAGTAGACATCCTCAGCCCTCCTAGCTTGTTCCCTCCATCTCTACAGAGGCTCGAAGATGGAGGGCTGTTATGGGTCAGTGAGGCCTGGCCTAGGCAGGGCTGTCATGTGCCCAGTTGCTTTCTTCCCTGTAGGCTTAGCTGATATTAGTGCCTTGTAGCAAACCTGTGCTGGCTCCCAGTGGGATGGGCTCTCCCTGCAGCACGGGGTAGTCCCCATCTTGCTCCCCTCCTCCCTGCTGAGCTCTGTAACCCAGGAGCAGTGTGTGGGTCTCTCTGCAGGGGCACAGGAGTCTAGGACAGTCCATAGAGCTACTGTACATCCAAGATGAGGTGAGGGGGCAACAGCCAAGGACTGTGTACAGGAGCTGGCCAGCACAAGCATGTTTGGCTGTGACTTCCTGACTGGATGCTATAGCCAGGTTCCTCATCTGGCATCAAGGGGTGAATTAGCCCCCCATTGCTACAGGGTTCTGAAGTGTGGCTGGTGGGAGAAGTGGGGGTGAAGTTGTTTGCTGTTCCTTGAAAGCAGATGAGGGATAGGAGGAGATAGGAGGAGAGTTTTTTTGCGAGACCCCAGATCGTTAGAAGTGGCTGAGATGGGGAATGGCCTGGATTGGAGCAGAGTGGTTGGGAGAAAAAGAAGGTACAAAGACAGATGTAAGGAAGCAAAGGGCTAGGGCTGGAGGTGTTCTGAGCAGGTGGGAGCAGATGGGATGGCTGGAGAGACGTTGCTGCAGGGGTAGGGGCTGGATTGCTCTCAGTTCTGTGGGGCTGATTGCAGTTTGGCTGTCCCTAGCCAAGTGGGTGGGAAATGTGTAACCCTGTTACCAACAGGGTCACAGTGCTGACCGTGAGGGGGTGTGGGAGTGGCTCAGTGCCTCTGATGGCTTCAGGCCTTCACAGGGTCTGGTGCTGTTAGTCATTACTGGGATATGGAATGTGTCCCAGGGCCAGACCTCCACTGTCTTGGGTCTCACATCCTTGAGTGTACACTGTCACCCTGCCTCCTATAGGAGGGGAACCTCCCTGGCTCTCATATCTGGCAAGAAAGCTGGGAAGGCTGTAGGCAGCTAGATAGAGCCCAGGGGCCAGCACAGGACTCCTCCTTATTTATTTAGCTAGATCCTTTCTTTATGCTAGTTAGCTGGCAGGTTGTGATACTAAATGTGCTTATGTCTGTCTGGGCCTGGCTTTCCTGTGGTGGTGCAGAGCCTTGGGGTATATGCATGCTGCTCCCCTGGGAGCTTGTGCTTACTGAAAGGAAGCTTGTCCCAGGATCATGGGGTGTGGATCCCAGGGCTGAGTGCTGCAGGGCTGTACCTTCCCTGCCTCCATGCTTCTGGAAAGTGGTGAGTTCCCGGTGCAGGGTGTGTTTGGACCTCAGGGCCACCTGCCCCTGTGCTTTGCCATGTCCTGGACCTGGTGCTGTAACAACCATACCTCTAATTAAAGGTAGACTGACCCAAATTGCTGCCCTGTGCTTCTTTCCATGCTCTATAGGCCAGCGTCGGTCAGCCCCGGGGTGGTGGGTGCAAATGCTGC
Organism: Cyanistes caeruleus; assembly: GCF_971803275.1. Lineage (NCBI taxonomy): Eukaryota > Metazoa > Chordata > Aves > Passeriformes > Paridae > Cyanistes > Cyanistes caeruleus. Next base: position 110,002,356 of record NC_141702.1, read on the forward strand.
TGGAGCAGGTTTGGGGGTGCTTGGTGTCTGTCTGTGTGTGTACAGGGGCATGTGCTGCCCCCAGGGCACCTCTTCCAGGCTGAGCATTGGAGATGAAGGACCCAGCTCCACTGTGCTTTTCCCTGTCCTCCAAATTGGAGTTGCTAGCAGCAACCTCAGCTCTGTAACCATGTGTGGCAGGGCAGTCCTGGGGCAACTGAGCTTGGACCTTCCCCAAACAGGCATTTCTGTTTAGCCAAAGAAATACTCCATTGTGTCCCTCAGTGCTGAGTTCTACATGCTGCCAAATCCTGCCCAAGTCCTCTGCCTCCATGCATTAGGCAGGGTTGGGAGCATGCAGTGGAGAGGAGCTCAGTGGTGGAGCTGCTTGGTTTTTTTTTTTTGAATGCTCTCATCCTGGTGGGTGCAATGGGGTGGGGGCTCTGCGGCAAACCAAACCCATAAATGTTCTGGGTTAAAAATAACCCGTCAGAAAACGGAGTGGGGGGAGAAGAGAGGCTATTTTTAACCGAGCATGCAGCAGCATTTGGTTCTGGTGTTGGTCTGCAGTCAGTCTGCATCACGGCAGCTGGGAAAATGTGGCTCCATCCTCCAGCCCTGATATATAAGAGCATACTTCCTGGCCTGATCCTGCTGCCCTTGTACCATGGTCCTGCTCCCCTGTCCCAGCTGTGTTCCCTCTTCCACCCCTGGTTTATGTGCCCTGGGAAAAGCAACAGTGCCTGGTATAGCAGTACCCTGCAGGGAGATTGGTGACCCAGTTTAAGTCTGGTGGGGAGGCAAAAGACACCTCTGCATCTTTGCTATTGCTTCACACTTGATGTTCAGCTAATCCAAAACCTGCCTGGGATGCCTCATGCAGAAATTGAATTGTTTACTTTGCTGCTTTGGGTGCTCTCTGCATTTCTGTTGAGTGGGTCCCTTTGCAGCAGCAACACATGGCTCTCAACTTGGAAGACCCTCATCCCAGTGAGAATGTGAAGAGGTTCAATGCACTTGTTTTATCCAAGAAGGGATGAGATGAACACCAGGAGAAGGGTTTGCTGGTAGGAAGAATCCTGGTCAGCTGTTAGACAACAATCTAGGGCTGGATCAGCTTTGGGTAATCAGAGCAGAGGAGTGCTGGAAAAGCCTTCCCCAAGGGCCACAATCTGTAATGGTCAGCACAAGGGGGGTGAGTGGCCTAAGGCAGAGACCCTGCCTACCTGCAGAGCTGCTTGGGCAGTGCTGAGGTAATTGCTGCTGCTAGCCTGAGACACAAGGCATTCTGGTCATTTGGAGTGCTTCAAAGGGGCTCCCTCACATCTTTGTAAGGAGTAAAAGGGCTTTTGCCGTCACTTTACCTGTTTCTTCTGCCCCAGTGTTCCAGGGGCCATTCAAAGCAGGAGCAGGGAAGACTGGTGTTATCAGGCCAGCGGAGCAAAAGTAATTCCACATCAGCAGTGGTGTCACAAGCAGGCCAGGCCACAGGAGAACAGCTTGGTGGCATGATGACACGGTGGCATGGTGTGGTGTCATGCTGGCAATTCGTGCCTTGCATGCATGTGGAGCAAAGTGCAGGAGGTGGACTGGAGCCTGTCAAGGGCTGAGAGTACCTCACTGAGTACTGGGGACTTTGGAGCATGTGGGAGGAAACTGGCTGAGCAACAAGATTTCAGGCTGGTTTTGGTCTTCTGACAAAGCAGGCAGACATAAAAAGCCCCCTGTAAAGTGCCACCCCTAGGGTAGCTAGTGGGGCTGCATGCAGCTAAAGTTGGGAGGCCTAGGAGTGAAGTGGTGCTTGCTTGGCAACACAGTGCTGGTGCAGCCAAATGAATCCATCCCCAGTGGAGCTGCCTGAATTGCTCCAAAGGCTAAAGCTAATTGTCTTGGGGCTGTTAGAGTTGGGACAAGGCTGTGTGTGCAATGTGAAATGATCTTGTGTGATGTGAGTGAGCCTGCAGGACCAAGGCGTGCATCTGTATGAGTGCTGGACAGAGAGGAGGAATGGTGATGGTGTGGTGAAGAAGGGCAAGGGGAGGGGGAGGATGAGGATGGTCTCCAGCCAGCAGCAAATGAGAGTCCTTGAAATGAAAGTCTCAACAGTCTGTCCTGGCCTGACAAAAGCATCCCTAATCTTGGGACTCCCTTGTTGCCTCCCTGGCCACTGGGACTGCCTTGGTAGTTGCTGCCTGAGCTGTTGCAGGTGATGCAGCTGTGTCATGTTTGAGCAGGACTGTGCAGATGCCAGTGCCATTTGTGCTGGCAGCCCAGGGCAAGTCAGCAACCTGCACTGGGCAGGAGAGCTTATCAGGCTGGATGAGCCAGACAACAGCGGCAGGGGTCCCTGATTCCACGATTATCACGTCCTGTGGAGAACCGGGTGAGGGGAAGCCATGTAGTGAGCAGTAAGCCTGCTCTGGGCCAGGGCTATACCCTCAGTGCACATGGGCAAGAGGATGTTTGGAGCCAGTTCCAGCCACTCATCAGCAGCATGCCAGAGCCTGATCAGTGCCACTCAGCCATCACCCTGGCTTGTGTCTCTGTGTCCAGGATGGCAGTGGCACTCTCCAGCGCAGCAGCTCTCTGGGAAAAATCCGGGATGTGATACGGAGGAGCAGTGAGATGTTGGTCAAGAAACTGCAGGGCAATGGTCCCCTGGAGCCTAGAAACACCAGGTACGTGTGAGGGTCAGGCTGTGTACCGGGCAGATGGGGGCCCTGACACCTTGTGTGTCTGGGTCTGACCGAACACAGCACAATCACATCTGCTCTCCTCTGCTTCTTTATAGCATGAAACGAGCTGCGTCCTTAAATTACCTGCACAAGTCTAGTGATGCTTCGTTTGAGGTAAGCACAGTGTGAGTGGTGGGGCTGGTACAGGACTGTGCATGGTGCTGGGGGCTGTGGCCAGTGGCACAGGGGGTGAGAGGCATATTAGTGGGCCCAAGGATGCAGTGCTGAGAAGCCCTGGCTTGTAGCTCTTCGTCTGAGGTCCGAGCACCAAATCTGAAGATGTTGCTTCCAGGTACCCACCTTCCTCCCCACAAAGCTCAGCCGTAGACTGGGAGCAAAGGCAGCAGCTACTGTGTGTGACAGCAGCACCAGGGCTGTCCTGGCTTGCAAGGCAAGGGGTGCAGGAGCTGGGGTGGCAGCTTTCGGGCATGGGGGTGGAGTGCAGGTGCTTACCTCATGGGCACTGTATTTTTTCCAGGGCACCCAAGGCCTCCGTGCGGAGAGCAGAGGCCTGAGCGCCAGCAGCATGGACCTGTCCTCCCACAGCTCCCTGCTCTCCTCCAACTGAGCTGGCTGCTCCGCTGCTGGGCACCCTGACTTCGCGCTGCACGGGGCAGCGCCCGCCACCTCCCCACACCAACTACTCTGTACTCCCCATCACCGGTTCTCGTGCCACCGTCTGCCTGCCCAGCCCGGCCTCCCCCGGGGGTCCCTAGCTAGTTCGGGCACCGCAGCCCGCCCGCATGCTCCTCTGCTGCTCACCGGGGCCCGCAGCTCTGGTGGCCGCATGCTCGGTACCGGTCACACACGCTCGCCAGGTAGAATCGCCAGCCCGGGGAGGGGGGGCTGTCCCCGGGCCGGGGCAGCGGCGGGAGTGCCCCATGCCCCCGGGACGCCGGTCCCCCGCCGGATGATCGCTGTACTTTATTTTATTAAATAAAACCGACCCTAGAAGCGACCGCGGCTCGGCCTGAGGGGGGCGGGGCGGGACGGGGCTGGGCGGGCGCCGCCTGCCGGGGGAACAGGGCGACGCGCTCCGCGGGGTCCGCCGGAGCGCCAGGGGGCGCTCTCCGCCGCGCTGGGCGGGGCCGTGCCGCCCCGGGGCGGTCCCCGTCCCGTTCCCGGCGGACGCGATGGCGCGGATCACGCTGGAGGACTTGGAGCAGCTGGGCGACGAGCCCGCGGCCACCGACGGGGACGGCAGCGACAACGAGAATGACCAGGAAGGGGAGGCACGGCTGTTCGCCCACTGGGAGGCCGTGGCCAGCACGCACCGAGTGAGCCTGCCCCGAGGTGAGCGCCGGGCCTGGCGGGGCTGTGATGGCACGGACCGGGACTCCTGCGCTGCGGCCGGGGCGAGCCTCGTCTCTCGTGTGCTTTGCCTTGCAGACATGTCAGGCCCGATCGCCCAGATGGCCCGGCACAGGCAGGCTCGCGAGCCCGTGCCGTACGTCTCCCTCTCGCAGCACGGGAAGGTGAGGCCTGACCCTCTCCGCACACCCGGCTTCTCGCCCGCTGCCCGCCCGTGGTGCGGCTGCCTCGGCGCTGCCGCCAGCCCCGGGCGTAGCAAGAGCCTCTCCCGGGCAGGGAAGGTGCCTCGTGTCGGCCTCGCCGGGGCTCCTGCAGCACCTCTGGATCGGTGCAGTATTCTGCCACTCCTGCACCTCCTCCTGTGTAGAGAATGGCAATGCTCAGTTTCCCGGCCTGTATTTTAAAATTGGACTAGTCCTGCTGGTCTCTCTGGTCTTCTGACTTACAGCCTTTGCCAGCCTATCCTCTTGCTGGGGTGGACACATCTAAGAAAATGACCTTTCAGTTCAGAGCCTGCTCCCTTGCCATTCTCCAAACACTTTGTTGTATAGCTCGAAATCTTGCTAGCTTTGTGTTTGTGCTCATTACTTTGGCTGGTTAAGCTGGAGATTTCAGCTGGCACAAGATAGAGATGTGTTTGTGGGGAACCTGGGGCCTGTGACCCTGGCTGTCAGAGGGGAACTGGTGTTGTTATTTGTCTCAACCACCAATGCAAACATGGTATCTTTTGCCTGAAGACCTTCTCTTTGTGCTGGCTATGTTGCACACTTACTTTCTTCTCTTGCACATAAAGGTGCTTCTGTGCTTTGAGAAATAACTGCTTGTCAGACTGGTTCTTGTGTCTCTGCAGGCCTAGTTGGGCTTTCTACCAAGAAGACATCTGTCAGTTGTCCTCTGTATAAGAAGTGGTTAACCAATTTCTTCTGGGCTGAGGTCCAGCATTCCCTGTAAAACACGTCTGAGCATGTGGCTTGTGCAGCTCTGAACTGCGGCTTCACCACACTCCCTCTTTGCTTGTTCTGGGTCCCAGGGACTTAATCTGGCCTTTTCTCTGCCTGTGTCAGTCCCAGGCAGGAATGGGGCCGCAAGACTTCGTGGGAACTGAAAAGATTTTGTTGTTGTGGCATCCCATCTGTGCCTGAGGAGGATTCTTGGAGTGGAGGCTGAGTGAGAAGAGCTATTGCCTGACATCAGCGCTGAGGGGACTTTGGAGTTGGGGTTCTTAGGGACATGTTTGCCAGGCTCAGTACAAACTGATCAGTAGTATTCAGTTGCTTTTTCTGAGCTATCAGTGCTACAAGTCCTCATCCTCTTGGAGGCAAGTGAATTATTATGCCACATACTGAGCACTGTGCTCTGCCAGCACTCAGCCCCCAGCTCAGCTCCCCAGCTCATATTGCAGGGACCTGTTGCTACTGCATGAAGCATCTTCCATGTTTCTTTTGGACAAGTGTCATCCAGAGTGGTGGTGCTTAGTCTAAGGATCAGTCTGTGGCACAACCAGATGCTGTGACTTCACTGGATTGATTCATTTATTGCAGGTGGTATGGCAGATGAGATCTGCAAATAGAGTAGAGGGATTGGTGATTTCCTTGCCTGGAAAATGCTCTTGCTCTGCTCTGCTCTGCTTTGCTTGGTGGGACAATGGCAGGCATGGCCCCAGCTAAAGGGTGAATGGATGCCCACAGTGTTTTGGGGCACTTTTCTTACTGGCAACCCACTGATGCACACAAACAGGCCTGCTGCCTTCCTTCTGCCCTTGGTTTGGCTTTCAGGGTAGACTCCTGATTTGGGTGGAGGCACAGGGAGGCTGCACCCAGTGTTGAGTCTTGTCACAGCTTCCTGTCTCCATCACTGCCAGCACAGCTGTGGAAGCAAGAAGTTTGCCTTGAGCTCCATGGAACAAGTTTGTCTCATGACCACTTTGATCTGGATGAAGAACAAGCCGAGAGTAGGAAGATAGGTGCTGGTTACAACTTCCCAGCCCCTGTTTAGGTTACCTGTGGACACAGACATGCCATGAGCTGACCTATGAACATACCCAGATGCAATTTCCCCACTCCCCTTGCCCTCCTTCTGTGTCAGGTTTGTCCAGAATACTGGACATTCTGAGTTGGAAATAGAGATTTTGATCTATACCACAAAATTCCACAGCTGCGTTCATGTCTCTTCCTCATGTTGCTTCTTGGTATGGGAGAAGGATCTGAGGAATTTTATTCCAGTCTTCACAACTCTTCTGGGTGCTAGAGCTCTTCTGCCAGATTTTCCCTTCTATTGGGCAGGGATGTTTCTGTTATCCTCTGTGCACGTAGTATTCCAGGGAAAAGACACTGCACCTGAGAACAACATCAGCCTTACTGGAGGCCTTTGGGTGCCTGGAATCAGGAACATCCTTGTGAGTAGGCTGTACAGAGACCAAAGAGGAACTGAAAGTCCTGTGCTCCTTGCTGAGGATGTGCTCCATTCCTTGTGCATGCCAGGAGCCTCCAGAACCCCTTGTACCCTGTCCCATGTCTGTGCCTTTCCTTTTGCTGACTTGAGCTGACCAGTGCTCATAAGTATCCTTGTCTGAGGTGCGTGTGTTGCCAGCTCCCCTCACGTTCTTTGTCCTGCTCTGCCAACCACTGCCTAGTAGGGGCTCTCCTTTTGGCAGGCTTGTCTCCCCGCTTCTTGCCTGTCAGTGTTGGTTTTCCACCCAGCTGCTCCAGTGTTGTCAGTGTGCTTGACTCTGACTTGGCTTGTCTGTGGCCTGTTTCAGTGCGAGGAAGCGGCCTACGAGGAGCGGCAGTACCCAGCTGGGAAGTGGGCCTGTGTCACCATGGGGGAGCCCATGTATGAGCAGAGCATCTCCATGAGCTTCATGAAGCTCATGCGCTACATCTGCAAGGAGAACTCTGTAGGTGTGTGCAGGCAGGGGCTGGAGGGGCTGGCAGACTGCACAGAGGGGAGGGCTTTGCCACTGTCCATCTGGAGTGGGTAGGAGGGCTGCTGCTGCTGCTGCTGCCAACATACCTGTCTCACTACCTGCCTGCCTCTTTCCAGGTCGCCATTTGGGCATGACAATCCCAGTGCTCAACGAAATCCACCTGACCAAGGAGGGGAGTGAGCTGGAGCGTGAGGTCCTAACTGCCTATTACCTCCCCCGAGAGTTCCAGCAAAACACCCCTGTTCCCACGGACCCCGAAATCCACATCATCGAGAGAGCACCGCTCCAGGTTATAACCAGGTGATCCCAGCACCAGAGATGTTTTCTCAGCTCAGCAGAGATGTGCAAACTCCCTGCACAGCTGCTGTGGTTTGTTAGACAGAGGGATGGGAGCTCTGGCTGTGGGAATGTGCTGGCTTTGTTGCTTATGCTGCTCCCTTCGCTGCAGGGTTTTCTATGGGATGACCACTGAGGAGACGATTCTGAGGGAGATCAGTCTCTTCTGGGAGCTCTTGGGCTCCACTGACACGGTGCTGCGACAAACCTACATCGTGGCTTCTTATGAAAACCCCAGCGTCCCTCAGCGCCGCAATGAGATCTGGTTCATCCGCCGGGCCGAGTGAGCCCCCTCCGTCACCGCAAGCCAGCGCGCCACCGGAGCCGGTGTAGATGGCAGTTCTGACCCAAAGGAGATGGAGCACATCCCGACCCACTATTCACCAACACAATGAGACACCAAGAGACTGAGGGGTGGGTTTGCAGCCTGCCCTGCAAGGGTCCTGCCAGGGGAAATCCTGCCTGGTCTGCACTTTACCTGTCCCCACAGCTGAGGCTGGAGCTGGCACCAAGGACGACCTCTAGAGCAAACTCTTGATGGGAAGCACGTGGTGGGGACTTGTGCTAGCCTGACCTGCACTGGGCTTGCAGAGCTGTGTCAGGGAGGCTAGTGGGGGACAGCATCACAAGGTGATGGTGTCTAAAAGGCAAATGAATGTGTACAAGATGTGGGGCTCAGTGTGGCCTCTGGCCTGCTTCCTATGAGAATGGCTGCCTGTCCTGAACAGAGCCACTGAAATGCTGCTACAGAGACAGTTGGGTTCAAAGGGGAAAAGGGCTTGAATTCAGATGCAAATCCTGAATGTTTCCTGCTGGGGTAGTTCTCTTTGGACTGCTGGGTGTCTCCCTGGCTGTCACTCACCATTCCTCAGCCAGGACTAGGGTGCTGGCAGTCCGTCTGTTGTGGTTGCTGTTTTGCAGACCTGCTGTGAGCTGAGAGGGGCAGGTCCAGAGAGCAGCAGCAGCACTGTGTGTTGTGTTGTGGATTGATTAGTGAGTTTCACATCCATGAATACTGTCATGCTTTCCTGGGGGAAGCTGGCAGTGTCAACAGTAAATAAACCCAGCTCAAACCACTGCAACTACAGGTCACTGATGGTGGGGATGGGGGGGAAGCTAGGTTGGGTTGGGAAGAGCCTTGCTGTCTCCTTCCTGGAGGTGCTCCAGGCTGCAAAAGCTGTGGCTAATTAGAAGGTCTCTAATTAGCCCAGGTTACAGCTTCCTGTTCAGCCAAGCACAGCCTCTGCATTACTGCACAGGCTGCTTCTGTTGCTGCTGCAAGAACTGTGGGCACACTCGTCTGCAGGTAAGTTGGTTTGTCTGTTGGGTGGGGTCTGCCTCATTTTTCCCTGGTGCAGAAGTTGGATACTGTAGGTGTACTCCATGTGGGCACCTGATCTTTTGGGGAGAGAAATCAAATGCAACTGCATGTCCTGCTGGTTGGCTGCAGGAACTGGTGCACTCCTGCAGGGATGTGCTTACCAGGCTTGATGTGGAGAGACTTTTAACTGCTTCTGATGCAGTTCCCAATGAGTTTCCTCATGAGGTATGCCTTGCTGCCTGCCACTGTTGCTCAAACTTCAGCTCTGGTCTCTCCAGTGCAGCTGGGGGTAGGAATAGCTGGAAGGCCTGGCCAGCTCTGTGGTGTCACTGCCCAGCAGCACAGGTGGCTTCTGCCACTCCTTTCTCCAGTCAGATGCTGCACACTGTCCCCTCCAGGCTGGCTTGCTCTCTGGCTGTGGGGAGCCTGGATGCCCAGCCTGGGGCTGTGGGGAGAAGGGGCTGAGCAAGATACACCCTTCTCTGCAAGGGAGCTTGAGGCAGAGTCTGGGTAAGCACAGCAAGGGCAGACAGTGGTTTCCTGGCAGTCTTGTGATACAGCTCTTGTTCTTGGGGCACTAAAGGCAATATGGACCCAGGAGATGCAGTGACAGCCTGCACCACTGAGGGCTGATGTGGCAAGTGCTTCTAAGAGAAGTCAGGATACCTGGATCAGCACTATTTAGATCACTTTCCTTCCTGGGGAAAGAATCCCCTGAAGCTGGGGTCAGTATCAGTGGGAGAGCAAAGTGTGCTAGTGTGTGTGGGACCCTTTCTACGTATCAGCTGCTTTGCTTGCCCTGAGCTTGCAGGTGGAAGTAAAACTTCCTTTCTAGACGGTGTTGAATAGGCTACCACTTCCTCTGAGGCTGCTTGGTCCCCAACCAAAACCAGAACAGCTTTTGGTGGCAGGAGGTGGTGAGAGGGGACTGGTCTGTGGTTACTGGCAAAGTTCCACAGCTGCACACGGTGTGGGAGCAGCTGTGTGGTCTCCCAGGATGTGGCAATGGTGGGGGCTTCTGGTGCAGCACCAGGCTGGCACTGCCACACCTGGCAGCAAGCACGCTCCAATCCTGTGCTACAGGCTTTGCTGAGTAAAGGCTCCAGCATCCTTTGTGATGGATCCAGCAGTGCTCAGGGCAATGTCCGATGGCTAGTCTTCCACACAGTACCAAAACCGGTATTTTGGAGGCTCAACAAACCGGCTGGCAAGCTGGTGTTCAGAGTGACAACTGCCAGAGCCGGTGGTGCAGGGCTGCAGCAGGTTCCACCAGAGCCATTGGGTCGGGCACAGAGGCTCCAGTCTGGGCCATGCAGATGGCCAGACCAGCCCTTGCTGCTGTGCCTCAGCTTGGGTCCCGCAGAGGAGCAGCCAGGAGCGGGCAGCGTGCTGTGCATTGAGACTGTGTGTCCAGCCCTCTGCCAAGCTCCTGCTCCTCGCTGCCCCGGTGCTTTCACAGAGTCTCTCAAAGCGCTACAGACCGGGAGCTTCTGCCATCGGTTTAACAAACAGCCCGGCTACAAGGAGCCCCTGGGCGGGAGGGGAGCTCCCTCGCCTCCCCGCTGCTCGGGGCACCCCGGAGGCGCTGACTGGCAGGAGGGGCACGCAGGAGCCCGGCGCGACCCTCCCCGCCCCCCGTGCCGGCGGGGCTCTGCGGGGGATGGCGCCAGCGAGCCCCGAGCCTCGAGCACCGCGGCGGAGGCGCGGGGGGCCGAGCCGGGCGCTGCCGGGGGGACCCCGCTCCTCCCGACCCCGCCCGGTTTCCGGTGGCCGCCCCTCCTCCGGAACCCCTCCCGGCGGCGGCGGCGGCGGGCGGGGCGGCGGCGGCATGGTTGGGGTCCGGCGGGCACGCTGACCGGCGCGGGGGATGGCGGCGGTGCGGAGGATGGCGGCGGTGCGGGCACTGCTGGTGCTGGGTGAGTGCGGGCCGGGACAGCCGCCGCAGCCTCCCCCGCCCAGGGAATGCGGGTCCCGGCGGGGGCGGCGGAGCTTCGCGCCTCCCCTCGAGTCCGTGGCTGGGCCGCGCTGGGGCCGGCGGGCGGGGGTCCTCGGCCGGGCCCGGGGGTGAAGGTGGTGCGGCCGTGTCGGGGGCCGAGCCTCCGGTGGTCTGCGCGCCCCCCTCCCCGGCTTCCCGTGAGGCCGGCGGCGATGGGGCCCGGCCCGCTCGTCCCGCCGGTGTGGGGCGCGGAGCAGGGGCTGCGTGAGGCCCCATCTGTTCCCCCCCCCCGGGGCGGCCGCGCCCCCGCCCCGCGCAGCCCCGCTCTGCTGCGGGAGCCGCCGGGGCGCCTCGCCCGGCTCTCTCTCCTTCCCCGGCGTGCGCCGGCTCGCCCTGCCCGCCCGCCCGCTCCGAAGGGGGAGCGCGCTGCCGAAATCCACGGGGATGCAAATGCGCCAGACACCGGCTGTCCGGGAGACGGCGAACAGGCGCCCCCGGAGCGGCGCGATCCGGGGAGGGCTCCCGGAGATCCCTTGAGCGGGGCTGGGCTCCGACCCGCGCCCCTCCGTGGGCAGGGTTGACACCGGGAAGGCTGCGCGGGGCAGCGGGTGGTTTTTCCTACGAATTCTGGTCGGATCAGAACCCGGAGGAAAATCGGTGGGCACGCGGTGAGTTCCCACCCGTGCGGACTGACCTCCCGACCGCCGAGGGGTTTTTGTCCCTTGCTGAGCGCATCTGGATGAGCCCTCTGCCCCGCCCCCCGTGCCACCCTCCCTGCCCCTGCCGAGCTCTGCGGCCCCTTCATTTTCCTGGCTGCTGCAAGGCCTAAACTCTCCTTCTCTTGCTCTGCTCCGTGGCGTTTCTCCCCACTGACTTCCTAGCACCATTTTCCTTGTCTGGGGAGCCCGAGGTCTTGGCTGTGCATGAGAGCCGCAGGGGCTGTGAGCTGTCTTCCAGCCTGGCTTTGAAGGGTCCCACGGCTGCCCCATGCCACATCACCTCGTTTCTTCACTTAGGAACCCTGCCTGTAGCTGTTTGCAGTCCCTTCTGTCCCACCGTGTACAGTTGTAGAGTTTGCTTTGCAGCTTCTGCTGTGAAATCAAGAGCAATATGAGTTTAACACCTGCGTGGAATACTGCATCTGAAGGAAAGCGATCTACAGTGCTGCTGCCCGTCCGTATCTGGAGCCGTGGCTGAGCCCTGCTGCCAGGCGGCAAGTATCGTCCAATTTACAGCTGATAAGCACGAAAAGCAGCACTTACTTAGCTGATTAGCGCCGTGATTGCAGTCCGCCTTGGCAGCCTTCTGGGAAGGCTTTTTCTGGCGGGGGATGTGCAAACCTGCCTTTGAGGGCTGTGTGCTGCCTTTCCTGCCCCTCTGCAGTTGCTGGAGTTCCTGTGCTGCTCCGATCACGTACGCTCCCCCCTTGTTTCTTTTGCTGAGCAGGACCACATCCCATAGCACTGGGGGCAACATGCAGCTGTCCAGCTCGCAGACACTGTAAAACATCCAGGCGCCATCAGCGTGGCCAAAACGTGCAGTTTGATGTTTAGGTTTTACGGGCTGCTGGTAAGTTTTGTGGGCTGCAGGGCATTGTCTCTCTTGGCCTGTGGATGCTGTTTGGAAAGAGCACTGGAGCAAGACCTGTGTGGAGTATCCATGGCTCACGCGTCTCCTTTGCCATGTATGTGTTCCAGAAGTGCTCGGTGCCCGGACCGCTGGTCTTCCTCCACTTCCATTGTTCAGCAAAGCTGTGATCTTTCTGGCAGTGGCACTACAGCGTGCCAGATGTGTGCTGACTTCTGCTGGAACATGTGGTTGAAATGCTAGCAGAGGAAATATTTGCTGAGTCAACTTTCCTTTAAAGCAAAAAAAAAAAACAAAACCAAAACCCAAAAACCCAAAAGGTCTATTTTGTCCTGCAAATGCCTCCATGTTCTGTGTTGAGCTCTGTGTTTCTGTATGGCAGTGCTTTTCTCATGCTTCCTAGCAAGCCTGGTGTTAAAAAAGAAAATTTCTGAAAACAGAAATTTTGATCTTGTCCCCTTGGGACTTGACTGTGTTCAGACAGTGCTCTGGGCAGGCTGGAACCTTGAAGTGGCAGGAGCTTCAAAGGCATGGAAATGACAGAGTTGTGGCCATAGGCACTTCTTTGTCTGCACAGTGGGGTCCAGCACCACTGTGAACCATCACTGTCCTGTTTAAAGATCCCTTAAAGATGTGTTCTGAGCTCTTAATTGACCTGGAATGAGACCGTCTTCTAAAGGGAGATGGGCAGATGTTTAAACTTCAGCAAGCACCTGTGTTTAGTTGCCTGCTGGGTGACAAATGTTCTTGCTGATGGGAGCATGTTTCCTTCAAGTCTGCTGAGTCCCTCTTGTTCAAGGAATGGCAGCTCACGTCTGCTAATTGCTCAGATAGTAGGTCTCACCTTGTTTGGCCAAAGGCTGGTTCATGGTGCATCCAGGCAGATAGGCATGAGTGTCCTGGGAGGATGGGCTGCATTTCCTCTAAAAGCTATGGAGCTCAAAGGGAATGGAGGGAAGAAGGTAGGAAAGGGGTAGGAAGAGAAGAGCCTCGCCTTGAGGCAATGGACAAGAATGGAAAGGCTGGTTTGGCTGTAAGTGATAAGGCACTTCAAAAAGATCTGAAGGCTGTGAGGCCTGGTTACAGGTATTTACTAGAGGATCTTTACACTAATATTTTTCTTGCCTTCATTTCAATTCATCTGCTATTTAAGTTGCAAAGATCAAAGCTGTATTCCAGCAAGCACACGTGGACTAAAGTAAATAGCAGGACCTAGTACACCTCTTCCCAGTGAATAAACACTCTTTCCTCTCTGAACATTTTCAAGCATACCTCTCAGGCCTGGAATGCAAAATATTTCACATAAGCTGTGGGTGTTTCCACTGCTTTCGATATTTGGGAGCTTGGAACAAATGCTTATTTAGAAGTGGACAGACCTGGGTACAAACGTGCTCTTTGTGCAGCCAGTTGCCGCTGTGGTGTTCGGAGGGAAATTCCCCCGAGATTGGAGGACATGCAATTGTTTGTCCAGACCCCAAGGAACAGTTCTCATTCTCCTAACATCAAGTGTTGGTCTCATGGGCTGAGACAGGCAGCTCTTTGGAGGCCTGGAAGGCAGTGAGACTAACAAGATGCTTGGCAGATGTTCAGGAACATTCTTCTTGATGAGGTTTAAGTTGCACAGGGTGTTAGCTTTGGGTTTGGTGGGGTTTGCAAAGGCTGTGAACCAGCACAGTGCATTTTGCTGTGTAAGGAAAAGAGGCAGCCCCACCTTTGGCATGGCAGTACCTGTTGGAGAGGGCTGATAGTGTCTGAGGTGGGAGAAGGGCGACTGTAGTGTCTTCTACCCTTATAAGAAATCAACTGTGTCTGTGAGGAGGAAGAGAGATGGAGAAATGATAATCTGACAGTTGGTAACATGTTGTTTCCTGGGCTCAGGGTGTTTCAGCATGGCAGAGGTGCCAAGGTGGGTGGCCTGACTCCATGTCTTACTCCTTGCCTGGGAGATATTGGGAGAGCTACTTCCAAATGCTTTTAGTCTGTTGGAAGAGCAGATGTATTGCACAGAGGGGTTAAAGGGCTGTGCTGTGCCTGTAGCATACCTTGTGTGCTGCCTTGCCTGAAAGAAGCAATCACACTGCTGCACACGGAAGGATTTGTTCTCAGGGGGAGACCTGATGAGGAAGGGGTGGGGATGCTGCAGGTTTTCAGGCTTTTCATGGGGCTGCTGCCAGAGCAGTGGCCATTCCCTGGGCTTTGTCATGGTTTGGAGGCTCTACATGTGGTTCACGTCTTGCTCCTGATGTCCGTGTGAGGTTTCAGCAGTCCAGAAATGTTGGGCTCTGGTTTTTAGGGAGGTTGTTCAGAGGGAGTTGCTAATGAGGTGAGGGGCCCTGGGGTCTTCTAGAAACCTTTTTGCCTTCTTCCTGATCCCAACACCACTGAACCACAGCATATGGAAGCAAACACACAGATTTTTGGTTCTGGAGGATATGGCCTGTTCAGAGTCCTGCACTTCCACCTCTTTTATCCATCCCTGTCGAGATCTGCTGTGCTGTGTTGATGGGCTGTCAGCTCTTTCCTTTTCCTTGCCTATCACAGCGGCTGTTCTCCTGCTCTGCTGTTGGGTGTTACGGGAAGGAGCTGTGTCAGGTCACCTCTGAAGTCACACAGGACCAGCAAATCCACCTTTGCACTGAAATGAGAACTGTTGATTTTGCAGTTTGGTTTAGAAAGGACAGGTGGTGTGCCTAAAAAAGGACCAGACTGAAGGAAGGATCATCTTTGGGGAGAAGACCATCTCCTGTTTCACTCTTCCTGTGCCTTCTGAATATATCACTGTGCAGGCAGTAGGAAAGAGAAGAGGCTTGCAAGGCATATCTTTATATGGATGTAGGTTGGTTTGGGAACGAGACCAGAATCTTGCTTTGCAGGAGACACACAGGTGTCTGTAGTCTCAGGGAGCAGAGAACTGGAAGAACAGTTGTTAGGGATCTCTTCTGGAAATGGGTAAAGGCTGGTTTTAGTGAAGCTCCTGTGGGCTCTCAAGGTTGGAGGCATATTCAGTGTTTTAAGCAGTTGCAGCTCTCCAGGTCTAGGCTCTGGATCCAGGTGCTGCTTGAATAGAGGTTGAATAGGTTTGTCCAGCGTTTCCTTCTGCCTTTGGCTCGTTGCAACACAGTGAGGATGAACCCATGCCACCCAGTCAAGGCAAGGACTCCATTTCTGGTCATTCCTTTGTTGCAGGGAAATACTTGGCAGTAAGCAGTGTTCTGTGTTTACCTGTGTCTCCGTTTAATCTGTGTGGCTCTTGCTGAGTAGCTGTGGAAGATCTTCAAGCCAAAACACAAGTGGTCTTTGTTTCAAAGCATCAATTTGTGTTGGCAGCCAGGTCTGCAGTGCATGTGCTTTTCATTGACTGCTGCTTCGGCTCAGTTTCTCACTCTTGCCAGCTCTTTTTTAAACTTCATACAGAAATGTTTTTCCTGAGTTTAAAAGGCCTACCTGTACAGTACTTGTAGTCTTAACTTAAGCCTTGTCTTTCTCAGGGAAGCAGTCTCTGGTCACAGAATAGATTGCTTACCTGTGCTTTGAGAGATAACTAATACACACTGTCTGATCAGCAAAGAGAGAGGCAAGGGGGGGACTTCAGAGTGGTTTGCAAGTTTCTGAATGCCTGGTCTGTGTGCCTGGGATGAGGAGTTTTGGTGTGCCTGCCCAGCTCTGAATTTTCCCAAGCTTGCTTGTCTTAGCAGTTTGGGAAAGTTGATGAGTGGGTGCTATTTTGATACTCTTTGCAGACTGTTGCTGCCTGGGGCTGCTCCTTTTATTTGATCAGCTTTCAAAAAGCCATCCTCTATTCTCTGATTTTGACCTTCTGAAATTTTTCTGCAAGGGCGTCTTGTGAAGATGCATTCTAATCCTTAAAAATTGTCAGTGCCATCCAGGCAAGGCCCATGTTGTAATTAAAACATTTCTGCTGGTAGTGAACAGATGAATGCTGAGGTGTTCAGGCGCCCCTGGGAGCAGAATGAAAACCATCCGGGTCCAGCTGCGGAATTCAGGACAGAGCAGCGAGGAGCACTCGTGAGCTCCTGTGTCCCTGCACAGGTTGTGTGTGTCAGGAAAGGAGGCATGGCTGGTTTTAACTGATGATTCCTCCTGTGAGATGGTGCTTGCCAGAGGAATGCCAATGGCCTGTCTTCTCCTTGTCAAATTAGGCTCTCACTTGAACGGAGCAGGCAGGAATTTTGGCATCTGTGAACTGGAGTGTGCACAGGGCCCCTGAGCGTGCACGGATTGAATCCACCACTGTCAGGTGGTCTGCACCTCTGTGAGGTTGGGGTGGCTGGGATTGATGGTCGTATTGTGCGGGATGATGAATGAAGAAAACTGATACGAGCAGATTCCTGTCTGGAAAGTGGTGTGACACATCTGATTTCAGGGCATGAACCTCCCCTCTCGTTGCATACTGGGAGAAAGCAATGACGTGGGATTGCTGTCTGTGCTGGGACCCAGTGCAGAAAGGGGCTGGGGTTTAAGTGAGGGAGGATTACAAGGCTCTTTGTATTTCAGTCCCTGGTTGACCTGTGTTCAGTTCCTAGGTGACTTCTGTCCTGTAAGAGAGCGGTGTCCGTGAGTGCTGTGCTCAGACCTTGGTGCTAATGCCCAAGATGTTTGTAGCTCTAAGATAAAAGGCTTTGTAACTTTTCTGCTGTTGTGAAATGAGGTTTGTCCCAGCAGCAAGATTGATGCTTTGATGCAGCTCAGGCCTCCCTGAAGAGCAGCCAAGACTGCGCCCTACTGCTGTCGATTTGGGCAGAGCGGCAGGTTGGCGCTGTCCTCCGTCACTCCAGGAGAAAGCCAGATGGGTCTGTCCCCAGAACCATGGCATGTGGAGGCCAAGTCCCATTCTGGCTTCAGAAGGGAGGCTCGTGTGCCTCTGGGCAGCTCTAGGGGGGCTGTCCTTTCTGTGAGTGATGCTGGCACAAGATAGGCACGGTATTGCTTAAGACCTGCTATAAACGCTCTCCTCCTCGCAGTTGCTCATTGGCTTCTTTGGGAGCACAAAGGAAGCCTTTGATTCAAACCATGCAGTGGCTGTCCAAATGGTTAAGGGCAGGACAAGCTGCGGCTTGCAAGTGCCTTTATTGCTCTCCACTGCAGCGTGCCTTGGTGTGTGTCCTGGCTCTGCTGGGGCAGCCCAGCACTCGTGTGGCACGGAGCTGCTCCGTGCTGCTGGCTCTGCTGAGGTCGCTGGCAGTGCCTGGATCACTGGGAAGCGTTCATGAGAGAAAAGATTATGGATTTTGTCTTTCCTAGCAAAGACAAGACCAGAGTGAAGAAAACCAGATAGTCTTGTAGGGTACCACAAAGGGCAGTGCATCCAGTTCTCTGTAACCAATCATGGGAGCATAGATGGGTTTGTGCTGCTGAGGTCAAGTTATGAAGTTGCCTTTGCAGAGGTACCAATGCCAAAAGTCTCTTCCAGCAGTTTGCAAGAATTGTGTAAATTGTCCTGGACGAAAAAAATCCAAAGCTTCTCATGAGTTACTTGATGTTCTTTGTTCCTATCCATCCATGTGGCCTGCTGTAAACACCAAGAGCCTGGCACACATCTGAGCACCTGGCAGGTGCTATGGGAGTGGCCAGTTCCTGGGCTGGGACTTCTGTGGCAGTGAGATCCTGTCATTCCTTTCTCCCGACTAGGTTCAAGCAGTTCTTTCTCCACCATATTCCAAGCAAAAGCTGAGCAACAAAGGCAACACATCAGATTTTTTTCCTCTTTTGGGTTAACTCCTGATAGCTCTCCATGCATGTTGTGTGTGTGCTTGCAGCCTGTGTAAGTGGAGGAGCTGCTTGCTGGGCCCTCGCCAGCGCTGACCCTCCTGCCCCTGTCCTGCCTCTGTTTTGCTGCCTTTTTCTGGCTCAAGTGCAGCTGTTCCTTTTCCAGTTGTGCCTCCCATCTCCACCTCTTCCTGATTCCTCTTCCGTATCCAGACCTGCCATGGCATGCCACACGCCCCCTTCTCAGAGTTTGCTGTTGCTTGGTTTCTCTCCAGTGCCTGCCTCTGGGCACTGCTGTTTTCCCAGGTGTGGCTGTGGCTTCCTCCTGCCATCTTGAGATTGCCTTTGTCGCCTTGAGCCAGGCCTCCAGTTCACAGCAGGTGATGAGAAATCAAAGCAGAGCTGGGCAGGGCTGCTGAGATGTTCAGGTGGTCCTTGGAAATCACGAGACTTTCTGGATAAGGATTCTTCCGCTCAGCTGAAGACAAGTCTCAAAGCCATGTGGTCTGAAGCAGAAAGCATTAATCTGAATGGCTTTTTGTCAAGGAAACAACAAAAGACTGTCGTACTGGGCATCCTTCACCATCATGTTTTGTTTCTGTGGCCTTGCTGGGATTTTGGCCTGCCTCTCAGTGGCTGGAGATGCATTCCTGCAGACAAAGGCCATGGGTTTGATGGGGCAATCCACTATACCTGGGTTGCTAAATGGCCACACTGAGCAGCCAGGCACCTGCAGGTATCTCAGCACAGCTTCTTGCTCTCCAGGACCTGGCTGTTGAGTGTCTGTTGCCATTTTTTGTGTGCTTCCTTGGCATTTGGTTGCTTAGGATGTCCAGGTGCTCTTTGCACTGGTGGCTTTGTGACTGTCCAGTAAGAACTATTTGTTATTTAGATGTATTGGAAATAAGCTTTTCTGCTGCTATGGAGAAAAGCACTTACTTTTCAAGGAGATCTGGTTAGTATGAATTTCTGTCTCACTGAGTCTGTTATAGCCAAGCTTTTCTTTAATTTGACACCGGCGCTCTGCATTAGATTTATCTGTAGCAAACATTCTGCCTAGTTATCGATTTGTAAAATATTCCAGAAAGTGCCCTGCTTCATATTCTTCCCACTCAATGACTTTTTTCTATTTTTAGCTGAGATAATGTAGCAATGTCTCATAGAGAAGCTACCTCTTAATTAATATTGCATGAGCAGAAAAAATACTAGCTTCTCCATCTGCTTTCCTATTTTTGTGGCTTCTAATATAGATTCATAAATGGCTTTAATGAAAATAAACAAGGAACTGTTCTTTTTTGTGCCCTCTTTGCTTTCAGAGGTGATACTGCAGGTCCAGCCTCCATGGTGATGTTTTTCCCAGGAGGTGAGTCCTGGACAACATCGCTTCCCTGCACAGTCATAAATGATGATTTTGAAAGGGGGCTGATCTTCAGCTTTCTAGCAATGAAAAGAGAGGAACTAGGAGAGAACTGCAGACCTGTAGGACATAGCTATAGATATGAGAGACAGATATGGGGAGTTGTGGATGGTGCTTTGTAGCCAGAAAGAAGCCAGTGCCACATGGAAGGAAAATGGGAGTGTGGCACGCAGCAGGCAGTGTTCATGAACGTGAATTCCTGAAACACTTGTGAGGGTTGGCACAGAAATCCTGTGAACCCAGGAGGAAGCCCTGGGCAACCAGTCCACCCTCCTCAAGCTTCAGAGGCAGCCAGAGGTCAAAACTCAACTTTGCAGAGCCCATATAAATAAAATAGGCACCAATGCAGATAATGCAGTGAGGCCTATTTCAGATGTCTCCTCAGTGCCTTTTCGCAGCAATTTTGACTTTGCAGCACTGTGGTGGCTGCTAGGAAAAGCTATTGCCTCTCATGGGAGCTTCTTTCCTTCCTGTAGGAGGGGAGCAAGCAGGTTAAACCTTTGGTAAACTAAGTGGTGAAGCAGGATGCTCCAGAGACTCACCTCGAGTGAGACCCACAACACAGCTGTGCTCTATAGGGAGCCCAGCAGTAGGATTGCCCCTGATCTAGTGTTGTATGGTGGCATTTCCCAGTCCCCATGACTTCTCCTTGTTCCTAAAAAGGCAGAGTAGCTGGGTGCATGCTTGTGGGTGGGCTATACAGGGGCAGCAGCAGGAAGGAGTACACAACTGAATCCCTGCAACAGCTGCCAGAGCATGGGTGTAGTTTTCAAGACCATGGCACTGGATGAACCATTTCTCTCATGAGCTGTAAGCTGTCTGGAGAGCTTGGCCAGCTGGATCTTCATGGCAAATCCATCTGAGTCTCTACAGGCATATAACTAAGGGAAACTTAGCTGCAAATATACTGACGTGACCTGGAGAGAGATTTAAAATATTTATCCTAGAGCAGAGCTTGGGATATAAATAAGCTCCCTGTCTGTTTCCGTGCACGCAAGGCTCAGAAGCGCAGCTGTCCCTTTGTCCCCAGCTCGAAGAGTCCTGTTTGGGACCAGCAAGTTGCTTATGGGTGGGCTTGAAGTCCATACAGATGGTGTAAACATACAGCTGTCAGCAAAATTGAATATTTGCAGTAGTGTAGATGGGGATTTTTGACTGCAACTTCTGTCCTCTCATTGCTGCTACAGCTGCTGGCCCTGCTCTGTAGCTCTCAGGGTGTTTGTGAGTTTGCTGGTGAGCCATGTTTTGGGGTCTGCTGGGTTAAGGGTGTAACCCTCTCACTTGGCCCCCTGAGCAAACAAGATTTGCAAGATGTCCAGGCCAAGTGTATCCAAAGGGAAGCACAGGTTTGGGTGGTACTGGGGATGTTTTCTCCCTTCCAGTGGGTTTGGTGGCAGCATGCAGAGGAACAGCTCGCTCATGCACTTTCAGTGGCAAATGAGCTTCATTCCCCAACAGTGCTGGGGGAGGGCAGGGAGGGCTTGCTGGCTGGAGTGCTCCATGGCCAGTGCAGCCTTGGTGACCTGGCTGCATGGACAGGAGCTGGCTCTGAGCAGCAGCTCTGTCTCCGATGGTGCGTTGCTGAGCAGCTGGCTTTGCATGCGGGCCTCTGAGCAGCCATGCTGCTCCTCTGCGCTGCTTCCCTTGCCCTGGCCTCTTCCCACCCCCACCCCCATACCCTTTTGTCTTTACAGCCTGAGCCTTCATTCTCTGCAGCGGCTGGCTGGGGCTCCTGTTTGCTGAAGGGAAGTGCCAGACAGTTTTATGGAGCTTCTTCTGTTTTTTCCCGTCATCTGGAACGGTGTTTCAGCTGGAACAGGAAAAACGTGGAGCTCTGGCCAGGAGCTCCATCCGCACACACAGTGCTGTTATGGGGGAATCCCTCTTGGCTGGGCTTGGGATGGCAGGAACAACGTCAGCCTTTGGCCCTCAGCCTGAGTGCAAGGATGTTTAGATGGATTGGCAAGAGCTGGAGGTGCTGGCCCCAGCTGCCATGGGATGAGCTCTGAGCCACACGGACCCTGTGCGTGCAGCGATGTGGCCTCACTGCCACTGGACCTTGCCTCCAGCCCCGGGGTAAGGGGTGATGAGCCAGCTCTGTCACAGCTCTTCCCAGCTGGCAGGACCTGCCTGCCTGTTCAACACCGCCTGGGCTCCCCACTACCAACACAGGTTTTGCTTAGTAAAGACATTTTCATTTTCACTCCATGCTACTCATTCTCCATGCCACTGCACAGGAAGCACGTGGCTCATCCTGGTTCCACTTGGCATCTTTGTACCATGTTCCTTTTAGTGGGAGAAAAATGCAATACCTCTGCTCTGCTGGCCAGAGAGCTTAGCCTTCAGATCACTGTGTCTCCTGCCAGCAGCAAACATCAGGTGTTTATGAGGAAAGCAGGGAATTGCTCAAGGGCTCAGAACAAGCCTGGGAGAGTTGGTTGGCAAGACCGGTGGGTGCAGCAAGTCTGTCAGTGGTGCTGAGTTGCCCTTGAAACATTTGTGTTTCTCACCGGGGCTTGGCAGTGTCTGCTCAGGAGCCTTTGGCTGATGCCCCATTAAGGATGGTTTAATTGAGCCAGCAGGATTCCTGTCTCCTGTGCTGGGCTTGAGGTCTCCAGTCTCTCTTGCTCTTCTGTCTCTGTTGATCTGCTGTGAACATGTTGGCCTGGGAGTCCCATGGCCACCACTGCCTGTGATGCCCAGCAAGTGGGTATGGGTGCACTTACTCAGCCAAAGCTTCCTTTTCCACAGGCCAGGGGCCAAGTGGTGCTGCCAGCACACAGCTGTGCCCTGAGTGTTTGGGCAGGAGAAGCAGTGATCTGACTGCTGACTCTGCCCTGTTCCTCTCCCAGCTCCGTGACTGCAGCGCTGCATTTGTGGCTTGGGCTGGTTCTCTGGGCTGGCTGCTCAGAAAGGGTATCTGGACTTCCCTTAGGGGCCTGGGGCCACACAGTGACCCAAAAGAATGGCATTCTTTCCGTGGTGCAGTGTCCTCTGGAGATGCCTGTGGCCCCTCTTGCAGCAGGTGCCAGGTGCCCAGGCACAGCAGAGCGTGGCTCAGAGCGGTGTCAGTGTCCTCCCAGGGCAGACAGGCAACTCCTGCAGCTCCAAGGCCAGTTGTTCTGGTTCAGCAGCCCCAGCAGTTTCAGGGAGCCAAGGAGCTTGGCTGCCATGGGGAGTTCCCTCTCTTGCTCCAGCTTTCTTCTGTTTGAGCAAGGTGCTGAGATGTTGGGAGAAACTTTGGGGCAAAGCTCAGTTCAGCTCAGACACATTCTCCATAAAGACCACTAGCACATCCCACAGCCCTGGGGACAAACTGTGCAACATGATGTCTGCCCCACCGGATCAGGCCAGCTTGCCATGGGGTGTTGGTTGACAGCAGCCCTGCTTGGCTTGGGAATGAGTAGGAACCTCCTGAAATACCCCCATCTCTCTGTGGCTGCAGAGTAGCACCCCTGTTTGCTGTTCTTGTTCCTTTCCAGAGCAGCAGCTAGTTCTTCCCTCACTCCCCACCCACCTGTCCCTGCCTTCAGAGGTTATCAGCACATTCTGCTGCTTTGTTTTGGCTTTGGGCACACAGGAAGGCAGGGTCTCTGCTCACTGCTGGTGTAAAGGTGAAGGCAGGGGGCTCCTATGGCAGAGTTAGGAACCCGAGCTTGGGATGCACTTGGCAGAAGCAAGCCTGTGGGATGTGTGGCTGGGGAGAGGATGGGGATTCAGAGGGTTTGTACTGGGAAAGTAGGAACGGCAGCATGAGGAACAAAGGCAGGGAAGCCCCAAACTAGTTTGAATTTGGCAAGTGAGTGAGGTCAGTGCCAGGATAGCTTGGCTATGCTGACATGCTGGCAGCTGTCAGGAGTCTGCAGCTGGATTCTTGGGCTCAGTGTCCTGGTGCTGAGCCTTTTTGTCAGTTCTAATGGCCTTTTCTCCTGCAGCAGACGTGTGAGCAGTACCTGCCTGCCTCGGGATGGGGCTGCCCTGCTGTGTGTGGCAGTGAGCTCTTCCCGGGGCACAGCTCTTCCCCAGCACATCACTGACAGCGCTGCCTTAGCATCTGCTCCAGCAATTGATTCACAGTGCTCAAACACCAGTGGCTTTGTGCTGTTTTCTTGTGATAATTGCTCAGAAACTGGGCTTGGCCGTTCCCATGTATGTGATCCTGGAAGGGAAGGGATACCCCATAGTTTTCAGCCTCTCTCAACAGTTTTTGGGAGGCTAATGGGAGTTGCTTTTTCCCTTTCCCCCCCCCCCCCCATTCTAAAGCCTTGTTTAAAGGGCAGAATTGGCTTCTCAATATTTGCTTGGTTGTGCTCCTCACAGAAAGCAGTAGAGAGAGGTACTGTGGGCCACCTGGAGCGAGCTCAGTGGTGGTGTGCAGACATTGTGTCTCTTGCAAATCTGGAGTGAACTCCACAAAGGCAGAGGTTCAGTGGTCATCTGAGCAGACCCACATTCTCCCAGCAGGGCTGGTGGATCCAGGTGCATGGTACAGTCACAGGGGCAAATAGATGATGTTTCCCCAAGTTCCAAATCATCTAGATCCACCCCAGTATGACCTGGGGCTCCTAGGTACTGGTCCAGTTTCTCCTGCCTCAAGAAGCCAAAGCCACTCTAGCAGAGTGCATTTCTTGGAAATGCTGCTTTGTGCCCACAATTGCTTTCCTGGTGCAGAGTGAGTTTTTGATTTTACTTTAACTGGAACGGGAAAAGATGTCGTTTTAAAAACCTTATATGATGAGTGCCCAAAGACTTTCCAGATGTTGGGCTGCTAGCTGTGTTCAGAGCTCCTTGCCTGAATCAAACCATTTCCATCTGGCCTGGTGGTTTATTGCAACTCTACCCATCTGAGAGGCTTTCTCGACTGGAACCTCTTGCATGGAGGAACACGCTGGCTGGAAATAATTTGGAGATGCAAATATCTCTGGGTGTTTGGCTTGGCCGCCGTTCCGGCGGTATCTGCTAAGCAGTGGAAGAGGCTGTGTGTGGAGCAGGCAAGCTCCCAGCAGCTGCTTTATGTGGCTGTAGGGGCCAGCCTGGGAGGCAGGGGGGGTTGCTCATGTTACTGAGCATTCATGATTTTCCTTGCTTGCTTCTATGGCTTCAGCTGGTGCAAGCGAGCCTTCTGTGGCTCTGTTTGTGACCAGGAGGGGAGGAAAAGCTGACCCGTGTGTTGTTCCCTGTTCTGGCATGCCAAAAATCTGCTTTTATATGAGCATGTTCATAATGAACTGTGCCAGGAAACACATGGCTTGCTCGAGACATGAATGGGAGGTCTGTATGGGGCCCTGAGCTCGCTGAGAGCTTCGCAGGGACAAAGAGCAGATGCCAGCGTGCACTGCTTGCCTGTGTCCCGAGGATGGGGAGCAGAAGATGGAATCAAGGTACAAAGTGCTTGGCTGATCCAGTGGTGGCAGAGAGGACAGGACATGAGGCCAGGTGAGTAGTTTTACTGCCTGCTGCTCTTTGTGGCTCTCCTGGTCTGCAGAGGGCTGTCTTGTTGCTCTGGAGATGTGGCTGTTTGCAGTGAAGGCTGGGTTGGAAGGAGCCCAGGTGCTGCAGGCGAGCGAAGTGCTGCTAATAGCTTAGGATAACAATTGTGGATGGGGATGAAGGAGAACAGGAGAGATATGTCAATCCCATTGGGTCCTAGGTATGATGTGGGCAGAGAGGCTGTGCAAGCTGTAGCAGGAAGAAAAGGCTGTCAGGGGAGAGTTGCAGTCCTGAGCATTAGCAGCACTTCAGTGTCTTGAGTGTAGGAAGTGCTGCCAAGCCTGCCTGGGCCGAGCTGCTGCTGAGCAGTGCACACCCAGAACAGGAGGAGTTAAACCTGCCTGCAGGCACTGGAGCCTTGTTCTGACAGAGGGCTCAACAAGTCCTCTGGACTAGCAAGCTCGGGATGCTCTAAGCTCAGTGATTTCATTGCCCAGCCTTTGGAAGCAAGCAGGGCTTGAACGCAGAGTTTGCTGCTCTTTGATCCAAGAGTGACTAAAAGCAAAGCCCAAGTGCTGGAGCCATTCCCAAGGACTTGGCGACTGAAATAATTGCTGCCTGCAGTCAATGATGTTTAAATTTCTCCTAAAGACAAGACCTGTTTGATAACGCTTTCTGGGAGAGTGATACTGAAACCTGTGAGAGGCCAGGACCCCAAGTCCTAACACCATCCGTGCTGTGCTTTTTGTGGCCTTGGGATGGAGCACAGGTCATGGTCTTTCATGAAAATATGCCTATAGGTTGCCTTTGACACCAGACTTCTTCTGTGGCCCAGTGTATTTCTCAGAGAAGAGATGATAAATCAGTCTTGTGTTTGCAACATGGGACCTGGGTGTGAGCTTCTCAGTCTCTTCTGCTCTTTTCTTTTGGGGACTTGCTTTCTTGTGGCCCTTAGCTCTGCCCCTGGGCTTGCAGGGAGCCAAGTTACCCTCCAAGCTGTGGTTCTGGTTTGTTGGTTTTGCTTGGGGTTAGCAGCAGCTAAACAGGCTGTTGAGGGATGCAGAGGCAGCTCTGCTGTGTCTGCCTTGCCTTGTTAGAGGTTTATGGAGCTGGGAGCGAGTGCGGCACTGCGATGTGAGTGAGTGGATTAGCTCATCCAAATCCTCCTTTTCCATAGTGGTTTCTCCTCAAGGAGTAATAGCCTGTATTGCTGCTGGATAAATTGCAGGGGCTTTGTTTCTCCAGTGGTCTGAGCAGTGGCAGGGGCAGAAGCATAAAGGTGACAGTGCAGATGTGGTGGGGTGGTCATGTATTGGGAATGGATTCCAAGGGGGATAAAAGCTGTCACTGCCACTTTGTTTTGCTGAGTTTTGTTAATTAGCTGACATATCCAGAGTTGGTAGCTGAGTTAAAAAGTGGTGAAAGGGTCTCTTAATCCTGGTCTTTCAGTCTGAGTCTGAAGTGCTGCAGCCTGGGGTTAGATTTAGGCCACTCCTGCTGTTCACCTCAAGTTAGTGGTGGAGACTTGGGCATCTCTGGTCAGGTCAGCTTGCTCTCTCCCAGCTGTATCCCTGGACTCCATTCTGCAGGAGGGTGCATTGTGTGGTTGCTGCAAGGTGCCCAGGGCCTTCCCTTAGTGAGCTGCTGTGCTCCAGGGATGCTGCAAAGGGCCCTGCAGGTTTGGGGAGCCAGGGAGAGCAGGCTTCCCACCTGTGTGCTTCAGCAGTGCCTTCCCAGGGAACACAGCATCTTTGCTAAGTATTAGTGAAGGTGTTCGGGGAACAACTGTTTAGCAGTGTGTTGCAAAGCTCTCTGTCTCCTTCAGTGCTGAGCTGGTGGTGTAAGTGCATTCAGCTCCCACATCAGGTTTGTGACTTCCACGTTTGTTGTGCAGCCCCAGGAAGAGCTGGCTCCGTGGTGGAGCTGGGGCAGCTGTGAGCTCCATGTTCTAGCATGGGAGCATGTGAGGTCCACTCTGCTTTGAGAGGCCAAACAGATGCTGGCCAGTCATGTCCTCTGCCAAAACAGCTGGCTAGGCCAGTTTTTGCAGCTGGCTGCTTCCATCGCATCCTGGTACTTCTGGGTTTTAGTTTTGCTTCCTCTAAGCCAAGTTGTCCCCCTCCATAGCTGGGGTAGGTCTGAAGCCTCCTGCTGGCAGGGAAGAAGAGGAAGAGGATGGTTCCCTCTTGAGGAGAAAGGATGGATACAGTTTGGGTGCTCTGGGCTTTGCTGTCCTGGGCACTGGAGATGAATTGCAGATCCTCTAAACTGCTGTTCCAGGTGCAGAGCATTAAAGGAATTGGCTTGCACATCTGGCTGAGCTGACCCAGGGTGCATTCTGCTGAAGTGCTCCTGGAAGCAAGTCTGCAGAATAATGTTCCTGGGACCTGGCTGGAGAGTGGGGCTGGGCTACAAGCTGCAGAAGCACCACAGAGCTGGGCTTGCTTTCCAAACCAGGAAACCTTGTGCTTGCAAAAAGCCCTCTCCTGAATCCCATTCCCATGCTTTTAGTACCTTGTTTGGTTGCAGTCAGCTTTGGGATTACTCATATCCTGTGGTGTCTCAGAGACTGGTAAACTCTTGGTTATGGAGTGGAATGGATCCTTTCCTTTTCCCTTTCTGTCCTTTGTCCAGAGCTCTTTTAGTTTGGAGGAGCTGGTGCTGAGCAGCCTGGATGTGGGCACTTTGGGGTCGATGGAAGCATGGATCTCCCACAGGGCTGGGGATGTGGAGCACTGCATTGTGCTTCCAGCTGCCTTGCCTGTCGCTTCCCCAGCCAGGCCATAGGTGTGAGAGAGGTGACTGTGGACTCAGCAGGAATCTGAGGCTGTGCAGCAGCTGAAGGCTTTGTGGTTGAGGCTGCATTCCCAAGCGATGTCGTTAGGCAAGAAGACCATGATTTTCAGATTGTTTCAAGATGTAGGCGGCCTGGCCTGTCAGGCAGGGCAGGAGATGTGCTGCCTGGTCTCCCCAGCTTGCACAGTTGCTCTGCAGTACCCAGATGATGTTGGGCTACTGGAGTGTCCCCAGGTGAGCCTATGGAACTGGCACTGAGGCATCAAAGCAGTGAATGGGAAACCCAGCTTGGCTGGAGACCTGGCTTGTAGTGTTACCCCATGTCCTTGCAGTTGGAAGATGACCATGAAGGTTTGGGGTTGGTGCCATGGCAGGGGCTCAGCAGGCAGCATCCCTGGTGCTCTCAGGCCTCTTGTGTGGTGCAGAAGGTGGGGTGCCTTCAGTGCCAGGTGTGTCCAGGCTGTGCCAGGACTGCAAATCCTCTTGTTGGCTGCAACTGTAAATATAGCCTTAGAGAAGGCTGGTCTCCCAAGGGTGAGACCTGCCACCCCACACAATTTCTGGCTTTCACCAAAAGCTCAGCACCCCATGAAGGTCTGCAGTCCGTGAGGTTGGAGCCTGTTGCCCAGCTATGTCTGTGGCACTAAGTGGGGGGGACAGTGTCCAACCTCAGAGGTAAGCATTGTGACATAGGGCTGAGCAATCACCAACTCCTTCCCCCAGAGCCCTACAATCTCTCTCTGTTTAGGATGTACCAAACCTGGTGCTACCCAGGTGGGAAAAGGATGTGAGATCCCCAGAACTTCAGCCCCGGTATCCCTTTGCTAGCCCCCAGCTCTGCCATGGCTCCCCCAAATCATTATTAGTATTTTGGTGCATTTTCTTACAGCTCTGGCTGATGAAGGAGCAACACTGATATATCTCACTTTTCTAGCTCTGGAGAATGGTCCCAAAGACATTCCCAGTCTGCTGAGCCTGCTGCCACATCACTGCACTAATGCTGTGGCAGCCTTCGAGGGGATTGTCTACCGTGGGGTTGGGTCTCCTCTTCCAGAGGTGTGGAAAGCCCTTTGCTTCCTGATGATCCCATTTGATTGAAAACTTACCCTGCAGAGCTTCAGACAGCAGTGATTGACTTCATAGGGTTGCTCAGATGTCTGTCCTGGATATGGCTTTGTTGATTTTATTTGTCACCCTGAAGTGCTCTGCATGTGGTCAGGCTGGAGTCCAGCAATGGCTGAGTCTTGGGGACATCCCAAGACAAAAAAGTAAATTGAGATACACATTAGAGGCTAGAACTGCTAATGCAGATGTATTAATGTCACTGTTTTTCCTGATATTTGCCACCTTAAAAAAGTGAAATTAGTTTTGAGCAGAGGGTACCACTGTCTGAATGATGCTGTGTTCCTGCACTCAGATCTTTGCCAGAAGGATGATCTCAGAGCCAGGATGGGATCTGAGCCTTCTCTCTGTCCTTGTGCATCCTACTAGTCCATGTCCCCTCCCTGCAGATGATTTGCTTTGTGGTGTGTGGGAATGACACCCTGAGGACCTGTAGGTACCAGTTCAACCTCCCTAAAGAATTCACTTAACCTTTATCTATTACCTCAACAGGAAGGTTCTGCATTTCAGTTAAGTGTCCTTTGGGTAGCACACCACTGGGTGTTTCCAAGTGTGCTGCATTTCAAACGCGTTTATCTAATCTGGCTGAAGCTTTCCTGAAAAGCTTTCTGTAGCCACACTTGAGACAGTTTTAGGGCAGAAACACATGTGCAGGGTTTCTTTTTCTCCCAGCCAGGGGTGGCTCGTGTCACATGAATATGCAGAGGCCAGCACACACATTTGGGACTGCTCCATGCTGGTGTTGGCTTTGCAGGACCGTGGCTGGCCCAGCTGCGTTGCTGGGGGAGAGCTCTGCACTGGCTCGGCCTTGCTAAGGCTGATGTGGCACTGCTGGATAGTTTTTGAGGTGACTCTCACTAAGGGAATGGCTTTGCTTTGTTCAGCAGCTCCCAGCCATGTGTCCCAGCCCAGATGAGCTCATGAAACCACAGCAGAAGCTGTTGGGAAGGTGTCCAGTCTGAGCTGGGATTGCCTTTGCTCTCTCCTCTGGGGTAGCTTCCAGTGGCTGAGCCACACATGGCCATGGCTCACAGAGGAGAGCTGGGAGGTCCTTCAGCTGCTGAGTGGAACAGAGCCATTTTCTTCTTTATTCAGCACAGGTGGAGATTGTTGGCTACCCACACTATAGCCCTCTCCTTACACAGCTTCCTTGAGCCTCTGTCCCAAAGCCCAGGAGGTGGAGGAGGGATGCATGGACCCTGCTGACTGCAGCCTTTCCCTGGGCAAGGGCTGTACAGCTGCTCCAGGCAAGTGCAGCAGTTCCCATCTCCGAACTGGTGCTCTGGATTGAAGTACTGTGAAAAGCTGTGTCCAGCTCTGTGCTTCTGATGTCTGCCACCCCAAAACTGTCTGGACCACGCCCAGCTGCTCCTGGTCTTTCCTTGCAGCCCAAATGTGATAAATGGTTGGGACAATGGTTTCCAGCATGTGTAGCCAGTTCACCAATGGCACCTTGGATGTTATTGTCAAAACAAAACACAACTTTGTGCTCTCACTGCACTTTAACATTTACTTATCCCAGTTTGCCTTGACACCTGTGCCCATGAGGTGTTCATCACAGGGATCTTGCTTGAGCTGAAATGGTTGTGTCCATTTCCCCAGCATGGAAAGCAGCAACATAAATAGATCCTTCTGTTTCACCATGGAGCTGGATCTCAGTGTTTCCTGACATCTGGTGAAATCCCTGCTTCCCATGTGGGACTTGTGCCAAGCCACCATCATGTCCTCTGTCCACAGAGCCTTGTTCTCCTGCCTGGACGTAGGGCATGCTGAAGCAGCAGGATGCATGTGATGAGGCAGCTTAAGCTCTCAGATGATCAGTGCTGACTAAAGTGCAGTTGTGTCGTCAATGATGGGGTAAAAGCAGCTCTATTGCTCTTTGGTGTTACATTGGTAAAGCCAGTGATTTAGTGCTAGAAGTGCATGTAATTTAAAACATAATCTCTTAATGGTCTGCACCTTCAGAGCAAGGTGTCTGATCACAGACTCCAGCACAAGCATGACCAGTAGGCTGCCACTCCAAGAGCACAACAAATCCACCCACTGCACGAGCTTCGTGTACGCTGCCACGTGGCCTGTGCTTTGTACCATACAGGTATGGTTTGGTGGACATACACCTGATGTTCTGAGGCATGTCTGGGGAAAGTAACAGACCTGGGTCCTGTAGGTTCAAACCTGAGTGGATTTGACTGTTCTGTTCCCCTTTCCTCCTGCCTGTCTGACCCAGCAGCCTGTTCCGGCGTGAGCTCAGCTCCTGATGTTCTGGAGCTGTTGAGCACTTGCTGTGTTTGGGTGAGGTTGGTGGTTGCTGCCTTGCTGAGTGCTCTCGATGAGACAGATCGGATATGATGCACATTCCTGCACATTGTACCACCTTGAGGCATGCCTTCATCTCAGGTTCATGAGACAGCTGTCACAGACAGTGGGATAGTTCCTGGACATGCTGACCCTTGGAGCACAGCATGTTGATGGGACTTGGCTCAGTATGAGACCCAGGAAAACAGGACCATCAGCAGGTTGCAGAGATACACATGGAGTTGGCTGTTCTGCTGCAGAAGGCAGCCCAGCCAAATTCAGAGCTCGCAGCTCTGGAATCAGAGGAAATTCAGTTGGGCATTCAGTGACAGAAGGGTCACTGCAAAATCCAGCCCTTGCTCCTGGCTGATGTGTTTGGGACAGTATAAAACCCTGTATGAGTGCCTGTGTCTGTGCCTTGCTGCTGTGAGTGGGGGAGCTCAGGCCAGCCCTGCAGGAAATGTGTGGCTGACACCGGGGTGCCCATGAGCAGCACTGCCTTGGCCCCTGCGCTGTGTAGCAGGTTCCAAAGGCTTTCCAGCATGGGAAGGGCTTCTGTGGCTTTCTGGAATTTGGTGGTCTTCAAAGGTGTCTTTTGGAAAAGGATTCCTTATCCCTAGCTCTGTCTGACTGAGATGTGATGTGAAATTGTATCCCTTTACCAGGCTTTTATGCAGACGCCAGGTAGGAGATGTGGCCGAGTGTCCAAAGAGGAGCTGCCTTTCAGCTGGACTTGGATAACTTGTCCAGGCAACCACTTTCTGAAGCTGTTTCTCTTGCATTGGTGGGAGCACACTTTCTTGACCATGTTCTTGTTCATCTTCATTCTAAGATGCTCAAAATCTGCCTGGCTTGGCCCCTTTCCCTGCAGAGCATGGTGCTGGTAACAGAGTCCAAGAGCCATCGTCATGTGCTGAATTGCCTTTTGTTTGCTTCCCTTGCTTTTCCAGCTGGTAACCGGAGCGGAGCGCCTGCACGGCTGCCTGGGGGCAGGCAGCAGCCAGATTTGGGAATGTGCAAGCGTGGTCCTCCAGCAGCCCTGCCAGGCACTGCCTGGGGAAGCACTGGCTGCTCTGTCCCCAGGACCCCGAGCTCTTGGGTGGGTGTTTAGTGTGTCAAGGAGGGCTCTCTGGGGTTTCCATCTCTGTGGAGAGATGCCTCCAGCCCCTCAGGCCACTACCAGACCCTGAGGACAACTACTGCAATTTGTTGTTTCCTCTTCTACTTGCGAGCAGGCTGAGTCACCAGCACATTTTCTGGTGTCCCTGTTGCATCCTCTTGTGATGTGTTCCAGCAGCTGCTGTGTTTATTCATATAGATAATCCTTGTTCCACACCAGTGTTTCTCTGGGTAGTTGCTGGGGATGTGGAGGTGAGTCAGACACGTAATTCTGAGGAGAGGGACTTTGAGGAAAACCTAGAAACAGTCTGCTTATTTCTGATCAGGGACAATCTTGATGCAAGGCTGGAACTTAGGATGCATCCCAAAAAACAAGACAAGAAGCACTCGAAGAACCATTGGAACTGCCCAGGAAGCTTGCTCTCCGGGGTTTTGGTGACTGCCTTCCTGGCTCATACATGGCAAGACGCCTCTCTGTTCAGGATGGAAGTGTGACACTCGGTAGTGGGTCATGGGAGCTTCCTCTTGATGCCCCTGTCCCCTGGGAGCAGAGGGCTCTCCTTGGCTCAGGCACCTCTGTTCCAGTGGTTGCTGCAGACAGGCTGAAAGGAGCTGTGCTGGCATCCGAGCACAGATCTGTTAAAACTCTGAATTAGTTTTGACAGATGTGCTTTGAGCTACGTTTCTCCTAACATGGCTCTGACTGCCTGGAGACCCTAGAGAACAACACATGCTTACCTGATCCATTCTTCTCATTCCCTTGCTCTAAACACCCTCCCTTTTCTGTCTTGCAGCCGTGGGGACCCAGGCAAGCATCCTTTTCACGAAGGAGCCGTACTCGCAGGATGCCCTGCACGGGCGCAGCGCCATCCTCCGCTGCGAGGTGAAGGAGCCGGCGGACGTGGAGTTCGAGTGGCTGCAGAACGGGCTTCCCGTTCAGGACACGGAGCAGCGCTTCAAGGAAGGCAGCAACCTCCAGTTTGCTGCCGTGGATCGGCACCGAGATGCTGGGGTCTTCCAGTGCCTGGCCAGGAACGTGCTCACCGGGGAGGAGGCTCGCACAGCCAATGCATCCTTCAACATCAAGTGTGAGTGTGGGGTGAACACCATGACGTGGCCTGGTGCTGCCCATTGTGCACGGGGAAGAGCACTCTCCTGGGAGGGCGTGAGGCTGGAAACAGTTCTTCCAGGCTGTCTGCTAATTCTTGTGTGGGTTAGACAGGGTTTGGACTCCTTGGGCTGCTCAAGTAGGATTCCTCTCCAGCTGCCATGTCCATCCTGTCCTGTAGACCTCTTGTGTCTTCTGGTGTCCCTGAGGCTGTCAGAGATGCTTTCTCCTGCTGCCTTTCCTGTTTGTGCATATGAAGCAGGGACATTACTGCAGTGAGTGTGTCCTGGGCACTGCAGGTCCTTTCAGAACTCATGTTAACCCTCAGAGAACAGCTGCACAGGGCGAAGTGGGATCTCTGCAAGTGCGGGTGTCTCTTTACTCCACGCTGGCTCGAGGGCATACGTATCTCCAAGCATGCTTGTGCCCTTGCTGCCTCCTCTGGTTATCGGTGACTCACCAATAACCACCACCTGGTTCTGTAGGTTTGGGGAGCCAGCTGTGTTGGTATTCTTTGATCCCACAGGGATTGAGACAGGCGGTGTGGTTCTGAAGCAGCCGGCCAGCGTAGCTGAGATCCAGCCCTCCTCCACAGTGGTGCTGCGGTGTCAAATCGATGGCCACCCACGGTAAGGGTTGCCTCCTGAGGAGTGGACCCTGCCAGGGGCCCCTGCACCTTGGCTGTGCGGTCTCTCTCTCTATCCCCCTCCCTCTCCCTCTCCCCCGCCACCTCTTTCTTTCTTTCTCCTCCTCCCCCACCTCCCCTCCTCTCTCCTGCAAGAATTCAGTAGAGTCAGGGAAGGCGAAAGGCAGGATTGAGCCTGTGGCTGAGCACCGTGGGAGAAGGCAAACGGCTTCCCCAGAGCCGCGTAGCAAGGAGCACAGTAAGGATGGGCTGTCACAGTCCAGTTTGCTGAGCTGCTTGGTGTGCTGCAGTCACTCTCCGTCGCTTCCCAGTCGTGTCCCGTCCACTTGGCTGCATGTCTCATGGCTTCGTGTCTGTGTCGGGCCAGCAGTGGGACGGAGAGCCAGGGAACTGGGCCATCTCTGGGCTGTCTCCTCCGCACACCTGCTCTCGGGGCAGCCCCCACCGTGCCGTGCCCCTGCTCACCTGCTCACCCCTGCCTTGCAGCCCCACCTGGCAGTGGTTTCGGGACGGCAGCCCCCTCCCGGACGGCCGCAGCACCTACTCCGTCAGCAACAAGGAGCGGACGCTGACCCTGCAGAGCGCCAGCCCCGATGACAACGGGCTCTACTACTGCTGTGCCCGCAGTGCCGTCGGCTTCGTCTGCAGCCACAACAACTTCACACTCAATGTCATCGGTGAGCTGTGTCCCGGCTGTTACACTGCCCTGCTCTGCTGCAGGGGAGCCCTCAGCCTTGTGTGACTGTCCTGGGCAGGGACAGACCCGACAAATCCCGGCCAGGCTGGAGCCCAGCCCTGTCTGTGGGTGTTAGTTTGCTCCTGTGTCTTTCTGGAGCAGATTTATGCTGTCTTCTCTTGTAACGCAGCACCCTGGAGGCTGTAGGTGCTCCTGGTTTTGCCAATATCTTGCCATGTGGGTAGATGCCCGGTTTGCCTTTGGAGGCCAGACCCAAGGAGGGCAGGAACTGTTGACATTAGAGGGGTATTTGGAACTGGACAAGGGAATTTTGCCATCCAGTGCCAGCTTTGAGCTGTTTGCTAGGAACCAGGGTGCTCGGGGCCTTGCTGGAAGCAGAAGGGGTTTTCCCCAGAGCAGCTCCTACATGCAGTCCTGGGCTCTGAGTCCATAACTCCAGCTGTGCTGGCACATTTGCCTCCTTCAGGCTTGTGGGGTGCTCCCAGCTCTTCTTTGAGCTTTCCCCAGAGCACTGGTGTGGGAACACCACAGGCCCCTCTGTCCCTCTCACCCTCCCGTGGTCTCTGCCATTGCAGATGAGAGCTTTCCTCAGGCAGTGATCGTCCCACAGGACCTCATCGTGACCAGGAATGAAGAGGCCATGTTTGACTGCCAGTTTGCAGCTGTGCCCCCTCCCACGCAGGAATGGCTCTTTGAAGACAACCCCATCACCAACAGATCCAAGTAATAGGGACCCCAGTGATGTGGGCAGGGCTGGGAGGAGAGGGGCGCTGTGTTCCAGAAGAGAGAGGTCAAACTCTTGGCTGTACATGAGGGCAAGCACGCAACATCAGAGTGGCCATGGGGATTGATTTCTAGCTTGACTGGCTTGGGTTTAGCAGGGTCCTCATGCCTGGCATTTACCTGAACAGGACTCGGGGAGCAGTTTGTCCACAGCTTGTCCCACACAAGTCTGTGGGGCTGTCCGTTCTAGATGCCCATGCATGATGGCCCCGCAGTTAGGGATGTCTCTGGGCCCCAGATGTGGTGATCCTATGGAGCCAGGGAAGCTCAGCTCCAGACACCCACTTGGGGCAGTTCACAATCAGGGATGTGTGCCAATACCAGATGCCAACATGTGGTGGTCCCAGACTTGGGAACGCCTCCCAGCCCCCCAACATCTGCACAGCAGTCACAGGGCCCATGGCTCTCTTCCACTTCCACATTCCTCCCCAGAGCCAGGAGTGTTTCTGAGCCCCAGACAGCCTGAGCATGGGGCAGTCTGCAGAGCAGGGACAGGGATCCGGAGCTGGGATGTGTCTCTCCCAGACTCTGGAAGGCAAGCAGTGCCACCTGGGTGCAGGATGCCCTCGGCCTGGCAGCCCCCGGGCGCCACCTTGTGTCCCCTGCCCCTTCTCCTGGCTCTGTGTGCTCTCAGAACTGGCCCATGCTTGGTGTTGTGCTTTTTCGGTGGGAGCCAGCTCTTCACCAAGAAAAAGACTTCTGTGAGCTCGTTTCCTCCATGAAGAATGCATCCCAGCCATCTCCTTGTTTATGTGTGGTGGGAAGCTTTGGCTTGGCACCCTCTTGGTTTCACGGGCTCATGCAGGACATCTCAGCGCTGTAGCTCTGGCCCATGTCCTGCAGAGATGCCCACTGAGCCCTTCCTCTCCCCGCGTGCCCAGGACCACCGTGTTTGCCAACGGCTCCCTGCTGATCACCCAGGTGAGGGCTCGCAGCACCGGTGTCTATAAGTGCGTTGGCCACGGGCAGAGGGGGAAAGCTCTTGTGCTGAAGGCAACTCTGCGGCTGGCAGGTGAGGTCCTGGGGCTGGTGGCAGGGTGGGCAGTGGGTCCCAGAGTTCCAGTGCCACTCTGGAGCTATGTGACAGTACAGCAGTGGGCCAGTACATGCAGTGGCTCATCCTTGCTGTCTGGATGAGGGGAGCAAAAACAGTTTGTGTGCTCTCTCCTTTAAATGGTGCCTCTTGTGTGAATGATGATGGTGGTGGGTTGGCTACACGTTCTTTCCCTCTTTGAGCCTTGTGGTCTCTTGTTCCTCTCAGAGATCGAAGACATGCCACCCTTCTCCCCGAAGGTGTTGACAGCGAACCAGGGGCATCGTGTGCCCTGTGCTGCCCCACAAGGCATACCCACACCCCAGGTGTGGTGGGAGAGAAACCAGGAACGAGTTCCCACTGCTGGCAGGGTGTACCAAGAGGCAGAGCAGCTCATTTTCACCAGTATCACCGAGATGGATGCAGGGATCTACACGTGCCATGCTGCCAACAAGGCTGGAGAGAAGAAGCAGGAGCTGAGCATCACTGTGGCTAGTAGGAAACTTTCTGAAAAGGGTGGGAGCAGAAGAGGGGCTGGATGGGGGGTTAGGGTGAGCTGGGCAGCGTGGCTCATCACCTCACTGATACAGAGAGGCACCTCTCATGCCTGAGCTGCGGAGCCCCATGGCTGGTTGCACCCTGCCTGTGTGTTCTGCACTGCTGGTGGCCGGAGGGGTAGCGAGTGGCTCTTTGTAACCCCTTGCCTTCGTGCCCAGCGGTACCCAAATGGGTGGAGATGCCCAAGGACAGCCAGCTGGAGGAGAGCAAGCCAGGATACCTGCACTGCCTCAGCAAGGCTTCCCTGAAACCCACCGTCACCTGGTACCGCAACGGCGTCTCCATTTCTGAGGTGAGGTGACAAGGCAAGCCCCTGCCCCTCATGGGCACTTCTGCTGGGCACCTGCTCTGCTGCTGCTGTTTCTCACCTTGTTCCTAGGCCCAGCTTCCCTGTCACCCCCATTTTGGCCATATTCCTCCCACTAGCTCCATCCTGCTGATGTGTGGGTTCACATTTGGCTGTCTCTTGCCACTTGGCTGGCAGTCAGCCCTGTGCTTTTGGGGCAGGGGCAAGAGAAAGGTCCCCGCAGCTTGTCGCAGTTCTCCGTGCGGGTCTCGACAGGGATGTGTTTATCTGAAGCACGGTGTGGCGTGTCAGCAGTGCCACAAGCCAGGGCTAATCCTAGGGCTGGTGACAGCATCATTTCTGCCCCGCTCCTTCCCCCGCTCTGGGCAGGACTCGCGGTTTGAGATCTCGGAGAACGGGACGCTGCGCATCAACAACGTGGAGGTGTACGATGGCACCATGTACAAGTGTGTGAGCAGCACCCCGGCGGGCAGCATCGAGGGATACGCGCGGGTGCACGTGCTGGGTACGCCGCTCCCGTGCGCGTCTGATACCTCCGGCTCCAGGGTCTCCTGTGGCGGGGACGGAGCCTGAACGTCACCTCTGTCTGTTGCAGAGAAGCTGAAGTTCACCCCACCACCTCAGCCCCTGCAGTGCATGGAGTTTGATAAGGAGGTTACGGTGTCCTGCTCGGCCACGGGCCGGGAAAAACCCACCATCCAGTGGACTAAGACAGGTCAGGGGGGTTTGGTTGTCATATGCCTGCTTCTGACCTGAGCCCACGGGGGCTTTATGTTGTCCCACCTCCAGCGGGGGTGAAGCAGCAGTGTGGCCCAGTGCTTCCTGCACGGCTGCTGCATCCGTCCTCTCGTGTCCTGCAGATGGGAGCAGCCTGCCCTCCCATGTCAGCCACAATGCTGGCATCCTGTCCTTCCACAAGGTGAGCAGGAGCGACTCGGGAAACTACACGTGCATCGCCTCCAACAGGCCGCAGGGCGAGATCCGTGCCACCGTGCAGCTCGTGGTAGCAGGTGAGGGCTCTGTGGCAGGCGGGGGCATCTCCTGCTGTGCTGGCCTTGCGCTGGCTTTGCCTGCATGGCAGAGAGAGCGGTGTCTGGCCTGACCCCGAGCTGTCCCACGGCACTGGGTGTCTGGTTTGTCAGTGCTTTGCGTGCAGCCTGAGAGGGCACGTGCCACCGTGCTGGCCGTGCTCCCTTGTGGGAGCTTAGCACCATTCCCCGGAGCTGACAGCATTGGTGTCGGCCTCTCTGCCTGCAGTTTACGTCACCTTCAAGCTGGAGCCAGAGCCCACAACGGTGTACCAGGGCCACACAGCCATGTTCCAGTGCCAGGCAGAAGGGGACCCTGTACCGCACATCCAGTGGAAAGGGAAGGACAAGATTTTGGAGCCCGGCAGGCTCCTGCCCAGGTACACAGCCTCCATCCCAAACTGACATTAGCACAGCAGGACATTCCCAAGTGTCCCTCATCCCTGCTCAGTGTGAGGGTGCCAGTGGTGCAATCCTGGGTTCCCAGCTTGGTGGGCACATAATTTACTCCACGTGCCAGGACCTCAGACACCCAGGACTCTCCTACCCCCAGGGTTTCCCTTTCTGCCACAGCCTGCCAAGCTGTGATTGAGCTGCAATCATCTGTTCCTAAGTGTTGCACAGCCTGAGATGGAAGCTGATGGCAGCGGGGGGATGTGAGGCTGAGGCATCCTGGGGAGGAGGGGCTGCACGTGCCCCAAGCCTGCCTCTGCCCTGTGGTGTTTGCCAAGAGCTCTTTGCATGTGCTTGGCAGGATTCAGATCATGCCCAATGGCTCCCTGGTGATTTACGATGTCACCACCGAGGACTCTGGAAAGTACACCTGCATCGCTGGCAACAGCTGCAACATCAAGCACCGGGAGGCCTTCCTCTATGTTGTAGGTAAGGAAGGTGCCAGTGCTGGGACATGACCTCCTAGAATCCCTGTCAGTTCTAGGCCCTGCTTCTGGCCCTGGTTTTGCCTGCCAGGTAGTCACAGCAGCATCCCCACTGGAATGCAGCAGTGTGCTGTGCCCAGTGCGCTGTGGCTGGGTGAGGAGGTGGCCACAGCAGTGGGTGCGGGGCTGGGGGGCTTTTCATATCCCTCCAGCACATTCCTGAGCAGGATTTGGGAAATCCCTCTACACCCCTATGTGTTGGATGCTCTCTGCCCCACAGACAAGCCAGCAGCAGAAGAGGATGAGGGACCTGGCAGCCACACACCCTACAAGATGATCCAGACCATTGGGCTCTCAGTGGGGGCGGCTGTTGCCTACATTATTATTGTGCTGGGGCTGATGTTCTACTGTAAGAAGAGGAGAAAAGCCAAGAGGCTGAAGAAGCACCCAGAGGGCGAGGAGCCTGAAATGGAGTGTCTGAACGGTGAGGCCGGTACGCCTGAGGGTGGGGGCTTCATTGCTGGCCCCCTGTCCCTGTGCTGGAGGGGCTGAGGGGCAGGGAGATGCCAGGGAACAGGACTCCTCCTAACCCATGGACTCTTGCTCTGGTTTTTGGCTGGTGAGAGCCAGCTTGGTGCTGCTCTACTCAAAGCAGAGACCTGCTGCCAGGTGAGAAGGAGGCAAGTCAGTGTGAAATCTGAATCCCAGCCTCACATTTTGGCCATCGCTGTCTGCTGAGTTAGGTATCACTCCTGCATCCCAGCACCTGTGCATGGGATCACGTGTACATAGGGAGAGAAGGATCCCTGTTGCTGTGTAATAAAATAGTCCTCTGCTGGCCTCTTCAAATCAGGAGTTCAGCAGCTCCTGGTGCTGAAGTGAAGATGTTTCACTGAGCTCCCTCTGTTATCTCCAGTGAGGACTTGTAAGTGGTGGGGTGCAGTTGAGTTTGCCGTCCATAATTCCCTGGATCTCCCCATTCATAATCCCCAATGATGCAGATGTTCCCCTTCCCAATTCTCAAGCACACAGCCATGTCCTGATCACGTGAAAGTTGCTGTGAGGGCCTAGCAAGATACAACTGTTGGGTTTGCATCCTCATTTTCTCCTTGCATTGGCACTTTGAACAGAGCCAAACCTCCAGAAGAGAAGTCTGGCTGTGGGGAACCTCCTAGGAGCAGGGGTACAGAAGCATCTCAGCAGCTTTGTGCTCTGCATCTGTCACCACTGTAAGATCTTTCCATGGAAAAGTCACGGGCAAGCTCACCTGTGCCAGCAGGCTCTGGCCAGCATCCCCTTCCTGGGAAAGAATTTCTTTCAATTATTTCTGAGGTCGTCTCAAGATTTCTGTCTTGGTCTATCTTTATTATATTTCTCTTCTGCTAGAGTTTGCCTCTTCTTATGTCCTTTATTTGGAACCAGGTTAGCTGTCAGGTGCATCCTCATTCTTAAAAGCAGACCTAGCTTCCCAGATGTCTGCACTCCTGTTTGGTACTTCCATAGCCTCTCAGGAGAAGTGGTTTGTGTTTGCTGTCAGCTCTAGTGAAGTCATTCCACTCACCACAGTCTTGAAAGATCTCTTTGCCTCTTTTTGTTGTGGTCCTTCATTAGCTGGGTGACACAGAGTATTTCAGCACCTGCCTCAGTACCTACAGTACTCCCTGGCTGACCACCAGCTGGCTTTTCCTGAGTGCCCCCAGGATCCAGACAGATTTAACCACTCCATGGGCTTGCAGTGGATCTTTGCTATGGATTTCCTATGGATCTGTGCACTTCTAACCATCCAGTTACTCTCCAAGGTCATGTCCTTGGTGTGCCACATCCTCTGTAAGGAGAGCTTGCTCTCAGTATCCCTGTCTGACTGTGCTGCTTTCTTCTTCTTGTTGAATACAGACATAGCATTTGGGGAGGCTCACGGCTGTGGGGACTGATTTCTGTGCTAGTGTCTCTAGGGCAGCATGGCTGTGTCTGTTTCTCCAGGAGATGCTCAGGTGTTGCAGGCAGGTGGGCAAAGCAGGCAGCTTCCTTTCGCTTGGTTCCCCTCTGGGCTGCTGGATACATAAATGAAGCCTCCTGTCCCTTTGTTACCAAGTGTCTTGTCCAGGCTCTATGAAACATGGGAATGTCTGTTCTCCAAAGTGTCTCTTGCCTGCTGGTGCTGTCTCTCAGTGGCAGCACACTCACTCTGCAGCCTTCAGGATTTTTTTGGCACAGTTGCAGTGGTCGTCTTGTGTTATCCTCTTGGCTTCAAGCTTGTGGTCTTGAGACACATTTAGTCATGAGTGCAGACAGCACAGGGTCAAACAGTCCTGCTGATAATGAGTGTAAAAACTGGGAGAGTGTAAGGAGCATCCAGCTTTGATTTATAGTATAAATGGTGGTTTTTTGCTTTTATCTTTGCAAATCTTACTCCACCATGTGAGAGCAAACAGCTGTCAGTAGCCATGGCTCTTAAGTCAACATATCTCAGTGTTCACAGCTCCAGTCCTACCTGTGACAAAGCCATGGTCCCTGTCATGGTGGCCAGGCCTGCTCAGCATGTGCACACACTGTGATACAACAGCCTGTGATGATGCCTGAGATGAAACTACAGCCAGTGGGAGTCTTGTTGGAGTTACCTTGTGTTGGGTTGTCTGAATTTTGTGATTTCCCACTGCGTGGCTGTTTGCCTAGTGCTTATTCCAGGAGCAGCTGAAATGGAGTAGCACAGAGTGATGTTGCAGGTGTGTGAGTGACCCTAGCTCAGAGTTGTTTCCTGCTTTAAATTCCAACTCCTGCCTTCATTTTATGGGAAGTACCACTTCCTAGTCACCAGGTCTGATCCAAGCAGTAAATACATTGAAAATCGAGGTTTGCCATCTATGCAGTCATTTCCCTACAAGCTGCCTGTAAAATGCAGGATTTTGTACTTTCTCAAGGCAATCACATTTTCTCCTGTTCTCTGGCTTGTGTTTGTGCTAGGGAAGTGAAGTTCCTGTGCAGAAAGCTTGCTGGGGTTGATTGTGAAGAAACTGCTTCCTAGCACTGCTTTAACCCAGTTAAAATCCAGGCTGGTCTGGTCTTACAGATTCAGCATTTCCAAGGACTTGCCTGGGAAGTGAGTAAGGAGCAGGGACATCAGACTGCAGCAGCTGATGTCAGATAGACTTGAGAGTGAGCAGTGTCCATCTGCTCCATCTCTGGAGTGTTCATCTCACCCATCCCATCTCCTGCTGCTGGAGTTTTGTCAGCGGTAGCTTGGGTGTAGCCGCTGCTTGGGGATGACTGAGTGGCGTGGGATGGACAAGGCCAGATGGGGCTGGCTGGCTCTGGGACCAAAGCCATTGCTCAGCATCTGATTTCAAGGGTGGCTGCCGGGCTGCCAGAGGTGGGGCAAAAACTGAGGCCAGGCCACTCTGCTGCCTGGGGCTGGAGTGCTTGGAGCGTCAGAGCCCCAGGAGGGGCTGAGCCCCAGAATAACTTTCACTCTGTGGCCTGGCAGGATGCTGAAGCTATTTGTGCTTCCCTCGCAGGCGGTGCTTTGCTGCAGAACGGGCAGATGACAGCAGAGATTCAGGAAGAAGTGGCCTTGACCAACCTGGGCAGCAGCTCTGGGGCCAGCAAGCGCCACAGTGCTACCGACAAGATGCACTTTCCGCGTTCCAACCTGCAGACAATCACAACCCTGGGTATGCTGGGCCGCCCTGGCCTTGTCCCCACTCCAGCAGGAAACCAGTGGCTGAAACCCCAGCATGTCCCAGCCCGAAAACGTGTGGATGTTTTGCTTACAACCCAGGATGTGCTGGGTACAGAGGGCCCTGCAGCCCCTGGGCTGTCAAGCACACCTGCTGTCCTAGTGCAGGACGTGCTGTCCCATGTGCTTCTCTACACTTGCAGGCAGGGGGGAGTTTGGTGAAGTGTTCCTGGCCAAGGCCAAAGGTGCAGAAGATGGTGAGGGTGAAGCGCTGGTGCTGGTGAAGAGCCTGCAGACGAGGGATGAGCAGCTGCAGCTGGACTTCCGGCGGGAGGCAGAGATGTTTGGGAAGCTGAACCACGCCAACGTGGTGCGGCTGCTGGGGCTGTGCCGCGAGGCAGAGCCACACTACATGGTCCTGGAGTACGTGGACCTGGTAAGGGCCCTGCCAGCAGTAAAGCAGGGACATGACAGCAGTGGGCGTGGGGCCTGCAAGTGTGACAACAGGCTGGCAACACAGGGCAGTCAGGGTGTAAGGAGAGCTGAGCTTACTGCTGTTCCCAGCCTCTGGAGGAGTCTCAAGGTGAATGGGAGTCTCCTGCAAGACCTGGAAGTGACTTTGTCCTCTACATCCTCCTGATTTCTGGTTTATGTCGGTTATATAAGCTAAGTTGTGGGACTCCATGCTGCAGAATGGCTGTGAATGCTAAGGGCTGCGAGCAGTCTGGAGTTTGTAGGAGAGAAATAAATTTGGGGCACGAAAAACCTGGAGATTTCAGGCCTTCTTGCCCTGTTCTTAGCCAGTTGAGGCCCAAAGATATTGGCTTGCCCTACAAAGCAGGGACCAGGAGGACAGGCAGGAACTGTGGATCAGGAGATAAGGATCTGTGTGCCTGCCACATCCAGGCACTGCAGGGACCAGTGGGATTTGTCAGGATGTAGAGATGCTGACTCTGAATTGCTGTCTGTCTCCCAGGGGGACCTGAAGCAGTTCCTGAGAATCTCCAAGAGCAAAGATGAGTCCCTGAAGCCACAGCCGCTCACTACCAAACATAAGGTGACACTGCAGCTTTGGAAGTGCTGTAGGGCTGGGGACCTTAAGGAGGGCAGCCAGTGCTGACAGCTCTCTGGGGT
Organism: Cyanistes caeruleus; assembly: GCF_971803275.1. Lineage (NCBI taxonomy): Eukaryota > Metazoa > Chordata > Aves > Passeriformes > Paridae > Cyanistes > Cyanistes caeruleus. The sequence goes on from NC_141702.1 coordinate 110,046,238, forward strand.
CAGGTGTCTCTCTGCACACAGGTGGCCCTGGGCATGGAGCACCTCTCCAATGGCAGGTTCGTGCACCGGGATTTGGCAGCCAGGAATTGCCTGGTCAGTGCCCAGCGGCAGGTCAAGGTCTCATCCCTGAGTCTCAGCAAGGACGTGTACAACAGGTCAGGGAGCCTGACAGGGGAATGGGAGGGGATGAAATGGCACCAGTCTCACTGCCTGTCTGTCCTGCCCGCAGCGAGTACTACCATTTCCGCCAGGCCTGGATCCCGCTGCGTTGGATGCCACCTGAGGCTGTGCTGGAAGATGAGTTCTCCACTAAGTCGGATGTGTGGTCCTTTGGGGTGCTCATGTGGGAGGTCTTCACGCATGGGGAGATGCCCTACACTCCACTGGCAGATGATGAGGTCCTAGCAGGTATGTGGAGTACCTTGTGCTGTCCCTGGAATTGTAGCCTACTTGCTTTTCATGTGGTGAAGGCGGCCAGACAGGCTGTGTGACAGTGCTGGTCTGGCTGGGGAGGCCGTCCCAGCCTGCATGGAGAACTGCTGCTCTCCTTGCATCCCCCAGAGAGGATCACACCCCTTCCCAATGGCCCTTTGAACTTTTTCTTTCGTGCCAGGTCTGCAGTCAGGAAAGACGAAGCTCCCGCACCCCGAGGGCTGCCCTTCCCGCCTGGCCAAGCTGATGCAGCGCTGCTGGGCCCCCAGCCCTAAGGACCGGCCCTCCTTCAGTGAGCTTGCCACCACCCTTGGGGACAGCCCAGCTGACAGCAAAGCCTGAGCCCCCCAGCCCTTGCTGGTGAAGGATGTGGCGGGGTGGACAGGGGTCTGTACGTGCCCGGAGAGCCCCTGGCACTCTCACAGCCCCTTGCTGAGCCCGACCCCGATGCGCCAGCAAGCAGCTCAGAATCAGCAGCTGCTGGACTCAAAGCACAAGCCAGTGTACCCCAGCCCCACCCCCCTCCCCAGTGGGTCCCAAAAGACAGCCCTTGCTGCCTCCTGCCCCCTGCCTGCTCAGCCCGGTGCCCTTAGGCTGCTGGTGTGGATGGAGCGCAGCTCCCCCTCCCACGGCGAGAGCTTGGGCATCCCTGCTCGCCACATCCATCTCTGCCGGCCTGGCCCGGCCCTCTCTCCGTCCGTCTGTGCTAGGCATGCCTGCCTTCCCCTTCCCCATGGGGACAGGCCAGCCAACAGGAGCACAAAGTGCCTGGCATATGAAGGAGCTCACTACCTTTCCCAGTTACCCTGTGCCTTTTTTTTGTACTTATGACTCTGGGCAGAGCCCCCTGTCTCCCTCTTCCAGAGCGCTGACTCCTCCCTACCATAGTATTTCTGTTACTGGAATGCAGCCTAGAGTGGGTTAGTTTGTTTGCTTGAGTGGAGGGTACTGCAGCCAAGAAGGGTTGGGTTTTGTTGGGTTTTTATGTGCTGCTCTCAATAAAGAAGGCGCTTTTTTTTTTTTTTGGTTTTTTTTTTTTTGTCTTTGTAAAATGCTGTTGTCAGATAGCGGTTTTCCTCCACATGGATCCTAGGAAGGGTTTGGGGCAGGTTTCTCAGGCATCTGTCTGCTGTGTTTAACCCCTTTGCCCCCTTCTGAGGTGAATCTGAGATGCTGTTCCCAGCCCTGTGTGCCCTGAGGGAGCACTTTGCCTTAGCACTTACTGTCTCTGTGGACAGTCATGGGTTGCTTTCCAAGAGGGATTTGTCTCAAAAGAAAATGTTCCACTCAGACTCCACTCAAACACTCAGAGACCTGTTAATTGGCTGCCCCCACCTCAGGTACTGACTGGGTTTGTGCACCCACCTCTGGGGCAGCTTTGCAGCCCACGGTGGGTTGTGGCTTTGTAGAGGGAACTTCAGCTGCTGCTTCTTGCAGGATGCTAGCAGGGCCATGGGGACACTGGGGGGGATATCCTGCTGTCACATGTGGTCTGCAGCCCTCTCCTCTGTGCTAAAGGCCCAGAACAATGGCAGGGTCCTGGCAGTCTCTTTTTGGGAGAGGAAAGGTGTGCACATGGTGTACAAGAAGCTCCAATCCCCTCAGCATGAAGGTGAGCCAAACCAGCACGGGCTTGTGCCTTGGAGCCAGAGTGAGGCACGGGGACCAGCAGTTTCACTTGGCTGCACAGCCCTGTGTTTGGGGGGGTTATATAGACAGGTCTGAGCTTTACAGGAAGCCTGATGGGGCTGAACTGGAGGCAGTGGGCATGAGCTGTACAAGGGACATTCATACTGGGTATTAGGGGAAATGTTTCCTCTCAAGGGTAATAAAGGTCTGAGTCCCAGAGAAGCTGTGGCGTCTCCATCATCATCATTGGAGATACCCAATCCTGGACCAGAGAAGTCCTGAACTACCCAGTGTGGTTGGCTCTGCTTTAATCAGGGATGGACCAGAAATGTCCAGGATTCTCTTCCCATCTGTGCTACCCAAGAGATGCTGGAAGGGGGGAAATGCTCATTTCTTGGAATATGCTAGCTGGCTCTGAGTTCAGATTTGGTCCAGACTTGGAAACTGGGTGCAAACAAGTTTGCTGGCAGTTGCTCTGCCAGTTCTCAAAGGTGTTTGTCCCTTTTCCAGCACTTGTGTCCTGCAGGTGGGAGCTATGGACTCCCCATGCCAAGGTTTCTTGGCAAGCTGAGCAAGCTGTGGCGGTGGCTGGGTGCTGGGCCCCTCTCTAGAGAGGGACAGCCAGGTCTAGTTCACTGGCCCTGGTGCTCCTTGGCGTAGCTGGCTTGGCAGCAGGTGACTGCCACCCTGACCCCTGCCTGCCTCCATGACCAGAGGGCCTGGCCAGAGCATGGGATTGGTGATGCTGGGCAGACCTGTTAGGGGCAGAGGGATCAGGATCTGCCTTTCCTTCTACCCTTTGCAGCCTCATGTCCCTCTTATTGCTCCTCCAGTCCCTCCCAGTGTGTGCTACCCTTCTGAAGTGTGTGAGTGTTGTGGCACTGCTGCTTATGTGCTCTCCAACTTGCAGGTGACCTGTCTCATGCACCTGCTGTTGTTTGATGTCCTTTTGTTCCATTTCTCACATCCATTCCATTCCTGTGGACTTTCCTGTCTGCTGTCCTTCCTTCCAGGCAGGAATGCTGCACTCTGTGGGCTGATTCCTGCAGCCAAGCCACTTGTGCTGGCCTAGCCAAGCAGAATCTCAGTGATGCCATGCCTGAAGACCAGAGATGCCAAGGATTTTGGGCGTACCACCCTTTTTCTGCCAGCTCTATGCATGCAGGCATCTCGTGTAGTGGGAGGGTATAGCATGGCTGCAGTGAGCTGGTTCTGTGCAGGACTGGGGGCTCTGCTTTATCCCACCACATCCTGGAGGCTCCACTGCCCATTTGCCATGCTGTCAAGACCTGGTGACTACAGGGAAGCACCCAAATGGAAAGTCACCAAAGCTAGGACAAACTCAAAGACCCAAAGAGTACAGAATGATGGAGGTTGGGATTGTGTATTTTTGGGAGTGATGTAATGAAAAACTTCTGTATCATTGGGGATGGGACAAATGTTGGCCATAGTAATTGGAAACAGCAAGCTGAGCAAGTCCTGGCTAAATGTGGTGGAGCAAAGCAGGGAATCAGAACCTCTCCTGGAGAATGAGGGCACTTGGTCAGTTGACAGAGGTGGGATCAATTGCCTCAGCCCAAAGGGAAGGAACAACTCACAGACCATGTGTGGAATCCAGGGCCAGAAAGAAGCACATGGCTCCATCAGAGCACAGGTCCACCTGGAGAGCCACCAGCTGTGGCCAAAACAACGTTTACTGAACAGTATAAAGCAAGCAGATGTGTGTTAGTCCCAATGAGCAACTCCCTAAAGCATAAAAACATTCAAACCAGGCATTTCCAGCAGTCCCTGATGTCTTCTCTTGCCCTAAAGTTATCCAAATTCCCCCTGCACCGCTGCATCCTTTGAGCACCCCTGCTCCATGAGTGCACAGATCTGCTATGCAGCTTGAGGAAGGGCTTTTTGGTTTGCTCTGATTTCCTCTGCTGCCCTGTGACTCCTTCTAGTCAGGCACTTGTGTGGAAACTAATGGGCCTTAATTGTCCTAAGCAGCCTCACCTGGGACTTCTCCCCTACACTCTTGAGCTCCAGCCTCTGCTTTCAGGTTTGTTTTAAGCAAGCTTGTAGGTGTTCCTGCTTTGGCCTTGCCTCTAGCCCTGTCTTCTAGGCATATATGGTAGCCTTATTATCCAGTCAGGATTTTGGCTCTATCTCACAACCAAGTGGATGCTGGATTTAGTCCATGGCTTGCTCTGTGGATGGCCCCTGATACCAACACCTGTCGCTGCTCTGCTCAGGTACTGTGGGTTTATATCTGTTCCTGAGGATATGGGGTCACCCCTCCGGGAGCAGCCCCGTTCCTGCACCTGTCTCTTGACCAAAAAAAATCATGTTAAGAAAGGCCAGAACCTAGTTTTGCACATGCAACAGTACCTCTGTTGTAGTTAGCACTCATGGAAGAGATCTGGCTGTTAAAAAAAGAGCAGCTGTGTTCAGCAGCAGTCAGAAAAAGCAGCTGCAGAATCAACAGTAGGAAGATCAGGAACAGGATGGAAACCATCACAACCCCAGCACCCAGCTGCAATATGGATGGAGAGCTGGAAAAGGGTAAAGAAGCACTTGTTGCAATGACCTAGAGGAGGATTGAAAAGGGGATGTAGAGGGCTGGGGTCGTGCTGGCAGCAGGGTCCCCGCTCCCATGGGGCGGTCAGGCAGCGTATCTGGAGGGAACTTTGGGGGAAATCAGGCATGAGGCTTTTAAGGCATAGTGTCAAGTGCTGTGCCCTAAAGCTGTGTAAGAACAGGGCTCAAAATGGGAATTTTATGATGTGGGGTTGTAAATGAGAAAATCCTTGGAAGCTGGAAACTTGCTTTAAGCTGCTTTCAGTTGTCAGTGGCTGCTGGTTTGGTTAAGGGAGGACCTGCTGGTAACTCGTATCCTGTGGGTGATGGTGGTTTGGGGACAGGGCTTGGCTCTCCAGCGTGGGTCTGACTGCCTTGGGGAGAGATTCGCATCCCAGGAAGCTGGGGCAGGCTGAAACTCTGGGTCTGTTAGCAGGACAGGCATCTTGGAAAGCATCCACAGGATGAGGCTTGGGAAAGAAAGGACTGCAGCAGAAGGAATGAGCCAGGTGTCACTTCTTGCCTGTGTAGACACTCTTGCAGCTTGGGGAGCAAAAGCAGTTGGATGTCTCAGGGAGGAGAAGGAAGAAAGTAGTGTGTAACTGTTCCATGAGCAGGAGAAAACCAAATCCTGGTACCTGCAGTGAGTGCACACTCGTGCTAAGCAGGCAGGCCGCCCTGGCCCTGGCTATCAGATCCGTGTGTGCATTGTTCCCAGCCTAACTGGTGTCTCCAGCCTGGCAGAGGGTCCTGCCGACCCTTTCCCAGCCCGGCAGGACACGGCGAGGCCTCGCTCTCACCTGTGCCAGGTGTAGTTTGTGCTCAGCTTGAAGGGAGGGCGGCCAGGGCATGTGATGGGAGGCATGTGAGTTCCAGCAGCCCTGCTGGGAGCTATAAATGGCATGTGTGCTCACTGGAGGAGCACGGCTGGCGGGAGGAGGGGGAGGCGGTGGTGGCAGTGAGGGGGGTGTTGGGGTTTGCAGTTACTCCCTTGCTCTGTAGGAGGTTGGCCCTGGGCTGTGGGGGACAGCTGTGAGGGCGTGCGTGTCCTCTGAGTGATGAGGCAGATATGGAAAGGGCTGGTGCCAGCTGCAGAGCCCTCCATGGGGTGCCCGGGAGACAGAATGGGTCTGTGGCGGGACCGCTGCTGCCAGAGGTGAGGTCTTGCCCTGGGCTGCAGTTCCTGTTTGTAGCACAGGGTGTGGGAGATCCCTTTTCTCACCTAAGAGTTGTCTGTGTGTCCTGACAGCTTTGAGCTCTGGGGCCGTGCTGTCCCTGTCGCACCTTGGCTGTGCCCAGCACAGCGTGCCTTGCTCACAGGTGTCCTGTGCTCCGTCCCTCTGCTGTGGCGGTCCTGGGCCACAGCAGCACCGAGGATGTGACCTGTGCCAAGTGCTTGGAGCCACCTCATCTGCAGAACCAGGGGCTGAGCGGCCCCTGCCCGCCTGTACAGCTGCTCTGTCCCACCCATGGGTGGCCGTGATAGAGAACCACAACCTCACCCTCGGTGGGTTGGAAGGTAGCTGCGGCCCATCCGGTTAAACGGGAGATCTTTTCCCGACTAGGTAGAGCTCAGCCTGTGCTTCAGCAATCTGTGTTTCGGACATATCTGCTTCACTCCCGTGCCCCGCACACCCCGAGCGGCCCCCGCACCCTCTCGGTGCCTCTGCAGCCACCGGAGCCGCACGGCCGGCACGCTGTCCCTGGCAGGCCGTGACAACAGCCGGGCTGCGGACCTGCCTGCAGCAACAGCTGGCGGCATCGCCGGGATCCCGGCGCGGAGCCGCTCCTGGCCGGATCCTGAGGATGGCGAGGCAGCAATCTTTGAGCCACGTGGTGTGTCCCTTACGAGGACCCGCGTGCCCGGAGCTGCCGGTGGGAAGGGGGGGCCGAGGCAGGGCTGGCAGCGGGGCAGTCCCAGCGCTCGTTCGCAGCCCCCGGTCCATCGCCGCCCCGCCGCACCCCGGGCCGAGCGCGCCGCTGTCCCGGCCGGCAGCGCTGTCCCTTTAAGAGCCGCCCTGCGTGTTCCAGCCCGGGCGTGACGCGAGCGCGGCCCGGCCGTATGCAAATCAAACGCCAACCGGCGGCCAATGGGCGCCGGCGCTCGGCGGCCGCCAGCCAATGGGGTGGCGCCTCCCGACGGGGCGCCGTCTCGCCCCATATAAGGAGCGCCTTCGCCATAAAAGGCAACATTGTATCGCTTTATATGGGGGCGGCGCGGCGCGGCGGGGGCGGCGGCGGAGCGGGGCCGTGAGCGCGGAGCGCGGCGGGGACATGGCGGGGCCGGCCTGACCCGGCCCGACCCGACCCGACCCGCGCTCGCCGCCGCGATGTTGCCGAGCCAGGCCGGGGCCGGGAACGGCGCCGCCGCCGCGCTGGCCCGCGGCTCGGGGCTGGGCCGGTCGCCGGTGCCGCGTGGGGCGAACGGCGGCGGGGCGGCGGCGGGGGTGTCCGGGGGCCGCCTGAAGCGGGAGGCGCTGTACAGCGGCAGCGAGGGCGACTCGGAGTCGGCCGAGGAGGAGGAGCTGGGCGGCGAGCGGCGCGGCGTGAAGCGTGGCCTGGCCGAGGCGACGGGGGCGGCGGGGCCCGCGGCGGGAGCGGCGGCGGCGGCCGCCTACAGCGGCGGCGGGGGCGGCGGGGCCGTGAGCGGCGCCAAGCCCGGGAAGAAGACGCGGGGCCGGGTGAAGATCAAGATGGAGTTCATCGACAACAAGCTGCGGCGCTACACCACCTTCAGCAAGAGGAAGACCGGCATCATGAAGAAGGTGCGGCCCCGCGAGTCCGGCCGGTGCGGGGGGGCGGCCCGGGCCGGCCCGGGCGGGGATGGCGGCCGGCACCCACCTGTCCGTGGGAGTCCCGGCCCGGTCCGAGCGCGGAGCAGGCCGGCGGGCCGTGCCCGGAAACGGCGGCGGCTTCCCCGTGCCGCGGGCGGGGCGGCCCGGCACCAGCCCCTTCCGGGGGGCTGCGCGGGAGCCCCCGGCGGAGCTGCGGGCCGGGAACTGGGCGGCCGGGAGCGGGAGCCCCCGGGGCCGGGGGTTGCCGGTGTACTTGGCTGTCGCCTGGCGTGTGATGTGCCAGGGGAGGCCCATCCCGGTGTAGCGTCCAGCCCCGGGCCGGAGCTGACCGGTGCCCTCGGCGCCCCTGGCTGTGAGCCGCCACCAAAACACCGAGTGTTTGATGGCACAGCTGGACTGCCCTGCCCCACCGAGGGCACGGTAGGACTGGCTGCTCCGGCCGCGGACGGGACCAACGCCACGTCTCGGCCGGTCCAGAGTGCAATCCATGGTTTCTGGTGTGCAAAGACAGATTAGAAACTTGGGGGATTTTGGGTGTTGTTGGCTGATCTGCATCCCTAGTGGTGCGCACAGCATCTTCTGAACAACTGGGTAGTGCTGCATCCCAGCTCAGCTGGGCGTCGTGCACCCGGGGAAGGTGGGAATGGATGTGAGGTACTGCTGGGCACATCCTGGATGTACGGGACCACGGAACATAGAATGAGGCCATCCTGTCTGTAGAAGCTTGTGTGAGACCACTGTGTGTGCAGTGATGGCCTATGAAGAGTGCAATTCCTAGTCCACAGGTATTCTTCACCTGGGGCATGATGGCCTTGTTGCAGGGGTGCAGCTGTGCTCAGAAGTCTGAAGCCTGAGAGAGAAATCTGGGTTAGAGCCTGGGATGGGGTGTTGTTGAGGGGAATGAGGTAGCAGAGACTTGTGCCAAGTAACATCACTGAGAGGTGAGGTGAGGGAGGCATCCAGACATGTCTGGAGAAGCCAGTGGGATTTCCAGAATGGAGACAATCCCGTGTCCCTGTGTTCTCAGACTACTGTGCTGAGAGGACCGCTCTACCCATGGCCTCTTGGCAGGCACATCCTCTAAAGGTGTGCTGAAGGGGATGGGAACACAGCATGGGGCAGCTCAACCTGTAGGGAGCCAGTCTTGGGTTGGTTTTAGAGGCCACAGCTCCTTTGGGGTGGCAGGGAGCTGAACCTGGTGTGAAGAGAAGGAAAGCCATTCTGGGAACGTGATGATGACATGCAGGGACTCTCATCCTGCACTGTGTGTTGTCCCTGTCACCTGTGACTCCCTGTTCTTCCCTTGTCCTGCTGGCAGGCCTATGAGCTCTCCACACTGACTGGCACTCAAGTCCTGCTGTTGGTGGCCAGCGAGACGGGCCATGTGTACACGTTTGCCACACGGAAGCTGCAGCCCATGATCACCAGCGAGACGGGGAAGGCGTTGATCCAAACGTGCCTCAATTCCCCGGACTCGCCCCCACGCTCGGACCCCACCACTGACCAGCGCATGAGTGCCACTGGTTTTGAGGAGACGGACCTCACCTACCAGGTGTCCGAGTCGGACAGCAGCGGGGAGACCAAGGTAATGTTCCTGGGCACCCAGGGAGCTGTGGGCTGTGCTGGGAGCCCTGATCATCCCCAGCTCTCTTTAAATAGCAGCGCTGGGGGCTGAGGATGAGTCCCCTTTCGCTGCGACTGCAGCGAGCTCGTGTCATGTCATCTCGGGGCTGGCTGGCTCCTTGGCTGATAGTAGCAGTGATTGAAGGAGGGAGGGAAGCGGGTGGCAGGTATCCTGGTCCTGGCCCTTGCAGCGTGGCTCCCCACTGGCCCAGCCCACCCCCCTGGCCAGCTTTCAGCACTGTTATCTCTCCCCAGGCGTCTCCATGCTCTCACACTCATTGATAAAAATTTGATTCTGCCTCCATGGCCTTATAAGGCCTGGTTTCCCTCGCCAGAGTCCCTGGCAGGGCCCCTCACATTCCTTATAAGCTGCAGCTGTCTCTTGCTTTGGTGCTGTTTTGGAAGGGGGCAGGGAGGACATGGGGAATGGAAACATTTGGCTGGACAGACCATTTCTGCTCCCTGCCTGTTGTCCCTGCAGACGCTGGCCCTTGCCCGCCCGTGTTACTTGTGGCCTTTTGCCCAGGGTGGCCTGGCTGTGGGTGCAGAGTTGGGCAGAGTCAGATTTTCTGCTGGAAGAGCCCTGTCTTATCCCTGCACTCCCTGGCGCTGTTCCTCTGAGCTGTGTCCCACATCCCTGCTGCTTCCTTTGCAGGCTGGTGCTCAGATCCACAGGTGCTTGGAGATGGGAGACAGGGAAATTTGTGATGCAAGACTGGGATGCCATGCTGAATTTGGGACTCTGCCACAGCTTCCCAGGCCCGTGTGCAGTTCTGCTCGGTGCTGGGAACTAGAACAGCCCTGCTGTACCTGTGCTCGTGTCATGGGTACCAGACTTGCTGCAAAAGTGTCCTTCCATAGGAGCTCTCCAGCTGTCCGTGCTCAAGCCACAACATCCTTGCCACGCAGTAGCCTCTAGACATTAAGCAGACAGAACTTGGGAGATCTCTCTGGTGCAATTGCAAAGGTAGTGAGTGCAGCCCTGAGATGTGCCCAACACGTCTGGGGCTGCAGGGGTATTCATCTGCCTGTTTTTATGCTGTGACAGCACAACAGCTCTGGTAACGATGATGCTGGCTACCCCCTATTCCTCAATGTCCACTTCCCCACATGTGTGCAGTGCTGCACCAAGCAAAAGATCGTTCCTGCTGAGCCCTGAGAAACATCAGCAGCCCCAGACATCCCTGCTGGCAGAGCAGCTGTGGAGGACCAAAGTGTGGCTGGGATCTGTGTGCTGTAGCCCTTAAGAGTCCCTGAGAATGGTTCCTGCTGATGGGATCCCAGCAGCAGTCCTGGCTGTCTCAGTCTGGCATGTCTTCCCTGGGTGCCTCTGGGTGCTAGTGTAAGCTGTGCCAGCCCTATCCAGTAGGCAAAGAAGCCTTCTAACACCAGCAATCTCTCCCTTATGCAGCCTGTGTTTGTAAGGACATGTGCCTCCTGGGCTTCTCCTGGATGAAAAGGCAAGTCCTGTGGGCATTTCGTAATAAGACAAATTACCTGTCCCTGGCATGAGACTTGTCCACATCATATCCCTTTGTACTCTTCCAGGAAGTACTGCTAGTTGGCCCCAAGGGAACTGTGCCCTTGGGGTGCAGTTACTCTGCAGAGACCTTCTTAACACAACTTCTCTATTCTCACTGTCTGATGCAACCCTGAAAGCTCCATCCCAGTGCTAATGCTTAGTGTGGGGTGCTTTGTGGCTCTTCAAAGCCAGCATTTGATGAGAGGTGGGGGAGCCCTATGGCCCTGTCTTCTGCTTGACATTCTGACTAAATCCACCCTGGCTGGCTGAGAGTTCCTGTCATGGTAAGCCCTGGGGCTGGTGACAGGGACTGTCCTCTTGTGCCTTCTGCAGGCCTAGAAGCCTGGTTGGTGCTTGGGCAGAGACCAGCTCAATTCAGATGGAGCAAAAAGTCTTCTGAGGATGAAAGGAGCCTGTGGATGGGCCATGCTGTGTGGCTGGTGCTTGCTATGGGGTGGGTGGTGCATAAGGCTGGGTTACAGGTGCCTCACTGCAGGAGGTGGCAGGAGATTCAGTGCCTGGACTGTCGGGTCCAGCCACATGGGATGCTCCAAAAGACTCCCTGGCCTTCCTGTGTGAACGCTTCTCTGCATGGACGAAACCTGCTTGTGTTCAGTGCTGCAGTGGAGTGGGAAGACAATGCAGCCAGGCTGTCACCTGCAGTCAGCAGCCTGCTGGTAATTCCTCTGTGCTACACCAGCAGCAGCTCTGAAATCCTGCTGTGCCAGACCCAAATGCCCGGCTGTGGTGCTGGGATTTGGGCTTGCTGTATTTTTGAGACAGTCCTGATGATGATGATACCTCTCTCATCTTTTGCAAGCCCCAAAGGACACTGCCTGCGTGCAGTCTCCTGGGTGTGCTTGTGTGGGAAGGGATATTTTGGAGGGAGCTCAGGGGCTCTAGATTGGGGTGAGAGCATGGGAGTAGCCCTGATCTGGTCATCTCTCTGGAATAGGAAAATGTGGGACTTTCTGCCGCATCTGGAACGCAGACCAGGTGTTGAAGATCAGATTGGGATTTCCCGTATACGTCCAAGGCCTGTTGTCTGCTACACCCGTGTAATAATTCTGCGTAGGGGGCCTGGGCCATGCTGAACAGCATCACCTCAGGCAGTCCCTAAAAGCTGTGGAATGGGATTGCTGGCCTGGTCTGTGCCCTGTGACCCACTCATGCTGCAAAGCAGTGGTGTGGGTCTGGGCAGACACCTGCTGCTGTGCTGCTTCCACAGACAGAGGTTTGCACTGAGCTGGAATGGATGTGCAGCTGGATCAGGAAGGGAAGAGCTTTCAGGGCTGCTGTCTGCCTCAGGGTTTGTCCCCAGCCCAGGGTGATGTCTGCTGAAGTGACCCATGATTTGCCTCATGCATATGCTCTGGGCTTTGCAAGGGTGCTGGGAAGATCCAAGGTGCCCAGGGGATCGCTGAGGCATCCCAGACAGTCATGAGGAGATGGCAGTGGGTGTCCAATCCCAAAGTCTCCCAGCTCTCTTTCTGTATTGGGAGCTGTTGCTGCAGTCCAAGGGAAGCACAATAAGGGTAGGAAGAATCCAAGTCTCAACCATGGCAGAGATGAGCTGGTTGTGATTCAAGTCTGTTGCCACAGCATCTCTCCCAAGCACCTTTATTTTGTACTGAGATTTGCCCTTGTCCTTCTGGGGAGCCCTGAGACTTTCCCTGAGTAGAGTGCTGTGAACTTTCTGGGATGCCTTCTCCAGGCCTGGGAGTATGGAGTATGACTGGGTGCTAAGTGCCCTGGCTGGTTGGGGGTTATATCTCGTGGGTATACTACTTTAGAGCTATAGCTGGGGATGAGGAGCCCTGGCTTTTCCAACTGGGAACAGCACCTGTACTTTCCCAACTCTGCTCTGGCTCCCTAGTGGGCTGGACAGGGAGAGCTCTGCCCTGTCACCCACGTGGGGAGGGTGCCCACAGTCTCCCATGTCCCATGTGGGATGGCAGGAGTTTGTGGTTGAGCTAATGGAAAGTGCCTCTGCTGGGCTTTGCTCTGTTATCACGTGTCTCTTCTAAATTGGACTTCAGGGTCTGCGGTGCCAAGGGAGAGGGGTGTTGCTCTCCTCTCTCCCTGGGCCCTGGGGCATGACTGAGTGCCTGGGATTGGATCCCCCTGTCCAAAATGGGCTGCCTTCCCTTTTTTAGCTGTTCGTTGAGCTGTGAATTCCTTGCTCCTGGCAGCTTGACAAGCTGGGAACAAGGCTTAGCACGTGGGAGAGCTGGGCCCACCAGCTGCAGTGGGAGGGGTGGGAGTGTGGCAGCCTTAACTCTTCCCAGGCGTGCTGGCAGCTGTGTCAGGGCATGGGACAGCAGGTCGCCTGTAGTCTGTGACATGGGCTCCTGTGAAGCAGTGCTTCTCCGTGTGCTCTTGGCCAGATAAGCAGGGCAGGAGAGGAGTCATGGGCACCTTGGGTGTATTCCAAAGGGGATTTGGGGAATGGAGGTACGTTAGGTGACGTTTGACTGCCAGAGGCAGCAGGAATCATGCTGGGCTTGGTTCCTGCAGATCCAAGGTACGTCCAGCCACATGCTTTGTGGCTGTGGAAACTAATGTATTACTGCAGCTTGGCTCACACATTCCTCCCTTGTTCCCAGACCTGGGATGCCAGTCTCTCAGGCCAGTGTTGGCCCAGCACAGAGCCCTTTTCCTGGTGCTCAGCTCCTCTGGCGATGCCATCCTTGGATAGCCACAGAGCCCTGACGCTCCTTGCAGGACCGTGCTGGCTGTAGTGAACACGTGGGGTCCTTTGGAAGCATTTGCTTCGTGCCCATCTCCTGCCAGCGGATTGGCAAAGTTCTCTTGGCCATAGTCAGGTTCTCTCGGCCTCTGCTTCAGGAGATGTGTGGAGGCATTCCCCAGGGCCTGCCAAAGCTGCTGTCAGGGCTGGTTTGTGCCTCCCTAGTGTCCAGGTTTGCCTTTAGTCACCTCTCCCCTGTCACTTGCAGTGTACAGCTGCCTTTAAGAGCCAGTTCTCAGCTTGTTCTTGGTCATCTGTTTCCTGCCTTAAGGGAAGTGGTGTGTGTTCCTGACAGGAGACTCTATGCCTTTCTGTTTGTCCCTGCAAGCGCTGCTTTTGCCTGGTGTGTGCCAAAAAGAGGCTATTCTCTTCTTAGGCATTTTGGGGACTCCTGGGGAGTGGAATGGTTGCTTTGTCCCCTGGTGTGTTGTAGGGAAGGCTCTCAGGGGACCTCTGTGGCCCTGGGACTACATCCAAAGTTTACTCAGAGCTCTCTTCAGCTCTCCTCATGTTTGTGCAAGCAACTCTTTTCTGCTCCCCTGGCTCTGCTCCATGTGCTGGCAGCAGGCTGTGGGGGATATGGTTTGGCAAGAGGATGCAACCTACAGAGCCTGGTTTGGTCTCATGGGCAGATGTCTCATGGGCTGGTCCGAGCTGTCACAATCTCTCCTTTTACAGGACGCCCTGAAACCCGCATTCACTGTCACCAACCTGCCAGGAACAACGTCCATCCAGACAGCCCCGACCACCTCGACCTCCATGCAGGTCAGCAGTGGCCCGTCATTCCCCATCACCAATTACCTGGCGCCAGTGTCTGCCAGCATCAGCCCCAATGCCGTCACCAGTGCCAACGGGACAGTGCTGAAGACTACTGGAGCCAGTGCAGTGACGTCTGGGGGCCTCATGCCGATACCCACTGGCTTCACCTTCATGTCAGGTCAGTGCCTTTAGGGACCGAGGACTGCATCCATCCATCTCTGCACCCGGGGTGTGTTGCTGTTCTCTCCAGGGGAGAGGAGACCTAGTGGCAGAAGGGAAGCTGTTGTAAGGTGAGCCCGGCTGTGATTCTGTGCTCAAACCCAGCCAGGCCAGTGGCTGGAGCAGGGTCATGTAGTGACTGTTTCTTTAGAGTGCCACCAGCTGGCCCTGCTGCTGGCAGGTGGCAGGGAGCTGAGCTGGGACCCTAGGGCAGCACTGAGAAGCCTGGAGGGAGTGAAAGGAGCCTTTCTCCCTCCATTCAGCAGGTGCTTCCCTTTCTCTGGGGACCCCTACCATTCCTCTCACTCAGTTACAGCCACACTCCCTGGCTCTTTTCAGCCAGCAGGACCAGCTGGTCACAGGTACAGCTGGACAGCTGCAGCAGGCACAGCAGACAGTCTTCCACTTCCCTGCCAGAGCTGGAGGGCAGATGGTGTCACTGACAGGTCAGCACTCGCTTCTCCTCCTCTTGCAAGAGATGGAGGAATGGAGGTGTCTGTGGATTCCTGGGCCACAGAGCTGACCCCTGATTGTGGGAGCACAGAGGAGGCAGAGCACAGGGAACCCTGGCTGTGGCTGCTGGGGAGAGATGGGAAAGCAGGGCAGAAAATGCTTGACACAGGCAGGAGCAGCATCCTGGGGATGTAGACCAAGAGAAGCAGCGGATTTTCAGTCTCATGCCCCAGAGCTTGGCTTGTGGCTAACAAGTGCAGCAGAGACAGGTCCCTAGTGCAGCTGTGCTGAGGATGAACTGTGCTGCTGGAGCTGATGGAGGGATAGCACAGGGGCTCAGGTGCCCAGTGATTGTTTATTGAGTGCTGGCATTTGGCTCTGAGCAGCTGCCCTTGTTTCTGTGTTTGGATTTGCAGTCAGCCACTGAACCACAGTGCAGAGGACGCGTTAGGGGAGACCCAGAGCAGAGTAATGGTGCTGCTTTGCTGCCTTGTGTGCACTGTCCTTTGTAGGAATTTCTTCTTGTTCTGAGTTAAGGCTCTCCAGGTGTTTGTTCTGGGGCTGGACATGTTCCTGGATGGAGTTTCAGAGTAGGGTTGTGCTCTCCTTTGCAATGGCATCCGTCATCTGAGGACCAGCACTGAGTGACACAGTATTTCTTGTGTCCTTCTTCTTTGTGCTTAAGTCCATGACTGATAATTTCTGTGCTTTCTTGGAATGCTTAAGGCTCCTGGAGGCCTGGGAGTTCAAGGGAACTGGATTTCCCTTGTGATCTGGAAGAGATAGGAGAATAGCTGATGTGTGTCTCTGGAGTGTGATGTGTGGGAAAATGCCCAGTCTGAGCAAGCTGGCCAGTGATTCTTGCTCTCTGGCATCCCTTGCTCTTCCCTCTGGAGGCAGGACCTCAGCCTTAGGAGACCATTCTATGCTGAGCTGTGTTTCTGGATCTGAGGTGCTTTGCAGGGAGTGGTCTGGGACAGAGGCTGTGTGGCCTGCAGCTCTTGGATGTGCACCTTGAGACCAGCTGTTCTCTCATCCCTCTGTAGAGCACTGTAATGTCCTTAAGGTCACAAGCAGGGTGAGACCTGCATCCTGAGTGCCCCGTGCAGGATGGAGCTGACCTTCAGGTTGTGAAAGCAGCAGAGCCCAGCTGGTGTGGGCATTTGGCCTCTTGTGGTTCCACTTGGTGCAGCAAGGTGATCCTTGCAGAGCTGGCTCCTCACTGGGGAGGAAAGGCTGGGCTCTCTCCTCCCAACACCTATTCTGTGTCTTGGTGGAACCAGGAATGGCAAGGAGGAGCCTAGATGTTCCTGAACCATGGCTGGGAGTTGGGCAAAAGCTGTTGTTGTGGCCTTTTCTCACTCTTGGAACTTTGTAGGCCACTTAACCCCTTCCTGGCCCACTTACCAGGAAAGAGCAGGTTTTGGTCTCTGGTTTACTGCTTCTGTGTAGCCTCCCCCAGTGCAGCACAGAGTGGTGCTGTGGAGCTGTGTGCAGCCAGAGAAGGACCTGGGAGGCTTTCACATGGCCCAGAGTGCCTGTATCTCTGTGGAGCCACAGGCTCACGGGCTCCTCTCTCTTCCCAGGTGGTACCATGGCTCAGCAGGTTCCAGTTCAGGCAATCCAGGTGCACCAGGCACCCCAGCAAACGTCTCCCTCTAGTGACAGCAGCACTGACCTTACCCAGACCTCTTCCAGCGGAACAGGTATTGGTAATAACCACCTTCTGTCTGCCTTTCTAACCACTGCTGGAAACAACCCACACCAACAGGCCCCATGCCTGCTCCCTGGCCAGTTTCCTTCTTGAGGCCAACTCTATCCAAAGCTTTCTGGCAGTTTCCCAGGCATGTTGATCCCTGTTGCCAGATCCTGTTTTACACTGTATCCTACAATGGGCATAGGGCACCTTACAAGGGATTTCAGAGTCTCTCCAGATACATCATCTGCTCTCACTTTCAGCATGGAGCTGGGAACAGGTTGCTCAGTTCTCAGGGGGTTTCTTAGTGGGCCAGCATTGCGTTTAGCACAAGGCATTGGCTCACATCTGCTTGGGACTTTGGCTGTCTATGCAGAAGACATCTCTTTGTCAGCAAAATCTGAGTTCAGGTGCCTGGATGCAGGCTGAATCTAGTTCAACAGCTCTATTAAAGTTTCATCAGGGAATTAAGATACAAGTTGAATTTAGTCCTGGGATATTTGGCTACCTGTCTTCCTGCCCCTTCATACTCATGAAAGGAGAGGTTTAAGCTCTCCTGCTTGATCTCTGGGGCTTTTGTCCAAGGGCTTGGAAGACAAAAATGGGTATCTCAATGCACCGTGCTTCAGCACAGCATGCCCGGGGTGGCTGGGGTGGAGGTGCTGAGCAGGCAGGTGAGCGTGGCAGGTTCCTTTTGTGTGCTCACGTGTGGTCTGTCCTGGTGGCAGTGACCCTCCCAGCGACCATCATGACGTCGTCTGTGCCAACCACCGTGGGCGGCCACATGATGTACCCCAGCCCGCACGCGGTGATGTACGCGCCCACCTCCGGCCTGGCCGACGGCGGGCTCGCGGTGCTCAACGCTTTCCCACAGGCGCCCTCAGCGATGCAGGTGTCCCATGGCCAGGTCCAGGATCAGGGTAAGGCAGCTGTCCAGGTCAGTGCTCCCTGAGAGGGCACTGACACCCTGGTTTTTCTTGTCCCACGTGTGTTTATGCTGTATTGACAATCGCAGAGGGTTTTCTTCACAGCAGTCCTGGTGGCTCCACAAAGGCCTGGAAAGGGCGATGCTCAGTGTATGTGTGTGTTTTCAGGTCTTGCCATTCCCTTCTGCAAAGGATTGCATGAGGTGTTGATGTGTAAAAAGGAGGGATGAGGGTTTCTGGGATGGGGTCCATGTGGGGCAGGCAGCACAGGAGGCTCTGGAGGGGATATGTGCTTGCATGACGGGGTAAAGTAGCATGAAGTCATGCGGGCAAGACTTGGATTGAGGCCTTATGCCTGCTTCTCCCAGCATTTGGAAAACTAGTGCATGTGGCCTTCTTCTGGAATGTCTCCATGTGTGCAAATAGGCAGCTTTGTCCTTGAATAGCTCCACAGAGCTCAGAGAAAGGATCCATGGAGGAGCACTGCTTAAGGGACAGTGTCATTTGTGCTTCTCTCTGTGGCAGGTGGCGTCCCCCAAGTGTTCCTGACAGCCCCATCAGGCACGGTTCAGATCCCAGTCTCAGCTGTCCAGCTTCACCAGGTAGGTACACAGTAGTACTTGCAGGTGTTCAGGGGTCATTCTTGCTCTTCTTCTGCCTGCACATCCTTTGTGTGTCTGGGCTGATGTGGCTGGCTAGGATCAGCCCTCAGGTCTGGGAATGCAGTCTGTGCTACCCACCCTTGGGTGAGGGAGTCTTGTCCTCCTTGGACCGGTGCCCGGGAAGGACAGTGCCCCCCTGGTGTTGGCACACACGGTCTCAGGGCGTGCTGTCCCCCAGTGGTTCCTCCTCCCTTCTCTCTCTAGATGGCTGTCATCGGGCAGCAGAGCAGCAGTGGCAGCAGCCTGACGGAGCTGCAGGTGGTCAACTTGGACACCTCACACAGCGCCAAGAGTGACTGAGAGGCCTCTGCTGCCGGCCTTCTGTTTCTGGCTTGTCATGCCAGTGTCGGGGCTGGCAGCAACTCCTTCTCGTACAGACTGCACCAGTTATTTATTGTTGCCTTTTCACGTTTCCTTCATCCACACATGCACACACACACACGCACTCACCCACCCCCACACACACAGGCATGCGCGTGGGGCTGCAGGACCCACCCGGGGTGGAGCCGTGCTGGGGCCGTGCAGGGCTTGGGGCATTTGGATGCTGCAATAGCTGTGCTTGTCTCACGCCAGCCAAAGAAATGTGTCTCTTGAGGGGAGGATTGCTCTGCACTGTAAATAAATACTGCAGGCCATTCCCAGCTGGAGGCTCTGGCTCCTTCTGGGTGCTCTGAGTCACCTTGCCCATGAGTGTTTACTCTGCGTGGGGCTCAGCTTAGACCCGGAGCCATCGTGCAGGTGCAGCTTGGAGCAGAGTGGGTTGTGGCTGTGCTGCTGGCCTCAGCAATGTGCCTTTGTGGGGGTGACAGGTCCTGGCCGCAGCAACTCACCCTGGACCCTGGACAGGAGAGAGAGGGGCCAGCTTGCATGTGCATCTCTGGGCCTGCATGCCCTCTCCCTGGAGGGCAGGGCATGGCCACTGGCACGTGGCCCTGTCTTCCTCGTATGCACTACAGTGAGCCCTCTGCCCTCAGTGCCTCCTCGCTGGGCTGCCTGGCAGATTTTCAGCCTGACTGGCCCTGCCCCGGCGGCTGCCCTTGCACAAGTGAGGTGGTCAATAGATGCCCAGGAACATAAAGATGCCCTGGAGAGCTCCTCAGGGGCCCTGTGCTCTGCTCAGCCCCACACTCTCAGCCCTCGCACTGCTTCTGGACTCCATACACCCAGGGGAACGTGGCTGGGTCTTTCCTACATCCCCCTGCAGCTCCAGCCAGCGCTTTCTGAATTTCTGTGTCTGATGCAAGGTGGAGAAACAACTCAGATGTTAAAGGGAAGAGCCCGTGGGGCACAGAGCTGCTGGGCAGGTGGCAAGCTCTTCCTCTGAGCACCAGGGTGACCTGCAGGCCATCCTGGGCGGTGGGTGAGCAGCTGTGATGCCTGTACAGGCTCAGCAAGGCTGGGGGAGAAGGGCTGGGGCATGCTTGGTCCTGCATGGGAGTTGCTGTGAATGGCTCTGCTACCTAGCCCTGTCCCTGGAGGGAGAGTGAGCAAGTGAGAGAAGCTGCTGAATCCTTAGGGGAAGAAGCAGCTACTGTAACTTTTTTTTTTTTTTTTAAGTTAAAGACAAAAGAAGCCTTGGAGAAAAAAAAAAAAAGAAAAAAAAAAGAAAAAAAAAGAAAATTACTTTATTTTTCTAAGTGTTAAACTCAGTATTTATGTAATTCTTTAAGGAATAAAAGTTTGGCTCCTGTACAGTTTTAATGGGGTTTGTACCAGGGGGATGGGAGAGGGGTGGGTGGGCGGGCATGGAGGCAGGAAAGGGGCCTTGCTTTTGAGTTTGTATTGTAACCTTGGACATGTTCCCTCAGCATTAGCGTTTAAGCTGCACTCTCCATCCACCAGCATGTGCCAGGGATCAAGCTGAACTGAGTGGGATGCTTGTTTCCTACTTTCTTGTAACGAGGACTTCATACCCATAATTTTGGGCATAATGGGCAGAAGACAAGTGAAGCAGTGGCTGGTCTCTGGAAGTGGTAAACCCATTCCTCAGAAGCAGGCAGTTTGCAGAGCCCAGGAGCAAGAGGTGGGCTGGGTTTTCTGTTCACTTCTGGTCCAGGGCCCTACAGCTGTTCAGTCACTGTCACCGCTCTTGGTGCGGAGCAGTGCTGCCTGTGGCTGCCTGAGGGATTCGGGCGTCCCCATTCCTCCCTGTGGTGAGTGACCAGCAGTGGCTAAGCCCTGTTCTCCCTGCTTGCTTGTGCAGGCAGCATCTCCTGAACCCCTGGCTGACGATCTGGGCTGTAGTTCCCCCTCTACAGCTGTTCTGCAGCACACAGAAGGGGACAGGTCTGCTCCAAGCTCCTTGTGCAAAGAATTCCCAGAAGGGTCTTTCAGCCCTCGATCTGTTAGCAGCCTGGGACGGGCTTGTGTAGGGTGGCCCATCTGGTGAGGGTGACATTGCATGCTGCCTCCCCTTAGAATTCTTGCTCTAAGAGGTGATGCAAACCCTGCAGCTCAGAGCATGTGGGAGTGCTGAGCCATGTCCCATGGCTCAGTGTAGGAAAACTGTTCAGTGATGCTTCCAAAACCATGTAGGTACCTGGGAATTAAACCAGGGAGAAGTGTGGGGTCAGAGTTTGCATTGTCCTTTGCCCCAGCACATCACTGTGGCCTGGCTTTGCTCTGCTTTGCTTCTGCTGGCACTATGGAGCAGAGCTGTTGGGCCAGAATGGCAGGAGAGCCTCTGCTGCTACAGGGTGTCTGACTGCATCCCCTCCCTGGCTCCCCAAAGGCAACTGCTGGTTAAACGCTAATGGTGTATTTTATTTAAGTGCAGACTTGTAAGAACACTTGTGTATCAGGGATGAAATGGCGTTTATTGTGTGGTGACAATTTTAGTTCATTTTACTGGTTTGAGGGGTGTGTGTGCGCGTGCGTGCGTGTGCGTGTGTGTGTGTGTACGCATAAGTGTGTGTGGGATTATTTTTTTTTTTTTCCCTCCAGTTTCCAGGGTTGTGTTTCTGGAAGGATGTGGAAGTAATCACAGTACTATGTACAGAGCTTTCTTTTGTATTAAAAAAAAATTTACTCTTTCAATAAATGTTATCATTTTGTGCACAGATTTGGGATCTTGACCATGCTTTGCGGGAGGGGACGACACACCTTAGGACCAACAAATGGGGATCGGGGGCAGATTCCTGCACCTGCTTGTGTACTGAGGAGGATGGGGAGCATGTTGTGGCAAAGAGGAGCCCTTTGCAAAAGTCTCCATCCCTACTGCCTCCTGCACAGGTTGTTCCTGACCACCTGGACTTATCCTCTGGAGTCTCAGCCTAATGTGTGGGTGCCAGTGCCTGACAGAAGGGCTGTGAGGGCTCTCTCCTGAAAGCTCTGGAACGATGTCCTTGGTGAACAGGACATGGTGTCAAGAGAAGGAAATCCCAGCAATGAGGAGGAATGGGGAATTTAAAAAAAATATTCTAATTCACAGGTGTTAACAGGGAGAAGCAGGGAGACCTAAATTCCCCACAGAAAACTGCTATGAGAAGATGTGGCAATATTCAAAATCCAATCTGGAGAGACATTACTTGAAGTCAGGCAGGGGCCTAGAAGCCAGATCAAGGACATATGGAGGCTCAGTAAAGTGTCCAAAGGTGTGAATAAAACCTAAGGGAGAGGGGGTCATTGCAATCATCAGGGGTGCTGGTGCCAGAGTATGCCAGCTAAAAATGCCGGCCACTCCATAGCATCAGGTCCTGGAGCAGATACAGTATAGTGTGAGGAAAGCTTAGCACTGATAAAAGTGCTATTTGGAGAAAAGACCTCAGGAGGGGAGAGGATTGTACAGAAAGTACTTAGGAGCAAAAGACAGCTGAAATGGCTCTTTCCCCGTTAGGAGGTGAAGTGCCTCACTTTTACAGTACAGCCTCACTTTTAGGCCCATGCCTAAAAGCGACAGGTGTGTGTTTCAACACCACAAACACCCTTTCAGCTCAGGCAGTCCCACAGCACCTGTGCACAGGGGTGTGTGTGTCAATACCATGGAGCAAGATACCACAGATACAATCTTTATTTTTAGGATAAATGACCTACTAAGCACCGTGTGGAGACCATCACAGCAAAGTGATAAACAGGCTGTGTGAGTAGCACAGAAAACCTCCCCTTGTCACAAACAAGACGTCTTGGTAGTGAGTGGGGAAAGAAAATGACATTAATTAAGAACAGAGATTTCAAGAGCATCCATGGGATTCTGGAAAGAGACTATCAATAGCATCAACAGCGATCACACGTACTAATGGAGAAATCAAAAGTGTGGCTTGGAAACTTAAACATTTATAATCCACCGTTAGTGCCACAGGTTTAGGGGATGGTCTCCACGGACTGATGTAGCACAGCACTGTTTTATCCAGCCTATAATTGTAATTATATTGTTTGGGTTAATTGCTGATTGCTATTGTAAAACATGGAAATTGTCTTAAAACAATGGCATTAGTAATGAGGGTAGAAATTAGACTGGGCACATACAAGTTGCTCCAGGATCAAATAAGAAAGCAAAGTCTCATCCAGTTAGCTGATGATTTGAATATTTGTTTATAATTTAGAACAAATCTTATCAAACTGATAGAAACCTGCACCCCAAGGAAGGGAAGTATGGGCAAAGGATAAGAATTTAGATTTTATGGTATGGGCATTTCAGAACAGTGTGACACCAAAGCTGGAAAGGAGCTGGAAACAGGCCAAACTTGTGTGCAGCTGGCTTCAACTGGCTCTCCAGCAACACTGAGAACAGGGCAGTCTCAGAGCCCCAAACCTGCCGGGAGCCAGCGCAGCTGTCACTGAAGCCAACAGGGTGGATGGAGGGTGGGTGCAGGGCTGGAACCACCCCAGGGCCATGGGCCTAACACTGCTGCACTGTAATTCTTGATTAATGGTGCATCTGCAGTAATAATTTGAGTGCTGACATGACATGCTTTTAGCCTTCCTGCCACTCTTCCTGCTGCAGCCCTTGATGAGGACAATTAATCACCAGATAAATGGTACCAACACACAGCGCAACATTACCACATTACCAAAAAGCAGCTCACTCTAGCAGATGCCTTCTTCAGCTTACAACTTCCATTTGTTCTCATTTCTAACATTAGCCAGGGGAATCAGAAGATATTCCAATCTTTCACGTTTTTCCACCACTCACCACTGTTCCTGGTATGGGAGAACAGCAGCTTTGTGACCCACAGCCACAGATACCTGCGCTCTGGTGCCAGCTCAGGCCTGAAACCCCTTTGGGAGCTGTCCTGTGGGGTGCTCTTGCAGTGCTCTTGCGGAATTCCCAATGGGATCCTGGGCTGCATTGGGAACTGCATTGGCAGCAGGTCAGGGAGATGATCCTGCCCCTCTACTGAGCCCTGGTGAGGCCAGTCTGGAGTGCTGTGTCCAGCTCTGGCATCCTCAGGGCAAGAGAGACACGGAGCTCCTGGAGAGGGTCCAGCAGAGGGTGACAAAGATGATGAAGGGACTGGAGCACCTCAGTTCTGAGGAGAGGCTGAGGGAGCTGGGCCTGTTCAGCCTGGAGAAGAGACACTGAGAGGGAACCTCATCAATGTCTGTCAGTGTCTGCAGGGAGGGGCCCCAGGATGGACCAGGCTCTGCTCGGCGGTGCCGGGCAAAGGGACAAGAGGCAACGGGCAGGAACTGAGGCTCAGGAATGATGAGGAACAACTTTCCTGTGCAGTGCCCGAGCACTAGGACAGATTGCCAAGAAAAGGTGTGGAGTCTCCCTCGCTGGGCACAGCAGGGAATTTGGACCAGATGACGCACTGTGGTCTCTTCCAAGCTGACCCATCCTGCGATTCTGAGGGACGGCGGGGACACGACAGGGACACTGCAGCGCGCGTGCGCGGAAAGCGCAGCTCCCGCCCCTTTTGTGTCCCTCACCGCATCCCGTAGCGGGCACGGAAGCGGCGCGCTGCTTCCGGCGCCTCCCGGTGGCGCCGGGGCCGCTCCGGGGGCGTGGGCAGGGTTGGAGCGACGCCTCAAGGGCCGATTCCTTCTTCCCGCCGCGGCGGGGAGTCGGCTTCCCGCGTACCGGGGCTGGGCCCGACCGTGCCCTGCCCGGCTCGCCGCGGCTCCGGGGACAGCGGAACAGCGGTGAGCGAAGGGCCGGGCGTAGGGGCGCGGCTCGCCGGGGTGTCCGGGATGGCCCGGGGGAAAGCCCGTGTGTTCCGCGGCGCCAGGACCGAGGCGCGTCGGTGCGAGCTGTCCTCTAGCATTTAAGAAAAACAATTATTTGGTTTGTGGTGTGGCATCTAAACACTTTTACGAAGCACAGGAGAATAACTTGGCCTTTTTATTACAGACACTGTAAGAAGATTCCCGTCTGGAATGCTGCAAACTCCAAGGAAAGCAGCACAATCGAAGGTAAGTATGAATGTTTTGGGAGTTCAGGCTGCTCCTCTTTGCACCTGGTAAATATTTTTAATGTCATAGTGTTTGATGGTTAGTATCTTTGGTTAAACATGGATTGACTGCTTCTCCGGTATCTTTCTTCACCGCTTCTCTTGCCCGTGTGTGTAAGTGGTGGGAGTGTTTCCCACCGGCACCTGACTGAGCTCCTCTGAGATCCTTCCTATCAGCCTGATCTGGAATCCTGTGTGAACTCAGCGGTTTTGTCTGCAGCTGCCTTGCTGATCCGCTGGCACTCAGTCTTGGACAGCAAATTATTTCCATGCTGCCCTTTGCAGGGCTGAAAAAAGAGAAGCACTGTGTCTTCTCTGTAGTCCCAAGATGCAGAACAGTTGGGTAACAGAGAATAAAAATCTTTTAGTTCTGTGGACTTTGTCCATTGATGAGACATTGTAAAGGCAAAGAATTCTGAGAAGAGGCCGAGGAGGGAATACTGAGAGACTTTCAGGTAGTGATTTGATATGTATGAACTAGATCTGAGAAACTGCTCATTATTTTCTTCAGGGCCTGGTGATGTGAAGGTCCCTATGCATGGTGAGAGTACCGTGAGCTCTGTGTAAACTCACAGTCTGCACTATAAATGGTAAATAGCAGGAGGGAAGACAGAAGTGCAGCAACTTGTAAGGGTTGTGTTATGGCCAGTGGCAGGAATGTGAACAGGATTAAAATCTTCCATCATTATTTTCTGTCTTATTAAAGGGTCTATTTTGCATCCATGTTTTGTGTTTATTTTTTGAGGAGAATCTCCTTCTGTGTGTGCCAGTAATGCTTGGAACTGGTTTTGTTTATGAAAAGCTGTCTTATTTTCTTGGAAGGGGAATGTGAGCCTCTGCAAAGTGGCTTTTCCTTCAAAGCTTTATCCTGGGGGTAGAATCTCACGATCAAAAGCTGTGCTTTGACCGCTTCTACTGTCAGTGCTGGCTCACACTTTCCCCAGCATGCAGCTCAGAAATAAAAGCTTGACCCTGCTCCCCCTCTGTCTCTGCAGACACATCTGCTGCCATGGTGAATGAGAAGCACAATGGCACCCTGCTTGTGCAGCTGGGGCCCAAACTGCAGGCCTACCCAGAGGAGCTGCTCCGGCAGCGGCGAGGCCACGACGGCCGGCCGGAATACCTGGTCCAGTGGAGCATTGTCAGCATGGAAGAGAGAGCAGCGGGAGGCAGCAGTGCCTCCTGTGCAGAGACCAAGCCAGAGCACATCTCCATGTGGATGTCTGCAGAAGAGGTCTGCGCCAGCTGCCCGGCGCTGCTGGGCCGGAGGAGGCCGGAAGGGCCGCGGCTGAAAGAGGAGAAGGCGCCCGGTCCGTTGGCCGCGGACGTGGCGCTGGACGAGGCCTCGCTGCTGGAGATGAAGGCCGATGTCAGGAGCCTGGTGCAGCGAGCCGGGCGCCAGGTGGCCGAGGCCGGGACGCCCGAGCGCTCCATCCTGAGCACGGTGCACGTGCTGGGCGCCTACGCCAGCATCGGCTCCCTGGCGGGCGCCTTCAGGGAGACGGGAGCCCTGGACCTGTTGATGAGGATGCTGTGCCACAAGGAGAAGCAGATCCGCCGCAGTGCCGGCGAGATGCTGCGCGCTCTGGGTGCCCACGATGCAGGTGGGGGCTGCTCCTGCTCGGTGCCGCTGAGGAGGTGTTGCTGGGCAGCTGAGGGGTGCCAGCCTTTGGGAGGGGTGAGATGCCTGGGAAGCAGCACGTCTTGGGGCTTCTTGGCAAAAGGGGAGGAATCAGTCTGCATCTTCCAGGCTTCCTTGGTTGTAGTTGTCTGGACTGCTCTTGGATCTAGAAACTCTCCCCTGCCAGGTTTCTGAGCTGGGATGCTGATTAACTGTTAGGAGGACTTAGGCCAAGGAGATTGGCAGAGTGTGGGGTGACTGCTCTAAGCTGTCAGTTGGAAAGTCTCTGGCCTATTCTTGGCAGGGAGCCTTTTCTCAAGCGCTGGATAGAGGCTAGTCCTCATTTAAGAGGTGCTGCCATGGCTTGGAAGCACCTGATGAGGTTTGGGTGCACCTGGAAGGTTGCTGCTTGTGTATCCCACAGGAGATCAGGCTTTCCCTGTCTTAGTGCCTGAGTTCATGCAGCTCTGAAGTGGGGCAGAGGAGGGGCTGATTCAGGTTAAAACTTGACTTCTTCCCTGGGACCCTGCTCTGGAATCAGTTGTTTGGGGTTGCTGCTTTGTGAGAATCTTGCAGTGTTAGGGGTAGAAAAAGTACACCATGGAGCAAAATGTTGCCACTCCAGAGGGACAGAACATGGATCAGTTGACATGCAGCAGCAAAGCTGTTCCTCTCCTGCAGCTCCATCTCTCACAGGGAGGGTGGGGTGAGGGTTGTCTTTGTGGGGCCTGAAGAGTTTTTGTTTTGTTGTTGTTGCAGGGAGCCGGGCCTATGTCCTGCTGTCCCTGAGCCAGCAGGATGGCATTGAGCAGCAGGTGGACTTTGACAGTCGCTGCACCTTGCTGGAGCTGTTTGCTGAGATCACGTCCTCTGCAGAGCACTGCATGTCCTTCGAGGGGATTCACCTCCCGCAGGTAGGGACGGACCGGCCACCAGCCCCGGGCCTGTGGGGCATGAGGGGCCAGGAGGGGTGGGAGTGGAGGAACAGGGCTGGCACCTTGTCCTGGCCAAGAGGGGAGTTTAAGGTGGGCAGGTGAGCAGGACTGGGAGAGCTGGCACAGGACGTGGGCCTGGTGAGAGGCTGGGGGTGGTGCAGAGGCACCTGGAGAGCCCGGTCTGCGAGCAGGGAGGGGAGGGTGGGCTGAGAGGTCTCTGCTGCTGCCAGCTGGTCTGGAGCTCTCCCGGGAGCCTGCCTGGGAATGAGCTGGTGGCTCAGAGAGAGCAGGGGGCTGGAGGTGCTCTGCAGGCTGAGTGAGAGCTGTGCTTGTTGTAGATCCCTGGGAAGCAGCTGTTTGTCCTGGTGAAGCGCTACCTGTGCGTGACTTCTCTCCTGGACAAGCTGAGCAGTGGCGTGGAGCAGGGAGAGGAGCAGCAGGGCTGTGCTGTGCCCAGCCCTGTCCCTGAGGAGAGGAGCCGTGTGAAGCAGGAGTTTGAGTTCAGCATGGCCATGGCAAGCCTCATCTCGGAGCTGGTGCACGTGATGGGCTGGAGCCACAGCCACGAGGCAGAGCCACTGCCCCAACGGGACCTGCAGCCTCGCCCCGCCCACTCCATCTTCCAGCACAAGGCCTCAGCCAGCTCTGCTGTCCAAAAGCCTGTGTTGCCATCAAATCCTGGAACTCACAAAAAGCAGGGCCGTACATTCCTGACTGCATCAGACTTCGCAGACAGCAGTGACTACGTGGAGTACTTGCAGGCAAACCTGGTGCGTGGCATGCGGGTGCGCTTGCTGGAGGACTGTGGTGACGTTAGAGCTGGGGAGGAAGGCGAGGTTCTCCAGAGCACGAACAGCATGCACACAGTACAGGTAGGTGATGGGGAGACTTGTTCTGGCTGGAATGGCAGAAGGGAGTGGCTGGGGTGACCGATGAGTTCCTAATGATGCCTTTATGTGTAGGAAGTTGGGCAGTAGGTGCGGCATAGTGTGTATCACTGTCTGCATCTGTCCTAGTTGCATGGAGGGCTAGTCTGGTTTTGCATGGGTTGTGCTGCTAAGATTTCTTAGCCTCTAAAACAGGCCTTACTAAAAAGCCTGTCTCCATCTTTCTTACAAGCCCCCTCTAAGTATTGAAAGATCACTGTAAGGTTTCCCTGGAGGCTTCTCCAGGTTGAACAACCCCAGCTGTCTCAGCACTTCCTCATAGCAGAGGTGTTCCATCCCTCTTACTGTTTTTGTGGCCTTCCTCTGGACCTGCTTCAACAGGTCCATGCCTTGTCCTGAAGTTTTCAGAGCTGGATGCAGTTCTTCAGTTGTGGTCTCACCAGAGCAGGGCAGAGGAGCAGAATCACCTCCCTTCGCCTGCTGGTCACACTGCTCCTGATGCAGCCCAGGATATGGTTGGCTCTTTGGTCTCTGAGTGCACATTGCCAGGTCATGTCCAGCTTTTCATCCACCAGTTCTGCTAAGTCCTTTGTAGGGCTGCTTTCAATCCCTTTGTCCTCTTGCCTGGATTGGTACTGGGGTTTGCCACAACCCAGGTGCAGGACCTTGCACCTCATGAGGTTTCCACTTCTCAAGTTCATCCAGGTCCCTTTGGATGCCATCCCATCCCTCAGGCGTGTCAACTGCACTGCTCATCTTGGTGTTGTCAGCAAACCTGCTGAGAGTGCAGTCAATCTCACTGTTGTCACTGATGAGGGTAACAAATGGTCTTGGTCCCCATATGGACCCCTGAGGGACACCACTTGATCTCCAGCTAGATGTTGAGCTGTTGACATCTGGATATGATCATTCAGCCAATTCCTCATCAACTAAATGGTCCATCTGTTGAATCCATATTGGTGATTGAGAGAGATGGGGACAACTGACTGGTGATCAGAATCCAAATTTACTGTGGGCTACATATGCTTATATACCATTCTAGGAAGGCTAGTAATTTTTTACTACAATGATTGGGTTGATCATTGTACAAACAATCTTACACATTTTTGCAATATCTCTTCTACTTGCAGAAATTGATTTAGTCTTCTTCCCTGTCACCAGTCTGATCCAATCCTCTTGCAGTCTTCAAAGTTCTGTTTGTTCTTGTCAAGGCAAGAACTCTTTTGCTAAAATCCCTTATGCTAATCCAAAGTACTCTCTGTCTTTGCACAAAAAAATCCATATCTCTCCAATTTGAGGAGAAGGATGTTGTGGGATTGCTGTCACAGGCCTTACAGAAATCCAGAAAGGTGACAGCCCATAGCTCTTCCCTTGGCTACTGATGTAGTCACTCCATCATAGATGGCCAGGAGGTTGGCTGGGCAAGACTCTTCTCTGGTTTTCTGGAATCATCTCCCTGTCTTCCATGTACCTCAGTTAAAAGGCTTCTCTAGTTCTGGTCCATGTGTTGGTGATGTTTCTATTCAGATCCCCTCAGCTAAGTAACTGCTTTGCACCTTATTTTTAAATGGCTTATAAACCTCTTTTATAACCCACTGTATAAATTGCAAAGGAAATGTATTTCATACTGATTCTCTCTTTGTCCTGATACTTCTTGTTTTCTAATATCTGTGTTTTCCTAAAATTGTGATTTCTGTTTCTTATAAACTTGTACTTTCTTTTAATGAACTGGGCACTTGGAAGGAGCACCGAGATCCTTTCATATTTTTCTCCTGTTGCCAGTGACATACATTTCAAAGGGTTTTCACTTCAATATTGAGCTAAAGTATACTGTTAGCTTCCATTCCCTTTGTCCTGTTGGTCCCTTGGGTTCCCCATCCAGGCTTATTTTCAGTAAGTTGTTTGTCAGGCTCACACTATTGACAAAACCATATTGGAATGGCAATTGGGCCGGTCCATCATGAATGTCTCTTACCCCCTCTCATCTTTCCTTTGTTGCTCTGATTGCTGTTGCTTTCCTTGTCTCTCCAAAGAAAGAATTTCACTGTTGTGTCAGTCCTGCAGCTGTAACTTTCCATGACTCCTTTGAAATGGCATTTGGTACATAACTAGTTTAGAGCTCATACATAACTAGTTCAGAGATACATTGAAGACTCTTGGGTGTTGTGTGTAGTTTAACTCGATTTCCTTCCATACAGTGCTTTCCCAAAGCCTGTCAGCATCTCATCTGTCCAGCACAATGGGTTCCCAGTAGCACAGGTGTAAGTCCAAAAGAGCTCAGTGAAACAGGCAAACCATATGTTTTTCTGTTGTTTTTTTAAAGCTGCTGACGTGTTGTACTTGCTGTTGCTGGGTCCTCCTTCTGTTTGGAAGGTTAAATGTAACACTATGCTATGGGAAGCCATAAAAAATCCTTTTCATTTTTGAAAGGCAACTTGGACCAAGCAGAGGAAACAATTGCTGCCTTTGAGACATGCTTGTCAAGAGCCTAAAACCTGTTTGAGAGGGTTGATGAATGACCAAGGTTATAAAAATGCCTTGAGGTACTTTATGTACAGCTCATCTGCCTCAAGGTAGTGTTGGTTGTGTTCTTCCTTTGTCTGCTTTTCCCAAGGCACCTGCAGCTTGGCTCTTTTGGAACAGGTGTGATTAACTGGATGCACTCATGCCTCTGTTGCTGTAATAAGTGAGATCTTTAGTGGTTGCAGGCAAAGTTAGTGGTTTTTAAAAACTAAAGATCCAGGTGTAACCAAGGCAAGAAGTTAGTAAAGATGGTATGCCTCAAAACTGGACAATGTGTGCTGAGATCTGTACACAAATTGTGTGGTCTTCTACTTGAGCAGTGCTTCCTGTCCCCAGGCATTTGGAAAATGGGAGGACAGCTGCAGCAAGAGGATTGAACAAGTGAGCAAATCTGATTATCTGGATTTGTTTCACCCACAGGTTTTATGGCAGTCGACAGGTCGGACCTACTGGATGCGTTGGCAGATACTGGAGATTATTGGCTTTGGGGACCAGTGGGAAGATCCTGCTGCTCAGAAAAAGGAATATTGTGTGAGAAAGAGCCTTAATCTAGACACAGGTGAGATTGTGATGCATGTGTATATCATCTCTCTATTTCTGATTATCCTGTGGGATAGGAGTGGTGACCTTTATATGGCCAGACACATGGCAAGTAGCAGGTTGGGTTTAGAAAGCACTATTGGTTGTAAAGCTAATTAAGGAATTGTATGGCTTGTGATTGAATGGAGTATTTTTGAACCCTAGATTTTGGTCAAGATGTATAATAAAAGTAATGATATAAAAAGCATAAAATTTTATTTAAACTGCAACTGGCACAACTTTGTGTTTGAATTAACTGGCCAAACTGCCAAAACATGAATGTAGAATTTCTCTGAGCTAAAGCTGTTTAGGGGCATTCAAGTACCCTTAAGTAAGTGAAAAGGTTTTTTAAAAACATTGACATAGCAACAATTTGTTTAACTTCATACTGTTAAGCTTTTAACAAGGTGTTTAAGAACTGTTTTCGTAAGACATCTCCTAGAATCATTTAACATTGACCTTGCACTGGGAGAAAATAAAAGGCAGAATCCAGACTTCAGCTATCCCTATCTTCTTCAGCATCTGACATGATTCTAGCCAGGAAAACTTATTAAAATGACTATTTAATCACAGCTGTGATCTTTTAGGATATCTTTTCTGTAGAGTGGTTTGGATTTACTGGCTGCAAGAAAGAATGTTGATGAGATTATCAGCTAATTGCACACTTAGAAAATATTCTTATTGCCAGTTGAAAAGATGGTTTCTTAAATGGCTTTTACCTCTTGTAGTTAAAGGCTTAACTTCATGTCACTGTGCAGTGTCTAACTTAAAACAAACTTGGTTAGGTTTCTCCTTTTCATGGTCTGATTTTGGAAGAAGCAGGAGCTCTGTTTCACTTCTGTGTATAACTCTTTCCAGGCATCATATCTCACAAAGAATATGAATTGAAATGTGGGGTGTGCAGCAGAGGATGGGGGAGCTGGCAGAGCTGACAGTGCCTTTCCTTGCTCTGCTCCCCAGCAGTTCCACAGCCATTGCTGTGCAAGCCCTTAGGGGGGCTTTACTCCCTGCCTTACCTGGGGCAGCGGCTGCCCAAGGCTGCAGAGACGCTGAGCCGTGCCGAATGGTGGGAGCTGCTCTTCTTTGTGAGGAAGCTGGAAGCACAGGAGCAGAAGGAGATCACCTGTCTCATCCAGCAGCACCAGGGAGAGCAGGTAGGGGCCAGTGCCTGCAGCAGGAAAGTGGAGGGAGGAGCAAGGAGAACAGCAGGGAAGGGACCAGGCCCAGAGGAGGTGGCAAGTGTGAGCTGTGCAGGGACAGCCTGAATGGGGCAGAAATGGGAGGGTGAGTGGGGATGGGTGAAAGCCGAGGGAGCTTGGCCCAGCAGAGCAGTGAGTGGAGATGAGAGGAAAGGCAGTGTCCCCTGACTGGAGGAGTGACTGTCCAGCGAGGTTTGGGCAGGCGAGGCGAGGCCGTGGGGTCATTGTGCCAGTTGCAGCTGGTGGTGAGCACGGGTGGGAGTTGGGCTGGGGACAGCCAGGGCAGGGTGGCAGTGGGGAGTGGCCCTGGACAGGTCTGGCGGTGCAGCCTTTCTGTCCCTCATGCCGGTGGCCACCACGAGGGGCGTGGGGCGAGCCCGAGGTTAACTTGGCCCCATCGGTGTGGCTGTCGGAGGTGGATGAAGAAGGCCTGATGCAGCTGTCGGTGCCTGTGGAGCTGGCCCAGAAGGTGCTGCAGGTCCTGGAGAAGCGGTGCGAGGGCAGCTCTCTGCGTGACCTGCGAGGCTCCCGTGTGTACGGCAGACACTTCCTCGCTCGGGGGGCAGAGCAGGATGGTGGAGGGAGCAGCGCGGTGTCCTCAGACGGCGGCGGCTGCGGGAGCGCCGGCCCCGAAGGCGGCACGGCCAAGGCAGCGGAGGGAGACCTTTGTGCAGCCCCAGGGCCGCCCCAAGCCCGCAGCGTGGCAGTGAAGTCGGATTCGCAGCTGTTCGGCGAGCTCTTGGAGAGGGAAGGGCTGTTCTTGCCAGAGGCGACGGAGGAGCAGAGCCGGGGTAATGTCCTGCCGCACGCTGGGGCACAGGCGCGGTGCCGGCACCGCTGCCCGCGGTGGGGGAAGGCTCTGGGCAGGGCACGGGGGCCCTGCAGCCGGGGGTTGCCTGAAGTGGGGGTGCCTGTGGGTGTCGGCTCTGTGGGTGCGGGGCCCCCTGGGAGCTGCTGGAGGTGTCACCGCTGCCCTGACGCCTCCGTCCCTCCGGCCAGCGCTGGGCAGCTGCAAGGGGCTGAGTGAGAGCGGCTCGCCGGCCGAGCTTGCGGCTGCGGTGGACGTGATCCAGAGCAGCAGCTCGGCCGTGGGGCTGCGCTTAGCTGGGCTCAAGCACATCGTGGAGATGCTGGAGGAGGAGCCCAAGTGGGAGCAGCAAGTCGGCGCAGCCCAGGGCGGGCTGGGCCCCGGGAGTGCCGGGTGAGTCGTGGGCTGCTGCCCGGCCCTTGTGCTGGCTGCGGAGGGCCCTGTGGGCAGGGTGGGGGACAGTGCTGAGGCGGAAGAGCGGGAGGTGGCAGTGGGAGTGCGAAGCGCGGTACGTGCAAGAGGAGAGGTGGATTTGGTGTCCCTTTGTGGTGTCCCTCATTGGCACCGGGGCTGTCCCAGGTGCAGCGTGGGCAGGAAGGAGGCGGCTGGCAGGGCCCGAGGCGCTGGCGTGCCAGCGGCAGTGGCAGGAGGCCGGGCCTGAGTGTCGTGTCCCACGCAGGGAGAAGCTGGTGCAGGTGGCGGCGCAGCTGCTGAGCACGGAGGCGGCAGAGAAGGCGCTGGTGGCGGTGACGCTGCGGCTGCTGGCCGTGCTGCTGGCCCGCCACGAGTGGCGAGTGCCCTTTGCCACGGAGGGCGGCGTGCGGGCCGTGCTGGCGTGCATGCAGCAGCACGGCCGCTCCGGCCTGGTGCAGCAGGCCGGGCTGGCGGTGAGTGCCCGGGGCGCCGCGGCCGGGCAGGGCTGCGCGGGCCGGCCCGGGGGTGCTGGAGGGGCCGCTGCCCTGCGCGCCGCTCTTGTCCTCGCAGGCCCTGAAGGTGCTGGTGGGAGCTGCGGACGGTGCTGCCGGTGGGAAGTGCTTGCCCTGGAACCACGGCGATGCACAGATGATGCGGGAGATCTTTGCCAGCATCGGCTCTGCCTCCAGCGAGGGCTCTGCCAGCCTGCTGAGTAGCATCCCTGCTGCCCTGAGCACCATGCAGAGGGTGCCAGGGTAGGGGCAGGCTGTGGGGAGCGGCTGAGGTTGGGGGCAATCTGCAGGGGGAAGGACGGGCAGTGCGGGCGGGTGGCTTGTGAGTGCAGGGGGGCTCTGTGCCCGCGGGAGGAGAGTGGCACGGCTGTGTCCCTGCAGGGGCTCCTCAGGGGTGCAGAACGGCCTGCTGGTGGTGAACATGCTGATGGATGGGCACCGGGGCCTGGCGGAGCAGCTGGCGAGCTGCGATCTGCTGGCGGTGCTGCAGAGCTGCTGGAGGGACGGGCAGAGCAGCGGCTGTCCCCAGGCAGTGCTGGCCCTCAGCGCCATCAATCGCCTGGCAGAGCACCTGGGCCCGGAGGCAGCAGGTACCGCGCTGCCCACCCTGCCCGTGCCACGGCCCCGCGGGTGCCACGGGCAGGGCTGTCCTGAGAGGGCAGAGCAGCCTGAGGGGCTGCTGCCACTCGAGTGAGCGCCCGGGCTGGGCTCACGTGTCCTTGTCACGGCAGGCAGAGAGGTCCTGTTGGACCCGAAGGGCGTGCAGAGGCTGCTGGGCGGCCTGGACGACGGCGTCTTGTCCAAGGAGGTGGTGGTGGCCCTGGAGCGGCAGCTCTGCAGCGAAGGCCCTGTTCCCTCTGGCCAGGGGGCCCAGCTGCTGCAGGACCACAGCTGCTTCCAGCTGTTGCTGCGCAGCTTGGAGCTGCTGGGGACAGAGAAGGCCGTGAGCCTGAGCATCCTCAGGTGGGTGCAGGGGGACTGGGGGGAGTCTGGGACCCCCTCAGCAGGTGTGTGAGTGCTGGTGGTCATGCTGGGGAGACCCAATGCATGTTTGTAGGTCCTGGTGGGGCTGTTCTTCACTGGGAGCAGGCTCAGCCCAGCACGTAGGCAGGTGCTGATTGGAGTGTGCTGGGGCACAGAGTCATGAGGGGACACAGCAGCTGTGCCTGGCTGCTGGTTGCGACATACAGGGGCAGCAGAGGACATGCCTGGCTGCTGGTGGGGTGTGCAAAGTGCCAGGGGAGCCTTGCTTCCCAGTCCCTGAGAGGTGCCTTTGTGGAGGGGCAGGGAAGCGGGGCTGCCTGTAGCACTGCTGTCCGTGTGGCCTGGCCTGAGCAGGCTCCCCCTGTCACTCAGGATCCTGAACAAGTTCCTGGACAGTTATCAGGAGGATGTGCTGCCCTGGCATGAGTGTGTGGAGCCCTGTGTGTCCTTCCTGAGCAGCCACAGCAGCAGCTGGGAGGTGAGGGGGCCCCGGGACTCGCGGCAGGCAGGGGTGGCTGTGCTGGCTGTGCCTCAGCCGGGCCCAGCGCTGGGCAAGCAGGGCCCCGCTGGTGGCAGCCTGGCCTTGTGTCCGAGGTGCTGGGAGAGGCGGGGAGCGGCTGTCCTGGCCGTGGCCGTGTCCTGGTGGCCACGTGCCCGGTCTGGCTGTGCCTGGCCAGGCTCTGGTGGGTGCTGGTGGGGTTGGGATGAAGGGAATGGAGCTGCAGCTCCGGCTGCTGGGGGGGCCTGGGGAGGTGCCAGCGGTGCCCCGTCTGCTCAGGGCTGCGTCTCAGTAGGTGCTGCAGGAGGTTGTTGGCTTCCTGCACCGGCTGGGCAGCGCCAGCAAGGACTGCGTGGTGGTGATGTGCCACGTGGGCACCCATGAGGTTCTGTCCAAAGCCCTGGAGAAGCACAGCACGGTCCCGTCGCTGGCACCGGCCCTGCTCGACCTGGTGACGGAGTGTGAGAAGTACTCCAGGCTCTACAAGAAGCTGACGAGCAGCATCTTGGCTGGCTGCATCCAGGTGGGCCTGGGGAGGCACGGCTGCACTGGGGATTTGGGTCTGGGGGCATCAGGCTGTCCCTGGCACTGAGGGACAGCCTTGTGCCCTCTGCCTGCCACAGCCCTGCGTGGGGTGAGGGGAGGATGGTAAGATGTGCGATGGGGCCCCTGGTAAGAGCCTTGCCCCATCCCACAGCTGGTGCTGGGACAGATTGAGGAGCACCGCCGGAGCCACCAGCCCATCAGCATCCCCTTCTTTGATGTCTTCCTGCACAACCTGTGCCGAGGTGAGTGCAGGCAGGGGGAGCTGAGCCCGGGCTTGGTGGCTGGAAGCTGCATGTGCTCTGCCCACAGGCTCCAGCATGGAGGTGAAGGAGGACAAGTGCTGGGAGAAGGTGCAGGTCTCTTCCAACTCACACCAGGCCAGCAAGCTCATGGACAGGAACCCCAAGACCTACTGGGAGTCCAACGGCAGCACCGGCTCCCACTTCATCACCGTGCACATGCAGTGTGGGGTGGTGATCAGGTGGGGCTGGGCCGGGAGGGCTGTGTGTGGAGGAGGGGGCTTTGGGGATCTGTGCCAGCCGTGCCGCCGTGGCCCGGTCCTGGGGGCAGCGGGAGGTGGCCGTCAGGGCGTGGTGCTATCAGGGGCCAGGGCAGGGAGTGGGGATGGCTGGGCAGCCTGGTGTTTGCTGTGCTGCAGGGAGCTGAGCATGCTGGTGGCCAGCGAGGACTCGAGCTACATGCCATCCCGGGTGGTGGTGCTGGGCGGGGACAGCCCTGCCACCATCAGGGCGGAGCTCAATGCGGTGAGTCCCCGTGGGTGTGGTGGGCTGGCCCTTGTCGTGCCCCGGGGAGGTCTGGCCCTGGTGTGAGGCCCGGGGAGGTGCCCTCGGGGAGGTGGCAATGACAGGAGCTGCGCTGCCGCAGCCTCTGCCGGCTGCCTGTCATGCTGAGGGCTCCATGCCTCCCTGCAGGTGACCATCCTGCCCTCGGACAGCAGAGTGATCCTGCTGGAGAACATGAGCCGCTTCTGGCCCATCATCCAGATCCGGGTGAAGCGGTGCCAGCAGGTAGGGGAGCAGGGGCTGGGCCCGGGAGCGGGCAGCGTGGGGCACCGGGGCTGTGCCCGAGGAACTGAGGGTCCTTCTCTCCCGTAGGGTGGCATTGACACCCGTGTGCGTGGCATCGAGGTGCTGGGTCCCAAGCCCACTTTCTGGCCCATCTTCAAGGAGCAGCTGTGCCGGCGGACGTTCCTCTCCTGCACTGCTCGGGCTCAGGCCTGGAGCCAGGAGATCTGCCGAGACCGGGGACAGCTGCTGCAGCTCTTTGGCAGGTGAGCTGTGTCCTGGCTGTGCCATCGTGTCCCTGGTGTCCCAGGACATGGCTGGCAGCCTGTGAGGGGACTGCAGGGCTGGGAAAGGAGCAGCTGGATGTGCCATCTGGGTGGGAGGGGCCCTGGCTCCTTCCTGGCCACCAGTGGTCCTTCCTGGCCAGGGCCACCTTGAGGTCCCCTGGGTTTAAGCTGGACTAACTCCCCAGAGCAGGATGCTGGTCCCCACAGGGGCTGGCACAACAACAGAGGTTGGCCAGGCACAGCAGGATCTCGTGGCCACAGGCACTGCACAGCCCCCATCTGGCAGGGGCTGCGGGGGCCCCAAGAGCCATTGGGGGCAGGTCCCAAAGACAGCAAGGGGTCCTTCCTGGGGGCTAGTGGGGCCAGTGAGCCATCGTGCCTTGGCAAGGGCCAGAGCAGGGAGCCACCACTGCGCTCTGCTTTCCCATGGGAGTTCTCCAGCCCTTGGCACCGAGTGCTGCCCGGTCGCTGTTGCAGACTGAACCGGGCGCTGCAGCACGAGCAGGGCTTTGCCAACCGATTCCTTCCCGACGACGAGGCAGCCCGGGCACTGGGCAGGACGTTCTGGGAGGCCCTGGTGAACCCCTTGGTGCAGAGCATCACCAGCCCAGGTACCCTGTGACCTCCGGGACCCACGTGTGCCGTGTTCCGGGTAGTGGCACCTGGCTCTGAGTCTGGTTGGCCTCGCAGACCCTGATGGTGTCAGTCCCCTGGCCTGGCTGCTGAGTGAGTACCTGGAGAGCGTGGAGCTGCCCCGCCGTGCCACGGGACACAGAGCTACCTTTGGATCCTGCGTGCGGCGCCTGACCCAGCTCCTGGTGCACGTGGACCCCGGAGGCCCCGAGGCAGAGGAGAGCAGAGCAGCTGGTGAGCCAGGGGCTGCCCTGCCGTGGGGCTGGGCGGGCGCTGCTCCAGAGTGCCAGGCTGTGGCCGTGGGGCTCCTCTGAGGAGTGTCCTATGGCACAGAGGCTCCTGAGCCGGGGAAGGCTTGTGGTCATGCCCCAGCAGTGGCCGTGCCTCCCCAGCAGCCCCTCAACCCTGCTGTGGCAGGTCAGTGTGCGGGGCCTGCCCATGGAGCCACGCTGAGCCTGAGGCTGACCCTTGGCAGGTGGGAAGGAGGGGAAGAACAAGGAGGTGCTGGCCAGGAGTGCAAAGGCCGTGGTGGAGAAGTCGAGAGGCCTGTGGGGAATCTCACAGTGCTGGCGTGGCGTGGTGCAGCAGCAGGTAGAGCTTGGAGGGCCGACTGGGAGGGGTGTGGGACTTTCCCTGGCTGGTTGGAGCAGGGAGTGGGGTCTGGCAGTGGCCTGGGAGCATGGGGAGAGCACAGGGCTGTACCTGGCCTCCACAGAGCCTGGAGCAATGTGGGGACAGCCCTGCTGTGCTTGCCACCCTGGCACAGCTCAGGCTTCAGCCAGGCCCTGTGCCCAGGCCGATGCTGCAGACCAGGAGCCA
Organism: Cyanistes caeruleus; assembly: GCF_971803275.1. NCBI lineage: Eukaryota > Metazoa > Chordata > Aves > Passeriformes > Paridae > Cyanistes > Cyanistes caeruleus. The sequence goes on from NC_141702.1 coordinate 110,084,928, forward strand.
GGCCCAGTGTCGGGCTGTTATTTCCTGCTGGGCTGCTGCTGGGTCCCCAGAGTGCCCCCACAGCCCCTGCCCAGCCCTGGCAGCTGTGCTCCCACCTTGGCAGCCCCGAGCCCCAGGGAGCCAGACAGCTGGTGGTGGCAGGGCAGGGCTGGGGATGTTCCGAGGGGCCAGTCCTGCTGCGGGCTCAGCCCTCGCGCTGCTCCCGCAGGTGCAGCAGTTCCTGGAGGCGGCGGGGCAGGCGCCGGACCTTGCGGAGCGGTACTGCCGGCTGTACCAGCGCCTGCGCGGGGCCACAGAGGAGCTCTTTGGGCAGCAGGCCGCCTTTGTGCTGGCCCTGGGCCAGGGCTTTGCAGGGGCTTTGCTGCAGCTCTCCTTCCTGACTGCCCTGCACGTGAGTCGAGGGAGCGCGGCCCCGGTGCGGTGGCCCTGGGCACGGGCTGGGGAGCTGCCCCGGCCCACGGCACTGGGGCAAGCTCTGGGTGGGTGATGCCCTGCTCCCCCCGAGCCACAGAGGCCTGCCCTGGCAGCCTGGAGGGTGCCCAGCTCAGATGTGTGGTGCTCATCCCAGCGTGGGCCCGGCCCTGGTGCACTCCTGCCTTGGGCTGGTCCTTGGGCACCCTCGGCCCCTGCCCGGGAGTGCCAGAGTTTCCCGGCTGATCCCCACAGGGACATTGCCCGGCCCTGTGCGCACCTGGTGAGTCCTGTGTGTGCAGCCAGCCCTGTCCCTTGCAGGTGAGTGAGCAGTTTGCCCGCTACCTTGACGTGCAGATCCAGGAGCTCCGCAGGGCTGCGGGCAGCACGGGGCCTCTGGAGCGGCTGCAGCAGTTCTTGGAGCCCTTTGTTGTCTTCAGTGGCCTGGAGCTTGCCCACAGCTTTGAACACTTCTACAGGTGAGGCTGCTGTGTCTCCCCAGAACCCAGTGCAGCGGGCCTGGTGTGCTGGGGGAGCCTGGCCTGGTGTAGCAGTGGCGCTCCTGCTTTGCTTTTCCTGAGCTGCGGAGTGTCCATGGGTGCTGCCAGTCTGTGGACTCACATTTCCTGCTGGGGACAGGGAGGGGAGAGGTGTGTGCCGCCGAGCCCATGCGCTGTGGGATGAGGCCAGGCTCGGGCCCAGCCCTGACTGAAGCTGGTGGCCATGGCAGGCTCTACCTGGGGGACCGGCTCCTGACGCAAGGGCCATCTTGGCTGGAAGGAGGCATCGTGGAGCAGATGGGGCTGTGCTTCCCCAGCCGCTTTCCCCAAGATATGCTGAGCAACTTGGCCCAGTCGGAGGAGCTCCAGCGGCAGTTCTGCCTCTTCCAGCTGCAGGAGCAGGATAAGCGGCTGCTGGAGCTGGACACGGGCCTGGGCGAGGTGAGAGGGATGGTGCCGTGGGGAGGCCGGATCCTCACGGGGATCCTGGAGCCCGACTTGAGCTGCCCTCGTGCCGTGCCCAGGTGCTGGGAAGAGCCTCAGTGGCAGATGTGCCAGAGGTGAAGGTGCTGGCCCTGTCCCCGCGCTGCTGGCCCGTTTCCCCGCTCTGTTACATGGATAACCCTGCGAGGTTTTTCCCGGCGGAGCTGAGCTCCCCACTGGATGAGTTTGCTGACTTCTGCCGGCAGAGTGAGTGCTGTGGCCCGAGGTGTGCCCAGAGCCTCCAGGGCAGCTCAGCCACAAGTGCTGGTGGGCTGGGAGTGCCTGGCAGGGCTGGTTCCCGTCCCTGGCACTGACACTGTCCCTGGCAGGCCAGAGCCAGCTGGGCTGGGAGTGCACCAAGCCCCGTCGGCTGCAGTGGACGTGGCTGGGCCACGCCGAGCTGCAGTTTGGAGACTGCCTTCTGCACGTGTCCACACTACAGATGTACATCCTGCTGTGCTTCAACAGCGCCCAGGTAGGGGCTGGAGCCACGGTGGGGCCAGGGAGGCAGTGGAAGCTGGAACTTGCAGGGCTGTGTCCTCCCTTCCCTTCTGGTGGGGTCTCCAGCGGTGTCTGGGGCACGGGACCCTGTTCTTAGGCAGGGCCTGTGGCCACTGAATCTTGGCCATTGCCCTCCCACCCCGTGCTGCAGGAGGTGGCTGTGGAGGCCCTGCTGCAGGCTACAGGGCTCCCTGCTGACCTGGTGTACCATGCTCTGACACCGCTGACTCACGGCCAGGGTGTCCTGGTGGGGAGCTGCACTCTGGGGGGTGAGTGCGGGGCTGGGGAGCCAGGGGAGGGGCTGGCCTGAACCCCGAGGGGGTGCTGGGCTTAGGGGTGCACGAGCTGGTAGGGCTGATGAGGGGCTGGGTCCATGTGTTGTGCTCGGGGCACAGGTGTGTGTCAGGGTGGGGCCTGAGGCCAGCGTAGGGCTGGGGGTGAGGTGTGGGGTGGGGCTCGGGGCCATGCATGGGGTGTGGGGCAGCGTGGGTGGTTGGGTCTCGGGTTTGTGCGTGGGCCGGGGCCAGGGGCCAGGGGCTGTGTGCGTGGCTGTGGCTTGGGGCCACACGTGGGGGACAGGACTGGGGTGGCCAGGAGTGCAGGCAGCCATAGGGGGCCCAGCTTGGGTCCCCCAGCCACACGTTGTGTCCTGGGGCTCCTTCAGGCCCAGCTCGAGGCTTGGCTGAGCCCGGGTTGGGTGCTGGCTCCAGGTGCACTGCGGCTGAACCAGGCAGCCCTGGCCCAGAGCTCTGGCCGCCAGCTGAGGCTGCTGCCCCAGCAGAGGTACCTGCGGACAGAGAGGGCCGAGGTGAGCGCCCTGGAAAGGAAGAGGAACGTCCTGTGCTGCCTCATCACCCGCATCCTCAAGCTGGAGAAGCAGCTGCACATCGACAACCTGGTGTTCAGGGTAAGGGAGGGGAGCAGAGAGGGCACAGGGGCTGCACGGGGGCTGCAGCCACTGCAGTGGGGCTCCCTTGCTGCTGCAGGTGATCGATGCCTGTCAGAAGGGCGAGTTGGGGCCAGGGGTGCAGTTCCTGAGCTTCTGCTGCCACAGCGTGGACGTGCTGTCCTGCATCCTGCACCTGCTGAACCAGGGCTATCTCCGGCGCCAGGAGGGGAGGCCTCATGTCTTGGAATACATCTCTGCTGAAGCCACAGCACCTCTTGGTGGCCAAGCACAGATGACTTTCCAGTGCAGGCCAGCCCATGTATCTCTGGAGGAGGACAGCAGAGACGGCCTGCATTGGTAGGGGTGCCTGTCAGCAGGTGTGGAGGGGGGTGCATCTCCACCCTGTGTGAACGTGACACGTTTCTCCATGTCAGGCGGAATCCTGGCACAGACAAGGTGGAAGAATATCTCATGGCAATGCTGCAGGTGCCAATGGGGCACACACTCAGTCCAGAGGAGGCAAAGCTGCTCATGAACCAGACAGTACAGCAGGTCCAGGATACTCTGAGCATACCGGATGATGTTGCTCAGCACCTCCTCATGCACTGTAGGTGGAATGTGGATTTCCTGATCCAGTGCTATGTGGAGAACCGTGAGGCCCTGTTCATCTCCTCAGGGCTGCAAGTGCAGAATGTCCAGCCTCCCCCAAGTCCTGGAGTGCACTGCCCAGTCTGTGTGAACCAGCTGTGTCCCACTGAGAAGCCACCAACCCTTTGCTGCATGCACTACTGTTGCAAGGTGAAGGTCCTGGGGCCTTTGGTTCCTGCTATTTGACAGGGAATTGCTGCTGTCTACTTGGAGCAGCTGTTCTTTGTCTGAAGGTGTTATCGGGGGATTTTTCAGAGCTTATCCAGTCTCTTTTCTCAGCTCACTTTTTTGGTGTGATCTTTCACTCCTAGTTTGTCTGTTCCCACTTTTGTGCTTTGGGGTACTTACCCATGATCTGTGGGGTTTTGTGCACCCTCTGCTGGGTGGGAAGGCCTACCTGGGTCACACAGCCGTGTTGAGGTCTGATGTCTCCTCCTGTGCCCTGGCAGCCCTGTTGGAGGGAATATCTCACAACTCGCATTGAGCAGAACATGATTGTCAACTGCACCTGTCCCATATCCGAGTGCCGTGCTCAGCCGACCACTGCCTTCATCTACTCCATCGTGTCCTCCGAGGAGATTATAGCCAAGGTGAAGCAGGAGGGGTGGTTGCTGGGTGTCCAAGCTCTCTTACATTTTGGTCAGCACTATCAGATAATTTTGTTACTGCTTTTCCCCTTCCTGTTACCGAGACTGGCAGCGTGAAAATGGTGGCCAGCCAGATTTTGTCTTGTCTCTGATTATGGTCAATACCAGCTGTTCTGGAAAGCATAACATCAACAAAAGAGCACAGTGGTATTTCCTCTAAACATATCTCTAGCAAGCAACATTTCAGGGACATCATTAGTTCAGGACTAGATGAGAGCCGTGGTAGCAGCTCATGACAAGTATCCTCTACTGGTGTGCTGGCAGCAATTAAATAATAATAATTAATAATAGTAATAATAACAATATTATAAAAAGGCCAGATAAAACGTGAGCAATTTTGTTTTACTGCTGCATCAGTGACCTCTATGTCCTTTCTCTTCATCAGTCTCTGGCTTTGAGCAGTTCAGGTTTTTGTGAAGCTGGCAGGAATTAGTACATCAGACTTAATCTTCTAAGTCTGTGTGAGTCTACAGATATCTCTAAACCAGGCTTTCTGAGCTCTGCTTACCTTAGGGCATGGTCATCAGGCTGCAGCAGAAGCTGCTTGTTCTAAAGCAGAAGCTACTTTTTCTGTTCTTTCAGTTTTTAGAGTTGAATGCCCTCCCCACCTAATGGCAGAGCTGTAGCTGTCACATGACAGACTGTTAATTGCTGGGCAGAACAGTCTCTCTTCCTCTGCTCTGTTGTTTGACAGGTGTATCTTTTGTCTTGTTTTTTATAGGAAGTGTTTGGAGAATTAGTGCATATATATGGACAATTAGTCCTTACTGCCTTTGCAAATCCCATAGTCACACCTGTCTGAAAGCAGGATTTAGTAGCCTCTTGCTGTGACTGTTTATAAAAAGAAATAATTATTGCAGGTTGACATAAATAGCAAGTTGCTATGGTGCTTTCACTGAAATGCTCTGTTTTCCTTTCGATCAGTAAGTGGTGTGGCTAGAGTGTTAATGTCTGATTCAGAGTCACACATACTCATAGAATATTTTGGGTTGCAATAATCTGTGGAAGTCTCTGGTCCAATTGTGACCTCAAAATAACTAGATTATTGTATGAAGATCTAATGCTGGAATTATATATAAATGTAAGGAATCTGGTTGTTGAGGTTGGGTTTGTTTTGGTTTTTTCCAATAGTAAGGGTAGTGAGATATGGGACCAGTTTTGGCAGAGAGGTTTGTGGTCTCTGTGCTTGGGTATATTCAAAATCCAGCTATACACACTCCTGCTTTAGGCTGGAGAGGTTGGATCAGGTTTTATTTCCAGAAATGCCTTCCAACCTCAGCAATTCTCTGAAATTAAACAGTTTCCAGATACAACACAGGGAGGATAGAAAAATGAACACAGAGGGAATGAAAGAGTAAACTGACTGAGTGCTGTGTTTGTTTGTCTGAGCAGCTGTTTGGTGAGATGCATAGCCCAGAGCACCAGACCTGCTTTTAAAGCCTAACCATGCAGCTTCTCAGGCTTAAATCTCCTTCCTGGTTTCTCATTACAGTACGAAAAAGCCCTCCTCAGACGCTATGTTGAGTGTTGCTCCAACCTGACATGGTGTACCAACCCTCAGGGCTGTGATCAGATCCTCCTTAAGGATGGACTTGGTTATGGAGCAGCCTGTTCCAAGTGCTCCTGGATATCCTGCTTCAACTGCAACTTCCCAGAGGTGAGGCTGAGCTGGATCACAGGCTGTAATGTCTCAGGTTTGGCACGCACCCTTCTGCTTTTGTGTGATTGACTGATATTCTTTTCCTCTCTCTCAGGCCCATTATCCTGCCAGCTGCAGCCACATGTCTCGGTGGGTAGATGATGATGGATACTATGAGGGAATGACAAGTGAAGCCCAAAGCAAACATCTGGCTAAGCTCATTTCAAAGCACTGCCCAAACTGCCAGGCTCAGATAGAGAAAAACGAGGGGTGCCTGCAGTGAGTACACAATTTTGCTTGCTACTGTGTTTGTGACTGGGTGGCACAGTCCCTGGCTGTGGTGTAGCACTGTGGGGAGCACTGTCAGGAGCTGTCTGCAGGTGGCTGTCAGGACTGATTCCCACTGTCCTTCTGCAGTATGACATGTGCCAAGTGCAATCATGGCTTCTGCTGGCGCTGCCTCAAGCCCTGGAGGCCGAATCACAAGGATTATTACAACTGCTCTGCTATGGTGAGTGGTTTGCTGTATCTCCTTGGTTCATGCTTGTGTTCAGAGGCCCCTGTAGCCTCTTAGAGATGGCAAGGATCTCCACTTGGGCCCTTTACTCTGGGCTTTGTGAATTTGCCAGTAATATGGCATTTCCAGGTAGCCCTGGTACTTGAGGGAAATTGCTACAAGTTCCTGTACCTTTCCTTTCAGGTGAGTAAAGCAGCTTGGCAGGAGAAGCGTTTCCAGGATTACAATGAGAGATGCACCTTTCATCATCATGCAAGGGTAAGGCCTCCTCCTTCCTTTGCAGATGCTGGCTGCTGCTCAGCCCTGGTGAGCAGGGCAGTTCCTGTGGTGTCAGGGTCTTCTCTGCTTGGAAGCAGGCTTCACATCCAGGTGGGGATCACTGGATGATCATTTTGCCCTGGCTCTGGCATTAAGGAGTAATCCTTGGCTGCTTTCTTCTATTCAGTTTGTTGTGGAAACTGAGCACCTGATTTGAGGTGCCCAGGGGCTCAGAGTGGTGCAGGAGTTGGAAACAATAGTGACTGAAGGCTCAGAGCTGAGGTGCTGTAAAAAGGTTGAAGTGATGGCACAGTGGAAATTTCATAGTTGTACGCATGAAATGCTTTGCTGCTGCCTGCATTTTTTGGGATGGCACTCAGAATGCTTAGCAATTATTTGTGTGGAAGGTGCTGTTTTTTCAATCTCGTGGAGATGAACAGTGATGTTGACTTTTTCCCCCCCTCCTTTGGTTATTGCAGGAATTTGCTATAAGTCTGAGGAACAGTATTTCTTCCATCAGAGAGATGCCAAAAATTAGGAACTTGACCTTTGTTCTTGATGCCTGCAAAGTGCTAGAACAGGCACGAAAGGTAAGGCTGGGTAATATAGTCTTGCTGAGGTTTAGACTTAATTCTGTTGGTGTGTTTCATGCCTTTCTTAAAGTGAAGAGACACCAGCCTTGTTCTTCTCCAACAGGAGACAGAGAAAGCTTGAGGGGACGAGTAGCATCAGAACAGGGGAACAGCTCATGTCAGCCCTTCCATGCTTTGAGTCTGAGTTGAGCTCTGTTTGCAGTGTTCCTTACAGTCAGGTCATAGGATTTGGAGCTCAGCTCAAGTTGACACCATGGAATCAACACAAAGCCTACATTTTGGGTTTTCTTCCACTGGGTTTGGTCCATTCCTATTAGAAATGCCCCAGTGAAGGTACTTGGAAAGCTCTCCTAATGCTGTGTTACAGTCAGGAAGTTCCTCTTGATGCTCATGTTACGATTTTCTTAACTTCATTTCATGAACTGTAGGTATTTTGGAAGCAGTGAGTTACCTACTGCATGTCCTCATAACCACATTAAAAATGATTTGTAGTGCAGCCACTGTGTGTGTGCAGTAAGCCTGTGACACCTTAGGCCTGTAATTCCTGCTCTGTCCTGAAACATTGGCAGGAGGTGGGAATTGTCTTTGCAGTACTGACTTTGCATATACACCTTGGTTTTTGCAGGTAGGCTTGCTTTTGAGAGAGGCATGTGAGACAAGGGTGCCTGACACTATTTTGTCTTCTCAGTGTGGTAGCCCCTGAGTTTTCTGGGGTACATACCACTGTTGCTTGTTGCTGCTGCTACTGGATTTTCTGGCCCATTTCTTTAAATGGAAACAGTGATCTCATTCCCATTCTCATCTGCTGGGTGCCTATATGGCTTTAGGAGTCATTTATTCATAACTGGAGTTTGTCACTTGATGAAATGCCTTTGTTGTGGGCTCTTTGTGCTGTATAGCACGATGCCTGCTTCCATTGGGGTCCGTTCTCTTAGTTCGCTGCCGCTTTTGTTCAGCCTGGGCTGCCCAGCATTGCCTAGTCCTGTGTGCTGATGGGTTTGACTCTGCCTGCTGGTCTGTCACACTTGTTATGCATTTAGTCTGTGTTCTTGTGATGGTTTTCAGGTGGGAATAATCAGTTATTTTATATTTCAATATAAAATAATTGCACATTTGTTTCCAATCCTGCCAGTAGCTCTAGTTAGTCTGGTGCTGCTGTTGCTTGTCATAGTGGGTCACTGGGCTATGGCCAGAGGCCACTGATAATAATGATGTCTGGAAGGGTTTGATGCTGCTCCTTTCTTGCCCAGTCTGAAGCTGAAGAAGAGTGCATAACAACGTGATCTGTACTTTTCCAGGTGCTGGCCTACTCCTGTGTTTACAGCTACTATAACCAGGACACTGAGAGCATGGATATTGTGGAACAGCAGACTGAGAGTCTGGAGCTGCTCACTAATGCTCTGCAGATCCTTCTGGGTAAGTCCTGCAGCCTCTTTGAAGTTGTGACTAGCATTTCCAGCTGTAGTCAAAGAGCAGCAGCTCTGTTGTGGGGCAATAGCACATACACCAGCACCCAGCTGGCCTCACTTCTCCCAGCCCATTTTTGCCTTTTTGATGTCATTTCTGAGGGAGTCCACTGGAGCAGTTTGGCTGCCAGTGGAGATTGATGCAGTAAAGAGCAACGTGTTCTGTTCTGAAAGAGGAATGCACATGAACAGGAGATCTAAGCAGCTATGGCTGGCTTCACAGTCAGAGCCAAGGACTTAGTCTCTGCTCAAAAGTGTGGGATGCAGCATGACTTTGTTGTCCTTGAATTGCAGAGGAAACCCTGCTGCAGTACCAGGACTTGGCCACTTCCCTTCAGCTCCTGAAAGCAGAGCATTTCCGCGTGGGTTTGGAGTTGGTGCGGCAGATCAAGGAGCGTCTCTTTGCAATTCTCTGGCACTCCACACAGGTGAAGGCCTCCTGGCTGTTTGTGGCTTGTCTTGCTCTGGTCTAATTTGATTGTGGGCAAACTAAAGGGCTTGATAAGCTGAGGAGATAGACTCAGGATTGTGTGTGTGCAGGGTGGGGGTTTGCAGCACAAAATACACCCCAAATTACACACTGATTCTATCTCTTCTGGCTGTTCTTTCCTGCTAACAGGATTTCCATGTTGGGCTCCAGACTTCAGAAGATGCTGTTCAGAGAAAGCTGAAACTCGCAAATGTGCCTGCTTCAGCCCTTGCATGTACAGGGTGAGTTTTCTTAGTGGATGGTTTGGCATTTAGGGGAAGGTGAGTGAGTGCAGGCATAAAAGCAGGTGAGCAGAGTTTTCTCCTGTGCTCACTGACATACAAAAGAGTGACAGACACTGATTACTTGCATCCTGTTTTGTGGTTTGAGGTAGCAATTTAAGTGACATAGTGGTGTAGGGAAAGCAGCAAAACCTCTGCTTGTATGCAGCTATGATCAAGAAAGCTCTGTCACGGGCAGACTCAGTATGGAAGTTGCTCTCTCGAGTTTTTTTGGATGGGGATGCTGAGGCAGTGACAGCAGGGTGCTGTGGGGCTGGGTGGCAGCTGATGCTCACAGCAGAGGCTGAGGCTCTGCTCTTATGCTCTCCTCCTCAACAGGCAAAAGCGTATCATCCTGTGTGACTCCCCCAACACAGATGAAGGTGGCAAGGAGGTTGAAGATGAGGAGTATGATCCACAGTGGCAGGAAGACTATGATGACGATGATGACCTTGATGAAGACAACTTTATGATTGATAATGAGTCAGATTGTGATTCTTACTTTGATGATGATGATAGCTATCGTAGCTAACACTAGAAGTATTCTGTCACCTAGCCTGCTGCCTTGGACCTTTGCCTCTACTTAGTCTCAACCAGTTTGTGTTAATGTTTTTCCTCAAAGGCAGGGAGGAGCTCTCAGGTGGAACAAAACATTTCCTCTGGGAGGTTTCTTGCTCAGTGACTCTTGAATGTGCAAGAACATGCTCTGGGCAGTTGGTCTGTGTTACTGTGGCCACCTCCTTTAGAAAGACATCTCCTTGCCTTTTTCCCTTTTCTCCAGTTCTACCTATAGATACTTAATTGAGTTAGAAAGTTACAGCCCACCTGCAGAGTGAGGACCACTCGCCACCTTGTCCTTGGTGTGCTCTCCCCAAGGGCTGGGCACAGGGGAGGGTGGCACATGTCCCAGCATGGCACTGTCTAGCAATGGCCAGTGTCTAGAAATGCTGTAAAAATCTGCATTTACACTCAAAGCCTCCCAGCTGGAGCTGGTGGGATACTCTCTAGCCACAGATGGATGTGGTTTGGTTCCTCTGGTTGAGAGGGGCTGCATTTTTGCCCTTTGTTGGAGTTCTCTGTTGTGAAGCAGGAAGGGCTACTATGAGTGATACAAGTTTGCAGGATTGTTTAAGTTTATAAATATATGCACACACATATATTTTCTATACATATATATATGCAGAGGTTGTTCAGATAATATGTATCTTTACAAAAAAATATGAAAACCCTAAGGAGCAAGGGTTGAAAAAAAGTTCTGTTTAAAAAAATAAACAGTTTTCTTCTAGCACAAGCCTTGTTTGTGCGGAACAGGGGAGTGGATGGAGAGCAGGATATCCTCAAATGAGGATGTGACCTGGATGTGCTTAGCCCAGAGGTTGTTTGTGAAATTAGCATGGGTTTGGAATCCTCACCCAGACCACACAGTCTGCCCTGCAAATTGGCTTTTCCTGCCTGGGCAGCTCAGGGAACAGTGAGAGGGTATGGGGAGGGATGGGAAGGAGGGCAGGGGACCAGGCCATACAGAGTGCTGGGGCTGGTGTTTCTGGGACCAGGTGCTGCTTGTTGATCCTTGAATGCTGATGGAAATGGTAACATCTGGTGCCCAGCAAAAGGCATATGTGTGACTGCTTTCAGGGCTTGAGGGGTGATTTGGGGATTGTTTTGGAGATACAGGGCTCTTAGGCCTTGGATATCAACTGGGGTGGATGTGGGCTTCTTATGGGATGCTGGACAGGGAGCACCTACCAGACCATGAGGGAAGACTGATTTTTCCACTTCCCTGCAGCTGGTAGCTCCTAGTCCTGCAGAGTCTGTCATGGTGGAAGTCCCAGCCCTGCTCCCCATTTGTGGCTGTGGGTTTTCTGTGACATTTCTCTGGGCCCTCAGGGGGTGGGGGTGCCCTGACAGCCTTGTCTTCCCCAGTGGGACCAGTCCTTGCAGGAACAACCTGAATTTCCCAGGTTGTTGGGGACAGAGCAGAACATCCTAGATGCCTAAGCTGCTTATGTGGAGACTCATGTCTCCAACTCCTCATCCACTTTTTATATTTTATTCAGTTTATACTGAAAATCGTGATCAAACCTTGCACTTCTGCTCTGTGGGAGGTTTCTGTCCTCCCTGAGCTCACAGGACACTTGTGTTAGGGTTTGACAGCACATTTTGTACTACCCCAGTCAAACTACCTACCTGACACTGACCAAGGAGTCAAGGACACCAAGAAGGGTGTCTTCAATTGTCATTCCTGTGCCACATGCTCTGGGACCACCCTCCTTGAGCAGGGAGGCTGGACCAGGTGACCCACTGTGGTCCCTTCCAGCAACACTGATTCTGTGATTCTGTACCACAGCAGGTGTATCTGAGAGCACTGAAAGTGCTGGCAGATGCCTCAAGGCCACTTTTCATCATCCTTGAAAGGTCATGTCCATTGAGGGGATGCTCCCAGTGATTGGGAAAAGGCAGATAATATATCCATTGTCAAGAAGGACAGTCCAGGAAATGAGGCCAGTCAGGCTCACCTCAGCCCTTGGGAAAGATGGGAAAGCAAATTAACTGCACCAAATTGCCAACTCCTCTGCTAAAACTATAAAATTGATAGCTCAAGAAGATAGAGATATATCAAGAAGATAGAGAATTAATTCAGAAAGTTGTGGATTTCTCCAGGAGGAAGGGAAAACCAAATTCCAACAATTTGGAACTAAAATGCAACACAGTGATTCCAGAAGCAGTCTGTGGTGAGAACCTAGTCTCTGAATGGAAGACCTTCTCTCCAAATACCATCCTTTGGAGACGTAGTGACTGGAGGAAGGATGAATTTTTGCACTGTACTAGGTTGCCATGTCAGGAACATAAGTGAAGGAAGCAGTAATGTACAGTGTTATATAAAAATTAACATAACACAATTTAATACACTGCCTGTTATCACTGAGAATCAAATCCCCCTGAGGCACACACCCAACTTACCCATCTTCCCACATTACCAGCTTTGAAAAGGAAAAAAACAGTAACAACTGGAATGCATTAACATTTCCCTCCATCCACTGGAGGCATTCCCAACAAGAATATTATTAGTGCCTTACCATTTAGAATGAGCAATATACCCCACAAGGTAATTTCTAGCTGTGAGTCTGTTACTCACCTCTTGGTGGGCATTGCCCTGCAGATCAAGAGCCCAGGATCAAAAGATGTAACAAACAGTGTGTTCTGCTGCCTGAAGAAACTCAAGGATTGGCAAGATTTTAACCAGCTACTCTGAGGAGATCACCAGAATCATCCTTCAGGGATCCCTGCTCAGAGGACTTGGGTATGTAATCCCAGGCACAGAGCACCCAGCACCGTGTCCAGCCCCATGCTGATGGGACTCAGGGCTGCCTGCCCAGTGAGCTCTGTGGTCCTTAGTCCCAGGATTCTGCAAATTTCAGGGACTGTGGACCCAAGGGTACTGGTGAGGCACTTTCTTTAAGTCTTCACCTTCCCTTTGCAGTCCCTTTGTGTGTGGTTTTGTTTAAGAGTCAGGTGCAAATAGAGTGCTAAATAAAGTGCTAAAGAGAGGGTCAGGGTTATGCTCAGTGTTAAAGTTTTAGGTGAAGGATTTGTATTATGGTTAGGCTTGAGCTTAAGGTTAGGGTTACAGTCATGAGGGATAAAGTTAGCTTTGAGTTTAGGGTCAGGGTTACTGCTTATAGGGATAGCATTAGGTGGTAGAGTTAGATTTACAGTCATTTTGGTTACATTTAGGGTTAGGGCAAATGTTGGACCTAACTTTAAAGTGGTGGGTTAGTTGAAATATTTTTAGGGATGGAGATACAGTTGTTAGGATTAATGCTAGAGTTACATTTAAGTTTAACTCTCAGTTGCAGTTTCAATTGTTAGGCCTCGTTTTTTGTTAGTTTTTAGTGATATGATCATTTAGGTTTCTGGATTTTATTGGGCAGGGTTTTGTTAGGGCTTTTGCTTGGAGTGGTGGAAGTGTGTTTGGTGAGTATTATGTGAGGAGAAGCAGTCCTAGTAGTGAGAGTATGACAATGACTGTGTCTGTTTTGGTCATCGTGTGCTTAGGAAGTTTCTCAAAGGTAAGTCATTTAAACAGGAAGCCTGGTAGCAAGGGAAGGTCTGCTAGGAAGCCTAAGATTAATACTGGGATTTTATTGTATATGTGAGTATTTTTGTTCTTTAGGCCATTAACATTGGTAGCTTTTGAACTCTGTTTGTGTTGAGAGTGAGGACTATTGTGGCAGTTATAAGGAAGGGTAAGTAGAAAGATAGTAGCGGGTGTTTGGCTATTACAGCCATAATTATTATTAGGCTATTCAACTCAGGTGAGAATGCTTAAGATTTTTCAAACCTGTGTTTGATTTAGTCTAATTCAGTCTCCTAGAGCTGTTGAGCCAGGGATTATGGTGATTAATAATTTTGAGTAGACTGATTTAGGACAAGAATGGTGACAGTGAATTTAGTAATTGTTGATAGCAGTGATTAGGGATTAAATAATTCTGTGAATCAGAAATGGAAAAGGACTGGGATTAGTTAGATTGCAATTGCTGCTGTCAGTAGGGGCAGGACGTTGGGTGGTTTAATTTGCTGCTGTCACACTGGTTCTGCTTCAAAAGACAAAGCATGCTGAGGCAGCTGCTTGTCCTAGGGAAGCATTTGATTATGGCTTCAGTGGCTCGTGGGTGGTGGGATGTGCAGATCTGGAGATGAGTGGAATGATAGCGAGGGTGTTCATTCCTATTCTTGTTCAAGCCATGATTCAGTGGTTGCTCAAAATTATGATGATTGCTCCTAGAAGTGAGGTTGAGGAGGAGATTCACTTTGCACGTTACAGTTCTCTGTTCACCTTACCACAGCAATTCTTTATGTTCAGGCACATATCCTTAAGGAATGAGACAGGTCTGCACAGCTGAATGGTATGCCTGGTGCCTGCTCCATTCTGCCTTAGATTCACCTTCCAAAGAGGCTCAGTTCTGAACAGCATGATTCCATTTGCTACTGCCTGGAGTAATCCAAAGGGGTGTTCAATGATTGGGCCTTATTTGGTTTGTATGTAGGACTTTTCATTCTTCTAATATTAAGAAGTCTAAAGCGATTAGAATTGAGATACCATGGGAACAGGGATAAGATAAAGATATTTAAAAGCAGAAGGTCAGATCAAGAGTGGTGGGAAAAGAAAGGAGGTAGGGAGATGATTTGCACCTCTGGATAACGGGATTAAACCTTTGCATTTGCTGAGCTCTGCTATGGGAGCAGTCCTTATCCAGGACAGGGGACAGTACTCAGTAGTTTGAGTTTATTACTCAGAGGCATGCTTCTACTCACTTTTTTCATCCTTTTGTAAATGGAAAAGTTCATTGCAGAGAGAAAATGACCTGGATTGCTCTGGTGTGAATCCAGATCATACAGGACTGTTAATCCTTGAATATACAAATCCCTATGAGCAGCTGCTACTTTGGGATGCTCTGATCCAACACTGAAGTTGTAAACTTCCATCTCAAAATGGGCTCTTGGAGACATTGAGCCATTTTCCCTGGCTGGTTTGGTCAATTGCAGGAAAGGGGGAAGGATAATGAGTTTGGGCTGGGGTTGAACCAAAATGGCATTTTTACGCTTCTGATTTCGTTCCAGCTTTTGCAACAGGGTGACAACTTTGTCCCTGCAAACCATTTTCCATTCCAAGTCACTTGTGGGCCTGGCTGGCAGGTCTGGATTCTTGAAGGGATGCTGCAGTTGGCAACAGGAGCCGTTGTTGATTTTTTCACGTTACTCAACCCCCGCTGCCAAATGCCATCAAATGGGAAGGACTCAAAAGGATGACCCTGGAGGAAGGGGACCAAAAGCTTGGAAAAAATTAAATAAGTACTCCAATGATGACAACAAAAACAAAGCAATTAATTTTTGACAGCAAATGAGCACCTGCTGCCCCCCAGCACTCCTAGGCTGGCAGGCCGAGCGGTGCCGTTTCCATGACATGAAGTGCTGGTAGCCTGGGGACAGAAACCAGAAAGCCACAGTCAGTCGCAGAAGTCTTCTGTCCTCCCTGTCCCACCATGGCCTGTGCCCAGGCCAGGCTGCTGGCTGTGCTCAGAGCCCAAACCTCCCAACCCATTCTGTGTTTTACAGAAGAGCAGCATGGCAGGCCACGTTCCACCTCCTCTGCTTAAGCACGGCACAGCAACCTCCTCAGCAGCTGCAAGCGCGGGATGCTCTTGTGCCTGTTGCCATCTGCCCCAAGCCCTTCTGCCACCTGTGCTCTGGAGCTGGGTACCCACCACTGGAGACCTGCTGCCAGGAGAGGAGCTGATCCCACAGGAGGTTCTCATCCTTCTTGAAGGAGATGTCCCTGCAGACTGAGGTCTCCAGGGCTAGTGCAGGCACTAGACACAGTCCACAGACGATGCCAGCACTTCCCCATCCGGTCCGGGCACCAGTGCAATCCTTCTGGAAAAAAACAAAGAACTATTGCATGAAAGGCAATTCAAAACAAGACCTGGAAACAAGGAAAAGCATCAAAGGTTATCGATGTGTCACAGGCCAGGGAGGGTGTGACTACTCCGTGTGAGAATTAAACCTCTCCATGGGTGGGGAAAATCCCCACCTCTCCCGCCCATAAAAACACCCCTTCCTCAAAGGCTTCCAAAGCAGAGCAGCTGGGGCATGGCTTCGGAACCTGTCCACCTCTGCTGCCCCCCATACACATGGATGGATTCTTTTGTCAGGCATGTTGCCCCCACCCCAGCTGGTGCCAGGCTGGCTTGCAGAAGCTGTTCACAAAGCCAGGAGCCGGCTCCCCTTACACAATATCTGTCCCCTGCTAAAAAGCAGCTTGGCAGCCAGAGGAAATATTAATATTCCCCACCACCGCTGAGCGGGGAACCTCCGGCACGTGGCCAGACCAAGCCCTGCCGTGCCTGGAAGCACAAGCATTCCCCGCCCCTCCGCCAGCTGGGGACTCATCTTGATTTTATCTGGGTGCAGAGCGTGTCCTCCAGGAAGGGGCTGCAAGCAAAGCCAATCGGCTCTGCCCAACCAGTGGGCAGCTCGAGGATGGTGTTCTCCAGCTCCGTGCTGCGCTCCAGAAGAACACGCCAGCCACGCCTCGGCTCGCGGGGACATCACGATGCCATTGAGCTGCAGGGGGATGTTTCCCCTTTTCCAGTCCATGGCAACTTCACTGCAATGTCACGACTTCTCCAACAGGATGGGGAGCACTGAGCCGCTCCCTCCACAACTCGCCGGGGACCAGCAGAAGCATCTTGGCTGCGCTCTCTCCTCTGTTCCACAGCTGCAGGGAAACCCTCTGGGATTTTCTTGGAGCGCCATGAGACACGTGCAGCTGGTACTTGCTGGGCTCCTGGATCCCCCCACTGTTTAGAGGGATGGATCTCTGCTGTCTCCTGGGCCAGGTGGGGGTCCTGCAGCCAAGAATGCTCAAGAAGATCTTCCAAGGATGGCCTGTCTGCAGGATCCATGGATAAACACCACCTGATGAGGTGCTGGCACTCTGTGGAGATAAATCAGAAACGGCTGGTCAGTGGGAAAAGGCTCCTGTCCGTGCTCTCCCAGGTTCCACGCCGCATAGGCCACACTAAGAGTGCTTGGAGCTGCACCCAAGCTTCCCATTAATCCTCCCTTTTGGAGGAGAGAAGCAGAGAGGCACATGTGCCACCTCCTCCAGCTAGGCCCAGGAGATCAACCTCCTCGCTGGCTGCAAGAGCAGGACGCCTATGTGCCACCTGCCCTCTCCCAACCCCGTTCCTCCTCCTGTGCCTTGAAGGTGCATCCCCACCTTGAGACACCCGGGGCGGGAAGAAGAGCTGGCCCCGGATGATGTCCTCATTGGTGTGGAAAGGAAGGTGCCCGCAGACCAGGTTATAGAGCAGGATGCCCAGGGACCAGATGGTGGCTGGCTGGCCACGGTAGCAGCCGAAGAGGATCCATTCCGGCGGGCGATATTCTGGTGTTCCTATGGGACAGGGGCGCAGCTCATCAGGCTGATGCTGCTCCCTCCCTCCCAGCCAGCTCCCATTCCACAACAGCCAGCCCCTGCCCCAGCGAAAAGTAACTTGGCTACAGCCGGCTGAAGAAGGATTCCCCCCTTCCTCCCTCTTCCCCCTCTGCCAGCAAAGGGGAATATTGAAAAACCGCTCAGGCTACTCACGAGTCTCCACAGAAGTATAGCGAGCGCCGTTTATTTCTATCTGTAGCACACTTTTATAGGGTCTGACAGGGTCCGTCGGCGAGCCCGGAGTAAACGCTGCCGCAGCCGCCGCTCCCCAGCAGCGGGCCCTGCCGCTAGAGCCGCTCCAGGGGAGGCTTCTCCGCCCGCCCGGGCGGCACCGCGCTCTCGGCATTCTGCCCGGAGCACCCGACCGCCCCGGGCACTGCTGCTTCCCGAGCCGCTCCGGGCTCCGGCGACTCGGGGCCGGCGGCCCAGCTGACGAGCGGCGGGGCTCGGCTCGGGGAAGCTGCCGGCGACGGGGCGGGAGCCGGGCGGCAGCGGGGCGGCTCTGGCAGGGGCCTCGTTCGGGGCCGGGCCAGGGCCCGCACCAGGCGGAGCCAAAAGACGGTGCCGCTCCGCCACCCGCAGAGCGAGGAGCTCTTCCAGAAACTCTTCCAGAGGCGCCACAAGCAGTGCGGAGAGAACCTGGCCGAGGTGGGACCGCGGCAGGCCCGGCAGGGGCGGGCCGGGGGCCGACTCGCCCACGGGCGCCTTGCGGGACGCGGCATAAGCCGGGCTGGGAGAGGCTGAGAGGGACGGCACGGCACGGCACGGCACGGCACGGCACGGCAGTAGAGTGAGTGTGAGAGGGAGAAGGGGACGGAGAGCGAGCGGAAAGTCGAGCGGAAAACCGATGGAGAGAGGCGCTGCTGCCGCTGCCGCTGCCGAGCCGCCGGAGCGCGCGGCCGTTCGTCCGTTCCCTCAGCGAGCCCAAGGGAGGAGCCGCCGCGCGCTCCGCCCAACGAAAGAAACAAGCAGAGAAATAAAAACAAAAACTAATTCCTATTAGAGAAGTAACCAGAGGTCCTGACAGCGCCGTCCCAGCACTTTACCACCCTCAAAGTGAAGAGTTTTTTTCTGAATATCTAATTTAAGCCATTTTTTAGGCCATGTTACTGCATATGCCGGTTTTCTTTCTTCAGCTGGGGGCGAGAACGGAATGAAGGGTACATGAGCTCCCTGTACCACTGTCCTCTTACCATCCTTTATGCACAGAACAGGCAGAGAAACAAGTGGTTGTAGTGAAAAAATGTGCTTTTCCAACAGCAGTGTGAGCTGTTCCTCACGCACACGCAGAACTAAGAGCGTGCAGTGACAAGCAACTTGTAAATATCCTGCTCCACCAAGAGTCTGCAATTGGATCTGCAGCACTGGGAAAGACAAGAGATTCTGCTGTGATCCCTCTGCCTGTGACTGCAAACGGGTCGTGTCTTTCCCTATCCCGGTTCAGGTGGCAGCGGAACAAATTGCCTCAAAGTACCAAAGGAAAATTACTTGAAACATTTGGATACAGCGCTGGATGGTGTTCAGAGGGGAAAGATGGATTGTATATCGTCATAGTGAGAATATGACAACTACACACACTCCTCAAAAATGTAACTGGAGCACCAATGCAGCTTGGCAATTTCAGGTTTTTCTTCTAAATCTTTCCTCACTCCCATGATGTGGCACAAAATATTTTTTCGTGATATTCCATAACATTGTGATTGCTTACTTTTTATATACAAAAAGGTAGAACAGCTGTGGAAAAATAAAAGTCTACTCCAATATTGTTATTGTTATTATTAAAAATGTAAAAGCACTATCATAGTATTTTCTTCTAATATTGAGGATTTTCCCCAGCAGAAAACAGTTATGTACAGACAGTGCAATATGTTCTCCATCCACACACTGAGGACGTTTTACACCCACTCCCCAAAACAGCTTTCACACCACAAGAGACAGGAACTGTGTCTCTGATAAGATTTTCTTAAGCTATGGTAAATGTCATTTAAGCAAACATTTTTATTACCTGTGGTAAGTAACTTTCTGTAAGCAAAATTATCTCTACTGTTGATTTAGTCGTGTATCCTATTTTCACTAGTCTTGTTCACATTAAGTTAAATTAACACATTAATTTCCTGTGCATTATCCCATAGGCTGCATCCTGTGATGACATTAAATTGCTTTGTATTGACTTCTAATAGTAGCTTTTTTGGAAAATGCAATAGAATATAGGCAAATCTAGTGTTAATGAATGTGTTTTTACAGTTAACATTACTTTTCTTTTTGGAGCTCCAGCATAGGGGAGCAAAAAGAGGTGATGCATTTGCCTTGCCCACCTTGCTGGACAGGTGAGCAAAGCAGCTGCCATGAGGCAGAGCTGATTCAAAGAACAAATGCACTCTCAGGCTGAGGGTGGTCAGAAGTGTCAACTTCTGCACAAAGACACAAAGGAAGAAATGAAGAGATCTCCTTTCCTTGAAATTCACAGGTAGGCTAAGAGAAGCACCATAAAAAGGCTTCTAGCACACAACCTACAAACACAGGTGCAAAAGGAAGTTCTGCAAGCTTGCACCTGTACTTAAGAGGATAAATCAATGTCATTTTTTATCAGACATCACCATGAATTGGAAAAAAACCTGAACTGCTATTTTATTTTAAGCAAAATCTTTATTTTAGTTTAGAGGCTTGTTTGTATCAAAAACAGTTACTTCAAAATCAAATTCACATGAAAAAACTGCATGTAAATAAACTGAAGTTGTCATTGGTTAAGATCCATTACTGAAAGATGAGGGCTCTGAAAGACATTTTAACAGCTTTGTGGGGCAACAAATAAAACTGTGGGCTATGTGATCCCTTTCTGTGTCATAGTTCTCATGGGGTTTAATTAACCTAAGATTATCCTGAGGGTGGCTTTATGCTCATCCTAGACCATAATGGTAAACTTGTAAATATCACAAAAATGCATATAATGAGAGATTGGGTTTTTTTCTGTCTGATGGCAACACAGACAAGGCAAACCCAGATAAAATGTTGCTTGTAACTTAAATGTACTACTTGAGCTCATAAAGCTCAGTGTTGAACTGCTGATGTTTTGTAGTAGGAGTATTTAAATGAAGATGCGTTTCTCTTAAGAGGTGGAATCTGTTTTCTTTCATGATCTGGGTTGAAGGAAATAATTTTATGACCTCATTCTGGACTTCAAAGTCTGTATCTAGATGAGTCCTATATAGGAAATTCACAACAGACAAAAGCAAGGTGTTTTTTGCATGTGCATGGGTGATGAAGTATGCATATTTATTTTGTACAGGAATGAATGGTAAGAAATATTATTTCCTATTAATAACAATATATGTACCTTGATTTCTTACTTAAAAGATATGATTTGCCTTGGTGTCTAGGATAATGGAAGTTACTTTAATGTCATGCTTTTCAAATATGCAACAAATACTTGCTGTCTCTACCACTGGTCAGAAGCTGTTATTTTTGTATGTTTTGAGGAGAGCTGTAGGGTATTTGTCCTTCTGCTTGTAGTTAAAATTGTTCTGTTACAAGTGTTGATCCAAGAAGCATCTCTAGTTCTGGAAAGGCTGGCACAGAATCACAGTGGGGTTTAGGTGAGAAGGGGCTGCTGGAGTTCTTTCATCCTGTCATCTGCTGGGAGTGAGGCTAACTCCAAAGCTGTTCTAGGCTGCTCAGGGCCTTGTGCAGTCAGTTTTGAGCACCCAGAGGGATGGAGGACCCTTAATCTTGCCCTTTCACATGCTGGTTACACTCTGGCCAGCACAGCTTGGCATGTGACCAGCCTTCATCATCACAAGGGTGCAGTGCAGCACCATTGTTAAGAGAACAGTTCCCAGGATGTAACTCCAGGGAGATACACCAGAGACCCTGGCTCTGACAGATGTCGAGTGATTTGGGCTGTAACCAGATCCCTGGGAGGAGAAAAAGGGGATGAAGAATTAACATGGCATTCATATGTATCTGAACATCTGTGCTAAGTGCTCTGAAGATTGGCTCTTCTTTTGCATTTTGCTTGCAAAGATGTATTAAATGTTCAGAAGCAGCAATTAATTTCTAACTGTCCAGCCCACTGTTAGGAGAGTCGTACTCTCATAGCACTAATAACAGAAAATCTGCAAGGTAAACCACGCTTTCATGAATTTTTCACTTTCCAGTCTGCATTGGGTTGCTGGCTTTATAGTGCTGTTTGTGAGGATAAGTACAGGAGCATGAACCTGGCTGCATAACCCATGGAAGAGCTGGCAGGCAGCTTTGCAAGGTGAACAAAAGCATACCTGCTGCTCATTTTTCAGATTGTCACAGGTAAAGGCGTGCCTTTATTCTGCAGCACTGCCACTGCCTTCAGAAAGCTTTGATTCTCTGACTTGGGATATTCTATTGGGAAGAAGCTGAAGATATCCAGAGACATACAGCTCCTACTGGATGTTGTCCAGGAAATGGAGAGTTAAGTGTGACCTTTCACATGCTTGGGACTTGGTGTAAATGGTTTGTGACATTCATCAGCTTCAGGTTTGCTTTATTCCAAAGATTCTCCACCTCTGTGGTCTGATCCTATGCAGGCTGGGAAAGTCTGAATCCTTTACTTGTCCTGTGGAGGTTGTTGTGGCTTGTCTTGCAAGCTGTACAAGTGGCAGTGCAAACTAACAAGGAATGACTTTGTTACATGGGCCACACTCAGAAATATCTTTACAAGGCATGGGAATAACAGAAAGGAGAGAGAGGAAAGGATGACCTAGACAAGCTTAAAGCATGGCTAGGCAAATAAAGCAATAATCTTTCTTGGCTGAGGTCTACTTGTCTAAAATCATAGGCCTTCCTTGCAGATTCACTAGCAGGCTTTCACCAGCCCCCCGCTAGGTGGAAAGGATCTCAGACCAGAAATAATTTTCCTTTCTGTTACTGTATACTGGACTATCCAGCTCAACACCTTATCTGCTTTTGGTGTTTCCTTTCAGCCCTCACTGTCATTTTGCCTCAGAGTTGAGCCAAGCTAATAATAATAGTGGTTTGCTTCAAATAGTGGCTAATAGTGGGTTGCTTCAAATGGGCATTTCAAACCTTTATTTAATTTCTTGGCTGAAAAGCCCCTTCTTTAGCACTGGTCTTCAGTAATTGTTGATCTCACTCATCCAATACAGGAATGTGGTGGTGGTATGGTGAAGGTGAGTCAGCCCCACAGAATGGCAGGAGAATCTTTTGTCAGCTTGCACTGATCATCCTTCCCTTGGGCCATCCTTTTCTGGTCTTATTTGCTTTGTTGGTCCATCCTAAGCAAAATATTTCCTTGGGAAGCTGGAGGTGAGGAAGGGAATTCATCACCATCAGAGCATCACCAGTAAGACTCTTCAATCCACTTGCCATGAACTGAGCCAGGGTAGTCTTCTTTTCTTCTCCCTCTTTCAAAGCCAAGTGTAATCCAATACTAAGAAGAGTGGATTGAAAACAATGGTCAGTTTTCCTGTTTCCTGAGTTTGAAAGCCATTAAGGATCAGTGGAACACAGAAAGGAGATACCTTTTAAAGTTTCCAAAGGGATAAGCTAGCTTCAGAATTGCCTTTTCAACTTGAGAAGTTTTTTCTGTCCTAGGAAGTTTTTCATTTGCAGACTGGTGGGAGGCTCATGCAACCCAAAAAATGGGGTTTGAAGGTTATATTGCCTTTGATCCATGGAAGAATCCCAAGGGTGAAAAAGCTGGATCCATATTCCAAACTAATGAAGATAACTCTTCAGATTAGAAATGTTTGGGAATTAGGTTAGGGCCCATTTAGGAAGTTTCGAAGGTAGGGATTTTAAGTTCCATTTGCAGATACTGGCTAGTGAGTAGAGCCATGATGCTTGACAAGCTTAGGTCTTTTATTATTTGCTGCTGGCATCTGAAGTGCCAGTGGTGTTGAGTTCTCCACACCTAACCATCATGACATAAATCCTGATACATTTGAAAAGCAGTATGGCAGTGATCCAGTGGAATCCCGCTGACTGGAACAAATCATGTGCCATTTGTTAGCTCACCTCACTTTCTTTGGGTGTCCTAAGGTACTGCTTTTCTCTCTTTCATTTTTAGGAGAGGTGGAAGATGCCTAAAAGTCTTTCAAATCTTTGTATTGTAAAATAGTGTTATGTGATAAAAGTCCCCAAATCCTTATTTAGTCAAAGCCTCTTGGTATTGAGAGGAATTTCTTTGGTAAAGAGAGACTTCACTGAAAGGTTTGTCAAGCATTGGAGCAGGCTGCTCAGGGAAGTGATTGGGTCACCAACCCTGGGGTGTTTAAAAGATGTGTAGATGTGGCACATATGAACATGTTTTAGTAGTGGACTTGGCAGTGTTAGGTTAATGGTTGGGCTGGATTGTCTTAATGTTTTTTTCCCAACCTAAATTATTTTATCAAACTGAAAACCAAATATAGTAATATTAAATGTAAATGGATTTTCACCTTCAGCAATATTCTTAGAAGCACATCTTGCCTGAAGAAGTTCCCTGCTCTTTTTAAGAGCTGGATGTATGTTTTCCCATGTGTTTTGCAGCATTACTTTAAAGTTTACTTCTGGTGAGTTTGAGATGTTGTTATTGAGATCTCCTGGAGTGGAAAATAAACTTTTCTGTGTTATTTCTTTGCAACACTTGCATGTGTCTACTGGGTATGCTTTAGCTTTTTCATGTGAAGAGAAGAGACTTCTAGCAAAAAGAATGTTTTTCCTCACTTGGTAATGTTATTCCAAGGGCACAGTGTGGAAGACAGAAAAACTTGCCAAGTGGATGAACAACTAAGAATGATGTATACCTGCAAAGAAACACATGGAAAAATTTTACTAAAAAGAGGGAGCTCTTAGCAGTTCTTTCAGTCTATACCAAAGGTATTTGTGGAGTAGGACGGGGGTGGTCTAATTCAAGGCTTTCCCATTGCTGTTGATCTGACAGTGAAGTATTTTTTATAGAAAATTACTGCAAATTGCTTTCAGATGCTACATTGGACAAGCATTTGCAATTTGGCAAGCTGAGATGGACTCATGCATTGTGTTCCTCTGCTGTGATTAGGATGGAGATACAATTAGCAGTGTGTTTGGGGTTTTGTTGCTTTCTTTTGTTTGTTTTTTCTTCCCTCGATTCTGGCAAGGTGCTTTGGGTGGGTAAGTGAAGAGACTTTAATCTAAAGGCTAATTGTATTTCAGAAGACTAAAATTTCCTGTTCTTGAGAACTACTTCTGGACCTCCCAAGCTGCATTCTACAGTTGTGATCCCTGCTGCATTGCTTGATGCTGCAGGAATTTTGCTCTCATGTCTGTCACTGCCTTTTCAGCAGTCATAGGCTCCTGGGAATTGTCCCCTCTGCCTTCTTCTCACCAGACTACCCAAGCCCAGCCCTCTCCCCTCAGAGGCACTGTGCTCCAGGTCCCTAACCATTTTTGTAGTCTCAGCTGGCTCCTCTCCTGTTTTGCCACATCCCTTCTGAACTGGAGGAGCTAATGCTGGAGAGGCCTTGTCAGCTCTGGACAGAGTGGGTAGAAATCACTGTTCTGGCTGTGCTAGACATGTGGCTGCTAGTGCAGCCTGTGTATCTTATCTGTGATGGAAACATACTTGGGGTTAATGGTCATCCTGTTGTCTGCTGAAACCTCAAGTCCTTCTCAGAAGGGCTCTTGGGCAGATTGAATATTCCAGCCTGGCTGAATGCACGGAGTTGTGTCACTCTTTGTGCAGAGCTCTGCTTCTTTCTTCCTTGGATACCACAAGGTGCTACTTCTCAGGTTGACTGAGGTCCCTCTGGGCAGGCATTCTGCCATTTGTTAGGGTGGCTACCCTCCCAGTTTAGTGTCACCCATGGCCGTTTGTGCTTTTCACCCAAGGTAGAACCAAGATAAAACTTCATGTTGTACTGGATGTATAAAAACACCCTAGAGGGACTATTTCTGTCTTGATCTGTGTAGACAACCACATAAGCAGGTATGAGATGGCTCCAACAGGACCTACCTGTTGGCTGAAAGACCTTGCTCGCTGCTCAGTGGTAAAGCCAAGCACAGAAATCCAGGGAAGGCTGACCACAAAGCTCTGCTTAGTGCTGAAGCTGGTTTCTCCTACCATTGCTTCCAGGCATCTTGATTGTTCCCAGATCAATTAATTGATCTGTTGGGTTTAAGTCTGCTTTCTGTGGTTTCTATGGTTGTGCTTCCTTAGCCTCATTTGGCAGTGACTTTTTCTGCTGTCATCTAACTGGTGATTATTGCATTAAGGCAATACTTTAGTGTTCTACCACCCTTGCCTCTCACCTCCCCTTCTTTCTTCTCCCACCCCTTCATCTTTCCACCAACGTTTAACTCACATCTCCCTTCTTTTCCTCCCAGTCCTATGCTCACAGTGATCTGTACCTGACCCTTTCCCTCTACAATTCCCTTTTGTGTTCACCTTATACCATCCACCCTTACTGCAAAATTGACTTCTCTGTTCCATCAACAGAGCCTGCTCCATTCCTGACAGAGTTCATGCCCTTTGCAGGGCAGCCCAGGAGACCTTCCAGGGGCCTGTCCTATTCTTTCCCTGTGCCCAGAAGGTGTGAGACACTGCTCCAGCAATGAATGTGTGGACGCTGTGCATCACGGGCAATGCTGGTGTTTGTGTGATGGAGGGAGATTGTAACATTGGATGAATTCTGACAGAATCTCCTCCCCTTGTGTTCAGTGAAATGTTTGGCATTTCTCAATGAGCCAGGGCTGAGCCTCAAGGAGTGGAGGATTTTGGTCCTGTTGTCAGCATCAGTTGGTGGTTTTCAAGCTCTAAAAGACATCCTGTCCTGGGTAAAGAAAAGAGAGGTGGAGTCTCTAGCACTGTTGTCTCATTTTGACACAATTTACGGGGTGGAGACTCCAAAATAAATTACCTCCTGTCAGTTTTTAACCTCTCTCCCAACAATAAGAGATATAAATGAAAAAATAACCATTTCCTAAAAGAAAGCAAAGCAATAACCACAAGATACAAAGGTAAATGGTTCAACCCACAAACGCAGAAAAGGTTTTTCCAGTTTGTCCCCAGATAAGAAATGACCACTGTTCCCACTCTTGGCCATATGGCAAACGAGTCTCTGTGGTTTGAAAACTCCCTCCTCCAGACAAACAAATAATAGGAAACAAGGGGGAAATAAAACCTGGAAAAACTCTTTGTCTGAAAGTGTTGTTGAGCCACACGCTCCCTCAACTCCCTGCTTCTGAGGGAAGAGCCCCTGAATTTCCAGGGGCTTTATGCTGGGAACCATATCCTCCAGCTCTGATGTGGTGGTATTGAACAATTAGCACTAAAGTTCCTTCCTCTCTATTCCTTTTTTCTTCTAACTTTTTTCTTCTGACAACTGTTTGATTTCATACCACCCACAGCATGGCAGGGGCAGGGTTTTCAACTCAAAGATTCTCACTTAGGACCAATGCTTATAGGGTCACAAGGTGATTTGTTTTAATTTGGTAAATTTCCATCCTGGCCACAATCCAGGTTGGTAATTAATGGAATTTTCTGAAGTCCATCAGCAATGGTACCACTCTACTTGGGCTACAATTCAAGTAAGTAATATCCTAAAACTGTAAGAGGATGACTGACTATCCCCCTCTCATTCCCTACCTTGGTCAGGCAACAGGAGTTCCTAGTACAGTCAGTGCAGCTCTACCTTTGCCAGGCAAGAGCTCCTGATGTGGTCTGTGGGACACTGTCCAACTCATTACCAAAGGCCAAAGCCTGATGGGAGTTCTTGAGATCTTAGAGCGGCCTAGAAGAGCAGCAGAAGAAATACCACAGTCAGGAAGAGCAGACCTGCAACATGCTGGATGAGGATTTGCTCCCAAAAGAAGTTGATGGCTGCCAGAACACACCCACAAAGAACAAACCCACAAAGAACAACTGCAGCCATGCCCAGAAATCCAGCCATGATCCTTCTCCAGACTGTTTCTACCAAACCCAAGAAATTAAGAGTTTGGCATTGCACAGAAAAGTAGGAAGAAGTGGAGGGACATCTAGAAATAGCTACGAGGGCAGCTGGCCAGTGCCAGGCAGATCTGCAGTAGGAGTGATCCCAGACCTATGAGTACCTGTAAGTAGAAACTGCTGCTGTAGAAGTGCTCCTACAAAACAGCAGTTTTGTAGTTGTGTTATAAACTTCCCACTATCATATGAACCATATAATCATACAGCTTCAGCCATATGACCGTCAGGATGTGGGTGCAGCATGGTGTTATGCAGTGATACACTCCTTTTTCTCTGTTTCCTTCCAGAGTTCAAATTTAAAGTAGTTTGGATGGAAAGAAATGCTGCAGTTTCTAAATTCTGTGGAGTTTCCATGCAGATAGGTCCTGCTGTAATTATTTTTAGCACGTGGCTTCTGTTGTCAGTTTCTGACATGGCTTCTGCTGGACCTTTCCCAGTGAAATCAGAATGTGGTGCTTCAAGCTGTTGTCCTGGATCCTCCAGCAGCAATGGCCAATGCACAGATGGCCAGCAGCACTCGTAAAACACTATCCATTACATGGGAGCCTGATTTCTTCCCTTCCCTTTGCCCCTTCCAAAAGGATTCTGCTTCTCTCTGAAAGACACAAATTAGTATTTCCCAGAAATGTAAAAACATGGGGAAATGCTTACTACTGGGCTTCTGAGCAAAAATGGTCAGTGTGTTTCCTCTCACATTGTATTCATGCCCCTCCTGGTAAAGAAAAACCTTTCCAGAAAAGGCTTGTGCTGCAGCAGGAGAAACAAGGCTCTGACTAATGCAAAATCATGTGCAGGAACTCTGCCTGCTGGGAACTGGCTATTGCTAACTTCCCTCCAGCAGCCCATGCTGGCCACTGGCAGTGCTGGCTGAAACATGGAACTTGCAGCAGAGAGAGGAGGAAAAGATCAGGCTGGACCTCATGCAGGCTTTGTTTTTGCAAGAGGGGAAGAGGGGAGGTGTTAAAAGAAAAGAAGGAAAAAGTGATGCAGGGGTCTGGCTGGATTCCAGCTGCCACACACTGCACCACCAGCTGGTATCCTCAAAGGGCCACCATCTGGCAAATGCCACAGAGATGTCACCTACCTCACCCCTGCAGCCATTACTACCCTAAGGCACCATTTACCTAAAAAAAAAGCTATTTTTGCCTTCCATGTTCTCTGCAGAACAAATGCTAACATGAGCTGTCACTGGTGGCACTTTGCTCCTTAGTGTGACACCATAGATGTGGCTTCTTTAAAAGGCTTTTAAAAGAGTGTGCAGTTGCTTTACAAACAAAGCACATACTTAGTGCAAAGGGTCCCATCCTGCAGGGTGGCCCTCCTGGAACAAGGGTGCTGGGTGCTCAGGAGGTGGAGCTGAGCTTGCACAGCTGAATGGGAAGCAACCAGCAAAAAGCATCCAGAAGCAGACAGGAGTGGTCATGGAATGCTGCAAGGAAATGGTACCGATGAGATGCTGTCCGAGGTCAGGAGGGGATGGGCGTCAGACACTGCTCTGGGAACTGTTAAAATAGGAAGAGAGCTTAGAAGAAACTAAGTATTCCGACTGTTGGCATAATGCTGGAAGGATTTATTGTCTTTTCTGTGAAGTACAAGTACTTCTGTGAAGTAAGTCTCATGTTTGAGGAGAGGGGAAAAGTGCCCAGGCTGCACTGTTGCTTTTTCGCAGTCTTAGAGTTTTTCCTGGAAGTGTGAGGCTTAGCTCTTTCCTCTGGATATCAGGAGTGACTGCAGCAGGGTTACATCAATAGGGGACTTGCATACATGGGCACCTCCCCTCCCCTCCCCTCCCCTCCCCTCCCCCTTTGCAGCTTATGGCTTGACTATCCTGCCACAGCCATATCCAAGGAATAAGAGGAAAAAGAGAAAGCAAGAGAAGTCTTCCCAAAGCATGGGAAAGCAAATGACGCCTGATACTAATTTCATCTGACCTGTTTCTGAATGCAGTGGAGGACACACCTCTCAGCTCCATCTGTCTCTCTTACTGAAGAGAAGGGACACAGACACTCCCAGAAAAACCTGTGGGTGTTTTTACAAGAGCAGAGGAAGAACAGGCAGCTGGCATGGATAGAAAGCAAGATTTAAGAAGGAAAATAATCCTCCTTTCTTCATTCATAACCATTTCTACCAAAGCAGAACCTGGCAAGAACATAATATGGAAACAACTATAAGCCAGTTCCCCTCTAATGGGATAAAAATGAAGACTGAGAGGCAAGAGCAGAAGGGTGACAAGGTTATCAGCTTTCCCCAGCAGGGTATCTGTCAGCCTTTCTGGATAGAGCTCAAATTCCCTGGCATTTCCTTCTGTAACTCGGTCAGAGCTGCTGCTACTTCTGAACTTGTCACAGAGCCCAGTCCCCTTGGACTGGCTCTCAGAGCATCTGTGGCAGCCCTGTACATCTAATCTGTGCCTGTCTTGGTGCTTCCACTGCAGAAAGCAGCGAAGTGTGCCGCAAAAACCTCAGTTACACGCCAGGAAGAATTACTGACACCTGAATCTGAATCTGGCAGGTTTGAGACCATTTTGCTTGTGAGAGCAAAGGTCATTAAAACAAAGCCAAGGACAGGAATGCAAATGTCCCAGGGTGGTTGGAAGGACAAATGCACTGACAGACAATATACAATTTCACAGGCATCACCTGCTAGAGCTGAAGCTCCTCTCCAGCTCCTCAGAGCTTCATTTCTGCTCTGATAATCACATATGGAAATGAGGCCAATCCAAGCCCCCTGTCCCAATGCACCTTTTCAGCAGAGAGGGAAGACCCCACACCAGTATCTTTGGCAAGGCAGGCAGGGGTAGCAAGCAGACGGCATATCCTGTTGTCCAGCGTTCCCCCTCATCCCTCTCTGTTCATTTCACCCATCAGTCACTGGCAGCAGAAGTGCGGTGGGAAAAGCTGTGTCTGGTTCACTGGCACAGAGCCCAAGAGGTGCCCTAGCTACCCACTCAGCACACAGCTTCAGGGGCTGCACGTCTGGGGAGAAGGGTTCCCACAGCTGGTGCTTGTTCCCCACACAGAGAGGGTCGGGAGCACAGAGAGGGATGGAGGCAAGCACCCCACGTACCTCTTCTGGAAACCTGTGTGCAAGAGTGAAAATCTTACGGTGGCAGCACTAGCGTGAGAGGAGAGGAGACCCACACTTTATCCCATGGGAGCATGCACAATGCTCCAAAAAGTCACAAAATAAGGGGAAGCCGTCCCACGGACGAGAGGAAGGTGTTGCGCAGACAGACTACATGGGATGTGTGTGCAAAGATGCTGTGCCAGCAGTGCAGGGGACTGGCATGTGCATATCCGTAACGTGTGGCTCCCATGTCCGACTGGGGAAAGGTGGATACCCCACAAAAGCCAGCAAGGACCTCAGGATCTCCCGCAGGATCCAGCGCTGGAGGATGTGGGCAACTGCACAACGCTGGGATTACAGCGGCTTCCCAAATGTGTGCGCTAGGACAAGCAGCGCTGGCTTCCCACACACCCAGTTGCGGGTAAATGTCCTGCCCCAAGCTGGACAGCCAGAGATGGATCCCACGGAACAGGGAAGGCGGTCCCTGGTGCACGAGGACAGCACCGCGGTGTCCTCGGGCTCCGGTGCTGCAGCGGCCCCGGGCACGAGGGTTGGAGAATTTACGAGTCCTCAGCTGCACCCGCGGGTTCCCGAACCATGAGCCTGGCTGCGGGGGGAGCTGGCTACACGCTCCGGTGCTGCCTCAGCGAGCGGCCGCACTGGCTTGTCGAGTCGGGGCGGGGCGCGGGCGGCTCCCGGGCCCGCGGTGCCGCTCCCCGCTGCGGGCGGGGCCGCCGGGCCGTGAGGGAACCGGGTCCGCCATAGTCCGGGCCGGGTTCGCGCACGCGCAGGACGCACCGCCCCGGGAAGGGGGGCGGGCGCTGCCCCGCGCCTGCGCGGTGCGGCAGCGGGCGCCATGTTGGCGGGGCGGGCTGCGCGGTGGCGGTGAGCGCTCGGGGCCGCCGCGTTCGCTCCCCGTCTCCGCCCGGGGCCCGGGGGGTCGCGGCCGAGCGGGGCCTCCCCTGGCACCATGAGCGGCGGCGGAGGCGGGCGGGTGTGCGACCTGTCGCGGCGCAACCCCCAGGAGGACTTCGAGCTCATCCAGCGCATCGGTAGCGGCACCTACGGCGACGTTTACAAGGTGGGCGCTGCACCGCGGCCCGGCGGGGGTGTCGTCTGTGTCCCCCCCTATCCGTTGCCAAGCGTCCCGGTCCTCCAAAGCGTGGGAGGGCTTCTGTCGCCCAGCGTCGTGCCCCGGCCCTCCCGAGGGCAGCGAGGCCGCCCCCCTCCGGCGGGGTGTGCGCCGCCGCACCGGCACGGCCCCGCCGGTCCCCGGCCCTGCCGCCCCCGCCCCGCGTCCCCAGCGAGGCAGAGCCGTGCGAGGGGGCGACCCCCGGGGCCGGCGCGGGGCAGGCGGTGCGGGACCGGCCCCGTCCCGGCTTCCGGCGGCCGTGGAGCCGCCCCCGCGGCCGGCTCTGGCCGCTGCTGCTGGGTACCGGCTTCGGGTGGCTGTGTCACGGGCGGAACTTGGGGGTCGGGTCTCTTCCAGAGCGAGCCGGCGGCTGTAGGAGTGTGGGGAGCTTACTAGCTCGGCTCCAGCCCAAATGTCAAAGCCTTAGTCCCGGTCCCTGCTCCCGTCGCCGTCTTGTATGGAAATACCGGTGTATAGTGTTTGTGTCGGCGTGAGATGTGAGTCTGTCCGTGTGGAGGGTAAACTGGTGTCGTTAAGATGAGTTTTTCAGGATTCGATCCTAACTTCAGCGAACATAGGAGAATCAAAGCTAAAGCAAAAACAGCTAACCATAATTTGCGTTGTTTTTTCTTTTCTTTATTTTTTTGAGGGGCTTTATAATGCACTTCGTCATTTTTCTCTGCTCTGCCAGTCTATGCTGTTATTTGTGTATCCAGCTGCCTGTTGGGATGTGGCAGGCTCTCCCTGGGATAGGATGACACCGGTTGTTACCTGCTCTTGTTTGGTCTTGGAGCAGAGGGGAGAGCTGAAGTTTGTCATGTGCAACCTGGTGGGAGCATTATTTGAACTGTGTAGTTTCCAAGCATCTTCTGGCCTGTTTTTGTCATCACGGGATTGCGTGTGTTTGAGGAAACTTGTATTGGTAGGCAGGGCTGTAGGGAAACATGCAGACCACGGTTTGAGGTGCACAGAACTGATGCTAATTGTGCCTTTCACTTCAGGTGAATGTGCCTAGGATGAAGTCTTGTTTGGGTTGGGCCGATTTTGGTTTAATCTCATCTCTCTTAAATGTCATGGAAGTTTCAAGACCTAAATCCTCTTGTTACTGCACTCTTTGTGTGCTAACTCCCTGGTTTATTAATTGTTTAATTGAAAGGGGGTTTTGTGTTCTTTGCTCCACCTTGCCACCTTTCTTTGAGTATTTGTGTACTGTGCTGATGTTTTTCTTGTCCTAGTCTACTTGCCTGGTGCTCTGGGTTTTTATTTTTCTGCAAACCATTTCATGTTGTGTGTGTCTCTTTCTGCTGCAGTTTTTAACTGGCATATTTACTCTGATGCCTTACCAATCAGATTTTTTTTTCAATGTTTTGGATGTGAGTGATGGATGTGAATTAACCAAGTTACATGTCTTTATGGTTTCATTTTAAGGATGTTACGTTCAACCACAGAGTTTGAAATACTTAAATGTGCAATACTACTGTGCATGTGAAACCTGTTAAAGGTTTGTGAAGGTTTCCTTGATGTTTATCATACTTAGATGGCACTAACCTTCAGTTTGCTGCTCTGTGAGTGGCCAGTGTTTGGCACTGCTTGTGGCTTTTTCTTGTTTGAGGCACAGAGTGGATTTGTAGATGCTTAAAATGTGCCTGTACCAGCTGAGATAGGTGGTGATATAGCAGGATCAGGATACACTAGGCTGGTATTAAAATTATTTCTTCTAAATGAGAGGTAAGTGTTTTCTGATTAGATTGTGGACCCTGTAGGGAATATGAGAAGTGCTTTTCTCTTGGGTAGATTGCCTGTTTCATTCTGAGGCAAGGTCTTGGCCAAGGTATCTTCAAAGTGGAGCATAAAAGTATCCCAAAAACAATGCCAGTTACTTTTAATGTGATAAAGAAGTATTAATACTGTCTGAAGTGTCATCCACATGCCAGCTTACTAATGCCTTATCTTACGTTCGTGAGTGGTTTCATAAAGCCCCTTTCTTTTGCCTTCACCTGTCACCTGCAGGTGAACTTTGAGGTGGATGAAATAATTGTGTGGAGTTGGAATCAGGTGTGTGCCAATGGTGCTCATCAGCAGTGGGATTTCAGCAGAGTGGTTCCAAGCACTCCAAATACTTGGGCAGCTTCAAGCTGTAATTTGTGGTTTTGCTCCCTTAGCAGACAGAGCCATATAGGAAAGTGTTTCTGTTGTTAGCAAGCAGGGATTATTGCCTTAATAAGCTGACAGCCTTATTATGTTGAGTCTTGCTAAATGCTGACTTTCTGCAACCTGCTGTCCTGCAGAGCATCGAGAAGCTGAATGCAGAGCAGAGTGACATCTACTTCTCTTACTTTGTTCCAGTTGAACTGAGCTAGAGCAGAGAATGGTTTAAATGTTTGTTTTGTTTTTAAAAAATAAATTATAGATATTAAAGAAAAGAAAGGCAGAGTCACTGTTCTGGAGCTTACTGAATTTGACATAAGAGCTAGTGGTGGGGACTGAGCTGCCGAGGTTGGAAGGGAAGGAGGATGTGGTCAGATGGATACAATCTTGCTGCTCTAGTCCTGCTCTCTAGGCCAGTATCCGGAAAGGGACATGTCAGTGCACTGCCAGTACGGCTGTTTGGCTCAAGCCAATATTTTACAATTGTCTGCACTCCCACCAAAATTCAGCTTTCAAAAAGGCCTTGGAACAAATCATAATGGAATCGTCACAAAAAAGGTAATGGGTAACTTGTTCATGCCATTAGTTGTCTATCAAATATTCACAGTCAACAATAATGTGTATATTCTAGCTAGCACCAGTGCAAATTTGTTGTAAGAGATGAAGTGTTACCTGAGTTGCTTAGTTCTTCATGTATTCCTTGTGTGGGTAATTTCTGGTTTTTGTGTTTCTATATTTCACTGTTGCAAAGAATTTAATTGTATAGGGTGGTCAGCAAAGCTTAAGAGAAGAATTAGGGTTTATTGGTTGTGAAACAGAGATAATGTCCTGTTCTACTCAGTTTCAGGAAATACTCCTAAAGTCAGATGAGGTAGTTGTTTAATTTTGTTAGCTCTGCATTTATCCTTCTCACATTTAGGAAGACTTCCATGTCTCTTGCAAAGAAATTGCTGTTCTAACAATCCATAGTCCCAGATACTCTGTAAGTTGTGCCATTCTTTTAAGTTTTGGGTCACAAATGCTTTCACAGGGTTTTCTGACTGTATTGTTAGGTTTCCTGTTCATCCCCATCCCTGTACCTTTGTTTTTGGTAGTAACTGCACAGAATTTGGAAGTATTTTCTGAGGTGATTGTAGGTCCATTTTTTAAAATATGATTAATTTATATCGCAGCATATCTTTTTTTAAAAAAGTCATTGGTTTAATAAAGGTTGAACTTCATTTGTCATCTCACAGGTCATTTGTCTAGGGCAAGTGGACTGCTCCAAAGATTTTCAGCACCTTACTGCAAAAAAGGCCCTCATTTTTCTGAAATTTAAACAGTTGTGATAATTAGTGGGATTATTGTTCCTGCAGAGGTTGTCTATTATACTGTGTTTGCCTTATTTCAGTTCTTTTTGGCATTTATGGTTTCAGCCAGATAACAAATGAAGACAACACAACTCAGTGGGGTGCACTTTGTTTGAGGTCTCATTTTTCAAAAAGAAAAGCCTGGTTTTTGTTCACCAGCCTGTCGGCATGGAGATTGGTTTTGGTGAGGGAAGATGTATCCACCAGCTTAACTGCCTCGTGCTGAAAACTTAGAGTTCTGTGGGCATCTCTGGAGAACACCTGGTGACTATTACTGCTTTCTGCTGCCATCCGTGTTTCGGGGTGTGTGGTTGCTGATAGAGAGCTTCTGTGTGTTACTGAAAGAGAATGTGTCTAGGTCAGATGAACCTGAATTTTGATGAACTTCCATTTTTCAGTGTCTTCTTCTCTGTATATGTGTGGCCTTTCTCCTCTTTCCTGGGGTGATCCACTAGGGCATCAATTGTTCTTCAGTTTGCTGCTTCTGAAATGTTGAAACTGCTTTTTGATAGACATTTTAGTCTTCCGTTCTTCCTGACTGACATTACAGCTTTTGAAACTTCTTGACTTTGTTAGGAATAAATGTCTGTGTTTTGACATCTTTCTATTCAGCTTTAATTGGTTTTTGAAACTTGTCAGGTAGGCAGAGAGGGGGGTGGGTGTTTTGCCATCCCATTTTTACTGCACTGAATAAGTGCTATAAGGCTTAGTTTCTGGGACTGTGGTTTCCTTAACCAGTAATCTGTGCTTTGCACAGAGGTTTTTGTTTAATGCCAACTTTATCAAACCATTGCTCGCTAAAATTGTCGGTCTGTTGGGTTGTGGTATTGCACTTTCTACCAGAATGTGGAAGCTAATTATTTTTAGCTGGGGGAGTCATAAGGGTTTGAGAGAGGCTGAAGAGAAGGGTTCTAAGGGCTGGAAGCAGAGGGCTGGGGAGTCTGTTGGGTGCATTTCCCTGTAGAGTGGAGCTAATCAGGCTCAGGAAGCCTTTTTGTAGACTGGGATCAGTTTTCCCATGGAGTAGTAACCTGTTTAGAAATCATTTTGTTCAATAGTTGGCACAGGAAGTGGTCAAAACCAGAAGTCTTAGACTTTTGCTTTTTTAGCTTTGTTGCAGCACTATGTGCTTTATGTGAGCAGTTTCCATTTGAAGGATAAACAAAGCCTGACAGCTTTTAGCTTTTATTTCTGGTGGTGGTTTTTTATATAAAATTTTTATCTGATATCCTGCTGTTGTTACAGAGTACAGTAGTAATTATTTCCTGTTTAATTAGGTAGTGCTCCTTCAGCTTAACCTAGCAGTTGTGGAATTTTTGAAACTCCTGCTCAGATGGCAGTCTGGATCTCTGGAAGAGTGTAATTCTTTCAGCTCCTGATAGAATTAGCGTCCTTCTATAGTTTTCAAGAGCAGACATTCTATAAATGCTGTATACATTTGGTAAAGTGTCTGCATGTAGATGCAGACATTGCAGGCTAATCTTTGCCTCTGGAAAACCTGTATTTCCATTGACACAGTGAAATCTGCATTTGAAGGAAGGGACTGAAGGATCCTGCTCTGAAAACAGGAGTGGGTGCTGTAAACCTCAGCATCACAAAGGCTGGGAGTTAGAGCAGGAAAGAGTGTAAGTGGTAATAAAAAATGAGCTGGGCTTTTCTTACCTGAGCCCTCTTCAAAATTTTAGTTGAATTTTATCAGCTCAAAAGTATTTGCTCAAAGTTCTTCTTCACCCACCTAGTGCTTACTGATTTTCCAGTCTCAAAACCTATAAGAAACTGTCAATTTCAGTGGGATTTTCGTAAAAAAAGTAACATAGTGTCCTCTACATTCTCAGGTGCTGTGTGGTACATACTTAAGCATCCCCAAATTCGGGGTCAGAGCCAGCTCCAGC
Source organism: Cyanistes caeruleus (assembly GCF_971803275.1). NCBI lineage: Eukaryota > Metazoa > Chordata > Aves > Passeriformes > Paridae > Cyanistes > Cyanistes caeruleus. Next base: position 110,121,777 of record NC_141702.1, read on the forward strand.
AGGTGTTGAAAACCGTACGGTGCCTCAGTCAGTCTCTCATTTGAGTGAGCTTGGAGGAGGAATTGCTTCACAGCTAATGATTTGGAAGGTGCTTGAGATCTAGTAAAACCTGTCAGGGGTGCTTCATTCTCATCCCTAGCCTTTACAAGGAGCCCTTGTGTCACTACAATCAGAATAATATTTTTATATACTAAGATTAACAAAGACGATTCATATTCCTACTGTTGATAACACCTTCAATGCTGATAACTCAAATGGAACAAGATGCAGAGTCTCAGCTTGGAGTCATGTTTTTTAATCTATGCCCTTAAGCACAGAGTAGCCTGCTGTTGCTGAAGGTGTTGGTGGCCTGCATTAAATCAGATTTTCTTCCTCCTTTCTGGCTTTCATAAGCCCAGGAAAACCTTCTGTCTTTCTTTCCTTGCCCCAACACTCTGCAGAGCATAGTAAACTATGTAACTGTAATCAGTGACACAAACTCCTGACAACTGGACACAGTATTGTTAAAAACAAATAAAAAAATCATGAGCAGGGTTTCTGAGGCCTGTGAAATGTTTCCATCCTGGCTTGTGCAGGGTGTGTAACTTCAGGATCTTCTCACTTGTATCTACTACAGTTGTATCTCATTGATCATCTTATTTGTGCAAGTTGCCCTAAAACAAGTCTGTAAGTGTTAACAAGACTCCCTGATGATCACAGGTCTTTGTTAAAGCTTCAGTAACTTTTCTTGTTTCTCTTGGAGGTTAAAAAATGCTGATGTTTGATTCGTGAACATTTTGTTTCTGTTTGTGTATTGCTGTGAAGAGAATATGTTGGGAAAAAAAATGAGTAAAAATCCTAACTCCTGCTTCAGTGGTGGCACTTTTTCATGTGTTGCCTTTATTCTCTGGTGGATGAGATGAAAGGAACTCATGTTTTTGCTGTTCTTAATGTCTTTGTGTCTTTTTTCCACCAGTGATGGATGGAGACATTGCTGTCATTGGTGCAGTTGATAAATAATGACTTACAGGGAAGGCTGCCAGAGAAAATTTATTTGTTAACTGCTTTTTCCACAGTCAATCAGGTTTGAACTACTCCTTGACTTTTATAGGATTCCCACTAGTCGCATAATCCTTCTGCCTGCAAATTATTTGCAAATGCCAGTGCTCCCAGCATTGCACAGTGTTTCCACACCAAAGCATGGTTTGAGATCAGCTGTCCAAGGAGTGAGCTGAGTAAATCTCTAAACACAGGAATACCCTCTGCATTTATTTCCAGACTTTATTCTTGTTTACTTTTTATAGTCTTGGGAGTATTTTCCTCTCCAGTTTTGCTTCCACAACAAGGTCCCAAGCTGCCATGTAACAAACCTTGCACGTACTTGGTGAGTCCATAAAAGGCCTGAGTTCCTGACTTCCTAAAGTGACTTAAATGAGACTATTAGCAGCTTACAAGATGGGTCTCTGGCTACATGTGTAAGTTCTGTAATTCTGGCCTTTGCAAAAGCAGGCTCTGAGCTCTGTGTAGGGGTAGTGTGGGCACTGCATTCTGTACTCCTACAGGTACCAAACCTCCCTTGGGGAGAAAAGAGGCTGTAGCTGGGCATCCTTCAGGAGCTGCTGCTGCTTGAGTGCAGGGAAGCAGCTTTGCTGTCTTCTCTCCATGGCTGGATGCAGGGGCACAGAAATACTCGGAAAGTCCTCAGCAAATGGCTCCTTGGTTTTCAGTTAGAAGTCAAATGGTACAGCTGTAGAAGAGAAATCATTTTTATAGTAATTTATGTTGCTATTTAATGGCTTTTAAAGAATGTAGGTTCCTTGGTTGCTCAGTAGAACCAAGGCCTTAGCAGGACAGAGCTCTGTTAGTCAGAGCATGGTGCTAATGGCTCAGGCTTGTGGGTTTGATCCCTGTACGGGCCATTCACTTAGGAGTGGACTTGATGAGCCTTGTGGATCCCTTCCAATTCAGAACATTCTGTGTGAAAATGCAGTGAAGCTCCTGAGTCATTGCTGCTGCAGTTGGCTGCTGTGTGTCTGAAGGGAATGTTAGGAGTGGAATGCTCCCTAACTCTGTTGCTTTTTTGAGCCCTTTGCAGCAAGGGGAGGCTGCTATTGTTGGAGAATAAGGTTCAAGGGGCCTTCAAAAATCATTCCTCAAAATGGGGAAGAAGCATTGTACTGCTCTTCTGGGAGTCTTTCAAGTGGTCCCACACACTTCAGAGCACAGTCCTTGGTGTCCCCTGGATCCCTTGTCTGCTGAGAGACCCACATGTGTGACACCTGCTTTTCAATTTCTCAGTTGGTTTGTTTATGGGTTTTAATACAGAAGCACAGTGTGGTTGAGGACTTGTATAATTAAAGTGTTGTGTGGTACTGTAATTTCCTGAGCAGACTTAAAACTTCAGCTCTCAGTACAAACCAGCTGTTTAGTGTTCGCCAACAAGTGGTTCCACTGTGTTAAACCCTTGTTGTGCCTCAGTTGCTCTTTGACTGCTGCTGTCAGAGAACATCAAGTCAAGAATGCAGAGGTGGGTGCTGCATTCTGCTCTCTAAATACTCCTTTTTTTGTTTTTTTATAGGCTCGAAATGTCAACACTGGTGAGCTTGCAGCAATTAAAGTAATAAAACTAGAACCAGGTAAGTGGTTTCTTAACTGAAGTAGGCCACAGAAACTAAATATTTTTGTGCTTAAGATAACAATTGTACAAAATCAATCAAGTCCACTTATTGAAAGAAGAGATAATTGTTGATTTCTGGTATAGGAAAAAATACACTGTTCTAAAAAAATCACAACAAACAAGATATAAGAGGGAAAATGTAACTGGAGAACAGTTAAGTGAAAGCTGATTAAAATTTCACTCAGAGTTGTGGGATTTCTTTGTCCTGTGTTAGACCCACGCATTATAAAAATTTCTGGAACAAAGGAAGACAGCAAGGCAAAAAGAACTTGCCTGGTAAAAGTGTAGAGGAAGAACTAAAAAGAAGAGTGAAATTATAGTTGAACATTAGCATCCGGGAGTTGAGTACATTTCCTGAAAATCTTTTGGAGACTCTGACTAGGACTTCACTGGTAGATTTAAGCTTGCACTGTGCTTCTGTGGTAATTTCACAAAGCACATGTGCCCTACAAATCAGTTCTCAGCCTGCAAAGTCTGTTCTGTTAATAAGAGTAGACCTGTTGAATAGGACTAATTTGGGAATTAAAACATCCAGACTTTTTGTTTAACTTCTAACTGTTGGTGTTCCATTTCCAGATTTAATGTTGGGGTGTGTGCAATATTTTAACTACCTGATTTGATCCTTAAGGTCTATGTGGGGAAGAAGGGAAAGAAGGTATTAGTTTTTTCCATTTTTTCCCCTTACAGTTCTGGAAATGGTTAGAAATGTTGTGTTTTCACAGTGTATACACAAGTAAAAGTTCAAGACAGGACAGGATGTTACTAGGTAGTTCAAAAAAGTGTATGTTAATCACACTTCCTTACACCGAAAGTGTGATCTCAGATGCTCCTGTCTGGTTCTGCTTCTTTGTGTTTTTTTATGTCATTTCCCATTGCTGGAGTCCTTGGCTGTGCATGATATGGGTTATCAGTCCAGCTAAGCTGAACATGAGAACTGTGCTGTGGGCACAGAGCCCGGGGGTGCCCTGCAGCTGGGGGAACTTGCCCCCATGCTGTGGTGATGGGCGAATGATTGGCATCTTGCACGTAAATATTTTTGGCAGCCTTTGGACACCCGAGTGGTACTCAGAGAATAGGTTTCAACTGCCCTGCTTTGGAAGTTTTGCAGATTGGAGTACAGTGTGCAGACTCAGGGTTAACAATGTTTAGGGATTTGCTTTAAGGCTTTATGCTACTTTTATTTTGAATGCAGTGAAAATGCTGGTCACATACTGGAGGAATCGTGTCCTTTCATGGAGGTCCTTGTGTGAAAATAAATTCCTCTGTTCTTTAGTGCCTGTGTGTTTAGAAGTCTACCCAGGAGACAGGAAACCATCAGCAACACACTATAGATAAATGTTAACTTTCAGCTTATGGTTTGAAATTTGCTGTCAGTTAAATAAAATACATGGGAATATAATATTTCTGGTTATAAATAACTCAATGGATAGGTCATCAGTATGTTAATATTCTGGGAAAAACTTAAAAAATTCCTAAAAGAAAAACATCTCAGCTGTGTTTTCAGTTTCACACACGGTTTTCTCAGTGTACACATCTGGTAAGAACCTTTACCTTGAATAGAAAGACTTTGGGACAACCATGGTACCAAAGGGTGGGATTCAGGTAAATGCAACTCCTGTGTCAGTGTTTTCTGGATGTGAGTTATTCACAGTCCAGAAGTTTACATTCTTGTGGAGTCTGCTGAAATGTTGCAGCAGCAGCCTACTAGTGACTGGTTTTTTGTTTTGTTTTGTTTTTTTTTGCTTAGGAAGATGAGCTAACAAGTATGGGCATGTGGCCAAAAATAGCAAAGTTTTGTTGTGTTTTTAAGAACCCAGGCTATTGGCAGGGCTTGTGCAGACACAGTGGGGTCTCAGGGAAAATAAGGACTTGAGAAAGAGCTATGGCCAATATTGTAAGAGCTGTCAGCAGATGTGAGGTCCATCTGTCCCAGAATGAAACTTAAGAATATCGTAACTTATTGCTAAGCCCTTGCTAATAAATACTGACTTACAGCTGATTTATGTCTGTGAAACTTGCAGATAATTAGTCTTAATTACTAAGAATGTTTATTTTATAAACACGTGCTGAAAGTTATGATGTGACTATAACCTAGGCCAAAGAAAATGCTCGTTCTACTGCATTTCAGGAGAAGATTTTGCTGTTGTGCAGCAGGAAATCATTATGATGAAAGACTGTAAACATCCGAACATTGTTGCTTATTTTGGCAGCTATCTCAGGTACAGTTTGTTTCTTTTGTTTGCTCAAAAATGTGTCCCTGTCCCCTTGTAAAGGACAAATCTATAAGGTGACATAGGCAAAATATAGTTTACCAAGTATTATCCATGTGTATTTTTTTCATTCACCTGCAAATCTGTTCTATTTACTACAGTGTCTCTCTAAATTATCTTCCTTCCAGAAAAATTGTTCAGTGACCATGTAGTCATGTTTTCTTGCAAATGAGTTGATACTTAAAAGCTTTGAATTTATTATCTAAGTGGAAAATCAAGCAGAAATATGACAAGTATGAAGAGTCTGTGTGTATAGTATCTTTTAAATCTGTTTCAGTAGAATGTCTGGTTTTCCAGCATGTGAACTTCTGACCAGAATGTGGAGGTTTTGTGTTTGTTTCTGGAGGTGAGGTTATTTACATTGTAGAAACATTGACAAATATATTTAGTTGTCTTACCAGCTACTTCTTTTAACCAGTCATAGTGGGAACAGATTGCTTAGTATAACTAATAAAAAGCTGCTTCTGATGATATTTTAAATTTTCATGTGAAAACAGATAGTGGACAACTACTATTGGTGCACTCAACTTTCTTTAGCATTTTTGTCTTGAAACGCTGCCTCATCTGTACTCAGGCTGGAGGTGCTTTTTCTTTAAAAGAAAAGTTTCCCTCTTGTCTCAGACTATCAAAGTATACCTTTGGAGATCCAGAATTAAATTTTGGCAAATATGCTATATATTTTGTCACTGTCTTACACTCCTCCTTGGTTCCTTCATCTTTCTTTGGCGGAGCACTTCTTTTTTGTCTGTGTAATCAAGTCACTGTCTTTGAGACCTTTTGTTGTCTGAGCTTTTGTTTTCCAAGCATATTTCAATGCTAAGAATAAGAAAAATACCGTTGTCCTATACTTGCTAGTCACCAGCATATGGTTCCCCAAGGATTTCTTCTGTTTGTATAGGGGTTTTTCAGACAGTGACATTTCTGCCTTCCTGTTAGCCTGGGTGTTAAGTTGCAGGCACTCAATGGTACTGTTGATCCTGTCTCTGTTTTGCTTGCTGCTCAGGCCATATGCTCTGCAGTAAGGGAGACTCTACACTGTTGCTCTTGAATGTTACAGGGATCTTCACCTGTCTCAAAGTGCTTAGGACAGTGATAAAAAAGGCTGGATTGAAAATGAGAAATGCAGTCACCTCTTCTGATCCTCTTACATTGTTTTTATTTTCTGTAGAGCTTTTGCACACTGGGAAGTGAATGCCCAGTAAGCAAAAGTGAGAATTTACAGCACTTTAATGCTTCATGTCTCTTACTCAGTGCTCTGCTGCTGTCCTAAGGCTGCTGGGAGGGTTCTGGCTTTTTCCCACTTCCACACTGCTGCTACTTTTGGCATCAAACAGGATGCAGCCACATGGGCCCATGAGTCCAGTGCTCCCAAAAGTGTCCTTATCTGAGTCTTGCATCATTGTGGGGAGCAAAGAAGGGACTTGGAGATGTCTCTTCAATGCTTCTTTCTTACTCAGCTTTCTTGCACAGATTGTCACACTGCTTCTGTGTCTGGCTTTGGTCAGTGAAAAGCTTCAATATTATTGCAAGCAAGGCTTTAATTGACCCCTTGAAATGTATAGAGTTAACAGCCAGGGAATTCTTCTGCTTAAAACTCCTGTAATGCTTGGACAATACCTTTCCCACCCCTAGAGGAAGCAGCTGGGAATGTAGCTTTGAGGGCCATGTCCACTCTGGACATAAAAGGGGAGGACATCCAAGAAAGACAGTTCTCCCTGGAGCAGCAGCTATTCTAGAGTCACCTGCTGGTGAGAACACTTGCAGTCTGCAGCTCGGGAGATCAACTCAGCACTCCACCACTGCCTTTCAAAAACCCTGCCAAATGTCTCAGCTGTTCTAACTGAGCCTTAGGAATGCAAGACATAAAAGACCAGGTCATCCGGAAGCTGCAGAACACCCTTCAGTCTTTCCTTTGGTGCTAATCTGTTACTGTCTGCTCTAAGGTGGTTGTATGGTATTTTTTTTTTTCCACCTGAGTATTTTGATGGCCAGGAATGACTAGACAAGTCCCAGGTTTTTTGCTCTCCATAGTGTCTTTTTGTGGCCACACATCTTACCAATGAAAATTACTGAGTGAAAATAGAGTTAATTGCCCTAATAAAAGATACCTTTGAATCCTTCAGCCCATTGTCTATTCTTGGAAGGCACCTTTTATGGAGGTACAGTGAATCATACTGAATTGATTCCCTTATTAAGGAAGAGCTAAATAACTTCCCTTCTGCCACCAAAAATATCCATAGGTATTTTTGAAGAAAAAGACTTCATCTGAGCGGGCACTTACCCACAGCATGGGCTCTGCTCTGCCTAGCTTTGACTAAAGCACTGCAGTTTAACTTAATTTGCTGTGAAAGAAATTTGGTTGAGAGACCCCTGGGGCTTTTTGTTTTGTATTTGTTTCTTGTTTGTGTTAACTAGTATACTCTGAAAAAAAGCGGAGAAGTGAAAATGAGGAAGAAATAAGAACCCACATCTGTTTTGTGTCTACTCTCAGAAAAATATATTTCAACAAAAATCGGTGTGAATGTTTCACTAATACTCTTTTTATTGCTTCATTAAAGTAGAATTTTTTTGACTATTTCATTAGTTACTATTTAGACAATGAAGTGTCGCATAAAGACTAAATTATACTCATTATTTGACTTGTACTTTCCATAATACAGAGCATGTTGTGTTGTGCTTTGTAGTGTTTGAGTCCTTTGACTTCTCTTTTACAAGTTCTCTGCAAATCTGACAGCTAATGAATGGTTTTGTTCACTCTTTAGACGAGACAAACTGTGGATTTGCATGGAGTTCTGTGGAGGTGGCTCTCTACAGGATATTTATCATGGTACGTCAAGACTTTATTCCTTAAAATCTAACCACAGCTTATTTTCAAAAATTGAAATGATTGCAGTGTTTTGGAATTAGAGAGGAGGAATCCTAAATTTAGTATCCATAATAATTCATTGAAGGTCAATTTTAGCTTATGTTTTTACTTAATTGGTTTGGGTTTTGTAAACAAAGTTAGTGTTTTGGGTTTTTTTCTAGCAGCAGAAGTTATTTCCATCCTTCAGGGGCTCATATGCCCATCACTGCTATTCAAAGGCTGTAAAATTAGACAATATTACATTTTAGAAAGAAAAAAAATGATGACTTGATGTTCTGTCCTGCTTCATAGCCATTTTGTTTCTGAGCTTTTGAACTTTGTTTTAGTATAATCTGTACCATTTCCTACAGAAACCTAGGTATGTGGATAGATTAGCATGGATGTTCTTGTCCTTTGTGAATTGTTTGAATGTTTGTATACCAGTAGTTCCATGAGGGTATTTTTAAATTTTTTTAAGGTTTTTTTAAGCAGGATGTGTGACGTGTGAAAAGCAAAGGTGGTCTCTATATTAGCTTTAGGCTTGGCTTCAGTGAGCAGTCAAAGAAATAAGAGCTGTCTGTGAATATGTTGGATTAAGTCAGGATCACTCAACTTGCTATTTTTCAAGAAATAAAATCAGTTTTGAAGGACTCTATTGCCCTGGAATTAAGACCTTTTTAGGAAAGGAGTATGCTCTAAGTGGGTAATGGCTTTGGGGTTCTCAGGTGATGTTTTTTATTGAGGAAGTCCATCTACATTCCAAATGTGAAGATTTTACTTGTGAGGGTCTCTTGTGCGTAAGCAGCTTTTTATGTTTACCTTGGGTGCAATTAAAAGAAGCACCAATTCACAAGTTCACCATGTTCCTGTCATAGACATTTGAGTGTGGCCTTGGTGATCCTTTACCTCTTTGCTAATTTTGAGAAAAGCATCGTGTTTAATAGGCTTTGTTTTGTGGAACACCTGTAGAGTAGGAAATGAGCTCATGCCACATAAATGCCTGAGCAGATGTCTACAGGAGTGGTTTCCCGTTGCAGCTGATTTTTGGCTTCTCTGCTGTTAGTTAGAATGGAAGAATTTTCTGGTCTTTATTATGTTCTAAAGAGTCCTATTCCAGTTGAACTGTAGGCCTCTGTAATCTTGAGTCATTTAAGTTAATCAGAAAGAAATTTCTCAAAACAAAAATAGATGCTTAGATATGCCTACTGTGGGTGCCAATAAATATAGTTTTGTGTGGGCTTGGAGCTTTTCTTTCAGAAAAGAGAAGTTGGATGTAGTCTTTCTTTGAAGATATGTTGCATGATACTAATATTGTAGAAGCTAAGCAGTTAGGTTCTTTAATCTAGATTCATTCCTAACTCTCTACTTCTTCAGTGTCCCTTGAGAAAGTCCATCCAACATCTCTTTGTTTTCTGTGCAAAACCTGAAAAGGTTACAGTCAGGACTGCATTTCCTGGTCTTAAAACCCTTTAATTTCAGGATCAAAGTCCAGTGACTGGGACGAGTCACAGACCATTCCCTTGCTTGCTGCTCACTGTTTGATTTGCGTATTTGTTCAGAATTTAATTGTTTTCCTCTAAGAGACTTGAGTGAGGCTGGACCCTTGAGGGAGAGAAAGACTTCTCCTTCCCTTGGGAAACTTCTGAACCTGCTTACGGGGGGAGTTTGAGAAGGTGCTTGGTGTGACAGGAGCAGCAGTGAGACAGCTGATTTCAGAGGAAGGCTGAGAAGCTGGAGGGAACAGTTTCTCTGGCAGTGGGAAGGATGGAAGGAGAGAGCAGGTCACAGATGGTACAAAGAACTGCCCAGGGCTCAAAGGGGATTGAACAGAGTTGGCTGCAGCTCTGAGTCACTGAGTTGAAAGTCCAGCACTCTATAGAAGAACACAATGGGTTTGTTCAGGGGAAAGAGTTAGGCTTAAATAATTACTTGTGCTTCTTTTTCCTCTTAATTACTGTGAGATTTAAGTACAGAAGAATTAGTAGTTTCCATTCCAATAGTACTGGACATTTTTGACTTTAAAAAATGTTATGGTCTTTGGGATGCTCATAATGGGATAAAGACTAAGCGCATTTACTTAGAGATTTATAGTGTAAGGTCCTATCAGTGTGAATGGAAGTAACTGAGGTATGAATTTGGAATGGGCAGTATCTTACATGATTTTGAGATTTTTAAAAATTTTTTCTCCCCTTCCATTTCAGTGACTGGACCACTATCAGAGCAGCAGATTGCCTATGTTAGCAGAGAAACACTACAGGTAGTATCTCCTCAGGTTCTTGTGGTTGTGTACTTAATGTAAAAGTATTAAAAGCTAAGAATAAAAGCTACAAATAACATGTGTTGCCATGGAAGTCTGGTAATTGGATGACACAGCATTTTTCTCAGACTTCTGAGGAGGTCCCATATTACAGCCTAGAAATTCGTATAATTGCATAACCTAAAATTACCCTGGATCATTTGAAGAAAGCTCTTGTCATCTTTCTGCTATTAATTTTATATTTGTTTTTAAAAGGGGGGAAGCAGCATGTTTTCTTAACCCATATTTGTGGTAAAAATTAGTAACTGCTCTTTTGAAGGAAAATTCAAACACTCAGCTTTGCATATCTAACAATTGATCTGTGCCAATAAGATAAAAATTACCTGTGTGCTTGAGATGTTGAAGGTAAGGTCATTAGCCTCTCCTTGTGAGTATTCTAGCTTTAATTTTTCTTTCCTAAATTACAGGTTCAGTACAGCAGAAAAACTTAACCAGAAACTACTTTTTGATGGCTGTCTTGCTTCTCTGTGAGAGAGCAATTCTTGACTTTCAATGTAAACCTGGTGAATGCCATCGGTTGAGACCTGCTGCCTCTCTCTTTCGAGATAGCTCTATTCCAAGCCATCTCCCTTGGCTGTCACTTACCATCTCCCTGTGCTATGCCAGAGACTGCTGCCTTCTGAATTACAGGATTTGGTGCTTTTTTTTTTACTTAGAGATCAGGCTTATGTGACATCTGGGAGCATTAAGAGTTTTGAGTCTTTAAACTTCAACTAGATGAGGTTGTTCAGAGCCCTGACCGTGAATGTTTCCAGGGATGGGGCATCCACTGCCTCTCCCGGCAACCTCTTCCAGTAGTTCATCACCGTCATAAATTCTTCCTTATATCTAATCTGAATCTACCCTCCTTTACTTGAAAACCATTACATCTTGTCCTGTCACAACAGGCCCTGCTAAAAAGTTTGTCCCCATCTTTCTTATGAGACCTCTGCACATTTGCTGAGGATGCCCTTGATCCCAATGTCTGTATCAACAATGGAGATATGAAACAGTCTAGTGTGAGACCCTGAGGGACACTGCTTGTCACTCTGGACATTGAGCTTGTTTATCTCTGGTAGTCGTTCTTACCCACCAGATAGTCCATCAATCAAATCTGTAATATGGAGGAGTAGTGTAGAATGGAATTTATGAAGCCATTTATTTGGGAAGATATCTTGGTAAATGTGTAGAAACTGTGTGAGAGAGAAAAGCTTACTGTTTTGGATTTTCTAAATGTTATTAATTGACCCATATTTCTGTACTTTAAATTGTCTGTTTATAATACTCTGACCCAATATAATGCACGTAGTTTCAGATGTGTTGTTGCAGCTTATAATGGAACATTTTTCCCAAGTAAGAAGTCTGAGAATATAGGCTGTTGTTCATCCATAGAAGTAATGTGTCCAGTATTAGTTTTGCCACCAGTGTCCATGAATCCAGAGTCTCACTTGGGTGCTGAAGTTAACATTCAGTCTCCATACTTAGAAGCTTATTAAATCCTCCATTTTGAAAAAATACTTGCTGTCCATTTTGCTGGAATCTGTGAGATTTGATTCTGAAAATATGGATCTTTTAAATATGATCTTTAAAGTAATTGTCTCTAGACATTCAGTTTTGAAAATGGTGACTTCACATTCTTCCAGGGCAGTGGTAAAAGTGTGTGAATTAATGGTCTCTGTACACCAGTAGCATCCAGAGTTTTTAAGGAGTGTACATGGGACTCTTCTGCATAATGCCAGTTGTTGCAGTGGTCTGCTAGAGGCTTTGATTAGTTACACTTGAAGTTTTGCAATCAACTCTCTGATGCCTTGCATGAACCGGCAAAAAAAATACGAGTCTTGACATGGATATTTCCCTTGAACACAGAGCCTAGTGGAGGTTCATGGTCACCGAACAAGGAAGATGTTTGTGTGTGATTTTACCCCTTGAAGAGAATTTTAGAGATACACCTAGATTGTCCAAAGTGACACGGTCTCTGATTTGTCATGCAGGGATTTGGTTCTATAGAATTCTTCCAGAATTTAAACTTAATTTCTAACTTGTGTTGAGTCTTAAAATGTTTTGGTATTGTCATTGAGACCCAGGTGGCCAAATGCTTTTGCAGAAATCCATGAAATAGAGTTGAGCTCCAGTGTTAGACCCAACACACTGCCTGCTAGCACGTTTCTAGGCTTGATGGAAATACTTAATGATATTAATTAATGATAGGAAATAGCTTTACCAGTGGTCCAGTGATCTGACTGCTGAACAGAGGACTCCTAGGCAATTTACCAGTAATTACTTTGGTCTTAAAAGGTGGCAGTTACCATGTCCAGAGGAAAACTTGTTTGGGGAATATTCTTCCAGTAGATGTGGTGACTGGTATTGCTTCCATCTGTCCTGTGTTTTAGATATTGGATAAATGTCTAAATATCTTTATAAAGATATTTAGGTATGCTATTTTGTATAAAGATATTAGATAATGCTGCTACATCTATTGACTCTACAGCAAATTACACTAAAATATAAAAATGTTCTTCAGTCAGTGAGTCATTTAGATGATTAAATTGGATCCTCAATATACATGGTAATTAAATAGGAAATATATGTCAAATGAAAAATGTTGGACTAAATTACTATTTAAATATTTTATGCAGGGACTATATTACCTTCACAGTAAAGGAAAAATGCACAGAGATATAAAGGTAAGTAAAAACTGAAGGGGTTTTTGGTGCTTTTAAAATAGGTTACATCACCCCCAGTGGTCTTTACTGTTACTTACCTATTTTTAGTACATGTCTGAATATGTAGGGATTTTTCATCTATTAGAATTAAATAAAAGTTTCTGCCCAAGGGGGGAAAAAAAAATCTTTCTTTAAAGCACATGCAAGGATATAGTTTGTTCTTTTCCTTGGAGCCACACATACTATTTATGCAGACCAATGCTGTGAAATTTAGCCATCAGCTGGTGTCCAGAGCAGTGTGTGTTCAGATGGCTGTCAGGGTGTGTGCTCTGTGCAAAAGAAAGGTTTGCTCTTCCCACAGCTTTTCCAGGGAGCTCCATATACCCTTCTTTTAGAACCAGCTAGTGAGCAGAGCTCTTGCTTTGGCTTCTTGCATCGTGGTGAGCAGATTGCAGGGCAGAGGCTGCTGTTCTGTGCGGTTTTCGGAGACTACTTCTGTCCCCTCCTTCGCATGCTAAAAATAGAGAGGGTGCTGCAAATCAGGCTATTAGTACTGACTTTCTTAAATCTCCATCTCAGCAAAGCTATATCAAAAGTGGCTTGTGCAGACTCTTAGACTCTGTTATAGTTTCCTTCTGGTGCTTCCTGTTGGCTTTTTGTTCCTGAAGTTTTACTACCTAGTTTTTCCAAAGCCCTTCCAAACCTGGCAAGCTTCCTTCTGGAAATCTGACAGTAAATCATCTTATTCTTTGTGTTGTTGCATGCTGTTGGTTTAGCTGGTTTTGGTTTTGTTTTTTCCCCAGCAGCTTGAACTGTAGTTGCCTTCATGCAGCCTGGTTCCAAATTGTTCTCAATTGCTGCAGAAGAATATTTGGGTTTTGAGCAATCACAAAAGTAATTTCTGAATGAAAGATGACTTCAGGCACCAAAATTAAATGTTTTCCACTATAATTTATAGAATTATTGTCAGGATACAATACACAGATACTTTTTCTGAGCAGAACTGTGCTAATAACAGATGCTTACGGTGCTTACATTGAGAGGATTTTTTTTTAATTAAAAATAAAGCTGTTCTCACGAGCATGGAAAAGTACTGTCTTCATCTGCAGATTGCCTGACTGCTGAATTGTTTGCTTCCCTCAGTAGCTAAGTTCCGTGTTTAGAGTACCTGTCCTGTTAGCTTGAAAGGTGATCAAGGTCAAGAGCATGTAAGCAGGGCTGTTACACTGTTTGCCAAGCTCATTAACTGTGCTTGTGCAGCATGGGCCAAGTTAGCTGCATTTTATTGCAGGCCTGGCTTTTCCTGCTCTGGCAAAAGCCATAATCTGTAAAAACACACATTTTTGGAGGTTCATCTCTGCTGTCTTTCCATCTGCCTGATGGGCAGTGCTGTACTGACATTCGGAGCTGTGTTTAGCCAGCTCTAGCCTTCACTCCACCCAACCTGTACCTAGTTTCAGTCTTCAGATTAGGATTGTTCTCAGTCCTTTTATCTTGTAATTTTGTAATACAAACCTCTGTTTTGGGTTAATTCTGGTTATCGAGCTGAAGTGAGTGGAGCACACAGCCACACAAAAATGACCTCTCCAAATCCTGCACGAACAGAATCTCTATTGCATAAGTACGGAAGTAGCTTTGCTAAATGCTTGATTATTGAAGCAGGTCCTTAAGGCTATAACTGTAAGCATGTCTCTCAAACAAGACCAAATGAGCTCCTACTTATGAAAAGAAAATGAAATTGTTTCCACTTTGACCTTTTGAGTTCCTGTTTCCTTTTAGTCATTGTAAATAGAAAAAAGTAAGAATTAATCAGCAGAGGCAAACACTGTTTATTGAGAGGTTTTGTGTGCAATGCAAACTCTGTAGGACCATAGGCTAAACTAAAAATTAATGAAAAACTGTATATCTGAGGAGATTTTTTAATAACAGAATGGCAGCTTGCTAGTTTCACAAACATTTCCTTGATAAGGCTGCAGATTTATTGAACACAATCCTTCTGTTGTCTTTGGCCCCTAATTTGCTGTAGGATCCCACATAGTTGGGTTTTTGTTTTTTTTTAATGTGTTATTGGAGGAATTGGCATGTTTTAATTCAAGTAAACTTTTCTTTTTTGTAAAGGGAGCAAACATTCTTTTAACGGATAATGGACATGTAAAACTAGGTGAGTTAATCCATCTTAGTGCTTAAACTTGATTCATTTTTATATGCTCTAAGAAAAGCAGCATGCTCTATTTTGTTTAATGAGGTGATGGTTCATGTAAGGAATTAGTGAATATCAGGATTCTTTTTATCTTGCTGGTAGTATCTAACTAAACCATCCAGTTAGTATCAGAGGATTAGTGGGAGTAATTTTGGAACAGTGAGGTAAAAGACCTGACATTGTAAGGGAAAAATAAATCAAATCACAGGATTTTATAAATTTTTAATAAGATCTACCATCCAGCGTCCTTAAATGTGCAATGTACCTCAAAAGCTTATCTGAAAGAATCTCTTTGGTAACACAAAATGAGGTGTTCTGTGTCATTAAAACCCTTCATGTACCTGTTAGGTCTTCCGTGCCAGCTTGCTCTTCCTTGTGTGGATGAGGGACATTTGTGTGCATGTTTGGCAAGTGACTGAGGGGAGCTTACCAATGGTATCTGAGACAAACCAAGTTTCTATTATTTGCTTTTGTTATTTATTTTTTGTTAAATATTTCCAGTATATTTAAGAACCTCTTAACAGTGGGGAAACCAAACTTGCGTTCATTAACAATTAATTACATCCAATCACTTGTTAACTGTCATTTTGTTTTTGCCTTTTTTTCTTAATAGCTGATTTTGGAGTATCTGCACAGATAACAGCTACAATTGCCAAAAGGAAATCATTCATTGGCACCCCATATTGGTAACTGTGTTTTACTTGACCATTTATGTAATGGTAACACACATAATACTGTTGAAATATTATGATAAAGGCATGCTCTGTCACTTCCTGGGTAGAGTAACCTCTGAAGGCTGTGTCAAATTTTCTGGTGATCATATCTGTGTTACTCATTCCAAATCCTGAACTAGCTGAGTGTCAGAGAAAAGGCTTTAATGCTCTGAAAACTTGAAAGGCTGTGTAGTGCCATCATTGTTGACTAATTTGTCTTAATTTAGTAAAACCTAAAAACTAGCAGCAATTTTGCTTTTTTTAAACTTTGATCTTAAATATTTTTTTACTCCCTGATTTTCCATTTTGGTGTTTTATGTTATTTCCCCTCCAGCTTAGATAAAGCTTTTCTGCAACCTTTCAGTTGATGAATTTCTTTTGTCTTCACAGATCCACAGATGTTTGCCATTTGTGAACTGTTTCTCTAAGCTATTTTCCCCCCTTTTTACCTAAATTGATTGAATTCTGTGATACAGTTCTATCTGTACTGAATCTCTCATCTTCCTTATTAAACTAGGGTGTATAATTTTTCTTACCCAAAGTTCTGCCTTTCATTTTATCCTTTTCCTGCTGGAAGTGGTTGTCCCCTTTCACCTTGAATTAAATGAGATACATTCTCACTGTAAAACAGCGCTTTTGTCATATGTTTCACAGACAGATAATGAATGCTGTAGTCTGACAGCATAGTAGGTGCAAGATAAAAATATACATAATGGAAAAAATCCTATGTTCAAATATTGACTTGAAATAGCCAAGCACAGTATTTTTAGCATTTTTCTTCACACCAAGGCTTTATTTCCTGTTAAGAATAACACAACCACCCATCAGTCATGATTGTGTGATCGCTTTGTGTCTCTTTCCCAAGATGTCTGGGTGACCTCAGTCCTTGCCTGTAACTTTCAAATCATGCCAGGCTCCTCAAATGACCTTAAATAATAACTTTGAAAGTATTACATAGGTTAAATGCTGATGAAAAGCATTGGTTGTTCTTTGCAAAGCTGCTGAGAGATTTGAGAGAAGAATCAAGGAAGTAAATTTTCTGAGATTGCAGAGAGAAGAAAATTTAGTTGAAGCAGGCCATGTGAAGGTTTTAGTGGTCATTAGATCTATATGTGTCTCAGGGCAGGTGAACTACAGTGCTAGTAACCCTTCCATTTAAATATTTAACCCATGTTCCCCCTCTTCTATGATAATTCCCTCATTTTTGATTTAGAGCAATTGGGATTTTTAATGAACTTGGAAGAAATATATCTAAATATAGTTTTAGTTATGCAAACGTGAAGGAAATTCTACCACCAAGCCTGCTGATGTTTTCAGATCTACAGATAAGGAGTGGAAAGGGCCCACAAGGGTCATTGAGTCCAACTCTTAGCCCTGCACAGGACATTCCCAAGTGTCACACCATGTGCCTGAGAGCATTGTCCAAACAGTTTTTGAGCTCTGGCAGGCTTGGTGTCTGTGACCACAGGATATCTGTATTTGAATAATGCATCAGTTGAGATGCTGCTTGCTGATCTACTGGAGCACTCTAAGTGACTTCATCTGTGTTAAATTTATTGAGTTATTTAGTGCTACTTTTCAGGTGATCTGGACTGATAAATCTCAAAGCTAAGAAATACTAACGTGTTGGCAACCTTGTAGGACTACATAGGACAATCAAATTCATAATTCACTTTGGCCATTTAAAACATGTGACAATTGCAAGTGAATAATTTCCTTTAGGTATTCCTATTTATGTGCCAGTTAGGTTTGTTCATTTTTGCCAGCTGAGAATGTGAAACCACTTTGTTGACTTAAAGAGGTCACCTGACATGAGTGAGACAGACTTTACAAACAAGGAGTGCTCTATACAGAGGTGACAATGAGTCTCATGCTTTCAGGGTACAAGAAAGCTGACATTTTACTGCTTTTTCTCTTGTTAGAATTCTTTTCTTCAAAGACAGTGGATCACTTTCTGGGCAATATGTAAATCTGGGTATTACATGGATTTTATTGTAGTTGAATAATTATACTTTGGGCTCTTTAGTTGTTGAGCAGTATTTTCTGTAGTATATTGATTTCATCCACTTACTCCTAAATGACCATTTTTGAAACTGCCTATTAGTTACTAGAAGATGACAGAGGGGAACTTCAGGTGTATATTACATAATTTTTTACACACACACACTTAGGTGTGTATATATCTATATATACTGTGATCTTACAGTTTGAGAGAGTTAAGGAAGAGAATACTATGTGTAAAAAGAATATTTGATTTGTGGTGAGAAGTTTACCTAAAAATGTGTTTCACTGTTCAGGATGGCACCAGAAGTTGCTGCAGTAGAAAGGAAAGGTGGCTATAACCAACTCTGTGATCTGTGGGCAGTTGGAATAACTGCAATAGAGCTTGCTGAACTTCAGCCTCCAATGTTTGACCTACATCCAATGAGGTTAGTAAGGGGTTAGAGCTTGGTGGGTAAATGCAGCTAATTAAATAATCCATTTGAAGAGATGGTTCTGTGCTTGTGGGTTTTGGGAGTACTGCAAGGGCACTGGGCTTTGGGTGTTCTGAGTGAACAGCACAGAAATTGTAACAACTTCTGGTGCGTAAGTGTATAAAGTCCTGATTGAGTCTCTTAAGCTGATGGGACTTCTTGCCTATTAAAGAAAGTGTTTAATGATTTATCTCATGTGTATTGCAGTGTAAGCACAGAAATACTGTCATTCTTTTTTTTCAGAGCACTTTTTCTAATGACAAAAAGCAACTTCCAGCCTCCTAAATTAAAGGACAAAATGAAATGGTAAGTACTTTTTTGTTTCAGTAGATAATGAATGTACTGTAGTGGGAAATTGATTTTAATGTTTACATTAAAATCTTCGTTTTACAGGTCCAATAGTTTCCATCATTTTGTGAAAATGGCACTTACAAAAAATCCTAAAAAAAGACCTACAGCTGAAAAGTTGCTACAGGTATAAATTTATGTATGAGGGTTTTTTTAAAGTTATAAAATTAAAATATGCTTAATGTGAGTGGCTGGAATTTCAAGCTGTGTTTCCCTCTGTCTTTCAGCATCCCTTTGTTACCCAGCCATTAAATCGAAGTCTTGCCATTGAACTTTTGGATAAAATGAATAATCCCGATCATTCCACTTACCATGATTTTGATGATGATGATCCTGAGGTAGGAATATCTTTTAATCATAGAATCAGGTTAAATTTTTGTTTCCTAGCAAAACCAAATGATTGTGATTTATTGAGCCCCAGGATTTTTTGTAGTCTTGGGATAGTCTCAAGGGTTGCTTTTACTATTAGTTACACTGCTCTGTCACTCACAGAGGCACATAGCAAAAATCATTATATTTTTGGGAAGGGAAGCTTGAAGAGAAAGAGATTTAAATGCTTCAAAATTTTGTTTATTGCTGTTCTTCAACAATTTTTCAACAGTAAATGCGGTCTGCTTCTCCAGTCTTGAGTTTTGTCATGCATTCTGCTGTATGTTTCTGTGGAGTTACATCTCCATCTGCAAAGAAAACATTCATAAAAATGGTTTTATACCTGTGGAGGAGAGAATGATCCTGTAATTGGTTTTGGTTTTGTTCAGTGGTTTGAGTGTGTTTTTTGCAGATTGTATTTTTCATCTTAGAATGCTTTGAAACTTGATTTCACTCAAAACTTTCAGTTTTGTCATAGAGTTTCTGATTCTGTGTTCAAACAGCTGGGAAAAAGTAGACTGGTTATGTAAGACGATAAACAGCACAGGACTGAAGTGTTTAATAAATAAGAGAAAAGAGATAAATATTCTGTTACTTCATCCTGTCTTCAGGTTGTGTACATCATCTCTGTATGTTACTGAATACTTTTCAAATATTTACAGTTCCTTCATAGCCTTTTTTTTTTAATAAAAAATGTAATCCTTTTAACACAAATGCCATTGATTATTTAATTACATATTTTTGGGTTTTTTTAATGGGTAAGCTAGTCTAAAAATGCCTTGAGAGGAAAAGAAGCTTAAAAGCTTCTTTTAAGAAAGAATATTTAAGAAAGAAATAAGAATGTTTAAGCTTAAAAATAATTCCAACTAATTTAAGGGACTGATTTTCAGATTTTACAAGTAAAATGAGCTTTTACCCCCTTGAACAGCAAAGACCAGTTGACTTGCACCAAGTCTTCTAAAAGCTAAAATAAAAAAATGTGGAAAGAAACCAAAGTGAAATAGATTATTTTTTGTATTGTGGAGTGCAGTGCTTAGACATATTCCAAATGAGAGGGAAAGAGGTGAAAGCATAAGGATGGAATAATAATCAATACTTTTAAAACCAAATGTACGCAGTGGGAGAGAAATTTAGTAAACATTTCTGATAAAAAAAAATTAAGTCAAGTACACAGGAAATTCCTTAATGTGGCTGGCTTGACACTTAGACAAAGGTGTCTCTTCAGTGTCCTTCTCTCTCTGCTCAGTGATAAGTGAGAGTTCTGAGGCCCTTTAAGAGGTGTTTTCTTAGCTTACAAAATAGTCTTCACTCTTCTATGTCCCCTGACTTAGCATTAAGGAGGCTCTTTTGTTGTCTGCTGTTTGACTTACCAATTATCCCATAATGAAGTGTGGGACCAGGAGCAGAAACTGTGTCTTGTCTGGGGAGAAGCTTAGCACGTTTTGTATTTCAGATGAAGGATCTCACCACAGGCAGAGCAGTTGTTGGCATTGTGGTCTTTGCTATAATAAAATGAGTGGAATGAGAAGTGTATGTGCTCCTTTCATGCACAGTTTAACTTCCTTCAAAACTCACCTGCTCACAGAGGCAGCTGGAGGTGTTAATTTAGGAACTGGCTAGTCCTGTACTTGTCACAATTTCATGAATGTATCCATCAAAAACCAAAAGAAGTGACAAAGCATGGTACAACGTAACATAGTCCAAAATCACCCTTGGAATTGAGAGCTTCAGACCTACTCTGCAGTTTGTTTAGAGCTATGGACTTATTTGGGTGGTGGTGTTAATGTTTTGAGGTTTTTTGGTAGATTGTTTTTATTTTTTGGGGACTAGAGAGCTTTTCTCTCTGTCAGTAGTATTTGAAGGCAGCTCTGCTGCCCTTTGTGGTGACAGGTCTTTACTTGGCCTGTGCTGCTTTTAGGGGGATGCAATCTACTACTGCTTGGATAGTCTGCAGAGCTGTGAAGTAGATCTCACTCAATATGACACCACTCTGAGGAGTACCATACTACATCTTTAAATCATTCTAAACTAAAATGTGAAGTGTTTAATGTGTGAAAACTAAAACCCATGCCACTATTTGGGTATAATTTTAAAAGTTCTCCTGCTCATGCAGTTGTTGATCATTTGGCAACTGTATCTGATTTTTTGCAGTATTTTCCCTACCCCAGCTCATGGCTTCACTTAATTTCCCATTCAGTCATGGACAGGATCTCTGGTTGGGACTCTGGACTTAGGAGATGTTGACAATTGCCTGTTCTCCCTATTTCTGTGACAGTGATTCTCGGGATAAATGTGGTATTAGCTGAAAAGGTTGCAAAGAGGAAAGTGCTCATTTTATGCCTAGCACACTGCAAGTTTTGGGGATAAGGTTGCTTTTGAGATCTGTGCCATGATGGAAGTTGTGCCCAAATGTCATTTGTGTCAGGAAGTTAACCTACATTCCTTTGTCCTCTTGCACTGCTCAGATGTCAGGTGTTTGTATCAGCCTGTTGTCAGTGCAAGTATTTCAAGATGACTTGAGGACTTTATCCTCATGACTGAGAGATGAAGATTTGATCCTGAATGTAATTCTGTGGTCATGGAGAAGGTGATAGGAAGACAGGCTCTCTCTGTAGTACAGTGCAGGCATCTGTGTCAGGGTGCAAGAGCTCACACAGTATCGCTGCAAAGGTAAAAATACCTCCTACCCCTGCTCCAGCTGTGCTCCTGGTGCTGGAGTTACAGATGCACACACATCAGCCACAACTGGGCAGTGCCTCTTAATGAAAGATGATAAATGAGCAACCTTTCAGCATGTGATATCAGGTCAAACCTTGACATGCTGTAGCCAACCATTTTTGAAGCCCAAAGAGTGCGCAGTAGACAAAATGAAACTGTGGAAGGGAAAGATTGACACAAACTGTGAGAAACAAACTGCTGTGAGATATGTGGGAGAAAATACACGTCTACAGTCCGTAATTCTCTCCAATTTCAAGGAAGAGCAAAGTGAACAAAAATGGGAGGTGAAACACCATGTACATGTGTTGGAATCCTAACAGGAAAAAAGGAAGTAGTGTGAGATGAAAAGGGGAGTGGGGAAATCATGTTTGCAGATAGTACTGGAGGAATAAACAGAGTTTCTGAGCTATTCATGACTGTGAAAGTACAGCAACAACAGTATTAGTAATGAAAGGGTGATTCACATGCCAAGATGCTCACCGTGGAACCTGAGGCAGTGAACAAGGGTGCAGAATGCCCCTACATTTCTAAGAGAACTTGGAGTGGTGAATGTAGAAAGAAGAGAGAAAATCCAACAGAGGCAAAAAAAGGAAGCCAGGCCTATAGTGCAGAACACTTCATCCTGTAGAGAAGTAAATGGAATTTCAGGACAAAAGAGAAGTGGAATATAAATATGAAGGTGAATGTGTAGAAATTTTGCTATCGTTCTTGCCACACAACACAGGAATACCAGGAATACTCCTTTCTATTCAGCTTTGAAAACCTCAGGTAGATTTCTCATCTGCTTAAATAATGTAACTGATGACATTTTAGAAATCAGTTTAAGTTAAAAGCTGGGAAAATCATTTCAGTACCTAATGGAGTGAAATCTGCCAGTAAGTCAGATTTAGTCTTACTGCTTATTGTAAAAATTACCAATACCCTTAAACTAAATGGTGAAAAAAGAAAATGGTATATGAGCAAAGATAAATAAATGCTGGCCAGCATTAGCTTTATTTGCTCAAATGCAGTGGTCTAAAATCCCTTATACTGAAGGCACTCAACAGTCAAAATATCTCCAAATAATTCTAGCTTTAATATATTAAAAATGCATGCAGTCTTTACATTTAGCTTTCACTTAATTTTTTTTTTTATGTTATGCTAAAGAAGCCTACTAAAAACTCTTACATAATACAGGGTTTCAAGTCAGTATATTTTGGTATTAAATATTTTATTTTTCCCTTCTAGCCTCTTGTTGTGCCTCACAGAATTCATTCAACAAGTAGAAATGGGAGAGAAGAAAAGACACGCTCGGAAATAAACTGTAAGCATATGTAATGTGACAATACGATGTATTTAATCATTGATAATATTTCAGCTGGTATTTTGGGTATCTGACATACATTTTTAGTGATGCAGAGGAAAGTAAAAGCTTTGACTGTTTCACTTAAGGATATAGCTTCTGTAAAATATTTGTATACACCCTTTGTCAGCACTTCAGCAGAGTTCCTTATTGCTTCAACTTAACTGAGCAAGACACAGCCTGAGCTCTTCTGGGAGCTGATTGACATAGTTCAATGTGTCCATTAACAGGGATATTCAGACTGGTGCCAGATTCAGCTGGGTAACAGAATGGCAAAGGATTATTTTTTTCTTCGCTAATTTAGTATCTTGGATTTGCTTTTGAATTGAAACAATCACATAGAGGTGAGGAAGAGAGGAGGTTTATCACTGGCCATTAAAAGCAGATTCCATCCCCCAAGTTGTAATAATTATTTTGCTTGAATTAAATCACAGCAATACTTAGAGCTTTAGCTGTCTTTTCTTTAAAAAAAGTGAAATTGAGAGTAGGAGTGTTCCAAGAAATCCTGCTGAAGAGTTGTCCTGGAAAATGTGGTTAATTCATGCCAAACTTCATTCAGCACTCTTTAGTCCTAGTCAGTCTCTCAGAAGAACTGATCCAACAGTGGATTCTCAGCATGGATAGTTTTTCTATAAAGTACAGATGTATTGCACCTCTAAAGAGGACACTTCACTGCCCTATTTACTCAGTGGTTTTCTTGTTCCTTCTAGTAAGAAGGTGAGGCAAATGGTGCTTGGGCTGCCTTTGTGATAAAAGAGTACTTTCTGTGTCCATTCCTTTCCAGCAGGCACAAATTTGGCATGTCCATGTGTCACAAGTTTCTGTCAGTAGGGATATGATATACTCATTAAACTGAATTTTTCTTTTTTATTAGCCTTTGGAACTAAGTCTTCTCTAACTGCAATCCAACTTCTTGTTTTCCTTTTCTCCTCTTTAGTTGGCCAAGTAAAGTTTGATCCACCCTTGAGGAAAGAGACAGAGCCACATCATGAATTTGTGAGTAACAAGCAGCATGGGCTATGCACTACATATTAATCCCTACAAATATCTGTGGGGGAGGAGAAATTCAAGATGTGCAGCATGCTTCCTTGGTACTACTAAACTTGTTAGTGATTTTACTGACAAGTTGTAACGTAGTGAGTTTTTTGTGCCATTACATTCGCTCTATGTAGCAAACCTCCTTATTTGTGATTTCTGCCAGGTGTGCTGTATGTGCAAAGCAGCAGCACTTCGTGTTACAGGTTTCCTCTGTCCTTTATCCCTCACTGCCCAGCGTATCTTTCCCTTTATTTACAGAGTTACTTTTTTAAGTGTAGAATTCCTGTGTGTACTCAACTGTTTCTCCCCCTTGTTCTTCTGTTGACAATGGAAATAATAAAATTGAGAGCTTGGGGGAGAGGTACGATGCATTTTAAAAGACTTTCCTCTGTGAATAATCCTTCTGTGGCCCTGCATCACAGCTGAGCCATGCTGAGTCTGGCAGCTATTTTCTGTCAAGGTGTATTGCCAATGGTTTCTTCCTGTGGACCCATCAGTAGAAGGGATGAGAACTCAGGCTGTGAGGGAAAAGGTGTGTGTGCTGTCTCACAATTGCAGGAGCTTCCTCTCTTCTATGGAGACTGTTGTTTTCCACATTTGTGCACTTTGGCAGTTTCTTCACGTTCCTGGATAAAAAGACACTCCTTTGCTTCCTCCCTGCAGACTTATGTGTTCTCTCTGTTTTTCTAAGGCAGGTGTTAAAGAAAAAGTTGGCTTGGTAAATAGGTGGGAGGAACACTGGCTCTGCTCTGAGTTGGTTTTTGGAAGGGTGTGTACTTAGGAATCTACTTCTGTAGTCTACAAACCACATGTGAGTCGGATTTATGACACAGACTTCCTTGTGGTGCTCTGTAGTTGTACTGAAATAATCCTTCCCAGTCTTTTGCCCTTTGGTAGTGGGTCAGCAGACTCTGGGTGTATGAGGTTGTATTTAATCTTGCTCGTCCTCAGAACTGGCTGGACAGGGAGCCTCAGTTTCTGGTGCCTGTTTGAGATGGAGGAGAACAGCTTACCAAATCACATATAGGATTTAGGCAAGTATTTCAGATGTGTTACTTAGACCATGACTTAACTGCATAACAGCATTGTTTAGGAACCCTGGTTATGTAAGTTTTTATTAAATACAATAATGAAGGTACTGCTTCCACCATAAACCCATCATTTAACTCAAAATTATTTTTGAACTGATTCCAAGTTATGTTGTCTTTGCTTCCCTATTGCATGGTCTGGATTGTAAAGAAAATAAAACTGGAAGCATTGTGTATTTGAAATTATGCTTTTGCTGATCAAGAGTTTTATTTATACACACACAGAATCATAATTGGAAAAAGTTGTTAGTGGAGAGGTTGAAATTTTAAAATTACTTATTCCCATTTCTTTCCTTTTATCGGTTGCTGACTATACAAAAACCATAGTGCATAACTCCATGGGACAGTGGTGCTTTTATTGCACCTTAGGAACTTGAGTCTCTAAACTGGAGAAAGATTTTTCTAAGGGATTTAAAGCACAGCTTTTGAGAGCAGTTCTTTGACAGATGTTGTTGGAAGGGAGGAATTGTGTGTTATTAGTCATGACCTTTGCACTTTGGAATCTCAGAAGTTCTTGCTGCTTGGTGAAGAGACTTGAACTATCCAGATTAATTCTGCTGATAAGAAAATATCTTAGAATTGTCTTTTCTGGTCAGATGTTGCATATGTGAAACCTGTCCAAGGAACTTGCCTCATCTCCCTGTGTATATGGAAAACCTATAACTGTTTGTCCTGAAATTAACTGCTCCATGCCATATGTCAGATAAAAGCTATCTTATGTTCTTCCCAGATAAAACAGATCTATGATTTCAAAAGTAAAGACGTTGGGTCCAGAGACCAAATTAAAAGCATATAGTTATAGGTTAGCTGAAGAACCAGTGGACAATTCAAACTGGCATGGCAAATTGCAAACAAGTGACCTATTCAAAGAATGGATGCTTTAGCAAAGAGCCTCAGCACAAACCAGTCTGTGGGAGAAGTTCGTAACAATCTACCCACTCTGGCAGAGAAAGTCTTTGAAATGGAAGTGGGAGCAAGAGATGACTGTCTCTTCCTCCAGCAGTAACAGTGTGGATGTGTTTTCATTAAAGCAGTTCCGATGCTTTTGCTTCTGTCTCACCAAGTGTGCTTTAACTTACACTCAGTTACCTGTGTGAGTGCACAAGGCACTGGACCCCTGCAGCATGAGGAGTTACTGTCAGTGCTGCACTGAGATGTTGCACTGGACTCTTGCTGGGACAGTTTGTCACACATTACCACAGCTCAGCTGATGAACAATAATGCATCATTTTGGTGTTTAGTATTGTGACTGTTCCCTTAGCTGTGTTTTACCCCCATCCCGGGGTGAACCGTCTTAACGTGGTTTTGAGTTTCAACTAACAGTATCTTTTTTGTTTTTTAGCAAGAAAATGTACCTTTATGTGCACCTGGCTTTCAGTCACAATATAAATAATTTGCTTTTCTTGATCTCTGTCTAATGAACAGCCTGACAGTAGCGATTTTTTGGACAATTCAGAAGACATATACTACACTGCAAGATCTAACCTGGTATTTTTCGTCTTATGCCTTTCTTTGTCAGTGTTAGTTTTATCCTTGTTTTCCTTTTTCAAAGTTCATGTTTTGTCCTGTCATTGTAGTAGTGGTGTTTTCATCTGTGTAAAAACCATTCAATATAGCTATTAGTCTCTGTGTGTATTTCTGTAGTATAGAAAGAAATTCTTATGATGTGCAGCATTGGCAGTATTTAACCTTTATTCATATTTATTTTAATCACTCTTATAGAAGTGGCTTAGTGTTATGCATTCATTCTAATTTCTTCACTGCCATACTGTGCATAATTTGTTAGTTTTTTGGAGGGTGATTGAAAATAGAAGAAACATTTTCTTTGTATTTCTGTCTGGTAGTTTTTTTTTAAATGAACCCGTGCAAGACTATAAAATTATGTAAGTGTAAGTCTCTGAATTCTCCAGATGGTAATTATGCTACAGAACGAATATACACTTAATAGAAATAACAGAAAGTGGGGTCATAACTGTTCTCAATTGCATTTGGCATCATTTAAAGTATGTTATATTTCCCAAATTTTTTTGTTGCTGCACTGCTAAAAAAATTGGTTTATTGGCATCACACTGGAGAAATTACTCTAGGAAGTGAATTTTCTTATTTCTCTCTACAGTCTTTCTGCTCTTTGTGTAATTAGATAAGTTAATGCATTCAAGTCCTGGACAAACTGTCGAGAACAAGGAAGAAAAATTCTGTACTAAATGAAGAGCATTAATCTACTAATTTTCTTGGATTTGTGAGATGTTTAATATAAGTGCACTGAGAGGAAGATGGGAAACTAGGTTGTTTGAGAATGTCTTGGGTTTTATATGATGTTTTTTGTTTGTTTGTTACATCATCTGTTGGCCTGGTGTGACTTCAATCTGCCAGAAACCTATTAAGTGAAAGCTTACACTGTCTTTGCTTTTCTTGGAAAGAAATTTCTGTATTGCTTCCTTTTAAGAATGTTTAACAAATTGTTTTGAAATCAGTAGCTTAGATTTTCCTACCTGGTGGCAACACCCTATCCTGTGCAGCTTCTCTGGTTTTGAGAGTGTGGTTTTGGCTTTTCAGTTTGGTTTGCTTTTGGTTTCTTCTTTGCAGTTTAACACTTTTTAATTTTTTTTTTCTTTTAAGGCTGCTTTTAGTATTGTCACATATCTTGCTAGCCTGGTATCTGTGGGTCTAAGAGCAGAATGAGAACATGTCTCATAACTGGACTGTTCTTTCCCATCCTTCTCCTACCCCTTGCTGTTCAATACACTCTTCAAAAATTGTGACTGTTATAAAACTTACCAAGTACTGTTGTTGTCACAATTGTGAGATGTGTTTTTAAAGTCACTCAACAGCACTTTGTTTCGCTGCTTTCTTCACATCATCCTGTGCTCATTGTGAATCAAAGTGGAGAATTCTGAGTTGGTGGTAATGCATTGCCTATTTGTGAGATTCTTCAGTAAGTAACCTTTAGAGGAGATAATTACTAGTTGGTTCATTCTTCTGTAGGATGCACTAATCAGAGAGTCTCTCTGTGTCTCCTTCCCCCGCTCCTGCTCTGACAGTATTGGTTTCAGATATGTTCATTCAGAAGTGGTACGTGAATTCTTGTTACCAAGAGGAAATGATTATACTTTTTCACAAGCATGATGTATCACCTACTACTGTTGGGCTCTTTTCCTGCTATTGTACTGGTTTTATAAAATACCTCAGAAGTGACAACTCCTTTGCAGAGCTAAGATCATAAAAAAAATAAATTATCATAGATTGTGACATATTTTGGGCCACATATCGTTGATGTTGAAAGGAAATTTGGGGAGTGAGTAACAGGATTTTGCACAGCTGGCTTGATCATATGGCAGTTTATGCACGTTACCTTTCAATCATTTGATGCCTATGATGTGTCTACCCTTAAAAATTATTCCTCTCTTTCTTCTTCCCCTCCTTCCACCTGTGCTATTCTGAGACAAGTACCTGGATCTGCCAGAAGAATGGAGAAGTTCAGTACAGGTCTTATTTGCAGGGAAAATTTCATATCCAGACCCCAGTATCCCTTAGTGCAAATTACAATCAGAAAGGACAAGATAGTGCTTCTCTTTCATCTTCTACAATTACACACCTTTGATTCATAGATAAATAACAGACTATTTTGCTCTAGATACAGATTCTCTTCTGTCTTTCAGGATAGATATTTTTTCTTTTTTCTGCAACTAGACAAGTTTCTCAGAAACTTTCTTGGGTTCCTTCCATCCTTTGAGGGCTTTTTTGCCCATGCTAGTTCCTGTCATTTAGAGTTTTTCATGTTCCTGTTTTGTCTTCCTAATCTTATGTGCACATTAGACTTTGCATAAGGCAGATCTTTTCACTGTCTTTCTGTATATTTTAAAAGCAGTTGTTTGGATCCTGGCTCAGATAAGTTGCTGAACTGAGCATTGGATTTGCAGTGAGCTCAGGAAATGGTCTAAGTCACCTTTAAAAATATGTACTCTTTATTCTGGGACTTTTTAAACTTATGCTATTGATCCTGAGTCACAAAAGCTTATTGTTGTTCTGACTCAAAACAAAATGTCACATTGAACCAAATAAAAATATTTTTTTATATTATCCTGGTCTTCATTGAAATTCTGTGGCAAAGCATTTTTCTTCCCATTTGCAGTGAGCTGAAAAATAATTCTGGTTCATACATAGAGAACTGGGCTGTACACCTTGTGAAGTGAAAAATACCATCAGAGAATTCCCCCTGCAAAAAAGATGAAGTGGGAAGGAATCCCAGTGATCTCTAGCTTACTTCTGCTTAAAGTAGGGCCCTGGAGTAATTTAACCTGGAGGATCTAACACACAGTGAAAAGTGCGGAATTCTACTGTTAAAGTGACAGAAGAGTTGAACAAAACCTGGGTTTGATATCTCAGGTTCCAACCTATAATTGTTTTCAGTTGTTACAAATGTAACATTCATTTAGGACTTCCTTAGCAAAGAATTCAGTTAGAGGTTTGCAGCTCCCATGCTGTCTGCACTGTTGTCCTTGCCAGGTGTGTTTATATATATGGTCCTATTTAAATAATTTTGTCATTATTTTTGTCATTATATTTTTGGTTGGTTTTTGTTTTCTTTTGGCTCATAAGTACACACTGGGTTTAATAATTTCTGATACTTTTGGTAATAGTTACTTTTAGGAATGTGATTTTTAATTAGTTGTGGCAAAAAAGATAAAATATTGGTGGGAAAATACTGAACTAAAGAGATTGACATAGGTAACAGAGAACCTTACCCAGGAGCATTTTTCTTTAAATTAAGTAATTTTTCTCCTCACTGCACATACATACATATGCTTTTTCTTTGCTGCAAGTCATGAGGACTCCTATCCTGCTTTAGCTGAGGTAGCTCTAAAAATATATTGCAGTTATCAGTATTGAATTTCAGAGAGTCTTCATACCTTTTTCAGCTTTAGGTGATGAAATGGAGCATGGTCCTTAGGATCAGAAGAAAAATGGAAATGGGGGAAAAAAACCAATGGTTTCTGCTGTTTTATTTTCCTCCTCTGTATGTTTTGGGTATTTTCTGCTTGGAAAAAGCAATTAAGAACATGTGATGCTCATTTTTACTGCTAGGAGGCAAGGGGATGTTCATAGACAAAATGCATGGAGAACTAAAATACAAGGGAAGAGGGGAACAGTGGTTGTGTAGCAGTAATGTACAGTAAATCCTCACTCAGCCACCAGGGAAGAATTATATTTAGCCTGTTAAAAAAAACCCAAAAACCATACAACTTGCTATTTCTGATGCATTAGGCTATCCAGAGAAATTAAAAAATGCACTTTTTATTGAAATAAAGGTATTTAAATATAGAATATGCCTTAGGTAGTGTTAGGCTCTTTGCTTCTTTGATGAAGCAATGAGATAGGAATTGCTTTGTCATTTTACTAAGAGATGTGTATGTGCCTTCTTACTTGATATGTTAGTAATCCAAATGTGATTTGTATTCTTTGAAATTCAGAGTTGCTTCCCCCAGCATTTTGTACATTTCAATTCTTAATTTTGTTACTTCAAATTGTCTTGTTAGATTTCAAGAACAGCAAATGTAGGAAATAACTGTGAATTGCTGGTTTGCTGTGTACATTATTTTGTTTTTGAAGGCCTGAACACTGAAACATATATTTCCAGGACACTCCAGCCCTATAGGACAAATTAGTATGATAAAACTTCTAAAGATGCAATAGTAATTAAGTTACAATGAAATTCTGCAGAAGTTAAATAGCAGGTTTTTTAAATTTAAGCCACAGAAGGTGTGGTAGATTTGATCATTCCTTGGGATTTTTTTTCATGGCATGGCCTTACCTTCAAATGTTTTGAGGAAATCTCTGTAGTATTTTTAATAGCCTTTTTAATTTTTAATAGCCTGATTACTTTGCACATGTGATTTATCTAAGGGTATGACGTGGCTTTCTACATGGCAGCTTCCTTTAATGTTACCTGAGCTGTTGAGAAGAACTGGTAATTATTCCCTGCATTAGCCTTTTTCCAAAGCAATCCCTATCAGCAAAGGTCTTGTACATGGATGAGTTGTTTCAGGAATGAGCTGTTGGTAACCTGGGGTTGCATCTTTGATTCCATACCAAGATCATAGATCTCATTGCTACTGGCTGTAGATCTCAAGTTTCTATTGGAATGTATCTGTCACTCAGATTTATTCTGTGTCAGTTTAGTCTGAACTAAGGAGAATTTTAATTAACCAACCAGCATTGTATGGATATATGTTAAATGAAAATATTAATTTCAATTGATAAAGTTGATGGGTAACTTTGCATAATTTAGTAATTAATGCGAATGTGTTCTTCCCAGTAGAAATCCATAAGTCATAAGATTTCATACTTTTGTGTGGCTTTAAAAATATCTATTTCTATTGGGTGTTCTGGTGCAGTGTAACAGCTCACTGGAGGCTTTGCTGGGTACACACAGTATTTACCAATGGTTCTGTGTCAAATATGTAGCTAGAATAGGTTTAGTTAATATAAAATTATAAATTCTGTGTGTATTTGAAATAGAAGGTAGAGGAAAAATGCATTTCACTTTTTAAAACCTCTCTATCTCGTAGGATTTATCATGAGGTCAAAAGGAGAAATTTCCCTGGTAATAGAGTACTTGACCCTACCTTTGGGGTGAAAACCAGCAATATTTAAAGGGTTTAGGAAGAGTATACATCTCCAATTAAAATCATAGTCATGTGTATGTTACACAGCAATAAACTGAATTAAAGCAAAGGTTTTTCCTTTTAAAACACTTAAACATAAGTAATTCTGGCAGATGTCATCTTTGATGAGGAAAATTCTAGTAACTCTTGAAAGGTCTGGTGGCAGAAGAGGACTCCTTTTGTTTTAGGTGGATTTATTTATTTTTTCTTAATAATTTCATTGTCATTGCTGTACAGTGTAGCTATAGCCATACATTGCACAGTGTGTAAATATAAGTGGACAGACATTTTGGGTCTGCCCAGCATTTTATAACATTTAAGGCTTGTCTGTTCAAAATGAAAATCTCAGATTTCACTACACTGTTCTGGGGTTACTTTTCTCAACAGCTTCCCTGTCTTTGTTCTGGCATCCTCTTACAGAGACTCTCACAACCTGTTTAACCTACTTGCTTGTGAGTCTGGTGACATCTTATGTTTCCAGTCCTATGATTTTCTGCTCTAGGGCCTGAATCCTCAAAATACCTGTGCTTGCAGATGGAAGTTTCTGAGGTTGCATAGAAGCAATAGAAGTACTCAAAGTAAAGGATGTTGAATCTGTTTCTTACTGATGGGTTGTAGAACATCCACTGGTGGTGAGGAGTCAGATCAATAGAAGTGGAAGGAGTTTGGTAGTTTGGGGGATGATTTAATTCTAAAACAAAGATGTATTATAAAGTTGATACAGATATTGAAAAGTCAGTCTCTCCATGGTTCAGGAAATGCCAGCACCAGGCTTGAATTTGCAATTTTTGTCAGCCCTCTGATCTATAAATTCTTTTATGTCAAGTAATTATCAGTTACATAGTGTTTTTTCCACAATATTTCACTTGTTTTGGGAAAATATATAAAGTCACTGAAGCAACCAAATGCTACTGATAGCTGTGGTAGACACACCCATGTGCAAACTACTACTTAACTTTACAGGGCAGACTAAAGGGTGCAGTAAACAGCCTGAAACTCCTGGGCAAGCAAAAAACAGTATTTACAGCTTTGTATTAATGTGACTGCCCTTCAGCCCTGAACTGAGGGCTGCAGTGGTTTCTGCTTCATCAGCTTGGAACACTGGCAAATCTGGTGTGAGACTTTCCCTCTGATTTTTAAAAATGCCCTTTTGAAAGATCAGCTCCATCTAATCCGGATTTATTCCTCTTAAAGCTTGGGTGTATGTGCCTCTCGCTGAAGGGTGACTTGCTTTTTGGTATGGGTTGCAGCTGAAAGGGGCCTGTTCAACAGAAGATGTTGGAAAAACTTTAAAATATTTCCTGAGAAGGAAGAGTGTAGCTCCATTTATCACTAACTTAGGTGATCAATAATTTGTTCTTCCTGGTGAATTCACTCACTATTTTGGGAGTAAATCTATGCTCAGATTTCTCCTGTTGTGATTCACCTGAAGAAAAAAATAGACTGTAATTATAGCAGTATTCTCCCAGCAGATGCAGTTTTGATTGTGCTTCAGTGGGGTGCCTGTATTCCGTTAATCCATTTAATATTTATACCATTGGTATAAATTGCCATACCATTGGCCCATTGCCATATCTTTTTATGTGTAGCCTGCACTCCATGATTGCTGGAGTGTTTGACTTTGTTAATTCTGTTTTGGGTTCTTTTCAAAAGAAAAGGTCCTCCTAATGTATACACATATTGGTATAACCAGGGTGATAAAAACACTTACTGTCCTTTTTGAATGTTTCCATGTGTTAAAGGCTCCCTGCCAGAGCTACTCCCCTTCTGAAATTACTACTAAATGTGCCACTGAGGGGTAGCTGGGTTCTCTGTGGAATCTGGTAGATTGCAAAGTCCTGAATAATTTTTTTTTTCTTTTGTTATATTATTTTTGTTGTTGTTTCTTTTCTGCAGCCGACTTTATTTGAGCAGAGGATCTCTTGCATGCAAGGAAGGGGCTGAGGTCAGAGTTAGAAGGAATTAGAGATGGAGCAAGCTGGCAGAGAGGAGATTTTTGGGTGCAGTGGGCCTGAGAGTGGTAGGAAGGCCAGAGAATTCAACTAGTTCGGTATCTCAGGTGTTGCAGAGGGGATAATAGCAGCATGGTACGCAGGGTGTGTGTTGGATGCTCACCTGTTCATTTTAAAATATTCATTCTTTTATGTTTTAGGATCTACAGCTAGAATATGGTCATGGTCCTCAGTGTGGCTACTTTCTGGGTGCAAATAAGTGAGTAAGCAACTGCATTTTCTGTTATTAATTCATTCTATTCATTCAATTCATTCAAGACTATTTTAATATAATGACACATTAGCTGAAATGGATGTGGTGAAATAGGTCAAACTTGCTTCTATCAGTTAAAATTCCAAAATAATTAATTTATTTCTAAAATAATAGTAACTCTAATGATACAGAATTGCAGCACTTTTCAGTATTTGAGGCTGTATTGACCATGTTGTCTTTGTGGTGGTGTAAGCTTCCTTTGAAGAGCTTTTATCTTGGTCTACTTTACAAAATATTCTGCATGATAGGTCCCACAGAGCATATTTTTACCCCATCTGGGAAGTGCCAGTGCTGCTCTTTGGCATTACTTTATGCCCTTCTTTATCTTGTAGGGCACTAGGAATGTGCAGTTACAGTTGCTTTAAAAATAAAACTTAACCTTTCTTAGCAAGCCCTTTAACTTCATGCTCATACCTTTAATCATCTTGATATATTAATCATATGAAATAAATTTCCATGTAATTTTCCCTTTACACACAATTACTTAATTACATTTATGCATGCTAGAATTAGAATGCCTAGCTTTGATTTGCTAAATTAAATCATACTAAAAATGCAGAAAACCTAAGCATAGAGCATGGTATTTTTGCATAGTCTTTAATTGGGGAAAAAGAAATCTGTACTGATGTCCTCTGAAATCCTCTTGTTCCTTAGTCCTGTGATTCTTTTCAGTGTTTTCAGAAAAAAACATGAGTATGAAGTTCAGAATGTTACAAAAACTAACCAGGAAAGAATTAATTTATCCCAACAATAATTTCATACTTGTCAGTCTGTAAAAAAAACAGTCCTTGTTTTAAAGTAAGAGGAAAAAGGACCATTGCACTTAATAGCAATACATTAAGAAACACACATGAAAGAGTGTTGTGTGAACAATAAATGAAAAAAATTTGCAGCTATGTTAATTTTTATGTGGATGCTGGTTGAATATTCTGAAAGCCAGCTCAAATAACATGCTTAGGATTATTTGCTGATAGAATCATAGGTGCTTTTGTTCTGGCTTTTGATAATTGTGCTTGTGTACCACAATTAAATTATGCTCTTGTTCTCATTTAATGCTGAAGGAGTCTCTTAAAATCAGTTGAAGAAGAACTACATCAGCGGTAATTCTATTTCTTTTTTCTTCTTGTGTGTGTTTCAAAATTTGTGCATTGATTTTTTTGTCTGTCACACCTGGTTCTTGTTTGTTCCTGTGCTTGCTGAGAGGCTGTGAGAGAGGCACAGTTATCTAGATTGCACCTGTGCTTTAAAGAACAATAAAGATTTAAAAAAAAGACAGTAAAATTCTATAAAAATATAGATATTGAGCTTAGATTGTTTCACAACAGTCAAGGTAATTTTAATACAACTCACTCAACAATAGTACATTATTTATTTTCTTAGGGGACACGTGGCACATTTAGAAGATGATGATGATGCAGATGATGATTCTAAACAGTAAGTCTTTCTTATAAAAATAAGTAAATTTAGATTCTTGAATAGATGAGTATTTAGAAAAAAAAAAAGGGGTTGAATCATATTCTATAACAACTCAGAATTCTTTTTGCTATAGCATTTTTAAAGATAGGTATTTTAATGTTGATAGATTACATCACCGTAAGTCATCTTATTCTGCTGATTGTTAAAAATTGGGGGGGAGAGGGAAATCTTATTCCTTGATTGATATAGTTTTCTTTTTATGTTTTATTATGGAACAAAATCTTGGCATCATTATGTCAAGCCAGTAATTTGTCTGACTACAGTCCGAGTGACTTCCTTAGAACTGATAACTATATATTAAAATTAAGCTCATGAAAAGTAGATAAAACATAAACATTACAGGTTTCTCTAGATGTCTGAGTTTGTTGTGTGTTCTTAACTAGGAGGATGCTTGTATGGGTGCTTGGTTTTTTGAATAGAGCTGACTTCCTTTACTCAGAGAGAGCAAGGTTATGTGACTGCAAAGGCATGTGACAAATTTATGATGTTCATATTAAATCCCACTGGTACAGGTATTCTTGGGCTCTTTTTGATTCACAGATGAGAGCTGAAACAATTTAAAAAACAAAACCAGTATGTGTAGATTTACATTCCTAAAGAAATGTGGTATAAAGACCAAAAAGAACAATGCCATTGAGACATAGTTTTTGTTTGCTTTCTGTTAATGGATAATTTGGAAAGCCGTTGCTTCATACAAGAAACCTTTAAGACATGTTATCTGTTGCTGGCATCTCTCTCTTGCAGAGAACCAAACTATAATCTCTTTTTTTCTTTTTTCTTTTTTTGAGTCATTTTACTGCTTTTGTGAGCCAACTCAGCTTGGTTCCTCCATCCATATGGACCTCTGGATGGTTTTTTGTGTACAGCTCTGTGTCTGTTCATTTTTGTTTAATGTTTCTTTCCCTCCCCACACACTTCTTGCTCTGTTTGCAGCCAGTATCATCAACTTCAGTGATATTCCAGGGCTTGGAACCTCTTGATCCCTGCTGTCTTGAAGTGCTAGCACTGATTTCTTTGTCCAGTGCTTTGAGATCCTTGTTCAGCTGCTTATGTTGCTGTTGTGTTTCTGTAGATTTTCTTTTTTAGGTTAGGCAAGAAAGAACCTGAGATAGCTCCTGGAGAGGTTCTAATTCATCTGACCCTGGAGACCAGTAGTCACTGATTGTCTTCCAGAATTGTCTTGGTATTTTTATTTTTCTTCTGATATTTCATCCTAAGTACTTTTGCCCTACAGAGAGGGCCTGACAGTGTGTAAAAGTTTGAATCCCTCAACCTTGGGTCGGACAGGTTCTGCATCTGTGCCTTTCTCATGGAACCTGCTGGAGCCCAGAGATCTGCTGCAATTACTGGTTCATCTGCCTGGTCTTGAATATCTTTCTGTGGAACCCACTGAAGATTCAAGGCTTTGGTTTGATTTACATTCTGTGGTGTGGAATTGAGGAGCACATGAGACATCAGTTGCTTCTTTCTTCAGATCCTGCACAAAACCAGTGAATCCAATGTACCCCTTCCAACCTAATGTGGTGCCACTGCATGAAACCGGGTGACTGTAGCAGCACAGAAGCCATGTTTCAGAGAGCAACATAAAGTTACCACTCTTCATTTAATAATTTTGATAGTTTTGATACTTCTTTTTCTCTCATGTGCAGCAAGGCTGTCAGTGTTTGAATTTCCTAGTTATGGAAACTGGGAGAGCAGAAATTACTGGGGCATTGCCCTTCACGAATAGCAGTGCCAAGCTGCACCTAAACCCTCTTGTTGAAATAAAGGCACACACATCTGTCCCATGCATGCCAGATTGTTGCCTTTTTGCTTTCTTTGGCTGCCCATTAACACTGGTTGTCTGAAATACAGGAAGAATAGAGAAGAAAATGAAAATGGAGCTTGAACTCTCATGGTGAGGACTTAAACTTGGCCCCATATTACTAAGAGAAGATAATTACTTCCACCAAAGCAGCTGAAATACATGACACAGAGGAACTTGTTTTCCAAATCTCCTTCCAGCTTTTCTGAAATGCAAACAACAGATAAGATGCCAGGACTGAAGAGAATGAAGCCAAGCAAACAAGTTGTTGACCTGTAAACAAACAGGCAGATATCTTACTACTTTGAACATAATTTAAAAAAAAGGAAAATATTGTGGAAGATTGTCAGGTTTTCACAGCTGTATTACTAGTTTATTTAGTGTAAATAATTTTCTGTTCCTAAAAGATTAGGAAACAGGACAGTGGAAGAGGTTTTAAAAACATGGAAAATTTCAGAGTTGTGTATTTTCTTTTTAAATGCAGCATATTTTTAAACCACAGAACCAGGAGAGGAAGAATGCTTCAGCTATGTTGTTTTCTGATAATATCTTGTACTGTTGGACCAAGTTGTTCTAGCATGAAAAAGTTGTCTTTCCCAAGATTTCCATGAAAAAAGAAACTCATCAACCAAAAATCAACCAACCAACCTAAACACAAGGGTAGCTGTCCACTGCAGATGGATTTTACTTTTATGTATAAGGCTGTTCTAAGTCATCAGTGTAAATATTCCAAGGAATGGTCTTCATTAGTTTTCTTGTAACTCCCCTTCAGCTCTCTGATACCCTAAACTTTGTCCTCACCACAGAGCAAAGGCCTCTTCTGTTTCTCCCTACTTTGTTCTGCACAAATCAGTTCATGACACTCTCTGCTCTCGGGGGGGAGGGGAACCTGTGATCCTTGTTTTCATATAGTATCTGAGGTAAAACAATGTTTGAAAGTATTTGTCATGCAGTTA
This sequence comes from Cyanistes caeruleus, assembly GCF_971803275.1. NCBI lineage: Eukaryota > Metazoa > Chordata > Aves > Passeriformes > Paridae > Cyanistes > Cyanistes caeruleus. The sequence continues at coordinate 110,159,963 of NC_141702.1, forward strand.
CTTGGATATAATAGTGCTCTTGACAAGTTAATGGTATTTATTTGTATGGCGTTTCTAAAACCTTGTATCTTCTTTAAGATTCCAATTTGAGTTTTCTCTCTCTGTTTTGTTTCTTCTCTTTATAGTGCTACTATGAAACCTAAAGTGCCACCTCCTTTACCACCAAAGGTATGTGATGGGGATTTGGTTTCTCAGAAGAAAAAATTCACTTTAAATAAACAAATAAATGGAGAATATTTAAATTACTGTATTTGTGGCTCTTGTGAAAATTTCAGGATCTAAATGCTGCAGGAGGGGTTTTTTCCTCATTGATAAGTGGTATGGATGCTTTCAATCTTCTTCCATTATGTTTTGATTATTACTCTCTCTTTCAGCCTAAATCCATATTTATCCCCCAAGAAACTTACTCTTCTGAAAATGAAAATCAAGGGACAATCAAGAGATGCCCAACATCAGAGAGTCCAGCAAAATCTACATCTCATGTTCCACCCAGACCACCACCTCCTCGGTTACCTCCACAGAAATCTAATCCTTTAGGTAATAAAAGTGACCCCAAGGAGCATATAAGTATTTCTTAAATAATCTAATATGATTTTGTTTATATATTCCTAGCTGTGCACATATTAAAAGATATTGAGGTAATTTTTCTCTGGTGGGCAAGTAGAGAAAAGTGCATGAAAGCCAAAATTCATGAAGAAAGTGTGCTTTAACTCTTACGAGGGTCAAATGTACTTTCTATCAAAGCCACTGACACAATTCCTGCTGATGCCATTGGTGACACAATTGCTTTCCTAAGCAATAGGCTTATAATGTAGAGTATCAGGACTAGTAAAAAAGTATGTTTCCAGGTTTCAGGTTCAGTGTGTCAGCTGTTGTTGTCATTTGTCATGTCAAGCACAGAGTTCTGCTTTCAGAGTTTGCTTTTGTAGTAATGAACTGGGTTGGGGAGTGTAGGAGGTAATTGTTTGTTTACTGTCTGCTCAGACTGTTCATTTTATGCCTTTGACAGTCTGATGCCTTCAGAGTTGTCTTGGACTGGATTCTCTTAAGCAAGCTCAATGTCTGCCTCTTAATTGTTAGGGTTAATTGTTACTTAATTGTTACTTTGGTGGCTTTTCCTTGCTTGATACTTAGTACTGCAGTCGATTTGTTAAAGATTTTACTCTTAACAAGACTGAACACAGGAGTGTTCAGTGACTCTAAGGAGTCAATAATTGAAGTGTGAGCTATTGGCAAGTATTTTATACTGTATTGTATATAGTACATGTTCTGACTTAATTAGAAATTCTGGCCCACTTAAAAGAGTTTTTAGGCTAGATTACTCTTTGAGGTGAATGTAGAGGAACACATTTTTAAATATGAATCTTTCTAGGTAATGGAGTCACTTCTGTGCAATTAAATGGTGAAAAAGAGGAACTGCCACATCAACAGAATGAAGCTAGAGACACTAACTTCTCAAGGAGAGAAAAGAAGGAAATACTGGTAGGTATTGAAGCTTCTACTGAGCTCTTTTATAGTTGTCTTGAATGTTCTAGATGTGCAAGGAAAAGGAGCAGGCATGCTCTTTAACATGGAAATTATGCTGGATGACATCTTGTTTACTTTGAATCAAAGCACAGTTTTCCTTGATTGTCTAGTTGTGATACAGCCTTAGGCTGAAGTTTGTCAGTGTTTAATTTTCCTTAGAAACAAACATAATCACAAATACATACAATTTATTTGCTCTTTCACACACCTAAGAAGCATAATGAGAGCCATGTCTTGTGTTGTACTGAGAGTGACTGTTCATGCAAACAGGGAAATGAGGGAATGGAAAATGCTGTAGTTAGAATAGATTAGATGTAACATGAGACTGCCCTCTTTGAGGGCTTCTTCCAAGTGTGAGGCTGGAAATGTAATTTTTTTGGTGAGAAGTGAAGAGGAAATGGACTAGAAACGTGGTGATGAGTCTTTGTTTTGTTTTAAGGAAGTGCCAGTAATGCTGGCAATACTTTGGAAAGTAGGATTACCTGGACAGCTTTGAACTTGTCATACGAAATTGTGTGTTTGAAGTTTCCCTGTAAAATAGGCTTGTTTAGAAGCTTGTTTGTGCTAGAAGAAGTTGATACTGACACAGGAAAGCGCACATAACACTGAGTGGTAACATTTAATGCTGTAATACTGAACATTGAGCAATTGTACAATATTGCTTAAACTCTCTGGAGTACTGGAAATGGCATTCTTACAGACACCATTGTAGTGTGAAAAAATGTTGCACAAGACTGTGCAAACCTTCAATGAGAAGGTATTAGGGAATCATAGTGGAGATTTTAATGAAAGACAATCATGCTGAGTGTTTGTGGTTATGCTGTGTGTGGGGAGGGAATGTATATGTTCAAGCATAGTGCATGAGTGTAAACATACTTTTAAATTTTATTTTCTAGAAACCAATTAGTAACGGCCTTCCTCCTACACCTAAAGTACATGTGAGTATTGCTGAGTCACACAAATGCATGTTGTGAGCAGGGTGAAAGAGCACATTCTTTGAATGTTTATAGTATTTGGTTTTTTACTTAAAAAAATCTAATATGACTTTGGAATGATAAGCCAGTGGTATGACTCTTAACCTTTTGTTACTACTTGAAGTAAAAATAATCCTTTTGGGAAGGTCACATTTTAATTTTTCATATGTATATATTTAATATTTTTACTTCTACAGATGGGTGCTTGCTTTTCAAAGGTTTTCAATGGCTGTCCATTAAAAATTCATTGTGCAACATCTTGGATAAATCCAGATACAAGAGGTACTATATGATGATGATTTTACCCATTTTGTCTCTCCTTGAATTTCAAGAGTGCTTAGATGAGCAGGACTATTCTTTTTGAAGCAGACATATGTTCATATAAGCAGGAGTCATTCTTTAACTATGCCACTGCTGTCTAAAGTTGTTTTTAAAATATATTGGCTGAAGTTTTTTGCTTTGAATAAAAAGAATAAATTACATGTTGAAGTTAGACTCTTCTCAACATTTTAGTCCAAAAGAAGACAGTACTAATTTATTTGTAAAAAATTTGACTTTTGGTGGTCTTAGCTGAGATTGATTTCTTTGTCATTCACTTGGTATTTTTTTTCCCTTGAGATCTTTCTGGCCCTACAGGATTCTGCAGCTTTTTATTTTTGCATAAATTTTAGTGCTTTGATATCTAGCCTGATAAAAGGGATAGTTGGTAGTATTCCACTCACTTTGCTTGCCATTACACCCTTTAGCTATATATAAGCTATATAGAAATATAAGCTATATAGACTTAAGCTTATATATAAGCTATATAGACATACTACTGAGCTGGTCAGCAAAAAAATAGTTGGATTTTTTTAGAAAATGGAATTAGGAAGGGTAAATCCTTAGCAGTTGACATCATCTCATAGGAGATGTCTGCCTTGTTTGCATGCCTACATACAATCCAGAGATTTGATTATTTTAGAGGTGAGGTACCCACAGAATACTGAGAAAAAGTTCCAGTCAATACTGCTGTAGAAGTACTCTCAAAGGCAATGAATATTTCTATAATATATGGAAATGTCTAAGTAGGATATGCTGAAATGATTCACTCAATTTCCTGCTTGTGGTTGAATCACTTTTTTTTAAAATTTCAATTATTACTCAAAAATCCCCTGAGCTTTCCTAGTGACTTAAAACAGCCCCATTCATAAATGAAAGCTTCCTAATCAGGATTAATTTTCTGTGCTTTCAAACACTGTAACTACTATAGTTTGATTTGTTTCCATGTGTGTAAATGTCTTTTTTTGGTAATGGTGTACATACCTTCCTGAAATCAAGATTTCTACCTCTTTTTGTTTGTTTGCAGATCAGTACTTGATATTTGGAGCAGAAGAAGGTATTTACACACTGAACCTCAATGAACTTCATGAAACATCAATGGAGCAGGTATATTTCTGGTTAAAAAAACAAATACATCACATTTTTTAACCACTCAGGTTAATGTTGTTATAATCCTTGTAAAAATGGTTTTTACTATATTTACATAGGCACTGGCTACACTGAGAATTACCTTAAATATTTGCCATTGAGGATACTTTTCAGTCATCATGTTTGTGTTTGTAGGCTGAGCCATGTTTATATAAGAGATCTTCATCTATTTGTGTTTTGAACTTCATTGTAGTGCATTGTTCTGCTGTTAAATGATTAGGTGGATAGTATGGAATTTCCGTGATGCATTTTGGATTAAAGTTTCTGTTTGCCTTAAAACTTCATTACAATACAGAATTTTTGCAACAAACGTGTTTCAGCTGCAGGGAAGCAAGGAGATCTTTTATTCACAGGTGTCTGTTCTTGTTCAAAAGCAGCTTTGCTAATGAGACTCAGCTTGCTGAATTCCACCTAAAGCTCTGTCTTTGCAAAGTCTTACAAAAAGTAATTTTTTTAAAGATATGCTGGGGAGGGGGAAAATGCAAGTTGCAGGCCTTTCTGTATTCTCCAGCTCTTTTGTTATTCTCTAAGAGACTTGTTTTCTTTCCTGCCTTCTCCCTGCCATAGGGAGCTGTGCACCTGCCATCAAGATGGAGGAATTTGCAAGGACAGCCTTCACACTGTAAGCTGGAGGCACTGGTGTTTGTTCATCCTCCAGGGTCCAGACATTGTAGAGATGTCTGTTTTGTTGAGAGGGAGGCCTTGCTAGCTTGAACTGACCTCAGTGTAAGCCATAATCATACTGGTGCTTGAGTTACCTGGTTTAAACTTAGCTCAGGTACCCCTCTGCTACTGCTTTGCAGTTCTAACAACTACCCTGAGAAATATCACTGATGCAATAATTCTTGTAGGCCAGGTAGACCAAGGAAAGATTTGTGGTTTTTCTTCGCTGTTTGAGGTTTGGTTTTGGTTTGGTTTTTAACTGGCAAGGAAGGAGAAGAGCTGTAATGAAAATCATGTAGTGTGTTGCCTAGTGAGCTTTCAGGGAGGTGTTTAAATAAGCACTTAGAGACAAGAAGAAATGCTTGCTAACTCAGCCAGTCATGTGTGGAGCAAGTGGAATGAGTGACAGGTCAATTAACCTGCTAATGTGAAGAATTGCTGTTCTGTAATCCTCAGATCCAAACCTACTGAGTCACAATATGCTCATATACCTATAGAAGGTCAATCAACCTTGCATGTTAAATTTTGATACAAGCAGTTTGGTAGAATATTGCCGTAGATGGTTCTTACAGTGTGTTTAGGTTACAAGAAAACTTCAGGAATAGAAGTACACCCTCTGTGCTAACAATTTATTGCATCATTATTTATGATGGCAGTCAGTAGGGCTTTAATAGCATTTTCAAGTCTTGTGTTTTGTGTCATTGTTTTACTTTCACACAACACAGCATAAAAGCAAAAGTAGTGTCCTTGATTATTTTTCTCTGTATTTCACTTCACCAGTTGGCAAAGGAGACATAATACACGTTTCCAGAAGTTAGAATAGCTTCAAGGTTAATATTTTAGTCTTTTTTTGGAAGAGTTGTGTTTTGTTTTCTTTTGTGGTTTTCTTTCTTAAGAGCAAAACAATTGTCCTCCTGAGTGTGTCTAGTGTCTCTCCTGAAGTGGGAAATGTCACTGTCATTGTGTGTTCTCCTCAGACTCCACTACAGTCATTGAATCAGAGGTGTTGGAGGATCCCTGCCTACTTCTTGTCCACTTTTGTACCTGTTGAACATGAGCATGTCTAATCCCTTTTTTGTGCCAAAAAGTTCCAGAAGTTAGATGGGGGGGAAGAAATACTTGAGGTTTGTTTGTTGTTTTTTTAAGGGTTGTCTTGTAGCTTTCACCCCCATTTTTTTTAAGAATTCCAGGATTTGACAAAAAACAGCTCTGCCTTGTACATTTGTTGCACTGGTTCATCACTGAAATTAAATGTGTAATCGTGCAGGTGAAGGTGAAGAATCCCTTCAAAGTGCCAGTTTTAATTGTTTCAAGAGATTTGGACTGTCACAGGCTTTAGAATGGCTGTGGTTTGTTGACCATGCTTGGTTTACCGAAGTTTGCTGTTGAGCTTTTTTACTGTGAAGGAGAAAATTCAGTGGTTTTTGAATTTTTTGGAAAAGGGTTGATTGATCTTTATAATGACATCTTGTGGAATATAATATGCCTGAAGACTTGAGTCTAAAATCTGCTAATTGTCTAAATGTTAATTCATATATTAAATATAGTGTGTGTGGCTAAGATTTACTCTGAATTAACTCTAGAATTCAGGTTAAACCTTACTTGACTTAAACTTCTGCTGCAAAAAGCAAGTCAATATTAGTTTTGTCCTGTCAACTAAGCAGATATTAATTGGTAATTGTCTTATCAATTCAAAAAATTCAATTATCAAATTGAATGCTACTTCTTTGTTTTTCCTTCCATTTGTCAGCTATTTCCACGAAGATGTACCTGGTTATATGTCATGAACAATTGTTTGTTATCAATATCTGGTAAGTTACTGTGCTATCTTTCAGTGGTAGCGCTGATAAACACTTGGTTTCGTATTTGAAGTGTGGTTTGTTTTCTAATTGCCAGGTAAAGCTTCTCAGCTTTATTCCCATAATCTACCAGGACTCTTTGATTATGCAAGGCAAATGCAAAAGTTACCTGTTGCTATTCCAGCACATAAACTCCCTGACCGAATACTTCCCAGGTAAATACACATCATCGGATATATCAGAATGTCGTAACTCTGGGAGTTCAGGATATGCTTGTGAAGCTCTGGGGACACCAGATAGTGGGGGGCTTTGTTCACAGATTGCAGTGAATAACTTGTGTGCATTAATCAGAGGGTTCAGCCCTACCTTTACACGGATCAGGATGTGAATTACCCTTGTTAGAGAAGTGGATTTTGGTACATCTTACCTTCTGGTTATGAAACCTCTTGTTTCTGGGCATAGCTCTTTCCAGGTATAGTCTAGTGTGGTAGTGTGATTGTACTTGATGCTAATCAAAATCTATGGCCATGCACTTCCTGGCTGCTGCAAAAATTAACCCTGTCCTGGCCAGAACCAGGACACTGCCAAACAAGTAGTAGCCCGTTCAAATCCCAGCAGGAGGAGGTAGTGACACTAATCTAGTCTGCAGAAAAATCTTTGATTCTTAAAGTGTATAGTGAGACACTGGTTCTTCTAATAGAATAGGATTTCTGTTAGGAAATTGTGTGATAGAAAATTAGATTCTCTGCTACCTTTGGTTCTATTAAAAGCCTGCTAACATGTAATTCTTGGGTTCAGGAAAGGTTTCTTGTTCAGTTACCTGCAAACATAATGGTGCAACACTTGTCTGAAAATTGTGTTCTTTGTAGAGGGCAAATTCTAAATAACTAAGAGATAATTTGCGCTTTGAATTGTTGTCTTCTGTGTACCTGCACTATTGTTCTGCTCCCCTCTTCCAAATTTGACTTTGGTGGGTGGTGACTTTGGCTTGAGGACTGAATCAGCAGTGGACTAGTAACAATAACTACAATAAGGATCATGCTAGGAAAACCATACTACATTCTGCCTGGAATGGTACCTCACCTAAGTTGCAGAGGACTCAGAAAATTTCTTGTCCAGTCATGTCACTTCTCAAGAAAAATGCAGTACAACCTGAATGTGAGTGCCAAGCCAGTCATTCAAAGTCAGGAGAGATTAATTTAGATAGTCTGTTTTCCTGTTTTACCTCTGATTGTAGAGTGTCCGGATAGTCACATTTAGCCAGGCAGACATTAACCAGAAGACATTCAAAGTATATAGGAAACATAATTTTTTTTCCTACCACAAAGTGTATTCTTAAACAAGTTTCTGGATACTATGATGGTGAGTGCTACGTGCAAAATAGTAAAATCAGAGGTTTTGGTAGAGAAAAGGGCAAAGCAAAATTGAATTTGAAGTAATTAGTGACATTTGTGTATTTATTTGCAAAACCTTATAACCTCAATTTATGATACTTGATAGGCAGACATTCAATAGCAGAAAATATTCTGTGATGAATCTTCTTTCCAGCTTCTTTTCCTGGAGAGTCCTTGAGCAGTTTCTTTCAAGCTTTCCATGACTTGTTCCAACAAAAATTTGTGACCAGTACTCAGATTTCATTGCTGTTCAGTACTTTTGCATTATCAGTCACTTCTGGACAGTTCCATTTGAAATGTTACACAACTGTTTTCCCAATTCATAGCTTTGAGTGCAGCATCTCTCTATCAGTCTATTTATTCCCATCTTTTCTACAGCATCAAGTTATTTTTATTGTCAAGAGTGTTGTGGCTGGTCTCGGTAGTGCCTGTTGTCTTCTAATCCATGTAGAAACCCTGAGTCCTGTTACCAGCAAATAACATTTTGGCTTATCTGATAAATTTTCACATTGTTTCTATGATGTCACAAGAAATACACAAGCTTGTATTTTTTAGTTTTTTGGTGTGGCAGATGTTTTTCTATCAGTGCCTAAAAAGAAAATTCACTCAACTGTTTTAGTTGATCAGTAATTTTGTTTTTATCTGTTGTAGGAAGTTTGCGGTATCTACAAAAATTCCTGACACTAAATGGTGTCAAAAGTGTTGTGTTGGTAAGTAAAGGTCTGGAGAATAAGTGGGAAGGGGCAGCACAAATGGTGGCAATATTAAGATTACTGAGTCAGGTTTAAGAGGTAAAGGAAGAAGAGACTTTCATCATTATTATAAAGCTGTGCATTTGCAGATGGTGAGCTCATTCAGGTTAGTCCTTGGGTTTAAGCAGGGAAAACTTTCCCATTTAGCTCTTTATATTTAAAGACAATTTACAAGAAATGCAGAGCAGAATGATGTCGAAATTCAAACCAGTCTTAAAGAAAAACCTAATCACCATGGAGAGAGAAACTTAGAGAAGTTGCCATCAGGATTAAAAGCTACATTTTTAGCAGAAGTTTCAGTTATCAATATTGGGTGACAAAAAGCAAAGGAGTATTTTTAATTCTTTGAGGACAGTGTTGTCTCTGAAGCCTTTATAATGTGTTTAGTAATGTGCCAGCTACCAAAGTTTCAACGCTGCGCTGTTTTAAGACGTTCTAAAAAGGAGGTATATAGATTAAAAAAACCCCAAACCACTGTGAGTGTTAATGAATGCTGCAGGGAACACTCATGGGATGACAGGGGCCAGAGTATGTAAAAATGCTGACTTTTTGACAAAAGAATTAATTTAGAAGTCTGTATGTTTGTAGGTTTCTGTTCATAAAACAAGAAGCTTTGTGGTGTGCTCCTCTGTGATTCTGTCATTCCTGTCCTGCTGGGCACAGAATTTAGTAGGGCTGCTGTGGTACTTGATGTCATGCAGGGAGTCTTCAGAGATAGCTCAGCTTCCTAGGCCTGGAACCCTTCAGGGGCATGATAGGTGTGAGAGAGAATTTGTGAGCACAGCAAGGGTAGCTGTAGAGCCTTATTTTTGGGGCCTGAGCCTCCATTCCTGCTGCCACATAAATCTGGTTTTGGCCTCGGGGCAGCAGGAGTGCCACAGGAGGCAGAAAAAGACAAGAACTTCTGGTCTTCTTTCTGCACCTTACAGGTGTTGGTGATTGTTTTGTGGTTTCTGCTGCTGAGTTCAGCCTTACTCAGGGTCACACCAAGCATTATTTGCTGCACTTCACGGTCACTCTGGCTGATGTTGAGTGAGAACTTGGATTAATGAAATAAAGCCCTGGTGTTTAAGGTGCCAAGGGATTGCTGATGAGTTTCTGTGGTAAGAAGGTAGTGTGAGCATATTTCACTTCTGTGGATAGTTCTGGATTGTAGAAGCTTGTTATCTAAACTGTGTTCTTTATTGCCTGATGGCCCACAGTCACTTTACTGCATAGTAAAACCTGGTCTTTAGATGTACGTGTTAGGCATGAGTACAAAGTGCAAAGTAACACTTGTTTGTCTTAAAGGAAGTGCTGGCAGTGCTTAAGGAGTGAAATTTTGCCAGTATTGTAGAATTGAAGTTGTGAAACTTCACAGGGCCTGATTTTGTAACTGTGCTGTTCTCTGCCAGTTTTTAATTGAGTTCTGAGAATGGAAGAGCAGCACTTCCTGCTCTTCTATTGTTCTTCAGTTTCAACTGGATTTCCTGATGGTCTGGAAGTGTCCATCAGAATTACAGAGCTCCTAGATTTCAGACTTGCTGTGACAGTGCTGGAAGGGCAGATGAGCTGTTGTTCATGCCCTGCTGGGTCACTGTGTTGTAGAAAAAGCCACTCTTTAACAGTTTGCTTATGGTGATTTTGAGATAGCTTAGACAAACCAACGCAGTGGACCTAAGATGCTCCAAATGTGTATGCAATCAGCTATTTTTTCAATATATAAAAGATTACAGTGGGGGTGGTGGGTATTTTCCAAAAGTAAATGGACTCGTACATAATTGGAAATTGTCTATAATTTGTACCTGCTTAGTACACTAATATTCTCTATCTTTTCTTGGCAGTGAGAAATCCCTACACAGGCCACAAGTACCTTTGTGGAGCACTACAGTCTAGCATTGTTTTGTTAGAATGGGTTGAACCAATGCAAAAATTTATGCTAATCAAGGTAAAATTGCAATTACTCTCATGTTGACTACTAGTTATCTTGTAGTGGCTTGTTAAGAAATGTGTTAGCCATTTCTTGATTTATTAGACTTTTCTCTTGGTTTCTGTTATATTATGTTGAAAATGACTACTTAAATCTGTCATGTATTAACTGACTCAAAGTGAATGTTCATGTTTTTGGGATGCCCTTCAGTTAGAGAACAAAGCCCTTTTCTCCATGAACGTTGCCCTTCAGCTGCACAATAGAAAACTCAGGCTGGCAGGCTGAGACATGGGTTAACAGTGCTCTTGCTCCCATACTAGAGAGAAGGTCACCATTTAGTCTAACTTTTTTGACACTGAAGTGCCCAGATACACTTGTTATCTCCCCATCTGACATCACCTGAAGAGACAGAGCCAGGGAAGACTCATGTTTATAAAAAGGCAGCTGTTATAACTCAGCCTGGAAGAGAAGGTTCAGTAGCCAGGGAGAGCAGTGATGAGCCCTCTTGTCATCTGTGGGCAGCTGCACAGGACACACATGCTAAAAGACATGCTATTTCTTTTAAACTGAATTGCCATGAGATACTCCAAGCTTCTTAACTCAGGCCTTTTGAATTTATCAATTCCTGTTATCTGAAGAAGTAAACCTAATGTTACAAAGGTTTGTATTTAAACCTAAAAATTAAATTTAAACCTTTAAATTTAAAACAAATTTGCATACCATTTGAATATCTACTAGTAACTCAGACTGCATTTGTTTCCCTTCTAATATCTATTTTTTGCTTATTCATTTAGCACATAGATTTTCCTGTACCTTGTCCACTGAGATTGTTTGAAATGCTGGTAGTCCCTGAGCAGGAATTCCCTTTAGTTTGTGTTGGTGTCAGTAGAGGAAGAGACTTCAACCAGGTGGTGAAGTTTGAGACTGTCAACCCAAATTCTACCTCTTCGTGGTTTACAGAAACAGGTTTGTGTGCTGTTGTCTTTGCATTCTGAAATGTTCTTTGCTCTTGTGTTATAGCTGAAGTACTGAAAGGTGGGCTTCTCTGAGGAAGCAAATGGCTAAATCATTAAGGCTAAGTGATTTTAAGTTCTCTGTGGAAAGGGGTATCTGGCTGAATCTGCTTGTGCATGCACTTTTTTTGGATGTTTCTCCTTGTTGAACTGATTGGATTCCTTGAGATTTTTGGTGTAGCAAAGGATGGAGTTATGGTTTCTTGCACTTCAATAAATTAGGCAGCACTTTATTACCCCCTGTGCTGTTCTGTGCTCTGTCCTGACACCATGACTTCTGTTTATTTAATAGGTTGTAGTAAAATTGCATTCTGAGCAATTCTTTTTACATCTCTGGAAGATGTTGTTTGGCTCTCCTGCAATGTGCCACTGCTTAGAAATGGTGTTATCAGCTGGTAACAGGAAACCAGTGTGGGCACCATCAGTGAGGTGACCACTGTCTGAGCAACAGCAGAAATTCTCTTAATGAAGTGTGCTAAGAATTATTTTTTAGAGTTACAAGGTTGCCCCCTGAACCTAGATGCAGTAGGGAACCTTTGGTAGTCCAATCTTGCAGGTTCAGAAGCAGTGAATAGCTTTGGTTTTGCCTGTCATGGATCCTTTGTTGATTCATGATGAATTTATACATAGCTCTGTGCTGGCATACAGGTGTGCATGAGTCCAGACGAGTGTGTTCTCTGGAATTCACTAAGAACAAATTTGCACTTATTTGGGAAGATACCCACTGACCTTTCTGCTGCTGAAAAGTGTATCAGATTTTGACACAGTTTAAAGCATAGTTACAGTACCCAAAGTGAGCAGTGGATGGCCAATTAACACACTTTACTACTTCAGACAATGCATTTTATTTTCATTCCTACCTGTAACTGTGTGACTTTATAGTACACTCCACAAGAGAAGCATGCTGAAATGTCCTGTTGTCATTTCTCTCTCAATATTGTTTGCACTGGTGTGTAAATACAAGAGTACTGTTCTTTTTTTGCATTCTGCCTTCCACACTTTGTTAATTTCCTTGAATTACCTGTGTGTTCTCATGTTGTGTCTATATCATTTTCTCCTATTTTTGTAGCTGAAATTTAAACCCTTTTCTTTTATCAGTTTATTCCTGTCCCCTGCTGGCAGGAGGGCAATGATGCAAAGCAGATTTTTATTTTTTTTATAATTTTAACTGGAAGCTGCTTTTGTATTCTAGGTAATGTGCTCTAGTATCTCATGTCTAATGGATTTACTGAGTTTTTCTTTGCTATATGAAGATGCCTACAGAATCTGACAGTAATGTTGAATTAGTATGTAACTTTAATGCTAGCAAACAAATGGACCAAAATTCCACTTCTCTTTTGAGCTGACATGTCCACTAATCACTTGTGGGTCAAATTCCCATTTGCTGTGATGGAGACTGCTGCAGCTGTAACCCAGAAGAGAAGAAAATAGCCCTTCTTTTGAGGGTTTGGAGAAGGAAATAAGCCCCTATTTTTGGAACATCTGGGGATGGAACATCTGCAAATAGCAGCAAGAATTAAGTAATAGTATGTAAGTCCCTATCAGGATTTAGAAATAAAGACAGAAGAAAAGTGCAGTGAAACAGCATAATGTGGTGTCACATATATCTGCCTTTTTGCAACAGTAATACTCAATTACACCAACAGAGAATAAATGGAGAACAATGCACATATCAGTTTGCTTTTGTGACATGGCTCAGAAAAGGCTGAATTCAATCAATACTTTAATATTATAGCTTCAATTTTCCTGTCACAGCCAACATGTTGGATAAGTGGACATGCATCTCTAAGAGAAGAGTAAGGTCATGAGTAAAATGATGATTTTAAGTAGATAAAACACACTAACCCATCAAAATGTCTCAGTCTCTGGAACTTCCATTTCAAATTTCATGCTAAGGTTTATTATGAACTAACATTGTCATTATTTTATAGACACTACAGAGACGAGTGTTGTCCATGTAACACAGCTGGAGAGAGATACCATTTTGGTGTGTTTGGATTGTAAGTTTAATATCAACATACGTAAATATGTATGTGTGCATATATATGCATACTGTCTGTTTTCAAATCAGGTTCTATATTGAAGATAGTCCTTGGTTAACATATCCTTATTTTTTGTCTAGGCTGCATAAAAATAGTGAATCTGCAAGGCAGGTTAAAATCCAGCCGCAAGCTGTCATCGGAGCTCACGTTTGACTTTCAGATTGAATCAATAGGTAAGCTGGGTTTCATTATTAGTCTTGAATATCCCTGTAGGTCAGAGAGTTGGGAAGTCACCATCTGGATGAAATTTAAGAGCAAGTGGTGGATTCTGCATCTGGCATGAGGTAGTCCCAGTTATGCGTACAAACTGGGGGATGAGCAGCTCTGCAGAAAGAGATCTGGGGGTTGGGGTTGATAGCAAGCTGAAGATGTGTGAGAACAGTGTGCTCTGGCAGCCAAAATGTCATGACCAGCAGTAAGGACCTGGAAATATGAAGCTGCATGTGGGAAAATTCAGGTTGGATATTAGGAAAATGCATTTTTCTCAGAGGGTGATTGATATTAGACTGAGCTCCCCAGAGAGGTGGTTGCAGGACCAAGCCTGTCAGAGTTCATGCAGCATCTGGATGATGTTCTAAGTGATCCTTATGAGTCCCTTCCAACTTGAGATCTTCTATGATTAACTTGTTCAATGTTACAGTAAACCACTAGGTATGCTACCTGTCTAGTCTTTGGCTTTTGGAACAGTACCTCCCTCATTTCACTTTGTGGAACTCAGTGGAAGGTTCAGCATGTGCTTTCCTAGGAGCAATTGGAATGGAGTAATAATCCTGGAATCTTCTTAGATTAAGCTAAATGTCTTGGGGGTATGATGGAGACTTCTAGCCTCTAAAGGACTACCTTAACACAACCTACATAAGCTCTCTGAATCATCCATGCCTAACTCATTTTGCAGTCCATTTTTATAAAGCAGCTCAAAGACTGAATTATATGATATGTCACAGGTTGCATCAATTTTGTTTCCTTGCATAGAATTTGAATGAACTACATTTGTGAAACAGAGTAGATTCTTTTGGCAATTCTTCAGTAGTTACATACCTGGATTGCACCACCTGCTATTGAAAGAGGGGTAGGAGGGATGTGTGCACAGATGAAGGGCAGCACCAGAAGAGGAGGAACAGTGGGTTTAAAAATCATCAGGAGTTGCCAGGAGTTTATTTCTGAGGAGAAGCTTTAAAGTTTCAGGCCCTCCAAAGATAACCTCCCACAGAGAAGAGGACAAGAAAGCATTGCCACTGAAAATACTACTTTTATGGCTCTTTGATGGTTGGGAATGGGGGGTAGGAAAGATTTGATGCACTTGAAGCTTTTTGCTCTGGGACCTCGGCATGTATTGTAGTCCTCACCCTGCCTGTCATGTGGAAATGAGCTTCCAGTGGCTTAAGCTGCCCTGGCAGTGTCTCCAAAGGCACTCCTGGAACTTCTCTGTTAAAATTCCATATATGTTGTCTGCAAGTATTAAAGGGATTTCCTGTTCAAAGAAAATCATACATTTAGGACTAGGCATTTAGAACATTTTATGGTTAGGTGGGAATGTTTTTAAACTCTGCTTATTAAACAAATAAATGTATAAATGCAGCTATGTTTGAGACAGGTTCAGTGATTCCTGGGAGACATTCTGCAGTTTGAGTGGGTGGATGTCATACAGTGGAACGTGCATGTACAGATTTCAAAACTATAGTCTTGTGCTTATGGTCTTAAAAGCAATAGTTGAGTTAATGCCTCAAAACTGATTCCAGTGTTCTTTCTTACCAGTTTGTCTACAAGACAGTGTGTTAGCATTCTGGAAGCATGGCATGCAAGGAAGGAGTTTTAGATCAAATGAGGTGAGTACTACATTTTGTTTCAGATTCTGGCTTCTAATGTAAGCCACATGGAGGAGAAATGCACAATGCTGTTGTCTGAAAAAGTGAAACATTTCAGTAACTTCCTAGGTTAGATCTAGAAGCTGGAGTCTCACTCCAAGCTTGTTTCATAAGCTATAAAGCATTGGTGGAGCTGTACAAGAGCCCTCTCACATCTAACAAGCAAAGCAGAAACAAGAGACCAGGCCAGGATGCCATAGAAAATATCCAAGCCTAATTCTTGGTAATATTAATCTTCACCTTAAATTGCTTTGAAGACCACTGCCAGTTTTGTAGCCTCTCTCATGTGGATGCAAAAATTTGGGCTTTGCCAGTGGTTCCACTGCTAAACTTTAGCTTTTTGTCACAGTGTCAAATGAGTTGCCTGACCTTTTTTAGTCTCTTCCACGTTCTCTTGGCTTACAAATACTATGAAAAATTGCCCAGCTTTCACAAGAAATATTTTTCCATCTTCAGTAGAAAAATACCAGATTGACCTAAATATGATTTGTTTGGTTTTTTCCTGCAATCTCCTTGTAGTCCCTTTTTTAGCCAATTTGATGTGATTTTTAGACTGAGTTAAGCAATTATAACTACCTTCCCAAATAGTTTTGTTTTTTTTTCCCTTGCTGCAAACCTTGTGTACCTGTTACTGAAAATGCTGGACTCTGTAGGAATTTAATGAGTCTTTTAATTTGGTTATTAATGAACATTTACAAACTTTACCAGTTGTTCCCTTAGTGTTGCATTGGCTGAGAAATCGAGCTCATTATGACTAATTGTATTTTAAGGTACACATACAGCCACATGTCAAGCTTAGATATCCCACACTGTTCCACCACTACACTGACTTGCACAAAGCCTCAGTTGTGCTAACAGTGAGCCTGCTCTGTGTGAGCCAAAGGCTGGAGTCAGACTGCTTGTTATTTCCAAATGTTCATTGCAAATTTATTTTTTATTTTATTATTGCAAATTTTATATATTGCAAATGTTTATTGTGGCATTTGTGCATTGCTCTACCCATTGGTACTCATGTGTTGGCTCTGCCACAGCTGGGAGAGGCCATGTCCCAGGGTGCTGCAGCCCAAATGGATGCATTTTGTTGTTTATGTAAAGCATCAGGGACACTGGCTTGCTTTGTTGCTGTCGAGCCAAAGCCAAAACCTAAATGAAGAACTGAAAGCAGAACTGGGCTGTTGACAGAAAGCAAGCCACCTAAAACTTTTTCTCTGTAGAACACATCTAGGTTAAGGTTTTGGGCCTTTTAAAATTCCTTATCTCTCCTGGCTGTCCCACTAGTTGCAGCTGTTTAAAGAAATAGACCCATTTTCTGCTGTAATATGAAAATCCTTCAGTTCCAGGCTCAAGTCTTGGGTATATTTGTGACTTTTGGGGAATTTTATACTACAAAAGAGGTAGGAAGTTGTTGCATGAGACAAAAAGCTGGCTGACTTACAGCATTTTTTTCTTTAAAGATATCATTAGTTCAGATTCCCTAGTCTAATACAGTTGGCCTAACTGGGGATGACTTTAGCTTCTTGCAAAGTTATTTCCTTCCACAACTGTGACCTTCCACAGTGGTTTGATCAAATGTGAAAAATGAAAGAGGGAACTGTGAAATCTGACACAAGAAGCTCAAAATTTGGCCAAAGACTGTACTTAGCGTCATGAAAAGCAGAAATTAATTTTCTTAGAAAAGTGGAGGATTTCATTGCTGTGAATTAAAATTTTTTTGCAAGTTCTCTGCACCAGAAGTGAATTCACTAAGTCAGCTAACATAACTAGGATCTGGAAAGGAGATAAGAATGTCTACTTTCCTCAAAAGTGAAGTTCAGCTGTGTAGAAGAGGAGCTTTGTAAACAGTGCTGCCTGTTCACAAAGTGACTCAGTACCCTTTGGAGTATGCACTGGGCTTTGGTTGACTTCATTGATAAACATGGTGGTTTTCTGGGTGCTTTGGTATTCATATGATCATAAAGATGTATCACACAAGTACAATTCAACAGAACACACAGGTCTGTTGCACTTGTCTGAAGTGTCAGAAGATGACGTTTTCTTTTTGCAGTGGACAGAAGTAGCACAGATTAGATAATGTTTCTCTGCTAAGGTTTTCAGAATATGAGTTTAGTGCATTCTTACTGTAATTCAGCATTTCAACAAAATGTGTTTAATGTGTGATTTTGCCTGACCCATTTTTGGATATCCACTCTAGAGTGACACTAATTGCACCCTATCTCTTTCAGCCATGGCTGTAAAGAGAACTGCAGTGGTAACTCAAGTACCAAGCTAAGCCCTGCTGTTGTCCTTGCAGTTGCTACCAGAGGAATTCATGTAATGTGGGAAGAATTACAGAAAACTTTCATATCTTTGTTAAAAGTGACAGTTGCATTATAATCTCTACTGGATTTTAATTGGCAGTCAGTGGGTCACATCAGCCACAGTCAATTCTTTTCTCTTGACTGATGTTAAAAACAAAATGGAAATACTTGTGCTTTTAACATGTAAATATTTTTTTTTTATTGTCTAGATCACACAAGAAATTTCTGATAATACAAGGATATTCAGGCTTCTGGGATCTGACAGGTAAGATGAGAAGTAAACAGGACATACTAAACTAAAGGAATAATGTGTGTTCTTCTACCTTGTAAAAATTCTGTTTGCATGTTTCTTGCAAATTCTTTTTTAGGCATCTTAGACATTCCTTTGTGTACATGTCTACCTTCCAGTCCTTTACTTTTACTTTTCTCTTTCTTAAATTAAAAAAAAAAAAGTCTTCTAAAAGTACTCAGCCACACAAGAAGCTCTTACTTAACTTCAGTCACAATCTCCAGGAGTGTTTTTCTTTTTGTGTTTTAATTCTTTTGTTTAACTTGGTGAAATCTTTATTTTCAGATGTTCTGCTGCGGTAGCTCATCAAGATCTTCTTCTGGAGATAAATGCAAAAAATACTTTAAAAATTTAATTATCTCACTTTTATCCACAGAAAGGAAATCTACCAGTTGTTCTCCCAATATGACAGTTGAGGTCTTGTAAGAGCTCTTGATAGCTCCCAGTGTAGCTCTTCTCTGGTATCTGCTTTCAGGACAGAGTAACACCCTGTCTTTGTGACCCAGCTGCTGTTTTCGGAATGTCACCGACTTCCTCAACTTTCTCTGCCCTGATGTTGAACTTTGTACTTCTGTAAGAGCCACAGAAGCAGCAGATATTTTGTCTTTAGGGGAGTGCATGCTGATGTGACAGTTTCACCAGTAATGAATTCAGAAGAACTGCAGAGATGGGCTTTAACTTTTCTTTTGAGAATTGCCTCTGTCTTACGCTGCTTGCAGTAAACCCATGTGGCATCTTAGAATGACATTGCAAAACATTACCTTGTAAAAATGTCCTCTTCCCCAAATATGGTCCCATCTATTTCTGGCTTGCTCTAATGATTTCCCAAGTCTAAGACAATGTTTAAAGATTATTTGCACTGCAATAAACATTAATTCCAATTTCTTCATATACCCTTTTCCTGGCAGCACTGTCCTGTTTTTGTACTTGAGCTGTGAAATCTTTTCCCAGTAACACGAGTCCATTCCTAGGCAGTTCATAGGAACTGGTGTTCTGAGAAGCAAAAACATGATGTCAGTCTAATAAAAGCTTGTGTATTGCTTTCTCCTCGTGAGCAGGGAATTGCCTCATGGCATGAAGTGTCATTCTCTTTGTGGAGCACACTGAGTAGAGATCAGGTTTTTTTGAGCCATAGTTTTGCAGCAAGAAGACTTTCCTGTCTGAATGCACAAGAGATGGATTTGAGTTTCCCACAATCTGCCTTCAGTTCAGGATGTTTGTGGAGAAGTCAGTCATGAACATCCTGGTCTGTTTAGAGCAGTTCTTGCCTGATGAAAAAATTTTAAATAGTTTGTGAAACAAAATTGTGACAGCTAATTTCTCTTCTTTGAATAGAAAGGTCTGATCTAGGACATCCCTTGTGATCTTTGCCATTGCAGGCCCATGTAACCCAGTCTCTTGTCTCCTATCCTGGCCAAAAATGGGTGGCAAGAAAAAAAAGTAAAAGAAAAGACTCTTCACACAGAAGTCCTTTCCTTGGGGATTCTCTTTTCCTGCAAATTTTTGGCTATGGGACTTTTCAGAGCTGGACGAAGTTTCTGTGGATTAGGTTGCATGGGTTTGGGGATTAACTAGAAATGCTCACAGAAAAATCAGCTTTGTTCATCTGTCATTGCTATGGCAAGGGACAGAGTAGAAGCCTTATGAATGGGTTTCCTTTGCAAAGCTCCAGGAAAGCACAAGCCCAGTAGGGGAGTGATGGAGCCTTTTCAGAAGCCCTCACTAAAAGAATGAGAGGTAACAGGGATACATTGCAGCAAGAGAATTTCCAGCTGGATAAAAGGGATAAACATGATGGTGAGGATGGTTCAACACTGTAGCAGGAGCCCAGAGAGGCTGTGGGAGATCCTTGGAGACCTTGTCTGGACTCGATTTGATTTGAGGTTGGCATTGATTTGAGGGGATTTTGGACTAAAGGCATTCAGGGAAAGAGAAATGACAACCAGTCAGATGGATCCTAGGAAAGAATTTAATTACACCCAGGGTTGTTTTTAAATGAAGGATCACTTGACACTGTGGCTTTTTTAATTTCCATTTCAGGGTCGTGGTGCTGGAGAGCAGGCCGACGGACAACCCGACAGCCAACAGCAATCTGTATATCCTGGCAGGGCATGAGAACAGTTACTGAGAACAGCATGAGGCAGGCAGCTCACTGTGAGGACAACACTCCTGCTGCAGCAGCACTCATGACTGGCTGGAATTGCACAAAAGCTGCAGTAATCCCACTTCAGTTACTTTATAATTTATTGTGGCATGAGAGGAAGATGAGAATCGTTTGTGGTATGGACACAGAAGCATTATAATACCACAGAAGTGCTTAATTTACTGTTATGTAATCTTTGTACATATGCAGTATTTTTCAGTGAAACTTCTTGCTGAAGCCCTACACTGACTTTCTGTAGATAGAGGTCCTCCTGTTAAGTACAAGTGTCTTACCTGTACAGATGTAAAAGTCACTGAGGATGCAAAAATTAAATTGGGGTACTATTATAAGGATGTCTCATGTGTTTATTATAAAGTGGGATTCTAGCAACAAATATAGTACATTTAGCAACACTATTGTATTTTATTATATGTAATTTACTAATACAAATAAATATTAACTTTTAGAAATTGTAACCAAGGCTGTAATCAGATTACAATCTTGTTTTAATTTCAATACAACACACTGGTGTTCATGTTTGCACAATGTATTGAGATGTGATGTATTTAGTCACAAAGGTAAGCTGTGACTTTGTGGATATAACTTGGGCTTCAAAGTTCCTTTTTTTCGTTTATTTGGGTAGATTTCTTTGTGAAACAAACCAGTTAAACACCTGTATTTTTATATTTAATTAAACCTTTCCTTATGATTACTTCTCTATGCTTGAAAACAATACCTTATGGATGGGTGTCAGTCCCAGACTAGTGGTACCTGGCTGTAATTCTGCAATAGGTGTTTGAATTATTAGTGTATACAATGATAAAAAGTAGTTATTACTGTTTGTCTTACTAAATAGTTTCATATCACGATGAAAAGGAGCAACATTCCACATTGTGGAAATGGCTCAGAGATGTTGCCATTTTGACCTTTTTTTTTTTGGCCTTATAACCATTTTCACACTTTTCTTGATTTTAGGATGTTAACACATGGCCAAAATTTAGTTACTACCTCATTGAAACAATACAATGGTTACTACGCATCACGGGAACTTAGTTTTGATCAGAAGTATTTTTGATTGCTATTTTCCAATGGAGTGTGTAAATGCCAAGTTTTAAGCAAAATGCACACATTTGAATCCTTTTTTTGTATATGTTCTTTATATTTTATTGTGATAATATACACTAAAACCAAACTAAATTAAAAGTGATTTATGGCCTGCGTTATTGTTGTGATGGGTAATGCTTTGAAATATGTTCCCTAATGTAAATAATGTAAAATAAATTTTTTTAACATGTTGTTGTACAATTAGATTATCACCTGCACTGATTTTCCACATAAGACTAAAATGGAACATACTGAGTTTTCAATTCTGCTATTAAATGGTTGTGCCAAACACAGAAGGTGGGCGTCTCTGAATGTATGAACAGAGGTTGCTAGAGCTCCACTCAGTTTGGGTTGGCATCAATACCCTTTGGACAGTAGTGGATATGTGGATTTGAGCTAAGTCTTTCCAAATTCCAGCTCATGTGGTTTCTTCCCTCCCTTTCCTGCTTTTCCACCTCTCTTGATTGCAAAGCCGATTTATTCTTTTTTTTCAGCAGGTTTATTTTTCTGCCTGTGGGCCTCAAGCTCACTGCTTCTACCGGCCCCATCCTGGCTGTTCCTCATCCTGAGCCTCAGCTTATGCTCTGTGGGGAGAGTTGGTGGCACAAGCTCCATGCTGAGCAGCTGAATTCTCAGAAAAGTCGAGAAGTTGCGTGTGTTTCACGGCACCCTTGCGAAATCCTCAAGGGGGCTTTCCATCCTGCCTCCTGTGCACTGTTCCTCACTCAGACATGCAGAAAGTCGCTCAGATTTAACAAAGATCTGATGTGCTATGAATGTGCTTCCTCCTGGGGGCGTTCTGCACAAGCTGGGGCCAAGTTTCTCAGGCCATTGCTGAATTTACACGCACCAGAGGCTAGGGACTATTGGTTTTGACTCTGTTTGGGCATTTTTGGTACGAGCATGCTGCAGGAATGCAGCTGGAAGGGCTAAAAATTAAGAGGATAGGGTAGTGGCATGTAGTAAGAAGGGAGTATTGTGCTAGGGCAGGCATGCTCCCAGTCTGTTGGTACAGTCAGGACAGCTTTGCTTTTCCCATGCTGCTCTCCAGCCTCAAAGGTAAGAAGTGAAGGGTTCCTGCCTTTTTGAGGAATTGGCCTGTTACAGAATTTGGGGTTTGTGCCACAAAACTGCCTTTCCCACATCTCGAGCTGCTTGCCTATTCTGCTGACAGCTGAGCCCAGAAGCCTTGGGTGTCTGGTAAATCAAAATGTCTCCTTTGCTAGACCTGAAGTTTCCTTGAACTAAAGCTCTCTTGAGCCATGCCTGGTAGGAGCCAATAACTGGGATCTTGGTGGTGGATTGGGATCAGTGTGTGGCTGACTGCTGGGAGCCCAGTCAGAGACAGGAAACCCGATCACAGGTGCCCTGAGGCTACAGCAAGGCCTCTGCCATGGATGATGGACACAGCTCCTGCAACAACCTCTGTGCTTCCCTTTTCCTCCTCCTTGTCCCTTCCATGCTGGCTCCCAGGAATTGGTCTGAGCTGCTGGCAGGCAGGAGGGTTGATGTGACCTCAGGGTCAGGCACACATCAGTCTGGCAGCCAAATCTGATCAGTGCAAGGGAAGAGCTTGGACCTCAGCCCAAACTGAGCCTTCTTACAGGGAACAAAGAAAGTGGTGGTGTGTGTGTTATGGAAGTGCTCCTGGAAGCTGGGATCACAGGATAATGAACACTGCTTTTACCTTTTTCTTGCCCATCTCTCCATGCAGTGCTGCCTGCCAGTGTCAGAAACTGGATCTGTTGACATAAAAAGAGTGGGTTCAGACTTAAATTCTGCATCCCACAGCCTTTAACTGAATGCAAGGGCTGTGCAAGGTGAAGCACGGTGCTGGCTGCCTGTAACTTTGCCACAGGGAGCTTGCAGTGGGGCTGGAGGAGCCCAGTAATGCTGTGAGCACTGGTGGGGGTGGATGTGTCCCCCAGGCAGGGGACATTTCTTACACCCCACAGGGTTCAGCTTTAGCAATAGCCCTGCTGGGTTTTGAAGGATTGCATGGGAAAATAGCTGGTAAAAATGGGGAGTGTGCCCAAACCTCTTGCTTCCCTCCAAGGAAACACACCTAAAATATAAGAAAGCCTGTTTCATCTATGAGTGGTGTAGAAGCAGCTGTAGAAATTTGTCTTGGGAGGGAGACACCAGCTCCTTCAGGACATGTGGATACATCTCATCAGGTCCCATGGACTTGTGCACCTTCAGGTGCTTTAGATGGCCTTAAATCCGATTTTCTCCAGCAGGTGATTCTTCACTCTCCCAGTGCCTTCTGCAGCTCGGGCAGTGTGGCTGGAGCACTTCCTGGTGGAGACAGGGACAGAGCAGTCACTGAGCACCTCAGCCTTTGCCATGTCTCCAGTAGTCAGGTCTCCCCTTTCCTTCCAGAGAGGGTCCTCATTTTTCCTAGTGTTTCTTTTACCACCCACATACCTGCAGAAGCTTTTCTTGTTGTCCTTGATGTCCCTGGCCATGTTTAATTCTCTTAGGGCTTTATCTCCTCTAACCTGATCCCTGGCTGCTTGGGAAACTCTCTGTATTCCTGCCAGTCTACAGCTCCTGCTTCCACCCTCCATAGGCCTCCTTTTAGTGTCTGAGCTAGTCCAGGAGCTCCTTGCCCATCCACACAAGACCTCCTGGCAATTTTATCCAACTTCTTGTCTCAGCCGAGTCCATCCCCGAGTATCCCAGATCCCGGATCCCCGGCGGCCCCAGGGAGCGGCCATTCGCCCTCCCGCCGGCAGGGGCCGCGCGCGGCCGGCCCGCCCCCTGCGTCACTTCCGCCAGGAAAGCCTCGACCGCGCGTGGCGGGGCGCAGGCGCGGGGGGCGCGGGGCGCCGCCGCTCCGCGCATGCGCCGCGGCCGCCGACGGAGCGGGCGAGGACGGGACCGGGGAGGCGGCGGCGCTCGCGCTCCGACCCCGCCCCTCGCGGCCCGCGCGCGACCCCCGTCCCGCCGCGCGCCCCCCCCGCCGCCCCCGCGGCCACCCCCGCGAGCCGGGGCGGGGAATGCGGCAGCCGCCGCCCCCCCCCGCCGCTGCGGGCCTGCCGCCCCCGCCGGCGGCGGGGGAGCGCCGGGGCTCCCGCTGAGCGCCGCCGGCCCTCCCGTGCGGCTCCCGGCCCGCCCGGCCCGCCCCGGCGGCACCATGCAGGCGCAGCCGCTGCTCTACGAGTTCTTCAGCGAGGAGAACGCGCCCAAGTGGCGGGGGCTGCTGGTGCCCGCCCTCAAGAAGGTGAGGGGCGGCCGGGTACCCGCGCCCCGGGGGCCCGGCCTCGGGATCGAGCTGGGCGCCGGGCGGGCCGCGGGGCCGCCCGGGGCTCCCCGCGCTCCGGAAGCGGCTCCGGGTCTGCCGGGGGTCGGTCGGCGCCGTCCCGCAGCGCAGGCGGCTGCCTCGGTGGGTGCCCCGGCGCGGACGGGCCCGGCAGCCGCGCTGGGGCGATGCTCTGACAGACGGAGCCGTGTAGATAAAAAGCGTGTGATGGACACGCGAGTCCTGTCTCCTCTCGGCCCGCAGGGACGCAGGTGGTGCTGCTGCGGGTTTCTCCCGGTCTTCCTTGGCGACACAACTGGGAATAGGGGGGGATTGTTATGAGTAGCTCCTGAGAGAATTTTGGTTAATTAGTGTTCGTGTCTAATGGCTTTTAGTTAACCTTCTCTTAGTTTAAATACCTTTTTGCTGAGAAGGCTTAATCAGGACAAACGAGCAAGTCTTGCTCCCTCAGGATGGTGAGGCTTGTGCCTGTGGCGTGGAAAGAATTTATTCGGAAGAGAGGAGAAAATGGTGAGGGCTCCTCTTCCACTTTTGCAGCCTGAACCCAGAAAGTAGAAGGCTTAAGAAACAGCTTTTCTGACACTGTTACTTGAACTGGCTTCAGATTGCAGAACTTCATGTGGTTTAGTCGTGCACGGCACCACTTTATGAATTACTGTCTAGTCACAGCGATTAACTGTAACTTTTGCCTGAAAGGCTCCTTCCTTGGGGTGGTTGAGAAGTCTCAGGTGCTGCAGTTATACACATGCAGTATTTCTTCCTAATTTCCTCATGCAGTATACTGCCTCTCTTCTCTGGGCATGCTCTTTGAGGTCTCCAGCACTGTGTGGCTTTGTCCAGTTCTTGGAAGTCTTTTTGCTTGTCTCATCCGTAGCACGTGCTGTTAATGTCTTATCCCTGGATAGTTTCTTCCTTGAAACTTCAGCACTAGCTAACTACACGACTGACTCGTGGTGCTTGTGAGCACTTGGACACCCATCCAACTGAAGCCTGCTTGGAAACTGGAGCTACCCAAGGTCCCAGCCATAGAGAACTTGTTCCTTTGGAGGATGGTTTATTCCACGGTGGAGCAAATGTTTATCAGATTTGAAAGGAATCTCAGTGCTGACAACTGGAGTACACAGAGTGAGGATTCAAAGCGAGCGAGCGTTAAAACTTTGGAATTACTTGTGACATCTGAAGTGCCAGATTTCTTCCCACTGGACAAGCCATTCGTGAAGTCACCCTGCATTAAAGATGCTTCCTGAAGGAGCTGGATGAATTATGCAGTGAGAAAAGGAATTCCAGAATCTAAGGTCAGCAGAGAAGGCCAACGAGGACAAGCTACCAAGGATGACGAGCTGGCCCTGCAAGGTATAGTTGTCTTGGTTTTGTTGTCCTCTGCTCTGTTTCAATTTGTGGGTAAAGGCTGACAGGGGTTAGGTGAAGTGAGTTCCAAAGGCTTCACACTGAAACTTGTAACTGTCTGGCAGATGTTGGCTCTTTTGACCTCAGCTTTTCATGAGATCACCACCTGTTTCCTACCTTCTCTCAGGCTGTTGCTGTGAAGATGGAAATAATCTGTCCAGATTATCACCAGCTTTACTGAAGAGCCAAATACTTGAGTTACAGGAAAACTAAATGGCAGATGAAAATGTTAAATTATTGCCTTATTGGCTTCTTCATTAATGGACAAACTGTGCCATGTATTTTCCTTATGTGATAGAGCTACAGATAGTTTTGAGTAGGGTGTTTTGCCCTGATAAAGGCCCCTAAAGTAATGAACCAGTCACGGGTGGCAGGTAAACCCATGAACTTGCCTTGATAATCAAGGCAGGTGCAACACTTCAGCATTGCAGTCAGTGACCCCCTGGGTGGCTCACCAACTCCGAGCTGCACCTACAAGCCAGCACATGGGACTGGTAAAGTGGAGAGGGTGGCAGCGTTTCCCGGTGGGATCAAAGGGCAGGACTGTCCTGGAGGGAAACTGGTGCCCTGTGACTTTGCTGAACTGCCAGAGCGTTGCTGTCTCAGTAGGAGTCAGATTTTTGGAAGCTCACGTATATCCCATTGTTGCTAGAGGAGAACCTTTCATTACTTCTCCCTTAGCTGACCAGATGCTGGCACTCATTCTCGGGTAGTAACAGCAGCTGAACTTCACCTGAAACCAGGTGGTTGTAGAGGCAGAATTGTGATGATTTCCTGCACAGCTGGATATTAGACTTAATAGTTTGTGGAGACCTGTGCTGAATTAAGAGGTCCATTGAGGAGAGTGGCATTTAGGTTAAGGTTGTAAGAGCACATATACCAGGATATGGAGTGTTTGCAGCTCTTGGGGAAAGCTGCCACACGTAGATTGAATTATTAAAATGCTATTGCCCTTTTGTAACTGTGAGTTGGCTTCTAATGCAGAGCTCAAACTACAGCCTCAGGATTGCTTTCTTAAAGAATGGGTGTTGTTGAATCATTGCAAATAGCTTTCTTTTTCCCAGAGGATGATTTTGATTCTATTTTTTATCAAGCAGCAAACCCAAGAATACAGAGTAAGAATAAATCTCTTCCTACATCAGGCAATTCTTAGTAGACCATGCCTTGTGTTTCATTAGATATGAACCTTAGCAGAGCCGCATTTGCAAAGAGCAGCTCTTGTACCATGGAGATCATAATGTAATCCCTTTTCTTCTGATTCTTCTTCAGATGCTGTCAAGATAGACTCCAGTGCACTCAATTAGGAAGAAAATGATGTCAACTGAGATTCTTCTCTGCCTGGTCACAGTTATTTTGAAGCTGCAAAAGAGGACTGTTGCAGGGATCTTTGTTTGCTGGCGAAAGGCAGTAATCATGGTGATGAGGTACAAGAAAAGGGAGGAAGAAAGAATAACAGGTGTCTGAAATTGTACTTGCAAGGATGGACAGAAGGTGAGATGCTGGGAGATGCTGAAGATGAAGGATTCAAGACATTTGAAACACGAGAGGTCTCGGGTACCTGGAGACAGAGATACACAGCTTTTAGCGCACCTTGGAAAACAGACTCAGGAGTGACACCTGCCATGTGATGCCTCTTCCAGCACTGGTATTCCTCTGCTGGTGAATTTACACTCTGTACTCTGGTCATAACCTTTTGGATAGTTTTTCTTGAACACCATCCCTTATGGCTTCATCTCACTGGTATAATGTTCATGGAGTCAGAATTTCTGTGTATGATGCACTTGTTCCCTGATCCATTGGTTTTTGCAGTAGGAAGCATGTCATCCCTACTGATGGATACCTTAAACCATTTGATGATGGAGAAAAACAAAGGAATGTTCTGCTTTTTGCATCCCTCAAGTTGTTTTGAATCAGTTGAGCAGTTAACCAGGGGTACTTCTGGAATTTGTTGTGGTCAGAGTGATTGGACTGGTGTGGCTTGGCAGCTGAAGGGATTTGCTCCCTTGGTTAAAGAAACTGTTCCAGACAGTGTGCTTCCAGGGACTCCATGTGTCGTCTGGTCAGTCTTCTGGATCTTTCGTGGAACAAAAGACATGGGAAAAGCTGCTTCAGTCACTACAGAGTTCTCAGGAGGCTGTTGCTGGCAAAGATATTTCAACCTGATGTTTAATTACCTGGCTCTTCAAATTGGTGACAAACCAGTTGCCACTACTACTATTCTACTCAGAATGGCACTTCCTGCTCTTAGCATTGCTTCACACAAGATGTAGAGCTTTCTTAATTTCTAATCACTTTGGGTCCTCTGTTCTTCTGATGGCTGTGGAGGATAAAACTCAGAACCTCCTACAGTTCAAGTCTTTACTGCATTATTTTTTTCACCTGCCCAGTGGAGCAGTGTAAAACTGCTGCCCTTTTGAGACATCAGCTGAAATGTTAGCAAAAATCTGAGTCCTGCATCCTTGGTGAATTGTTGCTGAAGAGTGCATCCAAGACATTTATATTTGATTTAATTTACTTTATTTTTAATTGATTGAGGTAAGAAAACATGGTCAGGGTTACCAAATATCAGCAGAGATGTACAAGAATAGAAGAAACAGCTTTTTAACGAGTGCTGACTGTATAAGAACACTCATCCATGCAAGGTGTACATAAAGTACTTTGTCCTGGAGTGTTTAGTGATAAGCTTGTGGTTTTTTTAGTCATTGAGGGAAAATAAAGGATGTGTTGAGCAAAAATGACTTACAGCATTAGTGAAGATTTTCAAGGGTGCTGAATTGAAGAAAATTCTTTCCAGAACAATCTCTGTTGCCAAATTTATTTCTGTGATGGATTATTTCTACTAATAATCCATTTCCAAAGATTTGGAAAATTTTCAGTTTAGAAAACTACTTACAGTCAGTAAATTTTTATCTTCTCTGATAATGCTTTGGAGGGTAGCTTGGCATGTTGTCTCATAACAAAACTCCTTCCATGATCCATGATGTGGTAAATACGATGCTTTCTTCCCTTTAGATCCATTTTTGCAAGCCCTTCAGCTGCCACCAGGGCAGACTGGCAGCATAGCCCATGCTCAGCAGTGAAGTACAGTTGTTCTTTAGCAAGAGTTGTTTTTTGGTTCATAATGTGCCTTTTTGCCAGAATCCCACTATAGGGGTCATCTTGCCCAGTTATTAAAAAAGAAAAATATCTGTAACCCACAGTTGATGCTTCATTTTTATTTCAGTTTGTTATGTAGCTTTAGAATTGTTTCCTTTAGAATTCCTTTAGAATGGTTTCCTTTTTTATGCCGTTTTCTGAAGCTGATGGAGTTTCTGCTGCTCCTGATGAGCTCAGCTCAGGTATCGTTTTCTGAAGCTGCAGGATTTGTCTGGTGTGTTCTGTACATAACAGAACAACTGTGAACCTGATTGTGTTGATTGTTAATGGTTATTTGGGAGCATGAAGCTGGTGTTTATGTATCGTGAAGTTGCTTTAAGAAGTCTCTGTATCCAGGTTTTTTTCATCCTGAATTGAAATTTTTCAGCTTACAAGCAATCTGCTAGGCTTTTTCTCACAGACACTGAGGAAGAGGTAACAGAAAACTGTTGCTGAGGATATAACTCTCAATATCACTCAGATTGTTAAATTCACTGTGTCTTCCTTTCTTTTCTATTAGCAAACACCTCTTTCTCATGCAGAACAAGCTGTTGAGTGTCACTCTAGACTGGAGTTTGGGTCATCTTGTGACCAGCCTAGGATTTGTTGTGTTGGACCTGTTGGGAGACCAAGCCTCTGTCTAACCTGAAGCTGTTGCATCTGCAGTCCTTTAAATTAAATGTTTCTCAGGATTTGGTTTAAGGTTCCTACTGCTTCCCATGAGGCTTATGGAATATTTATATTCTAATTTATTGTGGAGAGTTTGAAAACAAATGGTTTGAGAAGACTTTATATAAAATAAGCTCTTATGGGTTATAAAGTAAAGATCAGCTATATTTGTATTGTACATTAATCACTTCTTTCTTTGTTGTTGGTCTCATTGACTTTTTCTGCCAGTTTAGATATATGGCTGCCTAATTTTTAAGGTCTTGCTCTTCCTGATAGAAATTCTTTGCTTTTGTGGATTTTAAGGGAAGAGGACAAAAAAAGGCACAAGGAAAAAAACCCCAAGTGTTCATATTGTAGGATTTTCTTTTAGTGTTATAATTTTATTTTTTTTTAAGCAGGCACTGTTTGTCTGCTCATGTTAAACAGATCCTGAAAAGCTGTTCAAGAAATACTGGCTCTGCTTATCTTTAAATAAAGAAATCTCTGGTCATTTCTCTTTTGAGAATTATGAAAGATT
Organism: Cyanistes caeruleus; assembly: GCF_971803275.1. Taxonomy (NCBI): domain Eukaryota; kingdom Metazoa; phylum Chordata; class Aves; order Passeriformes; family Paridae; genus Cyanistes; species Cyanistes caeruleus. The sequence goes on from NC_141702.1 coordinate 110,190,194, forward strand.
GAGAAGATTGGATACTCAAAAAAGTGAATACATGAGTCGAGTGAAAACAGCTATGGTGGCAGGGATTTGTAGCTGATGTAGCTTGTATTTGCCCTTTGAAATTTGTTGGGGTATTTTGAAGATTTAAAGTTTTTAAACTGCTTTTTTAGTAATTTCCCTTCTCATAAGATAGACATTTTATTGTTTGTGTAGGAGGGAAGGGAATAGTTCTGCCATTATTTAAGGGAGAGGTTAAATGCTTAGATAAGAATCTGATCTAAACATCACAACACTTCAGAAGTTGTTAGTCTGTTTCTATCATGCGTTTTCCTAAGTAGAATTGACAGAACAGGTGGGATTCAAGCCATACTCCCCCTTTTCAAGGGTGATAAGGCAGGGTGGCCCAGGTTTTTTAATTTAAAATCTGAGATGATTTTATGAGAAAGATGGAAAGCCCCTGGTAATTTGATCTTCTCTTTTTTTTTTGAAACTAATCATGTGATGGTTTATGCTAACAGATGTTCCCATTTCTTGTCTTCTCTTACTAAATCTTGCATCTTACCCAGCCTTGCATCATGTCTTAGATAATGGACTTGGGAGTTGCACTGAGTACCCTCAAATAACATTCTGTCATTCTCAGTTTGAGCTTTTGGGTACTACAGTAGTGCAGATACTGAAATTACACTTTTCTGTGATAATTGTGCACTGAACTATGCTGTTCTTTTCCTTGTCAGTCTGGTTGTTTTCTTTCCTTCACTTGTATGACTTTGAACCCTAACTGATACTAAGTGTCACGTAGCAATGAAGGTTATTTACCATCTACCTAATATAGATAAGCTATGCTGGCAAGCCAATGGCAACTCATGATGTTTTCTTCTGCCAAGGTGGATGTTCTGTTAAAGCGGAGCTGGGCAGTGGCCTTTGAGAAGGATGGTGTCACTGTTCCCAGACAGAAATGCTTAGGGAAAATGTCTGAAACTTTTATCTCCTGAACTCAGAGTAGGTTATCATTGTTGACTCTGTTCTGGCTGACTGTGGATAATGTTTCAGGTTATGGCCTGATGTGGTATTTTTGTTTGTTTGTTCTTATTCTTATAGGCTCTGTGTTACAGACGAAAGGAGTTGTAATGAGGTTATTAAAGTCTGGTCTGTTTTCTAAGTAAAGGAGAAAGTAGAGCTGCTCTTCATCACTCCAGTTCATCATGCTCTGTATTTTTACTGTTGAATTGACTTGGTAATTTAACACTTCTTGAAATACAAAGTGCTGGAGTATAATATAGGGAGACTGTAATACAAATTTGTTCAGTTCTGCTTTAAAAACAACACACATTAAAGGCAGCATCTTACAGACGGCTCAGATCAGCTCTGCTCTTTAAGAGAACGCTTTGGCAAGTCTGTAATTTCTGGTGTTAAGGTGTTCCAAGCTGGTACAGTATTTCAGATGTCAGTGTTTGAATTGTAAATAATGCTTGGGACTGCCTGGCATGCTGTTATTCATGTAGCTCCACAAACACACTCTAGCTGTGCATAGCGAAGTTCTTAGGAAAAGTGAAACTGTTGGCATAATCAAAATAGTTGTGTTAGCTAGTCAAATGGAGAGAAGTTCTTGTGTTCTATTTTTGCCAGACTGCTTTTAAGTTATAAAAGCAGTGACTTCTGGAGGTGTTTTTTAAGACCTGCTGAATAAGGGTGTGCAATCTGCAAGAAGCCAAACGCGTGATCCAGCGTATTTGAATCTCAACAGCAGTTAAGTGAGCACCAGGACTATGCCCAGACATGAAGCTTTCAGACTAATGAGTGCCTTAGCAAGCAGGTGGATTTCTGTTTGAGGCTGTTGTGTGTTTGAACTTCATAACATTTAGTTCTTGCTATGACTGCAAACAGGAATTAAGACTCAGGTGTGAAATTAAATAATTATGGCAGCATTATTTGAATATAGACATGGGTTTAACATTTGGATGAAGCAGATTATTGGGTTTTGCTTCAGCCTTAGTGTTAGTGGCTGAGAGAACTGAAGGCATTTTGAGCTGTGTGCAGAGAAACAGTGAAATGATGAAATTGGGGCTTGACAGATGCATTGCGAAAGTCAGCAGTCAGCTTGCTCTGGCATAATGTTTGCCATCAGTGTAGGACTGAGATTAAATTGTCTGTTTAGGCTCTGAAGCACTGAGCTTTGTGTACCTGAAATTTAGATGGTTAAAACTAATGTGCTAATTTGTGAATTACAGAAGTGCAAAGGAAAAGTATACCTCAGGTTAAATGGAAGGAACAGGAGGGATTGTTCCTTGTTGAGTTTGCACCAGTAAGAAATTAGACACACTTAGGACAAACAAGTAAACATATTGGGACCAAATTTTCAGAATCTCTCAGCTGCCAATTAATGCCACGACAACACTTTTTTGAAGTGTTTTTTTTTTTTTACTAGAGGCTGGCACATTCTTAAAAAAACACTATGGGAAGAAACTTCTAAGCTAATCTTCTGAGTGCTAACTGACAATGGATTAAATAATTTGAAATAATAAATGCTGCTGAAATCGTTGTTTCCTGTAGTGTGCTCTGTGAAAAATGTTCTGTGTTTTGTTATTGTAGATAGTGTCAAAGGGGGAAAACCCCTACTGCTGAAACCTCCTGTAAAAACAGTGGTTAAAGAGCTAGTGGAGAGAGATAAGTATATGCGAGGGCTTTAAATTTTTCCTAATTGCACTGCTAAGCACAGTTATTAATTAACAGTTTTCCTGACATTAAATGCAGTTTATAGTGATTTAAGTACATAAAGCATTTGAGATTTATATTTCTGTCAGGTGTGAATGTTTCATTCAGGTTTGTCTAATGGACCTTAACAGAGCTATATTTTTGTACTTTTCTGGGCTGTTTGGCTTGTGTTTTGTTATCTTTTTTTTTTTTTCTGCAAGAAAAACATGTGGTTTGAAGAAGAACAAAACTCAAATCTTGAATTCTTTTCTTTCCTGTAGGTTCAGGTGCAAGTCCATCCTAAACTTTCCTCTACTGAAGATGCATTGCAGTATGTGGAGGAGTTAATTCTTCAGTTGTTAAATATGTTGTGTCAAGCTCAACCAAGAAGTTTTCTGGATGTAGAGGTATGGGGGACACTTATTACAATGTTATTAGAAATTATTTGAATTGTTACATGAAAGCTGCTCTATTAATCATTTCACAATGCAAAGAGGAAAGCAGTAATTATGTATCTTATGTAGCAGAGCCTTCTGCATAAAGCCTATGGAGTTCCCTAATAGCTCATTTTCCTATCAATTTAATTTGTTGTTCAGTGCACAGCAAAACTATCTGTGAGCTGTATTACTTTTTAATAGCTGCTGAATGTAAATTTCGTATATCAAGCTGACTTGTTCCTTTCAAAAGACCTTTTTTCCCCTCACTGATACTGTATGCAAATTACAGCTGCTTAGTCTGAGGCTCTGTGCTGCTTTCTCAGCATGGTAATTTGGGCTGATATACCCCCTGCTGTCCCAGAAATTAAAGCAAAAATAGTTCAGTCACTTTTTCAGAAGGAGTTTAGGAACACTTTTTTCCTCTGTACAGAGGCTTCATCTCTTCCCATTGCCTTTTCAAAGACCTACAGCCTCTGCTGCTCAGCAGAGCAGCTTAATGTTTAAGAAGAGAGGTTGAGCTGAAGAGTTTTTCCATCAGAGGAACAAATCAGTGAAGCTGTATCACTTAGACTTCTATCCATGAGTATCTTGGTAGCAGTTGGTGCTTAACCATGGTTTAAAGACTTTGGTGCCAAGCTGCAGACTCTGTGTGCTGTGTGCCAGTTGGTTTCCAGTGCTTGGGGCCAGGGCCTGTGCCAAATGACTTCCTCACCTTCTGGAGAAGGTGGACTAATGGCAAATAAAACCTCACAAACAAACAACTCTAAAAATGTGGCTGTCTTTAGAGCTCAAGACTGATGAATTTCATACTTCTTCCCTTTTAAACACTGACACCTCCAGTGGTGTTCCAGTATCCCCTTTAATGGGTGACCTGTTTTCCAGCATCATTCTGGTCTGGCAGCTCGAGAGACAAGAGCTTTGGGAAAGGTTGTTTAGTGCTGTTTTAAACAACACTGACAAAAAACTCGAACAACACTGAGAAAAACTTCACACAAAGTGTTGTATTATGAGTCTGTGAAGACAGGAGAAATGCAAAAAGTAGAGATAGATGATCAAGCAACCACCTTCTACCCCCTTGGTGTTTATGCACAATGATGCTATTTTTAATTATATGATCAAACATGTTTGTTTTTCCGCTGGGACACCTTCATTGTTCAGTCAACAGACTAGGAGTGTGAACTGGTATTAGATAGTGAATCAGATCTTTTTTTGGTAGGACCTCTGCTTTCTGTTTGCCAAAGTGTTATGGGGGGAAAACAAAAAAAAGCCTGCACTTTGAGAAGTTGGGTATTACCTTTATAGAATAGTATTCTGTCACTTTGTTGTTGTTAGAAAGTTTTAGTTTGTGTACTTTTTTCTGTACCAGCTCTCTGTAAGTGGTCATTAACTTCATCTTCCTCATTTCATGGTTACTCAAACAGGAGCTATATTTACATAAGTGAGCACTTGCAACTGAAACAGTCAGTGGGAACTGTGGTCTGAAAAAATAAAATGGGAAGTGATGTGAGAAAATAAATTTCTGGTATCTGTGAATACTAGGGCTGCAAAAACATGGCAAAGCTTTTGAACCTTCAGAGACCTGTGTGTTGTTCAATGCATGGGAGTGTGCAGGTGTCCTCAGGCACTGCTGGAAGGAGTAAATAAACTGGGCGATGTCTGGTCCAGTTTATTGCCTGAAACTAGTTTAGAATATGTGGGTGCTGTTGGACTTTTTCTTCTCCTTTTATGTTTTCTGCCATCATCAGAGCAGTTTGCATGTGTACAGACTGGACCATGTGCTGAGCAGTAAAAGTGAAACAGAAAGCCTGTTATCATTTCATTCAGTGACCATCCTGTACAGGGAATAAAGTGCTAGGAGAAAATGTAGCCAGGTATTTAAATGCTGAATTACCAGGAGTGTGCACAAGGGGAGCAAACTGTGCCTTCAGTTGCAGCTTAATTCTTAAATTTTGAGCACTAGGTAATTCTAGATAATGATATGTGAAACAGCTGTATGAATATAATGAGCAGTGTGTCCCAAAATTATAGCATTTACACATCTAGTATAAGCTTTTATAGTTGAAGTACAAATACTAGCAACCATTTTTTGGTTAAGTGATAGAGAGCAGTTTGATAAGACAGTGACATTGCTGAGATCATTCAGATGGTGCATTTACCCCTTGGTCATGTTTTCTTGTCTTAAGGATCGTGTTCAAAAAAGTTTCCCCCATCCTATTGATAAGTGGGCAATAGCTGATGCCCAGTCTGCTATTGAGAAGAGGAAACGAAGGAATCCGTTATCTCTTCCGGTAGAAAAAATCCATCCCTTGTTAAAGGTAAGCAGTGATGGAATCTTGCCTTCAGAACACAGTTAGAGGTCAACCCCTTTGTTTCATGTAATGTCTACCTGAACTGTGAACTAAAAGAATTAAGAATATCTGTGTTTTTTGCATAGTTCTAAGTGTTCCAGTTAATGGAATATACTCATTTCTGATTTAAAAATCACTCAATTCTCTCTTCGACAAACAAGGCCAAGAACTCATTGTATACATTTGATTGTTTGTGTTTCATTTTCCATGACTAAGAAAACAAGCAAGAAATTTGTGGAAATGGCCCTAAATGTTTAAGTGAGGTTTTTAGGACAGTTAGTTGGCTCTTGACACTTCCACATTTAATAGAGGAGAATCTCCAATTCTTCTCTGTTTCTTCTCTAGGCGTACACACTCCTGTGTTTCTGTTCCTGAAATAGGCTGTGGATATGGGATGAATCTTTATTGAGCAGGGTCTTAATCTTAGTGGTTTGAGTTGTAATCTGCAGTGTCTGTTTCATCAACTGAGTAACAGTGTAATGCTTTTTTGTTTTCTTTTTTTTTTCCCTCTTTTCAGGAAGTTCTAGGCTACAAAATTGACCACCAAGTGTCTGTTTACATAGTAGCAGTATTAGAATACATTTCTGCAGACATTTTAAAACTGGTTGGGAATTATGTGCGGAATATAAGACATTATGAGATTACAAAACAAGATATTAAAGTAGCAATGTGTGCTGATAAGGTAAGCCCAACTCTGGTTTGTCAAGTTAACAAACAACTAATGCTGTAGGTAGTTTTGAGAGGACAGTATCTTTTTCTTAGTGAGTACATGGAATGTTGTACCTTCTAAAAAGAAATTAGTGTCATAAAACGTGGTTCCAGTAATGGAACAAAACTACCAGAAACCTAATTGAGCTTATAAAGCTCTTACTTGTGCTTATTAATACTTAAATTTCTCTTTCTCTTGATTGCACCTGCCTAATGTCAGCAACATGTGAATACTTTAATAATGATTGTAAAGCAGCACTAACTTCAGACTGTATTGCATGTGAAAAGTTATGTTTCAATGGGTCAAACAAAATCCCCAGCTCATTAGCATCTCAGTCCAGTTTTCCTCAGTAGTGAGACATGAGCCTGGTGAATATAACATGGAATCTCCTAGCAGTGTGCTGGAACTGTATCTGTGAAGAAAAGTTAGTTGGTGGGGTCTCCTTGAATACTTGGGTTACTCCATGTAATTCCTACAGTAGTGATGCTGTAATGTCCCATTTCCCAGAATTAGTTAGGCTTCATGCAAAATGTCCTGCATTTTTCTGCTTTTATCGAGTCACTGTAATGAGTCCTGGCTCAGATACCACATTTGGAAGAATGTTCAGTGATCCAGTTTTGTTGAGAACTTTAAATTATTGATTGCTTGCGTTTGGTAAATCTTGCTGGGTATGAATTGAGACCTCTGGTAGTCAGAGTGTTTAGAGTTCCTGTTGTCTGTGTAATTCTGCAACAGGACTGGTTTCTGAAGCTGGTGCCCTTTCTCAGGGGTTCATTTTAACAAGAGAGCTCAGGAATTAAGGACAGAAAGTGGGCCATGTACAGTCTGTGGACAGGCCAGTGTTCATTGCAGATAGATCACAGGGTTCTGAGCATCATCATGTCTGACTTCCTGGTAAAACTAAAGCTGAAAAGCCAAAATACACACACCTTTTAATTTCAGACAGTATCTTCAGAAACTTAGATTGTGTACTGCTGATCCAGAGAAATAGAACACAGCTAAATGCTAATTGTTTTTGTGTACTTCACCTTTTGAAGTTGTAATTGATTTTAAGACCATGTTCTTGGAAAGATTCCTGGGTTTATCTAAGTGATTGGGAGTCTTCAGAAATTGCCCTCAAATAATGACTTGCAAATTCATAGCAATGGATATTGGTTTTGTAATGCTCAGCTGATTGCAGGATGTTAATATATAAATCTTATGTTCTATATCTGCTGATTAGTCTGATTTCATGGCAATAATAGGTTTTCTTTATTGCTAACTCCCTGGTCAATCTTGAAAAGGGGTTCTCACTTTGTGGATTTCCCTCTCTTTGCTGCCTAGGTATTAATGGATATGTTCCATCAAGATGTAGAAGATTTAAGTGCACTAACTTTATCTGATGAAGAACCCTCCACCTCAGGGGAGCAAACCTATTATGACCTAGTGAAGTCATTTATGGCAGAAGTTCGACAATATATAAGGGAACTGAATCTCATTATCAGAGTTTTTAGAGAGCCATATGCCTCCAACTCCAAATTGTTTTCATCTCATGTAAGTATTGTACAAACCACAAGCACAAAAAGCACTGTAATATCTATAAATATAGATGGATACTTCCCAAACTTAACTGTTGTTGAATTTAATGTATCTAGTAGAAAAAGCACTTTTCTTGAGTTTTGAAATGGAAATAGTAAAAGAGCATTTGCAGGTTTTGTACGACTGTGGAAGAAACCTTCTCATTTACTTATGTTCACTTACAGGCCTGTAATTTTAAGATTTGTCACTGTTCTTTGCTATGTTTCAATAATGTACATTTTATATATTTATATAAAATATTTTTAAAATACACGTTATGATCTTACATAAATCACGGAAAAAGTGTATTACAAAATGATTGTAAAATCTTGTTCTATTTAAGGAAGTTCTTCACTTTCACACCAGAACAGAGCAGCTTTGCACATTTGACTTTTGTTTTGTTCTGTTGCAGGATGTAGAAAATATATTTAGTCGTATATCAGACATCCATGAACTTAGTGTGAAGTTACTGGGTCATATAGAGGACACTGTTGAAATGACAGATGAAGGTAGTCCTCACCCACTAGTAGGCAGCTGTTTTGAAGATATGGCAGAGGTGAGAGAATGGGGTTGGAGATTTTTTTTTTTATTTTTTTTTTTTATATATTCATATTTTAATGCTTGCAATTAGATCTCTGTTCTAGCTGGCTTTCTTCAATGTGAGGTCTCTTCTTCCAACCTCACTCTGATGAAGGGACTATCCATTTTTTAAAGTTCTCTTTTCACTCTCTAAATCTCAGCTTTTAGAGTGGCTGTTTAAAGTTCAGAGAGAGGAGGTGAAAAATAACAACACTGGTGAGGAGGTTCCTGTAAAACTAGAAGCTGGTCAGCCTCTCCTCAGTCCCTGAGAAGATCAGCAGATCTTCCTGGACTTCACATCCAGCCATGTGAAGGACTAGAACGTGGCTGGCAAAAGCAAACACAGATTTCCAAGGGACAGACTGTAGCTGTCCAACCTGGCTGTTTCTGGAGTGGTGGCTCTGTCCGTGGACGAAGAGATGGGCAGTTATTATCTCTTACCTGAACTAAGCAAGGCCTTCAGCACAGTCTGTCATGGCATGGCTGGGATGCAGCCTGGTTGGTTGAATTGTAGAACATGGGCAGTTGGCTGAGCTGTCAGGCTTTTGAAGGATTGTTATCAGCAGCACAAAGGTCACCTGGAGGCCAATGGTTGCCAGCATTCCTCAGGGTTTGATACTGTTTAATGTCTGTATAGGTGGTGTGGAAGGAGGTTGCCTCATCTGGTGGGTAGGTGCTGGCAAATTGTGGGGGGACACACAGGAGGACAGAGCTGCTGCTTGTGGCACCTGACAGGCTGGAGAAATGGACCTCTGGGAGCCTCCCAGAGTGAGTAAAGGCAAACAAGAAATTCTGCACGTGGGAGCAAACAACCCTGTGTATTGTCTCTGCTGCTGCCTGGCTGAGGAGCAGCTCTGCTTGCCAGGGCAAGGAGGACCTCAGAGATAGGATGTGAAGGCTAACTAGATCCTGGGTTATGGAATGTGTAACTGGCAGTTTTGAGTAGAACTTGAGACCAAATCTGGTGTACTGTGTCTGGTTTTGGGCTTTCTGGTACTGGATAGGCAAGATGTACTTGTAGTGAAGGTTGCCATGATGATTAAGAAGTTGAGGCCCGCAATGTACAAAGAGAGTTGAGACTGCTGGGTTTGTTGATTCTTGAGAAGGCTGAAGCAGGAGATCTTACTGCTGTCTTTAGTTACCTGAAGGGAAGGTGTGAGGAGGCAAATTCTTCTCAGTTGAGAACTGTGAGATGAGTAAGAGAACGTGAAAATGGCAAAAAGATTAATCTTTATTTGATACTGGGGGGACTGGGGAAATTTGGAATGAGAACAGTTGAACCTTGGAATAGGCTGCCCAGAGAGGCTTTTTTGCCTCTGTTCTTAGAGTTAGAACTCAACAGGGTGAGACACCCCGAGCATTCTCAGCCAGCTTGACTGATGAATCTGTCTTTGGCCCTGAGGTGGACACTGCTTTGAACAAAGAGTTGGACCAGTTGACTTCCAGAGGTCTTTTTTAGACTGATTTAATCTATAAGTCTGTGCACGTAAAAGTATGGATTCTTCTCTATGGGTGTTTTGGGAAAAGTACACAGAAAGCCTCTCCTATATAGGATATGTATTTTCTAAAAGAAATATGGAAGTTTAGTTGTTAAATCAGTCTTGTAAACTGATGGAATGTCTGTCCATAGCAGGGTGGTTGAAACTAGAAGTTCTCTAAGGTCCCTTCCAACCCAAGCCATTCTGAGATTCTGTGATTGTAAAATTGTTCTGTATCTCTTTTTAGGAATTAGCATTTGATCCATACGAATCATATGCACAAGATATTTTGCGACCTGGGTTTCATGATCATTTTCTAAGTCAATTATCAAAGCCAGGAGCAGCATTTTATTTACAGGTAACTTGCCTTTAAGTAAGACAAGTTGTTGATATTACTATTTTAATTACATTGTCTTGTTGCTTCAGTACATGTGTTGTTTTAAGACTGAAACTTATTTTGTTTCTAGTCAATAGGTGAAGGCTTCAAAGAAGCTGTTCAGTATGTTCTACCCCGGCTCCTCCTCGCCCCTGTTTACCACTGTCTTCATTATTTTGAACTGCTAAAAGTAAGAATGTTGCATAAATCTGATGTGTTTGGGTTTTTTTTTTTCATGATTCTCGGTGTTAAGTGTGAGTTTTGTGTGCTCAGTTAGGTGTAAAATCTTTTACTAGAATGTGAATAATAAAACTGCTGTGTTGAGAGAAAAGCAGGCTGTGTCTTCTGCAGGTGGATGCTATAATTAACTGAATATCAGCTGATAAATTATTTCTGTTGAATAATCTTTCAATCTAGAAAGCAGTAGAGATCCACAGACTCCTATTCTTGGAATGATTATTTCAACAGTGCTAGGAGATGATGGCACATGGCTGTATTACAGAAAATGTCCAAGCCTTTCTCAAGTTGTTACTTTGTCAATTGGAAATCACAGCAAGAGTCCCCTTCAGACTTCATTCTATTTTAATAAAAGCTTCAGTGTTCTTGGGGTGCACATCCCATGGGATTGTAAAGGTGATATCTTTCCTTCAAAGGGAAGGCTTGGTTAATATTTATACTTGGCCTATTTGTAATTAGACCTTACATTGATAGGGTAACAATAGCATACACATATAATAGCTGCAGAATGTTTTTTTCTGGGTCACTTATCAGTATGGCATAATGATCTTTAAGGAGTGTAAAGCATTTTGAGGAAAACTTTCCAGTAAGAGCTTCTTTTGTGCTTAATGGAAATTCATAAGGCAAACAGTATTCCAAACAACGATTTATGGAAATTTGGATCAGAAGTAAAAACAGAACAAAAAAACCCAAACAAAAAACCAAAACAATATTTAAGAAATCAGTTGTGTTTCCTTGAATGTTTGGTTGGTTGTCTTTGGATAAGCCAATAGTTCATCTTTAAGCCCAAGTGTCTACAGCTGTAACTCCATTTTTACTGATTCAGATCTACACGTACACCTTGGCACGCAGCACATCTTGTATAACATGCTTCTTGAAAAATTTTAGGATGTGTGCTTGATCTGTTTGTCTCATTCATGGGTTTGGTCTGACTTCAGACATCTCTAAAATATTTAGCATTTCCTTTCATGGCAGTCCATTGGAAGGGAGGTTTGACACAGCTTGTTTGCATTTTGTATGATAAGGACCTGCACAGACATAAGGTTTCTCTGCTGACGCTGTTATCACACAGTCTCAAAATGCAGTACTGAAGGCTTTGCATACTTCCATGTAAACATGGCACTGTATTACCTAATGGACAAAGCATGAAGGATTAATCTTGTCTGACACCCAGCCATCCTGCTTTGCTTCTTGCCACTGGCAGTTTTAGGGGGGAAAGGAGAGCATGTGTGTCTATGCACAGGGAGCAGCCTGTGTTCTCCTTTTTTAGGGCAGACTGGAGTCTAAGCTGACCTTCCCTCTCCAAAGTTTATCAGTCTTTTTGCAGCCCATAACCTGTGCTTTCTTTTCACATTCATGCTCTACACATACAAACACACAGAACTCCTCTACCCTGTGTCAGTGTGATATTGTTGGGCTGGATTTTATTCTGTATCTGATAATAACCTCCTGGGTTTTCTTCCCACTGTGTTGCTCATGTCACGTTTTAGTGGGACACCTGTCACTGTGGTCTGTCAGCACACACATATTATGTACACACAATAGGCAGTGATGGATAATAGGTGCACATGAAGAGAGAAATGTCATCTCTGGTGACAGCATCTTCAGCTGTCTATGAGTACATCAATGTGCATTCAGCATATGAATCCCTGCCTCAAGTAGTCTTTGCTAGCAGTAACATTTTCTTCCTCATATCTGGAATCTTTGAACAGATTCCAGCTTGATTTTTATCTGCCACAGAAGGATATTGGTGCAATTATTTAGCCATATCGTCCTGACAGTTCTACTGATACAAGGTTGTATTGAATTCTCTTTTATGGTTAAGAGGTCTGATTTAGTGATTGCAGGCATGACTATGAATAATCAAGTTAAAAATGCTATGAAAATGGACCTCTTGTTATGAGGAGACATAATGTTGGCAAAGTAGCATATGGAAAAAACATTTGAATTTCTCTTGAATATTGATGTACTTAAGGATAGAGAGGTTAGCATTTATCTTTGAGCTGTGTTGTACAATGTTGCATATGTTGAAGTAATCTATTTAAAATGCGTTTCAGTTACCTTCTAACTATGCAGACTACAAAAAAAAAATTAAATTTCTATTCACTAAATGTTAGCCTATTTAGAAACTAAAGCCCTCCTGAAGTTGGACAGGGCACCAGGAATGCACAAGTGCATATTCTATTTTTAGCTGAATCTTCTTGCTGTTACATTGTTGGGTAATTAGCATAGGACTAAGAGCTGTGTTTTCCTTCAACCAACCTGAATGTCATTAAACTTGTATACAGGAATTATATAAAATAAAAGCTTTGTGTGAAATAGCACTTTTCTGCAGATGTGCAGATAATAAATGAGCTTTTCTAAATCATAGAATCATAACTATGAGCTTTAGTAATTGAAGAAAGAGGTTTTCAAGACCTTTGAATTGATTGGGCACTGTTTCAAATGCTGCACATTTGTATGCATGTATGATACTCTTTCATTGGGTGAATGGATTACTTTAAAGTTCTTTTTTTCCCAAGTAGAAATGCTGCAAAGCATATGTAAACTTTGCTTAAATAAAACAGTATGTTCTGGGAAACAGGAGAACTTGATAGGGATTTTGTGTGCTTGGGATTTTTTTAAGCCAAGTGCAGACTTGAGTCCTATGACTTATGAATGGTAACTTATTGTCTCTTTACTAATATATTTTAATTGGGATTTTATCTATAATGCACTAAAAATCTCAGGATGCTCTCATTTCACAGCAGCATCTATTATGTTCTATTAATTTTTTTTTCAAACTTTGTTCTTAGACGATAAGTAACTTTTTAGGTTTTACTGACTGGCAATTCAGCTCAAGTAGAAATACTCCTCAGTTGAACCTTTTTGTCTTCCTCTTTCACCATGCTAATGATAAAAATAATAATTCTTGTTTGGCAAGGTCTTTCAAGATGATAACCTCTCCTTTTCCCAAACTGTTGGTATTAAATTTGTTACATGTTGCTGAAGAAGAAGGCACAAGGTAGTAAAATGTTAGTTTAGGTCTAGAGTATCTTGATCTTGATCCCTTAAGTTTCTTGCTGTTTGTTTTGTTGGCAGCACATCCCAAAATATTTTGGGCTTTGACTTCACTTTGATTCTCAGCCTTGGTGTCTTGTTCCAGAGTGTAACAAATTGAGTGAATTTGATTTGCAATCCCATCTGTAAGTGGTGTAACCCAGCCCAGGGTGGAGAATCAAAGTGTTAATTAGTTGAACTTTGTCAGTCTGCAAAGGTTTTACAATATCTGCAATTATGGATCATCGTCTCACAGCACTGTCTGGACTGCTTGTCCTCAGTACCAGCACTGTGATTAACAGGTTCTGTTGCTTTAGTCAATTTGCAAAATACCCTTTAATTACTGTTGAAACCAGTGAATCATGGATTTGAACTAGCTGTTAATTTTTTTAAGAAAGTACTCACTTAATATCACTTTTTCTTCAGTTCTTCTTTCCAAAGACAGTAACTTGTATGCACAAGTATGCTGTTTGAAATAAAATAAAAAGCAGAAGTATTACTGTTTTACATATCTTTGTGTATGCAACTGCAGATGTGGATTACTTATTATATCTGCTGGAGATCATGTGCAGTTCTAGGTATCTGTGACAGATGAATGTCTGTGTGTTAAAGAAAGTGTAGTTTGACCAAACTTGCCAGTGTGTGATAAAGACTACACAGTGTAATGGGTGTTTCTTAGGACAAAAAGCTGGGGTGATGTAAAATTTGGTCTGAAGTCTAAGAAGAGGTTTCCTAGAATATGACTGTAGCTAAAAAAATTAAGAAAATTCATATTGTTAAGCTAAGAGGACTTGTGTTACAAGTGAAATGTTGTAGAGGTACAGAAGTTGTGTCATGTGTCTGGAGTTGATACAGCCAGGTGAAATGAGGAAATGAGATTCTGTACTTACTTCTTGCTTGTGGGGTTTCATTGACAATATTTCTTTTCTCCTTTAAGTGCTATGCCTTAAGTCAGTTGTGTGTTCCTCAGCCAAAAGGGAGAAGTTGACAGGGGAAAATAAAACTTCGTCACACATTTGTGTGTGTGCGCGCACTTTTCCCAGAAACTTGATTATTATTAATCAAACTAATTGGTCCTTAATTTTCATTCTAGCTGTGGCACTTGTTGCTGTATTTCCTGTGTTTGTATCAGGTGAATCAATGCACGTGGGTGTCACTTCATTTGTCAGTGATTTATGTCATCTGTTGTGGAGTTCTAATGGGGCTGCATGTTTTGCTTTATAGAGTTTTTTCCTTATACACAGGATGTATCTGGGATTTTGAGAAGAATATATCTCTTTCCTGGAAATTTTCTAATAATTTCTAATAATCTCCTTTCCTTTCTAAATAGGTAACCCTGAGAATATTTTTTTTCTATTATCCCTCTAAAACTGATTTTCTGCAAAAACTGGATAAAATATAACAAACTGAGCATAAAATATTCCCTGTGACCATTTGCCTTACAGTCCTCAGTGGTGCTTGAGCTGTGGCAATCAATCCTGCTGGACCTGTAACCAGAAATGCTGTACTTTGATCCCTTGAGGCAGGAGTAGGATGTCACAGGGCCAGACTTCTTTGGGAAGTCAATGAAGCACGTCCTGAACTCCAGCCTTACGGCTTCACTTACGTGTTGAACTGTAGGGTTCCAAAGTCCTGTTTTCCAATCAATTTTCCAGAAACACCTGCATGGCAAATGCTCTGTAGTCCTGTGGGAGTTAAAGAGCTGTATTAGCTGATCTGTTCCCACTTTTCAGTGGCTGCTGTTAGTGATGGTGAAGAGCTCTTCAACTTCCATGGCAGCAGCTTGTGCTGAACACCCAAGGCCAAGCTCCCATGAAAATGGATGGGTGTTACAGGAACTTGCACAAATTTTCATGCTTTTTTTCCCCCCTCTATATAAAAGTTTTGACAAAATCCATCAAGGATTGAATGTTAAGAAGCTTATTTTAGCTGGGATTTTTAAATCCTAGTTTTTCTGACTGTGGCAGTCATGGTATAGTCTCTGATACACTTGTATTGCTGCATTATCTTTTAAAAAGAATGTATTTCCCTGTCCTCTTCTCCTGCCACCTTCTGTACAAAAGGCAGATCCTTGGAGAGAGGTAGTGCAATGGTTGAGACTTCCATATGCTTGGATCTCTTAGCTGGAAATACT
This sequence comes from Cyanistes caeruleus, assembly GCF_971803275.1. Lineage (NCBI taxonomy): Eukaryota > Metazoa > Chordata > Aves > Passeriformes > Paridae > Cyanistes > Cyanistes caeruleus. The sequence goes on from NC_141702.1 coordinate 110,205,758, forward strand.
TCTGGATGTGAAGCTGCGGATTTATTCCCACTGCCAGCTTTCTTTGTTTCTCTTACAACAGTGGAGGTTTATGTTTTCTGTCAATGCTTGGAGATATTCAGTGGAAACTGATGGGAACATGAAGGAAATAACAAACACATGTGGAACAACAAACTCCATTCATGGTTTCTTCTTGTCACTTGCTGTTTCATTTCATTTCACCTGCTGTTTTTTTTACTTAACCTCCAGTGTTCCTCTTAAAATCAGCAGGGTTCTACCCTTGCTTTCCAGAACAATCTCTGAAGTTGTGAATTCACCTTACGTAGTGTTCAAACATTCATACATTTCTGCCCAAACATAGAGGTGTCATCCAGTTTTGCTTACAGCCTTACAAAATTTTGTGGCAAAGATCAGACTTGAATTGTGTCAAAGCAGAAAAAGTGGATTTTAATCCACTTTGGAATTACAAAAGAGAAGGGGAAGATGTTTTCAAATTGCATTGTCTTTACTTTGATGGAAAATTTGGGGGAAGAAAATGGAAGACCTCAATTACAAGTGTGGAAGCACATAGGTAAATAATCTGTGATATTTCAAATACTGATCTAACTAAACGTTATGAACTAAATTATGAGTTTTAAATTTCTAATGTATTCTGCAGGTCTGCTAATAGTGATGAGACAAACCAAAGTGACAGTAAGAAAGAAGAGAGTTTCAGAGCATGAAGGCTCTGGAAGAATCTGTGTGAACTTGTACATTTGTTGCAGAAAGGTAATGATGCTGCTGTGGAGGAGACATCAGCGTATGCAAAAAAACCAAATCCCATATTTCTGAAAAATGCAGAGCAAATGAATTTTCTGTACTTGGAGAAGTCAAGGCTTCCTATAAGCAAACTAGCCATTCCCAGTAATGAAATATAAAATGCATAAATGGCTGCTAGTTGCCTACAAAAAGTCTGAATGTTTAGGAAATACTTTTGTGAGAACCTTAGAGGAGGCATTTGGAAAAAAGGCTTTGCTTTTACATCCCTTCCTTCATGAAGGAGATGCTGAGTGTGTAACCTAACATCGATTGCATACATGAATCCCTTCCCAGCTGCAAAAACTGAAAGCAAAATTGCACCTCCTCCTGCTGAGCAGACAGCAGGTGAAACACTTCCCAGGGTGCCATAGCTCTGGAGCTAATCTGGAATGTGGTCTCTGACAGGCTGAATGGATGCTAATGGCAAATTGGCCATATAAGAAACCTGTTGTAGAAAACTTTGTTGAATTGGTGGGACATCAGCTGACAGATTTGTACAGTTGATGTTTCTGAGTGGGTCTTCCTGACTTTTCCTCAGTGTCCATCCTGATTTTCAACATGGCACTTCTGAGTAGCGTTAATGAATTCTGAAACATGATTATTTTAATTTCACACATACACACCCACCCACACCTTCCCAAATAAGAACATTCACATTGAGTAATCAAAGTAGCAATTCCTTAAAATCACAGGTTTCTTTAGCCCAAATGTTTTTACGTTTTTGGGCTCGAATAACGTTTGATGTACTTGAATTTTCAACATATATTTAGGATCTGTTTTAAGTCACATGGTAAAGAGGTGAAGGAACAAGGAATCTTGTACTAAAAGTTGAAATGCTTTTTGTTTTCCTCTATTTTGATGCTTTACTTGCCCAGTATGCTTCCTGATGGGTTGGTCATATTTTAAATTGTGAGTTAAACTTAACATGAAATAAAAGATGAGGGCCTTTTAGCTTCTGTGTCTTTTAAAATGTACTTCCAAGAGAATGCTGAAGGCTTTTTGTAACAAATTATCTGATATCTGGGGTTTGATATTTGACATGTGCTATTTTATGTAACTATTTAAAATTAAACTGAGAAGCCATAATTAAACTTTTGAGTGGAGAAAAGGTTTTTATCATTGCATTAGTAAGATAAGTTCTGTTCCACTGTCAATGCAACTAACACTCCTGCTGGTAATGTAGATCTAAATAAACAGGTAATTGTATGAATATTTTTACTGCACTGTGCTCAAGATAGTCTGAGTTTATATGAAAACAAAATGACTTTTCAAATTTCAGTGCATTGAAACTGTGTATGTATGCTCAGGAATATGGCATGTGGCGTTTCCTTCAAGGTTCAAGTGTGAGGTGCTTTTTAGTCTGCTAGAATTTTCCAGAAGTGCATAGATGTTCCTTGAAGTTGTCCCCATTTACTGTCCCAGATGATTTCCTGATGCTTTATAAAAATTAAAGTTTCTAGATATGAGAACACTTTCTTTTGCCCCCAGTACACTGCTGCTTTGGGCTGAGTTTTTTGGTTTTTGTAGGAATTCCAAAAAGTCAGAGAGTGCCCTCAGGTATCCTATGCTATCGAGCCATGTTCCAGGACTGGTTTGTGGCAAAGTGCCAGCAAACCTGCCTGCCTTGGTCAGGGAAGAAACCCTGTCGGTTTTTATTCTTGATTACAAAATAGTTCTGTCTTCTATGTATTGAAGATGTGGTCTTGTTTCCCAGAGACACTGGGGAACTTGCAGTTCACAAATTCCAGTGGCTAGACTTAATCTTCTGGGAAGACAGAAGTCGAGGTTGTGGTGCAAACCCTAAAGTACGAGACTACTATCTCTTGTGACACCTGCTGTTGTGGTTGTTTCTGCATGTTCTCATATGTATTTCCTATCATTGTATTTCCAGAGATGCTTCTCTGCCAGTCTTAAGAGGTCAGCTACTGCAGTCTAATTGTGCACTGCATGAGGAGGATTTCTTTTCTATCTCTTTGGAATTTATATAAATGTGTAATCCTTGTGGTATGCAACAGGTAGAACACAGTATATGGTCTTCCACTTCTTGGTGTCTCTTCAGAACTTATGGCCTAGAATGTAGAGTACTTTCTTTTTTATTAGAGACTTTTCTAGCAGTCTATTTTCCAAGTTTGTTTTCCTTGAATTAACAGGGTCTTGTGCATTGTAAATCACATGAATGGTAAGCCAATATTTTCTCCTAAGATGGTTAAAACCCACAATCTCTATAATACTACCGATAATCAGAATTCTGCACTTCCTTCACATAAAATTATATTTTTTGTATTGTGTGTAAAAGCCCAAAAGCAAAGAAACAACCCCAAAACAAAGAACCACCACCACTTACTCAGCATCTCCCTGGTTTGTTCATTAGGGGGCACTGCACAGCTATAGAAGAATGAGTGGGATTTGCAGAGAAACATTCTGAGTGCTTTCCACTGATGCCATTTTACTTTCCACCTTTTCCAAACTGTCCAGGGGCAGCGTAGGATTAAATTGTTGCTGTAATTTACACTGAGTTCTGACTAAGTCTGGTTTTGGTAATTGTACAGTACCATGCTGTAATATAAATATAATTCCAAATTCCTGTGTCCAGAGAAGTGTCGTCTTAGTAGTTCAGAGTACTGCCTGATTTGCCATTTGTGTTTGTGTTACGCAGAAGAAGACACATTTCTGCACAGCACTTTCTAAATGTTAAACCTGGAGCATAATTACACTCACTGGATTTTGATTTAGTTTCTATTTACCATTGGAAATAGGGTTGCTCCCAATGGATCCTGTTGGAAAAATATTAACTGCTTTCTCTATATGCAGATATGTATTTTGCTTTGGGACATGGATGAATACCAAGATTTTTGCAACTGGAGAGAGGTTGCTGTAAAAAGCAACATAAGAGCAGAATGCTTTGCATTAATGAATGTTAATCTCTACTAGTTTGTTTCTGAAGAGAATGTACAGAATATTGATGGACCTAGTAAGGCTTATTTTCAAGGAGTCCAGGCTGAAACAATCTCTTCCACTGCTGAAGAGTAACAACCCAGAAACTGTAGGAAACCCAGACAGACTGTTTTGATGGAAGTTTTTAAAATTAAAAACACAAAGGCAAAAAGCCTTCTCTGAATGCTTGTGCAGGAAAGATGCAAAATTTTAGAGGTAGTTACAGCTTTTTCAAAGCTTTCTCTCAAGACTTCTTCCACTGGTACTGTACCTGCCTCACTGGTCTGAAATCCTCTCTGAACCCAGATCTGCAAAACTGAAGCAGAGGGGGGATGATACCTCCACTAAATCTGGAGAGCAGAGGAATATGAAGTGGGGAGTCTGTTCCTTCTTGGATGATGTCATCTCCCCAAGATGTTTTGGGGAGTAATGATTGTTGTGGTGCGTTCTCAGACCTATTTCAGTGGTTGTTACACAAGTAGGCTCTCACACCTAATGCTGCTTAGGTTGAGAGTACGACAGATGGCATTACATGAACCTGCCTGGAATACACTTTGTGGTCATCCTTATGGCTGAAAACACAAATAAAATAGTCTTTGGCATTGACAGCTGTTGCACTGAATTATTAACTCTAGTTAGGGAAAAAAAGAATGCTGTTCTCTGACATTAAAATATCAGACATGACTGTGTTGTACTCTGTTTTATTTTGGAGGACAATATTATATTTTACACTGGAATCAAACAATACAATTATACTTTTTCCAAGAGTGTTTCCATTCTGGTTTGTTCTGGCTTTCGTTTCACTTCTACTACCAAAACAAATTCTTCAGTTGTGTGGAGCTAATTCTTGGTGTATGATAATCTTAAATGCTTATCTGTTGATAATTCTGCATATATTGTTTCAGTTTGACATCTAAGTCACAGCTGTAGTCATCTGTGTTTCACTGATGTGAAACATTTAAATGCTTAAAGGAAGAATTGAGATGAAAATCTTCAATTTAAACAATCTTAAACATGGCAGATCTTGTTTGAAAAAATTTCCTGTCATAACAGTAATTAGACACAAAATATTAGTGTTAGTTCAGTTTTTAGATTCAAGACTCATTGTGGCTCTAGGCAACTTGATCTGGGTTGGTTCTGCTGTTGTGCTGGAGATTGTCTGAGAGAATCTCCAAGATCCCTTTCAACCTGATTTATTAATTAGACTGTTATTTGTGAGATGAGAACCCTTGTAATCTTCTGTTTTTAAATGTGATGAAGGAATTCTGCTTAGCTTTGGGTGCAGCTTGCCTGTTCCAGGATGTTTATATGTGTTACAGATTGATTTGGTCTTGTCCTATAGTATGGTGTGCATGGGGATCTCCTTGCTTGCTTGTTCTTGTTTAGATTTAACACCTAAAATGGGTTCCATTAAGGAGCTGTAAGGTAAATCAAACCAGTTTGAGATAAATACTGTGTGTCTGAGTGTATTTGTATCTAGGGGGGGCCTTAGTGACTGTGCTGTATTTTAGTGAGATTAAGCTCTTAGCAGAGAGTTGTCTCTCACCTGTGTCAGTAACACACCTGGTTACCACCATTAACTTTTATAAAAAGCAGGAGCATGGAAAATCAGCAGATGGTTAGATTTCTTCTTCCTGGGTCAAACTGGATTTGAATGTACCAAAAGGCTTGTAACACTTCCTGTCTTTGACTTTCAATGTTCACAGCAATTGGAAGAAAAAAGTGAGGATGAAGAGGATAAGGAGTGCTTGAAGCAAGCAATAACTGCCCTGCTAAATCTTCAAAGCAGTATGGAACGGATATGCTCCAAAAGCCTTGCAAAACGAAGGCTTAGGTAAACGTTTCCGGTTTTTCTGCTCTCTGCTCTTAATGCTTTGCTATAAATCCAGGGCTCCCGGTTTCCTCTTTTAGTAAACAATGAACAAAATAGTTTGTGACAAGCCTACTTTTTCAGAGGAAGTGACATCAAAGCCAAGATAATTTGTTATTGTTTTAAAACAGTTCTAATTTCTATGTGTCCTTGCAAACTGGTAGTTGAGACATTCTGAGAATTCACGGGTAAGTAGAAAGTTACAGCATTGTTGGGTTAATTGTGCTCAGATAATAAATATCCACCAAAAAATATTCTGAAAGTAGCTCTCTGTGTGGTTAGATGGGAATGTTCTTGAATTTGAAACTAGTCTTAAAATTGTTTCAATGTTTTCTTTGCCAGACAAGTTTTGTGCTGCCAGGGGTGATCTTTAGGCTTGAACATGAATGCATTTAACAGCTTGTCTTTTTTTCTGAATGTACTTGTTTCAAATTAATACCATCAAAAATTGTTCTGTTGATTATGGAAGTGGCTTGTTGGGCTAAGAAGCACTCACAGTTTGCCTGCCTCTGGTTGCTTGTGTTTAGGTAAAACATCTATTGCTGAAGATAAGTAGAAAATTTATCAGATGAGATACTTTAGTCAAACCTTTGCAATGGTGCTGATATTAAATGGTGGAATTGCATTCTGTGTGGAGTCCTTCTTACTTCTCAGAAGGACAGTCTGGTGTTTCTGTGTTGGTGGTGGTTGTGTTTTTTTAAATGCCTGTGTACTAATAGGCTGCCTTTCTCCCATCCTCCACTGAAGTGAATCCGCATGCCGGTTCTATACTCAGCAGATGAAGGGGAAGCAGCTAGCAATTAAGAAAATGAATGAAATCCAGAAAAACATTGATGGTTGGGAGGGTAAAGACATTGGACAGTGCTGTAACGAGTTCATCATGGAAGGAACACTCACACGTGTAGGAGCAAAGCACGAGAGACACATATTCCTGTTTGATGGCTTGATGATTTGCTGTAAGTCAAATCATGGCCAGCCAAGACTTCCTGGTGCTAGCAATGCAGAATATCGACTCAAGGAGAAGTTCTTCATGCGAAAGGTACAAATCAATGATAAAGATGACACTAATGAGTATAGACATGCTTTTGAAATCATTTTAAAAGATGAGAACAGTGTTATTTTTGCTGCTAAATCAGCTGAAGAGAAAAACAACTGGATGGCAGCATTGATATCTTTGCAATATAGAAGCACGCTGGAAAGGATGTTGGATGTAACAATGTTGCAGGAAGAAAAAGAGGAGCAGATGAGATTTCCAAATCCTGAGCTTTACAGATTTGCAGAACCCGACTCTGAAGAGAATATTGTGTTTGAAGAAAACATGCAGCCCAAATCTGGAATCCCCATCATCAAGGCAGGAACTGTTGTGAAGCTCATCGAGAGGCTGACTTACCACATGTATGCAGGTGAGGCACTTGGTTTGTGCAGCCAAAACTCAAGGTAGTAACTCGTTGATGCTTCTCTTCCTGTGTTAAATATGTGTGCAGCAACATGCATAAAGTGAGTGAAAAGTCAATGTGCTTGGCAGTTCAGATGGGATATTACATGTGGATAAGATTGTTCTCATGCAAGGGATGGGGGTGGGAGCCTGCAGCAATTGAGCTCTAGACAATACTTTTTCCTTTGTGCCCCAAGCTACAAGAACTGCCTTCCCTCCAGACTTCTAAAGCTGGGTGACACAGGAAGGGCCAGCATTGTGGGAGAGAATTATGGACCCAGTGTTTTCAGTTCAGGGTTGTACTCTATCAGCTCTTACCTGTGTCCGTGCTGGCGTGTCATGGAAACACCAATATCAACTTGATAGATGCAATCACTTGCATAATTTGGCCTCAGAACTTTGCTTTAATTAGAACTTAGTGAGGATTTGATTTAAAGACTTTTGACTTAGGGTTTCTGTTTGTGTTGAAGACATTAAAGACATTTATGTGGTTATCCAGGCTGACCTCAGCGTGTGGGGTTCTTGATAGCAGCCCAGGATTTTCATAAGCAGTGCTGCGAAGCATGGGCTTGTGTTTGAGGTTTGGATTTTTTTTTTCTGATTCTGTCTCCATGTCAGTTATTCTGAAACTTCATGCTAGTGCTTTTTGTATTTTTTTTTTCTTCCTTTTTACACTCTTAATTGTTGCAGATTATTCTTCTACAGCTCAGTCCTAGATATCCTGCATAGATCAGGAATGTTTGCTTGAAAGAAGTGAGGAGTAAGCAGAATATAATTCCTGTAGTTTAGTACACTGTTTCCTTTTTTAAATACTTATATCTCTTTGCTCCATTACTGTTTTTGCTCTTCTTTTAATTTCTTTGAATTTTCCTAACATTTACTAGAAACCCAAATGCAATATTGTGCTGGCAGTTTTTATTTGAGCAGTTTTGTACCTGTCTTGTAACTTCATAAAATTCTAGCCCTTGGCTTTGAATGTTATAGGCATGATTTATGACATTATTTTATAGTTTTGAAAGTTAAAATCAAGCAACTCAGCTTTAGAGAAAGGAAGATACTTTTCTATTATTATTTTTAAATCTAGCATTGTCTTTGGCAAAGAATTAGCAAAAACTATTGTATGAGAAAACAGAACATGGCTATGGAGAGATGGCCTGAAAGACTTTGACCAAAAGGATATGAATAATTGTCTTATAATGTATTTAGCCTGTCTTTGTAGCCTTAAACATCTTAGTGGACATCTTAGTGATGGTGCATTGCTGCATTGTGCATAATTTCTCAGCACTCTTATCTTCTATACCTTCTGTTTTATAGTTGGTTATCTGTAAGGAAAAACATCATTGTTCTCACCACTCTGTGCAGTCTTTTCCAGGGCAGCAAAGAAATAAGAGATAAAGTGACTCAACCAAAAATCCTCTGTTCTACAGGAAGCATGGTCCCTTTGTGATGTAAATCATTCAGGGTTTGGTTGCATCTTGTGAGATGCAGTGAGTAGGGCAGCAACTCTCCAGAGCACCAGGTTAGCTCTTTCACACATGTGTCAGCTGAGTTCAAGGCTTCTTCTCTGCTTGGTGACCTGGGAAGATGAGTGCTGTGGTGATATGTAACCAAACAGCTACAGACTGTAGAAATGCTTTTCTTTCCTCACACAGGATTGTGTGTGTGATGGTAAACTTAAAAGTCCATATTGGCTTTATATTCAGGTGCCAGAACAGCAAGCTTTTAGCTTTCTTTGGCAATTTTTCTGAAATTCAGTGTGACTGGTTATGGCAGCCCTTGATGTGACAGTCTAAAGACAGTATTTACTATAGCTGTGACTTTTCTCTGGGTTTTTATCTTTGTAGGTCGAGTAGCGTAAGAAATAATTACAGATGCGCTTGTAAAGGTCATATGAATTTGTTGCAGTTTAGTTAGTTATTGTAGTCAAATCAGGTCTCAATTTTTTGTCATATATGAAGATCCACACAGTCCACCTCTTTTTTAGATACAAGTGTTGGACCTTTTATTTGTCATCCCTCACCCCCTTGACAAATGACAGACCATTTTATCAGACAAAACGTCCTTGTTGTGAAACAGGGACAGCTCTAAGGAAACAATTCTGCCAGGGGTGGGAGGCATCCAGCCACTGCAACAGCTCAGGCAGGGAGACAGCCCTGATGGCCACCTGGCCACAAGGTGTGGCAGACTGTCCAAACTATCCTGTGCTGGAGCAGCAAAACAGGGAGAAATCTCCTCTGCAAAAGCAGCTTTCCATGTATTTTTACATGAGAGAAATTGTCCTGCAATTAGAAGTTCAGGTTCTGACCCTATTTGCATACTCTGGTGGGTTTTCCTTGTTTTAATGTGTTTTTGCATTCATTATCTCCTATTGCCCAGTTCTTGTTTAAGAGCAGCTGAGCTAGGTGGTACCAACATTTTAAAGTCATGCCTTTTTTTTTTATCTATAGGGCAGCACTCTTCTATTTTTAAAGCTTTGATATGTTAAGAGTGCTTGTGCGTCATCATAGTGTCCGTTTCCTTTCTTAAGGAATTCAAGGGTGATTATTTATAAATCCTCGTAGAACAGTTATTGTTCTTTTTTAGCTTTCAAATTGGCTGCATTGAAGAGAGAATTGTCACATGAGCAGACATCCTGGCTAACTGGTGTTGTCTGTATTTTTTTACTTGCTCATATATTGTACACTATTTTGAGTCACAGTCATTGCTAGTAAGATAACAAAGTTAGATTTGATTTTCTGATCTACTTTGTTTGAAACTCAATATGTATTGTGGATTTATATGCTGACCCTACCTGTAAATAACAATAGCTACCACTCAGAGCTTGCAGTGATCTGAAAATGTTAATTGCTATGGAAACTCTTTTTTTTCATGTAGACAAAATCTCTTATTTGGAGTAGATGCTGTGTACAGATTACAAGCTGTGAAACGTGAGTTACTGTGCTTCTTTAGCACAGCAGAATTTGTGTATTTTCATGACGAAGATGATGGGAACAGGGATGACCTTCTTTGTGCAAAAAGTATTGGAGTTCTGCCTTTGAAAATAATTTTGTACTGTACAGTTTCAAGGACTAGTGGGAGAGGGATTATGATTAGAAAAATGGAGTAATGAAGGACATGTGTGAAGCAGAATAGCCAATTGTTTAAGAAATTAGAATTATGCAACAAAATTGCAAGGAAATGCTGTGTTACCTGGCACAGTTAAGATGTGCAGCACATCACAGTAAACTGTTGCCCAAATGAACAGCTCAGTGCGATCTCAGAAAAGTTGAATGTTCATTCAAATGGACAAGATGCTGGTAAAAAGTTAAGGAGGATTTTAAAGCAGCTCTTAAAAATCCATATTCCAGGAAACAAATCCAATAGAGCAGTAGGTCAAATACTGCAGGCTTTTTGTCCTACATGTTACAGCTACAGGAATTCTTGCTTGAAGTCCTGTGAGCTCCTCTTCAGCCATTCTGTGTTAGGACAGTTACCAACTGGGGTTTGGTTTTCAAATCTGGATATGGATTTAATATGCAGAGCTGTCACAATCTGCTCATTAATTCTGTTCAGTGGTAACAGTGTTAACCTTGTTTCTGGTCAGCTTTGTGCAGTGCCAGGGAGCTGTCACTGCATTTCCTCATATTTGAAAACAAATGGGTTTGCTTTTGTAATTATGAGACACTTTGGTTTTCTGTTTTGAATACGTGATTGTTTTTAAGACACATTTTCTTATTTTAAATTAATTGATATGTCATTAGTCAATTTAAATGAAATAAGTCGATTTTCTTAAGGTGAAATAAATATAACCTCTGACACTGCTGTCAGATGAAAAAGTATCTAGGCTGCTTTAACCATGACTGGTTATCAGTGTGCCAGTTTAAGGGAAATATTCTCCCCAGGAAGAGGCAAAGTTACTTGATATGTTTTTTGAGTTCTCATGTCCTGATCACTGTCAAAAACAAGGTTGTTTACTCATAAATAATATCACCTATTCATGAATTTCAAAGTCATTGGAAAAGAATCCTGTTTTTTAACAATTGAAGGGTGGGGGGAAAAAGTCATTGTTGTGAACCTTTAACAGAATGAAAATTGTTTTTAAGTTCTGCTTTGTATTGCTCTTTTAGGAGGTTTCCAATTGTTACCAAAGCCATTTTGGTTTACGTCATCTTCTCTGTAAATTGATAGGGTGACGTCCTTAATTTCAATGGATAATTGAAGTTATTGTAAAGGGGAAAAAAAATCAGGTAATTGCTGACATAAGTGTAAAATTATTCTTTGTCTTAGATCCCAACTTTGTTCGGACTTTTCTCACAACATATAGATCCTTCTGTAGACCTCAAGAGTTGCTGAGTTTGCTAATAGAAAGGTATGCCACTGTTAAAAATACTGTTCTTATGAAGTGTATTTTTCTTCTTTTTACTTGGAGTGTGTAAGATTCTGGCTTTCCAGTTGGTTTTGAGTCACTTCGAACTCCTTTTAAAAAGGATTTCCAATTCAAGGATTGCCAGTAAAATGTACAAGTTTATGTGCAGAAGCTTTACCCAAGACTGGTGTAACAGAAGCCTAGTGCTTACACCCATCTTCTGTGCTAGATTTGAAATTCCAGAGCCTGAGCCAACGGAAGCTGACCGTATTGCCATGGAGAACGGAGACCAACCCCTTAGTGCAGAGCTGAAGAGATTTAGGAAAGAATACATTCAACCTGTGCAGCTACGGTGAGTGCTGCATCCCTCTGAGCCCCCCTGAATTCCTCCTGGAGTGGCTCCTTTTGGCTGCACTGGCTCTTGGTGCTGCCCGTGGCCTTTCTTGCAGCTGCTTTGATGGAGAAGATAGACTGAGCTGTGGAGTGTTCATTTATCCTTTGCTTCTGCAGAGTATTAAATGTGTGTCGACACTGGGTAGAGCACCATTTCTATGACTTTGAAAGAGATGCTGACCTTCTGAAACGTTTGGAGGAGTTCATTGGAACAGTAAGAGGTATTTACAGTTTCTTAAGTGCTGTTATTTATCCTGAAGCATCCCGTTTCTAAGATAATCATGATCAATGCTGTGATGTGTGAAGAATGAATGTGATCAATTTTGCTTTCAGGAAAAACAGGACAGACTGCTTATTAAATATTTCATAAAGAGCATGAAATAAACTTCTATTCCTATTATTCAAAATCTGGCTCCTGTTCAGAACAAAGATTGTTATTTATGTAAATTATGAGTTTTGTTGTAGAGGGACTGAATTAATGAAAAATAATAAGAACCAAGTAGCGATCAGGACAGAATAATTGCTTTGATTGATATTTTAGACTTTACACAAGGGTAATTTTTGTGAAAGTTGGATGGTGGAAAACACTATTTCTTTGAAGCAAGAGTTTCCAGCTACTTCACAGTGTATATGAACTGTAGGACACTTTGCCGTTGTGATTGTGCAGACTTTTCCTGTTTCTTTTTAAATAAAACTAAGACACAGGAGCAATTCGTAGGAAAAGTCTATGTCAGAGAAGTACTTAGTGGTTATTTAGCCATTAAAAAGAGGCATGAGAGAATGAGGCAGCTAATTCAGTGGCTGTTACTGGTAAATTTTCAGTGGACTAGTGCATGAAGTTCTTATGGTGCTGAGGTAAAAAGGCATTTGGCCTTTCAGTTTTATTCTCAGCTTTGATGGTAAGTGTAGTACAGGAAAAGGCTTCTCCCTGTTTATTATTTTGACTTTCTAGGTCATCTGAGGTAATCATGTGCTCTTTCCCAAACTATAAAGTTCAAGGTGTTTGCAGAAATGCATTTTGTTCTTGCATTTTGTTTCTGTTCCCAAAAACTCACTGTAAACTCAGAAAAGAAAGAAAAGCACCTAAATCAGAGCAGGAGTTGGATTGGGGTGTTATAATTTGTGCTTGGGCAACGTTGTGCTCAGCATTGGCTGTTGAGGAATTCTTCCTATCTTTGTAGAATACTTCTACACTTGAGTGAGAATGCCAATCCTAAAGAATATATGACTGCTTTAATTTAGTATGTTTTGGGGTTAAACCCAAAGATTTCTGAATTATATTGATGTCTTAGGAAAAACAGTATTACCTAAATAGTATTTTTTTCTGTGTGCCAGGCAAAGCCATGAAGAAGTGGGTTGAATCCATCACAAAGATAATCAACAGGAAAAAGCAGGCACAAGCCATTGGGCCGAGCCACAACATCACTTTTGAGAGCCCCCCTCCAGCAATTGAGTGGCACATAAGCAAACCAGGCCACACAGAGACTTTTGACTTGCTCACTTTGCATCCCATAGAAATCGCTCGGCAGCTCACTTTACTGGAGTCAGATTTTTACAGGTAACTTTTCTCCACCGAGAAACACATGGCACAAATCAAAATATTCTCCATGCCTCAAATTGTCTCTGGGGGCCTCTGATGTGAAGCCCCACAGAAATCAAGGGACTTTACCAGTGGTGTGTATTAATTTCCATTTTTGCAGAGGAAGCTCTCTTAAATACAATATTTGTTTTATCCTCCCCAAGTTAATGTGCAGTATGTGTGACTGTTGCATACTGTTAATTGTCTTGTGCTCCAGCTTTCTCTTGATATTTTCTGAGTAGATCAACCTTTGTGACGCATGAACAATTATTAAATCAGTTTTCTTCACATCCTGTTTGTGTAGCAAATTAAGGACCGTGTCAGATCTCATCAGCTGCCTGTAAGAAATTAATCAGGCATTGGAAGCTCACATTTTGTTACAGTGAATGAGATGGAGATTTCTTTCTTCGTTTAGATGAACAGAGGTGACTAAGAGTCACACAGATTAAGAAACATCTGCAGTCTAAACAAGAAGTGTAGAAATATCAGTCATTTAGTCATGAGGGCAGCCTAACATTCTAGAAGGGGTATCTTAAGAATTTATTTCTAAATATTAATTCCAAATTCAGTGAAAATCAAGAGGGTTTGGGAAAAAATGCCTTCTTTCCTGCTTTTAGTTACATATCTTTTATAAAACATCAACTTTTCCAGAGCTGTGCAGCCATCAGAACTAGTTGGAAGTGTGTGGACGAAGGAAGATAAAGAAATTAATTCTCCCAACCTTCTGAAAATGATAAGGCATACAACTAACCTAACTCTGTGGTTTGAAAAGTAAGTGACTTTCCTGAATCTGCACCTACTCCATATTTGGACATTTACAGTCCATTCACAAGTATACTGTGAAAAATTCTGTTCTGGGAGAATTCCTGTTTTGGTGTTTAGATGCTAAAACTGGTCCCTGTGAGAATTTTAACATAATGGTCTCAAGCTTTTTATTGTTAGAATATTTTCAAATCTCTAAGACATTTTCAGAACTACCTCAAGTAATTTGATAAAATCATATTTGTTTGTGTTACAACTTAATATTTGATTTTGGAAACCTCATCAGCACTTTAATAAAAACACCAATGTTCTTGTGTATTTAGATGCATTGTAGAAACAGAAAACCTAGAGGAAAGAGTAATTGTAGTGAGCCGGATAATTGAGATCCTGCAAGTTTTTCAAGAGCTAAACAACTTTAATGGTGTCCTTGAGATTGTCAGTGCTATGAACTCCGCAGCAGTTTATAGGTTGGATCACACATTTGAGGTACAGTGAAATGTTTTCCACTTTTGCTATGGCAGTGTCATGCAGGGTACCTTGGCTACACTGAAAGCCTTTCTTGTCAGTAAGAATGTGCTTCCAAGGAGCAAGGAAAGTAAATCCCCCAAGAAATTAATCAGGGTGTAAGAGAGAGGGTTTTTTCCTTGGTTCCAGAAGCAAGAAATCCATCCCCACTTAAGAAAGGCATCTCAGGATGGTGGGGCACTGTCCTCGTGGTCCCTGATTCAAGTACCAGTGGGAGACCATTACTCTCAGTATTGTTGCTGGGCCATGCCTTTATCTTCTCTTTCCAAACAACCTGTTTGATCTCTCTTTTAAGCAAATTCCAAGTCGCCAGAAGAAGATCTTAGAAGAAGCTTATGAGCTGAGTGAGGACCATTATAAGAAATACTTGGCAAAACTCAGGTCCATTAATCCTCCTTGTGTGCCTTTTTTTGGTGAGTATGTTTGGTTTGGATGAGCCATGTCCCACATTAACATTTGGAAAATACTGAGCTGAGGTACTAAACAGAGTAAGAACAATAGAGAGAAAAGTCAATTTTGACTAGCGGATTGGAATTTCAGATGCCCTGACACAAATATGTGGAAAAAACCCCTAAAGTGACTTTTCATGGAAGATGTTACTTGCAGTAAAAACAAGTATATCTGCAATATCCTGTTTCCCTATTTGCTGATTCTTACTTTGAATGTGGTTTGAACAGTTGCAACCAGAAATACTCTCAATAGAAGGTGGTCACATTAGAAATATTACTGCCATTGACTGGGAGACAAAGAAAGATCCTTTTCCTCATCAAGTGTTCCAAGAAATACAGCTAGAGTCTCATTTCTATTAAAAACTCTTATTTCTATAGAAACAGAGTTTGGAAAACAAGCATCCTGTTTATCATCAGATTTAACAGATCTTCTTTGAAGTAGACTGCTGACATTTAGCAAATTGTGATGTTAAGTGCATGTCACTCCTGTTCTTAAGCAAGCCACTTAAATGTTTGCTGCAGATCAGTTCCAAGTCTGGACAGTTCACTTGTCCAACATAGGCTTCGGGCCAAAACTGAAAGAAAATAGTGTTGATGGCTTGTTTGGCCTTTTACAGATTGGGGAAAGATATACCCCAGAGCTCTGCAAAGAAAGATAAGATCAACTAAGAAACCTTCTGTCCTGTTTCAGAGATGAGTAGAGTTTAGCAGGATCACATGTGAATAGCTTATCAGGTCATAATGACAATTCCAGACATGATCTGTGGAGTGGAGAGTGCTTTTTGCTTCCTAATCTTCAAATGATTTGATGAAATAATGAAGCCAAGGTTAAAACATGAAAATAATTTTTGGAGTTTAGCTGGGGTGTCTAATGGAAAAGAGGAGTTATGAGAAAGCACTCCTGTTCAGTGTCCTCTTTTAGTGTTCAGGTGTGTGAGCTTCCTAAACCATAGAAAGATGCACAGGCTGTGGGACTTCAATGGAAGAAGGCAGCTTTCTGGAAAAGGCATATTAAAATATTTAAATTGGTGCCCCTATTGGAAGGTGAGGTGCAGTTCTCTTATTGATCATAACAGAGGAGTTTTCTAAATAATTGCAGTGCACAAATTCTTTAAGAATTCCTTGTATTCCAGTTGTGACTTCTTCCTTATTTTGTACTCTGTGTTGAAAACATCTTCTGTGTGCCATTTAGGGATTTACTTAACCAACATCTTGAAAACAGAAGAAGGCAACCCTGAATTTCTCAAACGACATGGGAAAGACCTTATAAACTTCAGCAAGAGAAGGAAGGTAGCTGAGATAACAGGGGAGATCCAGCAGTACCAGAACCAGCCATATTGTTTAAGAGTGGAATTTGACATCAGGGTAAGTGACATGATTTCCTTCTGTGGTGATTCTGTCAGTTGACAGACCATAAGGACAGACTGCATTCACATAGATTCTGACTGAGTCAGAGATGAGTAGAAGACCTGTCATAAAACCTCTCTTGGCTCTCACTGTAAGAAGGGGCAGAAAGCTCAATGCTTGCCGTTTCTTGGGCTCATTTCATTATTTTCTTAGCTGTCGGGACATTGGTAGATCTTCTTAGTGATCAGTGTAAGACAGGAACTGAAACTGGCAGATTCTCATTGTCCTTCACTCAGTTGCAATTATTTGTCCAGTGAGACCAGTTGTCTTTTCCTCCTCTGTTACACTGCCGTTCTGTGTTTTACATCGTGTGTTGATGCTGATGATACTCACATCTTTCTTTCTCCTGGTGCTTGTTTCTCTTGGTCTCATGTTGTCTAAGCAGTGTCCTCTGGTTGCTTTCCTTTATTCCTTTATTCCTTTTTTCTTTTCCTTTTTTCTTTTTTCTTTTGAGCTATGTACTTTCAGAATGTCACAGGGCAGGTTATCTTAAGAGACTTGGCAAGTTTTTTTTTAATTTGCTCTCCTCAGGCTTTGACAGAATGCATTGTGGGAGCAGTCTTCCCTGCATCAGTGTAAAGATGGATTATTTGCAGCTTCTTCTGGAAGTGTTTGAGCAAACCTGGTCTAATTTTGCACTGCAGAAAGCATTTAGGGTACTTGCACAGCTGGTTTTCAGGCCAAGCATAGCGGTAGCAATGTCCAGAAAAGGCCTGGCAACAAACAGATTTAATAGCTTAAGTCTGTCTTTACCTCTGATTCCAGCATTTTCTCTCTTTTCTTGAACAGTTGGAATCCTTTGTGCTTTAGAAACAAGCAACGTTAAGAAGCATCTTAGCTGACAAGTTGTCTGCCTTCTTGTATTGCAGAGATTTTTTGAAAACCTGAATCCAATGGGAAACAGTGTGGAGACAGAATTTACAGATTATCTGTTCAACAAGTCACTGGAGATAGAGCCACGAAATGTCAAGCCTCCTCCAAGATTTGTTAGTATTTGATTTTTGTATTTATTTTTCAAAAAGCGCTTGCATTTGTCTTTCATATATGGCGGAAGTAATTTCAGATCTCTGACTTCATAACTACAAAGCTACATTTAAGGGATCCCATGGCCTTTTGATTTTGGTTGATATTTTCTGTCGTTTCAGCCCAAGAAGTACAGCTACCCTCTCAAGTCCCCAGGTGTTCGTCCCTCTAATCCAAGGCCAGGTACCATGAGACATCCCACACCCCTGCAGCAGGAGCCAAGGAAAATCAGCTACAGCCGCATCCCAGAGAGCGAGACGGAAGCCACAGCATCTGCCCCGAACTCCCCCCGGACCCCGCTCACCCCACCCCCTGCTTCTGCCACTTCCAGCACCACAGACGCCTGCAGCGTGTTCGACTCAGACCCCTCCAGTCCTTTTCATACAAGTAGGTGCTCACAGACAGTGTGTGCCAGTCACATTTTGTGGTGTTAGGCAGAGGAAATCAGGTTTAGCCTTCTAAAGTGACTGTAAAAATCATTGCTTTTGTCTCCTTGCAGCATCAAAAACTTCCAGTATTTCTTATTCCCTTTTTCTTTAAAAAGTTTTTATTGTAAAGGAGAAACTGAACAGAATTAGGTGTGTTACCTAGGGACTGTTACAAGTCTTTGGAGGACCTGTCAAAACTGAAGGCAGAGGTAATCTCTAGGGCCAAATATGTCCCAAACATATTGTTGGATTTGCTGCCATAGGTATATGTGTGAATGTATCACCATATGTATGTGGTATCTGATGGTGAACAGTGAGAATGAAAAATGAATCATTTGTGGGTGCCTTATTCTGCTGCCTGCAGTTCAGATCTGATTTCAGTGTACATGGACGGTTTTCCTTGAGAACTTAAAATCAGTATTTGCTGTCTCTAAATCCATCAGGACCTATCCACACCTCTTTTTCTTCTGTCTTTCCCAACATATGGGGAAACTCATATTTTATGGTCTGCCCTCAGTATTTAATAATGGATATAGGCTCCTTTCTTATATGGGGGTTTTTAGAGGTTACTCCTATGTTCAGCTGGTTGCCACAAGGAGGTGAAATGACTTCCTAAAGGCAGAAGTTCCTTAGCATAGCCATGCCATTGCTGAGTGTCCAAGCCAGGTCTTTAGAAAGCCTCTGGAGAAGAAAGGATTTCTTTGTTGTTGGGTCCACAGACTGCAGGTTCAGGATATTGTTTTAGTGCTGTTGTGACATAAGAACAAGTTTGTGGTGTGGTTTTGGTCTCAAGGATTACTTAAGAGAGTTCAGGAACTGGTGGCTATGGAGATATTTGCAGCTCAGAAAAGCATTTTCTCTAGCAGCTGCAAATTAGAGGCTTGTTTCATTGTCTTTATTTACCACTTCCTTGATTCATTATGTTTTTTATGAGCAATTGCTTTGTTCTTTATGGCACCTTAATTGGCAGCAGTATTGAGCCAAAAGTTCATTATTATCAATGGATAATTTTTATGTCCCTTAGGATCTGCCTCTGTGTCATCCATAAACTTTACCAAAACTTCAGATGATGCTCCTGTCCCTCCTCCTGTTCCTCCGCGAAGAAGACCAGAATCTGCCCCAGCTGAATCCTCCCCATCAAAAGTAAGTAAGCAGAAAAAAGGTAGTTTGTTTTTCTGGGAGAAAATGAGCAGGATAGGATAGAAAATTAACTCTTAAAGACAGTACATTTATTTTTTGAAGAACTGTATGTGAAAGAGTAAGCAGCCATGTATTTCAAGCCTTCACAGCTCTGCCTCACTCTGTCTTGATCTCAAACAAGCAAAAAGAGATGGGACCTAAATTTAGGATTAGAAATGTCTCACCTACTGATGTGCTATGCTCAGGCCCTTGCATTGCCTGTGAGAACTTGATGCTTCAGCCAGATATTTCCATCTGGGATTAATTGTTCCAGAGTATCATTTTAGGATATATGAATAAGAGTAAGAACTGATGAACAGTAATGATGGAAAGTGCTGTACACAGCTCAGACCTCTGGAAGGTTTCACCAGAATATTTGACCCTGGTGCTGTGGTATTCAAGTGCTTGCTTACCCATCCTGTCTGCCTGCCTGCTTAAGCCATTGCTACATTTTCCTTTTGTGTTTGTCTGGCAACTGGGATCTGATCCAGCCTTTGTTGCAGACAGTGTCAAATTTCACCTGATTTCAGTGGAAGCTCGTTTGTGACTTCAGATTTGAAAATCCCACTCAAAATTACTTCAGAGCAGATAAATGTTTGAAGAGAACTTATAAGTGGCTCTTCAGCAGTTATTTTCAAACTACAGGCAACTGTTCTGTCAGTCAGCAGAATTTAACACATCACCAAAACGTATCTGAAATCCTACCAAAATGAAAACATTGTGTGTGTGATAGGGTGTTGGAGACCAGTTGTCCTGTCACTGTGGTCTGCAGCTTGGGAACTGTTCACTTCCATAATTCTGACTACCTAACTCCATCTTCTGAGCACAGTTTATTTTTTTTCCCTGTTCAGCATCATCGGCCTCTCCCTTTTTCTCGTTTTCTTGAAGAAATATCTGGTGTGTTAACCCACTCCAAGTGCTTGTTACTGGGAAGGTGGTGGAAGATATCCAAACCTCCCCAGCAAGCAGACATGGAACTAGCATGGAAATTGTTGCTTTGACCGTTCCTTGCCTTGCCCTTGTCCCTCTCTGTGCATCTTCATTCCTTCCATCCTTGGCTGTTCACTCATGTGTTGCTGCAGCCCTGCTAAGGGCAATCTGCAGTGCAGGAGGGGGCTGCTGTTTCACAGCAGGGTCCCGTGCTTTGCTGCCTCTCTGGAATTTTCCTGACTGAAATGTTTGTGTACCTCAGATTACTTCTGCACACCTGGACAACCCACCAGCAATCCCTCCTAGGCAACCAACCTCTAAAGTGTATTCTCCAAGGTACTCGGTGCCTGATCGGACCTGCATCTCTGACTCCTGTGTTACCACTGCAAACCCTCCCGAGTTACCGCCACGGGAACCTGTGCGAACTCCAGATGTTTTCTCTAGCTCACCACTACACCTCCAGCCTCCACCCCTGGGGAGAAAAAGCGAACTTGGTAACACCTTTTTCCCCAACAGCCCCTCTCCGTTCACGCCCCCTCCCCCCCAGACACCTTCTCCACATGTAGCACGGAGGCATCTGCCGTCGCCGCCTTTGATACCGCAGGATGCCGACCTCCCTTCTGTTGCTGGACCACCCGTTCCTCCACGACAAAGCACTTCTCAACATATCCCAAAGCTTCCTCCAAAAACTTACAAAAGGGAGCACACACACCCATCGATGCATCGGGATGGGCCACCCTTGCTGGAGAATGCCCCCTCCTCCTGAACTGTCCCTCGCGCTGGGAGTCGCATTTTCCTGGTGCTATGTCTGTTGCTGGCAATGGATGCACTGAACCTGGTGGTGTCAAGGAGTTGGGATGTGGATGCCAAACACTAAGAACTCTCCAATGCATTGGAAACCTAGTGTACAGAAATGGAATTGCAAAAACAGACTTTCTAGTGGAAAACCCGGTTAACTTGCTATTCTTGTTTTAGTATGCAGGACATTGTTCTAAAGTAATTGGACAGCTGATTGTACCAGAAAACAGTCTGGAGAGACTTCTTTGGCCAATGAGCAGAGACTGTGTTTGTGTAATGATCAATAATGTCCAGTACAGGAAGGAAAAACAGTCTTGTATCCATCAGATCCATACAGTGGCACAGTTTTTGGAATGAAAACATTATGCACTTTTTTTAAATCTCAAACAGGGAACTTTATATCCTTCTTAATTTTCCTTTGCTTTACTTACTCCCTGCTTTAAAATACCTTCCTAAAATTATGAGAAGGACTGTGAGGAAGATCTGTGGTACCTAACTGAGCTAGAATTAAGGCAAAGCACTGTATTGCGGTCCTGTTTACAAGTTGTTACAATGAGTAGTAGGGGGTACCTAGGCTTCACCAAAGAGGTACTTTATTATTATTTTCTGAAATACTGTGGTGCCAGTTCAAAAATAAATTTTTGCCAGGAAGCATAATGTCTAATTATTGCTTTCTTTAGATAGAGCTGATGAAAGTCTTACATCATTAAGGTGACAGCGAATTTTTTTTTTTTAAAAGCAGCACTATCATCTGAAGCAAATATACTACATTTAGAAGACTGTTAATCTCTGCTAGGTTATGTCATGTTCTTTTTAAGGTTTACTGATAATCCATTTCATGGCTAGTAGCTATTCTTTTTCAGTCATGCCATGAAAACAGTCACTTGTCAACTTCCATAGCTATTGTCATGTTTTACTAACAATAGATTAATCAGCATACATAGGATTGCCTTGCAGTTGCATAAATCGTGTGTATATAGTGAATGTTGCATAAATATACTTGCAGATTGTTTTTAATTTAATTGAAATAAAGATAAAGATATGTTTGGCTGACATATGTTAAATTATTACAAGGACAAATGTTCATCTTAGTTTTTCAGTTAAGTAGTGAGGGGTATAAAAACCCATCTTGTGGTACATATTTTTCCTAGTCCAGTGTATTTTTGTTATAAGAGACGAAAGGGGTGTTTTTGGCATGTTCCAAAACAATAATTCAGTAATATTTGAGAGGCTGGGTTACTCCCAAAGTGAATTATTGTACCTTATGAAATGTTTCCCATGTCCTGTATGGTACATGTTAGAAAAAAATCAAACTCATATTAATCTTTACAGCGGCTTTCTCTGTCCAAAATACACATGACAAAACAGATATGTTTGTAAGTATTCTGACATGGTTTATCCATAAACCTGCATGCTGCTCTTCGACTCCAGACCAGGCTGGGACAGTAATGGATGGCAGCTGTTGAAGAAAAGGAGCTCTGTAATGTCCTCTGCAGTAGGTATGTGAAGCATAAAGTGTCTCATCCTCAGTTCATGAAGCTCATGGGGCAAGTCTAATTCCCTCACATTTCCACTTTGGAAGAAGAACACATCTGAGGATCTTGGAAAGCTGTGTCTCTTAAAGGTGGTGTCAGTTGAATGATGGCAGAAATCACCTTTTTTAATGCTTTCAGTAATGCCATTGATCAGGGCTCTCTGATCCTTTAGTGTGGTCTTACGTTTGGAAAGCGTTTCATCAACAGGAATGGCTGTTTTCACCACGGTCAGATCTTGAAATTGTCAGTTGTATTCCTTCTTACATGTCTTTAACAATGTTGTTTTGAGACATTTTTTCTGGCAAAAGAAAAACAAAGTGAAGATCTCAAAACCTTGGCTTCAGAGGAGCTGAAGGGAGCTTTACAAAAACTCTCAAGCCACAGGAGGTGTAGCTTAGGTTATGGGTTCTTTGGATAAAAATACCATGATGAACATACTGTTGTTAATGTTACCTAAATTCTTAGCTCCTCAGTGGGTTGCCAGGAAAGCGCCATAAATTGAGACTTTCTGATCTGTATTTCTTCTTCAGCACACTTTTGTCTGTGTGGTTGTGAAGCCAAGGCAGAGCAGGCCCCCAGTGGTCAGGTTGCTCAGTCAGGAGAGATCTCTCATGGCTCCTGCTAATCAGCAGATTTCTTAAATGTCAGTAGGTTTCTGCTTTCCTTTGTGAAATGGGGAATGATGTTCCTTGTTTGTGGTTGAGGATAAAAGTGCTTTCCTGGTGAGATACTCAGACAACAGGTGAGAATGTTGACAAGAACTTAAGCATTCTTTGGAGCCCAGGGGTCAGTCACAGTGCACAAATCACGGTGTTGACTCAGCTGCAAACAGGAAGGACAGGGTCAGAATCAAACCTGTTGCATTTAGGGGTTGAATACAACTGCTAAGCCACTGGTTTGTGTCATGGCAGCTCTGTGTTAATAATTTCTGATCTGGAACGGCTTCTTATTTGGATCATGTTTGCATTAGTGACAAGACTTTTCACATAGAAATTAAATCATTTTAATGATGCTCTCTGTCTCCTTGGTAAAATGACTCTGACTTGGTCTGGTGTGGCCTGGGGTAATGATATGACCTGGACAATGAAATGTGCTTGAGTGGAGGCCTGGAGAGTTGCTGTATTACTGTAGAGAGCCGATATATGGCTAAAAGTCAGCCAGAACCACTGCAAACTGTGTAGGCAGGGTTATGTAGCAGAACTTCATAGGTTTATAAGAAAGATGGGGACAAACTTTTTGGCAGGGCCTCTTGCAATAGGACAGAGAGCAATGGCTTTAAACTAAAGGAGGGTAGATGTAGACAAAGTATAAGGAAGAAGTTTCTTTACAACAGGTGTGGAGAACCAGTGGAACAGGTAGCCCAGAGATGGAAGATGCCCCGTCCCTGGCAGTGTTCAAGGTCAGGCTGGAAGAGCTCTGAGCAGCCAGCTCTAGGTGAAGATGTCCCTGCTCATTGCATGGGGTTGGACCAGATGGCCTTCAAAGGTTTCTTTCCAACCCAGGGATCATGTTCCATGGTGATTTTGCAGGTGCTGAGCATTTGTTCAGCTGCTGTGTGGAAGGTGGCTGTTGTGCTCCCCATGGTGACATGTTATATTGTCACGGTGTTCAGCAGCCCCTGCAACAAGCTTGTCTGCTGATGGGGAATATTGTCCCCCTTCAGGGCTGACACCATGGAAGCTCCATCCTCAAGAAGCCATTTCCAGTGTGGGCTAACCTGCTACTCTAACATGCCTCTCTCAAATCAGGGAGGGAGAGGTCTGTCACAGGAAGGGTGTGCTAATTAATACACTGGATTTATATCCTTCAAGTTTTAGAGTGATGTTGTGGAATATTATTTTTCTTTTGTGTGTGTGTTTTAAATTAGATTTTCCCAGTGGTATCACTGGAGGGTACTGCTGTTGAACACAGTAGATTATTGTGCTTCATGGAAGAGATTGTTGAATTGTCATTCCTAAACCCAGACAATGCATAGATGAAGTCTTTGGGAGAGAAACCTGTGGCCTAATACAGGTGTAAAAACAAAAATGCTCTTATTTTGTAAATTCCATTCCTTATTTTCCATTTAAAAAAACAACAAATCACCCTTAAATGCATGTTTCTGTCCACTGAGAGCAAATTTACCTTTAGTGTTCAGTGGAAAATAGTGCATTATGAAGGAAACAAAGAGTAAGGGTTTTTTTTCTTATTTTCTGGACAGCAAGTGTGAAATCTTATACTGGGTGGCTAAGAAGTTGAAAGGGAAAAATAAAATAAAAACCCTTTTGCCAGATGCATGACAATTTATCTGCCAAATGTGCAGAACATCTGTAATATTTTTTAAAATAAGGTAAAGGTAGGTGATCAAGGGCACATGTTACTGGAATTGCTTTGGACAAGTTTGTTGCATCTCTTTCAGAGCAAGCCTTTTTTTGTTTTGACTCTAGGATGGCTGACTTAAACAGGGAGTGTAGCTATGGAGAGGTGTGGTCTAGAAGAATCTAAGGAGATGAAGATCTGTCACAATGAGCTACACCAACAACAGGATCTTGACCAGAAGCCTGGAGAGTGACTCAGCTGAGTTCTGACTAAGAGTCTTAGACTTGTGTAGGGAACAGTCTGCTTGCATGGCTGGACTTGTAGGGATGCAGGACTGTGTAAATAATGCTGCCTCAGGGACCAGAGAAGCACCTGTTTCTTCTTCCAATGGATGCAGCCTTCTGGCTGATTCAGTGCAAGGGGCAACAGCGTTATTTAAAGGCAACGTTTATTTGGCATAGGAAGAAAAATAATCCAGAGCACACACATACACTAAAGATGGATTTGAAGTGGATCCTGCAACAGGTTGTGTATGTGTGGTGCTGAGCATCATTCATTCATATTATTTACATTTGCAGATTCTGAGCAGGTACAAGGACATCTGAAGTGGTAAGTATAGGCTTGGAAGTAAGAACTCACAGAGAATCAGAAAGAAATAACCATCAGTTCTGGCTGTGCCTTAAATCACTAAAATAGAAGCTGAAATCCACATGCATTTTACAAGCAAGGGTCTGCCACTTTGGAAGAATTTCCTCACCCAGGAGATGTTAGCAGGTAGGTTTTTTTTCTTTGTCCTGTTTCTGTCCTGGTATCTGCCTGGCAAATATGAAAAGCAGGTTTGTTTTGTGATGGATAAAAGTGTCATTACATATATGAGACCAGAACCACAAGAATCAGAGCCCTTGACAGCATCAGTGCCTTACAATGGACACTTGTCCATAATGATACAGCTCTGATTCCATGGACAAACAGTTCTGTCTGAGGCTGATTCCTGTGCAGAACAAACAGGCTTTGCTGATGCTTCAGTTACAAGTATCTGGCTCTTCCTATGTAATTTCTATCCTGGCCCTGCAGAGTCTGACTAAAGCTGCCAAGTCCTAGGAACTGTCTGATTCAGTGGCTGGTCAGCATGGAGCAGTCCTGACTGGAAAGGGATGGGACAGGGAATTTGTAATTTTATGAGGATGTGAGGGAAAGGGAAGGAGATGAAAGAGGCTTTTTTTGCCATTAAAAGCCTTACATTAAAAAAAAATCTTCCCAGAGCAGTTTCCAAAAGCTAGGGGAGGAAAGTGTGGTACTTCTTTCTATAAGGAGAAGTGGATATTTGTTTCATTAAAATCCATGGGAGAGGAACCAGCTAGAACATTTTAATCTTTGGGGTTTTGCTTGGTCACGTTCTTGAAATATTGGGAAAACCTTGATTGCAGTAAAGGATGGGTTTTGTCTGTCTGGATAGCCCTTTTCACACATACCCCACTGCCTCCAGCAGAGGAGGAAAAGCAGGTGGTAGATGCAGGTCAGTCAACACTGGAGAGCTCTGGGCCCTGCATCTGCAGCAGGTGTTGGCCACTGCATCCACAGGCACCAGTCTGGGCTCCCCTGCCCTGCTGCCATGGCCAGGAGAGCCGTGCAGCTTGGTGGGTGCTCTTCTCTTGGCCCCAAAATCAGCCACCCTTGTGCTGATGCGGGGAGTCCCAAGCCCCCCATCCCACAGTATTTCCCCCAAGGCATTGCTGTTGGCCCCATGGAGACAGTTCACAACTTTTTAAGGTGAAGCTGTCCTTTAGACAGACCATTGTCTCAGGCTTGTCAAAACAAGGTGATAAAACCACAGTTGCTCTTGAAACTGCCCTCAGAACGTGCCAGCTTCAGGTGACATCGGAGCTCAGCAGTACTGCACTGGTAACAGCACTGTGCCAGTGATGCTCTCGCTGCTGGTGCGTGACATGGGTACCGCAGCAGAGCTTCTCTCAGTCTTCTGCAGAGGTCAGTTCCTGAGGGTTTGTCATGTCCAGGTGTGAGGAGGGTGGCCTGTGTGCAGCCTCGCTGATCTTGCACAAGAAGGAGAGCTATGACTCTGAACATGGTGCACCATCAACTTTCCTGCCCTAGTGCCTCAGTTTTTAGCTGGAGGAACCTTTCCAAAGCTGCATGTGATGGGGCTCATGAAGGTGTCAGGCCAGAGAGATAGCAAAGTGTGTTCCAGGTGTGTTACAGACCGGGAGCCAGGACACTTTGGCACTACCAGCATTGATCCACACTGGGGATAAGGTGGAGAAGAGTCTGTCTCTTGTGGCAGGCCCTGGGCCCAGCCTTCATCACCTGCCTGGAGACACGGGCGATTCTGAGAGCAGAAGCAGTGATTCCTACAGCAGAAAACAATTCAGGAAAACTGCATTCACATAAAAGGTGAAATGGGATTTTGGCGAGTGATGGAAGTCCAAAAGAAAGGATGTTGCTGATTAGGCAGTGCAATGCTCAGGTGCTTCAGCTGATGCTTCTTAGACCCTCTCAAACCACCTGGGTAATGCGAGCTGGCCTCCTGGAATACATCTTTGATGGTGGTTTTTTTTTGGAAAGTAGAAGAAAGAAGGGAATTTTAGACTTCTGGCCAGGATGCCAGGGCTGCAAAGGTAACCTTTCTGTTGTGGGTGAGCCCAAATAAGACCTGCCTTGAAGAAGAAGCAAAGATGCATGGCAAATCAAGCAGTTTTGGGGGATGAGGGGGAGGAGAAGATACTAGGGGTTGGCCAAAGCTTTCCAAATCTGAGGGAAGTTCAGTCAGGTAGGGATGAAAGCTAGCAAGTTCCTGTGCTTATTGGACCTGCTGGTTGAGCTCCACCGCATCCCAAAGCCTGGCCCTGCCCTGTGCTAGGAAGAGCAGGATGCATTTATAAGGCAGTTGTGAGAGTCTCCTCTCCCCCACCCTCCACCCTCTGTGTTAGTCAGGGAATCCTGGGGCCTTGCTGTCTGTCTCCACCCTCGGGGACCTGGGGAAGCACTGCTGTGCTTTGGCTGTGGCCTGCCTTTCTTGGGGCTGCTTATTTCTTTTTGAAGAGCTTGCGGAAGGAGCTCCGGAACCCCCCCTTGGGCTCGTGCCGCGGGTTGTGGTCGCTGAAGGATGTTTGCTCATTGTCATCCTTCTGGCAGAACCTGGTGTTGTCTTCTGCATGGAGCTCCTAAAAGGGAAAAGACAATTTAACCAGCATTTGCAACCTCACATTCTTGTTCCCTTCTCTACTTCTGTGCTAGGAGGGACCTGGTGGGTCAGGAGGTGCTGACAAGGCTGGGAAACAACACTGGTACCTCTGCAGAGAGCTTGTTGCTGGCTCTAAGACTGAGGCAGTGACAGAGGAGTAGAAGGTTAAGCACTGTTAGAGGGAACTGGAGCCTTTCTTGCTAAGCTTTTTGTTTAGGGGAAGCTCACTAGCTTCTTTTGCCAGTGAGGGAGCAAGCCAGCTTGGGCAGTTGGAAGAACTTCCCACCCTCTCCTTTCTCCCTTAGGGCAGGGAGGCATCAGGCTTTGGAGCTGTGGTAAAGTCTCTTCTGCTGGCTCTGCTGCTGCATGGTTTTATATCTGTGGGGCAAAAGGTTCATTAGCACACACACCTTGTGGTAAATGTGCTACTAAAAGATCTGTCCCTCTTTCAGGAGAGTGCCAAGCTCCTCTCAACAAGACTCTGGACAAGACCCTTTTCTCCAATTCTGCCCACCACTGCCATGGTGATTTCCTTTGCACTGTGGGGGAGAACATGTCCTGCAGTTGTAGACAAGCTCCACATCTGCACCCTGCTGTGGGCCATAGTTCTGTGCAGGTAAGTGCCAAAGAACTCATAGGCCTCTTTCTCTGGGGTGGCTGTGTCCTCACGGCTCTTCTCCCTCTACTTCATCTCCCCTGTTCAACCCTCTACCACCTCCTTCACTCATTAGGCTTTTTTTTTCCTTTTCTTTTGAAGTTTTCTTGCTGCCTTTTCAGTCAGGCTGTTGGAACCTACCTCCCATCATCATCTGCATCTACAGCCTCCTATCTAAGCACCTCAGAGCACCCTTGGCTGTGACAGCCCAAAGCTGACTCTGAACAGCCACTGCAAACTACAGAAACATTGCTCCTGCAGGACCTGGTGTCCCTGAAGGGTTACCATGCTGTTTGCCATGTCCCACCTGAGGGACACAGTTGCTGGACTCTGACTGCTCTCACACAGACTTTGGCATGGGTCTGCACAATCCAGGCAACAAATACAGGTGAAACAAAACCTATGGACCAGATCCCTGCTGGTGTAAATGGGCCGAGCTTGGCCAAGTCATGCTGGTTTACACCGGCATGACTTACCCAGCACTCCTCACAGCAGGTGGAAAGGCACCTGTTTAAACTGGGTGCCAACCACAGCACTAATTTTGAACAGCTTTGTGTAAACTTTGTGACCTGCTCAGAACATTCACCTGGGGAGGAAGCTCAGTGACAGGTGGAGACACACAAGAGGCTACCTTGTCTCAAGGGTGTTCTAGCTCAGCCAGCTGTGCACCTCAACCCCGTGCTTGTCCCTGGGGAAGATGTGTGTGAAAACGAGCTGTCTTGTCCCTCCCTTGGGCATGTACATGCAGTTGAGGACTTGGAATGTGCTGAAAGCTGTTTTGATGTGTTCTACTCTAACTGTATCTCAGATCTTTCTCCTGCTGCTGCTGCACCACCATGTGCCTTTTTTTTTTTTTCCTCCTCCTATTTAAGCCTCCTTACTTCCAAAAAGCTCGGTTTTTCACCCGCTCCTCTCTGTGGGGGGAAGTAGCTCCTTTGGGAGCTTCGAGAAGAGGCTGAGATCATGTGAGGTTGAACATTCCTGTCCTGCTTCTGCTGCAGACGGCTCCCGCTGCTGCTCCGCGTGCTGTAGAGTCTGGTGCTCACGCCCTCCGCGCTCCGCGGCAGCTCCTTCAGGGACCTGCTCAGCTGCTTCCCTTTGCTGTGGAACATCTCACGCTTGTAGGTGCTGCTGCTCACGGGAGTGCAGCTCTTAGGCAGTGGCTGCAAGGCATGGTCTGTCCTCTCCGGTTCTGAGGTGAAGTTCACAGGCCTAAGGAAGCAAATATCCAAGCTGGACTCGGAAGAGGCCGGGGAGCAGTTCTCAAAGAGAGCGAGGTTTTGGAAGGTGTCGTCTTCATAGGGGCCTGGCATGGTGAAAACCTCCCCAGGGTAGTCAAACTCTTCATAGCTTGGTGCAAAGTTCCTGGCATCCTGCAGCAGTTCCACAGAGGTTCTGATGGCTCTCTCGGTGTTCCCCACCGCATCAGCCGGTGGCGCTTCGTATTCCATTTCAGGGATGGATTGTAAGGGGGCTGTCAAGGCCTTAAGTTCCTGCTCTGTCAGCTGAGAGGAGGCAAGGATGTTCTCTGGCCTCTCGTGTTTTCTGCTTTCCATCTCCCAGTCAGGGGGCTTTACAGCCTGGATGTTCTCCATCACGGCTGGCTGGGGTTTCTTCATCTGCGGCATCAAATGCCTTAAAAATAAAAAACAAAACAAAACAAAAAAACAGACGGAAGTGGAATACTAAAGGATGACAGAGACACATGACAAATCCCCTCCACCCCTTCACTTCCCCAGCCCTATTGTGTTGATTTTATGGCCAAAAGATTCTCTCCTGTCTTGGAGAACAATAACAGAGGTGTCTCTTACAGAAACTGTCTGGCTGGTTAGGAGGACCAAACTTGGAGAGACAGAGCTGCTTCTCCAGTAACTTTGGCTGACCTTTGTACTCTGCAGCATGAAGTGAATAGAAACTGAGATGAGAAGCCAACTGCTCCATCTCTCTCTCCTGTTCATCTGCATTTTGGATTTTAACTTTCCTTCTCTCACTGTAATGTAGCTGTGCCTCACTTTCCTATGGTCTGGTTGTCTTTTCAGGTGGACTGGGTTTCTCTCTTGGGTAAGGTGACTCTGTCCCCAAAATGTGTCAGGAGTACTTGGAGGGCTCCTGCCCTCCTTGTGTTCCAGTTGAGTCTTTAGTTCAGGATGCATGTGGAGGTGGTGCCAGCTGAGGCTACCAAGGTGGAGGGCTGGAGCAAGCTGTCTGTGGGAGGGAGATTGGCTTGGGCAGTCTGGGGAGGAGGAGGCTAAGGACTGATCTACAACATTGCTAACAGAGGGGGACTGGGAATGATGCAGCCAAACTCTTGTTAGTATCAAATGAGTTAAGAAAGCACGATAGCCACAAATCACTGGCATAAGAATAAAGGTAAGTCTAGCATGCTTCTCTGATCATCATCTCATTTGGCACCTGTCAGGCTGGAAATGGCCAAAGGGGAACCATGTGAGGAGTGGCTGAGGGCACTTGGTCTGTTCAGCCTGGAGGAGACTGAGGGGAGATCTCAATGCAGTTACAGCTTCCTCATGAGGGACAGCAGAGGGGCAGGCACTGATGTCTTCTCCCTGGTGACCAGTGACAGGACCAGAGGGAATGGCCTGAAATTGTGTCAGGGGAGGTTTAGGTTGGATATCAGGAAAAGGTTTTAAACCTAGGGGGTGGTTGTGCAGTGGTTGGAACAGGCTCCCCAGGGCAGTGGTCACAGAACCAAGCCTGACAGAGTTGAAGAAGCATTTTAACAACAATCTCAGGCACTTGGTGTGACTCTTGAGGATGGTTCTGTGTGGGGCCAGGAGTTGGACTCCATGATTCTTGTAATTTCCAACTCAGAATATTTTGTGATTCTGTGAAGATTTCCAGGTGCTACCAGTAGCCCTGTCTTGACTTAGTCTTGTGTCTTTTTGAACCCACTTTTTACTTGTATCTTGTGATAGTGAATCACATAATTCCATTATGTGCTGTATGGAAAAGTATTTATTTCCCTGCTCTGAGACCTTGGTCCTGTTTCCCAGCTCTAGTAATGTTGACAGTGAATAATGCAGGGTGTTGCTGTGCACACCACTGTCAGGCCTAAACAAATTCATGTCCTCCCTGATGTACTGCCTTAGCAGGCAGCCCTGGGTAGAGCTCTGGAACATTCCCTGCTTGTAAACCACACGGTGGGGGATAGCAGGATGGAGCCAGCCCTTCATCTCTCTATCCAAATAGAGGGAGTGCTTTTGGCAATGACAGCCTGTAGCTGCCTGGTGTCCCTGGCATGGTGTGGGTGAGGAGAGTTTTCAGCCTACTCTAAAGCTGCCCATGAGGACAACAGGCTTACGGGGTGGTTGTGCCAGAGGAAGGTGCTGCTGGGAATGACTGTATGGCCTCTTCAGTATGGATCCCACTGTCCCGCATTGATGCTGCACTGGGTGTTGGAGAAACCTCCTGGCTTGTACACTGGGAGGTGAGACCTTTGTACAGCTTCACCAGGGATGACCTGAGGGAGGAGAAATCCATCGTCGGGCTAAGAAATAAGGCAGGGAATGAGCACGAGCGTGTAGAATCACAGAAAACAGGACTGGGAGGGACCTTAATATTCCCATTCACTTCTGCCCACCCCAAGGAAGAGCCTGTTCCACCTAGTCTGCTCCAGCCAGCAGGGCATCCTGCTTTCTGTGGTGTTCTCAACACCTCTCCTGATAGCAGTCCCTCCCCAGCAATCTGCTCCAGCCCTTTACCACCCTCCATACTTGGAAGCTTCCCTTGAAATTTCATCTTGTCCTAATCCTCAGGTAAATCATCACAAGGAGCAAAGGCAACCAGATTCTGATTCTAGTAAAAAGCCTTGATTTCAAGGAATTGTTCTGAACTGCAACTTGAAAATCTACATTCAGGGTAATTTCTGTCATAGTTAATCTCAAACAGGTTATGGGAGGCTTTTGTTTCTCCCACCTCCTCCCCCAGTAAAATATCACCATTCTTTTGGAGTCTCAGCCCATAAGGGAAACAGTCTTCACCCTCACCATGGCCTGAAGCTGCCAGACCTAAATCCCTCTGTGTTTTCCCACTGGGGAGTGACTTTGCCACCAGCTTAACAAATCAAATGATCCCATGAAACATGTGGCTGCTGTGTTTAGAAGGATTTAGAAGTGATTTTTCTTTTGCTGTCAGAGTTAGGCAGAAGGGCCCACCCTAAATCTGACTTCAGTTTGGAGGGCAAATGCCAATAGTTGTTCTTCTCCAGCATTCAGGTGCAAAGGGCTTTGTTTTATTTCAACAGAGCAATGTGCCTGTTAATCTTGCCTGGACCTAAACTCCCTGTTTGCCAGGCTATCCCCACCCCTCCCTTCCCCAGTGACAGAGAGAATGAGCTGATGTTCTGCTTACTTCTTCAGCTTTTTCCTCTTCTGTATCAGCAAGTCTTCATTGCATTGGAAGAGGAGGCTGTAGTGTGAGATGAAAACCCGGAGGCGCTGCACACACACCAGCAGCAGGTAATAGTCGGGGTGCTCTTGCTCCGTGAACTTCAGGACATTCTGAGGCACAGAGGAGAGCAGGCTGTTTGGAGGCTGTCCTGAGCCTTTCTGGGGAGAAGGCACTATTGGAACCATGGATTAGGACTCTGGAGTGCTCAAGGCACTGCCCTGGGGGAGCTTTTCTAGGCACCGTGAGTTTCTGAGGGACTTGGATGGGGCCTGCCTCCCATAGTCCAGTGCAAATGCACAAGGGGCCACTGTAAATGTAATCATTGGATGTATGGGTGATGCACTAGTTGAGTTTAGCTTTGGGTGAATAAACCAATGTTCTGAGTTTCTAGGGCTTGCTTTCTGTGTATTTGCCTTGTCTGAAATGTTTCAGTACAGTTCAGATAAGCCCTCTGTGAACCAGAACTCTTTATCAGCCATCCCTCTGTAGGGCAGATTGTTGGGCCCTAGGAGCCCTCTCAGATGTGTCCCATCTCTGGCCTCTTGTTTTCCCAGAGCAGCAGACAGCAGAGCCTTTGGCTTCCCAGGGGACAAAAGCTGTGTTTCTGTCAGGTCACCTGGAGAAATTGGCAAATATAAACAAGCCTCATGTGAAAAAGACGCAACTTAAGATATTGCTAGCTGGCTTTCCCTTTCAATGTTTGTTTTGGTTTTTTGGTTTTTTCTTCAAAGAGCCCTCTGGGTTTTGTCAGGACCCTGTACCTGTAGAGGCCCAAATACCAGCTCTGAGTTAAGTGTCACCTAATGTGATAAGAGTTCAACAACACAGTTTCTATCCTGGGGCCCTACCTGCAGATGAATAAGGTATTCAGGGATTCGCTGGACTATGTGAAAGAACAGAATGTAGAGATCAGACTTGATTTCTTCTTCTACCTGCAACAGAGAAAGAGACTTAAGAGTCTTTTCCACCCATAAAACATGTCTGCTTCCAGATGGTTCTGTGGTTTAATGAATAGTTATGCTGTAAGGAGTTACAACAGTTCACAGGGGCATTTAGGTTGGGGATTATCTACTAGGGACACTCAGCCTAATTAAGTAGGGGGAGGCAGGTTGAAAGTGCACTAGTTAAGTTTCCCAGAAGAAACCCCCAGAAGACACTGTTGTTCAGAATGAAGTTCTTAGTTTAGGCTCAAATTAATTGAACAAAATGATATGACTTCTAAATTAAAATACCTTGGAAGCAAGCAAATGTGATTCAGTTATTGCACTTTAGACTACTTTTTTTATTTAACTTTCCAAGTTTAAACCAAGAATCCAGGACCAAATAGCTGAAGCTGAAAGTGAAGACTCCTTTCTCTATAAAGGTCTTGATCCCTCTGTTTGGATGAGTCCTCCATTTTTCAGGAGACAGTTCCTGGAAAAAGTCATGTGTGTAGACAAGCTTTTGGGAGGTTTAATCTGAGATAGTGTTTCATGGCACAGCAGAAAAGCAGCTTTGGTTTCAGACAGTGAGGAAGGTGTTAAAGCTGCCTTTTGTAGGTGCCGGTCAGCCACGGCAACCTCCAGGAAACAGAACAAGTGGATTGGCAGGAGAGTCCTGTCATGGGTAGGCATAACAGGAAGAGATCCAGGCTTGCATGTTGCCATGAGGTGTCTGGGAGGCAGGCAGGAAGCTTACCTCCTTCAGGATCACCACATGGATCAGAGAGATGCATTCTGGCAGGTCCCTCAGGTAAGCAACGTAGTAGTCCAGAAAATTATTCTTACAAAAGAGAGAGAGAAAAGAACAAACAAACTCAACAGAGATTTTTGGTCACAGAGCCAGCCAAACTGTTGATTCCCCACCATCACTGTTGGAAGGTCATCAGTGCAGCAGAGCTGCTGTTTTACTCCTTCAGGGCTTGGAACTTCTCAGGAAAGTCTGTTAAATAAAATGTGTTCAGCTGTTGAGCACAGTGTGTAAAGTTATACTGCAGGTGGGGAGGGGTAGAGAGGCTGGGCAGTAAGAAGCTCTTCTTATCTAAGACTCTTAAAATTTATAAACTATCATGTGAGTTTTTACACATCCTTGCTGCTCACCAGGGCAACAGAGGTGGGTGCAACAAATCATGTGGGCCTCTGCCTGCCCACCTGCTTGTCAGAACTCTGAGCAAGGTGTATTGGGGCAGGAGAGCATCAGAAGCACTCACTTTTCACACCCTCACTGGAAATACAGCCATTCAAGCTGTCAAGGCACACATGTGGCTCCTGCAAGCAGGTCTGGGTCTCATGTAGTTTATGGAGCTGTGCTATGAGGCTGCTTGCCCACAGGTGGGTCTGGCATGTGGGATCCCTGAACAACAGAGGGGCTGCCATGCCCCAGGACTGTGCTCCAAGGGGGCTTGCTGAAAGGTCTTACTCTTCAGGCCACAGCTGCACAGCCCTTCTGCTGCAAGGTGTCTCTGCCCACCTGTGCCTCAACAAAACATCATGAATCATGGCAGAAGATTCTAGAGAGGTCTTTAACATACCTCATCATTTGTCAGCTTCAGGAAAATGTCTCCTAGGATTCCTTGTCGTGGCCAGCTCAGGACTCGTTCCTGGAGAGCATGCAGTAAATCCACGTGCTGCTGCACCAGGAACCGCAAAGAGTTGGGGAAAAAGCTGATGGGAGACCAAATCAGACTGGTTACACAGAGCAAAACCTCATCTCTAGTGAGTCCTGCTGGAGTGGGCATTCCTGAGTGGTCAGCACAGCCTTGCAAATGTATTATTGACTACATCTATTATTGCTATCATTGTGCAGGTGTTATTAACTCTTGTGGTTGGAATCCTGGCTGCATCGGAGGGCCCTGTTTTGCCTGCTGTGCACATGCAAGTTCCCTCACCAGCTGGCTATTAATAAAGTGTTTGGAAAGCTCCTTAGGCTTTCCTTGCAATGCATTGAGTAGCTGATCAGAATTAGCAGCACTAAAAAGCCCCAGGCAATGCTGCTGTGGCTGATGATGCAGGACCATGGTCCTGAGCCATCCCCCTGAGAGCCTGGAGGAGAGATCCCCAGCTTTCCGTGTTGTCCCATTTGTCAGGCCCTTTCATGAGACAGCCCACTGATGCAGAGCTGGTCAAAATGTGCTACTGCCTTTCTGCCACTTCACATTGATTTCACCCAGAATCAGAATGAAGATGGTGGACAAGATGCAAAGGACAGGCAGGAACATCTTAAATGACTGCAAAACTCCCCCAGTACCTCCAGTTTTCAACTACAAGTGTTCAAAGATCTCTGTGTGGATGTAAGAAAAGTGTGTGAGGGGATATTGCAAAAGTAATATTGACTGAAGAAAACTCCCCCAAACACAGAGAGCATATTATTTCAAATACCTTCTCTCTTTGGTGCTTCTTTTCACATCTGGCCCTTGCAGTGTGGCCTTGATCTTCAGGATTAGGGAAAGGTTGATGACGTACTTCCTTTCTGACTCCAGCAGCTCCAAGGCGATGTTCTGCCTTTTGGCTTCCAGAAGATAATGGTTAAATTTAAAAATGAGAAAATACTGACCTCAAGGACAGCTGCATGTTAGACTGGTGAAGTGATCATGAAAGGAGAAATTTGTTTAAAAGTGGTATCTTTTTGTCTTCTTTCCCCAAAGTGAAAAACTCCACCCTGATGCTACAGCATGCCCCAGACGTGACCAGAGCCCCAGTTTGCTAAGAAAGCTCCAAAGCAGATGTGTTTCCCCCCATGAATACCAAATTTTTCTAAGAATAACAAAACAAGCATGCAAAAGCAAAACAATTCATATCAGGGTTTCCCATCCTGAAGAACCCCTGCAGAATGAGAAGTTGTGTTTTTCACCCACTTAATCAACTACACTGCTGCAATCCCACCAGTACTCTGAACCTGACAGGTCTTGGAAAGGAGAAGGGCTGTCCTGAGTGCAAAGTGGTTCTGTCAGTCACACAGCCCAACAAATACAAAGGCCAGAGGTCTTGGAGTGTGAGGCCCTGAGAGATTCCCCCCAGCAGCAGAAACTGGCTTGTGTGTCTCCCTCCATGGATGCTGATCACCAGCCAGCTCACAGCAGCTTTGAGCCTTTCTAGCCAGAGTTTTCTACTCCTTACCAGCCAGAGAGGGTTCACATATTATGTTGTCTGCTGAGCTGTATCTGCTTTGGCCCATGTCTTTCCCTCTCTCTGGCTGCTCTTTGGAAATGTATTCATCTCCCCAGTCCTTGGTGTCCTTGGGCTGCTTCCATACTGTTGATGGCAGATGCATTTTCGACTGCCCCTCTGTTGCCAGGGAAGGCTTGAGGCTGTCATCTGTGTCTATGGCTGCTCCTGCAATGAGAAACTGGTCTATGGACTCTGACATCTCAGCATCTCTCTGACAGGTTTTGCTGCAGCAGAGAGCTAGGCTGTGTTTCCATCCATTTGAAGCACTGGAAGGTGAATTTGGAGCATTCTTTGTGTTTCACAAGGGCTGTAGCCTTGTAGAGTTAATTTACAAAGGAAGTGAAGTTGGTGAGCTCTTCAGCAGAACAAGGTTTGCACTCTTCCAGCATTTATTTTCAAGCCAAATAAGATCCAAAATTAGACAAATGTTAGAGAAGAAAAACACCATCTCTTCCCAAGTGGGAAAAGTGGTGCTCTCACTATTTGTCACATCAGGAAGCTTCAATTCTTCCTTTCTGCAAAAGCACTTAGAATCCATGAAAGCTACAGCAGAAAGGTTTTCTCTGCCAAATCCTTGGCACTGACCATCAGAGACACTTCAGGGACATAGGTTTGCCCTCATATCTCAACTGCATAGGAAAATGGAGGTACATGGCAGAGTGAAAGACATCCCTGTGAAATGC
The DNA here is from genome assembly GCF_971803275.1 of Cyanistes caeruleus. Classification (NCBI taxonomy): domain Eukaryota; kingdom Metazoa; phylum Chordata; class Aves; order Passeriformes; family Paridae; genus Cyanistes; species Cyanistes caeruleus. The sequence continues at coordinate 110,243,514 of NC_141702.1, forward strand.
CTGAAAGCATTTCTTTAGTGCAGTAAGGCAAGCACTCTAATTGAATCACTGTCCTGCTGTCCTCTGATGTTTGATATTTTCTTACCTGGGCCTGCTATGACTTTCACACCTCCTTCTCCCATGGGCATGATCCTGGTGTCAGACACTGTTGAAGAACAAAGGGAACTTCAGCAACAGAGGGCAACTGTAGAGCTTGATTCTTCCTGCCAGGCCCTGTCAGTAGGGTTAAATCCTCTAGTCTTTCACAGTTTTGCTATGAAAACACCCCTTTTGGACTCTCCAGTCCAGGGAGGATCCTTACTGCTGTGCTCTTGTCACAGTCTGCGTTTCAGTAGCACTTGCAGGCAGATGATGTGAGGTCCCTGCTGTGCTCAGTGCTGTGTGACTGCAGAGGAATGTGAGCAGTCTTGGCTTCTCCTGGCATGTAGGTGCATGTTGGATAGAAGATACCCCACACAGGGCAAAGAGGATGGAGACCTGACACAGAGACAGGGCTGCCATTTTGAGTGGAAAGGAGCGTATTGAAGAGCAGAGGGATGAGACTGGAAAGAAAGGAGCAATGGGAGAAGTGGATGAGAAAGGTGGCTGTGCAAGAGGGATGTGAGGGAGAGGGCTAACACACCACCTCAGGGTGTAGGGCAGAGGAGGGCCACGACTGTGAGCAAAACAGATAAAAAACAGCACATCTGGTTTTCAGATGGTTTTCATCTAATCTTTGCCCTGTTGACATTTTAACTCAGTATGTTTTTATTATCTTCCTATCTGAACAGAAAGAGAATGATAGCCCAGTTTAGACCCCCAAACTTAATTATAGAATGAAAGGTTCTGGTCCATCACCTTTTCTCTGATTCCAACTTCCAAGTGTCTGACAGTGTTTTTCCCTTCAAGGTGTGATCCTCCTTCCTGTGCCCTCCTCCCTCACGCAGAAACAAAACCAGGATTTTTACCAACAGTCCCTATTTGGTTCTGTATCTCTGCTACTGACACTACAGGAATGAAGATCCAGCTTGCATCCCTCTCCTTGGAGGAGGCAAGAAATGGCTGTTGAGATAGCATTCCCAAAGCAAATACTTCCTGAACCCTGGTTACCCCAGTGATCTTTTTCTGATTTTTTATTTTCCCTGAGGAAGGCACTGCATTTGCCTGTTCTCTTTCCTACCTTTTTCATAAGTCACATTGTGTAAAAGACTCGTAAAATCTTCATTAATCAGCACAGGTTCTGGAAGGTTGATGGATCGAAATGGGCTGCCCTGGAGAGGTGTTGGCACTGTCTGTGACCCGTGGTCATCCTTCTGTGCTCTTCTGCAAACACAAAGAACGAGGTGGTTGGAAAGTCTGAATGCTACAGGTGAAGCTCCTACATTACTTTTGTGGCCAACACTGTCAGAAATAGGACAACTCTAGCAGACACCAGGAAAGGAGCTGGCTTTGATGGAATTGGAAGTTCATGAACAATGTTCTGGAAATAACTTCCACTGGCTATAGGAGAAGGTTATTTCAGATCTATTCTTTTGCAGAGCATATTTAATCTAATTAAATAGCTTAATTAGCTGAGGGGCTAGCCTAGATTTGCAGTGTTTGCATCAAGGCAGCTGTATAGACTCATGATCAAAACTCTGTTTTCAGAAGGAGGCTAATTAGGACCAAACTGGACAACCATCTACTTCATCACAGCGTTAGTGTGGCCCAGCAGTGTGCAAACATTCTCTGACTCTGCTAAGAGGAGAGAAAGCTGGTGGCAGGAAAGCAGAGCATGACTGCACCATCAGGAGCCCACTGAGTCCTGCAAGCTTGAAAAGGGAAATTGCAGCGCTGTTGTCTGAATGGTGGAGGCTTCTGACTTTCAACAGCCCCAGCATGTCTTTAGTGGGTCTCTGTTTTGCCAGGCCCTGGTTCCCCAGGGAGCTGCTGTGGGCTGTTTTGCTGTTGGAATCCCAGTGAGGTGTTAGCAGTTTTCTTCTGTCTTTCCTCTGTGGGGTGTGTGTCTAAAAGCCTGGGGTGAACTGAAGCATTTCCGATCATAAACAGGGTTGATACACATGTCCAGCCAGGAAAAAAATTAAGAAATGATGCTATACAGAAAGGAACAAAATGGACACCACTGCTAATTAGCATTTTCAGCACCCTGGGCTTTGGGCCCTTACTTAGCTTTCATTTTCCGTGATTCCCGCCGCTTCTCTTGCTGCAGCTGCTCAATTTTCTGTTGCATTTCCTCCTGCTTGGCACTGATTTCTTCAATCATTGACTTTGCATCGCTGAGCTCCTCCTGAGAAACAGGCAAAAGCACAGCATTCCCAGGGTGCCCATCAGCCTTAGGTGGCACAGCTCTGAATGCTGGCTGGTGTGCACAAAAGGTGCTTCAGGGTGCTGTGGGGAGGGAGTGGTTCTGTGATTTGAGGCTCTTCCTTTGCAAGTCCAGGATGTGTCACACATGCCATGAACAACGTGGCACAATGTGGTGATCCTTAATTCTACAGGCAGCTTGCCCAAGCCAGTGTGGTGCCACATGATCGAGGCACTGGTGGGAGATGAGACTCAGGGCTTCACCCACCGCCAGTCAAAAGCACTGGGGCTCCTGCCCTTAATGGCATTTGGAGGTGGACCTTAGGGAGCACATTTCCCTCTGCAGTTTTCCAGCATGTGTATTCACATGTTGCACTTGGTTCAGATCCCAGTGTGAGCACTCACATGTATAAACTTTTTCCAGTCAGGCCATGGATCTGCCCTTTTAGCCTGGTTTCCTAAGGAAATGAGGCCCTCCATATCCTCCCTGTCCATCCTCCCTCAAGCCATTTCAGCCAAGCCTTTCTCAGATGTAGATCTCTGCTGCATGAAGTTCCTGCAGGTTTCATGAATGTGAGCAGCAGGATAGAGGAGAAATACTCAACAGTTTCATGCAAACCAAAGGATTTTCCCCAGGCAAGGAGGTGGCTTCACTGGGAGCCCAGTGTTTGAATAGCCACCATGTGCCCATGAGGCAGAGGGTCAGCAGCCTTTTGCCCTTCTGTTGCTTGCATAATCATTTGTATCTGCATTTTAAATCCCCTTTTCCCCTATGACAATGTCCTAGATAACCCTGAGTCCGGTTGCTCTGAGATCTCTCCCATATGTCCTTGCCCTTTTTGTTGTCTCCCTTGCTCGTCTGGCACCAAGAGCTCCTTTTGCTTGGTGCCATCTGTCTCCCTGTCACAGGGTTAGTAATGGGCTTTTTCAGTAAGCAGCCCTCTTTAACTTCACAAGGTATTATTGACTCAGCAAAACCCCATGGGGAAAATTTGCATTAAGAACAATAAAAGAGTTCCTCTGCCTGCCTCGTCATCCAGTTTCTGCATGGAGACGCTGGCTGGTCTAAAGTCTACATCAAGCCTTCTTGCTAGGCTGTCTCTCCAGCCTTTTGTCTTTATCCTCTTGGGCCAGATCAAACCAGGCAACACTTCCTCCCAGCAGTGTGGAAATGTGACTTCAAAAGGCTTTAGGGTTTTGTGTTAATTTGCTGCTCCCCAGTGGCTTTGGTTCTCGCAGGAAATGCAGGAGGCCTGACCCAGGGAGAGGTGTGGGACAGTGGCCCAGCAGTAGCCTATGAACAGGCCATAAACCCATGGCATGTGCAGCCCACAGCAGGGGCTGCTTGTGCCCAGGTAACCCTCAGCACTGCCTCATGGCCAGTCAAGCAGGCTAAATAGGCCAGAGTATGGGTTACTTTTGAGTTGGAGCAGTCAGGGGAGACACAAAACAAAAGGAAGTACCCCAGGTGTACCCGTAACAATTGCCAGCTCCTTTTCTTTGCAAACAGGAAGTGTTGATGGAAGCAGGGGAATGTTTGCCTCACAAGCTCACGTGGAATGTATGCAGTTTCCCCACAGGTCACACTCCTACCTTGAATGTGTTGAGGGAATTCTTCATCTCAGCCACCTTCTCTTCCATGGCACAGCGGCAGCTCTTGACCTTCTCTTCCAGGGCATACTCTCCATGCTGGATCCGTGACAGCTCCTGCATTGCTTCTGTGAAACCCGCCTTCAGCTCAGAGGCTAATGCCTGCAACTACAGCAACCACAAGGGTTCAGTCCCTCCTCCCAAGCTCAGGTGTTTGTGTCCCCGAGGGTCACAAAGGCTGGGTGTAACCCATCCTGTAAGGTGCTGTCCTCTTTCTCCTCCTCCTTTCATGGCTGGGAAACATGGGGAGAGGTTTGGCCCCTGCTGCAGCCTCAGTACAGAGTAGGAGGTGTTTGTCTTGGGCAATCAATGTGCCCCTTTCTTAGACTTTTTTAAAAAACTTCTTTGAGTTTTTCCAGGCTCCCTGGCAGTTTGCAGCCTGTCAGCCTGTAGTAGGAGAGGACAGCCTGAAACGTGCCGAGAAAGTTTGCAATAACAGCAGCCAGACTATTAATCTCCAAAGCATCTGAGCAATCAAGAACGTGTCTGGTTTTGAGCAAGTCCTCCTCCCACACGTGCTCGTGGGCCTGGTACTCTCCCCACACAGATCTAACCCCTCGCTCTCCAAGGGCTGTGGAGAAGTTCTGTCCTTTGCCACAGGCCCTTTCCATGGAAGGAGGCAGCTCTAACTTGTGCTGGGGAGGGAACAGGAGGTTTTCCCCTGGCATACAGTGACGCTGTGCCCACTCTCTCTATTTTCTGTCCCTAGAGGCCCTGGTGCTGCTGGAAGAGCTCACCACCTAAGCTGGAGGCAGCCAGTGATAGCTGGGTGAAGCAGGAGATGGACTGGGGCAAGCCAGGCTGGCACAGCATGCAGACAAGGCAGGTGTGGAGGTGGGCAGTGAGGGGGGATCAGCGCTGGCAGAGGGCTAAGCAGGGAATACCCTCTTGGGAGCAGCTCGGGCTGGTGACCCTGGACTCTGCCCCCACTGCTGTGAGCGAGGCGCTCGTCCTGCCTGCACAAAGCCCACAGCGAGGTCGCGGCCCAAGGCGCTTCGGCACAGAGGTTTTTACCTTTACAACAGAAATTCGGCCTAACATCTGGTTATAAACTGAGTCCAAAACGGGAGCACTGGTGGTAAGCGGAGAGCCACCCCGGGAACTCAGGCGCTTGAGTCCTGCAAATGGAGCAGAGATGGCTTCCGATACCTCGGGGCAATGGCATGCACCAGCCTCCTCTGGTCAAGACTGGCAGTGTCTTTACAGAGGATGTCTGCCTGCCATCCCCACTCCTACCCCAGCGCTCACCCCGCAGCCCCCACTCTGATCTGGCTGGACACACATTTCCAGAGTGCCTGGGTAGGAGGGGCAGGACTGACAGGAACCACAGGTACTGGGACAGTGCAGAGGGGAGCAGGAGGCTGCGGACATATTCCTTCATCAGGATGACAACTCTGAGTCCCCAAGCCAGCTGGAGTTCCAGACTCCTTGGCTCAGCCCTTTCCCCCAACCCTCCTGGCAGTGTCACCCTGTGACCTGTGAATGTAGCCTGAAGGGTTAGAGGGGTGTTTAGGGCAGACAGTGACCACACTGCTTCTGATATCTCAGCCCAGATGGTCATGGCATCATCAGACATCCTAACATATGTGCTTGGAGAAGGGGGAGGGACGGCTATAAAGTACTGTGACTGTAAATGTTAATATTCCCATCCCTGCTCACAGGTGCTTGACACACTTCCTCCCTGAGCTGACAAGGCCAAGGCACAGTCTGTCTGCCAGCCTGCATCAGGGCTGGGCATCACACACTGCCCTCCAGGTGAAAAGGGTTGATTTGCCAGATCTGTCCCTTCCAACTGGAATATGCTATTCCATTCTAACCTATGCTTATCCCTTTTAGAGATCTTCTTCAGGATGGAGATATCACAGCCTCCACTATCCATAGCAGTGGAGCAGTCCTGGAGCTGGCCCTGGAGATAACATAGTCTGGGGAGAATAAGCCAAAAATGAAATGTTTCTGCCCACAAGCTTGGCCATCTCCTCCTCAGATACTTCCAGAAAGGGGATAAACTACACAGATCCTTTGAATGGTATAGGGATGGGAATCATTGCTGATCTTGTGGTTTCAGAGTAAGAAACTGCAAGGCAGCAAAAATGGACCACTGCAGAGACTTTGGTGTCCATGTGCACTGAACCACTCTGTGAAAGCAGAGGTCAGCCAACAAAAGGAAAGATTTGGATTAGAGCTGGACAAAATATCCTCTGCATCTAAGAGCAGACAGTGACCTGTTATTTTGGGATTTGCTCTTGGCCAATCTCTGCTTTTGTGGTGACAGTGCTAGCTTAGTTTCTTTGTGTGTCCATCTCAGTGCTCCAGAGCCCAGCCTGAGTCTGTCCTGCCCCATATATCCTTCCTCAGCCCCATGCAGATTGCAGTGGCTGTTTCAGACACTGAAATGCATCCTTGTGTTGCTGCTTGAGGGATGAATGCAGCCAGAAACAGCAACCAGCCACAGAGCACAAGAAGTGCTGAAACCCTGAGCAGGTCAGGATAGCATAGAGAGGAAATACATTCTTGTTGCATTGGATGCAGGGTTGACCCAAAATCAAGTGAAGTGGCACAGGAACAGCATGTTATCTTTAAACTCTTGCCAAGCATGGTGTAGCTATGGATTTTAGTTTGAGCTCATTTCTAAAAGCAAGCTGTAGAAAATCATCCTTTAAATCCCATAAGCTGTTAAAACAGGTGGAAGCCACTGAAGTATCAAGCCCTGCCCATGTCTTGGCCAAGTGACAGGGCTCTGTCTCCACAGGAATGGCCTTATGCCTACAGGACCAGAGAGATACTTCATAGGTTTGTGACCCTCTGCAAAGTCAAGTCAACTCTGTGTTTCTAAAGTTTCTAAGTGCAACACATACCAATAAAAGACAGATTTTGTAATACAGCAAGAGTTAAACTGTAATGTGTTGCCCCATCTCACTTATTCGTGGGTGTAAAGATGTAATTTAACACTTGCAGAATTTAGGAAACAATAACTTAAATTAAACTAATGCCTAGAGGATGAATGAATCTGCACAGTCACAGGGAGTCCTTCAAACCTGTCCAAGAACTGCTCAAAAAAAGCATTTAGGCATCTAAATAATTTATTACCAGGTACAGATTTCAGCACCCATCTGCCTTTGGAGCATGGCCCTCAAATCTGACAAAGCAAAGCAGTGAGGCATCCAGTGCCATGTGTCTGTAGTAGCTTATGTCTTTCTTGGGCCCCATGACTCCTATTTCACCTGCTGCCCCGATGTTTTTCAGCTCTGTGTGGAATCATGCTGTTCACAAAGGCTGCACAGGGCTGATGCTGCTTCCTGGACCCGAGGCAGCAAACCTCCAGTCTCCTCCCTCTCTTGGTGGGTGCCAGCAATTTGAGACATTTGTAAAAGATAACAACTGTCCTTGCAGCTTAAAGCTTTGTTTGGGCTTTGAGGCAGCCCAGGGAAGATGATTGTGGATGGCAGATGAGGATGGTTTATGGAAGGAGTGGGATGGAAAGACGGCAGCAGAGCCTTGGTGAGCTGGGTCACTGTCCCACTAAAAGCATGAGAAGGAGACCTTGCTTCTCTGAGCAGCTGTGTTCCCACAGGTTTCCCCCAGCACTGGCCAGGCTGTCCAGGGCTCTGTCTCCAAAGGGTTGGCCATTTTCACCTTCACACCTTCGCAGCTGCCTAAGTCCTTACACTAGAACAGGACCTGCTGTCTGGGACCTTGAGCTGAAGCCTGTCAAAACCAGTAGAAAACAGGCTCATGATAAAGAAAAACTGCACAAAACAATTCTGCCATTATTAATATATCCTTGATAAGAGCAAAACCTTCTGTGGCCATGAAGGAGTAGTGTCTGTAGTGTTTCCCCCAACTTATCTACTGTCCATCACTTTGCACCTCTTTTGGGGCTGGTCTGAAGAAGTAAATAGATATTGTGTCTCTCAAAAGAGGGACACTACTTGAAATCAATCTGGCACAAAGTCCAGCGTTTGACACAGACCCTGGATCTGATTTTTCTGAGTTGCATGCTGCATGTTTTTACCAGGAAACAACTAATTTTTAGAACAGCTAGTAACTCTTGTGCTTAAGGGCAGCACTTCTACAGCCAAGCATTAGGAAGGCTTGCAGTGCCTCACAGCAGGAAAGCAGCAGAGCTGCAGTGATTTACAGTGGTAAAGAAGCCGGTCCTAGGAGTATACAAGACATATATATTCCTAGGCAAGGATATACATTCCTAGGTAGGAATACAGTCAGAGCAGCAGAGTACAGAAGAGAACAATGAAGGTATTAAAGGGGGCTGCAGGTACTCATCAGCCCTTGTTCCACGTTGGTGCAGTCCTTTTCAGTAACTGCATTGTCCACAGGGCCTTTGCTGAAGCAGAAGGGAAGAGCCAGCTGGTGACTGACATTTAAGGATTCATTAAGGTACCCATGTGTCAGCTGTAAAGCAGCATGTGTGCATGGTGTTTCCAGCACACAGTCCCACATGCATGTTGGATCCACTGGGCTGGGCCCTTGGAGCTGTCTGGATGGGAAAAGAGGATGAGATGACAGAAGTGCTGGGTAGTTCATGGAAAGCAGTGCCTTCTGCACTTGCCATGGTGCACTTGCAAGCAATTACAGGCATTAGTGTTGCAATGGTGACAAGGGAGGTCTCAAATAATCTGGATTTCCACTTCAGGGGTATGTTTCCTCTCTCAGATTATGGTTCCATACTGAACCAGACCAGGGATTGAAGTGCTTAAAACTCTGTCATATTTCCTGCAGACTGGAAATGCGTAGGAAACATCACTGTGGAAAGGCTGAAACTGCATCTTACAGGATGGATACTCCCTGGGCTGTGGTAATAGACAGCCTTACAGCATCTGTGGTCCAATAGCAGCAAAAATGTTAGCCCAAAGACAGGGCACAGAGCTCAGGAGGAACTGATCACCAGGGTTTCCAAGCTTCTGGCTGGGAAGCCAGACAAAGACATGCAGAAAGACTCAACACTCTGGCTGCTCTGGATTATCAGGCAAGAGCCCCCCATGGTTTGAGGAGCTGTGAGGGTGCCAGGACAACCCAAAGCCCCACAGAAGACTTGGGTCCCTACTGCATAAGACACCGCTGGCCCATGTCAGTCAACAGATCCTGGCTCCTGGGACAGTTCATCAGGTTTGCTGAAAGTTCATCAAAGCTCAGTCAGGAAATCTCCCCCCAGCCCAGTGAATTGACATTCTCTAATTGGTGTTAATGATGTCAGTTGCTTAATTAGCAGTGCTCACAAATCACCTTTCTAAATACAACTGGTTGTGAGCAGAGAAATTTTACTGAAAGGTCTTTTAAGATGAGGCACAAGATGTGTGATATTTATTCATGCAGTGTGCACATTTTGGTTGCCATGTTCCTTGTAAATGCCTACATTTTTCCTTCAACTTAATTTAGATTTCTAACTACTGCTTATATATTAGTAACTCTTTAAACTCTTGGAGTTATTTAGGGCATTTTGCTCATCTTTACCTGGGAAATCTGTGTTGCAGGGGTACTCACAGGCACACTTTCAGTCCCTCCTGTGGGAATAAAGAACTTCAGTCAATTAAAATGACTTATAATGGCTCCTATAAATAACTGGAACAGAGGGTTTGAAGTCCCTCTTGAGGAACTAAACCCGCCACAGGAACAAATCAGTTTTAAAGGACTCAAGTCTCGCTTTAGGAGGTCTGAACACCATATAGTTTGTAAAATAAACTGCAATTATAAAATAGAAATGACTCACCTAAATTCAGATGTTAAATTCTCCTTATTTGCTGTCCTGTGTCTGGCTAGAGTTGCTCCATGCAAGGAAGTGAGAAAGCTTCTATGTTCAATTAGGACTAAATTGGTCCCTGTGAAGTTTATTTCTGTGTACCAGTCTTAGGTAAAGAAGTTTCTTTTTGACCCAAAGCATTAGTGATCTGTTTCTCTACTGTAACAGTCCATTTTATCCTCTACTATATCTGTACATATTTCTATTACCTCTACAAAAGGCAAAATACCTTATCTGTATATTTTAAGTTATATTTTGTCACAATGCAGCCCAAGCAGTAAGCATGCCCTTTCTAACCTCCCAAAATCACACTTTTTCATTGGTTTTGTCATTCCTGGGAATTTGTGGTATGGTGATCCCACTTGATCTTGGACAACTTAACACTGCTGAAACAGACTTAGCTGATGGACAAGATTATATCTATTTTGCAGAAGTATTTTGGACACTGCAGAGACATTATCTCTAGGCATTATCCTAGAATAATGGAATCATTTGAGTTGGAAGGGACCTTTTTAAGGTCATGTAGTTCAACTGTCTTGTGCAGAAACCTTCAGCTGTCCAACAGAAATGACAGAAATCACCGCTGGTTGTGCTGCCGTTGCACTTTGAGGCAGTTGCAGTCCAATGGCCCTTGTGTTATTCCCACCATCAGGCTCCCTGGCTGGATCTCACTCCCAGAAAACACCATGCTACTCTGTTCCTCATCTGGATTGCCTCCCCTTGGGAATGCTACTTCACGAGATGGGTTTTCTCTTGCCTCCAAGGATCAGCCTCACTCATCTGTGCTGTTAAGTTACAGACACAACCAGTAACCCTGTGCCCAACTCCAGGGGAAGCCAAGCTCCTTCTTTCTGTGCTGGCTGCAGATGCTTGGTGCTTTTCCAACCTGGGCCTTTAAGAGCACAGAAATCCAGCCCTGCAGAGGCTGGAAATGCATGCAGGGAGGACTCTGCACAGTCAGCCAGTGGAAAGCTGAAGCCTGGAAGTCAGAGCTATACAAGGCATAGCCACATTCTGATATCTTTACCCCTGAGGGGGAATGTGGGTTACCAGCAAGGACACCTATGAAATGGCCCTGTTCTGGTCTCTAGGATTTGTCCTGATTCAAAGGAATTTGAGCAAATTCCCCAACGGCTTTCAGAAGGGAGAGGCAGAGAGGCTGTGTGCTCCTCTCTGCTCATGTGCCACTTCCTGCCTGCACTAATGGCTCTCTCAGCTGTGGGGTTGAGTAGCTGGGTCAGACACTGACCCCCTGGGGAATATCCTCCCATGCCTCCTAGGGAAAACAAGAAGCAGCAGGCTGACTGAGAGAAATAACTAGATAAACTGCCGGCTGTTTGGGGTCAGAACTCATCACCCTGCACCAAGTCCCACATTTCAACTTTTAAATTACAGGTGGTTTCCATCTTCAGCTTTGGCTTTTCTGGTTCTTTTTTTCCAGTTTTTTTTGTTTGTTTCTTTGTTTTCCAGTGTCTGCAACCACATGAATCAGGAACCAATCTTTGACCTGAAGCTTTCTCATGATGCCTGGAACTGAGGCTGTGTATAGTGACTCTCCTGAAGCATGGAAACTGGGGCCCGTGCCAGTTCTGTTGGGCTCTTGCTGTGGCATAGTAAGGACTGACCCAAAGAGAGCAAGAGCTCCTGAATTAATAGTACAACACAAACAAGGTGCTGGGAGGACAAGGGGATGCTGTTTTCACAACATGGGTGGGTGTATTGAATGCTGAGCTCTGTGAAGGACTGGAGGAGTCAGGTAGAAGCATAGCACAGCAAGGAAGAGCCTCCTCAAATTTTCTTTGGGCATCTTTCAATCTGATACATAACACAGAGGGCCTGACCCATGTCCTGCAGAAATCTGTAGGGATCTTTCATGTGGATTTGATTGTGGATCAGTCTTTAATGTCCTTGGATATACTAAAAGAACTGCTCCTGAGCAAGACCAGAAGTGGGGAGGGGATCACTGCTGCTGTGACTTTACCTCCTGCCTTTGCCATGAGCCCTCTCTAAATGTACCCAGTAAAAACCCAGATCATTTCTATAATGTCACTGCAAAGAGCTGGAGCAGGGGAGGCCCCTCACAGTCTCACTGTGGGAAACAAGGGACTTTGTGGTTATCTCCCAATTTCTGCGGTGAACATCTGCAGCCCATGAGGGCATACCAATTAATTGGAAAAAATCCCTGAGTTAATTTCCTTTTCAGCCTGCTGTAGTATAAGGGCCTAGGTACACAGACCTAATTTCATAAAATTAGAATAATCATAATAATAGAGAAATTAACTTTTCTGTTAATTATGCCATGAATACTGGCACCACCAAGCACCTTTCAAAGGGAAAGAGGTGGCCCAGTCTCTCTCCTGAGCTGACATCTGTGGACACTCCTAGAGCTGCTCCCCCTGCTCATAGTTCCAAGAGCTCCTCACCATATGGACACAGTGCCTCTGAGGTGGCAAGGCAAAGCACAATGGGTTCGAGGTGGAAAGCAAGTACCACATTCCTCTGAAAGAAGTCAGTAACCACTAAAACCCTGAATTTGAGCTTTGCAGACATTTTAGAATGCAGCCAACCTTAGCAAGAACTGATTGCATGCAAGCAATGTGGCCTGGATACATCTTGGTGCTTGCAAGATTGGGATTGGTGCAGATATCTGGGTTGTGGCACTGATACGAACAAGAGCCCCTTGTTACAAAGCACATGGGGGAAGGAAGCAGATCATCATCACAGCACCCTCATGTAAAATACAGCTTTGGACAGTCAGAAGTCTTTCTACATCCTAAAGCAGAAGTGAGGCACGAGGCAAGAAAAGGAATGACTTCCCACACTGGACATTACATATGCCATAGGACTATTTTCCAGAGAGGAGAGGGAGCTGATTCTAAAATAGGAGATAAAAACATCAACCCCCAGGTATTTCTAAGAAACTGAAAGTACTGAACATTTGCCCACAGCTGCCATGGCTGAGAGGTGCTCTCAGGAGCCTGGCTGGTGGCCAGCAGACAGGTCCTGTGAGAGCACATTTCTCTCTTGCTGTCTTTCCTACTAGCAAGAAGTGAAATAAGAGGATGCTTTACCTTCGTGTTTGTTTGTGTCCATGGCTGCTATGGGGTGTGCGTCCTCGCAGGGACTCCTGTCCTCACTCTGGAGGGCTCTGGCTGGTCACTGGGAACATCCCATGGCTTAGAGCTGCCCACATGTGAGCCCTGGGGTGGGTCAGCTGATCTGAACCCTGAGTGCAGAAAGATGCAGAAAGGGTTTAATTGAGCAGAGCTGCTCAAAGTTCAGACAACAGAGAAAGGAGGGATTGGAGAGAGAATGAAGCATCCTAAAGATCTGTTTGGGTTCACAGTCACAGTACCTCCACAGAGTGGATGCTGATACAAATGCTTCCCTCCCAGCCCCAGGCCATTTGTGCTTCCATGGACAGGTGACTAAAAGGTTCTATGTAATCCTACTAACAGTTTTCTCAGCAAGATACTTCCTGTATGAACTGAATCAAAATATGCTGTAGTTTGAACAGCACATGAACATCTTGCATGGGTGTTCTGCATCAAAGAGTTAGCTTTTTGCTATGCAACCAGTCACCAAAAACATACTTCAGACCTGTGTTTGAGCCACAGAAATACTGCCTTCAGAATGCTGCTGCACAATTCTGCCAGCACTTTAGGAGGCATTTGTACTGCTGTGCCTGCTTTCTCTGCCATTGCCTCCCTGACTGGAACTGCTGCAAGGCACCTCGATGGCAGAGGTGTGGCCTCTGTGGGAGCCAGGGACAACAGGGCATGGTACTGTGCCCAAGCCAATCCCGTGGTAAAGCTCCTCATCACTCACCTGGTATTGGGATTAGGACCCTGATGCCTGATTAATGACATGGGCAGAGACACAGAAAGATGGATTGTAGCAGCTCACACTTCTCTTATCAACATGGGCCCTCCCCACATCCACACTTCCCCTTCACAGGGTTTGATCCAAGTCTGCCTTTTTGTCCAGCCTTACTAGGAAACCAGATGTAATTTAAGACTCTACAATAACCTCCTACCTCTCTCCTATGCAGAACACAGGACACAGCTATGCAGAAGGCTGATGGGAGTCATCCTTGGCTTTGCTAATGGGGCTGGAGTGGCCAGCATAATTATGGCACAGAGCTCTGCTGGCATAGCTCTGCCAAAGTGTTTCAGAGAAGTCTGGGGTGATGTGTTCAGGGAAGCAGGCACAGAGAAAGCCACATGGCATTAAACAGATGGGAGAACTGCAAAATATGCAAGAGTCCTGTGTGGCTACTGGAAATCAGAGCAGAAGCAGGTGCTTCTGGTGCAGTCAGCAGTATAGCTTTGGGCCCCACACATTAAACCTGAGAGCTTTTGAGTGTGGAATTGCCAGGAGAGGAGGGTGGTGGCACTATCAGTGCCCCAGAATACACAGCTGGCCTCTTGCTGGAGGGTATGGTGTGGATTGAAAGGCTTCCAGCACAGACTTGGGGTTAAGCATCATCTTAAGATTGAGGGTTAATGAAAAGATAAACTTATTTGCAAGAGAGCTGTTTATAAGATCACTTGCTAAGAAGATCCACTGACTTCTCAGGACAGAGGATCCCTTGGTGAGGCATGTGGAAAACTTGAGCAAAGGTGGAGGGACCTTTGAAGTGGGCTTTGTACAAATAGGCTGGGAAAGCTTCCACAGTGAGATAAATCTTAGAGTTTGTTACATCTGGTTTCAATCAGCTGATAGTATAACAGTTTTGGTTTTTTTTGTTCTGAAGACTCTTGAGTCATTACAGAGTTTAGATGGGCAGGGACCTCTGCAGTTATCTGACTCAAAGTAGGGCTAACCCCAAAGCTAGACCAGCTTGCTCAGGGCCACACCTAGTCAAGGTCCCAAGTCAGAGAATTCTCAACCTTTCTGCATCTGCATTCCAGGGCTACACCGCTCTTATGAGGAAGAATTTCTTCTTTATGGCCAGTCGAGGTTTCTTTTGTTGGAGTTTGTGCCCTTGGCTATTTGTCCTTTCACTGTGAGAAAAGCCTGGCTCTCTGGACTGCAACCCTTATTAAGTAGTTGGAGGTGGCTATAGAAGTCTCCCAGCCTTCCTTTCCCCAAGCTGAACAAACCCAATTCAATCGGGTTCTCACTCTATGTATGCTCTGTACTCCAGCCCTCTTTAGGAAAAACAAAAACAAAAACAAAAACAAAAACAAAAACAAAAACAAACAAAAAAAAAAAACAAAAAAAAAAAAAAGAAAAAGAAAAAAGAAAAAAGTTCACTCCTTTTCTGGTATTAGGTGTTCCAGAAAATTACAAGAATATGAGTTGTTTTTTAAAGTAGCTAAATCCCTCTAAAAGTTTTGAGGACAAGGTATTTAAGTGTGTGTCTCTGAGCAAAACAGACTTATAAATTCAACTTCAGTAACAAAGTTGTTAAAACTTTGCTCCCAATTTCAATTAGTCAGCACCATAGAAAATTCCTGAGACTTCTGTTGTTGGGCTGTTGAACTAGGACTAGTGTGCTTAAGAGAACTTGTTTTAAAATTCAGAATTGGTTTTGCAATGCTGGGGGAAAGGGAAGAAGTAGGAAAGACAAAACAGATATGAAAGAAACATGAACCTCTACTGTTTTCACTGAAAACAAAATTGCATTTTGCTGGAAATCAATTATTTTTAGCATTTTTTTGCCTATTTTATTAAGGACATTTAAGACTGTTTAAGCACAGTCTGTGTCCTCTGCAGAGCTCAGGAGTGAGTCTTTGAAACGGGGACACCGGGGATGCCGCCATCCCCTCCTGCTCCAGGCAAACCAGGAGTTTTGCTATCTGACTGTGCTGCAAATTAGGTTGACCTTGGTTAAGTGGGTCCAGAAAACCTTACCTGTTTTACCAGAGTAACTGTCTTTGTGTGTCCTCTATCTGCAGCCGGCAATTTCCTGAGTTACCCCTTAGTTCTTTGTTACATTAAATAATGGCTACTTTCCAGCATTTGGGGCTCACTGCTGTACTCACTGAGTATGTAACATCGCCTCTCTCCGCTGGTTCTTCTGAATTGCTGAACATAAAGAGCAAAATTATTCAGTTCTTCCTCATCACTGGAACAGAATGTGAACCTTGCCCTGGTTTGTAGTGAAGGTTTGTCCTCTGTTCCCCACAACTGTGGGTGGGGAAGTTGTTAACTGTCCTCAACAAGGACCAGGAATTCAGGGAGCCTGAGCTGGCTGAACAGTGTCTGGCTTGTGCTTAAACGGTGCAGAAATGGGTTGGAAAATAGGATTGGTATTTGGCCCTAAGGCCCTGGACAGGGGTTGCTTGGTCAAATCATGCCTCTGCTGGCAGTGGACAAGTCCTAAACTCACAGCAGAGTCCAGGTGAGCAGGAGCCCTTGTATGGCTCTAGTTCAACTTCCTGCTCAAATCAAGACTAATGTCAAACTTCCTCAGGGCTCTGTCCAGCTCAAGTCTGGATATTTCCCACACTGCAGTCTTCACAGACACTCTGGGCCCTCCAGCACCCTGAAGAAGAATATTTTTCCTTACATCCAGTTGAGGTTTCCCTTAGCTGCAGCTTGTACCCTCTGCCTTTCACTGTGCACCTCTGGGGATATTCTGGACTCCATCTTCTTTACAGTACCCTTGAGGGAGTTAAAAGCTGGACAGAATTCTCCCCTTCATGTTTTTGTCTCAGTCCTGAGCAAGTCCCTCCCTGTATACACAAACATGAATCCATGTGCACATCAGCAGCAAGCGCAATCCCTCCATGAAGCTCCTTTCCTAAACCACTACCAGGCCTCCACCTGTGGCAAATCCAAGGTTTGCTTGACATGCCAGCCCACCACAGGGTAGTTCCTTCATCAAAGGAGCTGTTATAGTTCCTCTGCAAGCTCCCCACTGGCCAGGCTCACTACCCAGTCACATGGAGCCATTCCCAGGCTGTCTTGGCCTGCCATTCAAGCCTAGGTCCCCTGCTTCAGGGACAAGAAATGGCAAAGATGTGCTTGTTTCTTCAGAGCTGAGCACTAAAACTCATTTACACTCCTGCAGCTCCTATCTAGTCAGAATAATATCTCCAGAGCAAAGCCCAGAGAATAGTTCGAAGGTGTTAAAGCCGCCAGATTCCTCCATTACAGCAAAAGAATGTATTTTCCCCTTTTGTTTCTATCTCCCCTCCAGCAGACAAATCTGCTGGAAACAAAAAAACCCTGCTGTTAGTGAATGCCATGCTGCTGGCCACTGGTGACCAGCAAAGAATCCTGCCCTGGTGCAGCCCCTCCTGCCCAGCACAGCAGCCAACCTGTTAACAGAGCCTGGGCCAGCACCCACTTCCCATGAGATCCCCGAGGGAGAAGGGAGGGAGAGAGGGAGGGAGGGAGAGAGGGAGGGAGGGAGGGATGGATGGATGGATGGATGGATGGATGGATGGATGGATGGATGGATGGATGAATGGATGGATGGATGGATGGATGAGGTCCCAGTGAGTTGTGCCCTTGAGGCAGCACAGGAGTGGAGTTCCTGCACAAAGCTATGCACAGTGCAGAGAGGGGAGGCAGGTCCTGCAGCCTGAACTGCATCTGTGTGACCATGCTCCCCCTCCCAGCGCTCCCCCTGCATGGAATGGCACAACTGGGGGAGAGAATCATCTGTGCAGAGGATCACAGATCATAAAGGACTGAGGGAATAGACCGAGCTTCAGCATGCAAACAGGCAGGGTTCAGTAAAGCATTCATAGCCTAGCCTTGGAGCACAACAGTTACTATTTGTCTGGCTTCCTGTCCCATTCTGCTTCTGAAATCATGACATGGGTAACAGTGCAGGGGAATCCATGTGCACTTTTGCTGCTTCAGTTGTTAAGAATCCACAGTTTTCCTAAATTAATGCTTGGGGTCTTCCTGGTGACTGTCTCAATGCTGCTTGCTGAGATTGCTGGCTGTTTTAAATATCCCACTTGCAGAACAACCCCCAGTCCTCTAAAGAGAACAAAAAATCAGTTATTTACTCTCATCACTCTTGTACTTTGTCTCAAACTAACTCTAATGCGGTTGTCATCCAAATAAGGCAGTTCATCATGATACTTCAATTTATCTTGTAAAGGGTGAGAGCAAAATAAAAGGTCTTTTTAAACTATTTTAGAGACCTCACTATAAATGCAGGCTAACAAGATTGTCCAGCACACTAAGAAGCTAGATCTCCATTCAGAATCTCAGAAGAAATAAGCTGAAAATTACTGTGGGCACTGAAGATACAAAGCACTTTAAATATCATTTTATGAGCTGCACACACGATATAATTAGTTTTTGCTCTAGCTTTTTCCAATAATATGGAAAATGGCATAATTAACCCCACTATTCATCCCAAGCCGAGTACATTTTAAACTCACCCCAGGATAGTTGAAGATCCTTCAGCACTGGCAGTTGCTAGAGTTGGGAATTAGCACTGTGTAAGAAAGGAGAGAGAGAGAGAGAGAGAGAGGAGAGCAATGGTGGCTTGACATTTCCCAGGATGGGACTGTCACATGCTAATCGCTGATTTGAAAGGCAAGCATAACAAAAGCCTCCTAATTATATAATCTTCGGGTCACATCCTCGCGTGCCCATGCAAAAACCAGGACTGTGCACTTGGAAGAAGGCGTTGCAGACTTTCTGACTTTTTAATTAGCATTGCACAGGGCGGGGGAGGGAGGGCGAGGAGCCCTGGGAAGTGACGGTAGCGGGGCCATGTGGGGCCATGCACTGGTGTGGCCGTGCTGCTTTGCCAGGCTCAGAGGATCTTAAGTACCTCCTGTGGCATCCAAAAAAGACAACCTCCAGATGGGGACAGGGAAACGGGACCACCTCCTCCCTACCTGCTGACATCCTGGCTTTCCTAGGGATGCCAGGGCCAAGAAGGTGCAGGGGCCAAGGGCAAGGTTGCCAAAGCAGCCATGGCAGGGGAGCAGCAACAACCAGCACTTGAGTATTTTCTGTTTCTTGCTAGATGATGAAAAAATTTCTTTTGAGTAAAAATAAACAAGGAATTGGGGGGTGGGGAGTAGCAGCCCTCCACACCTGCTCCATTTCTAGGAGGATCAGCCCTTCACTGGAGGGCTCTTTGCTCCCAAGGGCCTCAAGGAAGCATGTGGAGAATGCAAGTAGCCCAAAGGTAGGGCTGTCAGGGCACTGCTTGGGCCAGTCCACTGAGTTACTCTGAAGCATAAGAACAGGGAGACATAAGGGAAGAGGCACAGTAACAAAAGGCAGACTAATTTCTCCCTGAAAGACCAAGATCTGCTCCAAAGATACCCCCCCAGGCAGAAAACCTGAAACGTGAAACTGCACAGCCTAAATCAGTATAATTGCTGTGCAGCATAGATAAATGTGGAGTCCTAGCAAAGGAGCTGAAAGGACAGGCTCCTAAATTAACAGAAGCTCTCTGGAAGATGCTGCAACCTCTGAATTCAAGGACTAGAGACAGAGGACATGGTATTTCTTTTTTGGTTTGGTTTTTGGGTTTTTTTTGGAGCTGGCTATTTCAGAAGCAAAACACAAGAAAATTGAACAAAATCAGCTGTTCCCCTCAGGCACAAACACATAAAAAGGTCTCCTTTTGCAGTCCCCCTCTAGAAAATTAGAATAGTGTATATATGTATGAGAACAGAAGTATTTTCACTTTAAGACAAGAGAGCATCTGAGAGGCAAAACCCCATGAGATCACGCAATGCATTTCTTCTGCTGTAGAGAGCCAGCTTCTTCCAGAGCTGACTCCATCTCCTGTGGACAGGCTGTTCCCAGAGGTGGGTCCATGGAGCATGTAACCCCTGCTGGAGCAGGCATCTTTGGGTGGCACGGGGTGTGAGTCAGCAGCATTCCTATGAACCACTCTTCCCCTTGTGGGAGTGGTGGGGGAGCCTTTATGGGGCAGAGCAGACCATCAGAGTGGTGGCTGTGGCCACCATCTGCAGAAGGGCCCTGAGGAAACACCCTCATGGCAGGTGGTGTCTCTGAGTTGGGGGCTGTGGTGGTTCTTATATGGCCAAACCACTGAGTAATTTTTTTTTTTCCTTTCATGGTAGTTTTTTGCTTTAAACTCCAACGTGGTACAGGTTGCCTGGAGGGGCTGTGGAGTCTCCATCCACAGAGTCAGGAGCTGACAGATGTGCTGCAAGGCAGCTGTCATGGGTGACCCTGTGTGTGCAGAGATGCCTTCTCCACCTCAGTGACACAGCACTGGGGTCTCTTGTCACTTTTGTCACCCTCACTCTGAAACTGGTATCGCTTTCCTCCCTTTTAATCCTCCCACTCTCAGTTCTGTAGTGATGGTTGGAGAATATCTCCAAGATCACAGAGTACAGCCATTAACCCAACACTGCCAGGCCCACCACCAAGTGCCACATCCCAGGGGTAACACTTCCAAGGATGCCGATTCTCTGGGCTGCCTGTCCCGATGCCTGGCCAGCCTTTCTATGAACACGTTTCATAATTTACAATCTAAACTTTCTCTGGCACAACTTGAGGCCTTTTCCTCTCATCTCATCACTTGCAGTCTGGGAGAAGAGGCCTGCCCCCACCTGCCTGCTCCTGTCGGGGAATTGTAGAGAGTGAAAAAGTCCCCCCTGAGCCTCCTTTTCTCCGGCCCGAGCCCCCCCAGCTCCCCCTGTAACTTGTGGGTTGGTGCAGCGAGCACCTACCCAGATTTTCAATCATCGTTCTCTCGTTTTAGTTGGGAATACGAGATGCACTTTAAAGCCCGGCACGCCTGCTGAGAAACACACACAGAGACACAAGCGCAGAGGAGCTGAAAGCCGCACACCACCCTCAGCGCCGGGCGCTGCGTGAGGGGAGCGGGGCGGGGCGGGGCGGGCGGAGGTGCCGTGGCCCGGAAGGGAAACGCCGCGGATCCGGGTCGGGGAGTCCGGGAGGTGCCGGGCAGAGAGGTGGGAGCGCCGGGGAGAAGGGGTGCTGGAGCTCCCGGGAGCGTCATGATTCCGCGGAGAGCGGGGCTGGAGAGGAAGGGGGTGCGCGGGGGCTGAGCGAGGGCGGCTGAGGGGAGCAGGGCAGGAATGGGGTCCGGGAACGCGGGGCTGTGTGAGGATGGAGGGTCCCCAGACACCCGGGGAGGGTGTGCGGGGAGGGTGCCATGGGGATGTGCGGGACGAGCCGGCGGAGCTGCTCCGTTCCCGGGGCTCTGTGCTCTGAGCTGAGAGGAAGGAGCCCTGTGTGGCAGCGGCCTCGATGCACCTGCCGTGGTCTCTCTCCTTCTTCCCTCACTTCTGCCAAGCTCCCCGAGCGGGGTCAGCTCGGCTGTGAGCTCCTGTCCAGCCCCGGTGGAGCTCCAGCGGGGACAGCGGCCGCAAAAAGGGGAATTTCCTTCTTTGCAAGCCCTCGTTTGGGCTGTTACTTGTGCGCGGCCACGTCAGTTCTTGTCCTGGCTGTGGAGGTACCAGTGCAAAGATCCAGGGAATAATCTGCCGGACTGCCCACAGCTGCTCACTGTCCCCTGCAGTAGCCTCCCATCAGCAGGAGGTGCCGTAGGAGGATGTGTTGGGCCCTTCTGTGCTCAGTCCTAGCGGGCTGCTGTCAGCGCTGGGAAGGACACTGCTGTGAGAAGAAGGAGGCCGCCTGTTTCCCAAGGCTGGTTCAGTGACTCCCCTCACCAGGCTCAGCAACCTGGGCAGCTCCCTGCAGAAGGGAGCCCAATGTGAGATAATGTGAAAAAAAACATTGTATCTTCGGTTTTAGCTCCCCTTCCGCCTTTTAGTCTCAGCCCTGCAAGCCGCTGAGTTAAGAAAGTGATGGGTTAGGAGGCTGCTTTCTTCTGTGAAATTTCCCTTGAAGGTTTGTGGGCTTCTGTGTCTGTGAGGGTTCCATCAGAGTGGCAGAACTGGGGTTCCCAGGTTAGGCAGCACTGCTGGTAGGCTCATGCTTTTGCCAGAGAGTTTTGTCAAACTTGCAGCTTTTGGCTGAGGAATATTACTTTTGTTTTCTAAAGCCGCAGAGCTCACTAAGCAATGTCCCAGAAGAATATTTTTTGCTCCAAGTGCATACAGATACACCAGCATGCAGATAATCAACAGTGGTTTGAGAGGGTGTCCTGTCACATAGAAAAACAAATTATGTGTGCTTAGACATACAAAATATGCTTAATCACCTTCACAGCTAAGGGCTATTTTTTCCTCTTCTTCAGCAAGAAGCCATGAGTTGGGCAGGGAGGAAAAGAGGAAAGCCCAACAGAGGAGGAGGACGAGGGAGAGGAGGCAGCGGGAGACGAGGAGGCAGCAGTGGCCATTCAAACAAGCCTCAACTTGGTGGAAGCAGGAAATGTTCAACCAAAATTTGGGATGATGGAGATGATTTTTGTCTCTTTGAGGAACCAAGGCTAGAATCCAGGTATTTATGTTAATTTCAGGGGGATTGGCATAGAGATGTCTGGGATACTTCGGGATTGTTTGGGATACTTGGGGGCATTTGAGATCCTTTTTTGGATGTTGTCATACATAAACATTTGAGGCTGGTTTTTGGACATGTTTGAATATTGAGAAGAGTGAAAGGATGATGAAAGTGTTTCAGTATGAAGCAGTTTTTACATGTCTTTTTTGATTAATGTTTTATAAATTTGATACCTAGGGAAGTGCTTTATTTTTTAAAGATTAAAACCTCTGATTTTCTTCTTTGGTCATAAGGTAATTCCAGGACACCTTCAGTCAGAACACACTAATAAACGCAGGATATTAATATTTGTGTATTACAAAACAGAAGCTGGGCCATGGAAAATCAGCAGTTTAGAATTAATTTAGTATCCTGTGTGTGTTCTGACCTGTCTACCTTAGAAATATGTGGCTGTATTGTAGTCTGAGAACATCTTTACCTAGCAAAGTGTTCAGTAAATGATTTTGGATTAAATATACAATACATATATGCACGTGTGTATGCAGATAAAGACACACAAATCCTGATCACATAAGAGTGAATCCAGCTGAATAATCCATAGGTGATGGATTTCTCTTGTTTTGATTTTTCTGTTTTGAATTACAATTTTGGGCCCTAACATCCCAATTCAGTCAAGAACATTTGAGCCAGGTAAATTACTCATGGTAATGTCTTATTTTAATTTTCAGATCAAGTGCTCCTGCCAGAAGAGGAGGGCAAATGAAGCAGAGACCTGAAGCAAGAATGCCTCTGCAGACCATACACATGACATCAGAGAACCAGAGAAGAGTGAAAGAACTTCTTCAAGAGCTACAAGGGCAGGAGCTGGCTCCTGAATCAGAGTTAGTTTAAGTGGAAGCACTACTTCCAGCTTTTCTACTTGAGCATGCTTTAGCAGACATGCTATTAAAAATGGAAATGGTATTTTTTCCCTTAACTTTTAATTATCTCAAGCCCTATGGTTTTGACTCTGCTGTGTTCTTCTATAATATCAACTCTGGGAAAGGCGTAGCCAAATTCTTCATTTAAATGAAGGATTTAAAACTGCAGAATTTTATGTCTACTCAAGAGTTTAATTTTGTTTCATTTTAACTTGATAACTCTTTTTATCAGTGTAGCTGGAGAAGATGATGATGAGCCCGATTACCTCGATGATGAGCAGTGCTGGTCAACAGAACAGGAAGCTTCTGATGTAATGCCAAGGTTGTCTGCTGAGCCAGCTGAGCACAGAATTGTAGACAGTGAAGTGTCTTCATTTGCTGTGCACAAACTCTCCAGGTGATGCTTTCTAATGAATAATTTGTATCAGGAAGAGGTAGATCACTGGTCTCAATACTCTGTAATCCCTCCTTGTAAGTGTTCTTCCATTTTGCTCAGATGTGAATACTTAATATTTTTTGCTTTGTTTGGGAGCATTTTATATGTGACAGCTTTTTCTGAAGAGTTTAATTTCTGTAGTTGAGTGGGGAAATTTAACCCTGAGACCATTAAGTGCTGTATTCTGAGGTGTGAGGCAGTGCCATGCATGCACCCTTACTGTGAGCCAAATCAAGCAGATCTGGGGTTATTTTGCTTCATACGAGCCTCTCGCTCACTTGTTGCCCTGTTTTCTCTGTTTTGGTGCAGGTATGGTTTTGACTGTGAGCGTTGTAGGGCGGTGCTGAGATCCTGCAATGGTAACATTGGGGCATCACTGGAGTATTTGCTATTGCAGTGCTTCTCTGAAAGGTATGGAGAGAAGATGCAGGTTTCTGCAGTGGCTGCTGAAGCCAGTCAAGAGGAATGTTTAGAGCAGAGACAAGAAGAAGCTTTTGCCCTCCGGTCAATTTATGGAGAAAAATTTGTAGAAAGGATTAAAAATCGTGTTTGGACTTTTAGTTTGGAATTGGACTACCTAGCATGCAGGTTCAGCAAATCTAAACAAAAAAGTACAGGCGACACAGCAAAACAGACTTCAAAGGAAATATGTAAATTTTACTGCCAAGGAGGCTGCAGGTTTGGTTCAAAATGCAGATTTAGACACGAATTCCCTCCAAACCATCCACTAAATGCATCCAAGAACTCTGTAGACGATTCTCATCTCAGGCATAGTGATGGTCCCATATATGAACTTGAAGTAAGATTTCCTGACGAGAACAAGTATCCTCTTCAGGCACCTCTTGTGGCATTTTACTCCACTGATGAGAATCTGCCTCTTGCTTGTCGTCTGCACATTGCTGAATTCCTCTTTGGAAAGGCCTTGGCAGCTGCAGAGTCTCATGACCCAGTGGTGTACACCTTGGTGACTTGCTTGGAAGATGAGCATGAGATCAGCGAGTTCCTGAGCAATACTCAGCACAAGTTCAGTGTTCCTCCTGTGTCCCTGCTGGCAGCACCTCCTGTGAAGCCACAGACAGACAGTGCACCTGCTTCAAATCAACAAGCTGAAGGTACATCAAATCTGCTTTATGGTTTCTGGGCTAAGAACAGTCAGAAAGGTTTAAAAGAAAAAAAGAGAGACATGCAGAGCCCCCAGTTCAGCCTTCTGTTCCAAATCTATTTCTGGAGATTAAAGTCATGTGGTGAGCCAGATCTATGATCTGTCTGTGCCTGAGGAAGTTCCTTCTGTAATCTAGCTGCAGCAGAGAGGTTTTGTGCTGGCCAGAACCGAGTTCAAGGAGTACAGAGTTTGGTTTGGCAGAGTGAGTGATGCCCGTTGCCACACAATCCATGGAAAGCACTGAGAGGTGTGAGCTCACCTGAATGGACCAGAGAAGTGTGCTTGGAAGGGAACAGGGAAGGTTCAATTCGGAAACCTCTTTTTTTAGATTACTTAAAATTACCAACAGCTCCTCAAAATTAACTGGCAAAGGTGGATTTAAGGCTGAGCAAATCTGGCAAGTGGTTATGGAATGTTGTTCAAGGTAGCTTCTCTTTCTGTTTGCTGGTGCAAACAAGTTGATTTCACAGGGGGAGAGCTGAGGCTGTGTCACTTGTTGCAGGGTGAATTTCAAGCTCTCAATTCCAAAACTACATTTATCTAAAGCAAACTTTTTTCAAGACAGTTTTCAAGAACAACTGCATCGAGTTGTAGAGCACTTAAATAGTGACAAACTCTATTTTTGCTACAGTAAGACAAAGTATTTTTTTTTTAACACCTCTGCAGAAAGACAGCTTTGTTCCAGAAACTGAGATTCCAAATAATCTTTAGTTATAAAATATTCCTTATGCTATAAAATAATCTTTTTTTTTTGTAAAAGTAGCCTTGAAACTTTGAAGGGCTGGCTGACAGTCTGAGCAAATCCTGCTTTGGTTGATAGGCAAAGGCACTGAAGTACCTGGTCCAGTTTCAGATTTGGTTTAAAAGTACTTGGCAGTAATTAATTAAAACTGCACTAACATATCAGCTGGTGCTACCATCAAAGCATTTTGTGCTGCATAGGAGTGGTTGTGTATTGGAGAGGTGAGCTGAGGCACATGGAAAACATCCAGGAAAGCAAACCAGTTAACCATCCTGGCTCCCTGTGTGGCCACCCCAATCCTGGTGCAGGGGTAGGGACAAGTGGGATGGGGCTGGAGAAGCTGTGGGTGATTTGGTGAGGGGAGGTTTGCTGGTGCTGTTGAACTAAATGCATGACAGAAACAGTCCTGCAGACCCTCAAGCACAGTCTAGCAAAGTTCTTCATTGGGAATGCTGCTGCAACATGTCTGTCTTTCCTGCATTGTCTGTTCCTTAGTAATAGCAGTACTTACCTGTACCTCTTTGTTCCAAGCCTCAGCAGTCTCAGAGCCTCAAGAAGAAGAGGTGGTGGCTGAAGAGGAGGAGGAGGAAGAAGAGCCTGAACAGGTTGTTGTGGAGAATGAGAGTTATGTGAATTTGAAGAAGAAGCTTTCCAAAAAGTATGATGTGCAGGCAAAGTCTCTGTATAATGAAAATGTTAAAATCTGCGCACAATTTCGGCAGAAAAAGGTACAACGTGCAGAAC
The DNA here is from genome assembly GCF_971803275.1 of Cyanistes caeruleus. NCBI lineage: Eukaryota > Metazoa > Chordata > Aves > Passeriformes > Paridae > Cyanistes > Cyanistes caeruleus. The sequence goes on from NC_141702.1 coordinate 110,269,545, forward strand.
ATAATTTTCTTGCTTATATTAGAGAAATAAATGTTTAAGAGACAAGCTCTTGATTCAAATGGTTCTATTCTATCCCAGTGGTGGTCTTACTGCTGTGCTGTCTGTTTTTTCCATCAGTCTTCCAGACACTTTCAGTCAATGCTGTATGAAAGGCAGAAGCTCCCTGCATGGCAAGAGAGAGAAAACATTCTGGGTTTGCTTGAGAGTCACCAAGTTCTTGTTGTGAGTGGCATGACAGGGTAAGAGTGTGATTGCACATACAGACTTTATGTATCAAAGTATACACAGAATAACATGAAATGTGATCCATGTTCTGGAAAGGTTGGGGTGGCTCATCTGTGACATGAATGCAGTCAATTTATGTGGGTGGAAGGTGTTGGATTAGTGGGGTTTTTAATTAATTCCTGATTTTGTTGTGCAGATGTGGGAAAACCACTCAGATTCCTCAGTTTATCTTGGATGCTTCATTGCAAGGCTCTCCAAGCAGAGTTGCAAACATCATCTGCACTCAGCCTCGCAGGATCTCTGCCATTTCTGTGGCTGAACGTGTAGCCAAGGAAAGAGCAGAAAGGATTGGACTCACTGTTGGATATCAGATCCGTCTGGAAAGTGTAAAGGTACACATGCTTTGCTTGCTGGTTTTCATTTACTTCTATTAAAATGTGCTTAGTGCTTCTCTAGTGTACAGAATCTCTGCCCTATACCTGCCAGGCAGTGAGATAACCAAGTTTATATCATCTATATTTTATAAAATATTATGAAACACGTATTTTATTTCTGTATTTTATTTCATCTCAAGTTGCACAGCTCGTTTTGCAGAATGAGAGTGCAGTGCTGTGTCTTGTGGGTTTGCTTTCTGTTGAGTGAGGTGAAGGGGTTTGAGGTTGTGAGTAAACCTGCTGTCCTTTGCAAGGCTACTGGCTGCTTTTCTGCCTGTTGCCATTCCCATGTGTCTCCCAGGTAGAGACTGAAGGGTACAGCTACAGCCAGACAGAAACTGCTGTGTTGCAAATGAGGTATTGTCTGTGTTGCAGCTGATTGCTTTTTCCAAGAAGTATGCTAAAAAAGAGACTCGCCAAATCTTTCTAGGAAGAGAGATCTGGGTTGTTTATCAGAAAACAATATCCACAGAAAAAGCAGTTCATATTTTTTGATAGGTAGCAATGCCCCTTGTTAAGAAGCAGGTGTTGTCAGTGTCAGTCAAGAAATTAAAATCCATCTCCAGCAGGGCTTGCTTGTTTCCTCTCTGTCAAACCTGGCACTCAGCTGAAACCAAACGCTTTACAGCAGCACATACTCTCTTTGCACTGTGTTAATTTGCCCGGAGTCAACTGAATGCTTTGTCTTACCCTTCAAGTCCTCAGCTACCAGGCTTTTGTACTGCACTACTGGTGTGCTGCTGAGAAGGCTGGAAGGAGATCTGACTTTGCAGGGAGTCACTCATGTTATTGTTGATGAAGTTCACGAGAGAACAGAAGAAAGGTAAATAATCTCTTATCCTGTAAGCAAAATGAAGAAACGTAGTCTGAAGGATAAAGGTGGCTAAGGTGCAGGTAGCTGATCCTGTTGCAGTAATATGGGATGGTGGAAGGAGTCTGGGTTTAGGTTCTTCTTTTTGGGCAACAGGAAATTGTTCTGGAGCAGCTTGTGAGAAAGCACGTCTCTCATAAATTACTGTGCCTCCAATGTGCCCTCACATTGCAGCAGTGTTGCAAAGAGATTTTGGATGGTCTGGAGGGTTAAGTAACTTTGTAACCACAGCTGTTTGTTTCTTATAGTTTCCTTGTTTCAACTTTTATCAAATACCATCATTCTTCACATGCCTTTTTGGGATTTTTTTTTCTCCTGATGCCGGCTTCAGCAGAGCAAGGGACAAATGCTCACATTTCCTTCCAGTCTGTAGATATTACTAGACAGTCTCATCCTATCCTGCTCTAGCCTCCTGCAGTTTTACCCCACTGACCTGCTGATCACAGGCAAAAGATAATGTCTGTCAGTGTCTCTGTAAATCAAGTGGTGAGCAGAGCATCCTTTTCTTTGTTTTCCTTGTCAAACACTGCAGTGCAGTGGGTTTCTAGGAGGCTTTGTCTCTTACCCATTATTCTGCAGCTCAGGTGGTATTTTACCCACTTAAAAGGGCTTGTGTCTCTCAAGGATTCTTCTTCCTTCTTATTTAAAATCACTTCAAGCCAGTCTTCTAGTCATGCCACAAAAGCTATAAATATATTGGGAAAAATAGAGTGAGCAGAGAAGACTGGGTAAGTTTGAGTAACTCTTCCATTGAAGAAGAGGAGCAAAAAGGACTCATCTGTTACTTTGAGTTAGTTTCTTATCTGATGTTCTTGTGTTGTCATTAATGTAAGTAACTTATAAAACTTTTTGTTGTTTAAATGGTTTTGCTAAGTAATCCTGACGTTCCAGTAAGGGACAACCAGGAAAGAGCCAGATTTGCAGATTGCCTGGCACTAAGCCATTCCAGCAAGCCTGTGCTTCTGTGATGGTGTTGCTGTGCTGTTGGAAAACACCAGGAAGGTGGACAGAAGGGGAGAAAAAGAGTCTGAAAGTTAACACTGATGACATTCAAATGTTCTTTTGCCTGTTTTCTTCAGTGACTTCCTGCTGCTGGTTTTGAAGGACATAATGGTTCAGAGGCCAGACCTGCGCATTATACTGATGAGTGCCACCCTGAATGCTGAGCTTTTCTCTCAGTACTTCCACTCCTGTCCAATCATTAACATACCAGGTGAAAACCATTCATTTTTATTATCATTCATTGTTTTAGAGATTTGTTTCCACTGTTTATTTTTGCAAAGTGTTTCTCAATTCAAGATGAGGATGTATACAAGAAATATGATGCTGGACACTTAGAGGGAGAGACTGAGGAGATTTAGGAGAGAAAGGACTTGGAAATGCTGACATTTTTGTGCTGTGCACCAGCAGAATTTCCCTCCTGAGAAGACAATCATTATATGGTATGAGCATGACATGGTTCCCTGGGATAGTTTTATCACAGCTGAAGAATTTCCTGTGTCCTTGTGAGTAAAGGATCAGTGAGAGGATCCAGCTGGATGTGTGCCCAATTAGCCAAATGTGCCTTTTAAATTGCTGAGTTATGATGTGGAGCAGGAGAGGAGCATGGGAGTGTTCCCATAAATGCCTGTGTGAGTGCATTGTGCATGTTACCATGGAATCCTAGATTGGTTTGGGATGGAAGGGACCTTAGAGCTCAAGTTTCACTCCCTGCCATGGGTAGGGATGCCCTTTCTCTAGAACAGGTTGCTCAAAGCCCCATCCATCCTGGCCTTGAACACTCCATGCTTGGAAGACATCCACTATTTGTCCTAGTCAGAAATTGTGCTGAAGAGTGCAGTGTAGATGAGAGCTGTGAAGCCAGTGTATGCCATAATAACCTGTATAAAATTACAATTGTCTTTGATCTTTTTTCTCCATGCTGTGGTGGCATGTGTAGATAGATTTATTCTCACGTTTCCTTTCAGGTCGAACGTTTCCCGTGGACCAGTTTTTTCTGGAAGATGTGATTGCAATGACAAGGTGTGAAATTCACACATTCTCAGGTGCTTTTGGGTGGTTAGGTTGAGGTTGCACTTTTGACCTTGAGACTGCAGTAATTCTGTGCATTTATTTAAAAAGTAAATCCTCTCGGATCTCCTCCATGACCTGCACTCTTGGAGCTCTACTAAAGCACCTTGACCTTCATGTTATCTATGGTTTATACAAAGTTCATCACAGACTTACTAAAAAATATTTTGGATACCCTATCTCTGTAGTTAATTATTAGAAGGAGGTTGTTAGGCTTCTTTCCACACCACCAAATGTTCTTCTGTGCTGTCCAGGTATGTTTTAGAGGACAGCAGTCCCTACAGGAGGAAGGTAAAGCAAGAACAGAATGGGAGACACAAAAGAACTGCATTTGAAGAAGTAGAGGAAGACCTGAGGCGTGCTGGCCTTCTGGAAACCACTGACACTGTGGTCAGAGATTCAGACCCAGACCAGAAATTAACTCTGAAGCAGCTCCTTACACGATATAAAGGTGAGCTCTCTCTTAAATTTAATAAATTGGCACATAGACAACATGGGATATTAGCACTGTAAGCTGAATGCTGATCTGCAATTCAGAGTTTTGCACTTGTGAAGTTCTAGATGAGAAACTTCTTGCCAGTTTAAAAAAAATAAGAGAACCCATTGTTTCCTTAAACTACAGCAAACATCTTGGCTGAAACTAGTTCTTAGCATCTGAAAATGGACAATTTCAGCTACTGTCCTTTTCCATCCCTTTTCAGATGCCTTGTTAGTTCCACTTTGCTCTCTGCATCTGTTCTTGCTGAAGCAGCTTTACTTGAGGCACAGCATAGATTTGCCCTCTTCAGGTCTAAGCCAGGTGCTCTTTAAACTGAGCTGTAACTGGTCCCATGCATCCACAGATGTTTTTTACAAGACATGGATTTACTGCATGTTTTATTTCTTTTTTCCCAGGGGTTAGCAAGGCAGTGTTGAAAACAATGTCTGTCATGGACTTGGACAAAGTTAATCTGGAATTAATTGAAGCCTTGCTGGAATGGATAGTTGCTGGCAGACATTCATACCCCCCAGGTAATTTCATTGTCCTTGGGAGATAAACAGATGAAGATTCTTGGAAGGTTCTTGGATAGCCCAGAACTAATGATTTGCATGCAGAGTTTCTGTAGCTACTGACTGTGTTTGAAAAAAAAAAAAAAAAAATCTAGTTGAGTTATAAAGCTTGTGATATACATAGGAGGGGAAAGGTGAGAAAATTGTCTAATTTGAAAAATCTTTTGTGAAGGACTGTTACAGCCTTCTTTGTGCTTTTTTGGTACAATAATTGCACATTAAAAAAATATTGTGCTGTCTTTTTTGTTGAGTGATTTTTATTTTTTTTTATCTATATCTATAGGTGCTGTGTTGATATTTTTGCCTGGCCTAGCAGAAATCAAGATGCTTTATGAGCAGCTTCAGACTAATGCTCTTTTTAATAACAGGCACAGCAAGAGGTAAGGCAGAAAAACTCTAAAGCTGTCTCTTTACCCATAAATAAAGAGTAATTTCCTGCACAAAGCCTGCCTTTATCCAGGGATCAGTAAGCTTTATTAAATGTGTGAGCTGACTCCAGTCAGTGTAATTCCTTTTCTACTATCTTGTTGGCTTGCTCCTTTTGTTTTTCTCAGCTCAGGAAGGTCAGTTGTTGCAGTTCTGAGACCGTAGCAAGGAGTGGTTTCCATTTTGTGCTCTGCATGATCCAGGCTCCTGATCTCTCTGCCCTTGATTTGTATCAGAATGTTTTCTGAGTTACATTTAGTTGTGGTTGTGTTTGACCTTGGATGGTTACAAGGAGAACACTCAGGAGAGTGTCTAGGGAGGCAAAAGTGTGTGCAGGCGCATTGTTCCCAAGAAGGAAGAGGCTGGAGATGCAGTGAGCATGTTGTCCTGTTGTCCTTGCAGGTGTGTGGTTTATCCACTTCATTCCTCACTGTCCAGTGAAGAGCAGCAGTCTGTGTTCCTCAGGCCTCCTGCAGGAGTTACCAAAATCATCATCTCTACCAACATTGCAGAGACATCTGTCACCATCGATGACGTGGTCTATGTGATTGACTCTGGAAAAATGAAAGAGAAAAGGTACTGGCATTCATTCTTCGGGGGTTTATAAACTGTTTTAAGCCTTGAGTTGTCCAAAGAGCTGGGAAAAACTGGAGGGAAGTTTGGTCTGTAGAAAGCTGCTATGAGGTGGAGAAAGCCAGTCTAAACTCAGATCCAGGTGCAGGCGTGGGAATTGTATCCATACAAAAGTTGTCAGCATCTGCCTGTTCAACCCTCCAGCCTGTTCTCTGTGCACTCATGAACAACTCCTAACAAGGGCAGGTGATAGGACAAGGGGTAAAATGGGTTCAGACTGAAAGAGGGCAGGTTTCGATTGGATACTGGGAAGAAATTCTGTACTGTAGTGAGGCTCTGGCACAGGTTTTCCAGAGAAGCTGTGGCTACCCCAGCCCTGGAAGTTTTCAAGGCCAGGCTGGACAGGGCTCTGAGCAACCTGGTCTAGTGGAAACTGTCCCTTCATGTGGCGGGAGGAAGTTGGAATTGGATGATTTCTAAGGTCCCTTCCAGGCCAAACCGTTCTGTGGCTCTGTCAATCCAAGCCTGTCTCTTGCTCTCCTGTAGATACGACCCAAGCAAAGGAATGGAAAGTTTGGAGGACACCTTTGTGTCCAAGGCCAATGCTCTGCAAAGGAAAGGTCGGGCAGGACGAGTGGCCTCGGGCGTCTGCTTCCATCTCTTCAGCAGCCACCACTACAACCATCAGCTTGTAAAACAACAGCTGCCAGAAATACAGAGAGTGCCCTTGGAGCAGCTCTGTCTAAGGTGAGCTGTTGTGTTTCTTTAAAAAGCCAGTGTGCAGAATGTCCTTCCTTTGCTGGGGGGAGCACCTGCCACAACCCACACCAAGTACCTTCATCATTCAAACATCAAAGGAAGAGGCCTTCCTATCCCTGCTGCACACTCTGCACCCCTTTGTACTGAGAGGAAACAAAGCAGCACAAATTACAGTTTTGCAGTAAGAGCTTTATTTCAAACCTTAGTGTAGTAAATAGAAATCTGTTCTTACAGGTTCACTACTCCACATTGCTCCCCGATTTCAGCTTTGTGTTGCAGGTCCTCTTCTAGGGAGTGTGCTCTTCAAAGCATGTTTTCTGTTGGCTTTTTTCGTTCTGTTTTTACAAAAGCTTGGGGTTTTTTATCCTGTGCAAGGTGCTAAGCTGCTTTTTTTCCTTGTTTTTTAATTTTCCCTCCCCTTCTCTTAAGGATTAAGATCCTGGAGATGTTCTCTGAGCAGAGTCTTCACTCTGTCTTATCACGACTGATCGAGCCCCCTAGGACTGAATCTTTGCAGGCATCAAAGGTGCGACTGCGGGACCTGGGAGCGTTAACTCCAGATGAAAAGCTCACCCCTTTGGGTTACCACTTGGCTTCGCTCCCTGTGGATGTCAGGATTGGCAAACTCATGCTGTTTGGCACCATTTTCCGCTGCCTGGATCCTGCGCTGACCATAGCTGCCAGCCTGGCCTTTAAGTCACCTTTTGTGAGTATTCTTAACCCAAGGGCTGTGCTTCTGTGTGTCAGCAAAATGCTGCTGTGACTTGCAGCACGCTACACTTGAGTATTGTAATTCCTCTTTTTAGCCTACCTTGTTTATGTGTTAATGGAGTGCTTGTGAAACAGTCCAGTTAAAAGCAGAAGTTCGAAACCACGTGGTAGCAGCAAGAGTGGTATTTATATACAGTAGAAACAGTGAATATTATTTTCAATTTTTAGCTAATAAGTGCACACATTTTGTCTGAATTTGGTGTGAGAATTACACCAATTAATTAATATAAAGTGTGAAACAGTGGTAATGATGGAGGTGACACATCTGAGCTGTGAATGCAGAGGTCAGTTTGGATCTCAGTTTGTGTCTTCACTGTCACTTTGGCGTGTTGAATCAGGTGCTCTTTTGAATGCCTCATATTTTCTGTTATCCGCAGGGAAAATTTGCACTCTGACCTGTGAGCTGCTGTGAAAATACCAAAGAGAATGTGCCATGTAGCTCTAAAAGGGCTCGTCCAAGTGGTATGGGGAAGAACACACTAACCTGTTGCTGCCTGTCTAGGTGTCACCATGGGATAAAAGGGAAGAAGCAAACAAAAAGAAGCTGGAGTTTGCAGTAGGAAACAGTGACTACCTGGCTCTTCTCCAGGCTTATAAGGTGAGTTAAAACACAGAAGCCTCTCTTGGGTTTTTGTGATATTTTTGAAATTCAAGCAGAAATGTTTTATTAAAGGCTTCCTCCCATCCTCTCAATCAGGGATGGCGTTTAAGTATCAAAGAGGGCTCTCAAGCAAGCTACAACTACTGCAGGGAGAACTTTCTGTCAGGCAGAGTTCTTCAGGTGAGTCAGTGTTTGTGGCCTGGCACAGGGACTGGCAGAATCCCAGTGACAGAAATAAGCCACTGGGGAGACTCTTCCTGCTGGGCGTGGCAGCTGTCACAGTGCTCTGTCTATTGCAGGAAATTGCCAGTCTGAAGAGGCAGTTTGCAGAGCTGCTTTCTGACATTGGCTTTGTGAAGGAGGGATTGAGAGCCAGGGATATTGAGAAGAAGTGGTCCCAAGGAGGCGATGGCGTGTTGGATGCCACAGGAGAGGAGGTGATTCACAGCATTTCTTCAGTGCTTCAAAATGCTGCTGTAGTTTTTCACGTGGGCTGTCTTCAGGAAGACTGGAGCCAGAGATGTCCTGGGCTTACATGATGATCAGGGTGATCAGGGCTTGGTAGCTGTAAGATCTTCTGTGCTCTGGTACAACTTATGCTTGCTTTCTCTAGGGTGCAAGCTGCTTTGTAGCCAGATGTCAAAGAACAATTCAGCTGGGCACCACGATAGTGGTGGCCAGTTTGTTCCATTGATTGTGGGGGGAAACACAGCCCAGGTCCAGCCTGATGCCACAGGAGCAGTGACTTGTTCTCCTCTGTGCAGCTATAAAAGTGAACTGGTTTCAGGAATTCAGTCATTCACCTTTACACACTGAGCTGTAGGATCCCTAATGGTCCCCTATTGCTTTCACAGGCAAACTCAAATGCAGAGAACATCAAGCTGATCTCAGCAATGCTGTGTGCTGCACTGTATCCCAATGTTGTCCAGGTAAAAGGATTGGTTTTTCATTTTTCCTTTTTCTGTCTAGCATATCCACACAGCCTGCTTTCATTTGGGCTCAGTGTGGCAGCCTTGAGCCTGGCTTAGGTTGCCAAACTTTGCTACTTGTGGTGTCAGAGACTGGAGCAGAGCTCTTTTGTATTGCCTGAGACTGCTGCTGCTCTAAAAGGCTGATGGCAGGCTGAAGCCAGCAGCAAATGTTAAGAAGCCACTTAAAATTACGCATTTTTAGAAGGCTAAGGTTACAAAGGAAGTCAGGGTTAGCACCTGGAGTGTAATACCTGTCTCCAGTGACTCGCCGTGTTGTTACTACAGAATTTCTGTTTTTGAAAAGTTTCGAACATAAAGTTAAAAGTTTTTCTGGTGCAGCAGATTTTTATAACCTTTTTTCTTACCATACAGGTGAAAAAGCCAGAGGGTAAATACCAGAAGACCAGTACAGGTGCGGTCAAAATGCAACCAAAAGCAGAAGAGCTGAAGTTTGTTACTAAAAATGATGGTTATGTTCATATTCATCCTTCATCTGTGAATTATCAGGTCAGGATGCTTTTTTCTGCTTTTTTTTTTTTATAAAAGAAGCCACCTTTGCTTGAGTATTTAAAGTTACAGTGAAGATCCCTATTGATGTTTAAAATAAAAAATCTTAATGACTGAACAGTCCTGTGTTAGGATTGTACATAATGGTGCATTCCTGAGTTAGGAGTGTCCTCTTAGGCACAGAGTTAAACTCCAGCCTCTGGAGCCAACAGTTGTTGGCAGCTCTTACGCTCAAGGAGTCTGTTAGCGCTGCAGGTGCACTTTAGGCACATTTGCTGCTCTCTGCAGCTGTAGAAGAAGCAGGAAGAGCAGTGTCACTCTGACCAGGCTCTTGTGTCCCTGTGTCCCAGACCAGGCACTTTGAGAGCCCCTACCTGGTGTACCACGAGAAGATCAAGACAAGCCGCGTGTTCATCCGGGACTGCAGCATGGTGTCCGTGTACCCGCTGGTGCTGCTCGGGGGCGGCCAGGTGCACATGCAGCTGCTCAAGGGGGACTTTGTCATTTCCCTGGACGACGGCTGGATCCGCTTTGTGGCTGCCTCTCACCAGGTGAGGAGGAGGAGGGGCCGTCCTGGGAGAGCTGCAGAGCTGAGCTGGAGATGAGCCTTACCCTTGCCTGTGTTTTACACGTGTGTTAGGTGGCTGAGCTGGTGAAAGAGCTGCGCTGTGAGCTGGACCAGCTGCTGCAGGATAAAATCAAGAATCCCAGCATGGATTTGTGCATGTGCCCCCGCGGTTCTCGGATCATCGGGATGATTGTCAAGCTTGTGACCACGCAGTGATACCAGAACAGCTTTCTGTAAAGAATCACCCACGGCCAATGCCTGAGAACAGACCAAGTAACATCAGTGTCCTGATGTATTTATTGGTCCAAAATGTGGCACTGACCTCTGGAAGAAAAGGGTTTACTATTGAGTTTTGGGTTTTCCTTTTGTTTGCTTGCTGGTTGAAATTAAGTTGACTCTGGGAAATGGGAAAACAGCAACTCTTCCAGAAGGAATAGAGACCGCCAAGTGTTTTTTATGGGACTATACCCTGGCAGTTGTTTTCTGGTCACACAAACAGCTGCTAGCCAGCTGTTTCTCGTAATAGTCATGGCTGGAGGCAGCATGTGACAGAGGGAGCTGCTTCCAAACTGGTTTAATCTCACATTCACATTTTGACCAAGACTTTACTAAGGCAGTTTTGGCTGACCAGGGATCCACTCTATAGTTCAGCCCAAAGCCCTTGTACAAGTGAACACATTTTGTGTCAAGAGGTTCTGTCCTGTGGTGAGGAGAGGTACTGGATCAGTGTGGTGTTGGACCAGTGCAGGTTGCTCTGGTGATAGGGGGTAAAACTCCAGGACAGTGTGGACATCTTCCCTTAAAGAGGCTGTTCCAGCCCTTCCTGCACTGGGAAGTAGAACAGTTGTAGTGCATTAAAATGAATTCTTGGGCAGATGCCATTGCTAATGTGTTCTGGTATGGGGCAGTCCCTCCTGCTACCCTGCACAGCTCGAACAAAATCACATTTTTGGAAGCTTTCAACCAAACTCCTGCTCTGGGGTCTGGGCTGCTCCAGTGTGTAGTAAAACACTGTAGCAATAATGAACTATTATTTCCTCCCTTTGGTCTTGCTTAATTGCAGTGCTGAGCACTGCTGCAGCCAAGCTGCTCAAAAATACCAAGTGCCAGGAGTGGGCTGTCCCCTTTCACAGTAAAACCGGAGTGAACACTGCCTCCAGCACCAGTCTGAGCTACAACCTTCAGCCTAAGGAATGATGAGTGGAGGGAGGGGCATTGTTTGGAGAACAGTTTGGTTTTTTAAAAAAATACACATCAATTTTTTGTCGAAGTTTCACACTAACACGCCCTCCTGTGAGGAAGATGACAGGAGTACCAAGACCAACATCCCTGTGCATAGAATGGCCAGAGCTCCCTGACCTGGCACTGGGAGAAGGTAGAAGAATGGGATGTGAGAGAATTCACACGTTGAGATACAGGTAGTTTAATAAAACAAAAACAAAAGCCATGCACAGGCACAGCGAAGTGAGGAATTTATTCCCCACTTTCCTTGGGCAGGCAGGTGTTCAGCCATACTGGGAAAGCAGGATGGTGTCCTTCCTAACATTCCTAAAATTACCTGGCACTCCACTCCAATTTCCTTGTTATTCTGAGAACAGACATCAGCATTAAAGATAAATCAAATAGGCAAAGATCCTGCATTATTTTATTAATTCAGTGGGAACAGTCTGATTTCCCAAAGCAACCATGGATCAGCACAGCAGCAAGGCCCTTCCCTGGGTACACTTCCCTGCCAGGATGGAACCAGGCAGACAGGAGGAACTCGAGCTCTCAATTCCCCACAGATCCTGCTACTTGAACATGACCTGTAGGCTGTGCTTAGGACCTGTCATCTCCACAAAACCCCCTGAATTTCCTAAAAAAGGTACACAGACATATAGCATACACTCCACAGACAACTGGCACTGGTACCTGCTCCCTCCAGCCGCTGCTCTGCAGGGATACAGAAGGCACACACGTGCCTGTCCAACCTGCACCCTGTTTTTCATCCCAGGGGCTCACTGCCTGCTTCCCCCTCCCAACTATGAACAGCAGGGTTACCACAACTGATTTATTAGTTAGAAATGCAGTTTAATTCAATGCACCAATAAAAATAAAAAAAAAAAGCGCCCAACATTTTCAGATCACAGAACACAAACACAACAGAAGAGCTTTGTATTAGTCTGGTAACAATACTTTTCTTTAGAAGATAGAGATTCATGCCAATTGCTAGTCAATAGAAAGAGACTTCTAGGACTAAGCCCTTACATCACAAAATCCCTTATAATGTAAACAAAATATGTTTTTTACTAAACTTCTTAAATTTGAACCCATTCTTTTAGGACTTTCATTCCTTCAAGGGCTTCCAGATGGTGAGTGACTGAAAGGAAAAAAAAGACAACAAACCATTAACAACTCCTACAACAAAACCAACATAAACTGCATGTTACCCCAGGCTTCCTCTGGAGTTCTGCCCCTACTTTCATTTACAGTTCTCAAACAATGAAAGAAGTGTTGTCTTTAACTTAAAAACTCTTTCAAGCTTGAAAACTGAAGACTAATTAAGAGAGCCAAGACATCAAGCCTGCTCAGAAATCTCAATTCCAGCACATACTTCTCTGGTAACACAGGAAAACTTCTTCCTTCATGGAGCATAGCACAGCTTGGCACCTGTGAAACTCCTGAGGCTGCAGGAGTCACCAGCAGGAATGTAATCCTACACCACTCTCATGGCTTGCTCCATGCCTTACATTACTCACTTGTTCCCTAGATTTTAAATTCCTCTAACATTTCATTAAAGCAGGTTTCCTTAGGAGTTATTATCATGACATTCTGACTACCAGCAGCAGGAAATGCCCGCAAACAATTCATCTTCTCATAGGTTACAGATTTAGGCAAGTAAAAAACCTGAGTTTGCCCAAGTTAACTTCTCTAGGAACTGCTCCAGCCCAAGTGCTATTGAGCCCTAGGACACAATCCAGTTTTAAGACATTCCTACCTTCTCTTTGGAGATGGTGATCTGGACTTTGAGCGGCTGTTTAAAAACAAACAAACAAACCAATCAGTGTGGTTGCTACACTTGGGTGCTCTCAGTAACCACTTCTGACCATTTAAAATCAGAACAATTTGATGTTGTTAAATGCATTGACACTGCTGGTAGCAAGTGTACCCAGTTACTTTAAGCAAGAAGCTGCAAGTGAGAAGGAAAAATGCTGGAAGCCGGAGCCCTCGGGAAAAGAGCAACACACAGCTTCAAAGCTGCTGTAAATCACAGTAACCCTGCAAAGCAGGAGCAGTGAATCGAGCAGAGTTAGGGAGAACTACAAACATTTGAGAACAAAGGTAAGAGAAAATATGCCCCAAATCCTGGCAAGAGTGTTTTCTTGTGGTTATGAGTGAAAAACATCTGTATGTGGAATCCCTGAAGAATTGCCTACTGTCCCTCTAAAAAAAATCAGCTGTTAAAAAAAGCCCCATAATGTATGAAAAATGTTTTTGAAATCAGCTATGGAAAGTAAAAAAAAACAACCCTGCAACTGAAATAGTGGTCCAAACACATTTTTAAATCAGGAGTCAAAAAAAGCAAAGAACCCCACAAAAAACCCCACCAACCAAAACAAAAACCACCTGAGTGGTACTTTTATTTGAACGCTCACCTTTTAGCAGGTAAGCCAGATTTAGATCTACCATGAGACTCAGACCTACAACAGGAGAAAAATAAAGCTCAGCAAAGCAGCCAGTGAGCATGCAAACACATTGAGAGTTAGCTACACCAGCAACAGCAGATTCACCCCACACAGCAGCACCAACCAGAGGGAAGGCTCTGGTGCTGCAGGCCTTCCCTGGGACCTTCCAAGGGAATCATTTAGCTCTTACTGCAGAGACCCCACCCATCAGAAGGTACAAGTGCAAGCACAGGAAGCTCCCCAGCAAAGCTTCAGCTGCCAGTTCCACAAAACGCCAGACCAGACTCCCACACTTTCTTCCTACCTGTGAATATCCCTTCTAGAAGGGGAAAAATAGTTTCAAGTGTGATCTTAGAAAGTATTTTAACAGCACATTAAGAGCCTGGAATCAGCCACAAGTAAGCATTTGTGCTGAAGAGCTGGTGCATTCTTTAGCTCAAGTTTCCAATACCAATTTTATTTGAGCATAATATAGATTTTGCACCAAGATTTGGCTACTAATGAGTAAACTATTCCAAATTCACTTCAGGAATTATCTACTTAAACAGTGAGACTTTCCTCCCACTTTCCAATTTATTGCATTACTTTTATCAACTCAAATATTTGCTGTTATTTAAAAAGTATGTCTTCCTGGGGTGTCAGAATTCAGGCTATCACTCGGCATCAGAATGTTCCTTTCAACAAGCTTGGCCAAAAGAGCAGAATACTTTTATTTCTGCTCACAACTGTTTTTGAAGGGTAATCAAGATTCACCTTTGCCTTGCCTAATAGCTCATGAAATGCTACAAGGACATTGCTGGCACATGTTAAACAAAATGTTATGTGCCACTGCTTTGAAACCTTCCTGGTCACTATTCTGAGCCACTGTCTGTCCCATTTTCCCCCCATAACAAGTAATTTTTTACTGGATCACAGTTACTGAAGATGGGAATGCTCACAGCCACCCAGAACTGGTACTCAGCAGCATGAGCATCTCTTCTACTGCTAAGTAAAAGGCAGCACAGCACACAAACCCATCCTCAATTTACTACACACCTAAGAACTTGTTTTTAAAAACTCTCTCCACAGACCTTATATTGTACATCACTACTTTGGTCTGTGACAAAGCATAAATTATTAAGTGTAAATATTGTTCTGCTGGACAGCCTTCTAAGTGCTTCCAGACAAATCCCCCCAGGAAAGAAAAAAAATAAACAACACACCACCAAACAACACACCAAAACCATTACTGGTTTGAATTAAAACAAGTATCTCACCTGCTTCGAGGCCATACAACAGACCGGGACCTGGAGCGTGACCTGGACCTAGATCTGGAAAAAACCAATGAAAGCTCTGCTATCAGATGCTTCACACAAGTGAGACAAAACCAGTTACTGTAAATGTCCCAGAAAACTGAGAGCTTTATGGACTATTGGTTTTGAAGAAGTAATTTTTATTATTAGAAGGCTGTAGCACCTTTGGTCAGTAGCGCCATGCATGTAAAAAGAATCCCACTGTTTTCCTGGACTATGCAATTCCACCCTGTACACTTCAAGCTGAATTTGGAAACCTTAACCATACAGTAAGGCTGTAACTTTGGCACAATCTTAGAAACAGCATTTCCAAAATTATACGCTTAAATTTTCAACAAAGTGTTCAGAGTAGCTCTTACGCATGTAACACCACCAAAGTTCCCACCAACATATGGACTGCAAAACAAACTTACTGATTACATTATATACGTTATATATAGATACTTGATACTTCAGCTCCAACTTATGTGCCCTTCAACAATACTGTGGGGGTTTAACTGCAACCACATACCTTGATCTTCTTAGAGAACCAGAGCGGGACCTGCGGGGTGAGAATGATCTGTATCTACGAGGAGAGATCGACCTGGACCTGCGGTAGGAAGCTGACCTGGATCTACAAAACAAAGCAAAAAAAAACAACCCATCACTGCAAGGTTTTTTTACAAAAACTACAGAAAACACAGAAGGTAGAGCCCTACCTCCTACCACGGCTGCGACTGCGTGACCGGGAATACCTTCTTCCACGGGACCTCGAGCGGGATCTAGACCGGGACCTGGGTTTAGGTTAGAAAAAACCAGTATCAGCAGACAGCTGCTGCACCCAGCACGTGTGAGGCCCTGCTGAAGTCAAAACTTTTTTCAGACAACTAAAAAGAGAATTTAAAAATAAAATAATAAAAGAAAAACCAAACCAAACAAAACAACAAAAACACACCACTAGCATCTGTCAGTTGGAAAAATGTCTGGGCCTACTTGTCTTGATCATTTTTACTACCTAGAAAAATGTTAAAGCTGAATTACATTGCAGAATTACATTAGAATAGAAAACACTGTAATGCGTATTTAAAATAAACCTTGCAAGTTTGCAGGTCGACCCTCTTTGGCCCAAGGTCTAGCAGATCTAGACGATCTAGAAGTATCTATAGGCGAGCGCTGCATCTAGGTAGGTGTTCTCTTCAATCTAACGACGATCAAACTGACAGCCCAATGAGCCAGGGTGAGGCTTGATTGACGCAAGAAGATTTTTCTAGGTGGGAATGTGGTCAATCTGGTGTTCCTCTTTCTAAACCGGAGGGGGGCCCCAATTGAAAGCCAAATTTACTGTTACGGCGGTCACCGTCTCAAATTTTCTGCCCTTAAAGAATAAGGTGAAGCTACGTGTAGATGGCTCGAGGGGATCTGGCCTCTTATGCTGATCACCTCAAGGTCTAGGAGGATCTTAAGTGTCGGATTTGCAAGGCGCCTCAGCATGAAATCTTAAGGCTCGTGACATTCTGAATCAAGGCGACTGACTCAAACGAAGAAACCTGAAAGGTTTTGACCAGGTTGATTATTAAAATATTAACATTTTATATGTATTAGCAAAAAAAAAAATTGTGATATACACCTGTTGACTTACGACAATTAGAGTTAAAACTGGTGTAACATTGTGTTCTTTGCTAACAAGAACTACACAAAAGCGAGCTGGCGAAGCAACGCGGCAGCCCCGGCCCCGCACGTACCTGCTCCTCCTTCGCCGGCTATAGCGGTGACAGTCATAGGCATAGTGGCCTTTCTCACCACACTCGTAGCATCTGTCGTTGGGGTCGAAGGGGCGCCGGGCAGGGGGCCGGTCGTAGCGGGAGCGGCGCGGCATCCCTGTGGATACTTCCACTCTGACCCTGGAGCCGCATATTATTCTGCAAGACACAGCAGGTATTAGCCAAACAAATATTTTCTTCTGATGAGCTCAAGCAACGATTATCGGAAATCCATGACTGGTGTGGGGTCGGGGGATCGAGGGCTGCGGCCCTCAGAAAAGTTCCGGGCATGCACGTACTTCCCATCGAGGCCAAGCACAGCATCTTCAGCATCGCGGGGGTCTTCGAACTCCACGAAGGCGAACCCCGGTGGGTTCCTGGCGATCCACACGGTTCTCAGCGGTCCATAGTAGCTGAAGGCTCTCTCGAGTTCGCCTTTGCCGGCGCCCGTGCCCAGGTTCCCCACGTACACCTTGGTCTCTGTGGGGACACGCGGCCGCCATGTCAGGGCCGCGCGCGGCGCCGGGCACGCGGCCGCCCCTCCCCCGCCCCCTCCCCGCCGCCATCTTTGACACCGCGTCCATCTTAGGGCGCTCCCGCCGGGCCGCGCCCGCCCTCCACAGACCCCGCAGCCGCGGCGGCCCCCCCAGCGCCCCCTCCTCGCCGCCACCGTCCCTGTCAGCGGCTGCCCGAGGGAACGATCACCTTCTCCCACCGCCGGAGCGGCGCGAATGCCGCCTTTCCCGCCACCTTCCCCTCGCCCTCCTGCCCACAGTAGAAGCCCCCAAGCGATTCTCAACCTCCCCCGGCTCCCCCGCCGTCCCTACCGTATCGCCCGTAGCGCGACATCCTCCCGACGACAGCGCGAGCGCGGGCCGGCGCGACGCTTATATAGAGCAACTGCTGGTGCGCCTGCGCGCCGCGCGGGAGGCGGGGCGGGGCGGGCCCGCGCCTCGGCGCGCGGGGTCTCGCGAGAGGCGGTTCTCGCGCGGCGGCCGTGGCAGCCCCGCGGGCCTGAGGGGACGTGAGGGGCGGGGGTCACCCCCCGGCTCCTCCCGGGCACACGGGACGGACACACACCCCCCACCCACCCCCAGTGACAGCTCCTGCCCGCCTCTCGGGGGGCAGGGCAGCCGGGAGCCACTTGTCTTGCACCCCTCATGCGTGACCCATCACGCCTTCTGCCTGCGCCGAGGGTGAAGGAGCTGACGCCGTGGTGGTCCTTCTTCCACCGCCAGGAGTGGTTCCTTCCTTGGAACAAGGCATTCCCAAATTGCTCCAAATCTCTTGTGGTGGCTTCCACCTCGGATCCATCCCAATCGGCCTTGAGAGTTCAGTCCCTGCTTTATCCCCATGTATCTGACATGCAGCTGGAGCTGTTGTGTATTGGCATCTCTCAACCTTTCCACGCAGACACACACAGGAATGGGTGTGCAGTAGACATTTTTAAAGAAATAATCAGAACGAACCTGACAGATTCTAAGTAATTTTAGGTAAATCCCAGCAGGAATGAGGAAAGACTTTTAGGAACAAGAGCTAGGCAGACTTCCCAGATGCATTTGAGCACCAATGTGCTTATCTCCTAATAAGGCAGAACAAACACACTGAGATAAATGAAAGCTCTAAATGTTCCTTACTGCATTAATGATCTCAGGAATAATCACATAATGATTCCTGCATCGTGTGTTGGCATAAACTAGAAACAGAGCAAATAAACTTACTGAATTGCAACAAATTTTCCTTTTACAGAACATTAGTTTTCAAAGCACTGCTGCTCTAAAATAACAAATATAGAGAAGTAATGGATTTAAAACCTGTTATTTGCCTGCTAACCTTCCCTAATAATCCTATAAACTCAAACATACATTGTCCGTTATCTTCTAAACCAGGAGAACAGTAATGGGATAAACAAACAAACCACAAAAACTACAAAACAAAACAGCTTTATGAACATTTTTTTGAATTTGGTTTGGGAAGTCCACATGTCATAATTCTCTTTCTTGAAAAAAAAAATACATCTGGTAAGCAGTTCAAATAAACATGCCTTCAGCACTAGATAATTAAACTAGTTTTAAAGGGAAGACAGTTTAAATGTATTATATATCACCTTTAACAATACTCTTACAAAAATTCTAAACAAGTTAAACTGATAAATCAGTTTAATACATCAGCATTATCCAACAGATTGCTTCTAATAAAAACAACGCATGAAAAAAATGCTTGTGCTTTGAGTTTATACTTCTCGTTTTATCCCTTCCTTTGCATACAAAAAACCAAGACAAAAGTACCCAAAACACAGGATTTCTGCACACAGTGAATACTGATGCCCAGGAGAGTTCCTAAAACAGGAGAGTTCCTAGAAACAAAAGGTCTCATCAGCAGGGCCTCAGCGCTGTTGCTCGAGGTAGCCCTGCAGCAAGCCCTGCACACGGGCCAGGATGATCTCGTTGGCGCTGCTGCACTGCTCGGGGCCGTACGGGGGCTCGATGGTCAGCACCCCTGCCACGCTCAGCGTCCTGCCCAGCTCCCCCTGCTCGCCCACGGGGATGTGGTTTGTCTCCAGCCAAGTCTTCAAGGCGTTCTTCCTCTTCTCCAGCTCCTCCGGGCTGTAGGCCTGGCTTTCCTCGGGCGCAGAGATGCGAGCGAGGCGCTGCTTCATGTCGCTGTCCCCTTCCTGCAGTATTTCGACCTCTTGGATGGCGTGGCCCATGACAAATGATATGGACCCTTTCTCGTTCTCTGGGAATGTTGCGAGGACAATGCTGTCAAGGAAAGGAGATTGTGTAAGTTCCTGTTCTTAACTGAAGATGGAGAAGCAGCCTCCAAGGTTTTGGAGGTAAGAACTCATTAGCATCAGCCTAACCCAGGTATTTAGGTAATATCCAGCACCCAGCATTTTCCTTTGAAAAGCATGCTGCTATTCCCTTAAAATACTAAAAATGTGGGGCTCTGAAGGCAACTGCTGGTCTTGAATTTGAAACTACTCTAGATTAATGTACCCTTTGCTTTGAAAAAATAAAGTCAAGTCTGAAAATCCAAATATTTTTGTGCAGTTTTCCCAACACCGCTGAAGAACCTGAAACATTTCAACATTCAGAAACAGTGATACCTTCATACATGCAGCACTTTGGATGCTGAAGGCAGCTAACGATACCAGAACCTTTTGATGAAAAAATAGTAATATTTATTGATCATTACCAAAAGAATGATTTTTTATGACTGTTGCCGGTTTGTGAAATTAAAATACAACAGGAACAGGAACACACTACAGAAGGCTCAGGCTCACATTGTAGAAACCTGGTCTTTTCCCAGGGCACTTGCACCCCAGAAGTCCCAAAATGCAAGTGGGAAGGCAGCTGGTTATATTTCTAAGATCTCTCCCTCATATTCAACAATGAGCAACAGAAACCATTCTCTTCCTCTTGTGGGAAGTAAAATTCCAGAACTCAATGCCAGCACTTCACTAGCCCATTACTGCCACCATCAGTGGAAGTAATGACTTTTTGGGTTGTGTCCAGTGAGATATGCTTTGATTTCAGCCTGGACCATTACCAGTATCACAGCTGCATTGCACCTTTCTTACCAAAATGATAAGAAACTTCAGGAGATTATTTGAGCTACTCCAGAGTTGAAGCTACAACAAATTCTTCTGAAACATATCAGAAGCTGAATGTTTTCATTTTCAGCCTCCATCCTGCATTTATGTGAGACAAGCTTACAAGCAAAGAGGTACCAAAGAGCTCTGGCAGCAAGGAGGCAAGTTTCTGCCCATTCCCTGGTGCCTTCTGCCTTTCAAACCCCGTTTTCAAGTTACTCACTTGGGATACCAGAGATGTGTGGTACCATTTTCTGTCCAATGCCCCTGATTTTCCCTGCTTGCTTTCCAAAGAAGCCTCTACACCTTCATGGGTGTCTGGCTGGTGTGGAAAGCCAGGCATTAATTCAAGGACTCTGGACAAAGGCTACGGATTTCAACACCTAAAGCACTGAAAACACTCCTGCACTCTTTGTAAAGCAGGATTTATATTCCCAAAAGCAATCTTTAACACATGTATTGTTGAGAGGTAAGAGTATAATTTAATATGTAAGTTTTAAAGAGTAAGCCACTTGGAATTATATTACTGTGTGATTTAATATCCTGCTCACTTTGCTTTACTTGTTTAGCATGAGTAGCTGGATTTGCTGAAGACTTGCCTGCAAGCTGTGAACTTTCACCTTGAACACATGCATTCAGCTGGTAGAGAGTTGATTTTCTTAGCAATTTTCCTAGAATCTGGCACAGTGCTGAGTTTTGAATTTGCAGTGAGAATAACGTTCCTAGCACACTGATATTTTGGTTGTTGCTAAGCAGTGCTTATTCTAAATCAAGGACTTTTTAGTTTTCCTTGCTCAGCCAGAGATGAGGTGCACAGGAAGTACAAACCAGAAGATAAGGACGCTGCAGCCATCAGCAGAAGCTGCAGCTTAACAAGATGCCATTTTTGATCCAAATAAGTTTGCTTCAGCCTTCAGATCTTTTCTCTTCCTAAAAATCTTGTTTTTTATTAGTTTTACAGAAATAAAAGCTTTGGTACTTACGTGGCAGAAACTGGGTCAACTGTTAAAACCCATCCTTCATATTCATGTTTCTCAACTGCAACAACTTTCACCAATTTGTTGACATACGTTTCCCAGTCTAGAGGGCTTTTTCTCTGCCAGTCATTCATATTTCCTACATCCAGGACCTAGAAAACAACCAGATCAATGAGCAGATGCAGTCAGTCTTCCTGCTTTGCTCTTCACATCAGAACCGGGTTTGTCTCCATATAAAGATTTGTCTTAAACAAAATTTGCCTTTTTTTTTTTTTTTTTTTAAGCAGACATTCACACAAGTGGTTTGCATAAAGCTGCACTTCTGAAATTCTGTAATTCCCCACGGAGGCCGCTTGTTTTTAAAGGCACACAGCAAAGCCTCAAACCCCGCTGTTCTGGTAACCTTACGCTTTCCCGTTGCAATCGACGCTCCATCTATTGCTCTGCCTTCTTACAAAACCTTGGAGGTAAAAGTTCAGCGCCTTTGTTTTGTGCACTGGCGCATCACTGCTGCCCGAGCCCTTCCACCGCCTGTGGATAAGCGCTATCCACGCGGCTCTCTCCTCACCCCTACGCTGGAGCACCACCAGCTGCTGTTCCACTCTTTTCCCTGTCCAGCATTCCCATCCCAGCAGGGCCGCAGAGCGATGGGCGCAGCGCGCTGCGGGGAGCACAGAGGGCTGCAGGGCGCTTTGTTCCCGGCAGCGAGAGCCTGCACAGCCCAGTTCAGCGGGGCAGGAGCCCCGGTCCCCATCGGTTCCCATCCCGCTTTCCCGCTCACCGGCCCCGGTTCCCGTTCCTGCCGAGGGCCCCTGGGAGCTGTCCCCGGGCGCCGCCGCCGAGCGCCTTCCCCCGGCTCGGGTGACCCGAATGCTCCGATACGGAGTTCTACAGCTGCAGGGGGGCGCATAAATGGCACAGAGGTTTGCACGCATCAGGCCAGGTCGCCAAACAAGGAGCGTGTGGCACTTCAGTCTCGCTGGGACAGGGGGCGAGATTGCCTTTCTGCCCCTCTGGAGCTGGATTTGCTCGTGGGATGCTCCTGCTGGTGCACGGAGAGTGCAGCTTCCACATGCCTGGTCCGTGTGCGTTTCTAGGAGTAGATGCACGCTCTGTGCATCTGCTACATAAAAATGAGATATTTTTGCTCCCTGGTTGTTGAGCTGCTTTTAGCAAGCTTCCCCGTGCTGCCGCCAAGGTGAGAAACTTGATT
Organism: Cyanistes caeruleus; assembly: GCF_971803275.1. Lineage (NCBI taxonomy): Eukaryota > Metazoa > Chordata > Aves > Passeriformes > Paridae > Cyanistes > Cyanistes caeruleus. Next base: position 110,291,852 of record NC_141702.1, read on the forward strand.
CCAACACCCACCCCCACCCCACAACTGCTCTGTTTCAGCAGCGCTCATGCAGAGCCTCCGAGGGATCAACCAAACGAGCTGCTAGTCATTAATTGAGTCATTTGTCAGCAATCTGTGAAAACGAGCATGCAATGGTCGTGCGAGTGCTAACACAAAAACTATAAAGGGTAGAAAATGAGATACTCATATTTTGCAGACATAAAGGGGCAATTTCCCTTTTTTCCCCCCTTTCTTTTCAGGAGTCTCAATTCAGCCTCTCCAGTACTACAGGGATTGTGTAGGAATGGCTTGTGGCACTGCCTTCAGCTACTGCTTTCTTTCAGTCCCAGCTCGTTTATTACAAAGCAGGGAGAGCAAATCTAATTGTTTTCAGTCTAACAAGCACCGGCCTGCACTCCAGAGGCGGCTACGCACCAGCTGATGGGGGATATCACCTCCGATATGGGATGCGTCCAAGGATGTCTCCCACCCAGGAGATGCCAGGACAGAAAGGCCCTGCTGGCTTTACTTCCAACGGGCAGATGATCGCCTGCAGCACCAACAGGAGGCCTGGGAGTTCACTTTGTCGGGGAAAGCTTCTCCCATACCCACTCGCTCCGCTACTTCCCGTTCAGGCCCCAATTCCCATCCAGGAGCCCGCCCCCCGCGCATGCGCGCCTCCGCGCGGCGCGGGGGAGGCGGGGGAGCAGGGCAGGGGGCAGGCGCGTGCGGCGGCGCGTGCGCGCGGGCGGCGGAGCCGTCGGGATGTCGCGTTACGGCCGCTATGGAGGCGGTGAGAACTGCCGGGGGGCCGCGGGCGGCGGGCGGTTGCGCGGGGGAGAAGGAGAGACGGGTCTGGGGGAGAGGCGATTACCGCGGGGAGCTGGGGGGCCGGCGGGCGCCGGTGGGGAGCGGAGGAAGGCGATGCGGCCGCCGCCGCCGTTGTCGCCGCCGCCATTTTGCGTCAGCGGCCGTGGGGGAGGGCGCGCAGCCGGGCGCGCGGCGCTCGCGGCGAAGGCGGGAAGGGGCCGCGCGGACAAGATGGCGGCGGCCGGGGGAGGGCGGGGCGGGGGCTGAGCCTGCGCCCGCTCCCGGCCCAGCGCTGACCCCCGGTGCGCTCCCGCAGAGACCAAGGTGTACGTGGGGAACCTGGGCACGGGCGCCGGCAAAGGCGAGCTGGAGAGAGCCTTCAGCTACTATGGACCGCTGAGAACCGTGTGGATCGCCAGGAACCCACCGGGGTTCGCCTTCGTGGAGTTCGAAGACCCCCGCGATGCTGAAGATGCTGTCCGTGGACTTGACGGAAAGTACGTGTCCATTTCGTAGCCGAGGCTACTGAGACACAATCGGGCTTTATCTCTCTGTTCTCTGTGCTCCTGTAGTTCTGACACAGACTGCGAGGTTTAACCCAGAGCCTTCATGGACTTGTTGCAGGGTGATCTGCGGCTCCAGGGTCAGAGTGGAAGTATCCACAGGGATGCCGCGCCGCTCCCGCTACGACCGGCCCCCTGCCCGGCGCCCCTTCGACCCCAACGACAGATGCTACGAGTGTGGTGAGAAAGGCCACTATGCCTATGACTGTCACCGCTATAGCCGGCGAAGGAGGAGCAGGTACGTGCGGGGCCGGGGCTGCCGCGTTGCTTCGCCAGCTCGCTTTTGTGTAGTTCTTGTTAGCAAAGAACACAATGTTACACCAGTTTTCTTTAAACTTTAACGCTAGAATAAATGTATAGGTGTATATTACAATTTGTTGCTATTTCTATCAAATGTTAATATTTTAATAATCAACCTGGTCAAAACCTTTCAGGTTTCTTCGTTTGAGTCAGTCGCCTTGATTCAGAATGTCACGAGCCTTAAGATTTCATGCTGAGGCGCCTTGCAAATCCGACACTTAAGATCCTCCTAGACCTTGAGGTGATCAGCATAAGAGGCCAGATCCCCTCGAGCCATCTACACGTAGCTTCACCTTATTCTTTAAGGGCAGAAAATTTGAGACGGTGACCGCCGTAACAGTAAATTTGGCTTTCAATTGGGGCCCCCCTCCGGTTTAGAAAGAGGAACACCAGATTGACCACATTCCCACCTAGAAAAATCTTCTTGCGTCAATCAAGCCTCACCCTGGCTCATTGGGCTGTCAGTTTGATCGTCGTTAGATTGAAGAGAACACCTACCTAGATGCAGCGCTCGCCTATAGATACTTCTAGATCGTCTAGATCTGCTAGACCTTGGGCCAAAGAGGGTCGACCTGCAAACTTGCAAGGTTTATTTTAAATACGCATTACAGTGTTTTCTATTCTAATGTAATTCTGCAATGTAATTCAGCTTTAACATTTTTCTAGGTAGTAAAAATGATCAAGACAAGTAGGCCCAGACATTTTTCCAACTGACAGATGCTAGTTCTTTAGTTGTCTGAAAAAAGTTTTGACTTCAGCAGGGCCTCACACGTGCTGGGTGCAGCAGCTGTCTGCTGATACCGGTTTTTTCTAACCTAAACCCAGGTCCCGGTCTAGATCCCGCTCGAGGTCCCGTGGAAGAAGGTATTCCCGGTCACGCAGTCGCAGCCGTGGTAGGAGGTGTGTTTGAGTTTTTCTTTTATTCCCGTTGCCTGCTTTTGCCCAGAAAAAGCTACACTTGAACAACTCTGGGAATTGCTTTCTCTGCAGGTCCAGATCAGCTTCCTATCGTAGGTCCAGGTCCGTGTCTCCTCGTAGGTCTAGGTCCGTGTCTCCCCGCCGGTCCCGCTCGGGTTCCTTGAAGAGATCGAGGTAATTAGTAGTAATTTTTAAAAGGCTGGATGATTTGTTTTTGTGATGTTTTCTTGTTTTAATTCACTTCTAAGAGATAGTGGGTAGCTGATTTTCGAAGATGCTGACCTCTAGAAATCAGCATGGATTAAAAATTTCTGATAATCCTAGTTAAATTCACAGGTTAGTTAATGACTTTCAAGACCTTACCTTGAGACAGCAGCATCTCCCATGACTGAATTTCTTTGCCAAATATCTAACGATCATGTAGTCTGCGATCATGTAGGTCTCAAGTTTAGGTGTAGACGTTAATTTTTATCATGCTGTAATTGTCATCACTTCTGCTTAAGTTTACTTACTTTTAATTTATCCCAATTTTTAATTTCAGGTCTAGATCAAGATCAAGATCTAGATCCAGATCTGTTACATGGCCCCGAAGCAGGTATGTGACTAAAGATCGTTGGTGAAAGTTGCTTAAAAGTCTCATTAGGCTCTTCAACAATTGCTAAGGTTTTTTCCCAGGAAAAGATGTGTTTTCCCTCCACTAACTTAGGGATCTGTAGTTCTAAGGAGCAGTGCAGAAGATTGTTCTTCCTCTTTCTATTCTTTTGCACACCGCCAGTATCTAGATCCCCATAGTCATCACAAATACTGGTTTGATCAAGTTGCATTAACTGCTAACTAACGTAGAATTAATCTCAAAAGTTTATTTTCCTTTGTGTAGCACACACAAGATTGTCAGTTCTTCCCATTATTTTTCAAAGAAAGCAGGATGTCCTTCTAGTAGCATGATAATGCTTTATTGTCTGTAGGCAAACAAGTCTTGAAGGGCTTGCTGGTGTCCTGAGTGTTGTAGCTGCAATTCCAGCTCTGTTGAATATCAGTGTGAGTCTGCTGATTTTTAATTTGAGATAAACACCTGTCAGAATTGTTTTGTACCAATAAAAGTATCACAAGAGTAAAAGTCAAATTTTAAGGGAACACAGAGTGCTATTTGTTCCCTTAAACTTTACTTGCTAGTAAGTGGGTACAACCTGTGCTTCATGGAGCCTTGTCCTGGCAGCAGGGCTGACTGAGTGTCCTTGACAAGAACAAGAGAAAATGGAAATTCTGCTCTGGATATGGAACTGCTTATAGCCCAGCCTGTCCCTGTGCCTGCTGTGCTGGTTTTAATGGCTGCTCTTTGAAACAAGGAATAGCCAACCATGAAGAAACACAGGAAAATATAGGATAGCTTCAGCTAAAGGGAGCAGGTGGAAAAGCCCACAGCTGAAGGTGGCATTTTTTGAGGATGGACAGCAAGCAGTAATGGGAGTTTTAAGGGAAAGGAGAGATGAAGACCAGATGGCTTAATTAAGAGCAGAAACTCACACAAAGTCCAGAAGCTGATAAAGAGAGGAGAAGGTTGTCCAAGGCAGTAGAGCAGTGCCTTTCTCCCAGTACCTCTGGGTACACCTATGGCTAAACCACATTGTTGTTCCATCATGACTTAAGCATGGCTTATCACTGTTCACTGTCAGTGGTGAGCAGGAAACAGCTACAGTCAGCAGACTCTCAAAGAGGAAAGCATCTTGATTTTACCACCGTTGTTTCCTCTTTTTGGTATCAGGGTGGTTTTCTGCAGAGTAAATGATACTTGCAGTGACATTTCTAGACTTTTGAGTGACACTTTCCATTGTAAGTAGGGATTAAGCGACTGAGGCATAGGAAATTACAGATGTACAACTAGACAGAAATGGCAGAAGAATTGTTCTTATGTAATTGAGAGATTATTTCTTTAGAGAAGAGTCCAGGGAATGCATTGCACCCAGAGACAGTCTCTGGGTTCACAAGGGAGACAGACTAAATGAGGACATGACATTTGCTGGTTTGACAGTGTCACAACGCACATCTGGAAATTGTTGTGGAAAACCTTGGATGTGGAATGTAGAACACTTCCTTGGGGGACCACAAAATGCTGGTGAGGCTTTCAGGCAGTATTAGCATTCCTGTAGTGCAGCGGTCTCAAAGGTGGATGTTTTCCACATTTTTTTCATATGGATTAAGTTTAAACATTAAAAAAAAAATACTTGAAGCAAGTAAATATATAAGATGAACTTCACAGAGAAGATATTTGTAGGAATGAGCTGTCTGCAACTGCAGTGGCTCAGGTCTAATAAAACCTGCAAGTTTAGAGCATGGCTTTTTATTAACTCTGTGAAAATACTGGTCAGGATTTGGGTTGCTCCTGTGTTCCTGCCATTTGCATCAGCAAACACTGGTCATCAGCTAGGGACCAAAGTACAGAGCAACATGTACAGCAGCATCTTTGGAAACTTAACAGGCAAAACCCTGGAAACTTGCAGGATTCTGTGTATTGAGCATGACAGTGCTCACCCACTGAGTGGGAACCTGCGTGCTGTCAGTTTCCCTGCTGAGCTGTGTTTTTTCTTGCAGGTCTAGGTCTCATGGCAGATCAAAGTCTGGCTCACCAGCTAAGAGGTGAGCACACAGAGAGCCTGCAGTAGCATTTCAGTTTTAAGTTTGCATGATTAACAGAGCCTGGTCCTTGAAAAAAATACCCCCCAAACATGGGTCCTCAGCTAATCTCTTTGTGATATGACAGAAATGATAACATTTCCTCTGCAGCTCTTTGGAAGGTGTTCCTTACCCGTCTCTTGGTTTTCATTAACTCGTCATAATTTCCAACATAGTACTAATTTTTTGTGCCTTTGTGCTCAGTTCTGTTATTTTTTTCTATTTATCAGATAAAGAGCTTGAGTTTTGTTAATGCTTTTCATAAAACAGCAATCTGGTGATGTTGCTTTTCTCAAAGCCTCACATTAGTACCACCCCTTGTTTTTCTCTTTGTCTGCTGAGGAAAGTTACTTAAAATGCATCTCCACGCTAAATGAATGGAGAATCCCTGTCAGAGTAAATGTTGAACTGAAAACTACTATTGGAAGGACCTTCTGGCTAGATTCCTATAATTTACTTTCTGATAGGTTGGGGTTTTTTTAAAATATAAAAGTTGCATTGATGCTGTTCTGTTTTGACAGCCGGTCAAAGTCCCGGTCACCATCTCCAAAGAGAAGGTACGTTGGTCTCCCTACTAACAGCATAGACTCCACAGAGCTGGCATTTTAGTATCTGCACTGATCTCTGCTGAGCAGTTAGACAGCTGCTTGTAGGAAAATACTGGAGAGGTATTTTGCTGAGATCTCTTTCAGAGCAATAATGTTGTGGTTGTGGCTTTTCTATATGGTAATACATATATATGGTGATAAATCCTCAGGGTTATGTAGCAGTGCCTTGTCCTTGTCTGCTCCCCTGTTCCTTTTGGTTCACTGACAGTTTTATTGCACAGAGACTGATGAGCTTAAAGCACAGAATAAGTGTAGGAAATCAGCTTTCAGTCTCATTAAAAGCTGCATTGACTTTGGTGATGGTAGGGTGGACTAACCTGGCACAGCAGAATGGAAAATGGCGCCTGTTACGTTCACTGCTGTTAGATTATTTTCTTCTTTCCCAGTAAGTCAGTAAATAGTTTTCTCTCTCTGTGTGTATGCACAGACTAACGTGTAGAATACGTGTAGTGACAGAATCAACAGCATTTTTTTCCTAATTAGAATTCTTTAATAGTTCATTTCACAACTTTAGTGTCAAAGAATCACAGGGGCATGAATCAGTGCTCATAAATGCTGAGTGATCATCATGACAGGTTTTGACAAGCTGCTGTATCAGAACAGTGGAGTATCTTGCCCCTTTGAAGGTCACTATAAGTAGTACCCTTTTGATGGCCTTACAGTGATCTCATTTTAAAAATAACAGTAAAGAAAAAAGTGTTATCTCCAAATCATCAACCCCTTAACTTTTGCCAATAGTGATTGGTTATTTTATTAAAAAAGAGTGCTTAAAGGGAACCAGAGGCTGGGTATACTCCTGTTGCTTTTTCCTGTATTTGTGATCCCCAAGCAACTACTGAAATGTTAATTGTGGATTCTTTTCCTTTCAGCCGTTCACCATCAGGGAGCCCTCAACGAAGTGCAAGTCCTGAAAGAATGGATTAAAGTTATGAAGTTAATCTTTTAGGAAGAAAGATATTTTGCTTACATTATTATAAGGGATTTTGTGGTGTCTTTGTAAATGTAAGAATGTAGATAGAAGAGTATATCAACTAAAATTTGGCATGATCTGGGTCTTCTGAGTTAGTCACACCAATAGACTAGCACAGGTCTCTTTTTATTGTATGAATTAACTTCATGTGATATGAAAATGTGGGACTTTTTTATTGGCACATTGAAATAAAATGTGTATTTTTAACTAAAACTTCTCTGTAGTAACCCTGCTGCTTCCATTAATGTTTGGGTAATTTTAGCTGTGTGCCATGTAACGTGGATGAAAAATGTCTAAAATGGGAATCACTAATCCCAGCTGGTGTCTTCTCAAGGTAGTCACTTTTCACATCTACTGTTGAATGGTCTTTGGTGAAAGGATCAGTTCCTGCTCTCCTTGAAGTGGAATTTAAAATCCATCTCTTGTCTGCAGATGGATAAAAATCTGCATATGCCCTTTTCATTCCTTGATATTTAGTGGGCATCCATTTTTCTGCCTGATTTTCTTATTCTGCAAAGCTCATTCTCTGGTGTTTGACTGTTGATACCAGATGCCCCAAAAATCTATGGATAAACTTTCCTCCAAAACACATCTTTTAAACAAATAACATCTGTAGAAACCTCTAAAGGTAATAGAAATCATTAAGAACTTGACAATTGCTACTTCCACATGTTGCATTTTTTAATTCCTAAGGCTACTGATACAAAGAAAGATTTTAAAATATATAATATATATCATTATATATATAAATATTATATTATAAAGATTTTAGACTATCTCAAGGTGTGTTTTCCTTTTTTGAGGGAAGATCCTTAAAATTAAAGATTCTAAGCTGCCCTCAGGAGTTCCAAACTGCTTCACAGAAACTGGTATGGTTGTAAGGCAGCCCATATCCTGGAGATGGCTTTGTGGAATGATGCCAATTTCTTACAGCAAATACACAACCTGCAGGACTCATTATTTGTGTATAGGTGTGTCAAACTGTCCTCATTCTGTATGAAGGAATTGCATGATAAAGCACTTCAACACAGATCACAGCAAGGGACTGGCAAGAATATTGGACTGTGAACAAAAAACTGGTAGGCAGAGGGGAGAAAAGCATCTTTTCATTTTGGTGGGATTGGCTGTCCAGCAGAAATAAAGACCAGTTTCAGCAGTGAGTAAGCATTGAAATGGAAAGCCAAGCCTGTTTGGGCTTCCAATGAAATCTGTCATGGCAGTTTGCTTCCACTGTGTAAACCACAGCAGAACAGCTTAAGTTACAAGATGAACTTTGTTAGACCTGGGGTAACACATGGTTTTCAAGAAACAGATTTTCTGTTAATAATGACTGCATGGAGCTTTTCCAGTGGATGAGTCAACAGTCCAGATCCTGAAGGTGCTGTTCTGCTGCAGCATCCTCTGGCCTGTATGCCTGGTCCTCGCTGTGCCTGGATCCTCTTGGGCTCACCATGGCCATTGGTGTTCCCAGTGGATTCTGGCCCTACGGAATCCCGCTGCTGCCACAGTGGGAGAGCAGGGCTGACACAAATGTTACCCTGCAGTGATGTAGCCCAAATGTCTGAAGCCTGTGATACATGTTTGGAATATTTTACTGGTTGTGCATTGTGTACCTGGTGAGAGGCACACGTACGCCACTGCTCTGGAATTTCATCACCTTTTCTTTTCTGTACTCTCAAGGGAAACCTGCTCCACAATAAACCTGCAGACTGACACGACAGCTCTACTAGTACCTGTTTTTCAGTACCCAGAGACACTGGAGGACTGAGCAGAAGAGTCAGGGGTTTTTCTTGGGGGGGGCTGGGATTGCTCTAAACCCAGATGTGAACCTGAGCAAGGAGCAAGGCTGTGTTGGTGCAGACAGCCACCCTGAAGGACAGCCAGCACTTGTAAGGTGCAGAGGGGGAGCAGTGACAAAGGTGGCATCTGTGCTTCTGTGCAGCTGTGCTGTCCAAAATTGAGCTCTGGCCTGAGTTTGGTAGGATTTCATCACAAATTTGATACAGTTTGTGAGCAGTTGAAAAAGATAAAAAGATCCCCTGACACGGGTGTGTCGTGTGGCTGGTGCTGCTGTGCCTCTGGGCATGGTGTACACACCCCAAAGAGGCTGGCTGGGGGTGGGGGGCAAGGGAGGTGTGTTTGGGGTCTCCAGTATGGTGGGCAAGGGCAGTCCTGCATCTCTGCAGCTGAGGAAGCATGGTGAAGTGCTGCAGGCCCTGGGTGCAGCAGCATGGCAGGAGAAGGTGGGACATGGTGCCTGATGCAAGGACTGTCTACCTGCTTCCCTGGGGGGTGGGCTATCAGCTCCCTAATAGGATGGTGCTGTCATCCCCTGGCTTGTGCCAGTTTTCCTGAAGCCTCAGAAACATGGAGGTTTTCATCAGAGAGCTGCCTGATACAGGGTTTTGGAGATCTCACGTGGAAACACAGTGTTAGGATGATGGGTTTTCTCCTGCATCTGTATATCCAGGACTAAATAGGTGTGCCCACTTCAGCAACTAAGGCAGAACATAGGAGTTTGACCAGAGCATCCAGGGCAGCCAGCTGGGATAATCCCAGCACACTGTCCTCCTCAAAGCTATCCTGCATGAGCACTGCACACCACTTAGAGAGAGCACGTTGATGGAAATAGCAGATGTTGTAACAACCACAACTGCATCAGCCTTACCACATGCTCCACATGAATATTACCAGATATTCCCCTGCTGTAGTTGGAGCTGTGACATCATGCCCCTAAACAAGGTGTTTTCAGTACATTTTTACTGCAAAACAAGACCCAATGCCCAGGGTGAGAGGCTGGACGGAGTGTGAGAGCTTTGTACAGACCAGACAGCAGCAGAGATGGTGACAGGAGTTAAAGCAAGCAGAAACCACAGATGAAAACCACAGAGGAAAAAGGCTCCCAGATCAGATGCATCACCCAGGGGTAGTTGGAAAGCTCTGTTTGGCACCTGGCAGGATTTCTGGCTCAGTTGCTGGAGGAACTTACCCTTCAGTGGTGGAAGTCAGCAGCCCTTCTCCTCAAGCAGTGTTGAACACAAGCCACGTCGTGTGGTTGTATTCCTCACCCGGATGGAGCAGGACATTGGGGAAGTGAGGCTGGGGAGAGGGAGCAGCACATCAGTGGCTGTGAGCACATTCCGTGGGACCAGAAAGCACGGCTGCATCCCTTTGTTCTTCCCAGGGCATATTCCCACAGCTCCCCCCAGACATTTCCAGCAGCAGTGTGTAATCACCCACCACTTGCCAGCAGGCTGAGTGGGTGAGTCCTACTGCTGGTTGAATTCAGGCCATGAGGAATGATTCAGGTATAAGAGGATGTGGCAAGGCCCCAGTGGGGTCATCTGCTCTAGACCCCACACCTTTGGGAAGCTGGGCTGCACAGGGCCAGTCCCTGCTGCACTGACTGACCCCTGTTTAAAGCCACTGTGACCTGTGCCTGCCTCACTTCTGGTGTCAGCAGTGTCCCCTTGACAAGCAGACTCTGTTTCTGCATTCAGTGCCCCAGAGACATGGAGGGTGGTGGGGGTATGTCCCCTGCCATGGGACCCAAGTAATCTGTGGGAGGGGAATGGACAGCTCACCTTGTTAACAGCATCAGGCCAGTTCTGGGTTTCCAGGCAGAAAGCTGAGTGCTTGGGGTACGTGGCAGCACCTTTGCCCTTCAGGGAGCCATCCAGGTTGTTCCCGGTGTAAAACTGGATGCCAGGCTGGGTGGTGTGAACCTCCATGGTCCTGCCGGTGGGAGGGTGGAAAACCCTGCGGAGATGCCAGTGGAGGATGACAGGGAACTGGCTGAATGGGCATTCCCTGGCTCCAGGGGTGGGGACTCCTGGCAAGGTCCCAGCCTACCTGGCCACAAGGCGTCGATCCTGCCCCTGATGCAAGCAGAAGTTATGGTCGAAGCCATCCAGGTGAAACTTCTGCAAGTGCTTGCCCAGCTCCACGGGCTGCCGGAGATCAAATCCAGTGCCCTGCACAGCAGCCACCTCCCCTAAGCAAGAACAGCAGCCTCAGCTACTCACCCACATGCCAGCAAACCCTACCTTGTCCCCCAGCACAACTGGCAGCTCCTGGGGACACTGCTGCTCTAGCAGGGACAAAGCCACAGATAAGGAGCAAGAAAACACATGGAAGTTTGTATATGTATAAACCCAGAATTTTCTCTCTTATCTAAGACTGCTGTGGGCATACAGTGTCCTGTGATAAAGCAGCACAACCAACCTCAGGACATACTAAACAAACACAGTGCAAAACAGTTACCCCAACCCAAAGGTGAGGGGTTTTGCATGGAGGGCAGAATAAACAGCATGAAAAAAAAAGTAATGAAACCATTCCAACTGAGGCACTTACATAAAATACTGTAGACACTGCACACAAGGGGTCTGTCTTTAACTGTTCCACAGATCTTATCTCCACCCCAGGACTAAGACTACCCACACAAGAAGGAACTGCAAGAGGCAGTAGCAAGCTGGCCACAGCTAAGACGAGAAACAGCTGCATGGTGAAAGCAGCAGGGGGAAGCGGGGCACTGGGCTGGGTATGGCCTTGAGCTCTTCCCCTGTTAGTGCACAAGCATGGCACACTGAGCTGAACAGAAACCACCTGGACCAGGGAATCCACCCTCCAGGTGCCATGGGGAGCTTGTCTCCTGGATGAACCCACACAACAGCCTCACAGCCCATGTGTCTCTGGCCCCATTTCCTGCTGCTCCTGCCTGCTCCCTGGGGCTGATGATGGACCAGGTTACCAGCACCTGGCTCTGCCCTCCCTGCTAAGGTGCAGTGGGTCTGCACCCAAAGGTGAGGGCCCTGCTGTGCCTGGGGTCCCCTGGGTGCTCATGTGTCCCCCTTGCCAGGCCGTGCTGCTCCTCACACCCACCAACATTGCTCAGAAAGATCCCTTCCACCTGGTGCCACAAGTGATGCACCACCCACCAGTAGGGATCTTGGTGTCATCCACAGGCAGGTAGGAATCTGCTTCAATGGAGATCTCGTGGTCATACACATCCCGAGAGCCCTGCAGGAGGATGGGAAATGCTGGGATTACTGTTGCAGCCACTGTTCAAGCAACCCTAAGCACAGCTGCGAAGTGTCAGTCCACAGTGGTGCTCCAGCTGATCTGGTAGTGCCTGGAGCATCTCCTGGCTCTCATTCTACCTTGACCTTGGGCATAGGACAAAGGTACTGGCACATACAAAAACTCTCATGGACTCTAGAAGCTGTAAATCCCACAGGGATGAGACCATCAGTCTGTACTTGTACCTCACTGAATGCTACACCCTCAGACTGACTAGCCAAAATATGCTGGGTACTGAGCACACAGCAGCAGGGAGAAGGGGAAGGAAGCAAGCAGGGGGAAATGCAACCCATCCTCCCGTCTCATCGGAACCGCTGTGGGGGTGTGCTCCTCCTCCTCTCCCACAGCCTCAGGAATGCTGGCAGGGAACCTGCTGGGCTGGAAGGGGAGCAGGCTCAAAGCTGAGCCCTCAGGTCACTATCTAATCTGAGCAGCAATTTCATGCCCAAAGGTCTCCTGTTCCTCTGGAATATGCCTGAGCTGCACACTGCAGGTGTTGGTATTACTGCACCTCTGGGAGCACCAGCAGGAGGGTACACCAACAACTGCACAGCCATTCTCAGGGCAGCAGCTTGGGCACAGCTCCTCATAGGGGCTGGGTTGTCTCTCACAAACTCTTTTAAGGGCCTTTGTCTCACATGCAAGTGTGACTGCACTGTCCTATTGCTCTGCCCAGCAACACTTTATTTCTCAGATCCTTTTCCAAACCCAGTTATAAACCGTGTGAGATTAAAACACAGCTGCAATTCACTGTCCATGTGGTTGACAAAACCCTGCATGTGTGGGAGCCCTCTGCATCCTGCTGCTGCAACCTTGCTAGTCTGCAATCCTGGCTATCTCACATCCCCTTTCCATGTTTCTTCTGCCTATTTTGACCTTTCGTGCTGCCACTCCAGGCCCTGATCTCAACCGGCATCACCATCTCAGAAATGCCAACAGAATACTAAGAAACTAAGAAATGTCAGGATATCACTAGGGTATGCCAGCTCTGCACCTCCTCTGAAATCTTCCCAAGGTACCAGGAGAGCACAAAACTGCCCAGTTACGCATAAAAGGAGAACCAACATGCTCAGCTGGATGTTTCTGTTCAAGAAGCACTGAGACAATGTATCCTCAGCTGAGGTCCATGTGATTCAGTCCTGTTCCTGCACACAGCCCATGATGCACAGAGACAACCCTCACTGCTGTGTCCCCAAAACCATGATGTATCCCCAGACCAGCATGCTGGTCCTGATGATCATCCCAGGCTGGGTCCCCAGGCTTTCTTCCCCTGCACAGCGCGTCTCCACGGGGCCCATCTCCCCACATTTACCTGCCCTGCCAGGTTGAAGTAAGCGTGGTTTGTCAGGCTGATGGGGGTTGTCTTGCTGGTCTGGGCCTGGTAGTTGATGGCCAGCTCCCTGCCACTGAGGGTGTAGGTCACCCAGACTTTCAGGTCACCAGGGTAGCCTTCCTCGCCGTCAGGGCTGAGCCGGAAGAAGCGGACACCATTCGGGAGCACCTGGGGGCTCCAGAGAACCTGCAAGGAGCATGGTGTAAGTGGGACAAGAATGGGAACACAGTGCCCTTCCCTCCTGCCCCAGGCTGGGCTAAAAACAGGGACAGAAGGCACTCAAGGGATGCTGTGCTGCAACAATGGCTTTTTCAATCACCTTTCCAAAGAAAACACAAGCACCAGCCTGCCCTTGGTCAGCCAGGACCACCAGCAGGGAACAAGCTTTACAATGAGCAGCCAAAAAACCGAGGCAATTTGGCAGTCTGATGGGGGGTCTGTTCCAGCCTATGTTATGCCATGCTTGAGTATTTTTGCCCTTCAGCTGGACTAATGCCCCTTTCCATGGATCTTCTCACTTGCAACACCACTTCAACAAGCTGCTCGCCTCTGCTCACAGGTGCTGGCTTCTAGGACAGTGTAAGAACACACTGGGAGCTCCTGCTCAGGGGCTGGGGTTGGGTTAAATGGTTCCAGATGTGCTGTCAGACACATCCAGAGAGCTGGGACCTCTCCAGTTCTTCTCCCTGCCAGACACCAGCACCAGTGCTCTGCTTGGAGCCAAACATGCTGGCAAGAGAAGCAAGCCAGCACACTGTACACAGCTGCCCACACAGCCTGTTTGGCCCTGGCCATGGGCCTTGTGCTGAGAAGTTGGATGTGCAACAAGAGGCTCTCTGGAGCTTCACATTTCCCTAAGAAATAATTACTGTCTAATCAAAATGGACAAATTTAGGAACAGGGGTTGGATAACTCTGTTGAGTTGATCCCTCTCATGTTCTACACAGAGGTCACCAACATGGGGCATGGTCAAAAAGCCAGCATTTTCACCAAACACAGAACCTGAGGGCACCAAATACACCTGGCTGCAGAGTAGGTCCTCCTGCACAGTGTGCAGTTCGACTGCAGCTCCCACGGCTGCAAGGATGCTGCGGTTTTTAAAACACGAGTTTCTATTTAAGTTCTTTGAAGAAAAAGCTGATAAAGACCAGGAAACATACAGGTATCACTATTTTTTTCTAAGATAAGAGAGTTATTTTCTGCAGTCCTCCAGCAGTGTGGTGACTACTGCCCTGAAGGTGCAGCTGCAAGCTGCTCTCATCAGACCACGCACTGACCGCAGCACTGACGTCTGCAAGATCAGGAAAAGCTCAGAAGATGACAAAGATAATCACAGCCAAATTCCAGTGTCTGTTTTTTGTTAGGGCTGACCAGTTAGGGCTCAGTGTCATTGAACAGTGATTGTTTCCTGGCTGGAGGAGATCTTAGGCAGGTGTCCAAGTATGCCCTGTGGGCCAGAGGACACAAAGCTCTGGCTGGGAGATGTCACTGCCTTGTCCCCAGGAAGCTGATGAGATTTCAGCAAGCAAGGTGAAGAAGCAGAAGAAGAGACCACATCCCCTGCCTGCAGAAGACAGCCTGGAAGCCCTGGGTGTGAATAAATACATGTTTTCAGCTCCAGATCACAGGTATCAGGGTGTATAAAGAAACTTTAAACCCACCAAACTGTCCTCTTTGTGGGTACAACAGCCAAGCCATCCTCAGTACTCCCTTTTTTCTAAGGCTGCTGAGGAGCATTTCATCCCAACCTCATGCCAGTTCACACTCTGTTTTTGTTTTTTTTTTTCAGGCATCCTGGCTTTTTTCCCATTAGCCTGGATTCCTTTCACCAAAAACCCCATTAACCCCAGGAAAGCAGCTACACCAGCACATCTACGTGTTCTTGGGGGGAAATGGTGGATCTGACTTGCTGGTTACAAATGCACTTGATCCAACAAAGGCCAAGGATTCAGAGAAACAGAGACTTCTGGGCCTGCTCTGCAGTCGAGCAGGGTTGTTAGCAAGGCTTTCAAGAGAAGAGATCCTCCACTGCTCTTACCATTTGTGTCACAAATAACTGACTTGAGCAGCAGCTCTTAGGAAGAGAGGGAAAAGGTTGAGTGCCCTGGGGCCAGGGAAAGGTTGTTTCATCTCAGGAGGTCATAGGGCAGGGCTGGGAAAGAGAAGCAGTGATCCTGGATCCTGGGGAATTTTGCAGGTCTGATCTAATCCCCCACTGCTGTGAGTCAGAGTGAGAGCCTGGGGGATGCTGTCACAGGATGAAAGCGGCACCAAAGGGGGCAATACAATGACTGAACCTGCAGCACCACCCGGCTCTCCCCTTACTTGGCAGTGCTGTCACAAGCAAGCAACAAGGATAGGTTTCTGCAAACTCATATCCTCCTAACTCTGGGAGGAGCTATGGGCAGGTAACAGCCATGAAACTGCAGGTGGAAATGAGTCTGCTGGACAGACCACTGTTCCCCAGGAAACTTTCTCTGGCCCCTGGCACAACTCCATGACACACTCCAGGATGCTGGTGCTTGGGAAGCCTCCATTGCTCCTGGGGCTGGGTCCTCACTGCCATACCCCAACCCAGGCTCTGCAGAAGCAGCACCTTGCCCAGAACAACCTTGTCAAAACTGGGCTAATGAGGCTCAGGGCTGCAGTCACACAGAGGAAGCACAGCAATCCTCTGCTCGGCATCCAAGGATGACATAAGTGAGGCCTGCACACTCAAGCAAAGACAAGCCAGCAGCTCGCAGTCTCACTTCCTCCTGTTTCTGCACTCATAGCACTTTCTGAGCTGATTCAACTCAGTAACCACCAGAAAATGCTACAGGGTCCAGGGGTGTAGACACCACACCCTCTTGCCATAACCCCACAGGCTGTATGCTGGCAAGACACTGGGATTTTCACCTTGTCAAATCCCTTGGCTCCTCCGTGCAGGCTGTTTGGCCCGTTGTTGAGGAACAGCTGATACTCCTTCCCGTCCAGGCTGAACCTCCCGTTGGCAATCCTGTTGGCAACACGGCCCACGACAGCACCGAAGAACGGGTGCTTCCTCGTGTAACCTGGCCAGAGAAACAGCACACGGTTAAACAGAACCAGTGGAACACGACAGGCGGTCTCCAGGAGTGCTCGTGGACTCAGAGTTGTCTCTCTCTGCTTCCTCCAGGACTTAATAGGTGATTGCAGTCCCAGCGTTTCACAGGACACACAGCTCATTAATTGTGCGCATCTTTGATTAACACAGCCTGATGGGATCTTGTATTCTTTGCAGATTCGAAGAAAAGGTCTCTGTCTCTGCCAGTCAAGGATTGATTTAGAGCTGCCCAAGCAGAGTGGCACACTGCCACCAGTGTCCCTGTTCCACATCCACCACTGAGCCCAGGAGAGGCAGCAGCAACTGTATCTCTTCAGCCCATGATTTGGGGGAGAGGGGAGCGGGCCTTACAAGCAGGTCATGCAGTGTTGCAATAAACCAGTAAGTGCTGGTTAAATTGCCTGATTGTGGTTCTTGTAAATTTTATTTTTTTCCAAAGAAACAAAGAACCCACCTTCTAAAGTGTCAAATCCTAGGACAACATCTGAAAACTGCCCATCCCTGTCTTTTGTCTCCAGAGTGGTGATGATGCACCCAAAAGACAGGATCTCCACTCTCACGCTGTCCGACTGCAAGACGAACTTCTCCACCTCTCCGCCTCCCTCCTCCGGGGGCATCCGCCCGAACGCCTGTCTCCTCACGGTTGTCATCGCTCCCTAAAACCCGGCGGGAGTAGCAGCCCTGCCCGGGAAGGACGCTCAGGACGGAGAAGCAATGGCGGCAGGAGCGGAGCACTCCCAGCTCCAAAGGGCAGCCAGAACAACCCTCGGCCGCCTCCGTGCGGGGCGGAGCCGCGCCGTGCCCGGCGGAGCGGAGCGCCGGGCATCCCGGGGCTGTCCCCGAGGGGCAGCAGCCTCCGGGAGGTGGCCGGGGCAGCAGGGAGGATGCCGGGGGGCAGCGGGAAGGATGCCGGGGGGCAGCGGGAAGGATGCCGGGGGGCAGCGGGAAGGATGCCGGGGGCAGCGGGGAGGATGCCGGAGGGAGGGAGCGAGGTTGCGGGCCGGCAGCGCAGCCGCCAGCTCTCAAATTCGGGGGCCGAAGCACGGCCGCCAGCAGCTCCTCTCCCCCACTTCCATCACACGGACACGACTGTCACGGCCCGTGCAAAGCATGGCATGATAAAATGGTGTTTTCTCCCCTTGTGCCCTCCCTTAGCCTCTCCACAGGAGGCACAAGGCAGAGCCTGCTGATGGTGCTGTAAATCAGGCTCAGGGCATTTGCTGGCCGGGGTGCTGCTGTTATCAAAGATGTGGCTCTGACCCAAACTTCATTAAAATCATCATCTTTTGAAATACCTTCTGCCTGTCTTTGCAGATGTTTTCAGTCTGCAGGGGAAACCCCCGCAACATTTCAGTAATGTATGTGCACATTTTTGACCTCTCTTGGCAAGGCTCAAGTGCAAGGCACAAGAGCACCTCCCTATAATTTGATATGGTTGCATTTCTATGAGGGCCCTTTTTCAAAATTTGTTCAAAGAACCAATAACTCCCACCAAAAAAAACCTTCAATCAGTCAACCAGAAGTTGCTAAATATTAATTTCCAACACAGGCATCATCTTTTGACAAGACCAACTACAAATTCCAAGCCAACACAGAAACAAAACCTCCCACCTGGGGCTGGGCAGAGATGGATTGGAAATCTGCATTTCTTTGTCAGTGATGGCAGTTCCTGTGTTTCCTTCTGCACCTTCACAACCCATGCTCTCTATCCAAAAACAACATTTGAAGCAAACATACCTTTTTCTGCTCATCAATATCACCTCCTATATGAGACAGGATAGAGAGCAGCCCAAATTTTGGAGCGAGGAAGGCTCCTGATGGATGGATGAAAGGCCAGTCCTACTTGTAACTGATTCATGGAGTGTTTTCATGTGCAGAGCATTCCCAGAAGTTCACCCCTTAGCACCTCAGCTCCCTCAACATCTCTCTCTTAATGCACTTCTCCAGACATAGGAATAATTTCTGCTCTGAAAAAGACAGGATTTCATTAAGCTGTGGGATTTTTAACACAAGAGGAGTTGACATTTTGATTTACTTCTCTGATTCACACCAGAGAATTCCAGATCCAACTCTTTGTCTGATGTAACAGTCATGAACACTGATTTTCTCACCTCCCTTCACAGATGCAAGACCACTTGAACCCCCGTGGCTATCTAAGGCTGTGTGGTTGCAAAAGCAATACCAGAGACAAATCCGTTCATGAACCAGCCACACTATTTTCAAGCTGGCAGATAAACTAGAAAATACCAGCTTGCACAAGCCTGAGCCCTGCAACAGTCAGGAGCAATGTCAGCTTCAGGATCTGAGCAAGGTATTCCAAGAGTCCTGCTTCATGACTTTGATGATTTCTCATGGCTCACCTTTGCATGCATCCTGCCCCTCTGCTGCTGGAAGTGGACAAGGGGGAGGGCAGGATACAAGCAAGTCCTGTTCAGCATCTCACCACACTGGATTTTCTTTTCAGTCATTCCTATTTTTAAGAAAGTGGGTATTGGTGATGAAGAGAGACAGGGACAACTGACTCAGTGATCAGAATCTGATTTTACTGTGGGCTACATAAGCTTATATATCATTCTAGGAAAGCTAGTAATTTTTTACTACAATGGTTGAGTTAAACATCATACAAACATACAAACAAATGTGTATTTCTTGATTCAATCTTCTCCATGTAGCCAGGCTTGAGTCAATCTTCAAAGCTCTGTTTGGTCCTGCCAAGGCATCCTGGCCATCAGATCTCTTATGCTAATCCAAATTACTCTGGATACTCCAGAGTAATTTTTTTACTTTTACTTTTACTTTTTACTCCAAAAACTCTTATGCTAAGTCCAAATTACTTTCTGATTTCACCATAAGTGGGGTTTTGGGGCCTTGTTGCCTGTGGCATTGAGATTTGCTTAGGCTAATGGTCAAATGCAAGCTCCTTTCATTCTTTCCTTAGAAAACTGCAGTACTGGGCCTGAACACACCCGGCATTGGCAGCAGGGCACAGCCAGGGAGTGCTCAGAAGAGCTCGCTATCCATCTCTGAGGCTTTGGTTTCACTTCTGTGCCTTGCAGCTCTGCACAAGCAGCCAGGTAGTGCATCAGCTCTCTACCCCTTATCTGCCCTCTCTCTCACTGAAAATGCAGCAGCCTTTCCCAAGCCAAAACACAAAATGCTTGTGAGGAACAAGGATTTATCACAGGAGGTATAGAAAAAGTATGACATGAAGGCAGGTTGTGTGCCTGGTCCCACTGGTCCCAGCTCCTCTACACCAGGAAAGCTATTTTTGTTTAGTACAAAAGGCAAACTGGGAAGTCAACCTGTGAGCAGTCTTGTCCTTCCCCCACCACAAGGCTGGTAAAAAGGCACATTGTGAAAAAGAAAATATTTTTTATTGTTGCTGTTGCTTGTTTTGGTTTTTGGTTTTTTGGGTTTGTTTTTTTTGAGAGGGAGCCATTTAACATACAGTCAACTCCTATGACAAAATAAGGTTGTTATGAGAAAAATTACAGAGAGAAGAATTTATTTCTCTGGGATCAGAAGTTTGGAAATTCCAGATGCCTGCAGGGTAGCCACCATTTTGCACAATAGAAGTGAAGCATTGGATTTTATACATGCTTGTGCTATTTTTGTAGGAATACTTTATTTTTTCAATATATTTTTCAAAAGTATTTTGCTTTTTTTTTCTGATGTTTTTCTTTAATCCAAAATAAAGTAATTTGCTCAAAAGGTTACAACCAAAACTCCATCTCTGTGAAGAGATATTTTTTAATTTGGTCATAAGGCACTTCTGTAATAAATTATATCACTACATTTCATTCCTTAATTTTGTCTTTATGTTAAATCCAGCTGTGATTTTCAGTTTACTCTGAACACAGAGCAAGACTTGAGGACTCAGCTGATTAAGAAAATAATTTTAAAGGGCAACTCAAGTTTCTGAAGGGATGTGTTGTGCTCACTTATAGGATCCAACTCTGGAGTTACCCAGATCCATAACCTCCATTTTCATCACTGCTGCTTTCTGCAATGGAGCAGGGGAGTGATGTTAATGCTGCTCACCATCCTTGAGACAGGTGATGTGCGTGTCCTATGGGGAAACTTTGGACAATGCTCCTGGACCAGGTTGCTTGGACCAGATCTCTTGTTTTGGGGAACACAGGGTGTTTGTTTTGGCACCACAAAGTGGTGCAGCTTTGCAGGAAGAGGCCAGGAGTTCTTAAGCTGTTATCACACTAGTGGCATCTTGATTTGAACGTGACAAAGATGCTCCAAACTCTGTAATACTTTAGCAACGGCCAACAGCTACAGTTTGCTGTTGCTCAAAAAACTTCCTTGTTCAGTAGCAGCAGCAGCAGCAGCAGCGATGTGCCCAGCGCTGCAGCTGGAGAAATGGTCTGTGGGGGCTGGTTGCTGCACAGGCACAGAAAAGAAGGCAGACATTGCTTCTTACACCCTCCAGCATTACAAGGCTGTAATTAAATCCCGTTTTCCAACACTCTGTATAAGCCTGAGGGGACAAGCTGGCACGTGAAGCCTGCAGGGAGTTGGACTCAGCATGCAGAACAAAAGCGGAGACGCTCCCCCACCATTTTATTGTCTGTTTATTGAATGTATCTTCAGCTCTGCTGGGAACTTCCCTGCACATAGGCTTAAAATGGAGCCTCTGCTTTTTTTTTTTTGCTTCATCTCTTCAGGGGCAAATATACTGAGCCATTGATTAGGTTATTTTGGGATTGTGGCACGGCACAATTGCTTGCTGTTACTCTGGCAGTCATTTCTCAGAAGCCTGTTAAGCACATTTTATAGAGCCCTCGAAAACACAGAGCTACCCGAGAACATTTTACACAGCACATTTCTGATGTGCCTTTGTGTGCAAGTTGTTTGTGTCTCGGCAGCAGCCAAAGAGCCATTTGGATGTGTTGGTTGCTATAGTAATTACTTTTCTTGGGATCTAAAATAATAGCTTACAGCTCCTGCAGCTCGCTGCCGTGTAGGCTGCCTTGAACCAGAGACACTTCCATTTTGTTTTGCAGGGGGCTGGGGACTCTCAAGCAAGCTGACAGACAGACTTTCCTCCCTATGCTTGTGCAGCTAATTTCGAATTTAACCTTTGCAGAGGATGTTCCACAGGTCTGAAGGCTCAAAAATAAAAGTAGCTCATGAAACAATAGGGCAGCTTTGCAGCTGCGGTTTCTGATGGAGTGAAGATTTGGATTTGCTTTCCATTCACTGTTACTGAAAGCTGGTAAGAGAGAGACTGAGGCTCATGCTGAGACTGATTTTCAGTGCTAAGGACACTACAAAACACTGGGTGTGGGGCTTAGAGGAGTTTCAAAAATGCCTAAGCAAGCCAAGCAGGAACGTGACAAGGAGGGCAGCTCTGCATTGTTCAACATTTTTCACTCTGGTGAGGTAACTCCTGTTTGGACCTGCATCTTTGGAGAGGGCAAGGGGGTCTCACAGCGGACAAAACAGCCTTTTGGAGCAACCAAACAGCTGGCAACCTCCCCCCTTCCATCTGCAGGCACAGAACATTTCTGAGTGACATTTTAAACTGCAGCTCTAGATGTCTGCTTGATAGGACATTGTGCAGAAGCATTTCCCAGCAGTAGGACAAACCCCATGCTCGTGGCTCTGGAAAGGTCTTTCAGTCACTTTGGGCTCCTGGACTGACAAATCAGGGATTTCTGTGCAGCTTGCAGCCAGGTGGGCTGGCACAGCATGGCACTTCTGGATCTGCCAAGGAAGCAGAAGAGGGGCAGGGGAAAGTGGCACAAGAAGTGATAAGCCTGAATACCCTCCTGCATCATGAAACAGCTGCAGGTTGACTGCAGCTCAGACTCTTGACTCACAGCGGTTGACCTACATAAAGGTCCCAGCACCAGCAATGAGTACCAGCTTGGTTTTGCATTCAGAGGCCAGCAAAAGGTGAGGAGGATATAAAAAAGGGGTCAGAGAAGGGAGCAGGAGGAGCTAGGATGAAAGCAGAGAGAAAACAAATAGGGAAAGCATTTTACCTCCCAGTGCTGTCCTAGAAAATTTGCTCTCAGATGTGCACATGGCTGCATTGGCAACTGGCAGGGAGATGCCAAAGGGAGATTAGAGCATCATCTGCTAAAGGCTGTGAAGGCAAAACAGTTCCTGTTAGAGCAACAGCTACACAGAGATGCAGGGAGGAGGGTGTTTGGGGAAACCACAGGGCAAAACTGGGCCTTCATGTGTGAGGGGGATGTGCTTGGCTTGCAGGCAGCAGGTGATAAGAACTTACTTCCCATGTGTAGATGAGCAGATCTTCCCCCCACCCCCTCCCCAATTTAGGCGCAGCATGCACACAGGTTTTGTGCCTGCACAGCTCTGCAGCTGAAGCACAGTGCTGTACCAACAGAGCTCAAGCAGCCAAGAGCTGCATGAGCATCCTCACTCCCCCCAGGCAGTGCTGGATAAAGGGCCCTTTCCCATGGCCACCTGTTTCTTCTGTTTGAGGCTTGAATTTAACAATACTGCTGCAACTAAAGCTGGGTTTCCTATGGCCTTTTTATAAACCTCTCAGGCTGTTTTCTGCTTTTATATCACAATTTTTAGCTTCATCTTTAGTCCTGGAGGATTGTGGTGTACCAAGAACTTAAAATTGTCCCTGAAGCACAGCAGTAGAAGCAATATTTAGGATGCAAAATCTGAAATACAAAGGGGAAAAAAAGAGTATTTATCTGGCAAGATGCTTTAGGAAACAAAAAAGTAACTCAAAGGCATGTGAAGATAAAATTTCACAATCAGTCCAGTGTATTACTTGATTCTGTAGATTATTGTCCTCTTTGAAACATACCACCTGTATTCACAGTTGCCAACACCTGCACTTTTAGCAAAGTAACAAAATTCATTTCTTTACCCACAATGGGTCAGGTGTGGGAGAATCTTGGCTTTCCTTAAACAGGAAATCTGCAGATGTTGTGGGAACTTTAAATCATAATTGAAAACATGATCCAGCTATGAGATACAGACTCTAGTTACCACAAAGTGAACAAAATAATTCAGACTGATTTAACCACAAAAATATGACTCCTGATTTTTAAGCCGTGGCTTAGGGGAGGAACAGGACAGGACTAATTCGTAATTTTTGATTTCCATTGATCTACAGAATGATTAATGAGAGTATTTCTGGACCACTAAATTTTTCTTTAATTTGGGAGTCAATTTTGTTATGAATTATTTGATATTTGGCATTTGCAATGAGCTGCTAGTGACTTAGAACATGTGCTTTAGGAAGTCTTGTTATATTAAGAGCAAAAGCTGCAGCTATGTTAAAAGTTCAGGGAGGCTGCAAAAACTTTTCTCTACTGCAAAAACTGTTTGTGCTAGAAAAGTATTCTTGTTGGCATAACAATGATTTCTTCTCAGCCACAACTCTTCTCCAGCAAAGACACTACAAGATAAAAAAAAAAAAAAAATCTCAAAAGTTTGCTCTCCCATACACCATTAAAATGACTTATCTTACATTACAATATGACAGGTAGCCTGTCTAAATGTGTGGCAGCAGCTGGACAATGCATGAATGCTCCTGGGGTGTGAAAAGCTGAAGTGTCACCCACATAAGTGGGTCAATGGCACCTTAGGGACATGCTTCATCAAATGCAACTTCCTAGCCAAGTCACTGGGGCTCTGAAGAGGCAGCAAAGATGCTCCACAACCCTCATTTTTATAAACAGCACTTCCTCAGGCACGGAGGTTGTGCCAGCTGAATGAGTAGTCCTGCACAGCTCAGGTGGTGAATTTTGTTGCAGTTGCACAAGAGAAAACTGAGTGCATAGAGATACCTACCAAGAATTCACTGAGCCTGATCCTCCACCCCCACCAGAGTGCAGTCAACTGTGGCTGGCAGCAGAAGCCACGTCATTGTCACAGGCTCAGACACTGTCAGAGCAAAGCACAAGTGGGAATCACTGTATTATTTTATTTTATTTTATTTTATTTTATTTTATTTTATTTTATTTTTTTATTTTATTTTATTTTATTTTTCCTTCTTGTGAAGCAATACTTAGGGAACTCTCCCCCTTTGTTATAGTCAAAACACTTGTGCTTAGTGTCAGGCTCGGGGAGTCCAGGTGGCAAAAGTAATGCCATAGGGAAATTCCAAGGGATTTACATCAAGGCTATTGCAGCTAGTGGGTGGAATGGTACAAAATCTGTTGTTTGACTTCAGTCAGCAGAAGCTTCTTTGGAATAGGCAAAAATAGGCAGACAACATTTTAGTGCTAATCAATAGAACCAATCCTCGTGTACCACGTGAAGCACGAGGACATTAGTAAGCAGAACTGCTTCGGTCTTCAAAGTATTCACGCTGTGTAATGTGCATTAAACCACTCTGGGAACCCAAGCAAAGACAAGTTTGTGCTCTGGGGTGGTGCATCTCCAGCCAGCACAAAAGTGGGAAACCTCCGTACTGTACCCAGACTCACCATGCAGACATCCTTGCATACCAGTCAGATCAAAATCCATCACCAGTTTGTGTTCCTACCACAGCAAGCAAAGTAGTCCAGTACTTCTCCTCCATCCTGAATGGAAAGAGGATGAATGACAGAGATCAAGATTAGAAATTGGAAAAACTCGTAGGAAAGCACCTGGCTCCCATAAATTCTCTTGCTTTAGCACTGAGCTTTATGCTTCAGTTGAATTTTCACCATCAAAGAGCAAAATACAAACCACCAGACATCAATTAAATTACTATTTTAGTCAAACATACCCTTTCCGGTAGCTCTTCTTCATGGGTGCTTGCCAAACGGTGATTCTGAGAAGCAACCCCCTGCTTCAGTAATTGAGCACTGATAATTTTTAGGAATTGTTGCCTAATATAAACACAGAATTGTTACCCCTTCCTCCTCTGGGGTGCAACACTCAGGAACTAAAAAATGCTTCCAAAATCTCTTTAAAATGGAGCAGCTGTTTTAAGGAGGACAGGCTGGGATAAAACCGTCCTCACAGATGGCAGTTCAGGGTGTAAGCAAGGTCCGAGCTGGCAAAGGGCATGGTTTGTGGGATCAGAAGGCTTTTGGCTTCCTCAGCAAGACAAGTTGCCCCAGGGTTATTTTGTGAGAACAGTCCTGAGAGCATTACAGTGACAGGTAGCCATGTGGGTCAGTCCTCTTTTCTCTCCATCACCCCAATGTCCTGCTCACTCCTCATGGCTCTGTGTCCACGTTTCCTGAGCCAGGCAGGGCAAGGAAGCTGTCTGGGCTTCTTCTGAGCACTCAGCCTTACACAGGGCACAGGCAATGTGTGCAGCACATCCATATGTCACTGGAGACATCCATCTCTTCCAAATAAGCCGACAATTCAGCAACCTGCCAGCAAAAGGAAGGCATTGCAGAACTGCAGTAATTTTATTCTACAGCTCTAAAGAAGCAAAGCCACCCCTGGATGGGGATGTGAAAGTGCTATTGCAGTGTCTTGAGCAACAAATGGTGTCTAGTGTTTATGCAGAGAAAAGTGGTATGAACCAGAGAGAGGAAGTACTGACTAGACTGTCTGGTTACACTGTCCATCCCAGCAGGAATGCTGGTAACCAAAGAAACCATAAAGGTAAAAAAAACAACCACCACCTACCGAGGGGCCCCATACCTGGGTAAAAGCTGTAACACTGGGACTTTTATCTTTGCTGTGGCTGCACTAGTGCAAACAAGTGGAGTGATTCTTGTCTGCTGCTCTATCTCTGCTGCATTCACAGTGGGATCTGAAAAATCCCACAGGATAACCCATCAGATTGCTTTTTTATCCTTTTAACAGAGGGTAATCACACACCCTGTATACAACAAAGAAAAGGAACAAAGCATGCAAAGTCAAAAATACACATAATGTAAAATGCCAAGTAGAAGTTGCAAAAGCAGACTGATTTTGTCTTCTTGTGCCTCACTTGTTGTGATAAGGACTTTTATTTTACAGTCATTGATCCATTTTCTCGTGGGGCTTCAGCCTCCCTGGGTGTACCGAGCAGGCTGTGCTGAGGTAGCAAAGGGGTGCTCAGGCTTTGCTTTCCTCTCACTCACCCAAGCTGTGCCCAGAGCAGCTCCTCAGCTCTTCCTTCCGCTGGTAAAGCTGCCTTCTTTTCTTCTGAGTATTTTTCATTGCCTCAGGGAAAGTGCAGAGCTGCCACGTGAGGTGAGCAGCTGCTGTACTGTGCTGCAGGGGCAGAAGAGTGATGTGCAGACAGCTTTTGGCCAGATATATTCCAGCCATGTACTTTTTTAGGGATCATTTAGAATGCTTACGACCTGATTTCACAGATAATGCAATTTTATTTGGCACTTAGTTTTGTTTTTGGGAATTTATGGATCGTGTACTTGGACTGACTGCAGTTGGGTTTCCCCTGGCATGGGAGCATTTAAAAATAATGTTTTTCAGTTACAATCAAAGGATTTTTTTTTTTCCAAAAGTACTCACTAGACCAAGTTTACTTAGAGAATTAAGTTCAGACTTGTTTGGAGTCTGATGTGGAACAGCAAGTGGCAAGGAGCAGTAAGTGCTGTCCAGCCTAGAGGAGAGCATGGACAAATTGAAAAGAAAAATTAAAAAATTAAAATTAAAATTAAAAAATAAACTGAGAACACTTTTAGTTCAGTCTGTCCAGGTATGCTGCTGTTTTCACCATCCCTCTGCAATCGAGGTAGTGTTACCTTCCAACAGGAAGATGATCAGTGCACTGCTTTCTTACATTGCTGAGACTAAATTCCAAAGAAGCAACAAAAACCCTGCAAGTGTAATGCTTCAGCCTTGTAAGACACATTCCCTGCCACAGTGAACTAATGATGTAATTTAAATCACAGTAAAGGATGTAAGAAAGACAAGGCACAAAAGGAAGAGGAGACAAAAATATCCTAGTAACAACATGTTCTTCCAAACTATGAGCATAATAATGTGATTTAAATTTGTACCAGATTTGGGGAAATTTTTTCATGCCATTGTTCTCTTCCTTCCACCAATTAAGTGGTTGTACTTGACTGCTTGGTGGTAAGCAAATAACACTAATTGTTATTCTGATTGGAAGGTATCAGACTGAAACCATGAATTCTGTTATCAGCTCCAGGTAATAAAAATTGTATGAAAAGATCTATTTCAGGCAGCTTTAGCATCTTTTTTTTTCTCTCTCTTTTTACACAAAAGAAGCAGGTCTGACAAGCAATATGACAGTGATATCCTTCTGCTGAGTCAGATGCTCAAACTTACATAATTGGGGTGTATTTCCATATTGCCTCCCTCCTTTCCTGTGCACAAGGCACAGACAGAGGGAATGTCTGCTCCAAGGCTGCTCACAGTAGCTGAGTGTGGAAGCCTCAACGTTACAACTTAAATATTTAAAATATCTTAACATCTCCACAGTGGGATAATGAAATACTGTACTAAGTCAGCAAGGCAGGGTCTTCTGCCCAGTGACTGGAGCCCATATGCTGCACAGAAGCAGGGTGAAACTTTTCTGTTCCACGGAACACTGAGTAAATAAGAATTTGGTCAAACAGTATGTCATTTCCTCATTTTTCAGAAAAGCAGTTCTAAAAACAAGCAGGAAAAAAAATTTAATTATTAAAGAAAATCTGATTATTGCAATGTTCCAATGCCATTTTCTGACTCTGGTACATTGTGTGATTTCTCAGGCTGTTATTTTTTGTAGTGTTATGCTGGAACTGTCTGCTAAAATCCCAGAGCCCTATCACACAAAACTAATTTACTAGAAATGTCATTTGGCACACAAACATTTTTGTCCACAGCAGAAATTTCAGTGGTGTATTTGGAAAGAAGTGCCAAGAAAAGAAAGCTTCGTGTTCACAGATGGCATGTTCCTCACTGACTGCTTCAACCACGAGAGAAGTGTGCACAGCTCCAGCCCTGTGGGCTGTCTGTTCTCAGAGTTGCAAGCGTTTTTTGGTTAAAAATAAAAAATAGGTACAAGAAATACTGAAAGGAAAACACAAATTAAAAAACAAAGACCAAAGAGAAAGCAAGAAGGTGAGAAACACAGCAAGCTGAGTTAAATCAGATGTATGTCCCTGCAGAGGAGATGATGAGATGAGCTATCTGAGAGATGCAAATTCAGACCATGCCAGGCAGAATGGGAAACTGAACCTCCTCCAACTTCTTGAAGGAATGCCTTTATTACTGTGTTTCAGGATAACTGAAAATGAGTAAACAGCACACCATTTGCTTTCCTTTCTAGCTTAGAAAGCTTACAACCATCATTTCAGATTGAACAACATTTAATCTGGTACAAGTGTGGTGGGTTGAGTTTTTTCCCCCACACAGAGCAAAGAAGAAAATAATATTTTGGCTGTCTTCTGGATTATTTCCCTCCCTCCTATTTGGCTGCTCAACTGAAAAAGCAATCCTATACCCATTCTCCATTGATCTACTTCCAGCAGGGTTCCACTCCACAGCCCTCTGGGTTTGGCAGCCTCAGAAATGAATTCAGCTAGAAAGTCCTGTAAGCCACTTACAATATTGGAAGTCATCTCACTCTGCTTCCACCGATGAGGAAGCCTTCTCTTGGACTAAGTGGCAAGACACAGACTGGTTAGGTTGTTTGCAAGATGGGTAGAAAACTGGCCAACAGGCTGCACTCAGAGAGTCTTGATCGATGTTTTTATCTCAGGGTGGCAGCCTGCTGCAAGTGAGGTTTCCCTGAGATTGTTGCTGGGCTCCACGCTGTCCATCTTCACATGGATTTGGGTAATAGATTTGAAAGCAGCTTCACCCAGGGTTGCTGATATCACTAAACTGGGTGGGGAGGACAACCTGCCCTGCCAGGAAAGACGGAAGGAGTTACATCTTATCTCCCTGGGGGAGAGAGAGCTTGGAGGCAGGGGGCTAAGCTCAATATACCAGAGTGCTACAAAGAGGGTGGAGGCTCTCCTCACCAAATACTGCATGGAGAAGACAAGGCACAACATGAATTTTCTGACTGTGAGAGCAACCAACGACTGAAACACAGGGATGTGGTGGTAGAGTCCCTGTCAGGGGAGATTTCCAAGCTGCCACTGGACAGGGTGCTCGATAATCTCATCTAGGCTCCCTCCCACAAAAGTTGGACCAATGATCTTTCCAGCACCCTTCCAGCCTGGTCTATTCCATGGTTCTATGAGTGTGTGAGAACAGGGGGTCCTGTAGCCATCTTCAACATTACCCTGAAGAAAGAACCAGCCCAGCCCCACCATTTGCCAGCAAGCAGACCTGCATGCACTACAGTTCCAGCTGTCCAGACAGGTCTCCAGCTCATCCCGCTGGCAGGGACCACACGAAGGGCGCTGCTCTTTCTCACCCGCTGGACACCGGACCTCATCGGCCCACGTGAACCAGCAGCAACTTTTCGCTCGGGGCCGAGGGCCAGGTGTGGGTGGTGAGGAGCGGTCTCACGGCTCACCGAGGCCTCTGTGACCTTGAGAACTCACGGCTGCCGTGGCCCTCGCAGCCGGGACACACCGGCCGCGCCGCTCCTGGCGGACCGCAGCGCCGGGGTCCGCGTCCCCCGCTGCCCCATCAGCCAGTGGCTCTAGGAAGGAGACAAAGGCGCTCTGGACGGCTGGAGGCGTTGACCGGCTAGGAAAAGGGGCCGGGGGCGCAGGGCGGGCGCTGGGAGACCCTCAGCGCGTCTCCCGCCACCTCCTCCCGACCGAGCCCTCAGGCAACGCGGTGAGAGGGCGGGGCCGAGGCGGCCACACAGCGCGGTGACGGGCGCGCTTCCCATCCATTAGAACCGCGTTGTTATCTGATGGACACGCGTAATGACCAATCGTGGCTCCGCAACCGGTCCCCCCTCGGCTCGGAGCCAATCGCAGTGCCGGTGGCGGGCGGGGAGGCGGGGCCGTGTGCCGGCGCGGGGCGGGCCGTGTGCGGGGGCCGGGGCGCAGAGCATCGCTCGGGCTCAGTGCCGCCGCCGGTTTCGTCCCCGCTCCCGCGTCGCCTCTCCCGCCGGCCGCCCCTTCGCTCCCGCGGACATGTCGTCGCCGTCGTCCGGAGAGCGGTACGAGGAGGAAGAGGAGGAGGAGGAGGAGGACGGCGCCTACGAGAGCCAGGCCAAGCGGCTGAAGCCCAGCGCGGCTGCCGAGGAAGGCGAGATCGAGTACAGCGGCGCGGAGGAGAGCGAGGGCCGGCGGGACAAACCCCCAGCGTCGCGCAGCGGCGGCGGCTTCTCGGGCGGGGTGAGGGACCCGGGGCCGGCGGGCAGGGGGGCGGCTCCCCTCAGGCTGCCGGCGGGGGGAGGGGGCCCGCCCCGCCCCTCCCGCGGGCGAGGCCGCGACCGCCCCCGCCGCTGCTCCCCGGGCAGGGGGGCCGTGCCCGGGGAGGGGCGGGGGGCTTCCCACGGCCACGAGGCCTTTCCGGGGTCGGGGCCCTCTGCCCGCTTCCCAGGCATGGAGGCGCTTCCGGCGGGGTGGGAATGGCGGGGGCTCCGGGCCGGGTCCTTGCTGCGCTCCGCGCTCCCCGCCGCAGGCGTGCGCTTGTTCCTCACCGCCCTCGGGCATGGGCTGAGCCTGCAGCCTGAGGGATGGAGGGGTGAGAGCGATGTGGATCTGGGAGCTCACGGATTGCCGCTGTTCCGCGGGTAGCTGTGTGCCTTTCGGGATATCGCCATTGCAAGTTTTGTGCCGGCCCTGTTGCTGAGCGTAACTATAGAAACACCGAGCGGGGGGGTGGCGGCGGGGGCTGAAACCGCGGCCGAGGGTTTCTTTCAGCCTCCGTTCTACCTTTGTGTCTGGCACCATACGGCGATCAGGCTGATCGTAAACCACTGCCTCCTGTTAAAATTAATTTCTAATTCTGCTTTCTCCTTCCCTCCCTCACACTGCTATAAGCACGGTGGTTCACTTTTTTTTTTTTTTTTTTTTTTTTAAAACTACGTACCTTTTCCTCGTGAATTTGCATCTAACTATTAAGGCAGTCCTTGACCCATAAATTTGAGCTAACGAGACTTTTCTGTTACTGCTTGATTCTTTATCTAACTAGTTGTGTATCTGATTACAACCATTTTTCTCCTTGATGGCTCTTTCTGTTTCTTACTTGAATAAGCCAAATCAAGAAAACATTGATTTAATGTCAAGGCTTCAAATTTGGAATACCCGTTTTGTGATTTGTTGAAATGAACTTGCTTATCACTGGGATGAGTTAATGAGGGAGCATTTGCTTTTACCATTTCTCCAGAAGCTAAATCTATTGATAGAGAAGGTGCCTGCTAAATTTATTGTCCTCGTTTAACCCTCTCCTGCAACCAAGCAATACACAGCTGGCTCCTGCCCGGGCTCATGGGGGAGAGAATGAAAAGGGTGCAGGAGAGGAAAATCCTGCTCTGCCTTCTTCTTTCCCCATTTTATATGCTGATTTCATAGGGTCTGGGATATCCCTTAGGTCACTTGGGGTCACTCTCAGCTGTGCATGTGGAGCCTTAGGAGGAGCAGAGAAAGCCTTGATTCTTGCTCAGCAGGAAGGAAAACTTCTGTACTAACAGCACTGTTTTGAGCATGTATCCAAAATATAACCCATACTGCTATGGAGAAAATCAATATTACTGCAGCCCAAACCATCACATTATTACAAAAGTTTCCTGATAAACTGTAACAAAATAAATTTCCGGAGAGAAGTGTTTTAACTCTCGAGTTTCTTGTGACAGAGCATCATCTTAGTTGCAGTCAAGACTTAGTCATGTGCTCTGTCTTAAAGGCCAGTGCTGAAAGAAATTGTTATACTTGCTTAAGTTATCTGGAGAGTTTGTCATGTAGGAGAGCTGAACGCCATGCAGTGAGTGTTTCAAGTAGAAAGGATATTTGACTTTTGCCTTTCTTCTTTTCTGCAGTACTTTTATGAAATCAACTAGTTCTTATATTTCTCTTTTTCCTTCTTTCTGGGCTCTGACTCAGATCATCTTCATGATGTCTCAGTTTATCCAAGTTTACCTTTCATGGTAAGGAGATCATGGGGCATGTAACTTCACCTTTTAGATCTCAAGTATGACATGTGCTGAGGCTTGTGAGTGAAGAAACTGAAACAAATGTGTAGCAAGTTGAGAACATGAGGGGTTTTCAGCAGCTGGTTGTATCAGTGGCAGCGTCATTGACAATTTATTGGCAAAATTGTATTCACAGATTCACTGTTGGAGAGGCAGAAGTTGTCTTGATGCTGGAGATCAAACTGGTTTCTTAAGCATAAGCTAACATCAAATGGAGATATGAAAAGTGAATGACTGAGTGCTTTTGTTAGTAATTTTATGTGAAGCTTTTAATAGCTAAATACCAGCTTCTATTAAGCAGAGTTAGTGAATGTGAATTTTCATGTTTTTTTCTCTAACAGATACAAAAATGTGCAGGAAACTTACTCTGTGACGTATCTTACTCGTTCCTCTGCAGGGAAATGTTCTCAGCTTATAAAAGTTGTATGTGGTTCA
Source organism: Cyanistes caeruleus (assembly GCF_971803275.1). Classification (NCBI taxonomy): domain Eukaryota; kingdom Metazoa; phylum Chordata; class Aves; order Passeriformes; family Paridae; genus Cyanistes; species Cyanistes caeruleus. Next base: position 110,324,560 of record NC_141702.1, read on the forward strand.
GACATACAAGATGAAGGTAGGCTGAGAGGAGGGAAGAAGTGTAAGTGTCCTGGATTGCTCAGAAGAGAGCAGAAAAATAAAGTAGGAGGATCCATAGCTAATGGGGAATTAGGAGGAGAAATGGAAAATTATGGTGAAATTATGATGAGAAATGAATGATCAGAGTAGAGTGATAGGAGTCTGGAAGCTTTATGATTTTTCTTTTTTTTAATTTTTTTTTTAATGTATTTTTCCCTCACATATGGCTTGGAATATCAGGAACTGTACACTCATATGGATTATATGCCCCTGTATAAAAGCTCTTTTGTGCTAGGACTCCTCTGGCAGGTTGGTGGGATCACCCTCCTGGGCTGTCTTTATTATTGTGGCAGTTTCCTGTTCTGGGATTGTTGCATTCGGCTGAAGAAGCCCTTCGTGCCTCTATTTTTATTTTTTTTTCTTTTTTGTTTGTTTGTTTTGGTTGGTGTCTTTTGTTGTTGTGGGGGTTTGTTTTGGTTTGATTTTTTGAAAAGGGTGCCTAGAAATCTCTATGTGAGATCCAGAGGGAAACCGACATTTGTTTTGCTCTTCATTTTCCTCTGTTTCCCGCTTGTGTGGGCACTTCTCGTAAGCCAGAGGTGTACCCTCTCCTTCATGGCTCATCTGCAGGCTGAGGAGCAAGGAGGGCCAGGAACAGACCAGGATGTTGACCAGGGAAGGAGCAGGATGTGTTCATGCAGAGTATTCAGTGGGAAAGAGTGTGATTTAGAAGAATGACCTTTACAAGAGCAGTGTTGAGTGGTGGTGAAGCCCTGTCAGAGGAATCACAGTTGTAGTGTAGCAGAGGGTCAGGACACTGTGATAATGTGGGCTGAGAGCTGTGTTTAAGGGAATTTTGAGGACCTTTCAGCTCCATCCCCTCTCCCTCCCTTTAATGTCAGTTTTATGGAATAATGTCATATTTATACAACCTGTAGCATCCACTTCCCTCACTATCTCTGAGATACCTATTCCTAAGCATTGTTGTGAAGTCAGAAAGATCTATTATCCTGTTCTTATGGTTGGGGAAGGTGAGATGTGGTGTCTAAATACACAAACAGAGCTATCAGCTGCTGCAGGGTGAAACAGGGTTGTGATCTTGCAGCTTCTCAGCCACTCTGTTGAAACTTCCTGGGTGCTAAATGGAAAGCAGCTCTCCTTGCAACTCAGTTGCTTCGTGTCTAACACGGGCTATGTGGTAACAGCAGCTGAATGCAACGAGTTCAGATCTTGATCTATTTTGCAGTAACTTGTCCATGTCTTAAATGAAGTCCATCCTAGAAGCTGCTCTCGAGTAAATGTAAATAATCTTCCCTCCTTTGTCCTCCTTCAAAAAAAACCCAAACCAAAACATTACCCTCAGGCTGGTTCTTCCAGTATCTCAGGCCAAATCTCCTGATGATGTGTTGTGTAGGGTTTTGTTTTGGGATGGTGTTTGCTTGGTTTATTTATTTATTTATTTATTTATTTATTTAAATATCTATTTTTTAACATATTTTAAGGATATTCAGATTGTCATGAGCAGAGAGAAAAATAGAATAGACTGTTTCAGTTGGAAGGGACTTGGGACAATCATATGGTCCAAATACCTGACCATTTCAGGTCAAATAGAAGGGGTCATAGTGCAGGTACTCTTTTTTGTAGCACTTGAAATCATTGAAAGGATGCACTGGTAGAGATGCATTAATGAAAGAGAAGTGATACCTAAACTCATCCAAATGGGATGTATGGGGTGTGATTAATCTTAACCCCTTTCTTCTGTGTAGTCCTGCCCCCTAGGCCCCTAAACCAACCAGCAACAATAAAAAAAGCACAAATCCAGGATATATAAAACTGATTCATTCTTCCACTGCCATGGAGCCTTAACTTTGTCTTGTCTGCTTGGTTCTTCTGAGACACTTCCCCCCACTCACCACCAGTTCTGTTGTATCTGTAAAACAAATTTCAGACCAGTTAAGAGGTTTGCAGAGAGAGGAGAAAGTTGAGAGTGAATAAGATAATCTGAATGGTGAGAAACTAAGTAAGAGTATATTTAGGTATTTGGCAGAGGGAGTATGAAGAAGTGCCATCTTTTTGCAGCAAGGGAAAAAAGAGAGATGGAGGAGGCAAATAGTGAAAAGAAATAAGAAGATGCTCAAAAAAAGGTAGTACAAATTAATAGGACTAAAATGAGTATACTGACTGCAAGATGTCTGACTGGAGAAAGGATAAAGGACACATTTTTGTGCAAACAGTTGGTGAGAAAATTCTAACTTGGAATTGACGAGCAAGAGAGGCATTGTCCTGCAGCCTGTGATGACTTTCTTCCTTTTTGGATTGGCAAGCTGTAATTAGTTGGCAAGAAATCATTGATATATTTTAAATGTTGTCTAGAGGTATGTAGGTCACCAAAAAATGGATGTAAAATGCCACAGCCATTCTTTGAAGCTGCTTCTGTTGCAGTCTTAGGTATGTGAAGTCACTTGTTTGAGCTTCATCTGCTTGGATATGTCAGTGCTTCTTCTTCTGCCTCAGCTTTGTTTCAGGGTAATCATTTTTATGCTCCTGGTTTCTTTCTTGAGGAAAACCTTTTCTCTCCTTGTTGCTGGTCTCGAGCAGGAAGTCTGTTCCATTATCTATTTAAATTAACTGCATTTTCTGTCCAGCCTAATGATTATTCAATCATTATTGAGCTTTCAAGCACCCTTAAGAAATATATATGTATATATTAATGATCCAGCTGTAACATCGGCTACTCTGCTCTCCTGGCTTTGGTGGGGAGTGCAAGTGTGGTGTTGGAGTTTTGCATGGGGCTTTGTGCTCTGGTGGGAGCTGAGTTACTGAAAGACTCCTTTGTAGGCAGAGAAATACTGGTGGCTGTTAGTGTGTGAGCAGATGCTTTGATATAACCTTTGTCTGTGTGCCAACTGTAGCACATGTAGCTTTCAAGATACAGTGGCTGTGAGATCTTGGTCAAAATCCTGCATTGTTTATCTCTGGGGAGAAATTCCAGTAGCAGCTGGATGAGCTGTGAATGTTCTGACCTTAGCTGTGTGCTTTACACTCTGCAGACAGGTTTGATTTTTCATGTGGTCTGGTGGTTTTATTTCTCCTAGAGGAAATCCAGGGTCATTCTAGATTTGCTTGATACTGCAGCTTTGTAGCTGCAAAACCTGTTTGACAATAATATGTGCCTGCCCTTTATGAAGACTTTCCTTGCACCCAAATATATTTCTGTGGCACGTGTCCCCATCTTTCACCAACCCATGTGCTCTCTGAATGTTAGTTTGAGGCGTCCTGGCTCAGGACTGGTTTGTGCTTGATTCTTGTGCTGCCCTTCACTGCTGCTTGCTAGAAACTATTTGGAGTAAAGCAGAGACCCTCTGATTTTGCCACCTCTGTGGTTTTATGTATATAAAAGTGGTTCTGAAATTCTCTGTAGGTAAGTCCTTAGGTTCCTGGCAGGTGGCTGAGCTATCACTCGTTTGTGTTTGGGTTTTTTTGGGGGGGGGTGGGTGGGTTCTTCTGTTATTTGTTTTGGGGGAGTTTTTTGGGGTTTTTTATTCCATGCTTCTCGAGCTTCTGTACAGGTTACTGTAATGGCAGTTTTTGGTTCTTTCTAAATCTCTTGTTAAACCTTGCTAAAAGAACACTTTCTGTATGATGATTTGGGAGAAGGAAATGGGGATTGGAAAGCCAAATGTTGCTTTAATGACAACAGAAAGCAAAATTTGTATTTCTTGATATTCTGCAGAAGTGCAGACACCTGTACATGTTCATGTAACTCATGGATAATGGATTTGAAGGTGCAAATGTGAGTCTTAATTTTTGAGAGAATTTGCACTTCTAGAAAGATCTGTTTCTTGCTAATACCTGCTGCTAGATAAAATTACAAAGGGATGCATAACAAAGAAACATGAACTGAAACAAAACCAGACATTTGAGCTGGGAAGGGGAGGAAGAGCGAAATACTTTTCTGAGTACCTTTTCTGCTTCTCTGAAAAGTTTTATGTGATTTATGGAGATATTAGTTCAAAAAAGTAGTGAGTAGCAAGTATTACGTTGCTAGTAACTGTTCCTTGTGGTGTGACTGCTTTGATGAGCAAATCATTGCTTGTATTCACCATGTGATTAGACAGAAATATTATTAGATGGGATTTCTCAAGAGTATTAAACCAAAAAGGAAATGCATCCCCCTGGCACTAACTGGGGTCTTAATATAGTGGCAAGTATGCAGGGCAATGAATAATTTATGTAATTGTTTTTGATTGTTCTGTAGACTGTAAATAAAGGTGTATGTTATTTCAACACCTTAGAGTAATAGGGTTTGCAGGAAAAAGTGGTAGTTTTTGTTAGTTTTCTCTTGAAGATTTTCTCACGTGCTTTTTTCAGCTTTGAAAAGTGTGTATGTAGGTTAAGACCATATAAGCTGAAAATAAAATCTCTCTGGAGTTCTGTTCCTTCTGCAATTACCTAAGCATTTGCAGTTCAAAGTATTAATCTTTTGCGACTACTTTGATCACTGCACCTGCCATACACCTGAGCTGATTGATTCAGGATACAAGGTAACTTATGCAAATATCACCAGTGGTGTTTTCCCAGCATTGCTGCATTTCTTATTCAAAGAAATGTGCTGTCACTTAAAATGCTTCAGTACTGCAAACAAATAAAATGTAAGGTAAGCTTAAAATACTACACAGCAGATTGTTCTGACATCTGAGGAAGCCTGAAGTGCTGGCTTTTGATTCAAACAGAATGGTCAAATCCTCGATTTAAATAAAATCTGTAATTGTTTAGTGACAACTGTACGTGGAACACAGGAGTTAAACAAACAAGACTCAATTTGTAGTTATCTGGAACGTGTTTTTTCCTGGCATCTGTAGTTCAAATGGACTGAGAAGAGAGGAATGTCTAACAGTACTAGCAATCATTGTGGTTACTTAATTATTGGAGCTCAATGCTCCTTTGTGCTACAAATGAGAATCTCTCTCAAGTTCCAGAAGATTGTGCTGCTGTTTTAAGAAAAAATAAAAAATCAACAAGACTTGATCTGTTAGATGGAACACACTGATTTACTCACTAAATTTAAATACATCAACTTCATACTGCTGTTACAAATATGAAATTTGCTGCTGAGTGTTTGCAGTATATTTTAGTGTGCCCTTTATTATCTCTAATCTTTTTTTGATCATCTCTCATTATTGGCTTGCATTCTTCTTTTATTTTCTTTTTTTTGTTTTTTCTCCCCTCCATGTCCTAGAATATTCAAAGTAAATTTCAGCCTTACTTCAGGGTTTTCATGGAAAGATGAGCTGATTCCAGCCCAAATTCTTCATTTGCACAGAACTGAGCCTGTCTGAAAGTACCTCTGAAAAATATTTATGGTGGGCATTCTGTGTGCTAATGTATGACGTCTGGATCCATGAATAGTAGTCAGCCTTGGGGTGGAAAGAGCCCCATATGTACAGAAATCGTGAGTTTTTAAAAATGTGCGTTCAGAATTAGAAGGGAGGTTGGGTTTATTTCAACCATAATCTGGAAGCTGGCATTTTCTTGCATTGTGGAGCATTGGAAAAATACTCAATTTGCATTCAGTTTACAGATGGCCCTCATTTGTTCTTGCTTTTTTATTCTCCCAGCCTGTCTCAAAAACATACCGGCATCAGCAAGCAGTGTCAGAAATATTTTAACTGTTGGACGTGTCCTAATTTTTTTTTTATCCTCCTAATGAATAGGGTGTGTGTAAGACCTCCTGCAACTCAATCAGTGTTAAATGCCTGCCTTTTTTTAATAAAAAAAAAAATCCTGTGTGTGCAAACAGATTAATTAAATCTGAAAAGCTTTTTATTTTAAGTAGACTTCAGCAACTGAACTTGGCAATCCATTTGGAAAGAAAAGTTAAATTATTTAACACATGCTTAGATTGTGCATTTAGATGGCTGCTTCTGGACCCAGTGTAGTGTCTACCAAGTATTTATTTTAGTTAATGATAGGAGTGTTCCTTGCTCTGTGTTGAATTTTAAAATGTCATTTTGTTGCTAGGATGCCGGGGGAAGTCATCACAAAGTCTCTGTTTCTCCTGTCGTCCATGTCCGAGGGCTGTGTGAATCTGTCGTGGAAGCAGATCTTGTGGAAGCTCTTGAGAAGTTTGGAACCATATGGTATGTCTTTGTTAGGAATTGTTTGGAAAAAACCATTTCATAAATGACAATTAGGGGAGCTGGGAGTTGTTTTGAGTGGGCAGGAAACCTCAGTGTGATGTTTCCCTCACCAGCTATGTCATGATGATGCCGTTCAAGCGCCAGGCTCTGGTGGAGTTTGAAAATGTGGAGAGTGCAAAGAAATGTGTGACATTTGCAGCAGATGAACCTGTGTACATTGCTGGGCAGCAGGCCTTCTTCAACTACTCCACAAGCAAGAGGATCACTCGGCCAGGGAACACTGATGACCCATCTGGTGGGAATAAAGTTCTCCTGCTGTCAATTCAGAATCCTCTCTACCCAATCACAGTGGTAGGTTTTGTCTTATTTATTTTTATTTTTTTTTGTGTCTTCACATAGGTAACACGCATGTTCTTAAATAAAGGTTTTTCAAGATGATTCAGTCTAGCACAGATGTTTTGCAATACATTTGAAGATTTCGGAAGTGAGGATTTTGAAATGTTGCTGCATGCTTCTGGAATATTTCCAAATGTGTTGCCACAGCATCAAGATTGATATTTAGGCTCTTGAGTGGTGTATGTTTAAAGAGCAAGTAATTTTTCCAGTAGGGAAGGGTTATTTCATTGCAGTGCTTCTAAAGTGTTTCCTTTGTGGAAAGGTGAAACCTTTATCTTCTGATGATCAATTCCAGTTTGATGGATTCTTCTTCACTTTTATTTGGGCCAACATATTTTCCTTTTTACTATTTCAAGTTATTCATTTTCATTTATACACTTGTATCCTAATTTATTGCCATTTATTAATGACATGTATACATGTTTTTTTAAGATACAGGTTTGGGTTTTTTTGGTTGTTGTTATTTAAAAATTTATGTTTTATCATGCATTAATTGCTTATATTTTCAATAGAAGATTTTATAGTAGATGTTAAATTTCATAAATATATAAATATTTAAATATATGTAAATATATATTTAAATATATACAAATATTTCAGGAAAAAATTTAAATTGTGTACTATGATACATGTATGAATTATTTGTTCTTAGGGATGTAGGATGGTATGGATCAATCAAAGTGTTTAGGGTGTGGAACTAAGTAACTTTATGCAAGCATTAAGTTTTATTTAATGTGCTGTATATTATGAGAGGAAATTGACTCATTTGACAGCTTAGTATTCCTGAAATTACCTCAAGTAGTCAGTTCCACATCTTGCTTTCTGCTTCACTGTCTTGCGAGTATCGATAGCTTTTTGTCTGTTGATTCATCAGTGAGTGATGAATTTTCTTTCTCCTGTCAATTTCCTTTATAGAAAAGCAGCCATGGTGTGAGTTGTTTTTTGGTGTTTAAAAACAAACGCGCTCTGAGCTGTGTGAACAAATCCACTGACTGAGTTAAAGTATTCTTTGCACATGACTGCAATACGAATTTTGTAAACTCCCTTTCATTCATGCATTTTAAATTTGCCTTGCGTGAGCTGCTGAGTTGAAGGTGGATGCTTGAAAAAACTGGGAGCAGAAGCCTGCTAGGAGAGTTCCATGGGAATTCTGAGGATGAAGCCTCTGGCACAGTAGCTCTCTTTTAAAAACAAACACACCCCCCACACCCCCCCCCAACCTCTTCCTTCCCACTGCCCCCAGCTGTTTCTTTAGCATATACAAATGAGTGCTAGAAGCAGGCAGATTTCCAGAATTACTGGCAAGCAGCAGAGGTCATTGAAGGCAGCGTAGTCACAGCAACTGGGGAGAGCAGCTGTACCCATAACAGCAAAAAATGTGAGAAAAATACAAATTTTGCGCTTGCCCAGCGGGTTAAAAACAGAATGGTTTAGGTAAAGTCTGCATATTAAAAAACCCACCCCCAACAAAAGAAAAAAAAAATGAACCAAACATCCTTTCCCCTCAAAAAAAACCAAAAACCAGACATAAAGCCCAATACTACTACTTCCTCTTCAACACTTCTTAAATTTGAACTACAGATAGAAAAAATAGATGAAAAATTGTAACCAGTTTTAAGTGGCAAGTTTGAATAACTGCAGTAAACTGTTGTAATTTTTTTAAAACCTTTACTTTAAAAACAAGATAGAGTTTTTGGAGAGAAATAGATCTGTTCAAAGACGTCTTGTGGCAGAAGCAAAATTCTTCTAAAATTTTGCTGCAGCCTATTTCCTGCATTGCAATTGTGGAACTAGCTTCTCTCATAGAATTCTTTTTTTTAAATTTTTTGAGGGATGTAACAACAAGGGCAAGAAGGGCATATTAACTAGTTGCTTTTCTCCCCTACATGATAGGGGGTGCTGGTGTTTTGAAAAGCTTTGCCCGAGATGTCATATACAGGTCTTTGAAGTTCATTTCCTTGTTTCCTTACCTGGGGGCAGAACTTTGTCAGGGATTTGTCTGTTCAAAGAGACTTTCCCAAAGTGACTGGTGCTGCTGCAGTCATTGCTGTCTATTTAGTCACACCTCGTAATTCTCACTTCTAAACCTTCTTTACCTGCATGAGGAAGGTGTGGTGTACCTTGGCAATTGAATTACCACATTCTAGTATGTATATAATGCCAGTGCTTAATTTTTTAATAAACAGCCTTCATTACTGTGTCTTGAACCACTTGATTGATTTGGTAATATAAAATAGATGAATTATGAAACATAATTTAAAAATCCAGCTGTGTGACTGCTGGCTAATGACACTGATGGGGTTTTGAGTAGAGCTTATGTTTTGAAAGACAATTTATTTTTTTTTGTTTTAATTAAGTGGCTGTGAAGGAATTTTTTGAGGGACAAATTGTGAAATGAAAGTCATATGAAAATGAATGTCACCTGGAGCTAGAAAGTTTCTAGGAATCTTTTCTCCCAAACAGGAGAGATGGAGGGCAGCCTTGTGCTGCCAAGAGTGCTGTAAATGATCTCACAGGTCTTATTTTTTTATGAGTTCAGGTAGTGTGGGCTGTGTTTGTTTTAGTTTTAAGAAATCCACATGCCCCCTACTCCTTTGCTTCCCAATTGCTCCTCTACTCTACAAAACATAATAATAAATATTATACCTACTTCCTTTGCCACTTCTCCCTCTTCACCCCCAAATAAACCTGAGGATGTACACCAAGATCTTGGAATGATCATTTTGGAGGTTCGATTTAGATAAATAAAAAGGAAGGAGCATAGCACCCACTTGCTTCAGGTGAATGGAAATTGTTGAAATTCTCTTTTTGATGAGCTATCTAAGTTTACATTTTCATCTATTCCTGGTTACTCTTTGAAAAAAAACATGAACTCAGCTGCTGGAATCTTATGAAATGGGTAGCAAGGGTCACTTTGTCTCTCTGCTGTGGTAGAACTACTGCAGGGCAATGTTTGAAAGGCAGCAGAGCTTGATCCATGGATGCATTTACTGGGTTTTAACATAGTTGAAGATACTTGTTAAACGAGTATTTACATGAGTACTTCTTACAGAAGTCTTTTCCTGTTTTGCAGATTTGATTCCCTGTAGTATATTGATCCATAAAAATGCCAGTCATCAATGTGTTAATTGTAGAGGGGAAAATAAGAAATGGAAAGTTAACAAGCCTTTTCTTTGCTCCTTGGCATTTAAATGCCACTGCAAGAAAATATTCTGAGGACCAAAAGTGATTGGAAATTCATATCTGACTAAATTTCTTTTTTCTTCTTCCTTAGGATGTTTTGTACACTGTGTGCAACCCTGTTGGAAAAGTCCAGCGCATTGTTATATTCAAGAGAAATGGAATACAAGCCATGGTTGAATATCCTTTTTGAGTGTGATTTTTATTTTGGGATTTTTTTTTTGCTGTAGGTTCTTGGCTCCAGATAGGTTTAACATGCAAATGTCAGAAAGATACCGTGTGATTTTGAGAAATTATTTCTTAATTTCTGTCTAAGACATGGTAACTTCTAATTTTTGTATGTCTGTAAGACCAAGTAGTCCTTACACATTTCATCTTTGTAGGAAAATGGCATTGTCAACAGTGGTTGATAACCATATTTATATTCCCTCAGGCCTAATAATTTCAGACATGAATTGTGTCATAGATTTGATAACCCTTTATACACATAAGTTTCATGGCTTCTGCCTGTGTTGATACTCAACAAATGGGTAAGGGATTGCAGAGGTGCAGTTTGTCTTCTTCAGACTCTTTAAAATAGTCCCAGTATGCACTGCTTGCCTACTATTTTGACTTTATAAAGCAAAGGCCATCCTTGACCTTGATTCTTGGGCATCATATGTTGAAGAAATTCCCTGCTCTATTATCCTACTGTTTATTCTGTTTGCAGCACTAAGTTGTTCTTGGCTTGAATGTTCAGAATTGTTGTGTGTTGCTGTGGTTTGTGAAGCCCAAAGTCTGATATGATTAGGCCTTAACTGACAGCCCTCTTCCTAAAGCTTTATTAACATCCATTTTTAAACTGTTATCTGGACAAAATTTGCCAAATTATTTGGAATTACTTTGTGATTTCAGATGCTGCCAACGTGATGGTTGTATTGATGATTTTCCAGGCAAAGGGAACTACCTAATTTCTATTAAATCAAACTAATTGCTATTCATCTATGTAGAAAACTTAAACCATGTGTCCTAACAGACAATAATTTGACTTACTGTATGTATTAAGCTTGTCACAAATTGAATTGTCAGGATTAGATGACGTGTACAGTTAGGGGTTATTCTTCATCTTATGAGAGATTAGGGGAGTTGTGGGGAGGGTCCTGCACACACCTAGAAATGATCATCCATATGTCCCTTGAAGTAGATTCTGTAACGTGCCTTTTATTGAAAATAAAACCAGCCAGCAATTGAAAGAAAACTCACAAATATGAGTGAAGTAATGCAGCAGCAAGGAAACAGTTGGGGGAGGCAAGGAAAATGAGCTTCAAGATAAGCCTTTTCTGAAAAGTTAAAAAATTTACTCAAATTTAAATGCTCCTTGAAGTACCCATTACTTGTGCAGCTCTGGCCAGTGTCAGTTTCTTGCAGGTCTGGGAAGCTTAACTTTCCTAATTTTTAAGTCCCACAGTGAACCTGTGTCACTTTGGAAGAAGCTGGACTGCAGGAATGTGGTAAAACCAAGGCACGTTCTGTTGTTTTGGACTTCTTCTAAAATGTCACTAAATGATATCAAGACATGGTTCAAAAGGTCTGTTCTGCTGCAAAGTTCAGGCTTTCTGACACCATATATTGCTGAGTATGGGTGAGATCATGGGTTGAGATGTGCCAAGGCTCTGGCACATTTTTCTGTTAATCACAGAACTAATCTTGGAGCATGGGGAGCATATGAAATAACTTAGGTGTTGGAGCCTGGTACATGCATCTGCCTATTGCACTTTTTTGAGGCAAAATCAATATTTGTTCACTCAAAGTCTCTCTTTTAGTTAAGTGAGATTTTTTGGCTAATGAGCTAAAAAGGGTGTACACTTAGTTCTTTGTGCTTTAAAGTAACTACTGTGATAAGTCTGTGTGGAGTTCTTGTAGTGTATACAATAGTCAAATACCTGCAGGCTTCCAAAGTAAAGCCCTATCACATAAAAGGGATGTGAATGAGATACCTGGGGAAAAAGATCCTTAACATGATGTGTATGTTTGAATCAGTGTTTTGTGCCCAGAAGGCGAAGGCTGCGCTCAATGGAGCAGATATCTATGCAGGATGCTGCACACTAAAAATTGAATATGCAAGGGTAATGCTTGGACCTTCTCTTTTAATTTTACTAAAAAAAAAAAAGAAAAACAAACCCAAAAACCCATATAGTCAAGGCTTAACCTCTTTCACTTTTACTTTATTTGAACAGCCAACTCGACTTAATGTCATTAGGAATGACAACGATAGTTGGGACTACACTAAGCCATATCTGGGCCGCCGAGGTAGGTTCTGATCCATTCTCACTGTAGCTGTTTGACTGTACTAATGCCAGCCCTTCACACGTGGTCAGGCTGTGTGGCAACAGTCCTTCCAAAGCAGGCCAGTGCTGCTGGAGGCTGTGCCACGGCAGGGAATTAACCCTGAGCCCTAGTGCCCCCTACTGCCGTGTGCTTGAGCCACTTAGTGCAACAAGGAGCCCACACCTCCAAGCACCTTCGCAGTTCTCAAGGACTTGCATTTCTCCAAGCAGCTCTCTCTCTTTGGAGGAGAGGAAACCTGGCACAGACTATTCCTTATAAGCTACAAACTTGCACACTGCTTCTCCTTCGAAAGGACTCTTTTCCCCTATGTTGGACAAGGCATTAAGAAGGATAGAGGACTTCAGCAGGCTGACTCTACACTTCATCATGCACCACATCGGCATCAGCAAAATAAAACCCCAAACAAACAAAAAAACCCTCTGAAAAACCTCAGACTTGCAGTTCACCTTGTCTGCATACTGCATGCACCACCACCACAAGTTTGTAAAGGAGGACATTTTCAGTACTTCAGATTTGTGTGGGATGAATAACATGATAGACTGTACACATTCTGTTCAAGTTTGTATGTATGCTGATCTTATTTCCCTTAAAATTACCACTGAGAAATCGAGAAACTCCAAAATTAAGAACCTCTTGTTGATATCACTGATGTTGTAATCTTGTTATTACTTGCTGTATGTGAGAGTTGCATTCAGACTTAACAGTGTAAATATTGTTTAGTAGTAGGGAAGTTCAATCCTTATATGCAGATAGTTGGAACTGAGCAGTGCAATACCAAGAAGTCCCCTCAGCTATACTTAAGTAATAAAATAGGGAGATTCATAATTGGTACAGGCATACTGTCTCTTAACTACTCAGCTGTAAAAATTCTCAGAGCTTAACTCATGTCAGTGGAAACTATGATTATATATGTACAGTCAAACTGCTGTCTAGCCTAATTCATGTAAAGTGTTTATTTAAAAATAACCAAAAATCTGTAACTATTGAGTGCAGTGTTCAGTAACCTATGTACAATAATGTGTTCAATGTAAAGTTAGAAAAGTGAAGACAATGTGACCAAGATAGAATATCTACTTATCAAAAGCTACATGAGAACCAGGGCTTTGGCTGTCTCAAGAGATTTGCATTTCCACAGTAATTCTGCAGAGACACTGGGCTTGTGAAACTGTTGTACAACTAAAAACTTAGGGCTTGGCTTTTCAAAATGAAGTTCTTGTAAAAAGTTAACAAGGGAGCTACAGTATTGGTTGCAGCTTGTAGATTATGACAATTTGTATCGGGATTCAAATTTTTTCTCAAATTCTTGAGTCAAAGAAAAGGGATTCTGGAGAAACTCAAGGACAAAAAAAAAAATCTAAAGGCTTGAATTTGAAATATTGAAAGGATTAATTTGACCCTTGTATCTTTTGATCATTGCAGTGTTTGGAGGCTGACTTGTAACACTGTGCATCTAAATGCATTATGTAATTGGTCTGCAGAGGGGTATGACTGTATGAACTAAAACTTCCCCAAATTTGAGCAAACAGTGGAAAATGAAAAACTTAGGATAGGTGTGGCTTGCTCTTTTCAAGAACCCTGCTCTTGTTTTTCTTTTATTACTGTCTCTATTTTCTATACATAAGCACCCTACTACACATAAGAGGAAAAAAAGTTAGACTTGTATTCTTTCTTTCTATCTATCTATCTATCTATCTATCTATCTATCTATCTCATTACATATTGTATGTACCATGAGTTTTCATTTACTATGATCCACATTCATTTATGTGGACAATGGGAATATAAATTCATGAATGAACAGTGAAATGTACTTGAGAAACAGGTATCTAGAGCAGTTTTGCCCATAAAGTAATCCAGGAGTTGTTGTTTTTGTTGGGTTTTTTTTGGAAAGAGTTTATGTATTTGTCCTTCAACTTACTCTTGCAACAGCATTATTTGGGTTTTGAACATAGTGTGATCTGAGCTGTAGGGTTCTCACTGCAGCAAAGATCTTATCCCAAAAGAATTTCATTCCAAGGTCAGTCATGCCAATAAATCCTTTCAGAATTTCACACCTGCCTTTCAAATGTTAGGAAGGAAATGCATTTTACTAATGACCTGTTTTAAAGAACTGTTTCTAGTTCCTTATGGTAATAAATTTCCCATAATCTTTCTCCACTAAAGTAAACATCCTATCAAGTGCCTGCTGCTGTGAACTCGTATTGCATTAGACTGAATGAAATAAACCCACCTGACTTAATATTCTACTTGGCTTTAGCCAGAAATTTCAAGCTGTAGTTTGGAGCATTTCTTTTGGTGGCAATACCAGCTTACTCAGTGATTCAAGGACCTGATGTAAAAACAAAACTAAAAATCAAGGAACCCAAGCTTAAACAAGGTTATAAAGAACCTTTCATTTCAGAATTATTTTAACACACGTCAGTTCTCGTGTTTCAATGCTTGTTTACACAAGTATTTTACTGGCACAATCCAGGGGCTTTGTTCAAGGAAGGAACAAGCATAGGGCAAGGAGAGACTTGCACCACCATGAGAAGGAAATATTTGTCAAACTTTTCTCTCAGAGTTTTTTATTTGAAGAATGTCATTCTTGACTATATTTTACTGTGGGCAGTTTCAAAGTATTTAGTTCCACAGATTGGAATTACAAAACTGATTTTTCTGAAAGATGATTACTGCATACAGTTTAAATGCTCAAAATACTTGATCTGACTGCTCATTTGCTTTCTAGAGCCAAGAGCTGGAGCTGTTACCCTGAAAAGGGAGTGGAAAAATAAACCTGACAACAGCAATCTTTTTTCTATATATTTGAAAGTGTTCAGGACTGCTCTCTCTTCAGATTTTACTGCCAAAGTAAATATCTGACTTGGAACCTGGCCTCAAAGTCCTGAGCAGAAAGGGCCACATGTGTTTTCATCTACCACTGTTGTGTGATCAAATAGTTGCTGTTTTTTGGGGAAAATACCTCCAACTGCATTGGGCTGGAGTTACTATTTTCAGCAGTCATACTTAAATATCCTGAGAATTGTTGTAAATTGATAAATGCCTTGCCCTATCTTTTCAATGTGGCTTTTTTTTTTTTTTTTTAATTGTTGCTTACCACAAAGAAATCTGGAAGTTTAGATTTTTTTTTGTTGTGCAGCATGGATCTGATTGGAAAATACAGCTTTGGCTGTGAGGCACTGCTTCCTTCCATTAATGTAGACCCCTTGCTTAACTTTATATCCTAGAGAACTGGGTTTTCTTAAAGGATTGACTGTTGTTCAAGTGCATTACTCAGTGATACTTTCCCTCAGTTGAACTGTTATGTGCTGCTGATAATGCCACAATGTACAATCCTTTCAGCACGCCCATAAATCAGTAGGTGTTCTGTAAATATATATGTACACATATGTAATGCTCTCTGTTTACTGATTATGAAACCATGTAATACAGGTTGTTGTTGGCTTATGCTGAAACTTCTTGAAAGAAGCCCACTTTGAAAATGTGTTGCTGTTGAAGCTAATATTATGATTCAGGTACTGTCTTTCAAAAGTACTGCATTTCAAATTTGTTTTAAGAGACACATGGGTAAATCCTGCTGTATGGTGTTTTCTATACTAATGTGTGGTGTCTGTTTAGGAGAACTATTTGGTATCTCCATAAACCTTAAATGTCTGCATCTCCTCATTGGCCACTGCCCCAAATCAACTTAAGTGCAATTTGTTAAACAGATGGCAGTCTTTTAATTTTGGTGTCCCAGGGCTACAGCTTGTGTTTTTAGACATAGAGTGAATGAGAAATTGTTTATAAAATTAACAAGGACTCAAAATACTTTTTCACTTCTTAACTAGAAGCTTTGTGTCTTAACTGGAGTAATCAAGTGTCTGGTTGTGCATACTAAACTGGTTTCTTTCCCTTCCCACGTTAGACAGAGGGAAGGGCCGACAGAGACAAGCTATTTTGGGAGAGCACCCATCATCCTTTAGACATGATGGCTATGGTAAGTAACATGGGATGACAGCTGGTTATGATTTCTTACATGCTCTGTGGAATTCTAAATATTTAATCAATGCTTAGCTGTGGTTCCCTTCAGCATGAGCAGTTCTGTCAGTCTGCTGTCAGTCTGCCTTCTGAAACACTGCTGGTTCAGTGAAATCCATGTGCACTATTGCCTCACCTCTTCCTGTCACCCAAAGCATTCAGCTCTACAGGTTTATTCCTTGGAAGAAAGTTTTCTTTCAGTTGCCATCACTCTGGCAATGGGTTGAAAATGATATCTGGATTGGGAAAGCAGTTTTCTTCTAGAAAATGGCAACATAGCATAGTCAATGGTTTGGTACAACAGAGAGCTCTGATGTCTTTGCATGCAAAGCTATGAATTGTTGATATTGGCACTTCTAATTTAGCTGATTCAGAAAAGGTACAGCTATGTGTCTGTAGAGAAATGATGTTTTGGAGTCAGCTCTATAAAGTGCTGTGTTTGTTACCAGTGCTCTCTGTAAGGCAAGACCTGCTGTCACTTTCATGTGCTGAGCAAAGACCTCGGGGTGGAGAAACAAATGTCCCCACTCACATGTGACTTTTCTAGGTATTTACTCTCTCAGCTCTCAGGTGCAATGTGGTTTGTCTTGCCCCTTTCTTTGCAAAGGTATTTTTGGTATTTTACAATGTAGGTTGACATCCTACCTACTCCTTCCAAAGGTTCTTTGAATCCCCAGAATTTCCAAGTGCCACCTTGATTCCGTGATTTTCTTTTTTCATTCTTCTGATATATCCTTCTACCTTAACTAATGTGTTCGTCTCCTCCTGTACCGTTTCCCTTTCATTCCTGCTTTCTGCTGTGGAAAAAAAAGGACAAAAGGTTCTTTTTATACTTGGCTTATGTGAATTTCACATTATTTCTGTCTCAGAAAAACAGGGATCTTCCCCTGGTCTATAATACTGGCATTTTCTATGAACCGGGGTACTGCTTACTAGTAGTGTCTCACCACTAAAAAAAAAAAAAAAAAAAAAATAAGAAATTGTCTATTTCAGTGAAACTTGTCACTTTATCTATAGTGGAAAGTAGTACCACTTCATTTTGCATTTGTGTGGGGGTTTAAGTATTCCTGTTTCTTCCAAATGGGCATTTTGTAGAAAGACAGGCTTCTGACTTAATCTCATGTCTCTGGGAAAAGGAGCTGTGTCATCTCCTGACCTCTGTCTCACTCCTTTTGGTTTGTTTTCCCAACTTTGTAATATTCTTTCTTGGTGTCATGTAGCTCTGTTACTAGATGGGAATATTTCAGAATGTTGATTTTAATTATTTTCTCTGATACATATATGTTCTAATATTTTGCACGCTGCAGGGAAGATAACGATTAATGATTTTTGTAATTACTGTAATATCTTTTTTCAGCAATTGCCATAACCTTCTGCCCCTTCTTTAAATATGCATTATCTGTGTGGGCTTTGATGCATGATTACTTCGTGAAAATTATTTCAAACAACGTAAAAACATGGTCTCTCATCTCCTTAGGCTCCCATGGACCTTTGTTGCCCTTGCCAAGCCGGTACCGCATGGGATCTCGGGACACTCCAGAACTTGTTGCTTATCCGTTGCCGCAGGCGTCCTCCTCTTACATGCACGGTGGAAATCCTTCTGGGTCAGTTGTCATGGTTAGTGGGTTGCATCAGCTCAAGATGAACTGTTCAAGGGTATTCAACCTCTTCTGCTTGTATGGAAACATTGAGAAGGTAAGGCATAATTTATCAGAAACTTGGAAACTACTATACAAAAAAAGCTTGTCTGAGCCTCCAAAGCCAACTACTTTGGAAAAAGCCTGTCTGAGATTGTCTAAAAATATATCCTAATGTTTTATAAAACTATTGGTTGAGCTCTTTGTTGCAATGTATTTTTTTTTACCTTATCTATCTTAGGTGAAATTTATGAAGACTATTCCGGGCACAGCACTGGTTGAAATGGGTGATGAATACGCTGTAGAAAGAGCAGTCACACATCTCAATAATGTCAAGTTATTTGGAAAGAGACTCAATGTCTGGTAAATATGTTTTATCAGATTAATAGTCCACCAGTGGGCAGATGGAATGAAGTTTCAAAGGGACAATGTCACATTACTCTGTTATCATCATTGGAGTTATGATTTCCAATTTACCAGTGTTTATTTTGGCTTTCAGCAGAAGGAGGCTGAATTTAGGTTAGATATAAGGAAGAAATTCTTTACTGTGAGGATGGTGAGGCACTGGTACAGGTTGCCCAGAGAAGCTGAGGGTGCCCCATCCCTGGAAGTGTTGAAGGCTGGGTTGGATGGGGATTTGAGCAACCTGCTCTAGTAGAGGCTGTTCCTGCCCATGGCATTGGGGTTGGAAGGAGATCAGGTCTCTTTCAACCCCAACCACTCTAAGATTTATTACTATTTATAATTTTATTTACTTATATTCATAACGCATATTGTCATTACATGGATTGGCCACAATAATAAACTGTATTCCCTAATGTGTCTTATCCACTCTTTCTGCATTTTTTTAAGGAAAGTGTCAAATCCAACTCATCCTGTTCTTACTGTATTCATTTCAAATTGTTATAAAGAAACATCAGCTCTTTTCTAGTAAGATAATAACCTGCAAAATATGATAGCCTTAATTATTTAAGAAACTTTATCCTTAAATTCCAGTGTTTCCAAGCAGCACTCAGTAGTTCCAAGCCAGATATTTGAACTGGAGGATGGCACGAGTAGTTACAAGGATTTTGCCATGAGTAAGAACAATCGCTTCACCAGTGCTGGCCAGGCATCCAAGAACATCATCCAACCACCCTCCTGTGTGCTGCATTATTACAATGTTCCCCTGTGTGTGACTGAGGAAACATTTGTAAAGGTAGGCACTTGGAGTGGCTGACATCCAGCACTTTCTGAGCTCTGCCCTGGCTTTTCATGGTGCTGCTTTTAAAAACAAGTAACTGGGAGGGTTATAGCAGAGCCACTGGAAGAGAGCTGTTCCTTAAAACACATTTGTGTATTAGCCCTCCTGGATACGTTCAATTCTAGAGTTACTGTCTCAATTTTAGTCATACTTAAAAAAAAAATCCTGAAAATAAAGTTGAGGAGCTTAATGTGGGGGTTTTTTTGAGGAAAGGGAAAAGACACAAAGCAAATTACATGGAAGTTAGGACTACAACTCACAAAGGATTTACTGACTCCTTGTAATGACTGTTAGGATGTTTTGGAATGGAGACAAGCATACACCTGGGACCCTTGGCACAGCTGTATCCTAAATGAACTCTGGATGCTTAAAACATGCAATACTGGGCCTCTTTAAGTGGAGGCAGTGGTAAGATTGGCAGTTCAGTGAGTTCTTTTTCAGTTCAATAAAATATATTTTTCCAACTCTCTCTGAAAGGGAACTCTGGTTCCCAAGTGGTGTTTTTGTATGTACAACTTCAGAGCTACTGTATTGGAGCAGGAATGCCAAAAAAGTAGAATTTGTTATTAATTAAATACGTTTTTGGAGATAGCAGTGATATCACAGATACAGAAGCCTTGTTTTACATACTGCAGAATAGTGTTCTAAGTAGTTACCAATCTAAACATATTTTTAAAATTATTTGCCATAAATTCTTGCAAACTGTCTTAAAAAGTCAGAATCTTCCTTTTTTGTGTGTTTCATCCAGGAACTTGGAATTTTTGCTTATTTGTTTATGTGCACTTTCGCTGGAGTTTTACCTCTTATTTTATTTTTGTGACAGTTATGTGAGGATCATGAAGTTCTCAGCTTTATTAAATACAAAGTGTTTGATCCAAAACGTAAGTAAAACTTGACCAGTTTGAGAAGTTACTTGATTCCAGTTTTGATCTGAGTATGTGCTGTCAGGAGGCCTTACTGATCCCCTCCTTCCCATTTTTATTTCTCCTTTTGACAGCTTCTGCCAAAACACTGTCTGGTCTGTTGGAATGGGAATGTAAGACAGATGCAGTGGAAGCTCTCACTGTACTTAATCACTACCAGATAAGAGTCCCAAGTAAGTAATCTTACTGCTGAATTATTTTTTTTTTTCCGTGGAAAAGGACTTTAGGATTTTGATAGCCACAAAAATTATCAGAGGGCTGGAGCACCTCTCTTGTTAGAAAAGGCTGAGAGAGCTGAGGCTGTTTATCCTGGAGAAGAGGAGGCTCCAAGATGACCTCACAGTGGCCTTCCAGTAAAGCAGGCCTGTAAAAAAGAGGGGGAGTGACTTTTGACATGGGCAAATAGTGGTAGAACAAGGAGTAAGGGTTTTAAACTAAGAGAGATTTAGGTTTTAGATGTTAGGAGGATGTTCTTGACTATGAGGGTGGTGAGGCACTGGCACAGGTTGCCCAGAGAAGCTGTGGATGCCCGATCCCTGGAAGTACTCAAGGCCAGGCTGGATGGGGCTCAGAGCACCCTGATTTAGTGTGTGACATCCCTGCCATATGGCAGGAAGTTGGAACTGGATGATCCAATGAGATGATCCCTTCCAACCATCCCCTTCTATGATTCTTTCACAATAAATATAGAGAAATTTGCAATAATGTCTTGAACAGAGGATTCTTTAAATTACTCAGCTCATTGCTCTCAATTTACTGCTCCTGTGGCATGTTCCCTTTGAAAGCAGAAATTGTGAAGCCAAGCTGAATTTAGCTCCAAACTAGCAAGAATAGAGTGGAGTGAGTTCACCTGCTAAACAAGTACACAATAGGCCAGATCTGCACTGAACAATTAAGACAGTTTACTTGATTAAATTAAATTCTTCCAGGTGTACCCAGACATAATTTTGAATCCAGGCCAGTGTCTAATATTATTTTAAACTACTTTCACTTAACTGTTATGAGTTTGCCCCCCTGTGAAGTGTTAACAGTTTAAATATTTTCTATTCCCCCCACACCTTTGGTCCACCTTCTTAATAATGGAGGCAGAATATTTTTGAAGATAGTATGGAAAGCACACTGTTCACAATTTCAGTTTTATCTCAGTTTGTAGAGGTGGTAACAGCAGAAAAGCTTTCTCTTTCAATGTGAAAAAGGCAAACCCCAGTGGAGGTGTGAGTGTGAAATAGACAGAACTGGTGAACTTGCCAGGTTATGGAAGGTGGATCAGCAGGAGAGCTGTGCCCACGGTGTGTTCTGTGTTGTCTCCTTACAGATGGCTCCAACCCTTACACCTTGAAGCTTTGCTTCTCTACTTCATCCCATTTATAGAGAAGAGGACAGCATGTTAAGAGCTACGTTCACTCCGATTTGCAAGTTAAAAACTACACTTCGTTCACAAAGCTCTAAAGTGGTTGTTCTAATGTTGCCTTGTTTCAACTTAATTCTAATATCTTTTATCTTGTTTTATAATAAATGGATGTTCCTTCATAAATACAAACCAGATTTTTTTTTATTTTTGCCTCTGAGAAGTACATGTTGTAAGCTTACTACAAAGTTTGTATTTTGTTAGTGTAGTATCTTCAAATGTCTAAAGAAGCACCAGTAGGATAAACAAGATTGTTTCTTTTCAAAAAATGAAATATATTTGCATTTTCAAAATGTTAAAGATTAGCAAGTATTTTTCCATTTGTAGTCTTAATTGGCAGATAGAACTATTACAGCAGAATTTTAAATGTAGAACTTGTTTTTCAGTATGTTAAGTAGTGAAGTATGTTGCAATACTAAAAAGAAGCTTGTATTTATAAAATGCTTTGATTGGGTTAATGTTGCACATACTGAACTTTTAGTAGTATAAACTTGATTTATAGTTCAGACAGAGCTAACGTAGAAAATTATTAAATATGTACACGTGTATGGTATGATTTCATACTTATTTAAAGTGGGGTTTTTTGGTTTTTTTTTTAAAAAAAACTATTTTCCATTTGCATTAGCATGATGCCATCCAGCTAGTCCCACCATAGGGGCCTTTTAAAAATTAAAATTGCAAGCCTGTATCAATGTGTTCATCCTCATTTTCCATGATTTAAACTTAAATCTTTGGTGTTTAACATATCCTTTTGACTCTTTTTTTAAAGCAGTGTTTATGACTTACTAAATGGTAAAAGCTGTGGTGGGTGGTGGCAACGTGGATTGCAATAGAAACCAAGGTGGTAAAAACAGTTAAAAGAAAAAGAAAGCCCCCACCATATCCTTTTGTAGCTGGACAGTTAATTTAATGTTTTCTTCTGTCTGATTTATCTTAAACATCTATTATGACCACGGAGGAATTAATTGGGTGAATAGTCTTGGCTGGTCTGTAGCTTAAGCTGAGGTAATCTCAGGTAAAGTAACTGATTATGTGGTGTGAAATCAATGAGGTGAGAAATCTTTCACTTCATAGAAGATGATTTGTTCTGGCCCAGTACTTTGAAACCTGTCTTCTGGAACTGCAGTTGTGTCTTATTTGGGCTAAGCCCCCACAAAAGGAAATCCAAGCAGAGGAGTTTGGGAGCTGTTGTCCTAGATTCTGTGTGTGTTCCTCTTTCTGAATTTGCAGTGGATTGTTGAGGGCCTCTTCCAGTTCTGTTCTTAGTCACTGCAGAGAAGTTACTTTATCAGCTAGTTTATGCTTTATCTGACAAGTTCTTTGTTCTGTCTTTATGGATTTTATCTATATCCATCCTTTATGCAAGATGATTTGTGCAGAGTGCTTGTCCTTGAGAGGTTATGTTGTAGGATGTTTACAGGCTGTGGGCATTTCACATCTTTCAATACAGACTGGATTTTCCCCATTCCCCATAATTTCAAGGCAAATATTCCTTATCATACAAGGGAAAATGTGTCAAATGTCCTTCAGGTTTTCTTGTCAACAGTGACTTATTTTTGCCCTGTCTACCTCCATTTTGTTCATGCTTCAGGTAATGAGTGTTTTAAGTATTCACATCAGGCTTTTAATATGTCTGAACTGGGAACTGAAACCAGCTGCTTTTTGGCAGCTCTTTCAGCACAGGGTTTGGAATAATCCCAGCCTCCTGTCTGTGAGGTGGCAAAGAGACTTGCATTTTAGGGGCACTGCTGAGACTCTTTCAGCCTCAGTGCTCTTTCCCCAGAAATTGCTTCCAGACAGCTCCAGCACAGTAGTCCATGTGCCATATCTTGCTGCTAGTGAAATGCTCTTTGCTGCTTAGTGTTTTACCTGTAAAAGATCTCTCCCAGTCTCTCATTTCTCTTTTACCAACTTAAATGTTCTGTGGAAATCTGTTTCTCCTGTCGTAATTTCCATTGCTTGGTTGTATTGGTGTAGTTCCAGAAGTCGTTTGTAGTTGAGCATTAAAAACAGTCTGTTTTCAAATTGCAGTGTGGGATGAGTGACCTGTAAAACATTCAGGTTTCATCTTAAAAAAAAAAAAAAAAAAAAAAGAAAAGAAAAAGAAATGCACTTTAATGTTTTTGTGTCCTCAGTGGATCACAGCATTCAGTGCCTAAGATGTTCAGGTGAAAGGCATCTTTCCTGTCTCTTCCCAGATCAAATGGAGCATGGTTCTGGGTATATCATATAGGACTTGATAGCAGCTGGATGGCCCATATGCAAAATGAATAGCCTGTGCCATGTGGGGCAGAAAAGAGAGTTGACTGAAGAATTGTGCAAGCTTTTTTCTCCACAAAATAACCATCTTATTCATGTGTTCATGCGAACAGGAAAGATTCCTTGTTGGTGCTTTGCTGTTAAAAGAAAAGAATGTTTTCTCTTGGGCCTACCAGAGTGGATGCTTGTCCTCAGGAAGGAATGAAGTAGGTCTTCTTCCACACCCAAGGTCTGTGTTCACCTTTAATCCTGTTCCTTAGAACAGAGCCCAAACAGTGGGGCAGGTGGGGAATTAGTTGCTCCAGAGGGAGTGAGTGAAGTTTGTCTCTCATTTGGCAGTGGTATTACCATACTTGTTAGATTAAAATTAAACTTCATGGTCTCTTAATGTAGGGGACTTTTTCCTGTCTCTTTTGCATAAGTCATACAAGCAAAACATTGGACATTGCAGTGCACGTTCCCTGCTGGTAAGCAGCTGTCATTCACAATGTTATATCTTCATGTCTGTCCTGCTGTTTGTTTTGTTGGTGATGTTTTGTTTGTTTTTCCAATTGCTCACCTTTCATTGGGAGTAAAGATGTATTGAGGTGGAGATATGTTCCTCTTCTCATTACACTCTTAATTCTTGTTTATATTTATTTTTCCTTATATGCAAGAAGTGTGAAGAGTTGTTTTTTGACTTTCTATACCACCACAGCAAGACAGAGTGCATTGCTAGGGTGATGAAAGAGAAGATTTAAAAGAAACCATGGAGGATATATTTGGGTGTCCTGCTTTGTGAAAGGAATGATACAGCTGGATGTGGTGTCACTAAGTCTGTCTTTTAGAAAGGGATAATGTTTGGGGCAAGCTGGCTTGTTACTGGCTGAAACCCTTTTGTTGTAATTAAATGCAGCTCGCTCCTTTTCCTGCTGTGTGTTTTCTTGTGAACAGCTCTTGAACTTGTTTGAATGTGCTGGTGGCTTAGCAGGAGACATTCAGTCTCTTCTGTTAAATAATGCATCAAGGTCTGGGAACATGAGCACTTTTTGTTCAATTATTTTTTCATCTCAGGGATGTGTTTAAACATATTTGGGATTCTTTTGTGTGTTCCTTTTTTTAAAAAGTACCTTGCATTCCCACATCTGTAGCTGCCAGTGGGATTTTTAGCCATTCCAGCGTTTCATGTCTACTTTATGTCTACTTTTATGTCTAACCAGTCAGAAGTGTGCTGCATGACTGATTTGTTGTGAAATTCAAGTATGTTCTCAGTTGCACCATTAATATTGACACTTGTGGGGAGGAGTGATCAGATGTGCTCACTCCTGTGATAATGTGATGTTTCTAGTGGGCCATTTGGGTTCCTTAGAATCAGTTAAAAATAACCTGAAACAAATAGGTGTTCAGGGTTTTGGGGATGATGGGGCCCCCAAGTTCTACTGATAAAGCATCTGATTTGATAAAGGGTCAATCCATTTCTAGATGGGTGCATTATCAAGTTAAAACAGCAAAATATTTGTGTTCTGTTTATTCTCCTAATGCATAATAGCCTTTCCCTGTTACAAATAGAGGATTTCTTCCTCCAAGGACCACAATTCTCACAGGATGTGGAGGAACCTAATGCAGCCAGATTACTTCTGCTGTGCTTTGACCATGGCTCTCTGAAGGAAGTACCTCAGTCCCTTTTCTTGTATTCAGAAAGCTTTATCTGCCTTGTGCCAAGCCTTCCTGTCATGGCTTTTCCCAGCCAGCTCCCTGGGCTGGAGCCATACATGAATTCAGATGTGTTCCCTGCTCTTCTTCCTCACAGTTGCAGCTGCTGAAGTGTGGTCTTAATTTCTGGCATGATTTATTTAACTTTTCCTTCTGTGGTGTTCCTGGAGCAGCTGCAGCCTGAGTGGGTCTTCATGCAAGGGAGTGAGTCCTGCACGAACGTGCCAGGAAGCCAGCAGCTATGGCAGGATAATTAACCCTCTTTTCCAAAGCATCTGGGATCCAGGAAAACAAATTAATCCTGGCAGGGGCAGCATAGCAGTATTCAGAATTAAACACTGGAGTGGGATTGTAGGATGGGGGATGGATGAGGCTGGGAGTTGGAGCACAATGCAGGATGTAATTACTCAATTTCATATAAGCCATTATCTGTTTATTTTTTCTTGCCATCTTTTCTTTCCATTTGTGGTTTCATCTTTCTTCAAGCTACTAAAAAAATTAAATTGTTTGTGCTCCATTCAAAATTCAACTGCATAGTAGTCAAATAAGCCTCCAGAAATTATTACAGTGCTTCTTACTGAAAATCCTAAATTTTCTGTCTCTTAGGCTGTTAATACAATAGACTTTGAATATTTCGGTGATGCTTTATCAGCAAGGTGCAAACCTTTGGCCATTTTAAACTGAATAGCAGGGGTGCAGAGATTTGCATGTAATATAGATTATGCTTCTATTTTTTGTTAACCACAGCACTGTAACTGCTAAATCAGATTAAATCAGTGAGCTCTAGATAAGCATCCTGTCAAAAGGCTTCAGAAGTGTCTAAGAAATAGCCTGGTCAGACAGTGACCTGGTAATCTTTTTTTGCAGTTGCTCTATGGCTTCTGATTGAACCATGGTAACCTAAAACTTCTGAATGTGGGAATCCCACTTGCTGAAATTTAGTTCTCTCATCATGTTGGGGTGCACTTTAAATCCAAAACAAACTCCTGAGTTCTGAGGATAGAGCTCAAACTCTGGAGTATTTTAGTTACACTTAAATATGTTCCACTTACCCAAGATTTCTGTGCTGGTTTTCCATCTTTTTATTGCTGTATGGGAAAAGACTTGTCTGTGCCTTCATAAGGATCCTTTATATGCCCCTAACTCCTCCTTTTT
Source organism: Cyanistes caeruleus (assembly GCF_971803275.1). Classification (NCBI taxonomy): domain Eukaryota; kingdom Metazoa; phylum Chordata; class Aves; order Passeriformes; family Paridae; genus Cyanistes; species Cyanistes caeruleus. The sequence goes on from NC_141702.1 coordinate 110,350,959, forward strand.
GTGTTAACACGAGGCAATGAGAGCTAACCAGAGGATCCCAGATTAGAACTGAGCTATTGATTTATTTCAAAGTAACAAGTTCTCTAGTCTTGCTTTTTTCAGCTATAACTTTCATGTACTACTACTACTGATAATAACAATAACAACCCTACCTGAAGTAGTCTGAAGGACAGGTTTTTCTCATGAAGAGAAATAAGGTGATAACACTTCACCAGGTCTTCAAGCTTATGGACCCCAAGTTCACAGCTGAGTGCAACCCTGCTCATCTTGCTTTCTTCACTGTAGGCAAATAACACATCATTCATGTCAGAGTGCTGCTTCAGCCTGCCCCTGCCATTACCTTCAGTGCTCCCACCCTTGATGACCCTGGCGTTGCAAAAAGAAAAAAAGAAAACAAATGGAGGTTTTCCTTTTCATCTCCCACAGCTTCCAAATGAAGCTTGGTCTTCTGTCTTCTGCACAGCTTGAAAATTCCCAAGAAACAGGGCAGGGATATTCAAGAATGCAAGAGCAACGGAAGCTAATCTTACTCTTTGAAACCAGCAGGAAGAAAAGAGTCATAGCTCCTGGCCTGAGACTGCCAGCACAGCCTCCATTTTATTTTACTGCTGAAAGCAGACTCGGCTTTCCAGGAACTCTGTTTTGTAGAGCTTTCTGGAGAACATCCGGCCAAGGACAAGCCTCCTTTCAAGGGGAGGACAGAGCGGCTCCGAAGCGGGATGGCACACGTTCATCAGCGGGATGTGTGTGGGGTGAGGCTCCCTGCTCCAAGGGGACACTTGTTTCTCTCCCATGGCATGCTGCCATCCCAGCAGCCTTGGCAGGAGCCCTTCCTGCACTAAGCTGCTCATAGCTGACCAATGTTTGAGAGGGGCTCGACTTTAAACTGCTTAAGCAGCAGTCACTTTCCATGTGAAGCTGCTCTTAAGCCATTTTGCAAGCACTTAAGCTGCTTCTATCTTTTAGTCCTCTTGAGATGCCGATATTCCCCATTTCCCCAGTCACTGTGTGACTGCCTGTACTTTGCATTAGCCTGGTTCCTGTTAAAGCCTCTGTAGATCAGAATTCCAGAGTCACTCACTTGAGTGCCTGCTTTGAGTTGTGTGTGTGGCTTGAGCTTAGGTCTGCCAGCTGTGAGGCTGGCTCCTGAGCCAAGGAGGGTGGGAGTCTGCCCTGACTTTTTAGGGCAAAAAGAGCCCTAAAATCAAATTTCCCAGTGCTCCAGGTTTCACCGGGAGCTCAGACACTTGTCCACACTTGTCCTGCAGCTTGCTGAGGAGTCTGTTTACCTTTAGCCAAACACCCTGCCAATAACCCTGAATCAGCCTTGTACTCAGGGCTGTGCAACACGGAGGCCAGGCTGATAACAACTGCATTTTGCTTTGAGTCCTTTCCAAGCCCAGACCAAGTTCCCCTGCTGACATCTGGGGGAGGGGTGGGTGGAGAGGCTGAGCTGTGTTCACCTGGGAGATACTGTTCTTATCTGCTCTGTGAATGGGGAGCTGAACAAAGGAGCAGGGGCAACATGAGTGCACTTTTGGCTCTTGATTGTGGCAACAGGACAGAACAGACACCAATATCTGCTGCTGGCCTGTGAAGCAGAAAAGCTTTCAGAGCCAGGCTGCTTGAGTTTATACACAGGTCTCTGGTAGATTGATTGTGGCAAAATGGATTTTATTTATGCAGTTTAGGGCTTGGTACAAGGTAGCTCTGGGGAATCTGGCTTGCACGTGATGAATACATGAGGCCCAGAATCTTTGGGTTCCCTGTTTTCTTGCCAATTCCTCCTGGTTTCATAATGAAATGGAGCAGCTTGCCCCTGCAGCACGCCCATGCAGCTTGCTTGACCTTGGAGATTGCATTGGTCCTCACAGGTACACAGCCTGTACCTTGAAATGCCTGTCCTTGTCCTCCCACAGGTCCAGACTTTGCTGGGGAATGTCACTGGACTGGTTGTGCATTGTGTGGAGGTGACATTGAATAAACTACCTGTGCCTGGGTTTTGCCTGCAGGGCTTTGTAAGGCCAGGGGGTACCAATTTCTGCCAGGATTCTGGGGAGAGTGAGGAGATGAGCACAGTGAAGGCAGCTATTGCCACAAAGACATTTATCACCTATTTCTCTGTAGACCTTTCACAACAGACTTCTGCCTCTCCTCCCACTCCTGGTTCTTTTCAGGGCCTATAGTTCCACCTAGAAATAAATAATATAATATTTTTTAAAATAATGAAAAAAATGGCCTTAGATGACGTGTAGTCCCAAATTCCCTTTATGTCAGGCACAGCCCAGGTGATAAAATCCTGGGTTACCCTGTTTATCTGAAATACAGAAGGCTGCCATGGAGGAAAGGGCAGGGTCCTTTAGGACCAAGCAGTTGCAGCTCTGCTGTCAGGTTTCTGCAGCGTTTTACCTGATTTGCATCTCTGGACCAGACACCTGATCATCTGAAATTCTCCCTGGCATCCACTCAATTTACTTTTCTGTCAATTGAAGCAGGAAACTTACTATCTCAAAGTAACAGGCATAGATGATGATGATGGTGTTGTTGTTTTTATTTCTATTATTATTACTATTATTATTATTGTTGTTGTTTCGTCCATGTCTGCAGCTGTCAGCTTCCCTCCCTCCCTGTGATGGGCTGAGTTACCAGGGAGGGAAGCTCCCCTGTGGGTCTGTCCTGGCTAACAGCAAAGGTGGGCCACTATTCCCCAGGGCTGTGTGTCCTCCAGAGAGAAAATCAGGCACAACTGTAGTTTTGGAGCTTGTAACCAGGAGAATCAGGACACAGGTGCCACTGTTTTGTGCTTCTGTTCCTATCCAGGCTTTGGGTCTGTCCAGTGCTTCACAGGGAAGAGGGGCTGGGGAACAGGGTCAGTGGGTCCTGCTGTTTCTTCCCCTGGATCCAGGCTGGGGCTCTGGGGCAGAGCTGGCAGGGAGAAGGGCAAGGCCTGCCCTGCTGACAGGGGACAGCAGGTGGCAGCAAGAAATCCAGGTCCCTTGGCTCCAGGTTCAGCATTGGGGACTGCGTGTGTTGGCTTCTGCTGAAGTGGGGACAGTGAAATCTTAGACAAACTCTCTGAAGTAGATCTGGCACAGCTTTTGGTTCGTGCTCGAGGGCTGTTTGAGGTCATGGGATGCTGTCCTGCTGTCCCACAGCGTCTGCACTGGATCACCCTTAAGGACCTGCCAAAACGTGCAGAAGGACTCCCAGTGCTTGAGTTTGGACTCTCATTCACCAGAATGGCCACTCCAGAATTTGCTGAGCTGTGCATGAGGAGAGAGACTGTGCAGGGCACAGCCAAGGGCAGCAAGCACACACGTGGCTGAACACAGCTGTGCTTTGGAGAGGCCAGCGTGCAAGATTGCTTCTGCAGAAACGCATCCTTGACTTTGGAATCCGCTCTGGGTGACCAAGAGCATCCAAGCTGTAAAACTCAATGTCTGAATCTCTCCTGCAGTCTTACCAGCTCTGGGGTGTGAGCTAAGACATCTCTGCAACCCTTTTCCTAAGAGCAGCATTGCAAAAGAGCCCCACTGGACAATCCAGAAACCTGGGTTTGATTCCACTTGTGTAAGCAATTTATCAGGCAAGAGGTGATATTTCATCCCTCCTCCTTGAGGAGCTGGTGTGCTTCTGAACATGTGCAAATGCCTTTGATATGTCAATAATAATGGATAAATGGCAGCCTGGCTTAAGAAGAACAGATCTTGCAAGACAAGTGTGATTGCTTACACTGGAATGGAAAAGGATCCAACAGCAAAAGATGTGAGCAGTGAGGAGCAGTAATTAAATAAATGCAACGAGGCAATGAAAGGCATGAAAAAGTGCCACAGCAGCACAGGTGGAGCTTGGAGGGTCCCCCATGGGGTGAGACATCTGCCTCAAAGGGCTCACAAAAGAGATGCAGGGAGCCTGCATGTTTACCTGGGAGAGGGTAGGACTGGGTCCCATTCCCTTTCCTCCTGATTTTCCTCTGGGCTCTGCTGGTCCCACTTCTCAAGGTGGGGGCATCAGGGAAATAATGGCAGAGGTGGGGCTGTGTCTGTCTCCCTGGCTCCTGCCTGGCTGCTGGGTGGTGCCACTCCTGAGCCCTGCGGCTCTGTCTGGAGCTCACCCCCACGCAGGGAGCAGCAAGCCCTGCCTACCTGATGAGCTCTGGTGGCTTTTTTCAAGGAGAAGCCTGATTTCAGATAGTCACAAGGTACAGACACCCCCTCTCACCACGCACAAAGCAGGAGGATGAGAGCTGGGTTGGAAGGATGCTGAGACCATAGGGTCTGTGTGTGTGTGGACCTTCAGAGACTTTACTGCCACTGATACATTGGCAAAACGAGTGGGAGATTCAAAAGGGAGACTGGGGTGGGAGGGTGAGGTTGTGGGGACATATTCCCATAATTATGAGTTGCAGAAGGAAGACATATAGGTGAAGGGGAAGCCCTAACACTGGTGGAGGCTGCCTTGGGCCAAAGCAGGAGCCGAGCAGTCTTGATCCTGCCAGCCATGTGCTGTCAAGCTCTGGCTGTTCTCTGGACTCCCTAGTGTTATCTTCATTCCTGGGAGAGGGTGGGGGCAGCTTCAAACTTGGAGACAGTCCACTTCTACCCAGAGCAAAACAGTTGTTTTCATACCACATTAACCATGCAGGTTATCTGGGGAATTTTCCACCTTCTTTTTGCTTCCTGTCCTCATTACATGTAAGAAATATTGGCTTTAAATGGGGTTTTAGAACAGGAATGTTGCAAGAGTAGAGCAGCTGCCTGTTGGAAAGCTGTTCCTTTGCCCTCCCCTCTTGGCTTCAGCTGGGCTTGTTCCTGCCATACTTTCCTTCTGGAAAAACACTTTCCTTTCCTCCTTTTGGGTTTTCCTTTTGTTTATACTCTTTCAGGCTGGGGCACATGTTTCCAAGGGTCAGCCTAGAGCCAAAGGTCACAGTCTCTTCAGTGTTTAAACTCAACCATGGATTTTGTAACACTTGAGGGGAGAAGAAGAACCAGCCTTGGTTTGGTATTTTTGGCAGCCCTCTGTCTCCAGACCCTGGGCTGCTCTCTGTGCCATCCCTTCTTCCTCGCTGGGACAGGAGCAGACTGAAAACGCAGGGCAGCTGCTGGCATTCCCACTCCCACAGCTGTGTCAGGCAGTGGACTCCATGGTACTTGTCCTGCTGCCTTGGGAGAGACCTGGGGCCCAGGATCTCAGCCTGTTCCATACCCAGACACCCCTGATCCCTGTGAAAGGGGGAACATGCAGCATGCCTGGCTGTCCACGGGCACGAAAACGCTGCTGGATCTGTGTGATCTGATGGCAAAAGCCACTGTGAGCCCCTGCCCTTTGAGCAGGGTAGAAACTCCAGCTGAGAGGCAGCTGGAGGAGCAGCCTGGTAAACACAGCCCCGTGAGTGTGTGATAAGGGAGCACTTGCCCCGGACAAACTCCCTGGGCAAACCCTTTGCCCAGAGCTGTCACCCACCCTGCCTTATGGTGAGCAAGCTGTGGTCCTTCACCCCCGGCCTCCTGTGCTGCCTCCTCGGTGGGTTTGCTGCCAGCTCTGCTTTTCTACTAAGGCAAAGTGCAAAGGCACCTCTTGCATCACTCCAGGGGAGTGAGGGCCAGGCAGAGCTGTCCCTGCCAGCAGCAGCACTGCAGGCACCAGGCATGCACAGGAGGCTTTAAAGATCCGCAGAACTGCTCCCATCCAGTTCCCCATTGCCTGTAAATGAAATAGACTAGCTTTGAAAAATCAAAATGCTCCTAGCAAATTCCACCTAAATTCTCGCATTCCAGCTGAGATTTGTCTCCTCTAAGGAGAGGAGAGGACAATTTTCCTTTGAGACAGCCATAATGTTTTCTGCATGAAAGGCCTGGCTCACCTCTCAGTGGAAGCACTGGCATCTTGTGTCACCTGTTTGTAAAGCAGCTTTGAACTTAACTGTTTATGTAACCTATTAAAAATACATTATTGTGCCTTCTTATTCTTTTCCTCCCTGCCAAGGAGTTGGCCAGACATAGTTTTGGGTGAGCTTTGAGAATTGGTTGCTGCTGAAGGGTGCATAGGGTTCAGACATGGTAGCAGTTTCCAGACTCAGTGTGGGCTCTGCAGGAGCATCCCTGTGCCTTGCTGCACATCCTCTCCCAGTGCTGGCACACACAGACCTGAGGCACAGCACCCTGTTTTTCAGAGAGCATCACACCTCTCTAGCCCCCTGGTTAATGGTTAGACCTGCATTGCAGTATCTGGCCCAGCTGTGGAACGAGACACAGATTTTAAATATTGGATTTTCTGATCTCACCCTTTGGACTTATTTTTGCTGTGGCTGTTGGTAAACTGTGTGCTTCTAAGCTCAGGCTGCTGTGAAATCCTCTCTGGACTGCTGCACCCCTGAGCAGGTACATTTTGGTAAGTTGTACAGGAGCAGTGTCTGATGGAAGCTGTCACAAGTGGCTCAAGGCAGGGGGCTGATTTTGATTCAGTTTGGTGTAGAATTGCCTCTCAAAGAAAGCAGTGGTGAGAAGGGGCCTGTGGTGGTCTCAGATTCAGCCAGCCTTTGGAGCAGGATTGTTGCCAAAGCTGGGTCAGAGCAACTAAGGCTGGAAAATTTGGAAGGATGGAAACCCCTCTGCTCTGGGTCCGTGTCCCAGGGCTGCACCACCCTTCTGGGAAAGGAGCTTTTCCTAACGCCCTGAACCAGCCAGGCTGGCTTACCTCCTGGAAAGACTTAATCTTCCCTTCTAGCTGCCAGGTCACTGTAGACTTCTGCTAAATCACTCCAACCTCTTCTTCCCAACTAACCAAGGCAGCTCTCTCCACCCCTTTCTGTAGGCAATGTTCCCTCATCTCATCCAGCCTGGTGGCCCTGCTAGTCCTCTCCAGCTTCCAGCAGATCCATGCTCATCCTGGAGGGGCAGTTCACACCCACCAAGTCCTGCTGAAAGGGAATGCTCAGAGCCAGGACATGATGAAGTCAAGCTCAGAAATAAGCTTCTTGTTGTGTCTGCTCCAGTGAGGCTTCAGGAGAAGCTGGTTTTGAAGGATTTCTGAATGAGGTGGGTCTGAGCCACCTGGCACGTGCCCAGCACTGATAAGCAAGGCCTGCCTGTGCCCTCCTCATTAAACACTGCATCCTCCTGACCACTGAGGGCTACTGCATTGAACTGTCTCCTCAGCCCCATGGAAGAGCAACACAGTTTAGGGACATCACCAGCACAAGGCTGGTATGTCCTGAGCTCTGGACTATTCAGAGCAGCAGACACCTCTCCACTGGCTTCTGGGCACTGTCCACCCCTTCTGGAGTAGGTCCAAGGGGTTCAGCTGCTCCCAGATTTCAGAGGCACTGTGGCTGGAGCCCAGGGGAGCTGTTGGAACTGGCTCACCCTGCTCAAGGACAGCTCATCCCTCATCCATCTTCACCTTGCTGAAACAGCTGGCTATGAATGGAGAGGCGAGTGTAGTGCTTCATTTAGATGGATAGCAGGGAGTAAGAGGGACTTTGCAGGGTCATCTTGGGCACTTCAGCAGGATCTGGGCTCCAAACCTGAGCCTTTGTGGATCATTAGGCTCCCTCTTCCCTTCTGTGGGACTGAGATGTGCTGGGCAGCCCATTCCTGCCCAGAGCTACCTGGTTCCCCACTGGTCACTCCTCTCTGGAGGATGGTGTCACATGCCTAAGGCTGCTCCCCTGAGGCCTGAAAGATTAGACTAGAAGTTTTATGGGTGGGAGATGTCCCAGGGCTGAGGTCAGAGACAGAAATGTAATGTCTGCCCTGCTCTGTTATACAATCCGCTGTTAAATAATCGCTCGGGGTCACTGCGCCTGCCAGGCCACTGCAGCTGGCAGTGGGGCTGCTGGAAAAACAGGATCACTGAAGGAAAAGCAGTAACACACTTCTGGGCATTCCTATGCTCAGACCCTTCCCAGCCTCGGGATTCTTCATTGCAAGGTGCTTTTCAGTGACAGAGTGTTTGAAGGATGGTGACAGTGGGGAGGTGGCTTTGGCCACGGTGACAAAAAGGCTGGTGTTTGTGGGATGCTGTGGCTTGAAGTGTGCCAGCAGGGAACTGTGACTGTCACAGTGACACTGGTTCTCCACTGAATCTGGGCAAGGTGGACACCCAGCATCCATCTAGCACAGCTCTGTGTCCCCTAGCCCATGACTGCTCTCTGAATTTCCTAAACCTGCAGTGGAGACAAGGCTGGGGCAGAGCATGGCCTGCCATGAGCTGCTGACCAGCACGAAGGGGTTGGGCCAGTGCCACAGTGCCAGGCTGTGCTGCTCACCTGGGACTGACACCCATTTAATAGCGCTGTGTTAATGATTTCGATGGTGCTGCAGAAGAAAGTAGCAATATTGGACACCTGGAGGACACCAGGGAACCTGTGGGAATGGCTACTGATGACCTGTGTTGGCTGCAAGGGAGCTGGATGATTTTCCCTAGGAGATACAGGCCAAGTCCAGGAAAAGAAACCATGCTGGTGGGGAAAGCTCACAAAGCAAAGCTGGGAAGCAGCCACACTGCACTCAGAGCCGGAGCATCACTGTTCTGGGATTCCTGTTCTCAAGCATGCATTTACAGCTAGCTAGCCTACTTCTGCTGGGTAATTTCTTCCTAATAAGGGGTTTTGGCAGGTAGCTGTGCTCCCCTGAGGGTGAGGGAGAGCAGCTCAATACAAGCAACAAACTGGTGTGGGGCAGGGCGAGTTCCTTTTGAATTAACTCAGAGGGTGGCTGTGAAATAGAAATGCTGGGGGATGACTGGATGGCACTGAGGAAGCTTGAGGCATCCCTTACTTGGATTTGCTGCCTGTGATCAGGGAGGCATTCTGGCTTAATGCAGCTGTTTTGTTATTTAATCCCGCTTGATTTTCCTTTACACTTTCCCAAATGTTTTAAGCTACTCTTTGTTGTGCTCATCCACTTTTTAATCTGAGGTCAAATGATTGGATCTTAATCCCTGGATCTCAAATGAATTTGCTTTTTGGTTTCCAGCCCTCTGCTACAGCTAGGCTTGCTGTCCCCTTTTCCTTCTCTCATTATTTCTCTATTTCTTGAAAGTTAATACTATTTGAGAAGAACAAAACTGGTGTTATCCCCCTGATTAATATTTCCAAACAATTTTATGTTTTTGCTAGTGATGAGTCCCTGGAGACTTTTTTGTCAAAGTACCTAAATGTGATCATAGCCAGTGCAATATTGTGCTTTTTGTGGCTGACTGGGCACAGAGACAGCTGCCATGGAGTGATCATACAGGACAGCACATAAATCCATTGTAGAGTCTTCCTGGAGGAGAGGGGGCAGGACAGCCTCTGAAGCAGATTCACAAATCCAAAGATGACAGCATGCTGATTTCAGCCCCACCCTCTGGTTTTGCTAAAACTTGGTTTCTCATTTCATTGCAGTTGCCCTGTGCTGCAAGTTCCTTGCTCAAATGTATGCAAAAAGTCTTGGAGGAAGATGAAATACAACTTTTCAACAACATGTTCTAGATTTTATTGAGAAGAGATGAGATCTAATTAAATGCACACGTTAATCCAACCAGATTAAATGGCACATTCTACTTTGTGTCCTTAGTTTGGCCCAGGGGCCAGACTGAGCTTACAAACACAGATCACAGAACTGGTCTTGCCCTTCATGTCTAGACTCACACCCAGACTTTGCTTCAGTACCTGAGACTAGATCCAGACAGTTTCATTGGTGTGCTGAGGATCAGAGCTTTAACAGGCCTGATTGGGAGCACAGGAGCGATCCCAGCCCTGAAGGGTGCTGCTGCCCCAGGTACTCTCTCGTAAGCTCATGGTGCTGGTGGGGGAAGCTCAGGTCCCGACTCCACCTGGCTTTCCTGGGTTCTGCCATCACTGATGCCAGCTCCTGTTGTCTTTGAGGTATCCAAGTCCTTGCAAAGGCAGCCTGTGCTAGTCCAAAACTTCTCTGAGCTGGGTACAGTGAGCTGTGGCCATGTGGCTTAATTACTTCCAAATCCATCCTATCCTGACAGAGCCTCATCTAAGGGGGTGTGTGTGACCCTGTGCCAGAGGGATTTGCCTTCCAGAAAAGGACAATGAGAGCTGCAGGTCAGATTCTGCTGTGGGAATTCAGCAGAACTCTCTTAGCACAACTCATCTCTATGCAGCCAGTCTGGACTTGCACGGAAAACAAGCATGTGAAATCCTGGGAGTAAACCAGGACCTGTAAGTCTCACCCAGCAGGCCAGTCATGTAGCTGCAAAGGATGCAAATAAACTCTGCTGTGTAATTAGCACCCTTCGTATGCCAGGGCAGTCATTCCTAACCCCCACAAGCAACCAGGAGCCAGGTTTGCCTGCATGGTGCTCAATTCCAAACACCATCCCCAGGTGTAAAGCTGTGCCCCTTCCCTCAAATCAGGATCACATCATGATGGTTTGCCCCATATGGGAGGAGCTGGCTTGTGATATGAGAGATCAGTTATGCTGCAAGGACAAACATCCTCTTCTAAAACCCACAGCCAGTGCTGATAGGAATGTTTGCTGGTAAATACCTGCAGCATGCTAAGCTAAATCAGTCTGACTTTATTACATTAAAAAATGAAATGTCTACGCAGCATTTTTCCTGGTGAGACTCTGAACTGCCACTAAGGCCTCTGTGATGGTGGAGTACGTTCCATGACAAATTGGCCCTGGTATCCTGATTTTTGCATTATTCGGACAAAGCACTGGTAGTATGGGCTGAAGCACAGTCTTGATCATATGGGGATGACTCTTCCCTTGAGCCTTGCTGCTCGTACCAAAAAACAGACACAGCTCTTGGAAGGAGGCTGTGTAACTTCAGGGGCTGGAGTGATTGTCTTGGCATGACATTTGATGGGTGTCACAGTGACAGTGAATTGCTGGAGCAGTTCTTTTTCTAAGATGAGAGTGGGAAAGCTCTTTCTCTGTGGTGGTCTTGATGGCCTAAAGGGCCATTGGGAAATGACACCAAGGGGATCCAAACCCGAGAGGTGCTTCTCATTTTTAGAGATGCAGAGCAGGCGGCAGGTGGGTAAGCAGAGCTGGCCTCCAGGTGAGGCTGGAAGCAGCGTGCTGGCTGTAGGCAGGGGCATCTCTGCAGTGGGGCAGCCCTGGGGTTTGCAGGCATACTGACACTCCAAGCAGCACTGCAGCCTTCACAGGAGTCAGCATCTAAGCCAGACTTTAAAAACAGCCTCGTCTTGTGCTGTTGCATAAGAGTGAGATGGAAATCTCACCGTGTTTATACAGACTGAAATGATAGGACTCTGCTTGAGCAAATGCTTGCAATGAAAGCTTCAGCTGGCTATGGAGCTTCGCTTCCAGGAGCAGAAGAAAACCACTTAGCCATTTAATCCTTTGAAGACTTCAATCACCCTGATAAGATGCAGACAGGGCAGGACAAGGGAGATGGCTTTCATGTGCCCCTGCAAGATTGCCACCTCCTCAGGCAGGCTGTGTCCCACCACCCCAGAGAGTCACACAGGCCAGCGTGGCTCCTGAGCCTGCCCACTGCCCTTTCCCCGGCTGTGACACACTCCCTCGATTTAAACCCTTAATCCTGGGAAGGTTGTGCAATAGCTCCTTCAGGCTGAGAACGGATTATGCCCGTTTCAAAGGTATTTGGCACTCTGGCTGCACCGGGAGAGCCCCGTCAACCGGCCCAACCTCTCCTGCAAGAGCACCTGCAGGCAATTCTTGCAGCTGGTGCCTAGCAACTTGCTCTGAGCTGCTCTCACAGCTAAAATTCAATGCTGTTTCCGCCCTCTTCCCCAGAGGAGCAGCTCCTGGGTCAACATCAGGGAAGAATGAGACGTTTCCCACTCAGCTTGCTAAGAATTAGTGGTATGGGAGGGGTTGCTTTCTCTCTCTGGAGCAAGTGTCCTGCAGCCAGCTAAAAAGGCGTCTCCTCTCAGCAAGTGGGATAGGTTCAGGCGATTAAGTAAAATGTTTTTCCCCACTCCTTCCCAATTTGTTTTCTGCTCCCAAATACCTCTGCTTTCTTGGAGTTCTCTGCAGAAGAACCAGGCTTGGATTCATGCCGTATCTCACCTTGGCTTTGCTTGGGTGACCCCAGGATATGCGAACATAGACAGGTAGCTACAAGCCCGGGGCTGTGCTGAGCACTCTCTAAGGACGCACAGCAACTTTTAGATCACCTGTGTGACAAAGGAAGGCAGCCCTGAATCTGAGAGAGATGCCCTTGGGAAATGGTGAGCACCAGAAAAAAAAAAATTAAACAGGAAACGAAGATTGCCTGTTTACGGGGCTGAGATCTTTGCCAAGGTGGAAAGGCAAACATCAACCAGCCTGGGCAGGACCGAGCAGCGTGTTCCTGCGTGTGGGCAGGGCACAGGAATGAGTGCTGGGAAGAGGGAGAAAACGGGAGGATCCAGCTGCAGAGTGGGCAGGGGCTCGGGGCGCAGCACATCCTCCAGCGCCTGCTGGCACTGAGCAGAGGGAGGAGCGCTCCAGCTGGAAGAGGTGGGAAGCTGTGAGTAGATGAAGTTCATGAGTAGTAGGGCTGTAGTACGGTAGCCTGTGTGCTTTTCAGAGAAAAGCAAGACGAGGTGCCTTGTATGGCATTTCCAAGCTCTGGTAGGGCACGTATCTGCCTCTGGGAACAAGCCTGAGATCCAGACGCATTTCCCATCGGAGTCTGTTAGGACATCTCAGACTTGCCTTAGTGACACAGCTCCCTTGGTGTCTGGTGGGAGGGCAGCTGACCACTGCCTGCCCTGGCTGTTCCCAGTGCTAGCGCTGGCTCACCACTGCAGAGCTGACCTCCTCTTGCCTCCACAGTTTTATTCCTCGGGAAGCTCTGTGTGGTCCTAGCAACTGCAGCCAGAGGGTTGGAGGTGCCTTATTGCTGTGGACAGAGTGGGTTTCAGAAGATCCACCTTTCTCTCACAGCTGTCTGTCCTCAGCTCCTGACTGCCCGCAGCACTTCACAGTCTGGAAGGAGGAGTGGGAATCACCTGGTCACTAGTTTGAACTCAACAGCCTGGAGCAAATGAGGAGAGAGGTTGGTAAGCGCAGAAGCACCAATGGAGATGTCTCCAGCTCATCCCAGGACCCTCAGCCCTCCAAAGTGGGATATGGCTCTGCCCTCCAGCTCAGGAGTGGTTCTCAGCGTGCTTCAGGTAGGTGTTTGGCTTAAGGATTTGTCATCGTACAGATTTCTTTAAACAAATCCAACCACATTGCACAGGTTAGCTGATAGGACTGAGAAACACTTTATATGGAAAGGCATAAAGGACCCAAGTCTGATTCAGCCTCTCCTAGTGTCCAGTGGGTGCCTCTGCCTGCAAGGGTTGGGAACTGGCCAGATCCCTGCCATGCTGTGATGCCTGAAGGCCAGGAGATGTTGTGGTGGCTCTGTTTCCCTTCCAGCCATGGGAAGGGACAGCTCTCCAAGCAGCGTGGCTGAGCAGCCTTTGTCTCACTGCGTGAGTGACACTGGTGGTGTTGGCTGGCCCAAAGTGGGTTTGGGACAAGCTTAGGACAGCAGAGTTTTCAGAGCAGCATGGCTAAATCCAGGAGGAGATGCTGCCTGTAGTTCAAAACTGTGGCTTTGGTGGCTGAAGGGACTACTGGCCCGGCTGGCACTTGTGGGTCAGGTGTCCTTCTGCTCCAGCAATCCCTTCCCACCACAGCCTGCCTGTGGTTTGCAGGCCAAATCCACAGCCAGATTAAATAGTTTCAGTCCTAACTCCTTCCCTAGCCTGGCTGAGAGGAATGTAGCTGGGAGTGCAGTGGAGATGGGGACCTTTGCAACCAGGAGAAGACATGTTGATAGCGAAATCCTCAGCTCGGAAAATGTCTCCTTCCTTCCCGCAAACATAAGGGGACAGAATTAAGGCTGAGCTTTCTGACCTCCAAGTTCCTGACTTCTGCTCTCACGTTACAGCAGCAGCAAATCCTGTTGCATGAAGCAGAAATCTATCTGTCTGAACACACACTCTTTCAAACTCTTCTCTGTGTAAACTGTTCCAGACCAGCCAGGAACAAGGCTGTTTACTAACAGCAGAATTAGGAAACTTCTTTAGTGTTGTGGTGTTTTCCCCCCTGGTTTTCTTAGTTTGCATATTGAGCTGCTGAAGCTTAAATTTGCCAGCTAACAGTCTTTCTAGCTTTCAATGTGTTTTACTTCAAGCTGTTTCCCTTTGCCCGACTGCCTGAATATCTCCGAAATACCTCTGTGTACAGTGTGCTCTGCCTTCTTTCCGATGGAAAAGTTTTCCTTCACTTGGTATGAGGTTAGAAGGACAAGCAATGGCATGCTCATTTTCACCAAATAAATAAAAGATATTAAACTGCAAAAGGCCAATGGCAACATTTTGGGGTTTTTTTATAGCATTCATATGCACACTTTTGAACAAAGGGGTTGAATCCTGCCTCCATTTATACTGATGTACATCTAGAATAATGAAGTTCTTTTACAGAACTGCATATTTTATTAATCCAAGTGTGATAACTAGAATTGAATATATGATAATAGTTTGATCTTTGTATCCTTCTGCAGTTCTCACTTGCTGTGATTGCAGCATCTTTTAGACATTTTAATTTCTTTTTCATGTGTTGTAGATACTAAACTTTCTGGCACAAGGGCTGCCAGTGTAAGCACAGCAGGAGGTGTCATAAACCCCTGTGTTAGGAAACCCCTTATATGCTACTTTGATAGTAAAGGAAAGCAAGATTTGGAAAGCAGTTTTAGGTGCTTCTGTGATTGTTAGTCAGTTTTTACTTTGAAAATATCTTCTGAGCTTTCCCTCCACCTCTGTTTTGGCAGAACCAGTCTGTTTGCTTTTAAGATTGCTGTCACTCACAAGCTGCCTCTCCAGGACTAAGTAAGTTAGCATAGCTAAAAACTGAGAAAATGGTTTCTACAGAGAGCATTGCCACGGTGAAGTGGGGCTTTGCAGGCCTGTTGCTCACTTCACATGATGATTTATTGGACATTGTGTTCTTCTAACAAGTGACAAGGTCATACTGACCAGTTTGCCTGTGAAGGTTTACACAACCTTTAGCCATAGGAAACCTCACAGACTTGAAAACTTCGTGCAGTAAGGGCAGCTCGCTTTCACAGCTGGCCTTTGAAAGGATGAAGCAAGGTCAGTTCGGATTGAGAGGCACAACACTCTTGCAGACCCGAGACAGCAGGAATGTTTGATTCCTTGGAAACTTGTGTGGTTTGTTCTGATTGAGAGCTGTCCTCCCGCGTATTTCCAGCCCCAGTGCAGCACCTGTGCTACAGTGAGGAGTGAGGAGCTGGACTTACGGCTGGAAATGCAGAGCGGTCCGGTCGCTCTCCTGGCTGTCCCCAGGGCCCAGCAGAGGTGGAAATGGGACGTGAGGGCCCAGCAGGCTGAGGGTGGAGGTGGACAGAGCACACAGGTGACAGTCCCGCTCTGTGCTCTACACGAGCGAGCTGCGACTGAGGGCGTGAGGGACCCCCGGGGATGGGCGGCCCGAGGTGTTTTGTGTGGCCTGGGGGCCTCCTCACATCCTGCTGCTCTGCGTGCCCCGCTGGAGCCGCGCTGCCGCATGTCACCGGCACGCGGGGTGCCGTGAGGGAGGCTCTCACCCCACACTTCAGCCCGGGAGCTGGGCCTGTGCGCATGTCTGTCTGTGTATGTGTCTCTGTCTGTCTGTCTCTGTCTGTGTGTCCCCCTCTCTCTCCCCCCGGCCCCGTGCTGCCCTCACGCCTCCCGACCCCTCAGCCCCTCCCCCGTTCCCACCGCAGCCCCCGCGGGCTCCGGCCCCGCCCCTCCCCGCGCGCGGCCCCGCCCCGCGCGCCGCCGGCGGGCGATAAAGGTCTCGCGGCGGAGCTCTGACGTCACGGGGAGTTAATTTTAAACCCGGACAAGATGGCGGCGAGGGACGCGGCGCGGCGCGCGGGCCCGGCCCGCCACCGGCCCGCCCCGGCAGGTAACGCGGCCCGGGAACCGCGGCGGCGGCGGCACCGGGGGCGGCGGCGGGGCCGTACCCGCGGGGTCGTCCCGGAGCGCGGGCTGGGCGTCCCGGCGGCGCCGCGCGGCGCCGGGGGAAAGGCCCCCGTGTCTCCCCCCTCCTCAAAATGGCGTGGGCGGCTGCCCGCCCCCGAGGGGCGGCGGGGAAACCACGGCAACGGCCCCTCCGCCCGGCCCGCGGTCGCTCCCCGGCGGGGTCACCCCGCTTTCCCCGCTCTCCGGCCGGGGCCTCCCCCGCTGCGGTCGGCGGCCCGTGCCGGAGCGGCCCGGGGGCCACTGTCGGTGACCTTATTCCCCGCTGCGGTGCGGCCGGGCCTCGCCGTGTGTGCCTCACCCCCGTGAGGAGCGGGGGCTGCGGCCCGGAGGGGCCCAGGGGCCGCGGGGAGCTAGCGTTGCACAGTGCCGGGACCGGAGCCAGGTAGCCCGGAGGGCGCCGACTTTCCCGGGCCCGCGTCCGCTTGCGGAGGGAGCAGCCCCGGGCGGCTCGGGGAAGGAGGTGACTGAGCGCTGTCGGCCCGTCCCCCACATGGAGCTGGTGCGCTCCGCTGTCAGCGCTGCTCTCGCCTGTAATCTATCCCCTGGTGGGGATGGGACATGGCTTTGGCTGGGTGTTTAGCCTCGGGTGTGCTGGAGTCTGCGCAGTGTGTTTCTTAAAGTATGGTTATTTCTCAAGAACGGCTTAAAAGCCCGAGAGCTCGTAGCAGTCTCCCTGCCGTACGCTTGGCGAGGGGGCACCTGGGACTAGTGAGGGCTGTACTGACTCGAACGCTGAGTTGGATCATGTGAGGTTTTTAGCACTGCACTGGAACACTGAACTATTTTAACATCTTTGTTGTGTAACTCTCACTTAATTTGGAAGCGGAACGATTGGACTGGGCACAATTAAACAAAACCTAGCAGATGCCATGTGCCACGATTGGTTTCAATTGCTTGATTTGCAAGCTAACTAGAGATAGGGAAATCTAACTGTGCTATAAACTGGGAGATAAGGAGTGACAACACACCTGGCTTGATTTACAGGGAGGAAAAAGCAGTGCTTCTGAGCATCAGGAAAAGTTTGATTGTGTTTTGCAGCATTGCAATTTGAATAATTTAAAAGAGCCCAGAGATTGAAATTGAGGATGTGATACTGCTTTACTGCTCAAAGACTGGTCTCCCACCCTCCCAGCACTGCTCAGTTTCCTTTGATTTCAGTTTTCTGTGTTTTTTGCCACTGTGTCCTTTAATAATCTCAAAGTATTAGACTATTGCATCGTTTTCTCAAGGTTATAAAAGTGCCAGCACACCTGTAATAAATGGCCTTTAATTAGCTGTGTCATCATTAGCAGTGGAAACATGCATGTGTCACTCTTAGTTGCTTCTGAACTTTAACCATGGAACAACTTAGGTGATAGGGTTTGTGTGTACAGCTGTGGATGGTGCGCGCCTGCCTGCAGAAGGGCTTTCTGGACAGTGAAGTAAAGCAGAGGGATAGGTTGGAGTAGTTACAAGAGCAGCAGTGTAACAGCAGGAGAAGCTTTTAACTCCTCCTGTACCATTACTGAGTGTTGCTTAACAACTGTTATGTCCTAGCTCACCCTAAAATCGATAATCATGTTACAGCACTTTCTCAAATAATAGCACTAACTTTTTGTTTTTTCAGCTGGAATTATTTTGAAAGCAGGGAGTGGAGTTGAGGAAGGCTGTTTTCCTTCCTTTTCATGTTCACTTGCCTGCATCTTAAAACAAAACCTAGCAGAGAAATAGTTCTAGCACAGAACAGTTTTACATGAATTGTTGCAAAAGCATTGTTTTAAACATGACAGTCTGTCCTAGTTTAGGAGGCCAGGCAGCTCTTGTTTGTGTTGGATATACAGGAATGCTTGAGCCACATCTTACAAGAGTCCTGATACTTCCTAAGTACCTGTGTCAACTGCAGTCCCTGTGGTTTGCTTAAATATCAGTGGTTAATATTTGCTTACTGACCGTACTAATACAGTAGCACTGACTGGAGTGAGGTGCTGTGATAAATGAGGAATTGTTTTTTCTTCCTGCCCTAATAATAAAAGGAATACTACCTCATGCTGGCCAGCCTGGACAGGAGCAGGTATTTTGGGGGGAGAAGGGCTGGGGATTTTCCTCCAGTGTAATAGAAGAGTACTTATCTCCTGGTGGTCACATCACATCATCCCCAGCTTTGAGTGTCCCAACTTCCAAACCAGATGAAATAGGCAGATGGAAATGCAGGTGCAGATTCTGTGTCCTTGTTGGTTTGGTAGTGAACCACAGTGGTGTTGGTCTTCAGCGCCAGCACGACTGCAGGCTTCACTTCAGCACTGTAATAAAAATACTTTTAACTTTGTGCCTGTTGTTAGTAGACTGTTGTACATCTTATCACAGTCTGTGGAAGTTTCAAGGACATTCATAACAAAAACTGCCAAATTTCACTGAAATGTCACCTTACATAAGTTAGGTTTGAATTTGCTTTTGTTCTTGTATTGTGATTATGAACAGTCCCCATCCCTGGGATGATTTTTGATATTCATGGCAGTCTTTGAATGGGAAGTTTTAAACTTTAAAATCAGGCTGAGTTCTTGCCTTGTTTTTTAATTTACTTAATTTCTTTTTCTACTGTTGCTGCATGCTGTGCCTACAGTGTGACTTGCAAGCTGCCTGAGCATTTTTTCAACTTTTTGCTAAAGGCTGCATTTATTTCTTAAAGTTGCTATACTAGTTGTTAGTATTTTAGGTTAGGTCTTTAACCTCAACTATCTAAAGTGAACAAGGCATAAGAAAATATTTTCTAAGTTATTGCATAGGCAGATGTGCTGTATTTGCCATTAGTCAACAAAAATTATGGTGGTAGTTTAGACTTTACTCTTGCTGAAGTATGACTGGATTTCTTTTTTTAAAACATTTTCAGCAACCTGAATTTCCTGATATATCCTGGAGGAAAGACAGAAGTAGCTTTCCTTTGCTTTGGAAGGTTGTTCTTGATACGATACAAAGAATCATTATCTCATCCTGTAGCTGATTTTAAGGTCATGGTGCTGTGTAGGGAGTTGATCTATGTGAATACATTTCTGGGGTTGGGATTTGTGTCTGAAAGACCAGAACAAGCAAATGAGCAAGTTTTAGATATACTTGAAAACATGGCTCATATTGATATCTCCTGTTTCAGTTAGCTGCAAAAAAATGACTGAGAAGATAACTGATGTCTCCTAGGATAAGGATTATAATCAAGGCATTTCTAGAAGCAAATTAATACATAATAAGAACTTCTGTTCTGAGAGCATTGGTAACTAACTTGCCTGACCTTTAGCGTCTGTTTATTTCTTAAATAACATATTCTGTGTAGTGTTCATTTCGAGAAAGACGATTTCATGTGCTTACCAAGTTTTTTGAAACACTTCGAATATAAAAGTTGGAAGAACTTTTGAAGTTCCTTCCTTCAACTCCCCAAGTTGGTGTTTAACTGGAGTTCTTGTTCTGCAGCAAAGCAAGGAGCTCACTGTCCTCTTTTGTGTTAGGGAGGGAGCCCACATCCCTGTTCTTGGGCCATAATTATCTCTACAGGATGTGTAAGCATGTGAACATCCTCCTAAAGTTGTCTATTCAGTTTGTCTGGAATCTGTCACTGGGAATTTTGGCTGCTCCATGGGGATGTTACTCCTTGAAGTAACAAGACTGGTTTATATCTCATTTTAGTGTGAGAACAGTAGATCTTTGTGCTTTGATCTTTGAAGCTATGTAAGTATTTCCTTCAATTAACTAAACAAGAAGAAAAAGAAAAGGTATGCTTTTAACTAAAGTTAAATTACCAACAATTAACAGAAAAAAAAAAGAGAAAAGGTCCATTTGGGCCTTTGCAGAAATTACTTTTAAAAAACCAGCTTACTTTAAGAGTGGCCTTGCTCTTGTCTGACCTGGAGGAGGAGGTGACTAGGATTAGCAAAAGCCTAGGACTGTAATAAAGTGTCTTTTGGGGAAGGATTTTTTGTTCACAGCTTGGTTACTTGGCCTCTATTTACACTCTGTATGAGGGAAATTCTGATATGCTTTACTAGGAGGGGAGATGTCTCAGGTAGTTTTTTGGGTTTCCCCCCCGCAAATGTATTTTCAGTGCAGATGATGAGCAAATGAGGATTGCATTTTCAGCCCTATATATTGGTGATTTTTGCATGGCAAGGTGGGATTTGCTTCTGCAGGTCCTGCCAGTTTTCTCTTAAAGGACTGGAATAGAAGCCAAAATGTTGAAGACTTGAACTGATAAGATTTTGTACAGGTTGTAGACATGGAATGTAGAATGCAATTTCCAGTGAATTGATGTGTGAGAGTAGAACTTAATTTGCTCTTACGCAGTTGTTGTTCCAGTGACATCAGAATCAGGTTCCAGTCTGTAGTTAGTGTCAAATTATAATGCATTGATTTTCCCACTGTCACTTCAGAAATAAGCATGTTGAATTTACAAATTCTTACTGGTCTCAGTAAAATATTTTGAATGTCTTTTTGAGCAATGTATTGGATAATGCCTCCAGGATAACAAGGTGGCTTTTTTTTTCACTTGGATTGAAAGTTACAGAAACTTGTTGGAGTACATGTGTCAACTGCTTGTACTGACGTGTTAGGACTGTTTTCCTTATGTTGTGCATACTTGGGAAAGTTGTTCTCACCTCTTATCTCCTCCAGCAGGGAGGTACTGCTGAGTGGAAGAATAAGTGCAGTTATTTTATCTGTCTCTTTAAACCGAATCCTGTGATATTACTACCTGCAAACTTTCTGTCTTGTTCCCCTCCTCAGCCTCTTCTGTGTGAAAGAAAGGTTCTTCTGGCTTTTGATTTTCGGTGTGTATTTGCCTTGGTCCATGTGGTATGATCTACTCAGGGAACTGTAAACTTTTGGGAAATAAAAGGTTCAATCTGTCAATGCTTTGCCTAATATGGGAATCATCACAGCCCTGATTTCAGGGGAGGAAAAGTCACTCAAAGTATGTGAACTCCTAGGCATGGAGACAGAAGCTTGGCCTCCTTTAATGTATTGCTTAGACATAAAATAATGGTGAAAATTACTGCTATAGAAAATGAGGTTAAGGCTCTTGATATAATCAAATCACTTTCTTAAAGCAAAAAGTCATCTTGCCTTTAAGAGAATTAACTTTCTTAAATACTTTGTAATCCTGAACTAAGGAACTATGTTTGTCAAGATTTTAAACATTGCCTTGAAGCTACCCTCAAAGCAGTTAACACTTATCTTTCAGAGAACAAAGTCTTAAGCTTGTCATTAGGATAGGAAGGGAATGCAGTTCAAAATTCTTAAAAGGAAATCTTTCTAACTGCTGGTACGTCAGGCTTGTTGCTAATAAATAGTTTGGAAAAGTACAGTAAATAATGATTTTGAGGGTTAGGACATAGAACTGGAGTATTTTCTAAAGCTAATAGCTGCTGAAGATTTACATGTTACGTGCTGAGATTTAAAAGGCAAAAACCTTTCAAAATAAAATACTGCTAGTACATAAAGAAATGCAACTTGTGCTTTTAAACTTAATTTTTTCAATAGAAAAATGAAAATGCTATCTACTTGAACATTTAGATAGCAAATGTGATTAAATGCTTGTAGAACCTTCAGATGCTATGTGAAATCCTGCTTATTTGAGAAGACCCTTGAAATGCAATTTGATGCTTTTGAAGAGGTTGGAAGTTGGCTTGCGAAAGATTGAATATTATTCTTAGTCTTGTTCTGAGTACTTTGAGTTGCAGACATATCACTGTGTCATTAATCAGATATCAAACTGAGCTGTTCTTTAGTCTAATCTCTTGTTGATTTATTTCTATGGTGCATTAGGACTAGATTAAACTTTTGTGAGCTTTGAAGAGGAGCACACTGCTTTCTCTGCTCAGTTCAACTTAGAATCCTAGCCTTTTCTCCCCAGAGTTTACTCTTAATACTGTAAGGAAAGATTTCATGGATCCACCAAATGAGGACATAAGTATGATCTACAGAGATAGCACTGTTGGTTGGACAGGAGTACTATAGACTTTGTAGAGCTGTATTTGCCTCTTCTTCATCCAAGTGAAAGATGTATATTAAACCGTTGTGGTCTCAACATATGGTTAGTCCTGCAGAAAAGCGCTTTGATTGTCCAGGTGTATTTAGACAAGTTTGAGAACTTGATGTAAAGAGAAGTAGTAAGCAGCCCCCACTCTGTTTTTTCTTATTGGGATGATAAGCGTGGCTTGCCTTACCCCTGATATTGCTGACTTCTTTCAGTTCTGTACCTCTAGGCTTGACTGGCCAGCAGCCATCAATGTACACATGATAATGGCATTTTCTGTCCCAGGAAAATGTGTTTAAAAATGAAAAATGCTCCAGTTGTTGAAACTTGTTTTGTAGCTGTGGCTGATGTTTCTGTGGTAACTAGAGTCGTGAATGATGTTAAAAATCCTTTGGTAAGTAGGTGGGCCTTGAGCCTTTTGAACATATGAAGGTGCTTGTATGGAACTGAGCTGCTGAAGTGTGTGTGTTATAGTGTCCTTGGGACAACTTACCTAGTGATTTTGAAATCAGTGTTTTTCCAATCTGCTCTGCAATAGGCACAGCTCTTAGTGGGTGCAGTGTATTCCATCGGTGTGTTCCAGGGAATACTGCTCCAGTGCAGGAAGGAGTGTGCCAAGCTCGAGGTCTTCCCACCAGTCACACGTCCTGGACTGTAATACTGACTAACTGAAACCTGTGGCAACCTCCATTTGTAAAGGAAGGAAACCTTGTTCTTAAGTGAAGGTTAACAAATGTGTTGGCTACCCCAGCCTAAATCTGGACTTTCAGATAGAGACAAATCTTTGGCAACACGCAGTCAGATCCAGTTACAGCCCAGTTGTCTACCCATCTTTGCAGTGTTATCACATATCACCAAGTCAGTTCCTACATGAATACGCTTCTTAACTGTGCTTGTGAGTTTTGGGAGTCTGGAGAAATTTTCCAGCTGAACTGGGCTGTAGTTACAGAGCTGAACTTTTCTTTTGGCACCAGTGCCCAGTGAAGCAGTTTGTGCCTCCCCCTCAGCCGTGCTGTGTGGCTGTTTCAGAGGCTGCAGAGTGCAGAGCATCATTAGTGTCCAAGATAAGTTGGTGCTGGACCTGAGACAGCAGTGCCAGCACAGAGGGCAGCAGCAGCCCTGGGCTGTTCGACAGTACAGCTGAACTGTTCCCTGCAGAGGAGGCTGCGTGGCTCTGCTGTTTGTCTTCAGTTCTAGTGCTCGTTGGATTCCTATTAGACTGATACAGTTTGTAGGAAACTGCTTGTATTGGATTGCTTTCTGCCGGTTTGGCTTCTGTAGCTGACTTGACTCTAAGGAGCATTGGATATGTGGCAGAATAGCAGGAAAGGCAGTGTGGTGCTGCATGGTGCTGGAAATGGGAAAGAGTGGGAGAGCCCCTGTGAGTGGGTGGTTAAGACTCAGCTGTGCTATTGAAGCAGGCTTGAAGAGGCAACGGGGAGAGGGGAGGAGGCAGTTACTGGCACTGTCCTGTTGGCAGAATTAATGTACTTTGAGCTGTTGCCTTAACAAGGGATTTGTGTGTAGCAGCAGCAATGATGCCTGGCAGAGACTCAGGAGTTGTGGCAGTAGGTGTGGGGCTTTAAGTGCATGGACTTAGGTATTGTATCAATTATTATGGTTTAATTGCTGGAAAGGGATATAGCAGCCCAGGCCGGTTTCTCTACGTGCTTAGCAGCAGGGACCCTGATAGAAACTGTTTTTCTTGTAGCAGTGTGAGAAAAATCTCTTCCTCAAGTGGAGATAAAGTGAAGACATGCAAAATGTGATTTTTTTTAAAAATTTTTTTTCTTTTACTGTGCCTTGTGTAGAACTTTTTTTTCCTGTTTTGATTTCCATTGTTGATCTTTGTGTTAATTGTGTTGATGCATGTTGTGTTTCCCCTGTTACCCTTCCCTTTCATCTGGTGCATATCAGTGATAGCCCTACCAGGTTAAAAACAGTTAAGAAGAGAGAAAGAGAAGAAACCAAAATGTTCCATGGAGCTGTCTGCAGGTAGTTACTGGATCAGTTTTGCAAACTGTGTGATCTAGAGAAGACAGTTTTTTAAAGAAACCTACACTGGCTCTGTACTGCCCTTTATTCTTTGAAATTAGATGTAGAATTCTGGAGTTCAGTGCTGGAAAAACTGGCTGGAAGGCTCTGTTAGCTGCAGGAACTGAAAAAGAGTTGGGAAGCTGAGTGTGAACTGAGGTTGGGCTGAAAGATCACTTTTGGTTGGAAGTTTCATTGAATTGTTAAGGTTGGAAAATGCCTCTAAGATCAGAGTCCAACTGTTATCCTGGTGCTGCTGTATTCTCCATTAACAGCATGTTCCCAAGTGCTACATCCACTTGATTTATAGTTATGATGACCTGTGATTCCACCACATCCTGGGCCAGCCTGTTCCAATACCTGACCACCCTTCCCATGAAGAAATGTTTCTTAATATCCAAGCTAACCCTTCCCTGGCACCATTTGAGGCCATTTCTTCTCATTTTGTCACTTGTTACCTGGGAGAAGTGACCATCCCTCACCCCACTACAGCCTCCTTTCAGGGAGTTGCAGAGTGTGCTAAGGTCACCTTGAGCCTGCTTTTCTCCAGGCTAAACTCCCCCAGCTCCCTCAGCTGCTCCTGATAAGAGTTGTGCTGCAGACCCTTCACCAGCACCTCAGGGTCTTTCTTGCAGTGAGGGGCTCAAAGCTGAACTCAATATTTGAGGTGTGACCTTACCAGTGCTGAGTACAGGAGGTTGATCACCACCCTCATCCTGCTGGCCACACTGTGGCTGCCATTCAGCTTGTTAAAAGCAAAAAAGAAAAGTTTGAGCCTCTTTGGCTTCCTGTGTTTCCTTACATTGGTGTTTGTGACTGACAACTTGTTTATCCTGGAGGTGATCAGTAGGAAACCTGACCCTTTGGCATACCTTCCTGTACAGCCAAAGGAAGCACTTGCTTTGCTTTCTGCTGAGCTCCTCTGTGGCCGTGGTGCGATGCATCTCGGTAACTAAACCACCTCTGACTGGCAAGCTAAAGACCAAACATGGGGTAATTGCAGTTGGCATCTCTCACTTTATTCTTTTCTCCTTATTCTTGCTCAAAATACCAATTTAGGTTAGCTGCTCATTGTTTAAATTACTGGCTGTTGACATGAGGATACGTGCAAGGTACATAAAACATGGTTTTGGCCTAAACCAATTAGAAAATACCAACTTCTTGAGTGAGCAACAACCTTAAATAAAATCACTCTGAAATACAAGCAGAAGTGTGTTTGGTTTAAGTGTGTGGCCTGTAAAGATCCAGTTAGCTTTCGGTGTTCGTGAGGAGCTGTCACTTGCCATTTCCAGAGTTCATGGTGAACTAGGACATTGTCAGATCTGGAGTACTCTTATTTCCATCCTCAAGAGCCTTCATGATGGGTAAGAAAGCAGAGGAAAGGTGGGCAAGAGGCCTTTTAATGCTTTCATATGCCTTTACTGTTTTAATACAGCTTTCTTTGAGAGTGCTGGAAAAGTACTGGTGAATCTTACTGTGGGTAGAGATCCTGTTAGGTCCTTCAGTGAGTGTGCTATTAATAGCCGTGGTTTTTGGGCAGAGGGGAAGAAGGATGAGAAACATGCTTTGCCACTATCCTTACCCTGCACAATTTTTTTTGTAGCTATGGAGAAACATCTTTCTTACCAAGTTCATAATGTGCTTTCTAAAAAGCAACCCTTTTATATATATATATATTTTTTTTTTCACTTACGGGGTTTGTACTGCTTTTGTCTTAGTCTCTGCTTATTGGCATTCTCTTACTTGAATTGGCTGAGAAGAGCTGAATTTGAGAGTTGACTTTTTTTGCTACACACTTTCATTATATGAAGTTTCCCTCTCACCTGGTAGGTTTTTTTGGTTTTTTTGTCCCAGTAAATGGAGAACACAAAATGCCAGCTTCTCAGTATTTTGTGTAGGGAACAGCTGTCTGCTCCTGCATGCATGCCGACCATTCAGCACAGAAGCAATTTAAGGCACTTAGGAGTAGACAAGTCTATTGTTTGATTAGTTGTGGTGCTTCAGAGGTATCTAGGTCATCAGAATATCTTATTTTTCCCCTTCCCTTGCAGAATTGTAGCTTCAGGTGCTTCTCAGCTCACGGTTTATGTAACAGTTCTAGATACGTCCCTTTAACATCCCATTGCCCTGAAGGAACACGGGGAGTTAAATGTGTCTTTTCCCCCTGTACCCTGCCCCTACTCCTCTATTAGTCTTATTGGATGTCCAAACAAATCTTTGGAACTTAGCTCAGTCCTATTTATAGCTGAAATATTTGAAACATTTAATTATTTCTGGCCTTAAAATGAGCTACTTGGCACTATTTACTAGTCAGCAATAAGAAAGCAGCGATGCCTTAAGGTCTGTGTGAGCCCCATAGCTTCCTGTGAGTTTATTGCATGGAGTAGGACTGCTGGAAGAAGGGGAGGACAATTTTATGGCTTAAATCTAGTAATTATTTTTATTTTTTTTTTTAACAGAAGATGTGTCCAAATAAGGTTTGAAGGTTAACATATTTTCTTTC
The DNA here is from genome assembly GCF_971803275.1 of Cyanistes caeruleus. NCBI lineage: Eukaryota > Metazoa > Chordata > Aves > Passeriformes > Paridae > Cyanistes > Cyanistes caeruleus. The sequence continues at coordinate 110,377,474 of NC_141702.1, forward strand.
TATCCTCTGGAACTCAGTTCACAACATGCCTACACTTTCCTTCGTTCGCTACACCAAAACAAGAAATGTTTAAGCAGTTTGTCTCCTTTCTCTCCAAGGAAAATTTTCTACGTGAAGCACTGAGAGAATGCCTTACATTGAAATGCAGTGCAGCAGTTTCCTCATGATAAATTATTTTAAGCTTTTGATTCAAGCCGTGAACTCCCTCTGGGTGTGGAGGTTGAACAAAATTTCAAGCAAGATGTCTTGAGCTTAGTGCAGCTCACTTCAGTTTGCTTTTCACCCTTCAGGTGGTGGTGGGGGACCCTGTCAAGCATCTGTATTGAAATGTGAATGGGGGATTTGAGCTGCTGTTGTATGGAGGCAAATGTGTGGAGCTGTAGAGCACCAGGAAGAAAGAGTTCAGGGATGCTGAAAGCTGAAGGGGTGCTAGGAGTCTTGATTTGAAGTTGACTTCTAGCAAAGTGCAGGTTTCTGTGCAAACCAGATATTAAGATTACCAGCTAGAAGATTTACAGCTTTTATACTCTTTAAACTCCTTGTGATAGAGCAAATGGAAGTACTGACGAGGGATAGTTACACTAATGAAAGTGACTTAAAACTAAAAAGCAAGTGGAATTTAAATGTATTTTAATGTTCTGCTGCATTTGTGGGTAATTGTGTTCAACTCACTGTCCACAGAAGCAGTTACTAATTGTGATTCAGTGCTTGTTGATCAAAACACTGTACTGTATCTAAAACCAAGTGAGTTTAGCAAGTAGTAGTGTGCTTTTTTTTTTTTTTAATAGAAGGATGTGGGTAATGTGTTCAAAGAGTTCAGGCTGTATTAAGCTGAAACTTAAAGGTAACTGTTAGTACTTCTTGTCAATTAATGTGCTTAAAGGGAAGAAATTGCATTTAAAGCAGGCTGTCTCTTATTTTCATAGCATGCAGGTGTCTGAGTGTTTTCACTCTCGTGTTCTTTCACTGCAGGGCAAGTAGGTCATCAGGTGCTGGCTATGTACTTAGGGGAAGCAGGAATTAGCTTTTCATTTTGCCTCATGCTTTAAGAAATGGGTTATTTAGTGGGGTTTGTTCAGTTGAAATACTGCCTGCATACACAAGAAGCTACTGTTCTCAAAAATCTGGCTTAGTATTTCAACAAATGGTGCTTGTTCTGGGTACTTAGCTGGTGAGAATAAATAGCAGTCATGCTGTAGTGGTTACAGAGTGGAGTGAGGAGTTTATAGGAAACTGAGTGGTAGTATCTTCCCTTGGCTATATTTGCTCCCATTCAAATCTGTCTGCTTCTGTGTCTTGCTGCACAATGTTGCTTCTCTTGTGTCTCTCAGCCTGTTTGACCTGGGTTAGGAAGTGATCGTGCCAGTCAGAACCATGCATTAGCCCACAGGTTCTAAAGGAATAATTCAGGTTGGAGGAAGCCAAAATGATGTAGGGACTGATTGGTGAACAGCCACAGTAATAGGTGTGAATGGATGGCAGACTTCAGGGGCAAGTCTAGTTGATGATCTTTCTGCATCAGACAGGTGATCTTTTTTGCTCCAGACAGAGCAGCAGATGTGACCTTAGTCTGGAGTCTCCTAGTTCAGTACTACAGAAACTTCAAAGGTCAGGTGAACATCTTGAAAAAAAGAAAAGTATAGCTGTGATTTTCTGGGCCTGCAGCACTGTGCTACAAGTTCTAGTGCCATATGGCTTGACAGATGAGAACTCTTATGTATGTACTAAAAGCCCAAGGTTCAGATCTTCTGTGCACATGGGGATTTCCAACAGCATAGTGATCAACTCCATGAGTGAGTTGGGTGAATCTACCAGCCTGTCTTTAATCCTGTGGCAGGAGGCAGTGTTGCCTCTCCGTTGTGGATGCAGAACATGGAACATTCCTCTGAAACAACCACTCCTTGTGTGAATGTGAAATTGGGTTGGTAGCTCCATTACTGGGATGGAGCTGGGCTTAGCAAAGTGTTAAAATGTACTACAAAAAATAAACAAAACCCCCAAACCAATGAAAGTCTGTTGTTTTGGTTGCCTCTGTAGCAGTACTGAAATGTATTGTCATGGAGACCTGTACAGAGATGTCCAAAGTATTGTCCAGCAGGTTAGGAAGACATCAGTGTGGAAGTGGCCATTCTGTGAATGCCACCTCTTGTAAAGTTAGTACTTGTGTCTTTTATACTTGATTTGCTGGGACTGGACTATTGCAAGAACCTAGAGCAGTCTGTGGAATTTAGAACAAATCAGCTTAAATTCCGAGTTTTAAGTAGTACACTGTGACTGTGCTGGGGTGGGTGAGGAGTGGGGGACAGCCAAGGGACAGGGCTTTGAGTTCTGAATTGCATAAACTTCTGGCCTGAGTTGACCTGACAGTGCTGTCAGCATGTTTATTTTATGAACTACTTTGAGGACTTTTGCAGAGAACTGGACTGTGAAGGGGGTTGCTTCTTGTTCTGACCTTTGTTTCCAGAGACTGCATTGAAAGTAATTCTTGGAAGTGTAATGTGAGCTTTCTTCCCATGATACTGAAGCCTTCTAGAAGGGCTTCCTAAGTGCTGCCTGAGACAGTGACTAGCCAGAGTGACAGGGTGAGCAGCCAGAAGGCAGGATAAAGAATCAGAAGGGTGTGGCATCTGCTTAGGACACCTGACAGGGTGGCATATGCTGATTATGTTGCTGGGACAAGCAGCACTTGTTCTATAGTTAACATGCTTGACCTGTGCAATGTCTGTCCTGGTGATTGCCAACTAGTTCAAAATCTTGAAAGGAGGGGTGTTCTCTGCCACTCAGGCATGAAGTTATCAAACCAGCTCTTCTGGATGGATCAAGTTGCTTTCACAGCTGTCAGCACTGCAGTTCTCCACCCTCCAAAGTGCTTGACTGATGGCCATGATGGTCTTTTCTGTAGGTAGGCTGGGAACTTTCAGATATATTAGGCTGGTTAGTCAAAGGAAAAAAAAAAAAAAAAAAGCCAACAAACCAACTTGGTGCTCCGGACTTGACTTGCAGTTTCTGCTGGTAAGTGAAATCTAATAGGTGTTGATTATGGTCTAGGATGAATCTTCTCTCCTGTTCCCTCTGAGCTAATGAGCTTCAGTGGTACAGAGTGCTGTTAACAAGATGTGAGCTTTTAATGGGCATATTGTGTGTAAGCTCTTGATAGTACTATCTCCTTATGATAGGGAGAATCTGCTTGTTTATAAATAACTAATGATAGAGGACCATTCAACTTGTATATTCAGAAATCTCCTTGGCCTGAAGAGGTTTTGTGTGGCTGTGCTCTGCACTGGCACAAGGATACTGCTGCAGCTTGAGGTGTTTGAGGTCTGACAAGTTTTGATGACTTCCAGGTAGGACAGGATGGTTAATGTCAGGCTCCAAGTGACTGAAGAGAAGCTGCATGTGTGGCTTCAAACTATTTTTCAGTCTGCCCTAGTTTACAGACCCAATCCCTTACTGCAGCTGAAGTGAAGTGTGTATTTAAATAAAAGAATAGGAGGCTGTTTCAAGTAACCAAGTTACACTTGTTACCAGGGGCATACCTTGAAGCAGAGGCTTTGAAACATTTTGTGAGTGTGTTTGCTAAAACACAAGCACCTCTTGGATCTGACTTCAATACTTTCATCAATAGAATATTCCCTTTATGTTTCTAGGCTGTGATGCTGGAAGCTTTCTTTCTGACTGTCAAAATCTTCATCCTTCTGTACCTGGGCTATCCTTCCCAAGTTTTCTGGCCTCCAAAGGATCCTGCCTATGTGAGGCAATGCCTATTTAGAAACTCTTTTCAAAAAAGAGGAGAGGGTTTATTTAATATTTGGGAATACAAAAGCTTTAGGCCAAAGGTGAGAGGCTTTCCTCTGAAGTGGTGACTAATCAGTGTGAATGTAGTTTGTATAATTTGGTGTCCTGTTGACAGATTTGCTTTTAAAAATTACTCCTTCCAGTTGTCAGGCCTGCTAGTATAATCCGTTTTTTGGCCTGCTGTGTTAATCACTTTGAGTTAGGGTGATGCTGGGGGCTGTTGTGCACACCCACTTGGATAATGTTGGAGTTTAGTTCTAGCTGCTTAGGATTTAAACACTCAAGTATATGTCCTGTTCAAACCAAGTACCATGCAAGCTTAATATATTCTAACCAAATTTTTTTCAAGTTTTAATGCCATTGGGCTTTGGGACAGCGCAAGATTTGATGCTTGGAAGTGGAAACATCCTCTGTCATTTTGCAATTAAATGCAGCATTGTCAGAGCTGGTTAGGGAGACAGTTGCTGGAGAAACTTCAGGGTCTCCATGTTACCAGCTTTTCAAATTCATGGTAATAACTGCAGTGTCTCATTACATCCACAGATCTGGAGTTCATAAGTCTTTTGCTGAGAATGGTATCTCACATGCAAAGTCTGTCAGGAATGGCTTGGCAGGTCCAGTGAGCATTGGCAGGTTCTCTGCCATGAATGAATGAAACTGTGTGTTCCATGGTGCCTCATGGATGCATCCTGCAGGAGAACACTTGTGGGCTGCTTCCACAGGAAATGTCTCTGTGAGCAAGACATCAAGGGATTGGGGGTGGCTGCTGCCTTGTCTTGGAAATGGAAACATGACTACAGGGACAGTGTACTGCAAATCATATGTGATAATCCCAGATAAGTAACTGGTAGGAAGGTGCCTTGATCGGGTTTGTGCACATGGGCTTCCAATAGGACACGGCAAAATGTAAATTGGGAGTGGGAGGCAATTCTGTAAGCATAAAGATGTTTTCCAGATGCTTGCTGGGAAAAGTGGAGTCAGGAATGGTAGAGATGATTTCTGCTGTGGGACAAACTTCAGTGTTGTGGTGCCTGAACAAGAGAGGAGACTTCACCTTGGATAGGTTAGTTTGGTTTTCTTTGAGGCCTCTAATCCAATTAACTCTTTAATTCTAGAAATTCAGGAAAATAGGATATTGGTACTGGTATAGTGTGTCTCTGAAGGCCTTCTCATTCATTAGTAACTTTAATCTTAGTTAGTTTTTTAAGCTACTGTTTTATCCTGAAAGGCTATTAATTCTTAAATTGTGTATAAAATAGTCTCTTAACTGTTTTTAATGAGTTGATACTGTTACTAAATCTTGCTTAAGTAGTGCATTGTAGGAAGAATGTGAAGCCAGAAACTACTTCAATGGTGGAGTTTTGCTTGTTTTCTTAGCCTAGAAGTGTTAGGGGCATGCACATGTTCAGTAGTTTACTGTCTTGCAAACAGGGAATAGGTGTTCTAAAGTCTGTGGTGTACTGAGGCTTGAAACAGTGTTGGAATTAGAGCAGAGCTTGTTCATCTGGTGTTTGTTATCCTGTGCTTCTGTACTCAATCCATGGTCTTGCTTGTACCTGTTGGCAAGCAAACCTGTTGACAGAAAACATTCATTTTCCCTGACATCCTTACAACAGTACAAGAAAGTGGTGATACAAAATGCCCTTTTTTGCTCCTCTTTGGAGGTTGTTTGAAACTATTAATTTTTTCCAAATAAAAGGCTCTTGTCTTTAGATCCCAGTAAAAGGGGTTTTGAAGCTGAAAATCAGGGTTGGGTTTTTTTTGTGATTCTTTAATACATAGAGGATATCTGAAAGAGAGAGGATCTGGAATATAGGCTAGACACAAAGCTGATGGAAATGGATAGGGAGCTGTCAAAAGCTACCATTGACCTCTTTACATTCCCAAGAACATCACCCTTGCTGCTGGAAATGTAAGCCCAGTTCAAGGCTTCACAATAAAAAGTGTTTCTTGCCCTAAGCTGTGACTTACTATAATGTGTTCTCACCTGTCAATTTGCAGGTAAGCTTTATGAAGAAGAAGAGGACGATGCCCTGCCAGACTCAGATGCCCTGCCAGACTCAGATGACGAGGTGGAACTGGATAAGCCACGCCCCATACAGATTGTCCTTGCTCATGAAGATGACCATAACTTTGAATTAGATGAATCAGCATTGGAAAAAATCTTGCTTCAGGAACATATTAAAGATCTTAACATAGTAGTTGTGTCTGTAGCAGGAGCTTTCCGCAAAGGAAAATCTTTTCTGCTGGACTTCATGCTTAGATACATGTATAACAGGGTGAGTAATTTGGATTTTTCCTGCAGGAGAAAAGTACTTTGGTAATTTAGTAATTTCTCTTTGTGTATGTTAACTTGAGCATAAATATAGCAAGTCAAAATTTACTGATACAGTGATGGAGGGGAAGTCAGCTACTCTGCTTCTACACTGTGAAGAAGGGTATTTAAGTACCTTATCTTGGAGTTATCAAGGGAATTTATTGATGTAAGTGGTATTGTAAGTGGACATGAGAAGAGCTTGAATGATGCAGTGTGATGGCCTTCTAGTTGAGCTTTGGGGAAGGGCTTTTCCAGCTGGTGACTTGCTTTGACTTTATCTCCTGAAATCATATTATAGCACTCGCTCATTTTTGCAGGAGAAAGTTTCCTGTTTGCTGCTTGGAATGCATTTCTGAATGCAGTCCAGGAACTCTTAAAATCCTTTTAAGTTATTGACTTGATTGATGCCTGATCCAAAATTTAATTTCTTCTTTTAGTGTGTAGCTTTTGGCTAGTGTTGTCTTGTGACTACTATGCTTTGAACCCTTGGCTTATATGGAGAAGGTAGAGTAGGTTCTTCTGTGAACCTTACATATCTGCCTGTCACAGGTTGTGGAGTGTTTCTTTTAGTCTGCATTGTGGATATTTACAGGTCAGTGGTTTTTTTGTTTTTTGAAGCTCTTAGAGGCACAGAACTGATTCCTTTTTTGGTCACTGTGCTTTGCAGTGAATTTGTACTAGCTGGCTTGAGGGAAAATTGAGATGAACCCTGCAGTTACAGGAAATACAGCAAATAAAGACTTCCTTCTCTCAATCCCAGTAGTGCCTGCTGTTGAGTTCCTCTCACTCATTTACCAAGAGCTCTGGAAGAAAGACCCTGAGGATAGGGTGGGAGGAATACAGAGTAGCAAGCTGGAACTCCTAACTTCTTGAGACCCTTTTAACCTAGGGTGGAAAAAAGTTTAATTTGATATGGATTGATTTGATATGGCTCAAAATTAACCAAACAATAAAACCCTCACCAATCACTGCAAACAAAGCAAAATACAAACTCCTACATACAACAATCTGAACAAGATGCTGAGCTGGGTAGAGGTAGTGTGAGTTAGTTTTGAAAACAGAAAGGCTGGATTTTAAACAAATACTCTTCATTTTCAGATTGTGAAATGAAACAAATGTTCATATAGCAAAACAGATTAAAATGCTGTTTCGGTCTTGTGTATCAGGCCTCTCTGTTTCCTTTATTGTGCAGTCACTTTTCTATAAATGTCCTTCAAAACAGCATTTGTTTCTCTTAAACTGAAGATGAAAGCAAGGTTGGCCATCTACTCTAACAACTATTTCTTACCAAGAACAGAGAGATCTTGCTCTCCATGTGCTGCTTCGTGCCAGGCATTTCCATTCTGAAGCTGTAGTGCTTGCAGACCCTTAGTTGAGCTGATCCAACTCACTGATGCATCAGAAGACACTGCACTTTGCTGAATTGTTTTTCTGCCAGCTCAGTGACGTAAATTGGCTTAGGGAAGGAGTTTGACAAGCATCAGAACTGCTGCAAACTGATTGATGGGAACTGGGGGTGATGGAGGATGAATGCAACGCCTCCTCTTTGGAGCACTCTTGAGTTGTGTGAAGTCAAATGATACCCTCTGCTTATCCAAATTTAGTACAGGAGGAGAGATCTTGGTATAGTTTTATAGTACTTAGCCTGAGCCCTCCATCTTTAGTCAGGCTCAATTGCAAGTCTGTATTTTCTGTGAACTAAATACTGCACAGAAAACTAAAGTGACTGTATTCAGTTCATGTCCCAGTCAAGCAATTTTTGGGTTGTCCTTTTATGTGGACGTTAATATGTCCACATGCATAATGAAAAATTTGCCAAAAACCCCCTTCAGAATCCCATTTTCTTGTCTTAAAATGAAGGCCAGAGGTCATGTGAAAAGTTGCCATTGTAAAAATCTTACTGGTGCCAGCTGAAGTCACAGATAGGATTTGGGCATGGCAGAGGTTGATCAGTGCCTTCAGGGAGGTGGGCATCTCGTTTCAAGCACTGATCCTTAGTGTTATGGTTGCTCTTCTGAAATGGAAAAGCAGCAGTTGTGTACTCAGTAAGCTGCTGCAAGGATCCTGTTAGTAAGAGTTGGGTACAGCAACACCCAAGTTTAGATGTAAAAGTTTATTTTTTTACAGGAGTGTCACCTCCTCATTTTGAATTAGTCTTCATGGTGTGCTGTGTATTAATGCACTAGGCAAATAAAGCTGCATTGGGCTTTTCCTTAGTGTGGAGTAAATTTAGGGGAAATTACCTTTTAGGTGACTGAGTTAAAATTATAGAGCAACTTCTAGCTTGATTTCAGGTTGGAGCCTTTTTTCCCTCCTCCCATCTCCTGGATATCTTTCAAACCAACTTGATGGATGGAGTCTTAAAACACTGAGCTTTAGCTAAGGAAAGATGTAGGTAACAAGCTAGAAGTATTTCAAAGTGATGCAGAGTCAGTCAGAGGCAGGCTTAAGTACATCATCCATAAGATGAAGCAGCTTCAGGTAAAATTGTGTCTGTTAAAAAACTCCTGTCCTATGGATCACGTGTGAAATCAAATGAGGTTGTATCTAGTGTTCATTGAGGGACTTGTCAAACTGTTTGTGTAGTTTTGATCTGATTTGTTACAAACAGGAATAATGTCTGGACCAAAATGGGGTTAAGCGTTCTTGTACCTAAAAGAAAAAGGGAACATACTGATTAACCGATTCTTTTTGAAAAGTAAAAAGCTGCAGTCCACTGACATACACGTACATGTGAAATATCATACAGCATTGCCAAACTGTATCCTGGAGTGTACTGCAGCACAAAGCAGTCTTGGAACTTTCATTTATAGAGTGGTCTGTGGAGGCATAAGCATCTTCTGGGATAAAAAAAGACTACTGGGAAAAGCTGTTCAGGTTTCACTTAGTGTCTCTGGTAGAGGAGTATGTGGCTGTCAAAATAAACAAATGAAAGGGAAAAAAAACCCCCAAATAGCCAAACCAAAACAACTTACCTGTAAAGACCTGTAGGACTCTTTACTTGCATACCTGTATTCCTTTTCTGAATTTTTATCAGCTTATCTCACCTATTGCTGATCCAAGTAGCAGAGTTGAGTGGCGCACTGTTAGCATTTGGGAGAATGCTGGTGCAGAACTGCTGGATTGCCTGTGTGCTGCTAGGCATGAGGAAAGTGTTCAGGCTTTTTTCCCATCCCCCTTTAGAAGTAAGCAGTTGCACTTAGTTGTTTGAAGTTTTTTTTATTCTGTACTGTCCCTGGGTATTCCTACTGTGTTCTGAAATGTGAAGAAATGTCTTGAACTGTTATCTGAAAACTGCCAGTGTGGAGTCAGCAAGGTAGAGCCCAGAAGTGAATTGAGGAATTTCCACTTTGACCTTCTCAGTGGACTCTTTCCTGGCTGGTAATCTACTCTGAGTAGTTCAACACAAATTCATTAAATGTCTCCTATGCCAGCTTGCTGTGTTCTAGCCTGTGAAAGAAAGGTTTATATACACAGAAATCCTACATGAAAGAAGTGGCAGGCAGACAACAGCTTAACCGATGAGGGGGCTACAGAAAAACCTATCAAAGTGAAACTTCCTTGGGGTGCCTGCTCATCCTTCTTACTTGCCAGTGCATGAACTACATTCCTGGGTTAGATATGCTCATATAATGGCTGGATTCTTGTGGGTGAGCTGCTGCTCTGTGTTGAAGACCTTTGAAGACCTCATTCAATTCCATCAGCCAGGAATGTTATCTGCCAACTGTACTCGCCTCTCGGATAGCTTCTCAACTTTAATATGGGTGGGTTGATTGACATATATCAAACTCTTAACCTGATTTTTTCTCTGTAACTGGCAAGTATAGATTGCAGATCTTCTGGTGGTTGTCTATTCTCTGTGGCTTCTGCAAGATGGCATTGGGAGTCTTGTACTGGCTTCTGTTAGTGCAGAGACTCAAATGCTTAGCCAGCTGTTAGTTAGGAGGAGGGGAGAGGATTAAGTTAAGATTAGGTGTTTTGTCCCTTGCAGAGGTATAGCTGTTCCTGTGTTGAAATATCTGCTATTGTGATTTAGCAGTTTTCTCAGCTGTGAGAGTGAAAGCGATGGACAAATCTGTGCTGTTCTCAATACCTCTGAGTACTTGAGACTCAAAAACTGTACACATTTACTCTTCAGTGACTGAAAAGTTGTGCACTGAAATGCCACGGTGTTCCTTTGTGGATGATGTTGAAACACAGCAGAATAGCATTGTGTTTTAGTATTTTTTGTAGGGTTGTCAGCTGGCTCTGAGGAAAATGCAATAACAGTGTGGAAGTCTGCTAAAACATAGCGTGCTAAAAAAACCCATAGAAATCTCCTCCGTGGTTTTACAGAAGTTTTTCCTTTTGTTTTGTAGACTTCTCCTTGCTGGATAGGTGGAAACACGGAGCCATTGACTGGGTTTACATGGAGAGGTGGATGTGAACGGGAAACTACTGGCATTCAAGTTTGGAGTGAAGTGTTTGTAATTGATAAACCTAATGGAACAAAGGTGAGTGCTTGATTTACCTTGATTGCTCAAGGTCTCCCTTGGAGGAGTTGTAGGCTTTCTGATTTGGTTGTTAGGTGGTGTTGTTTTGTTTTTTTGGTTTTTTTTAATTGGTTTGGGGTTTTTTTTTAAATAGAACAGAAGCTGCAGATACCCATCCTGGGAGGTGTTCCTGATCAGGTTCAGTGAAGCTCCAGGGAACCTGGTCTAGTGGAAGTTGTCCCTGCCTTTGGCAGAGGGGTTGGAAGATGATCTTTAGCAGTCCCTTTCAGCCTAAACTGTTCTTGTCATTCTAAAACTTAAATAGGACTTTGGTCTCTGTGCACTTTTAATGTCATGGCATTCCTGGTGGCTGTTTGAACACTGGTTGCTTTCCTTTGCATTGAGTAGCTGTGTAGCGTATCTGGAAACTGTGTATCAGGATAAGGATGGAGATTGATTCCTATAACCCAGCAGAAAAATTCAGCAATAGTCTCATTCTGAGAGTACTTTGTTTTGGCAAAGTCTACCCCTTCCAGGCTGATGGATGGGTTATCCTGGGAATGTTGCAAAACTGTAATGGCTATAAATACCATCTACAGACAAATGCTGAGGTGAAAAGCTTTGTAACACACACTGTTCTTAGAAGGGTGAGAATATGTTCTAGCTTCTAGCTGTGTTCTAGTGAAATGTAGTGCATGCCTGTATGTACTTCAGTGCTGGGAAGCTGGTCCTTCCATGTAATTTTAACAGGCAGTCTGTAAAAAAAGGCTGAAGTCTAACAATGGGAAAAAAAGCACTAACTTGATTCTTTTTTGACTCTTAAATCAGTTTAATGGCAAAGTTTGCTTGGAGGTGTTTATGCTGAAACAAAGTGTTAATGTCATTAATAAATATTTACTCCACGATAGTGGTGGTGATCTTGAACTATTTGTGTTCTGAACCATCAGTTTTAAGTTATTTAAATTTCATACCCATTGCATTTGCAAAGGAAGCATCTGATGCCCAATCTGTGGGACATGGATTTTAAAAATAGTTGGCTTAGTGATGTTCAACAAATTTCACAGCTAACCAAACACTTCTCTGATTAAAAACCAGTTATGTTGTGTGAATCTGCTTATGCTTTGGTACCAAATCACACACTTGCTCTTGCTTATCAGTGGGAAAGAGAAGGGAAGTGTAGTAGATCCCATCCATGGGAGTTGGACTGATAATTTTTTTTCATTAGTATCACTTCCTTGTCATTCCAGCAGACAGTATCAATTATTTTCTGCTGAAAATAATTATTTTAAGGTATATATATTTATATATATGTGTAAGTAACCATCTTACTCTTAGTTCTAATGAACTGTGCTAGATCTGCAGGTGAGGCTGATGTTCTTCCATTGAAAGAGAGCTGTCAGTTGCTCTGCAGAACATCCCCACTGGGCCAAGAAGGGCTGTTTCTGTGGGAGAAGGTAGCCAGGCAAGGCCAAGGACTTGAGGCTGCTGCCAGGGCCCTCTGGCTGCTGCTTACTCAGCTGTGGGTGTGTGCAGGGAGCTGGCTGAGGTTTCATCAGCAGGTACATGGACAGAGACTTGCTCTGCTTGAAATAGAACTTACCCCAGTGGCCTGGAGTGTGAAAGTGTCCATGGTCTGGTTAACTTCTGCTGTTCTTTCAAACTCTGCAGGTTGCTGTACTACTCATGGATACCCAAGGTGCCTTTGATAGCCAATCCACTATCAAAGACTGTGCAACGGTTTTTGCCCTGAGCACCATGACGAGCTCTGTCCAGGTGAGAATATCCATGCTGGCAAATAATGGCAGAACCCTATCCTGAACAAGCAAGCAGTATCTCTTGAGCCACACTTGGAAAGTTCACTTGCATATCTTCCTCCAGTGTTGATTTAAAATTCCATACTTTATGTACTACACTGAAAATAAGACACACTACCCAAGTTGCTTGGTGGAATCAAGGTTATGCAAGGCCAGGCTGAGTTAAATTGCTGACAGAACTGGGAAATCCCTTTCCCCCTCAACACGTCAAATTAGAAACTGCTTCTTTACAGATGTTACAGAGTCTTTTTTAAGGCTGTAGATACAGTTTGGGATGACATTATGCTGTGATCAGCCAAACTTAAAATTGCTGTGTCTGTTAAAGCGTCATTTAAACTCCTCACAATTGTGCTATGCTCAAAACTACTTCTAAGCTTGTGCCTTAGAAGTGCCAAAAGCAAGCAGGTTTTTGAGGGGTGACAAGTGACTTCAGACATGCCACAACCTAAAAGGAGCAGGAGTATGTGGAACATTACTTCTGTCCTTTGGAGTTAGCCCTGGTGGATTGTTTTTGAATAAGGAGGTGACTTCTGTTTGAGATGTGTTCTGTGACACATTTCTGCTTGATGACTTTTGGGTAATTACACTTTCTGGAGGAAGCAAAAATACTCAGTGTGGGAAAGAGACTATATAAATGTAAGACAATGGTTTCATGTGACACTAAATCTCTGTCTGTCTTTTGCAGGTATATAACTTGTCTCAGAATATTCAGGAAGATGACCTTCAACATTTGCAGGTAGGATATGGTGAATTTATGTTAAACTGCTTCTGAACTGATAGGCTTGAAAATGTTCTAGAAGTTATTGTTCATGTAACTGACTTGGGAGTTGTTTGATGCTTCATGGAAAACCTGAATTTGACCTGATACTAAAACTGGTACAGCCTGTAAAAACTGTGTTTGCATCAACTCCATGATGCTTCTACTGTGCCAGTGTAGAGGTAAAATTGTTTAGGCTTCTAATCTAGCTGATTCTTTTAAAGTCTGTTGCAAGTCCCTTTTTTTTCAGCTGAGAAACTTCTGCAGAGTTTTATTTCTGCTTAGAAATAAGAGCAGGAGAATGTTGCCTTCTCTTCACCATGGGGTATTTATCCTCTAATGGAACATTGTGGTCAAAGGCCACTGAATTCTGGCTTCATGTGAATGGTACAAGAACCTTATCTCCTTAACTTAAAACCTGTAGCTTTAGAGAATAGCCTGTGTATTACCAAATGCCAAGGCCATGACCTTGTCACAGTTTAAAACTGTTCTGTGTGTCTTCAGTGCTACAACAGACTGGCTGCCAATGATGGAAGGAGAAGAGCACTCACTAAAAACAGTCTTATGAAGCTGTTCTCGATTAACAGGGTTGTATCACTGGCCCAACACCCCCACCCCCTAAAAAACACACAACCAAGCACTGAAAACAAACAAAAAAAAATCTGTAGGTAATTATTTGAAAGCCAGGCTTCCCTTGAGACTTTGGTCCATTAACAGCCTTGGTGTAATCTGAATCAGACAATCTATTTCTGTTCTAGGGTGAAATTTGAGGGAAGGAAGGGAAGGATGATAAATACGAGCACTGGGTAGGGGACATCCGTGCATTTAAAGCAGCAGCAGGGAATCATGGTCTGAGGGAAGGAATTCCAAATTTTTGTTTTAATGGGAATTTATGTAATTGTGAAATACTGCTAGTCTCTGACTGCCTTTTGCATTTAGCTGGGAAATGAATGAGGAAAAGAGTTTTGGTCAAAGAAACCAGACTCTTGTGAGTGCTTGGCCACTTCACAAGCTGCTTTTGCTCAGGGTGACAAGGGCTTGGAAGTTAAGCTGTTTTAAATTAGTCTTGCAAGTTCCCAGGTGCTCTTGTGATCAACACCGGAACTATCCTTTGAGCCATAATTTACCTGAGATGCTCCAGGAGTTAGTTTAATGCAGGATAATGATTGCCTGGTACTGGAGAATTCTGGTGTGCTTCCATCATCTTGACCTCCAGTATCTGTGAGGAGACTGGCATGGATTGACCTCTGCTGAACCAGCCAGCACAGTCCCTAATTCCTGTTTTTGTGGGTGATTTGGCCTGCTCAGGCCAGCAGGAATGCTGCTGGAATTAAAGATGGTGAAAGCAGTGAGAGGAAGACAGCTGATACTTGCCTTTATACTGGAGGGAAGGAACAATTATTAGTTAAGGTCACTGGCTGGAGCAGAGATCTGAGAAGCTGCTGAACTTGGCTTGTATTTAAATGTCTGATATATTGGCTAGAGCCAAGTTCCCTGGGATTTCCAGGAATAAACCTTTTGTGGGAAGTAGGGGGCAAATGTTAGACAGGCTTACCTCCTCAGCCTAGGAAGCAAGTGTTGGAAGCTGGCTTGGTGAGAAATGCAGCCAGCTTTTCTCTGAGAATAGCCTACAAGCCACCCACTTAAAACTGTAGTGTGTTGACAGTTCAGGAATGGCACAGTGAAGCCTGTGGGAATCATGTCTCCTACCTGAATCTTATTGAGGGTTGGTAAACTCATTATTGAGGTTTGTTTGCCATTCTCAACCTATAGTAAGGTTGAGAATGGTATATAAGATTGAGTGCTTTTATTTTTTAGTGACATAATAGTATATTTCACAGCAGAAAGATGTGTTTTCTATGTGGCACACCCTTATACTGCTCTTTCTCTCAGTTGTTTACAGAATATGGAAGACTAGCTATGGAAGAAATTTACCAAAAGCCGTTCCAGGTAACCATGTGTTAAATGGATTTAAGCAGTTGAATGTGTAGAAAATGAGCTCAAGATAATTTCTGAAGATAAATTAGTTGGGTTGAAGGTAACCAGTTCTTTGCAAGACTAATTTTACTTCACTATTGCCACATTACTTTGCCAAAACCCAGTGGAAAGATGCTGGAGGAGGTCACATTTTGGGCAAGTATAGCTTTGTGTTTGAGGTATAAGGCATAAAAGGAACCAAAATGTCAAGTTATGTGCCGGTGTTAAGGAGAAAAATTTTGTGCTGTCTTCCTATTTATTACTCTGAGATATGGTGGTAGATGGTTCTGAGAAAAGGTCCTGTTTGGTGGTGTTTTTTTGTTTAGTTGGTTTTTTAAACAAGCAAACACTTTCACCACAGAACTACAAGGCTGCTTTGTTTAGAGCAGCCAAATATACCAAAAAACTTACATAGTATCCTTGCATATAATCTGTAATATATTTAGTTTTAGAGCAGCCAAATACTTAAAATAATCACAAATGTAATAGAATTTATGACTTTAGAAAGGATGCAAACCATTCACTGCTGTTCTTCCTGTTACAGACATTAATGTTCTTAATTAGAGATTGGAGTTATCCTTATGAACATGCATATGGCTTGGAAGGAGGAAAAAAGTTCCTAGAGAAAAGATTGCAGGTAAGTTATCTGCAGTAGTCCTGATCTTCTAAGAGACACCTTGCTGTCAAGGCAATGATGCATCATGAGCTGGCTTTTGTGCTAATAAAATACATTTGTGGTGTTTCCACTCATAGTCAGAATTGACATTATGAGGTCAGGAATAAAAGCTTTAAACACTTTTTTGCTATTACTGCTTTTAAGATGATGGTTAATCTTGATTACAGTGCTGTAAAACTGGTAGCAGTTCTTACTGCCTTTTTTTTTTTTTCTTCAGGTAAAGCAAAACCAACATGAAGAGCTACAGAATGTAAGGAAGCATATTCACTCCTGTTTCAGTAATCTTGGGTGTTTCCTGTTGCCCCACCCTGGTCTTAAAGTTGCAACAAATCCAAATTTTGATGGGAGATTGAATGGTAGGAAGCTTTTCGTTTTGTGTTCTTGATTTAGATCACTGAGTTTGTTTTCTTACATGATGGCAGTTAAGCACTGTAATGGTTAGCTATTGAAATGCCTGACTAGAAAATATAAGGCTAAAAGGTGAAGCTGCAGAATTTAGAAATGTGCATTGTGTGCTCTTTTTAGTGGTTTAAAAGTAGAGGATATCTTTGTGTCTAGCTGTTCATTGTAATCTGATAACTTGAGACATGCTTAAAGGTCATTAAATAGAGATTCCAAAGATAACTAAGGGCTCCAGAGGGCAGAATTCCCACTATTAAAGACTTTACTTTCTGGAAGGGCTTTTCTCTAAGAACTCGCTGAACCACAGGTCAGCTCTGAAATGGCAGAAATAAAAGCCATAGGTGCAGAATGAGAGGCAGTCAGGATTCCTCATGTGTCCCCCAACAGAGGGAGTGCACCAGAATGGCAAAGGCTGTAAAAGTGAGTTGCAGTGGTGGGATGCCAGCCCCTGCTGTGCTGAGGGCACACACCTGTGGGGTCATTGTGCATTGGTGTAATTGAGGAAATGCACTTAAAATACTGAAAGGATAGTGAAATCTTGTTCTCCTAGTCTGAAGTTAAGATTGGTAGATTAAGAGTAGGTACAATTTACTAAAGCTGTATTATGTATGTAAGCATTTAAATACCTTAAAAATGCAGTTCAGAGGTGTGACATTGTGGATTAAGGATTGTGGGCTATCAGTGTTCCTTTAGAAGATACAAGATTAAAAACTAACTACTTTTTTCCTGGAATTGATTGAATTTTACTAGATATAGATGAGGATTTTAAGAATGAACTGCGGAATTTGGTACCGTTTCTGCTTGCCCCTGAAAACTTGGTAGAAAAAGAGATTAGTGGATCCAAGGTGACCTGTAGAGATCTTGTAGAATACTTCAAGGTAAGCAAACTCATGCTAATTATTTCTGTTAATAGCTTAAAAGACAGTATTCTAATTTTAGGCCATGTTGTTCCCAGAGAAGATATGATATCTAGGCTGATGCTCACTGATCAGCTCACTTACATTTTCATTTCATTACTCTGACTTTCCAGAACTGGCACACTACTTCCTAACAGTGCAGCTCTTTGCAAGCTACTGTTTGCAAAATTTGTGGATTGGTGGCTTTTATTTTCCTCCCTGTGAATAGGCTGAAATAGCTCAAGTTTTATTAGATTTTTTTTCCTACTTTGAAATCCCAGTTGAGGTTTTTTTTGTTTGTTTGGGTTTTTTTGGGTTTTTTTGTTTTTGGTTTTTTTTGCTTATTTTCAATTAAAGTAGGTCTACTGTAGTTTTTACAGATATAAAAAACCAGCTCTTAAACTGCTAGGTATGCAATGAAAATTTCAGACACTCCCCTCTGGATCTTTAACATGCAGCGAAGGTGCTTTCTGAACACTTTTATGCATAGTACCACTACACTCTGAAATATTTATGTATGTTACTCACAGCTGTTAGTCTTGAGCTTTTTTGGTATCATGGTGCTACCAGCAGAAATGTGATAACATAATCTCTGCTTCACCAGGGATTGGTCTGGTGTGTGTAGCTTTTATTTTTATTTTTTTTAAAATTGGAATGACTTGGACAATTGGCTCGGTAAGAATGATGCCACAGTCTCCTAAAGACAGGAATTTTGCATTTCTGCTTTTGGGGTAGAAAGTTAGACTGATGTTAAGAAACAAACTGCAATGAAGGAGTTTGAGGCCAGAGCTCATTTAACTTCAGTTGTTGAACAAAATAACGGTTTTAAAGGAAAGACATGGTATGGGATGCAGAAGTGATGGCTGTCCTGAAAAGCACAAGATCAGCACGGGAGCTCTGATGTTCAGTCTCTGTGTTTACATGGTTGCACGCTGCTTTTTGCTCCAGTTTTTCTCTAGGAGGACTCACTCAGGTACAATGCAGCAGTTTAGAAAGGACTGCATCCTAAAAACCCAAGTGTTAAACCTCTACTGGAAAGCTGATTGACATCCTGTATCCAGCTGGGGAGCAGTGCTGGGGGGTGCTGTAGAAATGCCATGCTTATATAACTAAAGAGGACTGTTCCCTTGGGACTGTGCATCTGAAGCTGAGATTGTGAGGCCTGAGTTGGAAACTGTAGGGCTCTTACTTGGAGGAAATAGCTACAGAAGCAAGGCGGGTGTCAAGGGAACGGAGTCCTGTATAACTCTATATGTTTTTGTAGGTTGTTCTGCAACGTAGATTATTGAGTACATGGGGACCCTGATAACCTTGTTCTCCCCTTGTGCTCCCCTGGAGCAAAAATTCCTCAGGCCCAAGGCTTGCAGACAGGGCAGGAAGGCAGCAGGGGTGTGAAGACAGACACCCCTCTGTGGGGACTGAGAGTGGCCTTGCTGGTGTAACTTGCACAGCTTGTCCAAAGCACTGGAATTGCTGCTGCCTGCTGTGCCCCACTTACCTGTCCCCAGCAGCTGTGCCATGGGCCAGAAATGAAGTCTGTGTTCTCCTCCAGCCCTCTGAAACCATGGGGAAAGAAAGGACACCTGAGGATAGATAAGTGGGGTGAGGCACAGAGGGATAGGCTACCTGCTTAGCTTCTGCAAGTGTTTTGTCTGCTCAGCTCTGTCTGCCTTAAGTGCCTTGGTCTGGTTTTTTTTCGTCCTACAGTAGATCAAGGCATTTGGGGAAATATAAGTATTGGTTCTCCCAGCACTGGGGTAAGTTTGGGCAGACCTCTTGCCTGAAAGGCTGGGCTTGTCATCTCCACTCTTTTGTTATGGGTGAATATTCCCTGTTTAGCAAAGACCTTATGCATTTGTGGGAGTAGAAACCTGCTGTCAAACCTGTCACTTCTTGAGACAGTGGTGATGTTTCCTCAGGGTGCTCTGCTGCCCTGCTGGGCCCTGGTCTAAGGCATAGGAAGGTGAAGGGGAAAAAATGTCAGACTTCTATGAAGAGAATTGCATAATTTAGTATTCAGCACTATTACAAAGAAATAATCTGAGGTCTGTCTATGTATCATTCCTCATTTCTTATTCTCATTAAAATAAATGTTTAGAAAAATAAACCTTGTTAATTTTTTCCTCACATTTAGGCTTACATTAAAATCTATCAAGGAGAGGAGCTACCTCATCCGAAATCTATGCTGCAGGTATTTTATTTTCTTTCATATAATCTTATTAGATGTGTACTTTATATAAGTTCTTTGCAATTGAAGAATCATGACTGCTGTGGGTCTAAAGCTCCCCCCCAGCTGTATTTCTTGAAGGATCTGTGTACTTTGAAAGCCATCTGAACTGTGATGGTTGGGTACTTTTCCCTCAGTTTCACCAACCAAATGAAATTAAATCAACCAAATAGAGCAGCGTTCTGTCTGGTTGGTTGGGTTTTTTAGCTGCTTTTCTCTCTAAGCATTGGTTTCCTGTAACTTGCTGTTTGGCTGGGAGAACCCAGAAAATGACATCTTGCAGCTTTAACTACAATAATTGTCCCTGACACTACACAGGTAGAAATTAAGTCTTAAATTCTTAACAAACTTGAGAATTACGATTGACAGCAAAACTGTACATCTATAATGCAGAAATAATGCCAGCTTCTTTCTTTCCTCTCAGGTAGTGGAAGTAACCCAGTACCAGGATTCAAATATAGTAGTTTAGTGGCTCTTATGTGCTTACTAGCAGTAGAGCATTCAGAAGAGATTGCTCATGATGAAGAGCCTGTACAAGCAAGCTGAGGTTTGTTTGCAGCTGTGCTAGAAAGCTGAAGAAAGGCAGAAATGTGTTTTAATGTATATAGCTAAACTTCACTTATTTTTGTGTGGCCTTGTCCTGGCCATCAGGAACTCTGGAGGTTTTTGAGGTATGTTTGGAGTGTAATGCTGTGTAAAACCCGGGAATGCTGTGAATGACATAGGATGCTCCATCTTTTCTAGGCAACAGCTGAGGCGAACAATCTTGCTGCTGTGGCAGGAGCAAAGGACTTATACAGCAAAGGCATGGAGCAGGTATGATGGCACAACCTTTCCTAAACATCTGCATGCAACTGCAGGCTTTCAGCTTCCATGTTGTCCTCTGTGTGTGAGCACTTCAGTGGGAGAAGGTAACTCAGGGCCAGGACTTGTGTGTTTTCTGCACTCTGCTCTGAGCTTGGGAGGTACGAAAATGGATGTGTTTGCAGGATTCCCACCTGTTAGTTCCCTCTTGACAGACATCTCAAAATCCTGTGACATGAAATGCACAAACAGGTGAGCAGACATTTGTTGTCTTAGAGTTGCACAGTGGTGGAATTCTAGTTCTGTAGTCTCATGCTTCTGAATTGTGGCCATTCATTAGCTGTAAAATGCAGGATTGAACTGATTATAAAAATGAATGAAACCCCTTAGAACAAGAATTGCTTTGAAAAACCTATGTAATTTCCCACTTGCTTCTTCACTTGAAGATAGTGATCTGATATGATTCTAAGCTGAATGCTGGATGGATTTCATACTTTAATGTAGTGCTATGCAAGGTTTTATCATAGGGAATTCTGAAAACCATTACATGTCTCGTAAAGCTTAGCAAGACTCTGCTTATTGTGAAACTGTACAACCAGAAAGACCAGTAGGTGTGAGAGCATGCTACAAACATAGCTCCCCATTAATTGGGACTAATTGTGGTCTTAATTGCTGAAGTAGCTTGCTCTTTGTTTTGAAATTAAAGTAAGACCTACTGCTAGTGGCAGACAAGCCAGTTCCATTTGTTAGCAGGCTGTTTGGAGAATGTTCTGCTGGTTTAAGGGAACTCCTCTATTTCCATTTTGGAAAATGTCTTGAAATAGTAAATGTGTTGTTTATAATAAGTGCCAAGTCTGGCTTCCAAACTTGAATCTTCAGTGGTTGTTGAGATACTTTAGCTGTAAGGTTTCTAACTTGGAGCAGGGAATAAACAGAAACAGATGTTCTTTTAAACAGACTTTGTTTCCATAGTAATGTTCCCCAGTACTGTATATTTTTATATCACTGTAGAGATGTGCACAAATTATGAAATAGTTTTTTTATCCAGATGTCTCATATGATGTTCTTGATCTGACACAGCTCTGAAACTTCTATTTTTAAGAACAAAAGTGGGAACTCTTTGGATTTAAAACTTGATTATGTAAAGGTAGTTCTTGCTGCAGCTTCTGAGTTGGTCTCATGAACCAAAGCCCTCCTTTGCTGAGTGTGCATAACCAAAATACTGTCCCCGTAATGACCTGAAATGTAAGGAACAACAGGTGCAGTGTCACAGAGCATAAGAAAACAGTGGCAGTTATTTGTGTGGTGGCCTCTTGATCCCTCAGTAGCTTCTGGTGTTTAACATGCTCTGGGTGATGTGAAAAAAACTTCTGAAGGATGAGACTGGCAGGCATTTTCCAGGGAGTTTTGGTGGATGTGGAGGACTTCACTCTGGGAAAAAGTGGGGATGCGCACATGGCTGTTGTCCTGTCCTCTGGGCTTTCCTGAAGAGCACAGTGGAAGTGTGAGCTCAGTCCTGTGGGTCTGTGTGGGGTTGGACAGGTGAAGCTCCTGCCCTGCCATGATCCAAAATACCTTTGGCTGCTTCACTGGGCGGTGCTGGGGCTCACAGAGCCGAGGGAGCGGCAGCGGGAGGAGGGCAGCGAGGGGCTGAGCAGATGCTCAGGGTGTGATTCCCCAATGTCTGGTTGCTCCCACAGGTGTGTGGGGGAGATAAGCCTTACATTGCCCCGTCGGACCTGGAGCAGAAGCACCAGGATTTCCGAGAGAGCGCCATCCGGCAGTTCCGCTCCGTGAAGAAGATGGGAGGGGAGGAGTTCTGCCGGCGCTACCAGGAGCAACTCGAAGTGGAAATCGACGAGATCTATGCAAACTTTGTGAAGCACAACGACGGCAAAAACATCTTTTATGCTGCTCGTACCCCCGCCACTCTATTTGCAGTCATGTTTGCCATGTACATAATCTCAGGACTGACTGGGTTCCTTGGCATGAACTCCATAGCTGCCCTGTGTAATCTCGTGCTGGGGATGGCTCTTATATCGTTTTGTACTTGGGCATACGTTAAGTACTCTGGGGAATTCAGAGAAGTTGGAACAGCCATTGATCAGATCGCTGAAGCTATATGGGAACAGGTTGGTATCTGTTTTTATTGCAAAACCTTGCTGTCGTGAGCAGACATATCAAAGAGCTTCTGCTCAGTGCTGAGAGGGAAAAGCTGGTCTAGACCTAATAGAGGGTGCTAGTGCTGCCAAAGGGAAGATCTGCTCAGTAGTGTGACTGCTCTCTTCAGGAACAGATGCTGCACACAAGGAATGTTAAAAAAGCTTAGGATCTTATCAAAGAAGTGCTACTTAAGGTGCAGAAGGTTACTTAGTAAGTGCTTTGAAGGTGAAGAGTGGAGGGACTTCAAAACTTTTTCCTTATTCAAAGCAAGGGATTTGTTGGTCCTTGGAGAGAACTGGCTGGGTCATGACTTTCAGCAGCTGTTAGCAGAGGGTGCACAGCAGGTTTCTTCCATCAGGGACACTTGTGCTGTCTGTGACAGCCTTAGTGGGTGCAACTGCTGTTTGCAAGGAATACTCAACAAATTCCTGAAAGAGAAAGATGTGAGTGTAAGGACATCAGAGGAGATAACTTTCTGCATAGAGATTTTGCTGCCTGAACTCAGTTAATGCAGCTGTGCCAGTAAGGCCATGTAGAGAATTCCTGGCCAGTAGGTTTTGGAGTACTCTGACTAGCTCTGTCTAGTGCCAGCAGAAGGGAAAGACCTTCCTGATGTTGTTACTGGAAATAAAGGATGCACCGAGCTTATCTGGGGTGACATTAAAGTCTGTCTTGAGAGGCATGAGCAGATAACTAACTGGAGCCTTCTGCATAGATGCTTCCTTCCACAGCTGGAAAATTCCTGTGTTCAGGGCTCATGCTAGGCACTGGTACACCAGACCTGTCTGAGCAACCTGCTGAGGGTCCCAGGCTTTGAATTAAACTGGAGCAGAAAAAGTGTTTTTTTAAAAACAGGGAAATGAGCATCAGTAAATAAATTGGTAACTAAATCTTGAGTTGGCATACTCACTACTGATTAAAACTGAAGCTCTCCAGTACTGCTGGAGCTGCTGCTGCAGGATACCCCAAGCATACAAGGCTTGGTTTGGCTGCTACCTTCCCTGGAAGGGGGAGAACTTGGCTTATTGCTGGCAGGAGCTTGCCATTTGTGGGCTGGAGGAGGGTGGTCTCCAAAAGACCTCAGCAGTGTTGCTGTTAGAGCTGCACATCACCAGTAATATGCAAAGCACTGCAGATCCTGTCTGAGTCACTCTGATTAAATGCTCGTTCTTGCTGTTGATTTTTCTGAATCTCTGCCTTTCTCTTCCCTCCTTGCTTCAGAGGAATCCCAGGAAGGTGAGAAGTTACTGGCAATCAGGTTTTGGTTTTGTTTTTTTTTTTCTGAACTTGATTGAGTTTCTGCTGTGTTGTGAGAGCCGTTTTTCCTAACAGCTGAATTCGTGTTTTAGGTGTTTTCCAAACTCTTTGAAGTCCTTAGACGCCGAACGGTTCGTCGTGCTCTCACATCAGTGCCGCGACAGCGACTCTCATCCAACAATAACAAGAAGAAAAACTAGCCAGTATTTTTAACTTTCTTTCTGTATCTGAAGTGTTCACACTTACACATATAGGACAATAAGCTGGACCGTCTGGGCCGGTCTGCATAAATGCTGTAACCATACCAGACTGATGCTGCATATGGGGTATGGAATTGCACATCCATCTTCTAGGAACTGTAAAGTGGTTTGAATTCAGTGAAATACTGCTGTGTAGGAGGGGTATCACTTGTGTCCATAGCATGTGACTGCTTTAACCTCATTACTCTAGCAGCAAAATTCATTTCTCTTTCAGTTCATGCCACTTTGTGTCAGACTTCATCATTCTAAGTTTTTTTCATGATTTCAAGTCTCATCTCTTTATATGATTTTATATCTTATTTTCCTTGGTTACCTCATTTTCTTGTTTCTTTTGCACATTTCTCATTCCACAGGTGTTGAAGCCCATGAGTGATAATTTGATGGAGGATCATATGAGGCAGTCTGTAAAAAACTCTATCAAAGCAGGCCTGACCGAGCAGGTGGCTCACCATGCCAGACTAAAGACAGACTGACAGTTCGTCTCCTCTTCAACTCTGCCCTCTCATCCTAGACATGCTTGCTGTACCATGAGAACTCAATAATAAAAAAAAAAATAAATAAAAATAAACCAAAGTTTACAATCAACTGTAGAAGTAGTTTAGTGTGATTGGCTTCACAGATTGCTGCCATCACCGGGGAAGAGATAAGTTTGTCAGTGCTCAGCTTCTCAGACAAACTGGTGCCATGGAGCCCGCTGGGGTGGGAGGGAGTGGCTCAGTTTTACACAGTCCTGGTGCCCCCTGGTGTTTGGGGGAGGGAGGGGGAGCTTCCCCAGCGTTGTGAGTCCGTGCAGGCTCTGGCTTACGAGGGAAACCTGTCCCCTGCAGGAGCTGACTTCAGGGAAGTGTCATGATCAGCCCACACCAGCTGTGCTCTCACCCAGTGTCCCCAGCTCGGCACCACCCTCGCCAGCTCCAGCGGGTGTTTGTGTGTGCTGGAGCCATCGGAGCAGCCACTCCATTACAACGCGTCTCTTGCTTTCTTGCCTTTTACCAGTGTTACACAGGTGCATGTGCTGGTTCCTCACGCAGAACTGGGGTGTCAGGGAGGCAGTGGCTCAGCACAGAGGGTGTCTTGCCTTGAACTCGCAGACCTGGTCCCGAGGGAGGTGCATATCGGAACTGAGCTGTCTTTTTCTGCAGTTTAGCCTTCATGTATATAATATTGCCATTAATTCTACTGGGGAAGAAATTCCATCCAAAAATGTTGCCTACAGCTACCAAGCAATGAGTTAGGATTGTCTGTACAGTGTGTTTAGTTTTTATTTTTTAAGAAATCACAGATAGGGCATGTATATGAAATATAAATATATAAATACGATTTTGTATCAAAGTTTTGTAGTTTATGGCAAAACCTGGTTCTGTGGTAGCTAAGTGCAGTTCCTGTAAAGGAATGTTTGTGGCTCATGTAAATGTGTGAATGCATCAACAATTTGAAGTTTTTTGATATATTTGTGATATTTACCTGCCTTGAGCACTGCAATCTCTCACCCCCTTGGGAAAATCAATGGGAATGTTTGTTGTGAAACTCTTGTCTTCTGTTGCATTTTAAAGTTATTTCCTGTAATTTATTTTCAGTACATGATTAAAATCAGTTGTGTATATATGAAATGAAATCCGTGCTTATTTTTAAAAGATGTTCAAGTATTGTATTCTACTACATAAACTATGTCAAATACTTATCCTCACAATTATATGAACAGATTTGTTCTATTGTACTTCATAGCTTTCTATTGAAGCCGATGTTCCTGTCATGCTTGTCTCTGGAAGGTGACCTCTGTCCAGCTCATACCCCCTCCCTGTATAGGAAAACCTCCTGCTGTTCTTAAGCACGCTTTTGACTTGTGGAGTTGCTTGTCAAATTCTGCCCTCCAACAATTGTATCACTCTGAAATCTTGTTACTGGCTTTACTTTCATTCTTGGCTAAATCAGTATCAACTGTGTGGAGTGTTAAGGCAGCTAAATAATTAACTGCTGTAGTTTCAGCTGGAAATGGCTGTGTGCAATAGCTGGGTTTTTTGCATTCCTAAATGGTAACAATTTTCATCAACATTTGAGCTTTAACATCTCCCCTCTCTCGAGTGAGGGAAATCATCTGTCTAGGACTAAAGCAATTGCACTGTGACTTTTGCACGGCAAAGAACTGCTGGGGAGTGGTGGTTACCTGCCCTCTGCAGGTGAGGGCTCAGCTCCAGGGGAATGATGCTAAAGATGAGGTAGGAATGTCGCATTTTATGATCTCTCAACCTGTACAGATTAAATACTGTTATTCAAACAAGCCAATGCTTTGGTGATTAATCTCTTGCTAATTAAATGAGTCACACGGGGGCTCGCAGGGCCAGGCCTGCCCTTGCTGCTCGTGGTCCCCAGGAAGGTATGAGTCAGATTGGAGGCTGTGCCCTGTGGAGGTGGCAAAGGCACAGCTCTTCCCAGCACATGGACAAGGAGTTGCAACCTGGACTCTTCTTCAGGCTTTGTCGGGGGAGAGCTCCTGAACGCTGTGCCACCAGGTTCCACCATGAATGCAAAATGCCCTCGAGCTTGTGGGAGGGATGGAAGGTAGGGAAAGGGAGGGGTCAAGATGACTTTTAACCCAGTGTGGGAACCTGATTGTTTTAGGAGATAAAAGGGGGCGGTCACATGGCAGCAGGTTGCTGGTGCTGTCCTTGCTCGGCCGTGTTGGCTGTTAACCCCATCTCACCCTTTCCTGGAAGCGGGGACTCCTTCTGTGGGCACAGAGGTCAAAGTGCCAGGGACTGGAACGGGACCTGGGGGCTCAGGGGCTGCATGTTTGGAGTGGCAGCAGCCCGGAGTGAGGTTGTGTCACTTGAACAGCGAGCTGGGTTTAGCCAGCAGGTCAGGTAAGGGGCCTGGGGGCCAGGTGTTGGTGCAGACCTAGGTCGGTCTGGGCTGGAGGGACAAGGTCTGGGCTGAGTGGGAGGCTGTGGGGTTCCATTTTCGTGTGTGACCCTGCAAGGGCCAGGTAAGGGCAGACTTGTGTCTCAAGGCCAGCTACCGAGGGCAGGCACAGTGGGGATGTGCAGGGGTGGGCCATGTCCGTCTGCTGTAACATTACTGGGGCAGACCGATGATCCCGAGGCTGGATTCTGGATCAGCTGAGCCTCCTTGCCCAGTTCCTGGAGAGACCCAGAGCCTGTGTGTGTACTGCCCCCAACAGCCCTGCACGGTGAGCAGGTGCAGGGGCAGGGTGAGGGTGCTGTCGTGCCAGTGCTGAACACTGAGCTGGATGGACAGTGTGAGCACGTTCCGTGTGTGTGCCCAGTGGGAATGTTGGCTCAGCCTTGCTGCTGGAGGCACATGGAGGCACGAGGCTGTAGTGCCTCCATGGCCAGCCCCTTACAATTAGTGTTCCCATTAGAACAAGCTTAATATTTCCCAACTTCTGTCTGTGTAGTGTTAAGGAAATCAGGTTCAGGGAACTGAGGAGTTTCACAAGGCTTTAAAGGAGGTGAGAGCAGCTTTCTCTACCCTGGGCTACTCTGCTGCTACTCAGAAAGTAGCTCTGAGAGCTGATCCAATTCTGTACAAACTGTGGTGTGCTCAAGCCTTGCTTCCCCTGGCCTCCCTGAGCATGCAGAAAGCTGAATGCAGCAGGAAAAGCACAGAGCAGATTGTAACTGACCTCTGGCCAACTCCTGCCTCACAAAGGGACACTGCAGAGGTGAGGTAGGAAAGATTCAAGGAAGATCCTGCAGCTGGCAAAGTACAGCATCGTGCCAGAGACACAGGAGCAGAGGTGAGTGGGAAGATGGAACGAGGTACAGCAGCAGAAAGAGGTGGAGAAGGTGATAAGACAGGATACTCACTCCTCCTGTTCAGGAAGTCTGTGCCCAAGTTCCTTGGGGTGGGAAATCCTCATCTGGAGCAGTAAGTGTGGTGATCCCTGGCTCCAGAAAGACGTAACCAGCAGGAAATTTCTGCCTATCTCGTAACTGAGTTTTCCAACAGTATGCTAGGGCCAGGCCACAGATTTTTCCTGTAGATGTCTGATCCTTAAAGGTTAAGTTAAGGAAATTAAAAGTACATCAGGTGGCGTGGCACAATAACGAAAGGGTAGAGAACAGGAAGCCCTGTATTTTAGGAACCCAGATACGGGAGTGTCCAATGTTTTGTCTCATTATGCTAGCCAAGTATGGCAGTATCTCAAAACTCCCTGCCTCCCTGTTACTACGCTGGGTTAAAGTAATTAAGCACAGGTTATGGTCAAACTTCCTTTTTTTATTGAAAAACGTGGGTGGGAGTACAGACAATATTTACACAAGTTCCCAAGTGCAGCGCAACTCAAGAACACATGACCAAAAATATGATAAAAGGATGGTGGGTCCAAAACAGAATTCTGGAGGGTACCAAATGGTACACAGACCTTCAGATCAGATCAGCAACTGAAACGAGAGACAATGAAAGAATTAAGAGTATGAACTGGCTGTGCAGAGCCACAGCCCAGTGGGACAGCGCAGCACCGAAGGTGGGTCAGGCAGCACTCACCGTTCATGGGCATCTCGTCGATCTGGGTGGAGTAGTACTGCTCGATGTCCCGCAGGATGCGGATGTCGTCGTTCTTCACAAAGTTGATGGCGACGCCTTTCCGGCCGTACCTGCCTGAGCGGCCGATTCTGCGGAGGGAAGAGGGAATGGAGCCACTGCAGGAAGAGTTCCCCCAGTGGCAGTGCCCTGTGGGAAGCCCCAGCCTACCTGTGTATGTAGAGTTCTCTGTTGTTGGGCAGGTCGTAGTTAATGATCAGCGACACCTGAGGCACATCCAGGCCCCGAGCCCAAACGTCTGTGGAAATAAGAACTCGGCTGCAAAGAGAAGGGCACAGTTAGAACTTCTCTGGGAACCCCCAGGCTCCAGCACAGAGCAACCCCTGCTCTTCCCCTGCCCACAACACACTTTTGCTGCATGGAAAGCTGTCTCTTGCACTATCACCAAACTTCAGTCAAGACAGGACCAACGCAACTTGGACCTTTCAGAAGGAATAATGCTCCCATGTGTTTAAAATACTGAGGATGGAGCACAGACATTTTTTCCATGACGTATTTTAAAGGCAATTTTTATTGTAAATAATTATTATTTTATTTATATTTTATAATATTTAATCTACTATAGTTAATAATATTTATTATAATTTATTAATAACATTTATAATATTTAGAGGCAACTCCCAATGTCTTCAGCAAAATAGAACAGACTAATTCTACACCCAGGGGTACGAGCATCCCTCCTTGGAAAGTGGCAATCTCTCAACCCCTCAACACCACAGGAGATAGATGGAAATCAGAGTTCTCCTTAGTCTGAGCTGAACAAAGCC
Source organism: Cyanistes caeruleus (assembly GCF_971803275.1). Classification (NCBI taxonomy): domain Eukaryota; kingdom Metazoa; phylum Chordata; class Aves; order Passeriformes; family Paridae; genus Cyanistes; species Cyanistes caeruleus. Next base: position 110,406,621 of record NC_141702.1, read on the forward strand.
TTGAGAGAGAGTTGTTATGGGTTTCCCTGCCCTGAGGCAGCACTGATGTAAGCAACGCTATCTGGGACATTTACCTTGCGCCAGATCTGAACTCTTTCATGATGGACTCTCTCTCCTTTTGGGGCATGTCCCCATGCATGGATGAAACTGTGAAGTTGGCTTCCCTCATCTTCTCTGTGAGCCAGTCCACCTGTGAACACAGCCTGGGTCAGCTCTTTGCTCAGACAGCCAAACACAGTGGTTGTGCTCCAGAATGTCTGCCAAGATGAGCTGGTATAGACTAAGAGACTTTCATGAGCATTCTGAGACTAAGGGAAGTAAATAATCCTTACAAAGCATCAGCTCTATGTATGATACAGGGCTCCTCAAGTACTGGAAGGAATTAAGAGCATTTATTCAGGAACTGTGGTTTTGCTCCAGGAATTACAAGCAATTAGATTGAGCACATTCTTATATACTTCTCTAAAAAGGCAATTCCTGTCAGGTTTGTCTCCATTGTTTTAAGTTAGACACTTCCCAAAGGTTTAACCCATGGTCCTACTGAACTACTTCCAAGTGGGGGAGCAACCAGACCACTTAACTAGCCCAGCACTGTTTGAGGCACCCTCAGGATGCCCCTGATGGCCCCTGTACCTTTCTCTTGGTGTTACAAAAGATGACAGCCTGGGTGATGGTCAGCGTGTCGTAGAGATCACACAAGGTGTCAAACTTCCACTCTTCCCTCTCCACAGCCACGAAAAACTGCTTGATTCCTTCGAGGGTCAACTCATCACTGTAGGGAAGAACACCACAAGCAGGTGAGCAGCAGTTACAAGAGCTGGGTGTGCCTCACCAGAGACCACCCCTCTGCCCCACGTGCTGTGGGTTGCTGGGTCCAGATGGAGTCTGAGTTGTTCCAGAAAGTCCTGAGAGGAAAACTCAGCTTTAAGAAAGAGCCTGAATATGACCTGTTGAGCAGAGATTGGAACTGCTCTGCTCCAGCCAGACAGCTCCAAAGGGGAATGTTTCTGTTCTCATCATTTTTATATTCCAGCATCTTGACAAGAGAGACTGAAGAAAGTCTCAAGAAGCTCGAATGTACTAAGTGGGCAGTGTAAGAGCTCAGGCAAGAGGGAGACTCTTCCCAAGTTCCAGTGTACAAGGACCTGTGACACCACCAGATGTAAACTAACAGGGTGTTTTTGTCTGCTATGTAATAGGAAATCATAACAGGAAGCCTAAAAACATCCTCAGGGTGAGCCCAGGAATTGGTTAAGTGTGAAGCATAGATTTCCATGAGGAGAGACTGTTATCCACGGGGAGAATGAGGGGACAGCCAGGCTGAGCAGCAGCACACAGAACTGGACAAGAATAAAGTCAGGGAGATAAGATTCCAGCCCCTGCTGGAGAACAGGACATGAGCACATCTGCAGACACTCAGGAGTGGTGAGAAGGAACATGAGAGACTCTCTGGACATTTAAATCAGGGAATACTGTGAACTGCCCAGGGCTGGCCCAACTCAGAGCCCCTGTCCTCTCCAAGGAAACTCACTCACCGTTTCACCAGGATGCGGATGGGGTCTGTCATGAATTTGTTGGTCATTTCCAAGATTTCATGTGGCAAAGTGGCGCTGATCAGAACCACCTGTGTGGCTGGAGGCAGGTACCTGTACACATCATAAATCTGCTCCTTGAAGCCTGCAGTGCAAATCAAGCCACACAGAACAGTTAGCACATCCTTCTGCCAAATATCCTCCTCTTTCACAGTCTGATCTGGAATTCAGCACTGGCTCTATACTGTGGGATGAGCATTTTTGTGAGAGTCAGTAACATCAGACAAGGCATGTTGTGTAGTTTAATCCAATACAGCCTATAACTAACTGTAATTGTCTATCTTTTTCAAAACTAACTTTTAGAAATGGGCCTGCTAGCTGGGACACCTTGGAATCTCAAAGAGGCAAGGAGAAAGCAAGTAAAAAGGGAGACAAATGTTTTACCTTTATTGAGCATTTCATCTGCTTCATCCAAAACCAGCATTTTGATGGCACGAGTTCTTAGACTTCTGCGACGAATCATATCTGTAAGATTTCCCTTTGTGAGATGAGAATGCTCTGAAAACAAGTGAGCCCAAACTGCTCCCACCACTGTCAGGGCATTTTGGTGGAGGAGGGACAGATGTGAGAAATACAAAATGCCAGGTGAACTTTTTTGAGAATCAGCCCAGTTTGGCAGCTCCTAATTTTTAGGTTTTCATTTGTGTTTTTTCATTTGTGGGGAGCAGCTCAGGTTCTCTAGTGTCAGGAGCTCGTATAAGGGCTGTGTGTTTCTCAGAGACCCAGAAGATGTGAGCCTGAAGGCCAACACTATCCCTGTGGTAAACTGTCACGAACAGTAAATGTTAAACTCTTCATGCAGTGAAGCCAGAAGGTACCAGCTGCAAGTGCACCTGATTTAACAAAGATGTAGCAACTACCAGGACACAGAAAATGTGGGCCTAATTGTGGCATTCATGTAGGCCTGGCTCCTATCCCCTCGAAGATTCAGGGGCCGTAATCCTTTCTCCTTTTTCCAAAGCCACCACATAAAGAGTCACCTCAACAATGAAAAGTAAAATATAAACAGAGAAAATGAAACCACCACCACCCTTGATTTCCCTCTAGTTTTTTCCAGGCACAACAGCAGTTGTTACCTTGTTACACTTCACCTTAATATTACACTACCAGTGTTACAATAAATGCCGAGATTTCCTTACCAAACACCCGGCCTGGAGTGCCAGCCACAACGTGCTGCCCATAATCCAGTTTGCGGATATCCTCTCCCACGTTGGTGCCCCCGATGCAGGCGTGGCACTGCACATTCATGTAGTCTCCCAGTGCCAGAAGCCCCTGTGTGGATACAAAGAAATGGATTAATTACCCCAGCTCTCCTCAGGCTGCATTTGTGGAGATGCTGGTCTGATGCTGAGGGTTTTTTAAAGAGATGTCAGCACGAGCAGTTAGAGGGACTTTTTTAACATCTCTTACCCAAACCGCCACAAGAGCAGGCCTTAAAACACTGGGAACTCAGTTCCTCAGGGGTCACAACTGCTTTAGAAGGGCTGCCCTTACAAATTCAGTTAGGGCTGTGCAAAACCTCAGACTGCCAAAGTACTGAACACACTGCTGAGCAGCAAGTGGCCCGGTATCAGACGACACTTTGTTATTGCTCTCAGGAACAGAAAGAAAAAGTGGAAGCTATGCTTTGAGCTCTGCTAGAGAAACACCTGAGCCCTGGTCCCAGGCCTTGCCAGTGCTTTCCAGACAGGGACTGAAATGCTCCTACCTTCTGAATCTGCACAGCCAGCTCCCGAGTTGGTGCCAGGATCAAGGCTTGGGTCTCGCGAACCTGGTTAAAACACGGAATCACTTCCAAGTTAATCACAGGCCAGAGCGCCAAGCGTGCAAGAGATGATGGATCTGACAGAATCAAAGCTGTGAAATGTCACAGCTGCAGGACTTATCACAGAATTTTGTGCTAAAGAAAAAAAAGTGTGCATGTTTCTTGAAAAATAGAACCAGATTTCAAGTTCAGTTCTGTGTGTTTGGATCAGATAAACACCTTGCATTGCTCAAGGACTCCGAGACAAAGTTTTGAAGTGTCAGCTCAAAAAGTATCATGAGCACTTTACAGAAATAAAGCAAAAGCTGTCCTTTCCACTTAGAATGTGCAACCTTTATTTTTATGTCCCCAGACAGTGACAGATAAGTAACAAACCCAGCCCATTGAAAATCACCCTTTTCTTCAACTGCATCTACACATCCAAGTTATGCCCCAAACCTATTGGATGGACACGATGCCCCTGAGCAGAACAAAAGCAAACAGCTGTCAGTCAAAAATCTAGGTTTGGTTCTGTGCATGTCTGAATATGTGGCAGTTGTTCAGATATGATGTTACTAAGACTACCTGAAGACAATTCTGCTTGCTGAGAGATTAACTTAGCCCTAAGAGGTGAGAGAAGTCAGCTGTTAAAGACAACTTTAAGAATACAAGACATCACCTGAACTTATTTTGCCAGACTGGCTTTTAACAGTGAAATTGTTACAGAGTCTGGTGATGTTCTCAGTCAGATTTCTGTCTGAGGGTCACTGCCCATAATTAAAAGATTTCAATGTAAAGCTTCATTTATTCGCCCTTATGATGAAGATGAGTGATTCAGTAAAAATTATTTTTAGCATCTGCTGCTATGAGATTACCTGTATATCCAGGCATTGTAGGACAGATATGGAGAATGTTGCTGTCTTCCCTGTTCCCGACTGTGACCTGAGAAACAAATGTTTGGTGAATACTCTGATGTCTGGACAAAAAGCACAGGCAATTTCAACACATTCCCTCTTCTGCTCTCTCCTACCCCTCCTTTGCAAAGAACTCAACAGTGCCAACAAAGGCTTGTTATGGTCAGAGCGTGATCTGCTGTCAAGCAGCTTTGAGAACTAAAATATCAGGGACAGAACACTCCAGGATCCCCAGCTCTGGCACGTTTACTCCTTATAAGACCAGCATTTTAGCCTTCTGCCATCTCCCACACATACACTTTGTTTCAAGTAAATGACAGATAAGCCAATGTAATTTGCAAGGTTAGTAATTTGCACTAGTGACCAAGAAAGGATTTTTTCAGTGGGATGAATATCCTTCTTTGTCTCTAAGATGTGTTTTTTTACAGTGACTAAACCTAATGAACTTTGTCATTAACCGCTGTTAGGATCACAACAAGTTAGGCGATTTCACTGTTTTGCTTGAACGCAGAATAGTTTGAATTGGAAGGGAACTAAAAAACATCCAGCTCCATCCCCCCTGGCCATGAGCACTTCCAGGGATGGGATATCCACAGCTGCTTTGGCCAACCTGTCCCGGTGTCCCACCAATTTCAGGTCATTCCCCACACCCTGCCCAGGCCCACGGGTGGCCGATCCTGCTCCCGGCCTCAAGGCAGGGAATGTGACCGACATCTCCCGCCCCGCCCGCACTTACTGTGCGATCACGTCCCTGCCCTTGATGATCTGCTTGATGGCTCGCTGCTGGATGGCCGACGGCTTCTCGAACCCTGCGGGGGCCAAGGGACACGGTCAGGGCAGGCCTCGCCACCGGCCGGCGGCGGCCGCAGGGCGCAGGCGCGACAGGGCCCACATCCGGGCTGTGCCGCGGCCCACGAGCCGCTCCCTGGCCTCAGCTTCTCCCCCCGGCCCGCGTCCCTTGCCCCCCGGCCCTTCCCCCGCCGTCCCAGCAGCCCACCGTAGGCGTAGATGCCGCGCAGCAGGTCCTCCCGCAGGCCCATGGTGTCGAAGGTGGGCGTCACGTCCACCTCCTCGCTCGTCTCGAACTCCACCTTGGTCATGTCCTCCTCCTTCATGAGGCGCTTCCGCGCCGAGCCGCCCGCCGACCCCGCGGACCCCGCCATGGCCGCGCCGCCGCCGCCGCACAACGCCCGCCGCGCGCGCCCTGCGCCGCCACTGCCACTGCGCCTGCGCGGGGGGCGGGCGGGAGCGGCGCGCGCGTGCGCGGCCCCAGGGCGCGCGCACGGAACCACGGGACGGCCGGGGCTTGGAAGGGCCCTCTGGAGATCAGCCAGCCCAGCTGGGTCTGGAATGTCTCCGGAGAGGGAGAATCCATGGCCTCCCTTCCCTGGGCAGCCCCTTCCAGTTCCCTGCCGCGCTCAGCGCAACGAAGTTGTTCCTCGTGCTGAGGTGGAACTCTGTGGTTAATTTAGGGACATTGCTCCTCGTCTGTCGCTGGGCGCCACTGGAAAGAGCTTGGCCCCGTCGTCTTGGCACCTGCCTTTGGGATATTTGTATGTACTGATGAGATCTCCTCAGTCTTCTCCAGGCTAACCAGGCCCAGCCCCTCAAACTTTCCTCGTGAGAGGTGCTCCAGTCCCACCATCAGCCCTCCGCTGGACCGTCTTCAGGAGCTCCTTGTCTTTCTTGCCCTGAGGAGCCCAGAACTGGGCACAGCACTCCAGAAACAGCTGAGTAAAGAGGCAGGATCGGCTCCCTCCGCCTCCTGCCGCTGCTCTTCCCAGTTCACCTCAGGAAATGCATCCAAGGAGCTGGACAGGGATGTGCGCGCGGTTTGCGCATGCGCGGAGCCTCAGGGCCGGCGGAGGCGGGGCCGAACCGAGCCGAGAGGAGCCGAACTGAGCCGAGTGAGGCCGAACCGAGCCGAGAGAAGCCGAACCGAACCGAGTGGGGCCGAACCGAGCCGGCCGGGCCGGGGCTGCAGGCTCTGCATCCCCGCGGATGCATAACCCCATTTTCCACGGAATGTCAGTGTCTCTTAAGCAGCCAAGACTCCTCAGCTCCGTGGGATGAGGTTTGTAAAAAGGATCCTGGTTGATGGCCTCGGTCTGCAGCTCCGTGAGGTGATTTCCACTAACCTTGGGTAAGGAACAATGAAGTCATTGCCAATCCCCTACACAGGACAGCTCGTTTGTGTTTGATGTTTGATTGTTTTAAAACGATCCTGTAGGGAATCCAGACACGAGTCCAGACATAGCACACTTAGAAAGGTTTCTCCATCCATTTCCCCGTGCCAAGCCCCAACCCAAAAAAAAAAACCAAAAAAAAAACAAAACAAAACAAAAAAAGGGGGTAAAGAACAGGATTTACTGAGAACAACTCAGGCCAAGACACTTCTTCTCACAAGTAGGTGATTCCATAGACATCAGTCAGGCACCTGAGGGTGCAGAGTTCTTTACTTGCAAGACAGTTTTTAGATATGGTCTGTACTGCAGCCACTGTATGGTGACTGAAAGAAGTTCCCTTGGGAACTGCCTGAGTAGGAGCAATCTCTGCCTAGGTGGTGTGGGATTGTAATATAGAGCAAAAGTGGGCTGTTGATCCTCCTCTTTCTATGGGAGGGAGAGGGATGCACATCCTAGCAGAGGAAAAACATCACCCCAATTCTAATATTGACTTCACAAGTGCTGATATCTGCACCTCACATGTGACACAGATTGTCCTTTTTTTAGTGCATGAACAAGCTTCATCCATGTTTTCTTTGTTTGATGTAAAATACTTCTTCTTAATGCTGTCAGTTCCAAGGACTGGCAAGGCATTTGCTTTTGAAGTAACACCACGTTAATGTGCTAGGGTGGAAGTGAATCTCTGCTTACCCTGACAGCCAGGACAGCTCAATCCAGGATCTTAAGCAAAAAAAAAGAAAACAATTGTTTCAGGTTCTTTTGGCCTAAGACTTTAAGGTAACAGCTCTCTGAAGACAGGCTTCTTCCAAACGTGGTACAAAATTGCTGCTTTTGGAAATGTGGTGAGTTCTGTATCAGCTTTCTGGGTTCTGCTCTTTGGTCAAACAAATTGCTGGCTGTCAGTCCCCATCTGACAGTTTTCACAAGACCCTGCAAGTGATCTAAGTTTCAGTGCTGCTCTTTCTGTGGATACTGGGTGTTGATGGGTCAGCAGGGAGACCCAAATGAATGGTCTGTGCCTGCAAACCTGCTCTTGTAGCTGCCATGAGGGCAGCTCAGGACATCTCCCTCCTGGCAACCTGGGGTTGTTTCTAAAATGTTCTTCAGTATTGATTTGGTCTCTGAAGTTTCCCTTTGGTATTGAAAACCATCAGTTTTCTTCTGCCAGTTTGGCCCCACTGACTTATTCTTGCTGTTTTTTTCCTCAGCACCAGAGGGGAAAGCTCAGGGAAGCAGGCTGTCCTTCTGGCCAAGCTACCCGGGCCCTCATCACTTCTCTAGCATCAGCAAAGACGCTGGATTTGCCAGGCCTCAACTTGTCATTGCCACCTGAGCCCTGGAAGAGCTTAGAGGAGATCTTCAGGGTCCCTGGTTCTGCCTGGATTGGTGGTGGTGGGTGAAGTGAGCAACTGCCTGGGGTGGGAGAAGTGCTTGCAGCCAAGTTCAGGATGGGTTTGGTCACCCCAAGGCTGGTGGAATGCAGGGGTGGGTGTGATCTAGGCTTATCTGTGAGATGGAGGTGGTATCCCTGAAAGGCTGGAGGGTGGTCAGATGTTGTAACAACAGAAATCCTGTTGGAACTGTTAGAAGAGGGAGGAAGTGATCTCAATCTGTGCTGTTCCTGCAGAGGTGGAGCAGCAGCACGGAGGAGGAGGTGAGCCTGGCAGGGCTGCCTGCAGCTTTGGACAGCACACTCATGGTCCCCAGGAGTGGCCTCCAGCATGCAGCTGGCACCTCCTACAGATACAAACTGCAGTGCCTCTGGTAAGGGCACTGCTCCCTGTGAGGAGGGACCTTCTGTGGGCTGCCTGAGGGGTCTCTTCATGCCCTTCTTTGCTGTGTCTGCAGGACCCAGGTGAGGCAGATCGCCAGGGAGAGGGACAAGGCAAGGCTCAGTTTGGAGAAGGCAGAGAGACAGTGCCTGCAGCTGGGCAGGGAGCTGGATGAGCAGTACATCACCCTTGAGCACACCCAGAGCAAGCTCAGGTAGGAGGGGTTCTTTTGGTGGGGTGGAGAAAATGTGCTTACACATCCCAGTGTCCCTTTTGAAACTCCCACTTGTTTTCCCAATGTGTCAGTGGCAGGAAAGTCCTTGAAGACCCCTCTCCACTCCCTGTGGTCTCAGCATCCTTCCAACCAAGCTCTCATCTCCTGCTTTGTGCATGGTGGGAGGGGGGTGTCGGTACCTTGTGGCCATCCAGGATCATTCTCTGTCTGTCCCAACTGTGCTGCTTTTTTCCCCCAGGAATTTTCAGGCAGAAATAGAGGCAAAAGAGCTGCTTTTGCAGCAAGCAGTGAGTCACCAGGCGAAGCTGGAGGCTGATACACGGCTCCTCCAGGGCAAAGAGGCCAACCTGCAAGGGAGATTGAACCATGTGATGAATGTAAGTAAAATTGCCTTGGATGAAACATCTTCACTCTTTCAGAGGTGGCAAAGCAGAGGTGGTGACAAATATAGATGGTTCATTTTGCTCTTGTTGGGAAGGAGTTTTATGCAGAAGAACCATCAGCCACATCCATACAGTTGTTATATGTATTAAACACAGAGCTTGTTACCTTGCCATGCCATTACTAACCTGCTGTGTTGTCTGTTGGCAGTGGTTTGGCCCTTGGTAACACCTGAAAACACAATGACCAAAGCTAAAATTGTGCCAGGGACCATGTCAAAAGCAGAGATGATGGTGTCTGCATGCCTGGGATTACCCCATTTCTGTTCAGTGTAGGAGTACAGATGGAGATAGCTCAGGACTTGCTGGCTTTGTTAGCTGTGAGGGAATCCACAATTTTGGGGAGCAAAGGTAGCGATGGTCCTGTGGGGCTGTGTCTAGCTCTTATTGTGCAAAATTAGTGCAAAGATCTCCTGTCCTTTGGAGAGATGAGCCCATGTGGTATCGGCAATGTGCTGTCCTGTTGTGGTTTAGGAATGGTGCTCCCCAATTTAGTTCTCCTACCAAGACTCTCCAAATCACACTTGTTCACTCCCTCTCCCTGCTTTTTAGTGGCTGGAGAGAATTGGAGGCACAAAAGGCAAAGACCATGGGTTGAGATAAGAGCAATTTACTGGAAACAGCAGTGAGATAAACAACCAGTGACAGCAACAATATAAACAAGAGTGTACAAAAGAGAGGATGATTTACATGCAAAATGCTCATTGCAGAGCAGCCACATTTTCTCTGGAAGGCATGTCCTTCTCCCTGGAATTGAGAGAGAGTGCCTACCCTCTGTCCCCAGCAATGACTGAGGTGGTACAGAATAACATCTGGGCCTTAGCCACATCTCCTCCTGGTTACTGCAAAAATCAACCCTGTCCTGGCCAAAACCAGGCCATGTCCAGGGTCTCCTGGGAGCTGTGCTGTGTTTGGTGTGCTGATATGCCAGTTGTTTAACAGCTCCCTGCTGAGGACCTGTGGCTGATAAACCCATCCTGCCATGACAGGACCCACTGCATCAGGGAAATCTCCATTTTCTCTGCAGGAGAACACACAGCTACAAAACAAGGTCGCAGAGATGGCTGAGAAACTGACAGCCTCTGAGGAACTGGTGTTGGAGCTGCAAAAAGAACTCAACCACATTGTGAAAGATAAGGTAACCTTTCTCTGTTGCAGTCAAATAAAAACTTTTCAGGAATTCATAAAAAAAATTGATCTTGCATATTTTGTATCAGTCACTATGGTCTCCCCCTGTGTGAGCTCTTCTGCACATTAATGACAACCTGGAAGTTGGAGGGGAAAAAAAAGAAGGTGTGAGGAAAGTTTCCAGTTGTAGAGAATTCTACAAATCTGCAGTCTTCAAGGGAAAAATTTATATAGAGTTCGGTTTCCAGAAAAGTTTTATTTTTCACTAGTATTGAAGTAAAGGGTTTGTTTTCGTGTCTTCCACTCCTCAAATGAATCTGGGGAAGGAGGTGAGTCTGTGGTCTTGTTAGCCAGGAAAGACTGCCTGTAGTTTGGTGTCTTACATGTGGAGAAAAACGTTCTTCCTCTTCTTTCTGACCCATCCCTCAGGTGATGGGCCCCTTAGGGATAAATGCATGGGTGTAGCACCATGACCCCAGTGATTTAATAGAGCTTTTGACTCTCCATTTGGAGGTGATTTTCTTGGTGAGAAGTGTTTCCTTGTGCAGCTGGAGCAGGGGGAGCCTCACAGCCCAGAGTTCCTGAAGCAGAGCGAGCGTTTTGCCGAGATTGTGCTGGAGTACGAGCGGCAGTGCCAGGTATGTGCGGGTGGTGCTGCTGGTGTGACTGTGCTGCTCTCTGCTGCACATGTTGGGCACTTTGGCTTGAGGGAGTGGAAGCAGGCAGACCTGATCACAGGACAGAGGGATCCCTCCTACCTTGCTCACAGTCCTGTCTCCTCACTCCTGAAACCCTCCATGGGTTGTTTGCCTTGCTAGGATTTTGGCAGGAGAGAGAGTAGGGGTGGATCATAAATTCCTTCCTGCCTGTAGCCATGGACTGTTTTGTTAGGGAGACATGTACCTCTGTTGTTAAGGTCAGACCACCCTGGGCTCTGTTGGATTTCTTCTTGAGCACAAGGAGAAAGCTGTTCTCCTAATTTGGAAACCGTATTAACAGCTAAAGTCTTCTATCTTTTTGTTTTTCCCTTCCTTTCCCTTGCTCCCACTTAAAAAAAACCCTAAAAAATTTGTTGCTGTTGAACTCTGCTAGAGAGTCAAGGTAAGCCAGTCCAGATATCTGGTGTGTGTGTGTGTGTGTGGTCCAAGAATTGGTGCTGTGTGTATTGTATTTCCTGCAGGGTGCTGTGCTCCTTCCCAGAGCTTGGGGCTCTCTGGGGTATGAGCACAACCTCTGTTTCCCTTCTCCCATTTTTAACTTGTATATCTTTAACTTGTGATGGGTGCTCTGTTCTTTGAGCCCTGTGCTTGCCACACTGCCCATTTGTTCCCAGATGCTGTCTGTGGCTGGGGAGCACTCCTGAGCAGGGACAGTGACAGTCACAGCCCCTCAGCAAGGGCTGAAATGCAGACTTTCAGCAAAGCCATCCTGTGGATGCATCAGGCAGCACCTCTCCAAGCTGTAAACATGTTTGCAAGGCAAACATTCTGAAGCACTATCCAGTGCAGCATTGCTCCAGGTGGCACCAGAGGGTTGAATATGCTTGGTGCTGCAATTTTTCCTCCATTGAGCAGCCCCAGAGCTGTCCATGAGAATGCTGATGGGTGGGAAGGTTTGACCTTCAGGCTTCACCTGCCCCTGTGAAGGCACCCAGTTGGGTTTATCCTTTGCCTTTGTTGAATGCTCTCAGCTCCTCTTTCCTGTTTAGAATGGACATGAAACAAACTGGGTTTGCATTTGTCTACATCTGATCAGTAATATTTATTAATTGGAAGTGTCCTATTGTTCATAGTCTCTTGCAGCACATCAGTTTTCTGGGCAGCAGGATAAGGGATGTAACTGGATGTCTGCTCATAGTGGGCAGTCCAGAAGGCAGGAGGCCTTGTGTGCTGCTGCTACCAGTGCAGGATGGAGGATGTGAAGTGAAGCAAGCAGCTGCCCATCTCCAGACACCTCCATGGAAGTGGCTCTTTGCACTGGTGTGGTGGCTCATTGCTTGGTGTTCAGCTCTGGGACTCATTAGTGATGGAGACGGGATAAACTCCCGTGCTGGCCTTGGGGTGTCTCTGGCACCAGGAGACCAGCAGGACCTGCCTCGTGCTGTGCTTCCCATGGGATCAGCATTTTCTTACCTTGTTTTATTCCTTCTGCAACCTGGGAATGTTCCCTCCCAGAGGCCTGTGGGCCTTGCTTCACTGTGAATCCTGCTGGTTGCCTTGTGGCATAGAGTGGTGCTTGTTGGCCAGCCCGTGTGCCCGCAGGAGAGTCTTGAGGATGTAAGCACAAACCTCTGGGCTCATGCTGAGATCATGGTATTTCCTCTGTGTTGGATTCTACCAACGGTTATTTAGGTCAGGAGGGTCTCAGGAGGCCCAGCCCCCTGAGGTGTCTGCAGACCCCCTGGTTTTGTGTGCTTTTGCATTCAGGGGCTGTTGCTTTGTGCTTTACAGTGTGTAATGATGGTCTTGGAAATCTGGGGTTATATTTCTTCTTTGGCTCCTCCAAATTCTCTCATGTCTGCCTTTGTTTGGGAAAGCTGTGCTGGGGCAGGGGGAGGCCCTTCCTGCTCTTGGTGCTGCAGGAGCTTTGTTCTGTGTCCTGAGCAGTGTTTGTTTCAGGTGCTGTACGACCAGAATGGAGCGCTGAGAAGGGAGCTGCAAAGGCTGCGCCTCCAGCTGCAGGAGAGCAGGGCTGAGGGAGGGCTGCCAGCAGCAGGTAACGTGCAGAAGGGCTCAGTGCCTGTCCTCTCAGCAAGAACAAAGTTCCCTCTGGATCCAAGTTTGCATGGGGGTGTGGGGAGGCTTGTTGTGCCTGAACTACTGCTGCCAATTCTGGTACTGGGCAGCCATGGGAGGGAAGAAGGAGAAGATGGGTGGTGAGAAGGAGGGAGATGAAGGAGAGGAGGGTTTTCCAACTTGAGAGCTGGTGATGGAACCTGTGAACTGGCAGATTTTCAGTGTTGAAGATGTTGAGTAAACAGTGCAATAAAGAGGAAGTAGCCCCAAACTGTGGGTTGGAAAATTCCAGTTAAGCATTAGATGAAAGCTTCTGGCCAAGAGGGGTGATGCAGCCCTGGGACTAGTTGCCAGATAGATGGGGAATGTCCATCTTTTGGGGTTGTATGGACTGGATGAAGCTGCAGCCATCCTGATCAGTCCTGTCTTGTAGGCCTACCCTCACAGGGCTCCTCTCTGCCATCACACCCCTCTCCAAGCCTTCTTGTTCCTAATTCTGTGTTTACAGAAGTGTCACTCCCAGTGGAGCAGCTCCAAGAACAGCTGCAGGACCTGAAGGTGCAGCTGGAAGCCAAGGTGAGTAGCACGGGGGGAGATGTCCTGACTGCATGGTAAGCACAACTGCTACAGCGTGACTGATGAGACATCTGCTCCAGCAGGGTTGCTGGAGAGAGAGTTCAGGCTGGGGAGCAGCATGGTACCTCATCACTCATGTGGGGTTATTTCATGTGCTTCTCCAACCTATCTTAGCTGGTAGGAGGATTTGGAGCCTTTGCTTCACTGGCTGGCCAAAGGCTCTGTGGAAATCACTGTCACCTTGTGAAGTGTTTATGTGGGTCTTGCGAGGAACCAGACATCACTCAGCATTGCTGTCACAGTAAAAGCAGGGACAGGATCAAGAGGAGAAGCAGCCAGATGTCTCCTGATGGTAGGGGCTGTGTCAGAGCCCTGTCACCCTTGGCTTGCTGCACACTTCTAACCTGCTTGCTCTGAGGTGAGAGTGTGAGCCTGCTGTTCTCCTCTTCAGACAGTCATGAATGCTCCTGGGAGAGGCCTCAGTTTCCACATTTACTCCTTTTGCTGCTGAACTGAGAGGTCAGTGATGCTTGCTGGGTTTTGTGTTGCAGCACTGCAAGAGAAAATCCTAAATTGCCACACTGGTGACAGAACAGTTCAAGGAGCACAAAACTGCCTACAGCTCTTCTGCCTGCCTTTGTGCACATCAGATCCTGCAATTTCTGTTCACAGGGGAGCTGTGGGGAGCAGCAGTTTCTCACCACCACATCCTGACAAGGAACCACCCTGCAGTAGAGGAAGGGATATGAGGAGCGGTGGCAGATGATGCCCTGGCCTCTCCCTTCTCCTCTTTGGGGTTCCTTGCAAACAAGAATGGGGAGAACTGTGCTGCTTGCTGGTAAGAAATGGGACCCACTGGTTTCTGCTTGTTAGAGACTGCTGCACGAGACTGACTGTTGCCCTAAGTTCAGCAGGGACCAGAATGCCTGAAGAGAGTCCACTGTTGAGTGGGACCAATGGATCAATCTCAATTGGAGCTATTGGAGGAGAGGAAAGCTCTCAGGAGTATGGTTCTAATATCCCAATCCCATCTTCTTCCAACAGATAAACTATTAATGAGGAAAAAATAGAGTTAATGTGGAAAAACTTTGAGAGGGAGAGAAAGGACAGTGAGGAAAGCTCCAAGGCTGAGATGTGCAAGATGGAAGACCAGAACAGAGATCTCGAAGAAACAGTTGCAAATCCAGGGTAGCAGCTGGACCAGGACAGAGAAGAAATAAAGAGTCAGCACAGGGACAAACTGAGCCTGAGGTCTGGCACTGTTCTCTTTCTGGGGCTAAGGAGGAGATTAGGGGTGTGTCTCCTGCTCATGCCAGCATAGTCTGGGCTGATTTTTCACAGGGCTGGAGAGCTGTTTTAATCTGGAAGAAAATCTGGGCAGAATTGAAGGGCTGCAGTTGTTTGAAGTGAAACATCTAAACTCCCCTTAAGTGAGTGCTTTTATTTCAAGACTCTAAGTTTCTCTGAATGTTCTACAAGGTTGTGTTAGCAGCAGTGCCCACCAAAGACTGTACCTTAAAATAGTGAGAGATATAAAAGGGCCTTCGTTAGTGTTCTTATTACCTCTTTCTTGGTCCTTCAGCAAACCTGCCTCTCTACTTGCTAAATAATCACAGCTTGCCATCTTAAAAGCAGTGAAAAATGTCTTAAAGTTCTTCATATAGGTAAAAGAGACTGGCTTGTGAAAGAGAGAGGTTGTCACTGAAAAACTGTTTATCCTCTCTTCTTCCTGCCTGTGCCCTGCTGTGTCTCCCTCAGGAGCAGTGTTCCCCTTGGCAATATGCAGGCAGAGGATTTTGCTAGGTCATAATCCCTGTTTTAGGGCTGAGATATGGGGTAGGTGAAGGAGAAAGGAAGTGATTTGGCTGAAGTCTGTGGTAGACCAGGGAAACAAACCCAAATAACAGGAATAGAAGGCATTTAAACTATTTTATCTCTCATGAATGGTAGATGGACTGACTGCAGTGGGGAGCTTTTAGAGGTGCTGGAAAAGATGTGATGGGTGTGAGTCTGAGAAAGCAAAAGGTGTGGGAACTTTCTGTGAAGTTTAACAAATTGCCTTGACTTTGCAACATAAAAACCCCTTTGTATTGCATCTGCAGCAAATGCACATTCAGAGGCTGGCTGAGCTTTTCAAGCTGTGATATCAAACCAAGGTCAGGAAAATTGTTTTATCTTTAGGAAAGATGCGGAGGTTGAGCATAACCAAGAGCTGCCGTGGAATGAATGCCAGCATGAGGACAGCTGTGAGGCTTTATTGGAGGAACATTGGTGTGAGAGGAGGTGATTTCCCAACAATAAAGGCTCCAAGGTGAGGCCTACAAGAGCAGGGCACCCATGAGAAACAGTAGTGGAAACAGAAGAAAAAAGACAAGTCTCTGTGGAAGCAGAGGCAGCTCAAGTTGTAAGAAAAGGTTAAATGATGAATAAGCCAAGCCACGTGAAATGCTGGCTGTTGGGTATAAAAAGATTAAAAAGGCAGCAGGCTGAAATGGGAGTAATGCAGAGACAGTGAAGCTGCGGGCTCTGGTGTTAAAAGGGACAAGGTGTCTGGAGAGCTGTCCTCTGGGGGAAAAGGAGCTGATCCCCTAAGACTCAGATGAGCAGGTGGACCAAAATCTTCTGTTGCCACTTCAACACTGAAGGAAGGACACACCAGTGCAGGCAGTGCAGACGTAACAAATGGCCTGTCAATCTACAAGCTGGAGCAGAAGGGAAAGCATTTCAGGGAGAAATGGAATCTTGATAGACAAGGGGATGTTCTTGGGAAGGAGGCAGAGACAGCACAGTTACATGCCTCCAAAGAGCAGACATCTCAGGACACAGACCTGACCTGCAGGGCAAGAAGAGAAGGCAAAAAGCTCTGGGAGACAGAGTGGTGTAACAGCATAGGGGGAAACCTGACATTCAGGCTGTCAAAACAGAGCTGAAGAGGAACAGGTTGACACAGGAGCTGATGCAGCTCAAAGATGTCATGCAGTAGTTGGAAAATGAACCCAGAGCTCAGGAGAGTGTCAGGTTTGAGTGCAAAGGTAATTTGAAGAACTAACATGCTACTGCAAACAAAAAGCAGATGCCTTGTGAGACACAAGGCTGATGAACGCTGTAACAGCAGCTATGTTCTCTTGGATGTTCTAACAGCAGCTTTGTTCTGCTGCTCACATGAAATGGGCAATGAACTAGGATACTTCCAATTAATAAATATTACTGAGCACATGTAGATAAATGCAAAAGCTATGTTGTGTATTTATTGACTGTGGGAGCGTGGTCTGGGAGCTGGGATGTGCTCCTGTGGTTGTGGGTGACTACCCATTTATCTCCTCTGCCTTGTACATGGACCTTGGAGATGCCACAGGAAGCACAGCTTCCTTGGAAAAGCAGCTTGTAAAACTTGGAAAGCAGCTGCACTGAGGTGAGCAAACACCACACAGCCCATGGACTGTCCTTGTGCTTCAATAAGAGAGGAAGAACTTCCTCACACAGCTCCTTTGTGTGCCACAGGCACACAGACTGCAATGCTGTCCTCCCTGCCAGGATGGATGGTCTGTTATCTTGCACCTTCCCTTGAGGAATTTGGGTCCTATAAGGCTCTGGTGTTTAGCAGCAGTTATAGGATAGGACTGTCTAACACAGGACTAAGCTTCATTCCCACAAGTGCCGGTGTTCATGGCCTCCTGGGAGACTGGCAGTACCAAGAGAAGTGGAAGGATAATGAGACCACCTCAGATTTGGGGTCACAGCTGTTGTGTCCAGCACTGTAAAATCACAGAGGTCTCACAAACAAGCTGGTTTTACCAGATCTGGCTTTATTGCAGTTGAGGGGTTGGCCTCACCACCTGTTAGCCTGTAATGAAGTCTTGGTGTGTTTTGATGAATCAAATCACTTTGTATCCACAGGACTGCAAAATAATTTTAGCCACCTGGAAGCCACATAAATTCAGTCTGATGCTCTTTGTCCTTATTCCCCTTTATTTTCCTTCCCTTGAAGACCTGCTCCTTTTCTAGTGTTGTCTCTTGATTGTTCCCACATGTTTTGCCCGAGTCATGGGAAGGGTTTTTCTCAGTTTTTAGTCCTTGCTCTCTTTGGGAACCAGATTGGAAAAGGTCAGGGAGCCAGCTCAGAATGCCAGAGTAAACAGGGGATGTGCATGGTTTTCTCACTCTGCTGTCTCCCTGTGCTGGCTGCTGGAGAACAGCTTGCTGAAGAGTTAACACGGGATGGATTTCTTCCTTAGGAAGCTTTAGGTAGGTGCTAGGGTCACCCACTGAGCCATAAATCTGGGGAGAGATGAGTTTTAGGTGTGGATGATCCCAATCTGCTAAGATGTCCCTCCCATTGCTCTTCATCCCTTGATTTTTAGGCCTCTGACAGCGTTGCAGGACTTTGGATGTCCCCAGGCTGTCTGCCCTGGGCTGGCCTGAGTCACCTGCTGGGGCAGACACCCGACTCACTCCTGAATCAATTCAGGGCCATATCTGTTTTGGCTTGGCTTTGCTTCCTGTTGTGGGCCAAAACCAGATGTGGGACTACCCAAAACAGGGCTCTCCTCTGTGGGGCTGTGCTTTGCTGCTCTCTTGTCTTGAAGCTGATCCTATCCCTCTTCCCAGCAGGAAAAACAGGAGTGAGTTGGGTAGAGAGAAGGTGGAGGAGCTGGCTGAAATAGCAGAGTTAACAGCATTGGTAAGAAGCCACTAACCCCAACTGCCAGGCTCTTGGCTCAAGGATTTATAAGGACAAAAACTGCACTTATTCAGAGAGGAGAACAAAAATGTTAGTTTTGAACATTCAAACCCAGTCTTGCTTTGAGGGACCAGCTTCATCTTATAACTTGTAAAGCAGTGAGAACTTGCGTGACAAAAGCCACTGAGAGTCTTACAGAAGGGGAAAGTCTTTAATGGTTTTTACTACTTTCACTCTTTCTCCCTGAGATTTCTCTCACTCCCAGTCTCAAACCCACATGGCCCAGTCAGTCTTTGTTGCATGTGTTCCCACTCCAAGCCACTTGTGCATGATTTGTTGGTTTTTTTTTTTTCCCCTCAACCTTTTCCAGGGTGAGAAAGGCAAGGAGGAGCTCTCTCACCCCAATGTCAAGAGGCATCAGGTGGGCTGTGAACACCCTGAGCACAAGGCTGGTCACAGTGATGACCCTGGCACTGCCCAGCTGCAGAGCCAGAGGCTTCTGGAGGCTGAGTGGCTTGGAGGAGCAGAGATTGCTGCAAGGCTGGAGCACCACCAGAGGCATGCAGCATGTTGGATGGAGATGGAGCTGCTCCAACAGCAGCTCCAGGCCTCACAGGAAAAGGTGAGTGTCCTTCATTCGGTGGCAGGCTGCTGAGTGGTCTCTGATGTTGGTATTGTCCTGCCTGGACACCCTCTCCAGTCAGAAAAAAGTTGTCTTCTTCCTCTTTGTGGGGAGAAAGGATTCTCCCTCCTGCTCAAGATACAGCTGAAGCCAGTTCAGGTGCAGATGGGAACAGGTCCTTGCTTGCAGCTGCCCCTGTACTATTCCCTCTATCCTTGTCCTGTGCAGGCTGGCTGGGCAGAGGGGGTGGAGGCTGAGTGGAGGTGGCTCACACAGGGGTGTCAGGAGCTGTGGGTCCCCATGGCTCAGCTGACAAAGGAGCTGGAAGAGTGGTAGAACTGGATAAGGGGTTGGGATGACAGCAGCCAGACAAGGCTTGTTGAGGGATGGGAAATGAGGTGGTCAGAGCAGAGTAACTTGGATCACTAGGACAGAGAGGAAAGCCAATGTGAGAAATCTTCCAATGTGTTAATATCCCTCTCCTGCATTCTACCCTGGGGACTGGCTTTCCAAAGTACAGTTTACCCATGCCAGCCATTCCCTAGTGCAAAGTTGGGCCAGACCTGCTTCCCAGTACCAGGTTTGCCCTTTGCTGGAGACAGGAAGCAGAGGACATGTAGTACAGGACATTTAGTACATCACAGCTAGCCTGGGATGTATCCAAGAACCCAGGTGAGCAGCCCCTCAATCTCTTGCTCTCGTGGCCCTTGGTGCTGGGATTTCCAGCCAGAGAATCCCTCCAGCAACTCCTGCTCCTCACTATTGAGCAAGGGGAGCATCTCTCAGCAAAGGGGCTCTGTTTCTCCTCCTGCAGCTCTCAATTCCTTGCTTTGCAGGCTGCCCAGTGAGCACCACTCCCATGGTCCTGCAGCTCTGCTGTGCCCATGCTGGGGGGAGAGCTGAGGGCATTATCTAACCCCTCCTCTCCCCCAAAACACAGCCTGGGTCTGCTCCGTTGTTGGCTCAAAGCTGTAACCAGCTGCCAACCTTTCTGTTACAGCTTTTGGAAGCCAAAGCAAGCCTGAGCCTGGCCCAGGCCCAGCACGCTCTGCAGTTGCAGCAGGCCAAGGCCCAGATAAACAACATGGTGCCGAAGAAGCAGTTTGAGCAGCTGCAAAACACCTTGAGAGAGGAACAGTGCAAGACTCAGCAGCTCCAGGAAAGCCTCCAGCAGCAGGCTGAGCAAATGTGCAGGCAGCTGGTCAGGACCCAGGTAAGCAGGGAATTGCAGGAGCTCTGTCAAGGGTACTGTGAAGGGAACACTGCTGGCCTGGCAACCTGGAAGGCAGCTGTGATTGAAGCCACCAGAGGTTTGGGTAGAAGATGCTAGATATAAAGAACCCACATGGAAAATGCACCTACCTTCAAATTCAGCTGCAACTTTGAATTCTTCATGAATCCTCCAGTCACCACCCTGCACTCAAAGAGGTGGATTTATCTCTAGGGCACTGAGCAACCAGGTCTTGAGTTTTTGTGAGTTTGTCTTCTGGGCAGAGACTGGGAAAATTATAACCTAAAGAATTATAATGAGCAGGCACAAGGACTGAATCCAAGGAGACTTTGTCTCTCCCTGAGCTTTCCTGGACATGGCTGGGAGAGGGGAGGCCGATGGCTTACTTTTATAGAAAACATTGCTGGAAATTCTGTGCCTTGTCTTAAAACTGGTTGGGTGTAGACCTAGGGAAGGTTGTACTGCTCTAGACATCTGTCCCACTGCTCTTTGTATCTGCACCTCTGATGAGTCCCCCCTGCTCTGCCTCAAGGAGTGTGAGGGCCCATGAAAAAGGGCCTTGGGGAAATGTACAGTCCAGGGTTGCCAGAAGCCAGGAGAGTGCTGGGATACCCTAAAGACAGGCTTTCTTGCCCACTGCAGGAGGAACACGAGCAGCTGCTGCAGGCAGCTGTGGAACAGGCAGAGGGGCTGGAACAGAGTCTGAGGAATGCTGAAGCTGTGCTGGCAGAGAGGGCAGCTCAGCTCAGAGATGCCCAGGTGAGTGCAAGAGGGGCTGGTGTTGTGTCTCCCTGCCCATCTGGTACCCCTGCATGGGATGCTGAACCTGAAGCCTCCTGTCCCTGCTTTAGGCCCAAATCTCCAGGAACAGACTATTGATTGAAGAGCTCCGTGGAGAGAACAGGAGGTTTGCAATGGCCCTACAGGCTGCTGAGCTGAAGCAGAAGAGCATGGAGGAGAAGAACCAGCTGTTGGAGGAACAAGCCTCAGCTCTGAAGCAGCTTATTGGAAAAATCACACCAGCATCTCTGAGTGGGTGATGGGACGTGTGCAGTGGTTCTGGCTGGGGCTGGTCTGGTGCAGAATGGGAGGTATGGGTTGGGAAATCAGCCTTGTCCTTTCTGGTCTTGCCAGGATTTTCCTGTGCAGAAAATAGCAAATGGGGAGCCTAGAGTCCTTTTTGTGGAAATTGGTCCTGTGGGTAGCTGAATTTTCCAGCTGAAAGCAGCAGCCTTGGTGCCTTTCTGTGGCAGTGTGCTGTTTTGTCATGCCTGTCTCAGGGCAGCCATTTCACAGGATTTTCTTTGGCAGTGTTTGCTGGTGATGCAGGTGCTTGCTCTCTGCAGAAAGCTGATGTTGGAGCCACAGTTACATCTTGAAAGCCAGGGCAGAAGGGCTTGCAGGCCCCTGTGCCTGGCTCACTCCAAGCAGGAGAGCTGAATTGTGGCATTAAAATGTTTGTAATGTTACAGCACCTCCTGCCATCCCCAGTCTGCTCTGTATTTCAGTAACCTTCCCCAACTGCTGCTGAACATTTATTCCCAACAGCTCCTCCTAAAGCCTGAGCCTAGGATCCAAAACCAACCAGATTGTTGCCTCTGCAGTGAGCAGGACAGAGCAATGCTGTAATGCCCCAGGCATTTATCCTGTTCCTGCCCTCTTCCCCAGCTGTTTGCTTTTTCGGCTCCAGACTGAGATGGGGGCTAAGCAAACCTCTAGTCTTACCTAGGGCTAACGTTTTTGTGAGTGCTTTCCCAGGCAAAGTGCAAGAGCTGAGCAGCTCCATTAGCAAAACCAGACAGAGAAAGCAGCTCTTCAGCCTTGTTCTGGTTTTGTGCTAACCAGAATCCTTAAAACCCTCTGCTCCCTTTCCCACCCCAACTCCAAACAGCCCATAGGCCCTGCCAGACACTGCTCTGGGATAAGAGATTCTTCAGAGGAACAGAGGCACAGACCAAGCACACTGGGAAAAACCCAGGCCCGTGACCCAGACTTCAATGATCATACACACAGCACGTCAAGAAATATTTATGGGACTCTGATGAGGACTAAGTTTCATGTCTAATCCTGGAAAGAACCTTGTGCAGCCTTATCTGGCACTTGGAAGAGCAATTCCAGTGAGATGCTTAAATAACCATCACACTGCAGGGTCAGGATGGGTTTGGCTGGAGAGGCAGATCAGAGTGCTGAATGAACATCACATTAACTCTTAAAAACTCAAGAGACTGAGGCTGAAGGAGTTCTTTATTTTGCAACTATGGAGTTTTCCTGGCTTCCAGAGCCCAGCCAGTCGGTGTCTTACTTCCACATCCACTGTGTGAACAAAGAACTACTCTTAAGCAAAAATGCATTCACAAACCTTGGTTGTACGTGTGGGGCTTGGATAATGCCCCCCCTGCTATCCTGGATTGCCAGGATTGCTGCATTACCAGCATGCACCCTTTGCTCATGAAGAGCTGTGGTTTTGAGGCTTCAAAGGCTGTTATGAGGAGTGGCAGGATGCCACTGCAGAAACACTGAGGTGTCTGAAGTCCTGCACACACCAGAGCTCAGTCCCCATCGTGGGCAGGCCTCCAAGCAAGAGCTGTCCCTCCTGTCCTGCACCCTTAGGACAGGACGTGCTCCAGGATTCCTTGTCTGATCAACTGCTCACATTTCCAGCGGGGTAAAAAGTGCTGCACACAAACACAGAAAAACCCTCCTTGAATTGGCTGGATTTGCTGCTGCCCACAACCAGCTCTGTTTGTTGTGCTGCACATCCAGCGCCTCATGGTACCAGATCAGGCAGAGCTGCACTCTGGACCATGCAGACAGCAAGGAGCTGTGTGTGCAGGGACTGGGACACGCTGCAAGGCCAGCATGAGCAGGGGGATGTCATGGGAGTGAAAGGGATGGAAGAGAACAGACCACACCCCTGCCACGGGTACCTGGCTGTTCTTCTTCAACAGGATGGTAGTGCCATCTTCGATCTCAAATTCCCCATGGTCTTTTAAACACCGCACCTGCCAAGTGGAAACACAGCTCTGGAAGAGTCCAATGAAAAAACACAACCACCCCCTGCAGGTAACAGTCCTTAGCATGGGAACATGGTTTCTGATTGCTGTAGTTAGTTAAGTTTCTGCAAAAAGCTGCAGAAACCTCTTACTGGGTAATTCACCCCAGCACAAACTAGAAATGCCATCTCTCAACATACTTTGTGCTCTCAGTAGGAGTAAAATGCTGGCAGGCAGAGTAAAACACAGAAACCCGTGAAAGCTTTGGAACTCTGAAAGGTTTTTCTTGATGAACTGACTTGGGATGGGGATGAAATGCTCGGAAAGAGATAGTCAGGAAAATGTTTATTCATGGACAGAAACCAGGATCTTGCACTTACTTCAATGTACAGGCTTTTAGGAGGTTTGATGTCCTGTGTGAGGTCCAGGCCCTCCTCTCCTCCTACTGACCTCATGTAGGTAGCCAGAGACTTTTTGTACTGGTTGAACCACTCCACCTGTGGGCATTAACACAACTGTACCCACAGACAATGAATACACACAACTATTCACATTAAGATATGTTGTATGTCATGCCTACAGGAGGGAAAGACTACCCTATTTTGATTGTACTAAATAATCCTGCAGGAGATTCCATATCAGAATACGTGGAAAGAGGAGAAGAGTTTGAAACGGGGCTGACTCACTTCCTCAGCTGACATGTGGAACTGGATGGTGTTGGGCAGAACGCTGCCGTACTCCCACCTCAGAGCTCGGATCCGTAGCAAGCGGTCATACCTAGGGGAACAAATGGGGCAAACCCACCGCCTCTGCAGAGGTGAGCGCTGGCAACATCCCCAGGCAACAGCCACAGCCAGCAATCTAAACTTCTAAAGAGCAGGAGGAAGCAGAACCCTCTCTTTGTGGTGACAGCAGCAATGAACACAAGGAGAAGCAGCTCCACAGCTGCCTGCGGAAAAGCCACCTGCCCGGGCCGGGAGTCCCAACCCGCTGTCCCTGGGGACCGTGTGCCGGCAGGGCTGAGCCCAGGGCGGCGCCCCCCGCACTCACAGGTACGCCAGGAGGCAGCGCTGGTTCCGGAGCAGGCAGCAGTGCCGGAACCGGATGAGGAAAATCAGGTCCGTCCGTCCCGACTTCGCTTCGGACCTGGGGGATGAGGGGAAGGGGAAAGAGGAGTAGGAGGAGAGCTGCGGGCCGGGGAGCACCGCCCGTGCTGTGCGGGACGCCCAACTCACACGTCGGCCTGGTTCCGCTCGTACAGCGCCCGCATCTCCTCCAGCGCCTGCCGCATCTCCTCCGTCTGCAACAGCGGGCACAGTCAGTGGGAGCGGGCCGGCGGCGGGGCCCACCCCGGTGTTGCCGGTGCTCACCCGGAAGGGCGGGAGGTGCCCGCCGGCGGCGCGGTGCAGCTCCCGCACCAGCTCCAAGCCCCGCTCCGCCGCCATCGCGCCCGGCCGCGCGCGCGGGAAGCCCGCCCGCGCACCAGCCAATGGCGGCAAGGGCGAGCCCGCCCGCAGCCAATGGGAAGCGAGGGGCGGGTCCCATAAGCCCCGCCCCCCGCCGTTACCCGCGCAGAGTTGCGCGGGAGCGGGTGGTGGCGCGGCGGCTTTGGGGTCGCGTCACTGCTGCGGTCACACCGAGAGCCCCCGGGGCTCTGAAGCAGATATTAGAATTTCTACCGCACACTTGTCTCTAGCGAGCCTGTTTCCCCCAGTCCTCGGGGTCGTTTGCGGGGTGCCGCACCGCCCTGCCTCTGGCAGCCTCCTCCCCCAGCCCTTCCCAGTGCATTTTCCCCTTCCGACAGCCTGAAAACCCGAAGCGTGCCAAAACTAAAGGAAGAAAAAGCAAAAGAAAGATGGGTACGTTTGTGGATGGGAATTGTTTTAGCACTCGGAGCTCTGGATAGATTCAATAAGCCAGGGCCACAGCTTGTCCCGCTCCAGGGGATTTTTCCCCTCTGGCCATGTGTTTCTTACGGTTACCGGGCACGAAGAGCGGGGGGAGCTCTCGCACCTCGGCGTGCTTCGTGTGCCCGAGCCGTCTGTGCTGCTTGTGCTCGGGGTGATGAGCTGAGCAGGGACCGTGTCTGACTCTGGCAAGAGCGTTTTAATGATCCCAGCCTTGGGGTTTTGCTTGGGGCTTTAGGCACGGGGGCGGAAATGTCCAGAAATGCTCCGGTCGCCTGCCAGCTGGCGATGGGCTTCTGGCGGTCTGCTCCCCAAAACGAGCTGTTTCCTGGCCGCGGTGCTGCTGCCAGATGTGTC
Organism: Cyanistes caeruleus; assembly: GCF_971803275.1. Taxonomy (NCBI): domain Eukaryota; kingdom Metazoa; phylum Chordata; class Aves; order Passeriformes; family Paridae; genus Cyanistes; species Cyanistes caeruleus. The sequence goes on from NC_141702.1 coordinate 110,431,734, forward strand.
GGCAGGGACCCCCAGCCCTCCCTCCCTCCCAGCCAGCCCGGCAGAGGTGCGGGCCCTGAGAAGTGCCTGGGGTCCCCGGAGCGCTGTCACCGCTCTGGCTCGTCATTAATCATCGCCTTCTGCCGGGATAATGGCCCAGCCGAGCCAGGAGAGATAACAGCAATAAACAGACATCCCGAATTGCCAATTTGTCCCCGCTGAAAATTGGTTGTTGCCTCTTGCCGAGGGATGGAAATGCAGCTGAGCCTCGATTGAAAAATTCCGGGGAAACTGCCTTATCTTACTGCTTTGCCAGATTAAAAAAGCCTCATACATAAAAATAGACCAAATGAATGAAGAATTTACAAACATCTATATTTTGTGTTAGGAATTGTGTTAAAATTAGGAAAACAGCTGAAGACACTGATTTATACAACTGTGACTATTTCAGGCAATGAAGGTTTACATATCACAGTTTAACAAGATAAAAGATCTCCCACAAAATACATAGATGACAGACAACTCATCTGAATTTGACATAACACAGCATCAAGTACACATGTAATGTGATGAACAGTGCCAGGTCATTCCCCAGTTAGGTAACATACAACCTCTTGAATAAGGCAATTCAAATATAACTCTTAATTCAAATCACAACATACCCAGGCAGCATGCAGGGAAAAGTCATTTATTTTGTATATTGAAATGACACAACTTGCAACATGTTTCCATTTTATGTAGTTAGAGCAACAGGATATAAACCATTCAAATAATATATATATTTATATTTATATATATCTCAAGTCAACAGTTGTCTTTACTGGAATAAAGATTATCTGTTTTTGGTAAAAATAAAACTATTTGAATTCACTAATTAACAAAATGCACAGTGATCAGAAACCCAATTCTTCTCACCATTGTCTTCCCTGGCTCGCTTGCGTTTCCCTGTGACGCAGCAGCTCCGGATTCAGAGAGCCCATTGCACAGAGGAACAGAGATTCCCTGGCACCTGGTTCCCCTGGCTGCAGAGTGTGCCACCCACGCCCCATGGACAGCAGCTCTCCCATCACACCCATCACACCCTATGGCTTGGAAACTGCTTTACCCACCTCCGTTCCCAATAAAACACTTACACACGTGCCTGACCTCGGGGGAGTCAAAAGTTGAATTGCTTGTGGAAACACATTCACTGGAATGGGGCTTTTATTTATTTTCTTTTTTTTTTTACCAATTAATTCCTCCAGATCTTTATGACCAAGACATTTAAGAAACCGTGAATCTGCTCAGAGGGGAAAAAAAATCTGAGCCAAAAATCTCTTTGAAGTGGTGGAGCCTAACAGACGTGGCTGAGGATTTATTTCCACCGCAGCAGACCTGGGGATCACAGAAGATAATAAAGGCTTTCCCTACTATTGATAAGTTCTTTCAAAAGGGAGAAATTAAGAAGGGAAAGAAGATTTTTCTCTACCAAAAAAAAAAAATAAATTAGTAATTCCTAAAAGACTAATCTAGGCAGCTTCTCCATGGTAAAAGGCTGTGCCTCCCCCTGTTTTAACTGGATACCTGCAGGGATGGCTCCTCTTGCTAAAGTATTGTGTCCCCTGGTGGCTGGGTGTCCCCTGGCCTGTCCCCATGTGAGGAAGGGGGCAGGCCTGGATGCCAGCAGGATTCCCTGTGCCACTGGTTCAGGGCTGCTGGCAGGTGCATGGAGGGAATTGGACTGAAGCCCCACAAAGCTCTGGGTGAGGGTTCCCCGTGTGCCACAGGGCCTATTAAGGGCTAATAAATAAATCATGGCCATAAATAATGAAGAGGCTAAGACTGGATGCAAGGGGATCCAAATGCCCCAAGCCTGGGGATGGGATTCTCGGGAGATTTCTCTCCTTTGGGTTAGCTACACAGCAGCCACAGCAGCAGCAAGCAGCCAAGCTCTTCCTGCTGGACAGCTGTCCCAGGCTTCAAACCCCATCTGTCAGCCAGAAGTACGGGAGAAACCGGATTTTCAGAGTGATTGTTACTGGATCCTGTTTATCACCTTTGCAGAGTTGTCTTGTGCCTCTCTACTACTCTATTTACTGCTCTAGTAAAAAAAACCATTGGAATATTTCTTTGCCCTTAAAGATACAAAAAATAAAATAAAAAAAAAAAATAAAAAGATACAGGGAGAAAGGTCCTTTCACAATGACATTCAGAGCAAAAAGAGAGAAACAACATCTTACAGATCATTAGAGAGCTATCTTTGGCAGAATATTTCAAATAAATTATTTTTACAAATATTTTCTGCAGTCATATATTTATTTTGAATAGTTCACTTTCAGCTATAGGGTTCACTACTCTCTATTGATAGGAAAACACCACAAATATAAAAATATATGAGCTCAGCACAACTTTTAGGCTACCACGACTGTGTCCAGTAATTTCAAAAGTTGTAGATTGATACCACGGAAAATATGAAACAAGGTTTTCTAAGAGCGTGTGTCGGGTTAGAAGGTCACAGCTCGTGGCTGCTGTAAAACACACCAGGGAGGGCGGCTGGGATCGGCGTGGGAAGGAGCTGGAGAAGCCGGATGCTCGGAGCCAGTCTCTGCCGTCACCGGCCGTCTTCCCACGGGGAATCGTCTCTCTGGGACCTCTAAGGCTTAGAGATGTCGTGCTGGGTGGTGGCTGAGGGCTGTCCTCCTCGGGCAGGGGTGGGTGACCCCGGGCGTGCTGAGCGTTCCCGATGGATCCGGCTGTGCCCGGCCCTGCGCTGTGCCCCAGGAGGGAGGTCAAGAGAGCTCCCAAAGCCGCCCCCTTTCACCTTCGTGCGGGAAAAAGCACCGAGGGAGCCGCAGGCTTCGCCCCTGCACCGCCCCAGATCCTGCCCCAGAGCGTACACAGAGCCCAGCAGGACGGTGACTCTGCTGGGACCCCGAGCCTGAGCCGTGGTGGCCCAAGGAGGGGCCTGGCCTGGTCCCAATCTCCCCCTGCAGCACCTGCCACCGAGTCCACCAAACGTTTAGATTTACATATTTTGCTTTGTTTATACAGCATGTACAGAATATACAGCATCAGACAGTTATTTCCCAGTAGACTGGAAGTGTCTCCCAAGATGACCTCTTTTATCAACAAATATATATATAAATTGACAGTAATAAAAGAGTCGTACCAACAAATATTATGGCTTTTCAAATAGTGTAGCTGCATTGTGCCATTGAATTTGTGAGGAACTGTGACAGAGACAGAGAGACTGGGGGGCTCCAGCTGCTGAGCCCGGGGGTGACCCTCAGCTTGGGGCACAAGCCGGGGCAGTGCCAGCTCGTGGCGCCAGGCACGGCGCAGGCGGCAGAGGGAAGGTGGAGTTGAATTTATGACCCGTGCTCTGGTTTCTGTCTCCAGGCAAATCAGTTCTCCTGCAAACTCTCAGCCCAGCTTTGGAATAATTTGGATCTGTCCAGCTGGGGTCTGCCTGCCCTGTCCCTGGTGGAGGGAGCAGGGGGCTGGTTGGGCTGTCAGAGATCTCTCTCTCTCTCTCTGTCAAGGTTTGCACAAGATGTCTGTCTGCCCTAGAGTGCCTTGTGGTCGTGAGGGGGGACACACACAGGGTGATGGGTGACAGGATGACGGTGGCAGGTGGCTTTGGGTGCGTCAGGAAGGGTGGTCACAGCCTCCTGCCGGCCCCGTGCTGCTCCGGGGGTCACGGGGAGCTCCCCTCGGGCTGCTGAGCAGGGGCACTCCGGGGCTGTCAGAGATTGGTGGCTGTCAGAGGAGAGCAGGAAAGTGAGAGCCATTCTTTCTGCAGCACATCCAAAATCCCAGAGGACAGCTTGCCTTGGCAGTGCTGTCCCCAGCCACCAGCCTGGCATGGGCTGCCCGTGAGCAGACTCACCACACTCTTGCTGCCTGCCTCCCCTCATGGGCTGCATCCAGCCACCAGCTGTCCCCTTCACTTATCAGGCCCAGGGAGCCACTCTGAGCTCTTTCCCTCCTGCATCCCCCTGTTCCAGGGGAGCCTTGCTGTGGGGAGTGTCCAGCAGCCCTGGGATGGGCTGTGCAGGCAGCTCCCTGCCCGAGCGTCCCTCTGCTCCTGAGAGGGACAGTGGCAGGAGCTGCTGACATGAATTACATCTCTGCCAGGAAAGATGTGTTTCTTTCTGAGATGGTTACTCTAGAAGGAGGAGCAGTTGTTCAAGTGTGAGGAAATGACTTTTGAGAACTGGAGTGGTCACTCAAGCATCAAGATAATTGGGCCACTTCATTACAGCGGAAAATAAGTGATGGATCTTAATTACCGCTAGTGTAGGTTTTGCTTTTTTTAACTAATTCCCATCTCATTCATCTCTCCTTTGAAATATTATGGCCACTCCTTGCAGGCCTCTCTGCCTGATGCTCCCATGAGCAAGCCTGGGGAGCGCAGGTGTCTCCTTTGGCTGTGCCTGCAGGATGCTGAGCTGCGAGCAGCCCGTCCCTCACGGCAGTGATGTGGGGAGCAGCGGGAAGCCATGGGGAACCTGCTGCCTTTGAGGTGGGTGAGGCTTCCCAAGGACTGCCTGGCAGTCTGACTGCCTCTTGCTGGGAATATCCTGTGGGCAAAGGTGCTTTGTCTACTCCGAGTCCTCTCGTCGCTTGATTAGCGCTGACATTCTCACTCGGGGAACACCAGGTGTGCCAGAGACCTCTCCGGACAGCCTGGAGACAGCAGGAGGGATAAGGATGCCCATCGCTGCTGAGTGGTCTTCAGGAGGTTCATGATTTGGATTTTACAACCTCATGCCAGGTCTTCTTGGCACAGAGACCCAGGATACAAAGGGCTGTGTTTTACACAGCCCTGCGCTTTGTGGGTTTTGCCAGCACAGCTGTGTGTCTTCCAGCAGGAGCTGGGAATCGTAGGAGAATTCACCACCTTCTGCCCTTCATCCACAAATAAATCTGCTGGATTGCTGAGCAATGTCCTCAAACAGGTAGTCTTGAGAGCTGGACTGTGTGCAGAGCTGTGCCTCCTAATGCTTAATGCATTATGGAAAAAAGAAGTAGGACAGGTATTGTCAGGGAAAAAATAAATAAGGTTTTCTTCCTTGCTAACACGGTGCCTGTAATGTAAGAGGTATTATTGCCATCTTTTGCTCTCTTGAGCTGCAGAAAGTAGTGTATGTTTCCTGATTAAGAGCAAGACAAGCAGGGCTCCTGCAAGGCTCCCTGCATGGGCACATTTTTCTCAAGCGCTCGCAAGATGAAGGGGGCAGCATGGGGCAAGCCAATGAAGACACAAACAGGCATCACTTCGTCCTCATTTGAACAGGGGGAGTTCAGCCAAGGGGCAGCTCATCACAGCTCCTACTGCAAGGACAGGCCGGGGCAGGGCACAGGGCTGGAGCTGAAGGCAAGGGAGGCATCTCAGCCTTACAGGAAACAAGGAGAAATCCACTTGTGCACCTCCCTGCATCCCTGGGAATCACAAATCTCGCATTTCATTCGTGTTCCCAAATAAGCTCTGGGACACGTTTGCACCACCAGGATCCAACCTCGCCGGTGCCAGCACAGCGATCTCACAGGGACTTAGAAATTCTGAGTGTTTCTAAGTATCTCTGCAAAGCAGCTGATCTGCCAGGATCTCACACCTCGGTGAGCAAGGAGCCTGCCAGGGGCTGTGGGCTGGGAGAGAGGGACACACACTCCTGGGGATGGCGGTGCCATGGACATGGCAATTTCCATCAGAAAAGCGGAGCAGGGCTGTGTTCCATGCAGGTCTCAACCTCCCATCTGTAGAGACCCCTCTGAGCTGGAAGCAATGGAGGAAGAATAAATCCCAGCACAAAGAGGTTGGGAGGTGCAGGGAGAGAGCCCTGTGGCAGTCTCCCACGTGCTACAAGGGTTTAGGAGCTCCAAGTGTGGATAAACATCCCAAGCCATTGAAACTTGCTCAACTTAAACTGCCCATTTCAAGCTAGGGCAGGAAAGCCTTGAACCCCCAGCTAAAGAAAATTAGTTTGATTTGGAAACATAGAGGCACGTTTGGGCTGGGGGGGGGGTGTGTGGAGCATCTGTGGGACTTGACAATGGTGGAAATTCAGCAAAAAATCTTCCACAGACCAATGAGTGAAGACCAGTGGCACATCAAAAACTGCCTGTGGGTAGTGGCTGTGACTGTGCCTGGGTGATGAGCAGGAGGGGCTCAGCGTGCTGGGGTTTGTGTGGAAGTTTGGCTGCTCCTTGGCTTGTAGGGGCTCAGGTCCATGATGTGGGGTGGTTCATCTTTGCCTTGAGGCACGGACAGCAAGGCTGAGCTAACAAGTGTCGTTGTTCAATGCAGTGAGAAAGGAAATCTGCCCCACACGGAAACCCTCAGCTGTGGGGCAGCAGGGAGGGACAGGGAATGCTCCTCTGCACGGAGCTTGGGAGAAGATGGAAGGTGGAGAGGCTTCACAGGGGAGGCAAGCACAGAGCAAGCCGCAGGCTGGATGGGCACAGAGCATAGACAGTGATTTTGGGACCTTGAGATGGCTCGAGGCAGAATGTGGAGGAGCCTGACATCAGCTGGGGTCATAATGGTGGGTCACTATGGTCCTTCCCAGTGCCACCTGAACTGGGCTGGGGCTGCATACTGGGAGGGGCAGAAAGCTTTCCTGGTGCAGCACAACAGGCCAAGGGCTGTTTTGAATCAGAGATAAAAATACTGTCTGGGTCTGGTGCCCGTGGGCAGCCAGAGGAGCGGGAGGCTGTGCTGTGTCTGTGCAGCAGTTGAGGTTGGTGCATGCCCGTGCCCACGGCAGCCAGGGCAGGGGACATGCTGTGGCAGTGCTTGAACAAGGATTCCAGATCTGAGTGGGACCCCTTGGCACTTGTCCCTTCCCTGTGCCCTCCGATACTGGGCATCCTGCTGGAACACCCAGCTCCAGCAGTGCTCCTCACACCTGCTTCTGGGTGCCCCAGTGCCCTCCTGCACACTTGTAGTGAGGGCAGCCCCAAGCTGGCATTCCCTTTGGGAAAGGGGACGGAGCCAAGGGAGGGTGCAGAGCCTGCTGGAGAGGGCGGTGAACCACCCTGGGGGCACTGGGTCCCAGGGGCAGGACTGGCCCCTCTTGGGATGCTCCAGAGAGAGAGCAAGACCCTGTGGAGACTCCTTGGATGCTCTCAGGGGCATCCCACAGGCAGAAAATCCTGCTGGTAGCAGCAAGCTCCTGCCTATCTTTGCTGATAACAGCTCCTACTTGGCCAGGCAGGCCCCTCTCCCTTGCAGTGTCCCTTCCCTCTGTGTGAGGGGTGCTGCTGCCTGGCAAGAGGCTCTTGGCACCTCCAGTTCCAACAGCAGAAAGGCTCAAGTCCTTAAAAGGTGAGGAATCTCACTGTATTTATTGTCCCTGGGTGCTTTTTGCAAGAATACGGACGCCTCTGGACTCTTTCCTGTGCAAGTCAATTTTTTACAAGATAAACAGGCTTTTCCACAGCTGTGCTGAGCACGTGTATAGGCGTCAGGAGTTGGTCACTGTGTGCTCAGAGAGGCCAGAGAGGCTCCTGGTGCTCTGCAAACACGTTTCTCCAGGTGGGCTTGGGTGCCAAAGCCTACAGAAAATAATGGAAGGCTTTGTCCTGGAATTACAGCATCCAGCATTAAGTTTTCTGTCGCTTTCTGGCTAAGCTCAGCTCTGCCCCTCCAGGAATGTAGTTGAACTTCCTCCTGAGTTATGTGTGTGGCCACCAATGCCGACGATTCTTACCCAAGAATTTAAAAATAGCTGTAACAATAACACGGGGGCTCTGGTTCCCTGGTCTCTGCCTGCAGCAGGAAGAGTGCAGTGAGTTCACAGCCAGGCTGGTGACCACGCTGGGCTCAAGGCCTCCCTCCTCCCCTCTGTCCTTTCAGGGAGCAGGGACGAGGATGCACAAATGAGTCTTGCGATCACAGGCTGCCGGCACGCGGTGACACAGGGGCAGGAGCCTCGTTTGGCTGGAGATGAGGGGTTCACACCTTGGGACTGAGCAATTCCTGTGCTGCCCTGGCACAGGTGGGGTGGGCTCAGCCATGAGGCACTGCAGATCTGCGGCTCTTGTCCTTTTTTTTGAGCCTTTTCCGAGTGTTCAGGCTGTGACCGGGATTTGCCTCCGCACCTGCTGAGCCCTGGAGAGCTGGCAGTATGGTTTGCCCAAGATGGTTAGGGCTGTCTTTAGTGTGTTCCTTCTGCTCGTCCCCACGTGCTTGGCAGTGGCCTGTGGAGTTATTTGGATGTCTGTCTCTGAATGTCCTTTAGGCATGTGCTGCATCCTTCTCCATGGAAAGGTTTGCCTTTGGCTGGGGGGTGATGGATGAGAGGGGGCGAGAGCAAATGGGGCAGGCAGATGGATGGAGGCCAAGGGTTTAAATGCTGCTTCTGGCAACATCCATAAACCCAGGCCTTTGTCAGAGATGTTCTCAATGTTCTCCCCATGGGTGGGGAGGCTGGACGAGGAAGAGATGGGAGAGTTCTGGCATGAGACGGGATCCACGAAGCTGAGCTGTGACAAGGCGTGACTGTGCCGGCGATGTGCTTCCTCCTGCCAGCCAGTGCCGGGGTCTTCTCAGGGAGGGCAGTTCTGCCTTTGGAGAGTGTGGTTTAAGGAGCAGACTGTGCAGAAGAGCAGGCCTGGCACCCTCAGGAACACCGCTTTCCCTCGCTGCTCCCTGCGACCCCTCCATGAGCCACGGCACAGCCACGGCGTGCACAGCCGTGTTAGTCATGCCCAAAAGCACACAGCTGGCAGAGAACTGGGCTGGTGTTTAACCTGTGGTTTAGGCCTTGTCCTAAGCAAGCACTGCTCCATCATTCCCTCTGGAAAGCTCTGTGAGCAGAAGAGTTATTTACTGTCTAACCTGAGTGGCTACACAAGCCCCATTTGACTTGTTAATTACTTCAGCGAAGGCAATTCATTCTGAAGCAGCAAATGATGAGGGGAAAACAACAACATCACCTTTCAGCAGATGCAATTACTGGGTCAGAAGAGCTGCTTTGCTTTCACAATCCACTGCCTGGGAAAAGCACATGGACATCAGGGCACGTGGACGTCGCGGCCGTGCTCTCTGCTGGGCAGTGTTGCAGGCAGTGCTTGCCTGGGGCCCATCTCCAGGGCTGGTGTTTGAGTCCAGCTGTCAGAGCAGGACCTCCCAGGCATTGCAGGGAGGGTTTATCTGGGGACAGCTCAACAGATGCTGGATGAAACACAAGGAGGAGCAACATCCCTGGGCATGGGGAGACTTTTCTCCTCCTCAGTGCTGGCTGAGCTCTGTCGAGGCACATGGGTCTGAAACAGCCCACGGCACCAGGACTGGGGCACAGGCAGGCACCCCTTGAGGGCAGCCCAGCCTCGTGGGGTGTCTCAGATCTGCTTTGGCACCCACAGACCCTGCCCTGGTCATTCCTCTCTTGCGTTCTCCCTCAGAGTTAGCTCGTGGCTTAACCCAGCACGGGGTTAAGCTGTAGCAAGAGCAGGAGCAGTTCTGTAGAGGACACAAGAAGAAAGAGCTGCTTGGTACCTTGGGGGCACACCCACGGCTCTCCCCGAGCCTAGAGCAAGCCAGCACTGGCCAGGGAGGCGGCACTGGAGCAGCCCCTGGCCCCCAGGAGGGTGGGATGCCCTGCAGCTTTGTCCCTGGGTGGTTTCCTGCATCCCCCTGAGAGTGGGGCGGGCTGTGAGCCCCGGCTGCACGGCAGCACACACCGAGCCTGAGGCACCATGGAGATGGAGCGGGAGGAAGGACGTGAGATGGGGCAGGGGCGGCCGTGCCAAGGCACCGCTGCCCCTGCCAGTGGCAGAAACACGGTGGAGGCAAACCAATGAGTCAAGGAGAGATGGGTACAGAGGGGAAACAGCTGGAGGGGGAGAGAAGGGTTTTCCATAGAGAATATGCAGGAGCAGTACTGGATCCATCAGGAATCATTACAAACTTTATTTCTCTGTGCATTGTGTACCATTGATAAGGATCATCACAATTAGTGGACTCACTGCCTATAGTGGTGGGCAATACACACAAAGAAAAAAAAAAATGAAGCCAAACAGATGAAAATGAAATCATTGTACATAAAGGTAATCATAAACCTGAACAACCTGCACCTGTGTTTGATTTTTCCCCCAAAACAATGAGAAACAAAAAAAGTAAAACCCCAAAACAAATCAAAAGTGAAAAAAGGCTCGAGAAGAAAAAAAACAACAACCAAACCCACAACTTCATATTCCTAGAGAAAACCTTACAGCAGGTTAATTAAAATTTCCACAGATAGTTCAAGATGAGTACAAATACCCCCAGCCAGCTGGTTATGGTACAAGCATCAGACGTGGTTTTCAGCTGAGTGGGAAGAGCTCACCACGGACAGGCAGGCTGGGAGTTTGCCTGGCTGGAATGTCAGGAAGCCTGGCAAAGGGCATCGGGTCAGAAGACATCTCCCAGCACCAGTGCCCAGTGTCTCCCCTGTGCTGTGCCCTGGGGAGCTCTACACCCACATTTCCCTGGCTCGACTCTCCACCCCAGCCTGCACTCCTGGCATCAGGGGGGTGATGCTGAGTTACACCTCCCTGTCTCATCCTGTCCAGTGATTTCAGATTTGGAGAGTGCAAAACACGACCTGCTCCTGGGGGGATGCCTCCTGGCTACACTCAGTGGAGCGGGAGATCTCGTCCGGCCCTTCAGCCCTTACGTTGGATTATTCTGCCTCCAAATGGCTGTGGGAAAGGACCAGCTCTGGGGACTGGTCCTGATGGCTTAACACTCAGAAACAGGGGCTGTCACTACACCTCTGGGGATACAGGGAGTAGCAGGGGGCCAAGGGCTTTGAGGCAGCCACCGACTCGGAAGGCAGGAGAAGCATGTGAGGTGCTGGGAGCCAGCCACGCTTGTTCCCCTCAGACTGCCCGCCCCACTCCCTGGGACCTTGTGTAAAACCTCCTGTGGGCAGAGGAGGCCTTCAGCACATCAGAGGACCCCATCCACACAGCTGGACAGAGCCTGAAGCCTCTGGGGTGTGTCTTTTCCTCCCCTGAAAACCTGCAACTGCATGGCTGTTATTGCTTCTCATGGACCCATGCCACGAGCAGTAAGTGGGGACAGCTTTCCATCCTTTCCACCCCCGCTGAGAGGAAACAAACAAACAAACAAACGAGCAAAAACCCTATGGCAAAACCGAACTAACTAAAAATAAATAAAACCCAGTGAAAAAAAAAAACCGCTTGTAATCTGCAATGCTCAACCCACATGGTTGGAAGGACTATCGCTATAGGATGCTATATACAGATAGATTTCATTTCATTCATGCAAATGTTACAAGTACCACGACAGCATGCCCGAGGAGGCGGAGGAGCGGGAGGAAGGCTCCCGCCGCTCCGCGCAGCCTCGGCTTGGGACACCGGACACGAGGCTGCGGCTGTGCGCCCCCAAAGCATGGACAGGGGAAGGTGAGGGGCATGTGGGTGGGAAATGCTAGTTGTACACACGCCAAAACGAAACAAAAAAACCAACCCCAAATCAATGACGAAAACGGTTTGTGTTCTATCCTTAGAAAGCTCCCAGTTTCCCCTTGTCTTCAGTTCGGTCTCTTGCTCCTCTCCAACAGGGCCAGAGGGCCTGTTCCCGAGTGGTGAAGGCAGCTGGATGGCGGTGGGACATCAGAACCCTTGCTTTCCTCTGCTTCCCTTGCCCACTGCTCTGTTTCTCACCAGCTACTCTGGCCTTCCCCACACCGACGCACCCCGGTCGCCTTCACATCCGTCTTCCCGGGGGCCGGCGGGTGGGAGTCAGCGATGGGAAGGGGCTCGGTGGCCATCGGCCGCTCCTGTTGGTCGAGTTGCAGAAAGGGCCCTGCCCCTGGCTCCTGGCTGGGGCTGCTGCCTGGGGAGGGGTCCTGCTGGCTTTGGGGTCCTGCCTAGTTCAAAGGATGCTCCAAAGCCGCTTTCCATCAGCAGGTGTGTGAACATGGCAAATCTCTTTTATTCTTTCTCTGTTCATTATACACAGCTTTATATCTATATCTATACCTATATATCACTCTATATAGATATATATAGATATACACATATTTACTATCTCTGATTGTCCCTTTAGAAGCCCTTTATGTGGCAGTAGGCTTCCAGAGATGAGAAGAATATGTACAAGAGCCAGAGGAGGATAAAGAGTGAGGATGTGAGCAGCTTGGAAGTCCGCGGCCCGCCCAGCTCACCTCCGATCTCGGGTCTCCGCCGGTAGAGCAGCACTCCCACACTGATAAAAGCAAAAATGGTGAAGAGGGTGACGGAGAAGGCCAGTGTGCCGGGGGAGACTTGGAAGGCTTGTCCGTGCGCCGCGTGGTAGATGGCTGCGATGGACCAGGCCACCCCAATGCCCAGGAAAACGTTCACAGCGTTGCTCCCGGTGACGTTCCCGATGGAGGCGTCCGCGTACTGGTCCTGCGTTGCTGCTACCTTGCTGGCAAATGTGTCTGCAAGGGAAAGATGGGGAGAAACCCTCAGGAAACACCCAGGAAAAGAGGGCGGCTGGGGGGCAAATGTCAGTGGCAACACCTGGGGGAAGAAAATAATGGGTAAGGGGATAGGGTACAGCCCCTTCTGATGGAAATTCCAAAGAGTCAGGGGACCATCTGGGACCATCAGGGTCTGCAAATGCACAGGGGGGAAATCTCAATGGTCAGAAATACAGGGCTACCCCAGTATGGCCTCCAGCACCTTTTGCCTCCCAGAAGTCCAGTGCCTTGTGCAGGCCCTGGAACTTTGGTCAACCAGGTCATCCTCCATCCCTTGGGAACAAAAACCATCTGGGTGGGTGCATGCTTGCCCAGGTGCTCTGCCAGCTTTAAAACCAGTGATAAAACTTGGCTGGCCATTTTAATGGAAAACCTCGTGTCAGGCAGACCAGCATGACAGCGCTGCACCACAGGGAAGTGCTGATTTTACATCCAAACCCACTCTGGATCTGCAGGGGGAAGGAGGAGCAGGAGGGATTAACCCGTGGGTTTGTTCTGGTGAGCACTCTCACAGCTAACAGTGAGAAGATGTGTCCTGAACATATCTGTGCTCCCAGATCACCTTGGGTACAGGCAGCCCAGTGTGGCTCAGGAAAAGAAAACAACGAGGTCGTATTTCATGTTTTTTAATTCTAGAGGATTTCCTTTCCACTCCTCCCCAGCGGGCTCCAAGGTGAGATGGCAAAGTGCAGCCTGGCACAAAGATCCAGTTTCATGGAACAGGAGGGGATGGGCACATATCAGCACAGAGAGAGGGTCCATTTGCAGCAAAGAAGACAGAAGTCTGCTTTATTTAAAAAAAAACCAGCTGCCATGGAAATGCTAAGGGAAGGAAAAGGCCTCAGTCATGGTGCAGTAAAAGAGTTATGGGACAGTGCTGATGCCTCCATGCAGCTGCCACTGGGGGAGAAGGGAGGAGTGCAGAAACAACCACATGCACTTCTGCAAGCTCGAGCAGTGCTTTCAATGCAGGGAAGGTCCCTGTCAGTGTTGATGTCTCTTTGCTCTCCTCTGGTGCCTGCCCATCTCCTGGAAAGCAGGCGTGGAGGAGTTCAACCAGCGCCCGGCTAATGCAGCACGGCCTGGGAGCCAACCAAAACAAGAGTAGTCCAATGTATTCTAAAAAAGAACTTCTTAAATGCCACCTTATGTCACCAGGAGCAGGAGGGAAGATTTTCACTGTCAAACATGTGAAGAAGCCCTGCAAACCTTCTGCTAAAGCCTTTACTGCCAGAGGTCTAAAAAAATGTTCCTTCTTCTGTTCCTTGCCCCAGATCTGCTCTTTTTTTCGGTTCTGCTGCTTCTTCTCTCTTTGCCTTTGATAGCATTAGGACCATTTCAGGATCTTTGAGCATCTGGGTGCTGATAACTGGAAGTTTGAAGGTGGTGAGGGAAGGTGTGAGCGATGCAAGGGATGGTTGGGGTGGGCCAGAGCCTCTTGTCCAGAAATCAGGCTTTTCCTGCCCAGCAGAGCCCGTGGCAGAAGGTGAGTGAGCGGCACAGGCTCTCCTACACAAGCTGACATGGGAATCCCCAGAGCTTCACAAGTTGTGTTTCAAGCAGCTCCCCCAGCTCAGCAACCTCACCTTGATCCACCTGAACCTGGGCTCACACGAAGGTGCCCGTGCTGGAAAGTGTGCCCTGAGCACAGACTCACACTTAATTCACCCAGGAGCAAGGTTAAAGCAGCACATCCTTAGAGGGCAGGACTGCCAGCTCAGGCAGCATTTTAACTGAAGACAATTCCGACTCTGAAAGTGGATACCATGGAGGCTGCCCACAGAAATAGATACTTCACAGTCTTTGCAGTGGGATGGTCCTTGAAATAATTCCCACGGGACTGAATCCACATCCTGGTTCTGTCCTTCCAGCCCATCTGAGACTGAAAACCTGTTTCCACATATATGTCAAACCTGTGCCTCGGGATCCTGCAGAGCACAGCTCTCCCTTAGCCCAACCCCAGACCCAACCCTAAACCCACCCCCAGCCTGGGTGGAGATGGACCCTCACAACAAACCCCCAAAAATGGCTGTGCTTACCCGGCACCGATGTCCCCAGGGCGACAAACACGACGGCAGTGACCGAGTCCTTCAGGCCAATGGTGCAACCAAAGTGGGATGCCAGGTCACCAATGAAAGCTGTCAGGAGGCCGATCATGAGGATGGAGACAACAAAGCAAGCCCAGCCGTTCCAGTAGTCTGTTGGGGGCACGAAGGCAAAAAGGACCTTCCAGAAGACGGTCAGAAAGTGCATCACGTAGTCAAAGCAGGAGGGCAGCTTCTCCTCCCCACATTCATCGTCATCGTCATCTTCCCCTGGAGAAAACCAGCAGTGCCTGATTAGATTTGCTTTCTTGGGCAAAGCTCCTGTGCAAACCACAGCCCCCAGAATGCTGTGTCTCGTGATTTGGGCCCTGGAAGGCCTTGACTTCCAAATATCTTATTTTTGAGCAATCATCAGCGTGGCTCGATGGCCTTTCCTTGCCCCTTTCCACAGAGAGACACCCCAGAGGCAATGGTTTAACAAAACCACCTGCACTTCAGAAAATGCAGAGCCTCGTGCCAGCACCTCTGCCTGAGTTTAACCATCAGATGCTTCCTGGGACTCAGCCCCTGCCCGGGAGCCCTTCCCACAGAAGATTTGGGAAATAAACAACCTTGTGCTGGCTGGAGCTGACTGGGGCAGGCAAACCCACCAAGAGCAAATCCTGCCTCGGGGAGACTCCCACAGGGAAGCCCCTTTTGAGTTGCTCTGAGCTGCTTTCCACAAGTGCCTGCAGTTGCTTCCAGCTCTCTGGAAAGGCAGCTGGCTGTGATGGTTGCTGAGCCGCTCTGGCAATTCACCTTACCTTTGCTACAAACCGGGATCAAGTAATGGATTGTTGCCTGCCCTAAAGCCTCCCTGTTCAAATCACTGCTGGCTGTCCTTCCCTGCTGCATTTCCCTGCCCCTTCACATGCTTCCCTATAAGCTGTGGTTGCCCATTCCTTGAAGTCTGGTCTCTTCTAGGTCAGCAGGAACTCCCCTTCCTGCTCCAGGCATTGGCACCTCACCTGTCTCTGCAAAACCACTTGGCATCCAGCCTACAGGGGGTCCCCACGGTGTGGGGCTGACCCCACCAGGGAGCCCACTGGGGCTGGAGACCCCTTGCTGATTCCTGCAGCTCCGAGGAGCTGTCTGGAGAGCCTGCTGGCCAGCCTGTGCCCCGGGCAGGCTGCACGGCAAATGTGGGGCTTCCCCAGCCTGGCACAGTGCACAAGCTCACTGTTGTGGCACAGTCAAAAACTCCTCCTGCTCACACTGGAACCACTCCCAGACTTGAAGGGGAGGTGACACTTTTCCAACTAAGTCAGTGGGAGCTTTCCTGCTGCCATTAAAAAACAAGGATGAGTTTCTAAGTCATGAAGGTTCGGGATTCCAAGGCCACTGTAAGTCGTGTAAAAGACATCCCTTGCATTTTATCTGGTGATTTTCCAGGTCTTTGATGCCTTTTTTTTCCCCCACCAAGGATGTGGACCACCAGGTCTCCCTGCATGGCTGTTGGAAGAAGCTCCTTAGCAACGGGAAGAGACAAGAAGAGGCTCTGGAGCTTCAAACTCACCATGGCAGAAACAGTAGCTAACCAGCGTTATTATTTTGGCAGATATAAATACCTATTCCTGTGCATTGTTGTGAAGATAAGGAACAGTTTTCCAGCCTGGAAAGCCTGTGTTGGCCTGTGTTTTTCCTCAGCGTGCTAATGGCAGGATGCACCATGCTGTGCTCATGCTGTAATTCTACATTTCAGGTATTTCAGTTCTCTGCCAAGCTCGGGGTGGCATCAGGAGTGCTATGGACCTGAATCTTTATGGAGATGATGAAACAGACTGAAAAATGAACATGAATGCCACTGTCGTAACACTCATCCAGATCTGTCTATCATTTTGTTAGGCAGCCATGGGGTCTCTCTTCTGAAGAGCTGGCCAGATCTTGTGGAGGTGACTTGAAACACAGTGTGGCATTGGATGGTGACCCAGGGGGGCATTCAGAAACAGGCCTGCAAGCCCCAGAATGCTTTTGCTGTGGAAGAAACTTCACATCTTTTGGGTGCAGACCAAAGAAGCTGAGTGACAGGCTCTGGACAGCCCAGAATGTCACAGCACAATGTGGCACAGCCCTGTCTGCACCTGCACTGCCCTTCCACAGACATTGCTCCAGCCCCCTGCAAACACAGCCCTGAGTTGATAATTGGGTGGGAAATGGGAGTTTGATGCTTCTTTTCTCAGCTGGGATGTTACATTTTGAAGTGGTGACAGGTGACTTTCTGCTATCCAGGGTGAGCTGTGGGGGAAAAACTCAAACCCATCCTCCAATGTCAAAGGCACTTCAACTTAACTGGCACAAAGCTTGAGGAGCTAAAACCTGGGTACCACCAGAGTGCAGAGACAAACTACTGATCCACAACTGCAAGGGACAGTATGTCCACCAAAATACATCCTATTTATTAAATACTTATTAATCATCTGTTAGCTTTGATCATGGCTGTATATTCAGGACAGGGGGGCAACAGGGTTTCCACGTAACTGCAGTCTTTACATGCGTCACAGAAAAGGGATCCAACCATCAGTGACTATCTTTGCTTTAACATGGGATGCAATTACATAATTAGTTCTGGCATAGATTAGCTTAGCCATATTAGCTACAAAACCTGCAGCAAGGATTGTCCTGCACGATAAGTTCATGCTGAATCCAGAATAATGGGAGGCTCTTGCCTGGAGGCTCTGGGAATAGCTGTGCTACAAGAGGAGGGATCACAATCCGAGGAGGAAGCTGCTGCACGGCGTCCTGCCCTTGTTTCCCAGAGGCAGAGGGTAAATGGTACTGCCATCATTTTTAATTACCTGGTGCTGGGCAGAGGTTACCTTGTAGAGCAGAGTTAGAGGTAGGAAGCTGAGCGCTCCCCCATGCATTTCAGTGCACAATTAGCCAGATGAGAGGTAATTGCCTTCCCCAGGGAATTAATTCAAGCTGGTTGATTTTGCCCTGATGTGTGCACACACAGCCCAGGCTGGGCTGTGAGGTTGTAACATCCAGCCAATAAGTAATAGTGTTTCCAGCTGTTAAAACAACATCTGGAGGAGACCTTTCTTTCTTCTTCCAGATGTATGGGAACAATAATCTATCCTGTATTGGGCATGCTGGTAAACGTGGCACTGGCACCTGTGAGAATGGGACAACAGGGCATTTGAGGGAAAGGCAGCTCTCCAAGGGAGGGAAGATAAGATCACACAGGATCTGGTTCAACCACAGATACCATGTGCTGCTGCAGCTATTGGGCTGCTGAGCCATAATCCAGGCAGCAGGGGTTCCAGAAAGCAGGGCATGACATGGGCAAATTTTGTCTCACAGAGAGTGACTGCCTTCAGGGTTTGCACCCTCACTACTGCGCTGTCCTCACGGCAGAGGTACAGGGAGAACCAGGGAAGGGGATCACTATTGCTTCACACCAGCATCATTTATGCCACTCTGAATTTCCACACTGTGCTCACCTCCCAGATCTCTCCCACTGAACTGACTTTTCCCCCCTTCTGCCGTCTGCTACCAGCCAAGGTGTTGCTCTGCCTGGTGCTACAGACACACTTCACGCAGAAGGTTTCCTACACATGAGACAAGGTGCCCTCACAAAAGGGTTTAATCAGCTGCCTTATTTATGCAGACACTGTAAATAACTCTGCCACCTGTTTTGCCTCCTGCTGCTCCACTACAGTCTGTGTTACTGATACAGCCAAGCCGAGCCGAGAGCGAGGGCGGTCGTAATTCACCTGGAGCCGTGGCCCGAACTCACCCGCGCTGACAGTAATGGCCTCAATGAACTGCTCCCTCCAGCTGTTGGTGCCAACCACCAGGGCCAGGTTCGTCTTCTTGATGAGCTTGTCCACCGTGTTCTGTGGATGGAGGTGCAGAGCAGAGAATTAGGGGCTGGGGAGAGTGGGCTGAAGCCCACCAGTGCCAGTACTTGTGGCCATGTGTTTATGGAACAAGCTCAGCAGATTTTAAGCTCAAGAGCCCCAGCAGCAAACCCAAATGGAAGTACTTGCAAGTTCCTTTGCTGCTGCTAAAAAAAGTGCTCTGGAAACCTGCTCATGGATGGGAGTTTGAGCCATCTCAGAGCCACAGTAAGGTGGCCTGTTATGTTTTCATACTACAGAGAAATGGAAAAGATCATGAAACGACCAGTTTTCAGCTCTTGGCCTGACACATGCACGCACGGCAGCTGAGCTGCACGACCATTACTTGCATTTGGGGTTATCAGCCCTTTGCACTGGGAGTGCCAGGCTTGGGGCTCACTCAAGGCTCCCTGTAAGTCGGACCAGCGTGTAGAACTCACTGTGAGAACAGCGTCATGTTTTTAAAGCAACCTGTGGCATTTGGGATCCCGGGTCCTGTTTCGTGTGTGGTTCCGTGCACTGTCATACCATCAACTTGTGCTCCCAGTGCTGTGCAAACCCAAAAGGTGGGTCCCCAGGCAGGGGGGAAGAAGAACAGAGATGCAGGATGTGAACAGTACCTTGAACTCATAGGATTCCTCAATGATGATCTCGAGTTTGGTGTGCTCCCCCAGGACTGGGCGCCCCATCTCTGCGATCCGACGCTCTTCTTCCTCCTTGCTGGTCAGTGGCTGCTTTTCTTCATTCTCCTCTGCAAGGCAAAGAGCCCGTGGGTGAACCAGGCCCAGCTGGTCTCCCTGGGTCTGGCTTCCTGTCAGAGGGGGAGGTCAGGAGGCCTCCAGGTGGGAGCGTGAGTGACAGAACAGTGGAGAAAGAGTTCATGGAGCAACAGACAGGATAGTTTCATGAAATGCTACCAAGAGGTCTGGAACTCATCCAGCCACAGGAGGAGTCCTGCTCATCCTGGGGCTGGGGAATAACTTATTGCTTGGTAATTGCTGCCTCTGCCACAGGGATGCTGGGAAGGGGAAGGATCAGCGCTGGGGCTGCTCCATTCCCCAGCACTCCAGGTCTGCGCTGAGGTACGGTCAGGGCAGTTCCACCAGCCTGTTACATCAAGAGAGCACTGCCAGCAGCCCCAGGGCTGAGACACATATGGAATCCTGGCTCTGCCTCCTTCTGAGCAGGGCTTTGCCTTGGAGAGGGGGCTGGCAGCCAACACCTGCTGTGATGGCAGGGCTGGAGGAAATAGCACAGATGTAAGAAGCCATCCACAGGCCAATGCCTGGCTCCAAACCCTAAAAGAGGAGGCAGCAGAGGGACCATGAGATCAGTGAAGCAGGTCTGCACCCCCACAGTCATCTGTGCAACCTCTGGGGCACGGGCACTGCAGGCAGCATGCCCTTTGTCACTGTCCCTTGTGCAGAGCCCACTGAGCTCCCTTCCAGTCCACCTGAGGGATGGGTGGGCAGAAGAACATCAGGGCTAAAAAGGACTGGAGTTATCTGTCAGTAGGCAAACACCCCCGTCAGTCCACGTGAGGCTGACATGGTGCCACACCACAGGTACCTTGGATGGAGACCACGGTGCAAGGAAGAGGATGATCTCTAGCCTGGACCTTCCTGAAGACAGGTTTGCCTATTAAAGTGATCAGCAGGAGATCAGCAGGGGGGACTGCACACACTGTACAAGCTGTCCCCGTGCGGTTAGTGAACTCCAATCTTATGTCACACGGGGTTAGTGCTGCTCCCTTGCTGGCTGCCCCTTGTCTGCTCAGGTGGCACTGAGTTGAGGGAAAGCCCTTTTCCTCCTGCAGGCCAAAGAGATCCACCTTGGAGCCAGAGCCTTCTAAATCTGAGTTATGTTTCCAGGGTTCCCGAGGGGCGGCTCTGCAACGTGTGGGACCCAGGACGTTCTCATCCTGTGCTGTTCAGCTGAACGAGGGAGGCTTTGCATCTCATGCCAGATGAGCCAGCCCTGCTGCTGGGTCTCGCTGGTGGGGAGGGCAAGGGCTGCACATCTGAAGCAGCCGTGGGGTCCCGTGTCCCCCACAGCGCTCGGGCACCCAGCTCAGACCCGGGGAGGGAGGGAGAGGAGAGCCCTGTGCGCAGGGAGGGGACGATCACGTCAAATGGAGAAGCCCACCCTGCTCCAAGACACAGAGTGGGGTTGCTTGTCGCTTTGGGGGTGACAGGGCACCCTCCCCGAGGTGGGGTTAAGCGTGTGTGGCAGGCAGAGCACTCTGTGAGGGGACACGGTGTTAGTGGGACCGGCCGGGGCGGGGAGGCCGCGGCTCGGCGCCTTCTTACCATTCCAGAGTTTCCCTCCAGGACAGAACAAAAGCAAAGAGGAAACCAAGAGGAAAGAGCAGGGTGAGCATATGGCCATTGACAGAAAGGAACAGGGGGACAGGGGGAGAGTAGAAATCCGTACCTGTGATGGTGAAGCCGCCTAGACGAAACCAAAAATGAGAAAAAGGGAGAGAGAGAGAATAAATGAGGATTAGCATTTGCACATCAACACAAACATGATGGTCCTTCCCTGCCCCACTGTGGACATGGTGCCTGCTCCCCGACACACACCCCAGGGATAGTGTGGGGAGACCTGAACACAGGCTTTTCAACCCACATCTGCAAGCTGCCACCCCTTGGTGTCCAATATAAGCTGTGGAAGGGGTAAAGTCTGCCCTGGGGCTGCCCGTGCTTTGGGGAACGAGGGTGGCTTTGCTTCCCTCCCCAGCTGCCCTATCCTGGAGGTGGCCAGCAAGGAAACTCAAAGGCTGCTTAGGCTTTAAGTCTCCCCAAGACAGGAGGCAAAGTTTGTACTGTCTCTTCAAAAAGGGTTGGCCAACCTTCCTGTCCAGCCACAAGCATCCCTAAGTCAGGAAATGCTTCTTTCTGCCACGCCAGTTTAGAGGTGATGGGTTAATTTGTGTGGCACAGGTTTGTATCTCGGGGTGTGGCAGCTTCACTCTGGCTGTAACAGCACCGCCCCCCAAAACTGCTCCTTGCACCACCTCATAATATTGGTGACTTTGGGGCTCTACTCTAAGGAAAGATGGGGCATTAGGTACCTGAGCTTACTTAGACAGTGCTGACCACCCTATAAGAGGTGACCACTCTATAACAGAATGCTGTGAGCAAAGAAAAACATCAAGCAAAAAAATCGACTGTCTTCCAAAAATATGCAAACCAGAAACATGGAAAGGAAAAATGAATGCGCGCTTACCAAGCTCATTCAACAACAGGGCTGTGAAGGAGACAGAGACAAACACAGAAGAAGAAAAGTAAATGAATAATGAAATCAAAAGGGATATCCACAGAAAGACACCAGATCCCAGGGCAGAGATTTCAGATCTGTAAAGCTGTAGGATACCATTAGCGTTAAGAGAAAGACACTAAACAGAAATGTTTCATGGGATTGTGGATTTAAAATAAAAACCGTTGCAAACATGGGGTGGATATGGGATTAAAAGACACACTCCAAAAAATTCATTTTCCCCCTTTGAATTGTATGTGCAAGATCTTCCATTGGTCTCAGAGGCAGTTCTGCCCCGGGGGGGACACAAGATGTCCCATGTGCAGCAGCTACTGGCTCTGTCCTCCTCCAGCTGCCTGATGGGGAGCAATGGCTCCAGAGGCAGCTGCACTTTTGGCATAGACAATGAGAGAAGAAAAGTCAGTGGCAAGGCTTGGCTCAAGGGTCTTGTTGCTCAACATTTTAGATCTCCAAAATGAAAGAAAAAGCCTCTCCCTTAGTGCCCTGGTGGATCTTGGGCCCCACCACAGCTCAGGGGTGACATTTCAGAGATGCCCTCGTCTCTCTGAGCACACTGCTCCTCTTGCCTCTCTGCTTCTTGTACCAGACCAAGTACAAAGAAACAAGTTTAAAAGAAAATATTATTAAAAGCTGCATGGCCAAAGCAGCAAATAGCTGATTTAAATAGTCTCTTAAAATTTTGTCTTGCCTTCCACCTAGTGAGCTGGCAAGCCTGAGCTTCTCTCAGGTTCCCCCCAGTTATCTTTGTGACCAGGAAGATGAGATTTATTTTCTTTTTTTCCTTTTCCATTTATTTTTAGATAAAAAATTCAGCTGGGATCTCCAGAGCTGGGACCACAATTTTTAAACTTTGGATCTGGAAAGCATGTTTGCTGCTGCTGGACTTGCAAGGCTGAGCCCACACTGGCCCCTGTGGGCAGGGATGGAGCTGCTGAGTTGAGTCATCCATGTGTAACTTTATCCTGGCAGCACTGTCCATGCTCCACAGATGCCACCAGCACCATTTAATGACACAGAGCCCACCTGCAGTGCCTGAGTCATGCTAGTGTCTGATTTTTAAGCCCAGCTTTTGTTAGGTAGTGACGTAAACCAGCAGGGAAACTGATGGAGGGGACGACCCAGCTGACAGCACCTGAGCTGAAGAGGAATGTGGCGTGTCCCCACTCAGTGTGGGGACCACTGAGAGCCCTCTCTGTTCTGATCAAATAAATATTACAGCCTAATGCCTGCTGGAGGGAGAGCTGATGTCCCAGAAACTAGAAAGCAGCTCCAAGGCAGACAGACCAAATCTTCTGCAAAGGCTTTAATAATGGTCCATCTCTTAAATAACTCTAAAACTGCTTCTTGCTCAGCCACCAGTAGTGCTCAGAACCAGCTGCTGCCATTAATCCTCACTTAATTTTCTATTAGGAAAAAAAAAAAAAAAGCATGGGAAAATAGGTGAACTCTGTCTTTTTGGGAAGTTTGGCATTTGGTTTAGAAATGTGATGAAAGAGGAAATTGTTTTTATTGTTCCTGTGAGAACCTATTATCCAATGCAGAGCCATGAAACTTCATTTGAGCATAACCTGATTTACCTAAACTGATTGCATCTCATGGTATTATCTACTCGGGCCGTGATTTTTGTCTATTTTCAGATCCTTGTGCCAGTATAAAAAGGCTAAAATTACTGCTCTGGCCATGCATTTTATTTCAAGTGAAAGCAGTTTTATCTTCGGATAAAAATGATGCAGCGTTGCCCTTTTCACTTGTCGAGGCTGGACGTTCTCTTTGATTAAATGAAGGTGCAGCAGCAGGGCAGCACTCCCAAAATGTCTCTGGGGGCTGGTGACGCTCCCCGTCCCCTGCCCGGGGTGGTCCCAGGAGCATCCTCGCTCCCTGAGTGGGGTGGAGTCCTCTCCAAACCAAAGAGGAAAGGAAAACAGAGCAAAAAAGGTGCAGCGGCCAAGCTTCAAAGGAGGGAGGGCAAAACGGCCAGGAGCCAAAGTGCGAGGAGAAAGGAGTGTGAGAGTAGGGAGACACAGAGAAAGCGGCAGCGTCTCGAGAGCTGGTCTGGTTTTACTCTCACACCTTTCACTCCTCGTCGTAGCCACACCGGATCCCCAAGCACAAGGAAGAAACTGCACTCTTTCTCATACTCCTCACGGTCAAGTACTCTAAGGGTAATGAATTTCCTGTGGGAACACAAGACAAAGGCAAACACATGATTGGCGTCGCACACACATGCAGGTCACGTCCGCCCGGGTGCTGTGGTGACAGAGATGGTTGGGTGGGGGAAAGGGGCTGCACATCCCCCCTGGGGCCTATGGGGAAGGGCAGGAGCATCCTCACCACCTGGCCCGGGTGGTGTGGGGAGAGGCTGTGCTCGGGGGGGACGGGGAGTGGCCTTGCTCCTGCCCTTTTCCATAGGCGCCGGGGATGCGAGCTCGGTGTTGCAGGTGCCAGACATGAGTGAGCCAGACAGGGACACACAGGCTGGGCTCAGCCCCGGAGCACATCCCCCACCTTTCTTCTCACTCATCTCCACCAGCCGGGGCTCCCCGATCTCTAGGTAGAAGGTCTTGTTTTTCTCATACTCCTCATCATCTATCACCTTGATTGATATCGTTTTGCTGGAACAGAGAAGAAGAAATAGAGATTCAAGAGTAAGGGGGGAAAAGGAGGAGGAGAAACAGGGAGCAGAAAAGGAGAAGAAGGTAGAGGAGGAGGGTGGAAAGAGCAGGGAGAGGGGGCTGTGGACAGAAAACAGTGGTTTTGGTGGCCCAGGCTGGAGGGAGAGCACAGTCAAAAGCAAAGGGCAGGAGCCAAAGGGCCAAGCTTGCCTCAGGATGGACATGGACCACACAGCACCAGCAGCCTGCAGGTGCCATCCTCCCTGGCATGGCCAGAGGCCATGGCTGGGCATGACAGCCTGGGCCAGCCTCCCCCAGAGGTGTCTTGGCAAGACATGTCCCTTTCCAAAAACCTGTGGTAGGGAACAGCCCCTTGACAGCTTGCACACATTGCATGGGCATGAGCACTGGGAACCAGCACAGAGCAAGCCCCTGGAAGCATGGTGCACTGCTCAGGCTCGGGCATGGAAGAGGCTCTGTCTCCCCAGGCCCGGCAGATTCATGAACAGTGTCATGATCAGCTGCTCAGTTTGGGCTTAGGAGGCTCTAACTTACAAGCCTGAAAGGGATGTTGGAGTTAGGACTTTATCTGTGAAGGGAATGCAAAGGAAAAATGGCCTTTCTGGTTAGGGCAGGCACGTGGAAAGCTTCACTGGTGGTGAGATTTCACTTCTTAAATTTTACTTTACAAGCAGCACATCCTTTCCCAAGCCTTCAAGGTTTACTTCTCTCCCATTAGAGAGCCGAGCAGCAATTCCCTCTCACATGACCCAGGGGTTGCTGAATTTGCCCCTGGAACATCATCAGGACAGCTCCAAAGGCAGAGTCACCGCCCAGAGCACAGCCACAAGCATGTGCCACGGAAGATGAAAGCCTCACAGGAGGCTGTGGCTACCAGGAGGGAGATTTGTTCCTTGAGCCACCCAATAAAGTGAAAATTGCTCTTCCAGGGGAGAAACATTAGCACAGAAGTTTTTCAGCTCTTTTCAGGGACTCACAGAAACACCTGGCTGGAAGCTGCTCACCAGAAGGCGACCAAGAGCGGGGTACAAACGTGGGGTGCTGGACCTGTGCTACTGTGGCCCTTCCTACAGTGCAAAGTCATTGCAAAGACAGCAGAGACAGAAATCCAGCGGCCTCTGCTCCTCCCTGGAGGCACAGCTCACTGCCATGGCACTGCTGTGGGGACAGGACCCCCTCCTGGCTCTCATCGTGATCCAGACAAGAAAGAAGAGGGAGTAACAGCACAAAATGAGAAGGCAAGGCGGTGACTGTAGACCTGTGCTTGCTGCCAGCCTTCTGGCTGGGTTTGCTTTCCCCCCACTGCCCTCCTGTGAATGCTTTTACCCAAACCAGCTTTCCCACTGCTCCCTCCCTGCCCAAGCCTGAATGCCCTGTCCTTCAAAGAAATGTTTCACGTCCCACCCCGGCTCCTCTGCGCTTTCCACGAGCACCCAGCACAAGCTGAGGCAGCCCCAAGGCTGCTCCAAGAGATGATGGGGGAGGTTCTGCTGCTCCTGGCAGGCCCCAGCACTGAAAACCCATAAACATGGACGAAAGCCACGCTCTAGGGGAGTGAAATTGAGGCCACACTGCCATGATTTCTGGCTTTCTCCTCTCCCTGCACATCTGCACTGGCCACCCAGAGCCCCTCTGTTAAGCTGACAAGTCTTTGGCAGCAGAGTCAACATTTTCTACTCATTCAGGGTAAACACCTCCAGCACTTGGAGGAACAGCCAGGGTGATTTCTTGTGCTGTTTGCTGTGAGTCAGAAGTGTATTAAGTTCGCCCTTCATGCTTTTAATGAAACCATTTACTCAAGAGCAAGCGATGGCTGTGAAAAGTGTAACAATGCAGCTCAGGATAATTGTATTTTATAATGAATATCTGTAATAATTTGTTCAGTTTGTAATTATTGCTGCAATGGGTTTGTACATAGGAAAAATGGTTTCCAAGCAGGCAGCTGATCTTGCTTTGCGTTGATGAGTTAGGGGAAATTATCATGTATTAAAAAACTAATGAAGGATATAAAAATGCTCTCAGTTAAGCTTTCAAAGAGATCCTGATAGAATTACCAGAATGGCACAATTTCAGAAACATTACTAACAAAATCAATAATTTTCCTGACAGGTCCCATTAAAATGTACAGTGCATCCTGGCCTCACGTAGGAAAAATCCCCTCAGGAAAGTTAATTAAGAGAGGTCCTTCTTAAATTCTGAGGGCAGCAGAGACATCAAGACATAAAGTTCCTGTGGGTGTACCCTGGCTTGCCATGTGTGGCACTCCTCAAAGCCCCACAGAATAATTTTCCCTCGCAAAAAGAAATCCGTGTGCCAATTAAAGAAAAAAATAAATTTCCGGTGCTTAGATACGACACCAAGAAGACTTCACTGAATCAAGCAGAACAACGGGGCTTTAAGTGCCACTGCCAGGAGGTGGTGGTGTTATGCAGTTTTCCAAGTGAGCAAGTGCCCTGTGCTGGGCAGACTTGTGCGCTGCTGCTGCTGCTGCTTCTGCTGCTGCTGCACAAGGCTGCTGGGAAAATGGGTAGGCAGAACAAATGGCAAGTCTGCTCTCTGGGTGAATTTCCAATCAGCAAAAATTGCTGAGGCAAATTTGTCCCTGGGATGAGACTGCAATCCTGGAGGAAAGGATTACCTCCTGATGGTGTTTGAGAAACAGCAAGGATGTGGAAATAACACAGGCTATTCCTGGAGCGTGCCTGATCTCCATCACAGCCTTCTGCCTGCTACAGAGCCCCTTCCCAGGGTCCTGCACACACCTGGCAGGGCTTGGTCAGTGTGAAGGAGGAGGGCCAGGCATCATTTATCCTGCCTTAGAGCAAGGACTGCTGTCTGCAGCAATCCAGGACAGGCACTGATGTCCTGTCCCTGCTCCTGCTGGACCCTTTGATGCGGTCCCTGCTTCTCACTCCTCTCCCAGGCAGAGATGTTCTGTGGCTGTGAGGATGTGTGCAGCATCGGGCCCCCACGGGCTTCCCCTGCATTCCAGGAGGTGGTGGGAATGAGGAGCAGCGTGGGCAGAGCCAGGACGAGCTGCCTGAGGCTCACACAGCACTGCCTGCAGCATCTGAGCTCCCTGCCCCCGGGCTTTCCCAGCTGGACACAGCGGGATGGGGACACCAAAGTCCCCACAGCACAAGCACCTTCTGAAATTTGCATTTGAGACCTCTCTCTCCTGTGGCTCAGGGGCTCCTTCAGAACAAGCTGTGACAGTGCATGAGAGAAAACCAAAGGGACGCTTATTAGCACCCTGAAACCCCTCACGCTGCATCACTGCAGGGTCAGGATCCAGGAGTCCCACATCCACAAGACAGAGGGGGGAAACCTAAAGCATTAAAGCAGAAGATCAAGCAACATCTAAACCATTACACATTTTCTTCACCTCATGGGAATCTGGGGCCAATATAGAGGGTATTTCCAAGATATTTCCAAGATATTTCCAAGTATTTCCTTCTAGACAGAGGCCAAGAATCAGCTTTGATTTGGGGCTGACAGTGGTGTTTCTGCCATAACTTAATGTCCACAGGAGCTGGGTATTTAAGCCAACCACTCAAGATCCCAGGAGCACACAACATCACAGCCCTTGGAATAGCTGGATTTTTTCTTTCCTCTTTTCACCCTCAGTCATGCTGCAGGTGGGAAAGGACAATTTCTGAAGAATCATGGGGATAGAGGCCCTGTGCTGATATCAACCACCAGTCTTGCCACCCCTCCCTGATCCTTCCTCCAGTGATACCATGGGGTAAAGTTAGGAGCAAACCAGGGCTGATGCTGCTGGGTTTTCCTTGCACTGGTGTTGGGTACATCTCACCTGAGCTAAGGAGATCTGCTCTGGAATGAAGACTGAGGGCATCCATGATCCCTCCAACCATCCACACTTCTGTACCAGAAATTGCACTTCCCTGAGTCTGCAGTCAAAGCAATTGCTGAGGGAATGAATTTCATCTCATCTCTGTGTCATGGAAATCAAAGACTAAACATGTCTTGCAGAATTTCAGCTCCAGCTCTTCTCCTCTTGCAGACACCCAGCAGCAACAGGAGAGGGATGGTGACTGTGAAAGCATCATGCAAAGCTCTGCCCTTGCTCCAAGTCCAATGCTCTCCACCAGGACTTACTTTTCACTTCAAACCACACTGTTTTATTCAAACTGAAGAGGTCTTTTACACAGCATTCCCACACATGACCCTTAGTTACAACAGCCCATGGAAAAGTCCTCTTGGATGCTCTAGGGAGGAGCTGCTACACCAAGGTACAATGGTAAAACAGGATGAGAAGAGAAGCAAAGCTTAGAGCAAAATGCCAGCTGGGGCAGGCACCCTGAGAGCAATCCCATGGGTGTGCAGGGACAGGTACAAATGTAACAAGCTAGAACAGTCTGGCACAGGGTGGCAGGAGCAGGGCAGAGATCAACAGTGAAATATTTCTCTATGAGTATTTTTTTTTCCCACAAGAGAGAAGATGAGTGCAGCACAGGGCAAAGATATACGGATCTGGGGCTCTCAGCTCTCCTGTCTGCACTGGCCTTTTCCCTCAAGAGATCAAATGGCATCAGAAATGATTGGTGAGGACCTCCAGAGACCTTTCCATTAGTTTTGAACCCAAATATCTGCACAGTCATGGCACAACTGGAAATGTGGAAACTGGAAATACGGAAATCCTGAGTATATTTCCAAAAATCCTACCATTCCCAATCTACACTGCATTGCTTAGTTCCATGAAATGGCAGAAACCTCTCTCCTGGCTCAGACAACCAACCAGCATTGCAAGGACCACAGCAGCCTGGAGGGCATGAGCAGCCAGCTCTGGAAAGATTCAGGCAGGACACACTGGAGGACAGGAGACATCATCCAGGGCACTTCTTGGCAGGGCCAGATCCCCATGAGCAGAGATGCCACAAGCCCAGGGCTCACCTGCTCAGCTCTCTTTCAGAACCAGTCATGCCAGAGCTGGAATAGCCAAGAAGTTCTGCACACAGTCAGTCATGGTGTCCCCAGTGGGCCAGGAAAACAATAACCTCTAAACACACAACCAGCTGCTGGAGCAGCCCAGAACAAGCATGCCCATGAGAACACAGCACGCTGCTGCTGTCTGCACAGTCACTTCCTCCTGAATCAATAGAGGGAATGATGCACTTCTACAGCTTGTCACCCTTCCAGCTTCCACTGATCGCCCAGCAGAGCACAACAGGAGTAGCTTGGAGGGTGTTCAGCTGCAGGTTCACAGCTACAACATCCAGGCTGGGCAGTCAGGAGTGGCTTGTGCTGCCAGCCCTGGTGTCCCAGCAGACCAGCATTTCCCACCCAGAAGGCCATCAATGACAGTGAGGGAACAGCCACGAGGGACACACGTTCTGGAGGTGACATTGCAAAGCCACATCCATCGGTGCTGCCTGTCCCAGCGCTCCCAGACTCCCACAGAACCCTGCCACACTGATTTCTCATACGTCTGCCTGTCAGCCAGTCACTTAATTAGCTGAAGTCAGAGCGTGTCATGAAAGGTGGGCACGTGGCTTGGGAAGCTCCCAGCCTTGCACAGCTCCTGTGGTCACTGGGCAGTGCCTGCTCAGAGGGGCTTTGGGAGGGAGAAGAAAACTCCCAAATCATCATCATCATCATCATCATCATCATCATCATCATCATCATCATCATCATCACCATCATTATCACAGCTGGACACCATCTGAGCCAGAGGGCAGGGCCACATAAATGGGCCCCAGTCACAGCAAGGAGTCTGGACCAGACCTCTGGGCATGGCTGGAACCAACCACCAAGAAGAGCTTTCCTGCTCAAACTCCTGACAGATACTCGAAGAAGGAAGTTGCTTGTTACTGGGAAGCAGAAGGAGGTGATGGGGCTTTTCTTCCACCAGCTGGCAGCCAAATTGCACCTTATGGTGAGGAGGTGGCAGGCTCATGTACAGAGAGACACCCAGGTCTGGGGTGGAGGTGTTTGTCTCAGCCACAGGGGGTGTGTGTGTGGTGGGGGACACAGGTGAGGGCAGTGTGACACCTGCTCAGACAGTGCAGGGACAAACGCTCCTGAGGGACAGAAGAGGGGCAAAAATGGGCCAGATTATGCAAAAGACCTTGTGCCACACATGTTTTTAGCTGCTCAACAGTGGTCTTTGACCGAGGAGAGGGTTCATCAGGGTTTCTGTCCCTGCTGATGGGTTCCCATCTGTGTAAGATGTCCCATGAGTCACCCATGCAGGATCCTTTGCCAAACCAAGCCTTGCTGACATGAAATGTCTGTACTTAATGAAAATTTTGCCTGCAGCGCACTGCAAACATGACAGGGAGGGAAAAGGAAAACCTGCCTGAAACGAAGCATGACGCATGCTTTGGGAAGTATGGATGTGAGCTGATCTGATGTGGCAGCTTGGTTTGCTGGTCCAGCAGTCCAGGTTTGCATGGGGCTTCACAGTCCAATGCTTCCCAAAACCGATTGAGCACACCAGCCTGGACACCGCAAACAAGGGGAGGGGGAAGTGGAAATGGCCCCTCTATACCTTCCCCCCACCTCTGGAGCCAAAATTCATCTGGCTGCTCTCAGTTTCTTGTATGCCCTCCATCTCTTTCCCCAAGGCCTCCTGAATCAATCAGACCGCAGGGCTGTGTTGTCATTTCCATGTCTGCACAAACCAACTGCTCCCCTGGCCTGGGGATGTGCTGAGTTTAAATGACAACATACGGCTCAAATACGTAACACCATCCTGCTCCTGAGCATCACTAACAGGAAAATGCTGGAAAAAGATCCAGCCTGCTCTTCTTTGGCCTTGCAGAAACACAAGGCATGAGAGGTGGTCTGCAGAGACAGGAAGGCTGAGGGCTGTTGCTGCTTGAATAGCTGGGAGATGACAGGCACAGCTGATGCTCAGTGTCTCAGAAAATACTTTTTAGGAGCAACGATTGCCAGGTAAGATGATTTCACATGCCAGACTGAATGCTGCTTGACTCTCCTCCTAGGAGGACCATATTGAGAAGGATTTGTCAGATCAGAAATGTTTTTCTGGCGAATCCTCAATGTTTGCTCTGATGTGACTGTGAATTCTGTGCTATGACTAATGCACTTCTTCATCCATCTGCCAGTGGCACATCTTGCGAGGGACCAGCTGGGCCAAGATGAATGGCACTCTCTTGATCTGCCCTGAGTCTTTGGTCATGCTTAAATGTTTCCACAGCCCCCAGCTATGGCCTTCTCTTCCATGGCTCTGGATGTGGTGACACCAGGACAAAACTGTTTTCCTGCTTTTTCCCAATCTCATTGCATGTCTAATGATTATGGTCCACAGTCCTTAAAGTTCCCAGAGTGCCTGCTGGAGGCAGGATCCCTGGGGGATCAAACAGGAGAGACCCACCAAGATCAGCATCTGCAGCTCCAAGGACAGCTTGCACAAGGAGTGCAATACCACTGATGACTAGGAGGGAAAACACATTTGATGTGAATTTGATCAAAAACACCCCCAGCAGCAATTACTTAAGGTGCCTAGGAAAGCTGACAGGGTAGAAATAACTTCTCCCCTGGCTGTGCACAGCCCTGCCCATGCCAGCTGAAAACTGCATTAGTCCTGAAAAAATCCAGCCTGTGCTGCAAGCAAAGGATTGACTGCTCCAGGCTCAGTCCAGCCCAACATCCTTGCTCAGTATAAAACCTGCAAATCCCTCTTCTAAGCCTACAGGGTAAAGACCCAAAATCTGGCATTTCCCCCCAAGTCTGCCTTTCTGGGATTTTCTCTTGACTGACCTGGCTGGGCAGTCAGGTCTGTGGGTAGTGCAGGCAGGTAAATAAGGGGGCAGAAATTTGGCACACGGCTGCTTCTTGCACCCAAACACACATCCAGCTGTCCTTCGCAGCCAGGTTCCCCCTCATGACAACAATTGCTCTCACCTTTCAAATAAATAGGAGTTGCTCTTTCCTGTGTGCACCTGGATAGTTGCCATGACAATGCTCCTCAAACAGAAGACATCACTCTTATTTAAATGGCTTTTGGCCTCCACAAAATGAATTTCAACAAGCAACTGCCAGCCAAGAAAGAGCATATCTGCAGTTCTGTAAATCATTTAGCGCATTTTGCTGAGTTAAACCTGACTAAACAAAACAGTGGGGACCACTGGAAAGAATAGGTTCATGTCTAACAGCATGGCTTCAGCATCAGGAATCAGAATTCAGGGAAGACTGAAATACATGTGCTGTGCAGGAACTCCTCCAGCACCACCAGGACAGCAAGACTTTGTATCAATCCTGGCAGTGTTTCTCTCCCAGGGAAGGCACATTTCAATTCCTGCTTGCCTGGGTTTCAGGGTGAGGGAGAACTTCCCTTCTTTTTTGGGGAGACACTTGACAAGGAGAATTGATTGCACAGTGCCACTCTGCCAGGGCTGCTGACAGCCAGCTCTGCTGCTGGAAAAGCAGCTGTACATGGGAAAAGAAGGAGAAGAGGAGGAATGCTCAGTGACAGCAGAGGGCATGCCACAAAAATTCAAAGGGCAAACATCAATAGACAACGTGCAGGTCTGCTTTCAAGAGCAGCACCCACTGTCATTTTAGCTCCATGCTCAGCCAGGCATGTGTCTGACTCCTCTTATTTGATGGCTGGCCCCAAGGATCAGGCCCTGCTTTTCCAGACACTCCTCTGGAATTCTTGGTGTGGTGACCCAGCAGCAGGATCAAAGCCTCCTGGTGGTGTGGCAGGAATAAACACTTGGCCATCACTACATTTATCATCCCCTGCCCAGTGAAGGATGTGAGGGAGTGATTTCAAGACTTGGACAGTAGACTCACTGTTCTGAACTTTTATCAGAAATAGTTGTAAGTTATGTTCTGTCAGGGTTCTAGGGAGGATAAAATGGAACAGCAATTTAATTTTTATTAATTTTTATTAATTTTTAATTATTTTTTTTGCAATTTAAGTGACTGGATGCAGAGTTCACCCCTGGTCCAAGACTCCCTTTGGCAAGTTCCCCATGCTGGGACAGTATCAGAGGTTACCTGATGGCATGAAAGACCTGAAGTGCCTGGGTACCAGCACATGAAATGCTGTCATTATATAGGCTTGAAACATCAGGGATGCTCATTTCTGGCACCCATCACCCAAGCTGAGAGCTACACCCCAGTGCCTTGCCATGCTGCCATTATGCCACAAGGCAAGCCCTGCGAGGGAGGTGATACAGATCCTGCATCCTTTCTACCCAGGGATAAGGGCAGCAAGCTCAGACAATGCCCCATGAAGCGTTCAGCCACCCCCAGAGAGGGGCTGCTGCTGGGACAATGCTGCCTTAAGCAGGAACACTCTTTGAACCATCAACAGATGACCCCAAAATCTCAAGTCTGCACTAAAGGTGCTGCTTTATGCATTCACACTGCTATTTTCATCCTTTGGAGGTGGCTCTGGCCAAGGAGAAGCATGGGTTGAGTGCCAGCAGTGGGGTTCTTCGTCTCCAGCCCAGCAAATCTTCATTCAGACACTTGGTAGTTGTTTGCTTTGTTGTTTTTTCCCCCCTCTTCCATTTCAGTGATTTCCATCTCCAGAGGGCAGGTGAGAAAAGGGTGTCAATTGAGATGGGGTTTTCCCCCAGTCTTTTCAAACACCCCCAGGTCTTTAGGAATTGCCACAGAAACTCCACAGAAACTGCACTGAAAAGACTGGAGCACCCCAATGTCCTCAGGCAGGTGCTAGAGGGTGTGCAGGGCTGTGGGGCCTGGGTGGAGGGTGCTGCCACAGCAAGGAGCCATTCCCTGCCACTGCTGAAGGGTTTTGCCACTCTGGTGCTTTGTCAGCATCCTGACAAAGGCCATTCCAGTGGAGTTTCCCTGTTGCTGGACACTCTGGAGGTCAGGACCACGTAGACAACCTCAAGAGTCACCATTCACACTGACACACTGCCTGTTTACTGCCAATAAGTTGTGAAATACTCCCCTCTCAGATGAAACTGTACACAAAAACCCTTTGAAAGAGACACCAGGTATCCTGAAGTCCCCAGTGATCTATGGGGTTAAAGCCTGTGGTGGGAGCAAAAAAGCAAGCACAGGTTTGCCAAGGATCCCTCCCAGTACCGAGATAGGCAGGAAACCAATCCGAAGAGGAGCATGAAAAAATCCTGCTTCTGTCTCCAGTTACCAAGGAGATTGTTCAAACAAAGCTAAAATAAGAGGAACCAAGTGGCCAAGAGAAATGTGAGAGTGGAAGAGCAACTTGAATGCTTTGTGATGGCTTTGCTGGGCAGGGTGCCTGTGATGGGCTCAGCCTTGGCCAGCAGCTCTTCCCCTCTTCCCAGGGGAAAATGTCCATATTTTGGTCTGCATGTACCTGTGTGAAAATGGGCAAGAGCTTTTAAAAATGGCAATAGAGAGAAGTCCCTGCTCACAGAGGTTTGAGCCACGTGCCAGCCCCATTAATGACAACTGTGGCAGCAGGACACAGAACTCGATGGGCTCAGCCAGGACCTGTGTGCTCAGGTTCTCAGAGGAGATTTCCCTGTGGGAGCCAACTAAATCCAGCTGTGTGTGGGGCTAAAAATTACACCCTTTGTGGCCAGCTCAGTAGCTCCAGTGTCTGTCTGTAAGATCAGAGGTCTGGCAGAAACACGGAATAGTTTAGAAATCCTAAATGCAGAGCCCCGTGGACACAAGCGCACTGGATTTGTTCCTGTGACAGTCACAGGATCACAGAATCATTTGGGTTGGAAAAGACATCTAGGATCATCAAGATCCACCATTAGAGGTCAGAAGACAAGCACCACCAGACTGCACACAAAGATGGGTTTCTCCAGCCCCACCTCACGCCAGGGCTGCACAGGGACTGCCTCAGGTCCAGCTGCACATTTCTCTTGTGCTGGGAACTGCAGATGTTACGTGGAAGTGGAAATTCCCTCTCAAACCCCAGAGCCCATAAGCTGCTTTCCATCCCTCTACACTCCTTAGTTAAGACAAGGAAAGGGAAAACTTCCCAGATGCTGTTTCTCCAGCAGATCCTCATACCTTACACATGCTCATCCGGATGCCTGATACAGTCAGGGCTGTGAGTTAAAGGCAGTGCCTGTTGTTAAGCTTGCCCACGACTTTCCACTATTTTAGAGTCTGTCTCAGCTGCTTGGTGTTTTGCCAGAATTTAGCCATTCAGAATGAAACTTTCCATGTGGAGTGGCCACTGCTGAGAGAGTAATGAAAAGCCCCACCGCCTCAGCTTTGGGGAAAAAAAATAAATGCTGCTCTGCCCATGCAAACATTTTTTTCCCCAAACACTATATTGAGTAATTCTCTCTTCCTTATGCTTTGCTGCAGAGGACGAAACTTAGCAGAAGGATCTCTCTCTAGTGCTCAGGATGTGCCAATTTGCTTAAATTAGACCAAGTCCTAAGACTCTAAAAACTTGCAAAATGCGTAGGCTTCTTCAAACTGGCAGCTCAAAGTCTTGAAAGATTTAATCTGCTCTGGAAAGGCTCCATTCTTTCCCAGTGCCAAACCTGCTTTTGCACAGGCTGTGCCCTCAGCAGGGCTTTTCCTGTGCCTGGGAGCTGCTGGGGAGCTGGGAGCTCTGGCAGCAAGAGGAAAGCTGGCTGGCCTGGGTACCCATGGCAGGGGCAGCCACGGGGCCTGAGAAATTCCACAGCCATGCCTCCCCTCCTCCTCCTCCTCCTCCTTTACTGCTGGCCTCTGAGCTACGAGTGTCTCCAGGCACTCTGCATCACAGACCTTGCCTCCCTGCTGCAAGGATGACAGGCTCCCTGCAGTATTTTTGGTAGCCCTCCTTACCAGCTTGTGTAGGTAAATGATGAAGCTTGCTGGGACACAGACACTTGCCCCCTCATACTCAGCCTGGGATTTGCAGGGGATGTTTCTCCTTTTCTGTCCATCCTGAGCTTGACTTTGGGAGCCAGGGCTGCTGGGGAAAGCTAGAGTTTAACTCTGTCCAAAGTGCTTGGCTCCTTGTACTGTGTTCTCTGGCTGCAGGTGGAGTGATGCCACAAAAAACCCTGCTGCTCCTGGGAAAGGCAATTTAATACCAGAAGACTTAGAAGCATTTAAAGCACAAAGTGGAAAAGCACCTCAGTATCGTGCTCAGGAGTCTCTCCCTAGTGTGGGCCTGGTGGGAATTCCTGGGATGGAAGGAAGGCAGGAGGGAGGCCAAGGGAAAAATGGTTTCCCAGAGGGTCCTCCCAGTGCAAAGCTGGGGAGGGGGAGAGAGATAAAAGCAAGGCCAGCAGGAGTTGCCTTTGGCTCCAGAAAGATGGCAACTGCAGTATTATAAAAGCAGCTTTTAGGAGGTGTTCTAAAGACACACTCAGGATTCAAGGAAACCGTAGTGAAGTGTAGTAAGAGGAAATCAAATTGACCAAAACAAGCAGCCAGGAAATATAAACTGCCTTTTGTGTCTTGCCCCTCTTCCTCTCTGACACTCATTTGCTTTTCCTTCAAGCATGGACAAGTGCTGTTGTGGGGCTATTAATGCTTTCAAGGAGGAGAATGAAATCTCAGCTGGAGACTCCATTCAGAGACAGGCTGAGGCCCCTTCCAAAGGCTCTGCAATGCAGCTCCCCTGCTTCCATTCATCACACCAATAATCCACATCATCTCATCATGATATCCAGTTTCCCACTGAATATCAGGATGTCGGACTGACCGTCAGCACATTTATTTACTACACTCAGGTAGGGATCCTCTAGTAGCCACACACAGTTAAGTTTTATTTTCTCCACATTTTAAAGCTATTTAGGTGAAATGAAACCCTGACCTCAGCAGGCCTCAAGCAGAGTGTGATGGGCCAGC
This sequence comes from Cyanistes caeruleus, assembly GCF_971803275.1. Classification (NCBI taxonomy): domain Eukaryota; kingdom Metazoa; phylum Chordata; class Aves; order Passeriformes; family Paridae; genus Cyanistes; species Cyanistes caeruleus. The sequence goes on from NC_141702.1 coordinate 110,468,777, forward strand.
AGCTGCAAGAGCACCCAAAGACTCAGATGGTACCATCATGTGCAGCAAAATGAGTGGGGATCCCCACCAAAGCTGAAGAGAGGGGCTGTGAGCCCACACAATCCGATTTTCCCCCTGCTGCCATCTGCAGCATGTTCACTTCCAGAGTGAAGGGGGAAGATCTCAGCAGCAAGCAGGGGATGAAGCTGCAGAAGAGCTCCAGGTGTGGCAGCACTGGGAGGGCCAGGGCAAGCCCCAGCTCGGGGTGCACAGGGCTCATGTGCTCACCCGAGCCCAGGGGCAGCTGCAGCAGCCTTGGAGCCCTCCCTGGAAGTGAACATTTCTTCACGGCTGCCATACCCCCAGAGGAACCTTCGCAAAAGTCTCTAATTTTATCTCTAATTTTATCTAATTTTATATTAATTTTACTCAGGAAAGATATCAGGGCAGGGAAAAAAAACAAACCCCAAAACCTTAAGAATTTGGAATGGTGCTGCGTGCATTTTCTGAGGGGCATTTTCAATTTGCTGCCTCCTTTTCTGAGAGCTAGACAATGTATCAAGGAACATATTTGGGTGTTTTTTTTTGTTTTTGTTTATTTGTTTTTTAAAAAATAGAACCCTCTACCAATGGTCTTTATTGTTTTCCAATTCACAGCTGCCAGAGAGCCTGGAGGATTATTCTGCACAGAGCTATAAATGATGCCCCATATTAATGATTGCTTTCACTGATCTTCGGAGGAAAATTCCAGAGTGACTAGTGGAGATGAGATTTCCATTTCTACATCTCAAATAAACAGCTGCACGTCAAAATCCTAGAAATAGGCAGAAAAACATGTTTCCCAGCTCCCAGAAACCCAGATAAAAATGCCCAAGGTATATTCCAAGTGGACAAGGATCTGCCATGCAGCGGGGCCTGCCAGAAAAGCAGAGAACAAAAATGATTCCCAGCTCTTCAGCAGAGAACCCTGCACCACCTCCTTGGCCAGGGGACACACCACAGCTTTTCCAGAGGAGCAGAGAATGCCATTGCTTCCCACCCAAAGCAGCTGTGCCATGGAAAACATCAGAGAGAGGCTGGTTTGGAAGCTGAAGATGGCAAGATTTATGTCTGATTTGTGGAAGATCTGGGTGCAGGCACCGATTTCTCTGCGTTTGCCAACGGGCAGAGCCAGTCACACAGTCACCTCCCTGGTGCACACCCTGTTTGTGTCCCACAAATAGCAGGGCCATGTATATTTAATGGGCACAGGCACACACAGGCACAGCCTGGGGGCACTCAGCCCCAGCACCTGCAGCCTCCTGGCTGGCTTGGGTTGCTTTTGCCTTTTTTAGCCCCGAGCAGCCCCGTTTCCCTTCTGCCATCCATGTCCACCAGCCAGGCACAGGTAAGGGTTTGCTTTCCAGCTCTCTCACGCCCTGTGGACACGGTGTGTGGAGACAGGCGGTGCCACCAGCAGCACAAACCTGTTTGCTGACACCATGGGACTCATACACACCCTGAATTCTGTCCTTTATTAGGCCTCCTCCAGCCACTCTATTATTCATGATTCTCGTTTTCTCAAACTGCAGGGAAAGCCAAGAGCTAATCAGGATGAATAATTTTGGGGCTGGCACCCTTCACCCTCCAGCACACCACGGAGATACAGTGGGTGCCAGAGGAGCCAGGATTCCCATTCCAGGGTTGTTACGAGCTCTAGAAAAATGAGCAATATCCAGGCAAATCAGGACCAGCTGTGAAAGCTGCAGCCTTTGGGAAAAATCCGACAAGCCCGTAGGGCTTCCCCTTTTCTAGCATGTTGATAGCTGCAGGAAACAGACACTTTTTAAAGTTTGCACAACCGGGTTTCAGGAGGACCCATCAGCCTTACCAAATACAACATTTCCCTCTCTGAGCCATTATTTATTTATTTCTCTTGGCCCTGCTGTCCCCACAAAGCTGCCTGGAAGTGAGGAAACTTGGCCTCACTGCGTTTCAGACTGAAGCAATGCTCTGGGCCTGCAAGCCAAAGGAAAACAGAAGTCAAGCTAAAAATATGCACATATTTTTGTGCATATATATTTGTGATTATTCTTTGTGGCAAGGGTTTGGGAATTTTTTTTTTTGCTTTCGACAGAACTGCAGGAAGGCCCTGGCAAACAAGAGAAATAAGGCTGGGAAGTGAGGGATGTGCAAGGCCTGTTTGAGATGTTTGTAGCTTTTTTTTTAATAAAGATCTTTGCACAGGATCCTTGTTTTGATGCACCCAGGCTAGGTGCCACCCAAATTTGGTGAGAGCATTCAGGTGCCAGTCGATTTCCCACTCTCTCCTGTTTGCTTCATCTGCATGCTTGGATCACAAGTGGGTTTGTCCAGCTTCTCCATGTGAACACTGAAAGTGCCCAAATGCCTCAGAGGAAAGGAAAATGACTGACTGGAGCTGGCTGTGCACACCAGCCATTTGCACCAATTTGCATGAAATTTGCATTTCATCACTAATCACTACTCAAATGTGCGGAAAATACGGTTTTAATCAGCTGACTGTGGGCAAACAAAATAATCTCTCTCTCGGTTTTGAGACAGTGACCTTCTGTCCCAGCATCAGAAATGACATAAATTGCCACTTGGATGGCCTGGGCTTTTCCCAGGCAAGCCAAGCTAGCCTGAAGACACCAGGACACGCTGCTCTGCCCAAACACTCTCCTCTGGTTCCCTCTCCATTGCAGTGATAATTTCTTCTAGGAAAAGAGGCACAGGACTGATCCCAGTGCTTCCAGAACCGATGGATTTGCTCTCAGCAGCCCTCTCCATCACTGGACAGTTCAGAATGTCCAGGGAACAACATTCAGGCTGGTATGAAGCCAAACACAATGGATCACCAATGCACACTCATTTTCCTGCCTTGCCTCCCTCCCTTCCTTCTCCTTGGGACATCCACAATGGCCTGGACTTTTTAACCACATCCAAAAATGCATTTTGGCATAGTGCTCCTATTAGACATTAGAAAGCTCTGGCCTGCCAGCAGAATTCTGGGGACGGAAGTGGATGTTCGTGAGCCTGGGGCCGAGACATCCAGCAGAGAAATCCCAGCCCTGCTTGTGACTGAGGTCTCAGGAGAATGAGCCAGGCCAACATTTCGTCGCAGCCTTTGGAGGAGGATGCTGAAGTCACCCAGTTGAGCTGGCCCAGTGCCCAGTGGCCAGTGTCACCCTAGTGGGCAACGGGCCAGTCCGGCAGCGCTGCAAATGCAGCCTTTTTAACGAAAGTATTGAACTGGATCAGGATGTCTGGCCTTAACAAGCCCAGATTAACCAAGGACTGACTCCACTCTGCTGCTATTTTTAGCTTCCAAAAACAGTCTGACCACGTGCCGGCCTCCAGTGTCTGCCTGTGAACGCTCTCGGCCCGATCTGACTCAGACAGGGTTTGACACGAGCGTTCCTGTCTCTGCTCCTCATCCCCCTGTCCCCACGGTGCTGACCTGCCATCTCTCCCCACCTCATGCCCAATTTGGGCTGTGTTCCCATCCACACCACCAGGTGGGTGTCTCCAGGCGTTGGTGGAGTGGTTCCTCAGGAGCTGCCTTGGAGCAGCGATGCTGCCAGGCTCAGTGGGATGCTTCCCAGAAAAACCACCCGGACACGCAGGCGGCGGCTCCTCCGAGCCTCGGGTGCTGTGCTGATCCAACAAACTGCCACTGCACTGCCTCTCAGGCTCCTTTTGCTGAGAAAGTGACAAAGCACACCTCTGCAAGCAGCAGCTGTTTGGGCTCAAGCACCAGAACACCTCAGCAGACAGGAGAACCAGTGTGGCTTTAGTGGCAGGAATGGCACGGACACCCTGCATTTGACCAAGCAGCCTTGGCAGGTGCCAAGTGAAATGTCCCAGCCAGCTGGTGGCATGGGGAGGGCTGCTGGCTCATCAAGATGTCCATATCTGCCTGGAACATGCTGGAAAAGCAATGTCTGGCTGGGTCCAGGCCAAACAGCTCCAGCTCCAGCTGCCTTTCAACACCTCCAGGGCTGAGTGCTGGCACACCAGGCAGGAATGCCGTGTACCTCTTCCCAAATAGGTAAGGCACTGCACAGGCAGAAACTCTCTGATAGTGAGGTGTGAAATCCAGCACTGAGCCCTATGTTTAAAAAGCAAAGGTCCTGCAGAGCTCCTTATCTCTCCTTCTCCATGAAACACAGTCAGATGAAGATGTGAAAAAGAGGCCATGTGTTTTTTCCCCCCACTCGTGATTCTCAGAGGAAGGCAGGGTTTTTAAAAGCATAGGCAATTACTAGTCATCTGCCTCTCTTTTTCCCAAATCTTAGTCCATCAGAAGAGGACAATTAAGTTTGGATCTAGATGTCAAAATCTACTTGAAGGAAAACGTGCTCAACCCAACCCTGAAACTCTTCAGTGTGAACTTAAATTCCTGCTGGACTAGGAGCTGCTCTAGCTACTGGATTTTATAAGTAGAAGGAGAAAGTTTCTTCCACTTGAATTCAGCAGGGCTGGTGAGGTTTTTTATTTTTAATTTTTTTTTTTGTCAGAAGGTATAAGATGTTCATTTATTACAAGTATGTACTTCCTGCAGAACAGATGGGGCCCTGTTGTGCAGATCTGAGCACTAAGCCTTTTCTGCACCTCACTTTGCAGCTGCTCACTGTGACTCCCCAAGCAGCAGTAACACACAGCCCACACCTCACCCATGGACACATCTGCTCTCATCTTGCTCAGGACCGTGGCCACCAGTGGGCTGCACACAGAGGAGCTCAGCTCTGGTTCAGCTGCCCCCAGCTCTGGGGGGGTTTGGCAGTACAAGTGACAATGCCCTCACTGACACTAAAGGCTGAACTGGCTCTGTTACCCCTCCCATCCTGAAAACCTTCTTGCCCTGGAGGAAAATGCTGCTGAAGGACGGGAGATCACTGGAGACTCATTTTCTCAAATACAGTATTTATGACCCAAAATACAAAAATGCCTCTTTTATTAAAAATGACGCATTTCCCTATGTCTTAGGATCCATTTAATGTACCTTGTGCTATTGGTATTGCATAAGCTGAATGCAATATTTATATTGCATTTGCATTAATATTGAGCTTATGCAATATTGGTATTGCATAAGCTAAATGCTTATGTATTTAGTTGATTCATTTACAATCTTACTTTCCATGTTTCTAATCACATAGGGGACATAACACTCCTATGAACACACTCACAAGATCCTCAAAATGACTGAAACTCTCACTTGCACGAAAGCAACCTCCCAGTGCTGAATCCAGCTGTCCTTATATCCTCATTAAACCACACAGCAGTCCAACAGCCCAGCACATCACAAAATCTGCTTGGCCCTCTGGCCCAAGGAACAGAATTCTGATGGCTTTCCTCACATCCAAGGCAAACCCTGGGACTCCCATTCGTGTTGCACCACTCATCCTGGTGGTTTCCAGCTCCACCCCTCTTACATCACTTACTAAATCACAGATGGACTCCGCAATCCCAGCCAACAGACAGGAACTGAACTCCGTGATGTGACCAACCCTCTAAAAATACTGCTGTTTCACAAGGGGGAGGGCTGGGTGGGAGAGTGCCAGCAGTTCTGCTCTGGCACATTTTGGTCTGGCCCTGCTTGGTTTCCAGCCTGTTCAGCGGTGTGGAACAGTGATCCTGCATCCCACAACTGAACAGGAACCACTCCATCCCTCCGTGGGGATAATGTGTGTGAGATGGATCCCCTTCAGGCTGGCAGGGCAAAGACCTGCAGGAACACTTAACAAATCCCTTTTCCTCCCCCGCTCCTGTCTGCTGACAACCTGGCTTTCAGGTGGGCATTGTGTGCGGGAAGTTTGGGGACACCAGGCAGGAATTTCACGCCCCTGTGAAGCCGGAGGGAAATGTGCTGCCAGTGCCATGTGTGGCAGTGCTTCCAAGTCCTTCCTCACAGCCTGACCCTGCCAAACGCTCCCATGCCGTTTGGCTCTTCATTCCACGTCAAAAGCGGGCGGGCAGAGGCTGCTGGTGCACTGTGGGCAGCAGGCAGCACCCGTGGGTGTCTCAGACCTTGACAGAACAGGCCATGATTTCCCCTGAGCGAGCAGGATCAGTTGTCTCACAGAGCGCTCAGCCCCTCGAGTAAATCCTGGCTTGTCATCCCTGCAATCCATGGCAGAGCAGCGCCACTTGCCAGGTATCATTCCATGGGAGGCAGGAACGATAGGGGAGGGGGAGCCCCTCTCTGTACTCCCTTCCCCCAGCGTGCTCAGCACCGAGCTGAGGTCACCTCTGCTCCCTGGCATTTCTCCTGCCCTCCCTCATCGGGGCAGCCCTGACCCCTCTCCCAGGAGGGGATGCTGAATTATGCTGGAGTCAGCAGTGAGTACTGCCTCCTTGGCTCATCCCTGAGTCTTCATCTGCCAAGACAATCCCAGGCTGGTCACCGGGGGCTCCTGGAAATGTGCCCAGGTGCTCCTCTCGCTTATTTCCTCTGAGTGCATACCTGATGGAAAGGGAATTACAGAAGCCATACCCTCTCTCCAGGTACATCCCACATGCTGGCTCTCCAGAGAAAGAACAATGAAATGTAATTAACACCTGGCCCTTTTTTCAGGGTTGATTTTTCCTTCTTGGGAGAAAAGGGCAGGAGTTGTGTGATAGCACCAGCCCTGCCAGCGCAGTGAAGGTGCTGTCATACAGCTGAGCCTGGGGACATGCCCAGAGCTGGCCTAGGCTGGCCAAGCAGAGAGCAGTGCCTGCCACAGTTAGCCAGATATTCTGTTAGCCAGGTATTCCATCTGCTAGCCAGATATTCTGTTAGCCAGGTATTCCATCTGCTAGCCAGATATTCCCTCCCTGTTTTCCCCCCGTTGCTCCAAGGTTATTATTTTTTTTTTTTCAGTGAGGAAAACCTTTCCTCCACCTGCAGCAGCTGTGAGCTGCCCCAGGAGCAGGACAGGGCCAGAGTGGGGTCTGTGCTGCTGGAGGTTTGGGCACAGTAAACATGGGAGGAAAGAAGCAGGTCGCAGAGCAGCCCCAAGGAGGGGATTACAGAGCTCCTGTTGCACGCGGGACTTGACGTCCAACATAGTTAATGCCTTCTTAATCACTCATAAGCCATTCTGCTCTGAAAGAATAATAATAATGATAAAAAAACCAAACCCCTCTTTAGTCTCTTTGCTTTTTATTTTCCTGTTTGTAAATCCCAAGGCCTTCAAAACACTGTCCCTGCTGAGTGAACTTAACCATTAACCTACTAAGAGCCACCGATGATTATGCCTCTGAAAATAGATTTTATCCATTCCCTCCACTCGCCTCTACTGCTCTAGACACAAATGCTTAGTGATTGTTACTTGGCAACCATGGTAAAAATGTACTGAGCCACACGTGGCTACAAAGAATGAAATCACTGTCATGAAATTTCCAAAATAAGTACTGTAATACCAGAACACTTATTCCTAAGAGGAACAAACAAACTCTGCATTATATATTGTTGTTGCTGGTGTTTCTTTTTTTAAAAATAATTCATTTTTTATTAGCAAGGCACAGTTTTTATTCTTGCTTCTTTGTGACTTCATTCAGCTTGTTCAGCTGTCGTGAGCATCACATATATGCATATATGGACACGCAGCACTCAGGGAAGCACAGACACCCTCTGCTGAAGCCTGGACAGAAATACAGAATTGCAGAAGGGCTCACAGGTGGGCAGGGACCTCAAGAAGTGTTTGGTCAAAGCAAAGCCCACCCCCAAGCAAGGGCAGGGTGCTCACATGGGTTTTTGTATAGATGCATGGCCTTGCACACTTTCCAGGCTCTCAGAGCACAGAATAAAAGGTGAATCCATCTGAGACTGCTTTAAACTAGGAAGCACCAGTGCAGCAAAAAGCTGGGGTGGATGTCAGTTATTGATTAATCCACTGCTTGGACCTACAGCTGTCAAATGTCCAACTCAAGTCCCTGTAAATGCATTCTTTTCCTACAGCAAAGCTCCTCCATCCAATGCAAGAGAGTCCCATGGACTACGAAAACCAAGATGCCACTTGCAGGAGATATTTCTCCACATAACAAACACTTGAGCTAAATCTTTGATAGAATATTTCCCAGTGGGAAAATGTTTGTGTCATGGCTCTCACAATGAAGAACTCTGTGCCTTTAGAGCTGACTGAAAGCTGTCCTGGGTAGCCTTTGATTAATACATGTTTCTCTGCTGGTCTCTCGATAAAGCAGGGAAGAAATGGATGTTTTTGCTTTGCTCAAAGACCCAGGGGCTGGGCCGGCTTCTGGACAGTCTGAACTCCACACAATCAGAAAGATCTGAAACCAACACACACCAAGCTGAATTTTTCAAACATGAACCTCTTGAAGTTGTCTAACTTCTCGCCAGGGAATTTTTTAATTTCAGAGATTAAACACTGTGTTTGGAGATTCAGAGGCAAGATGCAATGCTGATTAGCATTTGTCTCAAAGCCTGATTATTCACACTGTTCCTCTTTTAGGGAACATACTTCTTTCAAGCTCGCACATAAATTTGTGCCCACAGATCTGTTTTCTCCTCTGATCAATACCCATTAGTTGCAACTTTTCCTAGATTTGAGTAGCAAGGGCATCTTTTCCTCCCCAGACGAGTGCTAGATTGGATCAGCAATCTGAAATCAGATTCACCCCAGTTTTCAACACAGCTCATCCCCTGAGCCCTGCCTGCAGCACTGGTGCTCCTGGTGAGGACAAGGAGCACAAAGAGGTGCTCGTCCCTCTCTGCCATGCTCCCCCCACCAGTGGAAAAAGCAAGGGGCTTTCAGCTCCTGCAGTGGAAATATCTGCTCAGCTCCCTTCTCCCTCCTTGAGTGGAATTTTATCAGCAGTGGAGAGACCTGCATCATCTCTCCCTGAAGGAAAGGGCCGAGTGAGCAGGGTCTGTCACCTCCCTGGGATATTTCCAGGCTGATGCAGGCACTGCAGCATGCTTGCAGCATGCCAGGGGTTGAATGCCCTGGTTTGCACCAGAAGAAGCCTTTCCCTGCTCTGTGGCTGCAGAGGAGTGGGAAGTCCTGGTGGCAAACACTGCTGTGAGCCCTGCAAGGATATCCAGCATGGATAGCCATGGAGGATGCTTCCCAGGCACAGGCAGCAGGGCTGGTTCAGCCCATGGCAGCTGGAGCTCTCTCCCTGAGCCCTCTGCACCTTCCATGGCTGAGCCTGGGCCCCTCTGAGTCCTGCCTTGGTGATGTGGGCTACGCAAGGAAACCCATGAGCCCTGGACAGGCCCTTGCTGACACCTCCAATCCACTCTCAAACACTGCTTTCCTGTTTTTCTGTCTATAATGCAAGCACAAACCTCAAAAAGACATCCCTCCAGCCTTCCCTCTGCAAGGGCTGGGGAACAGCACTTTGAAATCTTTGTGAGGCACTTGCAGAATGGTGGGGAAAGCAGCTTAACTGAGTGAAATGAGATGATGCCAAATAAAAATAATCTCTCTTTTCTGGGTTCATCCTCCCCACCAACCTGTGCCTTCCCCCTTATGCCTGGCCAGCAGGTTCAGACTCTTGGATCAGGGCTTCCCTGATGGATGCATGGCCCATCTTGCTGGGATTTTTTCCTAGGCAAAGCCAGGAAGGAGGCTTCCCAGCTGCCTGTGGTTATTTCACGCCCTCCCTCTGAAGCCTTTGAGAGGAAACTGGCCAGAAATCCCACAGCCACAGGGAAGAGCTCTGGGGCTCCCTAGCTCAGAGGAAGATGCTTTCATCTGCAAAGTGAAATGAAACAACACTAAGAAGGGAAAAGATCCATGCAAAAAGTTTTAACTTCCCTGCCCAGGCCAGTGACAGAAAACCAGCCTTAGACAACAACCACAAAAGCACACACAGCATTTTGCATCTGTTTCCTGAATCTCAGCTCAGTGTTAAGCTGGGCTCTAAATGCTGGCAGGAATCATTTCTGTTTCCTACTGGCAACCCTTTGGAAATGAGTTTGAGCACTGGCTTTTTAATCTCTGAGAGCTGCCAAGCCATATCAAGTTTTCCATACTTAAAAGCTGATTTTTCACAAGTGTACTTTTAAGACATTCTTCATAAGGAAAATTACAAAAAAAAAAAAAAAAAAAAAAAAATCCCCGTACCTTCTAAATTGCATCTGCTTTCTAAACTCACAATGCAGACATGCAGAGCTGTGGGTGACTAATAGGTATTTAAGCTAGTTATTATTTTCTTCTGCAAACAGTGGCAAACCACAAAAGCTAATAATTTTGGCTTTCATTATCTCATGTGCTGAAGACTTGCTGCTCCAGACTGCTGAAAGCAAATGCAGAAATTAAAATTCTGTATCTCAAAAATGCAAACTGTACAAGAGCTGGTTGGAAGAATGACAACCTCAACCCATTTCAGCAGGGTTAACCTGTTAGCATCCTCTTGCTGAGAGATTCCAGATGCGAGTGTTTGTGGGAATTTAATGCTTTGATTGCCCAGCAGCAGGGCAGTGTGACCATGCAGACACAGCATTGCCCCCATGGCCTTCTCAAGAGCTGTCTTGCCTCAAGCAAGTGCCCTGATAATTTCACAGAGTATTCTCGGTGCCTTGGCAGTCGCTGCACTGCGTGGAGCGTGTCGAGAGCTGCCTGTGCCCACGGGCAGGAAAGCAAATCTTGTCCCTACAACCTTCATTCTGTAAAAATTCACCATAAATCTGACGTTCAGTGTTCCCATGCTACACCTCCAGCAGTCAGGTGTGATGGTGCTGCCTGCCCAAACCTCTCTGAGCACACAGCAGGGCCAGCATGAGCACTCCTGGGAGGGCAGGAGAGGAAAAGTCCTTTCAGACTGTTTCCACACTGAGCTGCCATCACTGGGAGCATTCCCAGCTCAGCATCACTTTCAAGATTCAGCCATAACTGAATCACATTTTCTGGCTGACAATATTGGCAGAAAAGCTGAGCTCTGCCTGCCCCTGCTCTGCATGGACAGGGAGCAGGGGAAAGGAAATACTCCTTCTGCCTTACAGGCAGCAAGAGGAGCTGTCTCTGTAAGATTTTAGATGTTTAGGTTGTGTTTTCCCCAATACCTGGAACAAAAAAATGAAGATTTCTTATTTTAATTCCCCCAAAAGCTGATGACCTCCCTGTCTCCAGGTCAGCCCATTCCCCCACCTGCCAACAAGTGACAGATTAAAACAACCACTTTCACTGCAGCTCTCCAGTCTGGGAACTTTTTGAATCAAAATGAGACAGGCTATTTGCCAGTTCACTTCTACATGAAATGTGGCTTTCAGCAGGGTAGGAGGACAGCTGGGGAAATGGCAGCTCCCCTGGCTCCTGTGCTGTGCTGGCAGCCTGTGACTTGGGCATATCACACTGAGGTGAGAGGCACAGCAGGATGTGGCAAAGAGGTGGCTGAGGTATGGGTTTGGTGAGGGTCTTGTGTCCACCTTCTTCAACACGTCCATCTTGCCCCCATTTGGTTCCTCCCTGTCCTCCTCTCTGCCTGCCTCAGCTTCCAGCTCTCGGGGACCAAAATCCCAGCAAGCAGCCAGGGCAAGCAGCAGCAGTCATGGGCAGGAGGGGACACCTGCTTGGACAAGTGAGGGCCAAATCTCCTCTGCAACAGGGCATGGACACAAAAACCTGACTGAACACTTCTGTGCAGGTGCCCTTCTCTGCTAGCCCACTTCTCTCTCCACGCTTTCCCCTCTGCCCATCCACTGGAGACAGCATCAGTCCACGCAGGGAACCTAACAACCCATCCCTGTGCGTGTGTCCCCAGCACAGGAGCCTTGTGCATCCATTAGCTGAGCCAAGAGAAGGCTGCCAGAAGAAACTGGTTATATTTTAATATGGTTTATGATTTCCTCATGAACCTGGGAGCACAGAGGCTCTGGTCAAGGCCGGTTTAGCAATTTATCTTTGTGTATGGGGCAACATCCTACAAGAGGTGATGAGCTGCCCCCATCTCTGCAGGCATCCTGGGACACACACGGACAACAGACTAAAAAAATATGTAGCCTCAATGGCTCTAAAACTGCTCAGAGATAAAGAAAGATGTGAAGGCAGGAGGTGTTGGGAAGGCAGCAGCTGTCGGAGGAGCCAAGGGATGGATTAGTTTGCATAATTCATTCCTGCACTTCAAGGGGAGGCTCAGGAGCCAAGGTCTCCTCATGCTGAAGTCGCTCTCCTCCGTCAGCATGCAGCAGAGACATGATCAATCATGGCCACTGCAGCTCCCCAGTGACATTTCCAAGTGCTCCACTGAGCAGGGATGAATTAGAGATGGCCATGATGTGGCCGTGGGGTGCCCAGGTCTCTCTCCTGGACTCCTGCAGCCACTGAGCTCCACCCTCGCTCTCCCCTCAGCCACATTTCCTGAGACAGATGGGATCAAGGAGATAATGCTTGTACATAGCTGCACCAGTGCTGATAACAAGCTATTAACAAGAGGCATTTTCGTGCTGCACCGCTCGGAACAGGAGACTGACAACTGTGGAGTAAACACCAGCCAGCAGATAAGCCCCAAGTGCTTCTCTGTCAGCACGAGGTGCTGCTCACAGCCCAGGGCACTGCTCAGCCTGCCAGCCACGTGCTGGGCAACCCTGTGGTCTGCTGCAGCACACATCACCTCTGTGCCAGCCTCTCCGTGGCTGTGTCCCCCACCTCTGTGGCAGCACGACACCAGCCAGGCTTTGCGAGCATCTGGGGACCTCTAACCTGCAGCTGCTGCATGACACTCTGGATGTTGCTGCAAGTTGCTGAGCTACATCAGACTGGCACTGATGGCATCCTTAGGTGGTGTATGGGACGTGGATGGCAGCATGACCATGGTTGGGATTTGGCCTCCTGAGCCTAAACAAGCTCTGGATTTCTTGTGTGATTGCTTCAGCCCCACTGGTATCAGATGTTCCTCAGTCAGCACAAGACAAATCCTTTGCCAGGCACGGTGCACTCCCCAGGGCTGCAGCTGCTCCTCACCCTCTGCTTGCCCCAGCATTTTGATCTCAAGAAGAAAGCCCTGGGCTGTGACACATTCCCTCCCAGCTCTCCTTGGAGCCTCAGCTCCCACAAGGAAAGAGCAGGAGAGCTGAGAGTGCCCTTTGCTCCAACAAGGGCAAGGACCGCTCCTTCCTGCAAGTGTCTGCTGATGACATTCCAGCCTCTGCCGCAGGGATGTGTCCCCTCAGGGCCAGCCACAGCTCACAGACAAAGCCATTTGTTTCTTACTGGGGTACTCTTTTTACTGGGTGATGCCTCTGCAGGTCACACAACCTTCTGCTCTGTCTCTGCCCAAGGAGCCATCAGTCTGCTGGAGAGATGTTTCCACATGGGAAAGGGAAGGGAAGGGAAGGGAAGGGAAGGGAAGGGAAGGGAAGGGAAGGGAAGGGAAGGGAAGGGAAGGGAAGGGAAGGGAAGGGAAGGGAAGGGAAGGGAAGGGAAGGGAAGGGAAGGGAAAGGGAAGGGAAAGGGAAGGGAAAGGGAAGGGAAGGGGAAGGGAAGGGGAAGGGAAGGGGAAGGGAAGGGGAAGGGAAGGGGAAGGGAAGGGGAAGGGAAGGGGAAGGGAAGGGGAAGGGAAGGGGAAGGGAAGGGGAAGGGAAGGGGAAGGGAAGGGGAAGGGAAGGGGAAGGGAAGGGGAAGGGAAGGGGAAGGGAAGGGGAAGGGAAGGGGAAGGGAAGGGGAAGGGAAGGGGAAGGGAAGGGGAAGGGAAGGGGAAGGGAAGGGGAAGGGAAGGGGAAGGGAAGGGGAAGGGAAGGGGAAGGGAAGGGGAAGGGAAGGGAAGGGAAGGGAAGGGAAGGGAAGGGAAGGGAAGGGAAGGGAAGGGAAGGACAGCTTGGATGTGGCACTTTCCCTTCATCAGCTGCTACCTCCATTCCAGCTTGGGGGACCTTCAGTTCCCACCATCATTACCAGGATCACAAACCTCCTGCATGAGTTCCAGAGCACCTGAGGAGGGCAAAGGGATGATCTGGCACTGCTGATGTCATGGCTGGATCCAGGTGTGTTCCTACCTCATCATCCAAGCTCAGAACAAGCACAGACTTGCTCCAGCTGATGCAAAAGACGTCCTCCAATAATTTAGGTGCCAGTGAATCCCTGAACATGCTAAGCTGGACCAGAGGGTCAGCTTGTCAGGGGTGAGTGAGAAGGCAGACAGGATCTCAAACTGCAGGGTGACTACAAGGGGCTCTCTAAAGCTAACAGAGGGAAGACTTTTCCTGCAAGAGGAAACAAGGTGTGAGTGGATGAAGCTGCTGAGTGAGGAGGTGATGGTGGTGCTTGTGCCCGCAAGTGGAGGGCAGCAGCAGCAGTGGAACAGGCAGTTCCCAGGGATCCATGGACTCCTCTGCCCTGCAGACACCTGGCCCCAGCACCAAGAGCTAAAAATACCCCACTCCCAACATATGCCTGGGAAAGAGAGGGTTTCCCATGGCACAGCCGAAAAAGCAGAGGGCATGCAGGGTGGCACAGCGGCACTGGAGCTGCTGTGCAAACCCACCACCAACCCTGCGAGGGAGCTGGGCTGGGAAATGGGTAAAGCAGGAGGAAAATGTGCAAATGATTAGTGATTCCCATCCAGTGGACAATCCAGATGTTGCAAAGACAGGTCTAGCCCTGACACCACAGCCTCAGGTGATGGCTGAGGTTTGAGCTTTTCTTTATTTCCCAGTGGAAGATGCAGTCTTGTTGCCAAACTTTTACTACCGTGGCTGGAATCTGTCCAGGCTCGGTGTCATGGACACTGCCTGGACCCCGCTGGTGGCTTGGAGCAGTGCACCAACCTCCCCAAAAGCAGCCCCATGGCACCACTGCTGTGTGACACAACACCCCCTCTGCAGCTCTGCTCTCAGCTCTGTCTGAGGGGGCGAGTCCTTGCCAATTCACGTAGCCACCTGCCAGGTGAGGAATTTAAATAGATTATGTGCATTAAACAGGGGGAGGGGGTGCTGCTTATCAGTGCAGCACGTGAGATCTAGTTTGTCACTTGGAGAAGTGCAGGTTTAAGTCACAGGCAGTGGCACTTTTGAGGTTGCCCAGCCGCCTGCTCGGGTTGGCATGAAGGCACGCATGCTATCTACGCTCACTTTGCTCAGAGGCAGTGTTCTTGCCAATCTCAGCAATACAGGGTGATGTAAGTGCATCATCCATTATTACTATTTTCATTCTTGACACATGGAAAAATTAATTTTCTTTTTAAAAGTGATGTATGAAGAGCCCAGATTTGCCTGAATAATATACGAACCTATAATCTGGCTGTTACCCTTTGTCTGAAGCATTAATATTAGCAGAAGGCAATTTAGGATGATTGCTTTTAAGTTGTAAAGCCAATGTTCAATTAGAGCATGAAATGAAAGACTTATCACTAGTACTGGCATAGAGATTTATTCACAGAGTATTTATTTTCAGCCACAAAGATGCTGGTTTTGTCAAAAGTGACATGTTTAGAACAAGCTGCTTTTGTCTAATATGACTATGAAAAAATGGTTTGGAATCAAACATTTTTATATTTAGGATAATGACAGCATTTTGTTAAAAAAAAATTCAATGCCATGCTTTGAATTTCAGTCACTGAGTTTGGTTTGAAGAGGTTTCCATTCCTCTGCAGGCCATAGAAGATACTGTTCACATTCCCCAGCATCTTTTGCTAGGGTGAGGGTAGTAGATGTGATACCAGGAATATTTTAATAACCAACCAGAGCTCCCAGCAGTCTCCCACAAACCTGAAGCTTTGTTTGACCCCAATCTGAACTGTGAATTAAGCCTTTGTGAAATGCTGGGGACCAGAATCATAGGCAGCCTTCCCTCCAGCAAGCAAAGAAGGAAATGTACATCCATGGCTTGCAAAAAATCCCCAAATAATGGTTTGGTACCTGCCAGCACAGGAGCTGGGGAACCCTTGTCTGTGTGCAAACCCTGGGGCTTTCAGACTGCTTCAAAATGGAAATTCCCATTTTGTCTGCACCTTTTGATGGCCAAGACTCCAGAATTTCTACTGAGATCTCAAGAGAGGCATGGGGAGGGATGGGTTTGTGAAGCTCCATCAGGAAAAACCGTGCGCACAGCGCCGAGGTTTCACTGGAGAGATAAAAGGGAAGGCAGTGACAAACAGCCTGCTGGTCTGAAACATCATCACACAGCAGCTGCTCTGTGAGCTGCAAGTGACTGCTTTGTCCCAGGCAATGCTGATTTTCTGCACACAGTGCTTCCCAGGCCCCAGAGTCCATTTGTCCCTGTACTTTCCAAAGAGAAGTATTTTGTGGTTGAGCCACTGGCTGCAGACTGGGGGTTTGTGCTGGATTTCTGCAAGAATGATGGGAAAAAAAAAAGGGACTTTGGTGCTTGTTATGCCATGTGTGCTTAGAAATATCTGGAAGGCATTGATGGGGGTGAGCCACGTGAAAGGGACAGCCATGGTCTGGAGGGCTTGTGCCACCCAGAGCTGGTGATGGGGGAATGGAGAAGGTGCACATCTCTGCAACCTGCTTCTCCTTCACTCCCAACAGGACCAATCTATACGACTCTTAAGTGGAGCTTAAGGGATGCTGGGGCTCCTGGGGACAGCCAGGATCCACCTGGTCCCAGGGAAACTCGCCAGTACATCTTGTTCCTGCTTGGCACTATTAATTTGGATAAGCAGCCAGAGCTGGCAACACATTTGCACAGAGTCCTGCACTGAAGAAAGAACCCTGATGTTGAGACACATTTCAGGGCCAGGATGGAGCAGTGACCTGCTCCTTTCAGCCTGGCACTGCCCTCCATGCCTGTGGGTCTAGCACACTGCTTACCCCTTCAAAATTCACCGCTGCTGCCTCCCAGTTTCTTCCCCGTTTAGAAGCTGTGATCCAGCCTGGAAGCGCAGACCAGAGTTTAACCTCTGGAGATGGCAGCTCCCATCACTCTCCCATCCTCTTGCAACATTTATGTAAACAATATGCACTCAAGCAGCAACACACACAGCAGCTCTCTGCCAGCACAGGGTGGCCAAGTGTGCTCAACCGAGAGGCGCTGATTTTTTCCAAGGCAAAGGTCTGAACCTGAATTCCCACCAGGACTTTTTTCTTTTCAGTAGATGAAGAAAGGCAATTAGAAGCGTTATTCATCCATACTTTCAGATGGGTTGGCAGTTGTTTGGTTTAATGGTATGAGATGGCTAGTTAGAGCAGGACAGCTGGGTACCTGCAATTAATCTGTGCTTAAAACACACTGAAAATGAGCAATAAAATCTGGTTGGGTCTTAGGTTGCTGATATGGAAATCCCAGTGGGAAGATTAAAGGAGAGAAAGGACATATCTCCAAGAGAAGTTTATTCCCACAAAAGAAATCTCTGGGTTCATTTACACAAAGCTCTTTCTCAAGGCTGTAGCGATTATCTCCTTCCTGAGATATTTTCCAGCTGCACTTTACAAAAGTCTGGATGGATCCAAATTACACCTTGGTTCTAAGCAGCCTCTGGCATAAGTTTACAGTGTCAAGAAATGGAAAAAAAAAAAAAAAGAAGTACTAGAAAGTTTCTTGCAGTGGGAACATTTGTCACTGAGATGTTTCACGGAATAAACCCTGGGCACGAGACCAAGAGAAGTAATTGGACTGGCCATGCTCCATGTTTAAGATACTTGTCTTGGGCTTTTCAAATGCGCAAAGAATATCACTCCCTTCTTCCAGAGAGCAAGGATGAGAGGGGTTGATGGCATTTGTTTCTTCAGCTTGCACATCCTCTAGGCCTTTACCCCAAAGGCACACTGCTTTGTCCCTTGAAATGCCGCCAGCATGAAAACCTGCTTTTTATCACTGTCCTGGAAGCCCTGTGATGCACTGAGCCACTGGCACAGTGCTGCCAGAGCAGGCAGGAGCAGGCAGGAGCAGGAAGGAGCAGGAAGGAGCAGGCAGGAGCAGGAAGAAGCAGGCAGGAGCAGGCAGGAACAGGCAGGAGCACACCACATGGGAGTCACGCTGCAGCACATGGCAAATTCAGTCCTGGAGTCATGCAAGGACAGCATCCCCAGAGAGGCACCTTGCCACATGCCTCTGGCTCAGGAGAGCCAGCGGAGATGTTTCCAGCCTGCTTTCTGCTGGCACCTCCCCCAGGCCATCCATCTGCGACCTGGGTCCCAAGGGTGCCCCCAGACTGCCGAGGAGCAGGTGAATCCCAGCCCTTTGTGTGCAGCCCCTGTCCCTGGCTAAGCTGGCAGGGTAGAAGAGGCCGTGGCTGGAGATCCCTGCCGTGCTCTCACACTGCCAGCACAGGGAGAAGCCAGCCTGGAAAGGTGTCTGCATCCCCACTCCTGCTGTGGATGTGATGGGCCCTGCTGCCTTCTGAGCTGAGCACCCATCGGTCTCATCTCAGAAATGACTCTTGTGAGGAGCTCTTGGACCCAGCAAGAGGCTGTGGGAGAGGAAAAAAGCAGATCCCTGGTGCCAGGATTCACCTGGGACAGCCCTGAATTTATCCTTGTGCAGGCAGCCCCTCTTGGTCTGCTCGGCTTGCGGCTGGTTTTGGGAGTCCAGCTCCTGCTGAAGGAGTGGGAAAGCCTGGGGGTGGCAGGGGCAGGATCCTCCTGGGAAATTCAGAATCCTGCAGGTCTGTGTAAAGACTGTGGCCTGGGCAGTAATGCAGCTCCAGCTGGACTTGGGAAGCTGCTCCTCACTGCACTAGTCCCTCAACACAGCGGCTCCCAAATCTCCTCTGGCATCACACCACCCTTCTCAGCAGGGATCTGCTTTTCAATTTTTTTATTTTTATTTTAATTTTTTTTTAAACTAATCCTCAGTGCGTGCCTGGCAGGTTCTGAAGTAAAAGAAGAGCAGCTGAAGGCACCAGCTATTCAAGCAGCTGCACAGAGGGAAGGGCAGCCCTGTGATCGGAGCCGTGCTGCAGTCCCTGCTGAGGTGGCCCAGGCTTTTGAGGGATGTTCTAAGGATCCGATTATTAAACGCTGCAGCTCACTGGTGCTGTATTCCCACGCAGATGAGTGCTCAGGCACAGATTAATTGCCACCTTCAGGAGGTAATGAAAGGGGCTCTGAGCCCCCTCTCCATGCCAGGCAGCACAGGCCACACGTCTCGGCCACGGCTGCAGCTGCACGAAGTCTCTGCCCGCAAACCGTGGCAGCGAGCGGAGATGGATGGATTTACACAATCTCTGTTTGCCAACAGGCCGTCCGCCATCAATATTTAAAGCTGAATGAGTCTCAAGAGTGGGATGAAGAGAGCTTGATAAGGCAGCATCCATCATTTTGGTTTTTAATTTTGCGCCTGCTCACTCAGTGCGCGGCATTACACGCGTATTGAGTAAATGAATAATGGATAAATTATTCACCAAATGGCTCGTCCTCTTGGTTCTCCCAGCCATCACGGAGCTTGGGTGCCTGGCACAGGGATCCTGGAAGTGCCAAGTGCAGGGAGGTGGTTTTGGGGGGTAGTAGCACGATGATACATTACTCAGCACTTCTGGAGTCCCTCTGCCAACAGCCGTGACTGCCCAGCTGGCTTTATGAAGGTACATCAAAGCCTTCTGTCTCCCAAAACTTCTCAGGGGCTCACTGGAGTCCCAGCAGCCCCACAGCCATATCTCTGTTGACTCTGGTCGTGCAGTGGGTGCTGGACACCCATCCCTGCTATTCCCAGTGTGCTGCAAGAGTGCCAGCAGCACCATGGGCAAAGTGCCCAGGACCTCCTCCTGTCCCATCTTTATGCTCCCAGGGTGGCCCGAGGAATCCTGGTCCTCCTGAAACTTGTGTTGAAACTCTGGTGGTCAGGCAAAAAGAAGCTCCAGCCTCTGCTGCCATCACTGAATAGGGAGGACAGGCTTTTGTCACCCCACAGGGCTGTTTGGCACAAGCACTTGGACACTGCATGTCACAGCCCTCGGCAGCACCTTTAGAAGTGCCACTTCAGTTGAGGGGAAAAGGGACAATGATGCCAGTGTCTGCTCTGGGAAAGGCAATGAAACCAAGGACGTAACAATTTCAGGAAGCCTTCCCCACACTCTTGTGAGGCTACAAGCTGGCTGCACCCCACTCCACATTTATTTCTCCTGTCCCTTCCGTGGAAGTACAAGAGAGCTGCATTAGAGCAGAAGGGACCTGCCAAACCTTGGTCAGCAGCTCTCTGCTGACCCTCCACTTTTCAGAAAAAGCATTGAGGTCTGCAGGACATCCTTGCCTAGTTCAAATATTGCAGGATCATTTTCTGGAGCACCCAGAAGCTTTATCTGCAAGAAATGCTGACAAATTTGGATTGGTAGCTGGACGGTAAGAGCATGACAGGCATGGGGGGGGCTGTGGAGCAGGGATTTCCCACGTGTAACTTTTCTGCCAGGCTTCTTCAGGGGCCAGACATCGATTCTCAGCTGCTCCACAAGTCACACTGTGAAACACTTTCATGCAAGAGACTTTCATCTGCTTCCACTTGATCTCAGCAATATCCTCTCAGTGCTGAGCTGCCCACAGATCTCCTGCTAGGGGACTGGGTCATCTCTGGGGATGAATGCTTAGGGCTGGGCTACCCAGCAGGCCCTACAAGTGGCCAAAAGCAGAGCTGTGAAAGCCCCAGGACCCTGATGCCATGGCTGGAAAGGCTCCACCTCGGGGGCTCACGTTTGCTGGGTGTTGCCATTCCCTCAGCAGGGACTCTGCCGCAGCACTGACCTCTTGCAATGACGGCACGGCCAGAGCAGAGGCCCAGCTTTGGCTGCAAATATGTTTTCCAAACCTGTTTTGAGATTTTAGACTTAGGCTGGTCAGCTTGCCCCAGTGCACCACCAGAGAAACTCAGCTCTGCTGGGAGAATCCCTCAGGACCCTGGGGGAGAGGAACCCTGTCAGCGGTGCTGCAAAGCTTCCTCGGTCAGCTGCTCCTTCTGGCTACCAGACACACAACTCAGCTACTTGGGACAAACTTAGGAAACACCAAGTCTTTATTTATGGTGGCAAACAGAAAATCAGCTCCAAGTGTTTGGTACAAAAGGCTTGGCAGTTCCTGCTGGAAGATGCTGGAGTGGATTCTCTCCTGGGCAATCAGCAGGCTCTGAACCTCTGCAAAGCGGTTTGCTTTGTGCTGAAAGCTTTATAGATTCACCAGGACTTCTGCAAAGCCTGGTCCCAGAGGGGTGTGCAGGCAGTGTCACCTGCTCTAAAGCAATCTCAGCCCCTCTCTGCCTGCAGATGTCCTGATCTGCTGTGATGTGATTGAGGTCTGCTCTGGTTTCAGACCGTGTTTGTGAGAGAGCTGCCTCCTCATAGCTCTGTGCACTTCTGGGTCTCCATGTAAGATGTTAGAACAAGCCAGTATTCATGGATAGATGGCATGTCTTAAAATTTAGCAAGCAGATTCCTAAAACATGGATCCTGTTTCCTGAAAAGTGGAAGACAATTTTGGTTTTCCTGCAACATGGTTGCAGTGAGCAGTCATTTCCCAATGCTCAACCACTTCAGCCCATCCCCAGTAGAGCTTGGCTGGGGCTGGCTGGAGCATTTTCAGACCACCGACACACAGAAATGCTTTTGGCTTCCTCAGTGAGCTGTCTGCTCCTCTCCTCAGTCCTGTCCTCCTGTATTTCTCCCAGCTGCAGCTGTCACACAGAAAAGTGCAAGAAAATTTACTTGCCTCACTGAGGCAGTAAAAGTGTTGCTCAGCCCCAGCAGGAAACACGTGCAGGAAATCCCTGGCAAGCCATGCACATCCAAGCAGTGGCAGGGGATGGGAGAGAGCCTTTCCAAAGCACCTCACCAGGAAAAGGCTCCACCTTGCTCCAGTTCCTGCTGTGCCCCTGCAGTTTCAGCACCAGTGCTTGCAGGGTGAAATACCCAAGGGGTCAGCATTGGGATCTCTAAAGCTCTGGCAAAGCCTGGCAATAAAATCTGGGGGGTGGGGGGGTGGGACAGACAGTTTTTATTACCTTTTAAAATTAATTAATTAATTAATTAATTAATTAATTTTAAAAAATGGCAATAATGAAAGCCAGTCTTTTGGCAGGTGCCTGGAGCTGTGCTTTGCCACATGAGAAAGGGTTCAGCATGTGATAGCTGAGTTCACAGGCTTTGAAGGGCTTGGAAGAGCAGTGGGGTGGTGTCTTTAATACACTTCCTTTAAGGGGAAGATTCATGGAGGGGGAAAGGAGCAGAAAGCCAAAGGAAGTGGTGTAAGGGACCCTTTGCAAGCCCCCCTGGACAGGTCTCTGGCCAGCTCTGTGCCCAGAGTGAGGACATGGGAGCACAAGGGGAGAAGGGAGCTTTGCTTCCATTCCTCCCCCACCCCCAGTCCAAGGAAGAGAAATGAGCCCAGTATTGAAGCAAAAAGTAACAAGATCCCTCCCCTTCCTTGGTTCATTTTGAGCTGACCTTTAATAATTGCAGAAGGGAAAATGGGCTGGTCAGTTTGCATTAGAAATTCACTGGAGTGGCTGGTGCGTCCTCCTGCTGATCAAATGCAAGATGCTTGGATAAGCCCTGTGAGCAATCAGTGCTGCAACCTACAGCCAAAATATTTTAGAAACCCATATGCATATAGTTAGGAAAATGTTGATTAATTTGTTCTGATACACTCCAGAAAAAAAAAAGCCGCTCAAATAGCATCAGGGAGCTCGGGCAGATTATAAATTGCCTTGCTCAAGATTGTAAATATTGCATCCATGCCTCCCTGTGTGTTTTAAAGACATTTCCATGGGCTGTGCCTGCGTGGAAGAGATTTGTTTTAATATTTTACTAAGGAAAACATATTTCATCTGCGTGGTGCTTGCAAGTGAGGGATTTTTTATTTTGAAAAGCTTCTTCAGCTGTGAAGACAGCAAGTGTGGACAATACACAGACATGCCACTGCAATAAGGCAGGATGCTGCAGCTGCCCTGAGATGTGATTTAAAATGCACTGGGCAGATGCGAGAAAAAGAGAGAAAAAAAAAATTAAATGGAGATCAGGAAAAATAGAGCAGGCACTGAGCCTTGAGCCTCGCATTCCCGCATTCCACATGTGCCAGGGGCCAGCCGAGGCCGGGCAGAGAAGGATCTTTAAAACTCCAACTGCTGCTAATTCGGGGCAATCACCTCCTGCCATCAATAGCCAGGCATTTACTGGTCAGGGCTGGCATGACATTACCACCAAGGGATCTTATTTGCATCAGGGGATGCCCAACACGAACAAAGCTACTTTCTCTTTTGCAAACATAACCAAATTTCACCCTGTACATTCGCAGAGGAAAAGCTGGAAGTGTGCAGTGTGTGCGGCGTGCCAACTCTCATGACCCTCCTAAACCAAATGTCTCCTCCAGGGCTGCTCTGACCCTGGGTTTTCTCACAGCACCGGGGCTGCCTGAGCTGATATTCCTGTACTGAGCCATGCAAGCTCCTCCCTGCAAAGTTTCTGTCCCCTGCTCATGGCAGCACAGCAGGGCACACACACTCCCAGTAAGACATTTGCTGGGGGAAGCAATGACAGTCTGATGTGTTTGAAGAGCAGAAAGGATTCCCTTCCCACCCACAGCCCCACCTCACCCAAGTCAAGGATCTACCTGATCAGAGGGCTCCTCTTCTCAAACTGACCGGAGAAATATCCCACTCAGCACTCCCAGGGACACAGCCCATCCCACTGGAGCTGGAGGGTGGCATAGCCCCAGGAGACCCTACCACAGAGACAGCTCCAAATGCCAGCAAAGCTGCGGACAGCTGCAGGACCGAGAAGAAAACAGGGCCCATTCTGTGCAACAAGCATCGTTTTAGGGAGAAAGTTAGGAAGATAGACTGAAAGAGCTGCTGTTCAAAGAGCTGCTAACATTTCCAGCATGCCTTGAAGAATTTTGTCTATTTTTGTGCCGTGAGCTGAGCTCTGCTGATCTAAATCCAGATCAGCTCCGCTTCACAAACGCGGCAGCTCTGAATTCAGCCTGGTTTAGCTCTGGTCTTTTATCCTTGGGAAACATGTCTTGCTCTGAAGATCGGAGGAAGCACACAGAAGAGCACAATGCTATGAAAAGCACCAGGAATTCAGCCCTTGGAGCCAGAGAAGCAGGCACATGCTGCAGGGGGTGAAACCCACGTGCAGCCAGCCGCAGTTATCCTGAGACACTGCAAGCAAGAAGCTCGCTCAGCAGCCAGCCCAGCCATCCAAGGCAGCCAGGACACGGAAAGACCTCACAGAAATAAGGGCAACTCTCTCCCAGTGCTACCAGGGGTGGATTTGGCATGGATGGTGCTAAAGGTTTGCCAATGACAATCAGCCACTAACAGCAAAGATGCAGGACATGCTGAAGACCTGGACCAAAAAAAAGGTCTGCTTTGCACCTCTGAGACCTCTCCAGCTTCCAGCACCTGATCCCTTCTGGCTTTCTGTAGGGCTGCACTGGGCACTGGCAAGGTTTCAGAGCGGCACAAGCACCGAGCAAAGCCCGTGTGCAGCTGCAAAAGAGCCTGGCACGTTGCTCCTTGGTGCATACTCAGGCCCCCCTCTAAAAACCCTCCATGCTTTTTATTGTGCACTGCTGTGAGTTGGAGAAATGCTGTCAAACAGAGAGGAGACGTGAAACACTGCCAACAATTGTCTTCTGCAGGGGTGAGGACAGACCTCAGCCCCCTCAGAGCTCTGTCCTGGTGTGTGCTCACACACATCCCTCTGGGGCCTTGCTCCTGGTGGAGCTGGTGCCCTGCATTTCAGCTCTCTGCTTTCAGCTGTGGAATGCCAAAGCAAGGCTTTTTGTGTTGCTCCATGGCGGAGTGTCTCCAGCATGCACTAGAAAACAGAATGCTCAAAATGCACCTAAAACCAACTGCTCATGTGGGAGCAGCAGGAAAAGGAAACTTCTTCCACTGCTGCACAGCAGCTGTCCCTCAATGACTCTTCCAGGTACTGGCAGCTTATCTAGCTCACATAATCTGCCTGAGATCGTCTGCATTTATCACTTTTGCCATGGTGTTTGAGCACCTTGCAAGCTGTACCAGGCTCTCTGCAACACAGGGAGCTGCTGCTGCCTGCTGGGGATGGGTGGGGAGCTGGTGGGGATGGCATGTGTGAGTCCTGGGGAGGGGAGATGGCCCCCCACAGCCCCTCTCTGCCAGGCTGCCCAAAGCTTGCTCCCCTTGCCTGTAGAGATTGACTCTACAGCGTGAGCATCTCTCTTACCCTGGGGTAAGCAGCGAAGACCCCGAGCTTGATTTCTGCTCCTCTTTGAACCTGGATGAAAAAAAGCCTTTAAAAACTCCCGCTTCAGCCTCCTTTTCTTGGCTGCAAGCAGAAAGCCTGCAGGGCACAGGAAGGACAGCAGGCAAGCACCCCAAGGCACCCACTAGCAGCCCTTGGGGGACACCAGCAGTGCCCCCAGCCCGATGGGTGACAGTGACCAAGCTTGCCACTGTCTCTGCTGAGCGCAGCCGCCCCGAGCTGTGCCACCGCCGCTCTCCGTTCCTGTGAGAAAATCCTGCACGGCATCTGGCCACAGATGTTTGGGCAGCCACACACCCTGCCTGGCCTGCAGCAGCCAGCCCCTGAGGAGAGAGGCAAATTGCTCCCCCAAACACAGAACCTCGTGCCTGGATGCACAAGGGAGGTCTCCGGCAAAGGCCAGGCACCACGGGCAGGGCGCTGCAGTGACCCAGGATTTAGTTGTTGCATCTGCCTCTGGTTTCATCCCTGTCAAGTGGCATAAACAATCAAATCAGCATAAACAAGGGCATTTGGTGGAGGCTTTTAGGTTCTTATCTTGCTTTTAATGATTCATTCAGCTTCCCTCGGCTCTTGCAACTCAAGCCCTCTCCATTCTTCCTCATCAAAAGCTGCCGGGAGCCACCCCGGGCAGCGCTGGCTGGATAAATTAAAGGGACTCGGGCTGCGACGACTAAAGGACTCATAAGGGGAGGACGAGTTCTCTGCAGCGGCACACAGAAATAATCCACATTTGCTTGAGCTTATTATCCTTAACTAGCAGCTCCACGGACACGCAACCACGACCCTGCTGCTGCCACCACCTTCAGCCACGCCGCATTTCCCGACGGAATCATCCTTGGCAGCCCCCGGCCCTGTTCTGCCACCCTGCTGTGAGTGCCCACAGCAGCAGAGGAGGTGGCCACCACACAGGGGACAGGACAGCAGAGAGGGGATATTTTTTCCCCACACTGCACCGTTTCCATGTCTCCATTTCCATGCCCCACGCCCCCGTGTCAGGCAGCCTGAGCAGCTCTCAGCCAGGGCAGAGAGAGCCTCCAGTACATCTCACATCCGTCAGGCAGCTCTCCCTGCTCCGTGATGCTGATGTATGGTCTCCTTGTCCAGCTGCCAGAGGAACCCCTTATATCAGATAGCTTGTATCTCAAAATAAGCCCTGGAAAAATAACACAGGCTTTATTTGTCATTCACTCTGGGAAAGTTTTGAGCTAATAAATAAAGTGAAGTTATTTTAAAGAGCAATAACTTTCCTAAAAGCTTCAGCTCAGGGCTCTGACAGAAATAACAATACCTCCGTTGCCTAAATACCCATCAGCTCAGCTTCTGCAAACTTTGGTTTCTTTGGCTCCAAAGAACAAAACTTTGCAAATGAATTTGCTTCACACTCATGTAATTAGCAATTAGCTCCCTGGTGGAAAATGATTCCCCCACACAATATTTGGGTGAATCATACCCAGGTGGTTTTTTTTTTTAAACTTGTTTTGTGCATGTGCACATTCATAAACACAGAGGCACATCAGAATCTTGGACAAACTCTTCCCTTTGATCTGCTCTTCATTTCGGTGCAATTGAGACCAGAGGTCTTAAACCACAGTAAACGTCAAGTGTTAGTGCTGGTATTAGCAATCCCACTGCCCCACTGGCACTAAAAGTCAGAGATGGGGTCCTGCTTCCTGGTGTCAGGCCAGGACTCCTGAGGACAGCTTAAGAATTCCTGCACAGTTTTGGGAAGCTATTTACAGTGCTTGAGCCAAGAGGTGAGAGTGTAACTCCCTCAGTGGAGAGCAGACATGTGAGAAGCACAGCACCATGCAGGACAAGAACCCTTTGCCCTAAGCTGGATTTTGGACCCTTATTTTCACATGATAGATCAGGGCTTGTCTTCCTCTCCTGCCCCCAGCTCATGCGTGGCACAACAAGTTTCCAACCTCTTTTTCAGGGTACAAAGTGGCTTTGTGCAGTAACTGAATTAAATTTGACTCACTTTTGCCTAAACCTCATGCAGCAGCCTCAGGAGACACCCCTCCAGCAACAAATATATTTCTACTTATTCTCCTTTTCCTGTGGTGGCAGACATGGCCTTTTATCACTTGCCCAGCTGGGTAGATTGGCAGGATGATGGAAAAATGAAAGAGCCTCACTAAATTCAGTCAGTGATGTTGGCCAAGTTCGATTGAATCCCTCCTGCTGAGGACACTGACACAACCTAATCATTCAGTGGAGCCTCTGCAACCTCGTGCATCCATGCCTATATATGTATTTTCATATTTTCACAGAATAATTGGATGTTCTGTGCTGGAAGATTATCTTATTCCAGCACCCCTGCCATGGGCAGGGATGCCACTCACTAGAGCATGTTGTCCAGGGCCACTTCCAACCTGGCCTTCAACAATTCCAGAGACAGGGCATCCATAACTTCTCTGGGCAACCTGTTCCAGTGTCTCACTTGAGATTATGAGGGCAAGTGATGTGAAGATGAGCTTCAAAGCCATTTAAACCCTTGGGTTGGTTCAGCTCCCAAATCAGCAAGAGACACAGCCTTAAGGCTTTGCCCTGACAGAGAAGGTTTGTGTACACTTTGGGTCTAATCCAGCAGTCCTCAGTCACCTCTTAAAGGTAACAGAAATCTCCCTGGCCTTGCAAAGCAGCCTGGCATCTGTACCCATGAAAGAAATGTAGGATGGGAGCCACAGGGGGGTTTTTGCCTTCTTTTCAGACTGCCTGAGATGGGGACCAGTGGGAGTAGTGGAAAGCCATCTGCTCCCAGTGGGGAAAGCGAGCACTGCTCTGATGGGATGATCACGTTACGGGCAGCGCTCTTCCCGCGCTTCATTTGCGTGCAGCCTGCGCCAGCCCACCTCCTGAATTGTTCCAACACACAGCTCAACCACAACTGCTAACTTTAGGCCTCTGCTGGCATTTCTGCTCACAAAGTTCACAGGGTACCAAGTGCTTTTTTGTTGGGACTGGCTTCCCCATCTGAAGGGAAACGTGACTTTACTGAAAAGCGAGGATTCTGAATTCTGCCCTGCCCCGCGCACATTGCAGTGCTGCTTGGGGATAAAAAAAGCTCACGGTCTGTTTTTACGTTCTCTTTCTCCTGTATACTATTTAACATTGTTTCACAGCAACTCAATAACAGCGTGCATGATATGCTCCATTTCTCCCAGCACGGTGAACCCAAATTTCACGTATCAGAGAGCTGCTCCCCATGCTGAATGAGACGCTGGACCTCACTAGAGTGGAACTCTCCCCCCTTGAACTGTCACTGGGAAATTTGCCACAAAGGGACTCAGTGAACATGAGGTTAGATTAAATTTAAAATTGAAAAAAAAACCCACAAAACCTTTATAAAATGAAGGAATCTGTCTCCTCTTAAGGTGGGTCCAAAGCTGAAAGGCTGCAGCAAAAGCAAGCAGGGCAGCAGCTCTCCTCATGTTCAGAGGGGCCAGACAGCCTCCCTGCCTTATGCAAAACTTGCTCATGTTGTTCCTGGCCTCCTTAAGGATTCCCAAAGAAGTTGTCCATCCTCCTCTGCTGAGCATCTGCAGCAGTGATATCCCTTCATGGCCCACCTGGAAAGCACAGAGCCTGGCCCTGGTCCTGCACAGACTGCTTCACTGGCTTCAGCAGGCTGTGGTGATTTACACTCTGTAAGGAGCTGGCTGGGTTTCTGGCTGGGAATTAGATTTGATTGCTTGTTTGGGTTTCAGTGCACCAAGTGGGGCAGCTGCTGTGTGGGGTGAGTGGCCAGTGGCAATGGATCTGCTCAGCCTCACTGGTTTGCTGGCAGAGTGAAGAAAAGCCCTTTGATGTTTTGTCTTCCTCTCCCGCCCCCAGCTCACGTGTGGCACGAAAAGTTTCCAACCTCTTTTTCAGGGTACAAAGTGGCTTTGTGCAGTAACTGAATTAAATTTGAAGAGAAAGTGAGCCATCAACCAGAGGTGTCTGGTGTCAGAGCAGGAAATTTGAGGATAAGCATCTAAGAGCACTCTGTGCGTATCTTGTGCGTAGTTCAGATGGCTTCAGCCTGGTCCAGCTCCCATGAAAGGACGGCAGTGAAAGCCAGTGACAATAGTTAAGGGATCTGAGAGAGGCTGAGGCTTTGAAAATATCTCAGAAGTGGAAAAGAAGGAGGAAGAATAAGAGGTGAGTTTTCAAAGGAGCGAGCTCACCTGCGGGGTGCGTGGGAGGATACACAGGGCTGCAGAAGTTCTTGAACAGGCTGAGAAAAATGTAAAATATTTCTGTGTACACCCATGTCCACGGGTGTATACACATACAAATGGGCTAATACACATGTATATGCATTCTTAACTCGAGCTTGGAGAGAACTGTGAGAGCCTTCAAAGGAGGACAAGGGAGTGGGATGATGAAGTCTGAAGAAGCTAATGCAAAGCAGCACACATACCAGTGGCAAAAGACCCAAACTACTCCTACATGCCCTACATTGTAAATCAGCTGAAGCTGCTCCTGGAAACGACTTCCCAGCAGTCAGCCCGGCGAAGAACTCTGACATCATGAAAACAAAATACAACCTTTTGCTGTGCAAACAGCAGATTGAAAAAAATGGTACCAAACCAGCACAATAACATTCAGTAAAGCAGCTGCAAGGGCACATATGAGGTTTCTGTTATTCCACTTCAGAAAGGGAGAACATCAAGTAACAGGGTGACAACTGATAAAGGAGTGCAGAGATTTCCATACTAAGCCAGGCTGCACACAGAGGATTTGTTTAGCTTAAAGATAAAGCAATATATAAAAGGTCTGCCCGACACTTCTCATTTATCCTTCCTTGACACAAGAATAAATGATCTCGGTGAAATGAAAAAGCAACAGATTTCAAAGAAACAAAAGGGTTTTTATATTCTTACCTACAGTGCACCAAACTGTGGCACTGACACGTTGTTGAGATCAGGAAATTAGCATGACTAAAGACAGAATCAGATGTTTAGGGGGAAAATACAGGTACTTTAAATTAAAGTTTAGGGAAAAAAACCCATGCAAGTCCTTTTGCTTTTAGAAAAAAATATTAACATATACACTTTCTCATTCAATCCAGGCCAAACAACTAGGAACAAAGAATTGGTCCAATGATGCTGGAAGGTAGCCCCAAACAAGTGATTCTGGAAATGGTGCAGCTCTCCCACCACCTTTCTCTGTGTCCTGAGCTGGGTGCATAGAAAAGGGAGACGATGATGGGCAGGGAGCCAGGGACAGGACAGCCCAGCACCAGTGAGACCACCAAAAAGTCTTTCAACTCCCATGGCCACCTCTCAGCATGGTTGTTCAAGGGCTTGGTAAAGGCTGAAGAGCAGCTGAGGTCTGGAAAGCTCACCTGGACCCATAAGAGGGAGGCAGCCTTCTGCTCCTTTGGGAGAGTCTGGCCTAACCTGCATGGCCAACAGCACAGCAATGAGGGGATCCCAAGGAATCCAGATGATTATTTTGAAACATGTAACTGCATGCAGGAAGATGAACAAAACCAAAATTTGCTGTGCCTGTGGAAAGCAAAAAGAGTTGAATTGACTGGATAAGAGGAGTAATTTAACTCCCTTTTCTCTGAGCCTATGTAAGACTCAGCATAACCCATGGAGGAGGGTTTCCCCTGGCTCTCAGTGGACAGGATTTCAGCCATCAGCTGTTTTTATCCTACAGCAAACTTATTTCCCCACGCTCCCTCCCTGGCTTGACTCCTTCCAACCTTGTGCTTCACGGCCGGGTTGGAAGAGAAGGGTTTGGAAATGAAATCACTGTGAGATGCAGAGGGCAAACAGGCAGCCCAGGGTGCAGCTCCAGAGGTCACATCCTCCTGTCCATTCCTATGGGAAAGTGCTCTCTAGATCTGCTCACACCCTTCTCCAAAAGCTTTGGAGCCCAAAGCTGACCACCAGTCACAAGCCTGTGATGCCTTTCTCCAGCTGGGGTACCCTGGGCAGGGATGCTCTGCTGCAGGAACAAAAGGCTTTCTCCCCTCTCTGTCTTTGCTGGGACCCTGATGGTGTCACCCAGAGTCAGAAAGTGACTCTCCCTGAGAGAGAGTGAGCAAAGGGGCTGCTCCTTATCAATGGTGGGGGTACAGAAAGGGACAAGATCTTCCCACAGTGGGCTCAGCTTTGTGGTGGGAATGAAACTCCAGCTCCCGGCAAGATCCACAAACCAAGCCAAATCAAACCACTCACTGTGGCAGGGGGATGTTTGCAGAGTGAAACAGCTTAATTGCTGATCTTTGTGTACCCTTGGACACGCTGATATTTTCTTCCTGTGCCACAGAAGCACGGACATCTTTCATGTGGAACAGCTCAGGATGATGGATCGGGAGGAGAAGCAACACAGGAACAACGTGACTCTGCCAAGGTCCTGCTCAGCACCTGGGCTGGGCACAGGACTGAGT
Source organism: Cyanistes caeruleus (assembly GCF_971803275.1). Classification (NCBI taxonomy): domain Eukaryota; kingdom Metazoa; phylum Chordata; class Aves; order Passeriformes; family Paridae; genus Cyanistes; species Cyanistes caeruleus. Next base: position 110,500,230 of record NC_141702.1, read on the forward strand.
CTGCTGGAGGGCTCTGCCCATCTGGCCCCCCCAAAAGTGCTCTCCAACAGTGACTAGTTCTGGCTCAGGGCTTCCCAGCCACAGAAAAACACGGAGCTTTGCCTGGTACTGAGCAAGGGCAGCCAGGGGCTGGGCACGGTGATGCCTGCAGCAAAGGCAGGGGTGCACAGAGGCCTGCTGGTCACTAGAACTGGTTACTAGTTTCCTTTCAATGGTGCCACCAAAGGGAAAATGACCCTAATGCTGTTCCCAGCCCCTGCTCTGACCTCAGGAAGCCCAGTGGGCCACCATCTCTTGTCCTGTTTGCTACAGGGTGATGAAGGTGGGTGACATGTACAAGCCAGCCTCCTGGGACTGCGGGAGCACACACACCCACAGGAAATCTCCACTCCAGATCTCCCCACAGTCTCTTTACAGAGAGACTGGAAGGGTAACACACATATTTTCTGCTGCTGCATTGCTCCCAAAGGCAGCATGGTCTACCAGAATGAGGAGATCTACGTTTGCCCAGGTTCTCTGCAAAGTGTTGGACTGTCTTCATCCTGTTTGCCATCCTGTTTGCCAGGCTCAGACTGGCATTCAGACAATGTAAGTTTGTGATTTCCTTCCAAAGGCATCCCATGAAAAATGTTTAGAGGTGTTTAGCCCCAAAGTAGCTTTCAAGCAGTACTACAGAAGGGCTGGGGGGGTTTCCTTCTTGCCCCCCCATGGGGGTTGCATCACCAAGGGGCAGTGGGAAAGTCCCCAAGTCCCCTCACTCCCCTTGCACTGTCCCTGTGAGACAAACAACCCCTTGGTGTGCGACCACGCAAGGGCAATCATGTCTGGCCGAGACCCAGTTCCACCATGGCACTGGGGCCATAAGAACAGATGCAAAAATGGCCCCATGCAATTTAATGGGGCCTTGGGAGGTCCCCTTGTCCCTGGAGGATCCATGGAGAGAAGCTGGACTTGGTTCATGGTAAAGGGAAGCTCAGAGCTGGACCATCACCGAGACAGAACGAAGGCTCTGGGTTTTGCATGGGCAGAGAGGAGGTGCACGGACACACATCCCAGGAGGACAGCTGGGCAAGCACACATCGAGGAATGGCCAGAGAAATCTCTGCCACCGGTGGCTTCAGGGTGCTCCCCACCCCATAAAACCCTGTCAGAAAAGCAGGAAAAGGGGGTGGAGGGCAGCAGCTGGTAGGAGGGAAGTGCCAACTGTGAGAGTCTAAGACTCATCTGGGATGTAGAGAAATGCAGCTGTGCCTGTCTCTGGCACATCCCCAGCAATTCCCCCAAAGCTGGGGATCAGACAGCTTCAATATAAAGAATCTTGATCCTTATAGAAGCTCCAACCCCACACTGGAGCCCTTTGGGAAATAAAACCAACGGTGACAAGTCCCTTCCCTTTGGAGCAGGAGCAGGAGCTGTGGCTTTGCATCACTAAGCACGTCAACATACATTGGACATGCTCTCCTGCAGTCCCAGCTACTATTTCTGTCCCTGGGTTTCCACAGCTTCTTCCAGAGATGCCAGTGTGGTATCCAATTAACTCATCAGTCACAGCTCCACGAGCTTTGCTGGGCGCAGACTCTCAACTACATAAATAATAAATAGGAAAACTAACATCTTGCTTCTGTTCCTCTGCTCCTTCCAACTGCAAATGCATCTGGTGCAGCCACCTTAGTGCATGCTCACACACACACACACACACACACACACATGCATGCACACAGAGGCACCAAGTGCCTGCACACTACTTTGATTAATTGTGCATTTGGTGACGAGTTCAGCTTGTGGCAAGGCTGTACACCGGACTAGAAAACAAGGCTGGCTTTAACAGACCTAATTTTCATTAATCTTGTTGCCTCTCTCTGCCTCGCTGCTGAAAGGAACTGAGGTTAATCAGAAAAAAGAAGTCTCTTTTGTAGAGCTGGTGGGAGGTTGCAATAGGGCTGCATTGGTTATTTTCCATATTCCCCTGAGGCTCATGTAGGAACAGACATTTAGTCCAAACTATATTACTTGGCTAACAAGATTTACAAGCAGTTTGAGATAATGCAATCATTTCCAAAATTAAGGAAGGGCATTCTCTAAAAAGCAAAGCTTGGGAGGGGGAAGCTGGGGGCTCATTTGCTCAAAATTCATTTTCTGCAGCCTGGGTTTTGCACATGTGTGTGTGTGTGCTGCTTTCAGACTATGACGACTGACTCAAAGGCCAGCTCTAGATTCAGAGCTAGCTTTCTGTGCAGCATCATTTTTCATCTTCATCCATATTTTCTTCCCCTCCCTCTGCTTCCCATGAATCTTACACAAACAAACAGCACCTAATCAGGGTGCCCAGCCTTGTCTCATCACCGTGTGCGCTACCCCATGCAGCCTTCGCTTGCAAGGAGCAGCGCAAGAGCAGAACATGCATCAATACCAACAGGAATGCTGAGCTAATGCAATAATGCTCTCCCAGATGGATGCCTGCTTTACAGTGTGTCAGATCCCCAGAGAGTCTGCCTGCTTCCTTGTTCACCTGAAGCTGTGCAGTAATGTCATTAGCTTTCCAAAATGATCGACGGTCGTCGAGCCACAGAAATCAGAGATGGAAAATCCAACTGCATCATGCTGCTGTCCACCACCACCTCACCTATGGATGCATCCATGCCTATACACACAAGCTTCCTGCTGCCCGTGCAGGACCCCTCCCTATGGCTGAGTACATTTGGATTTTAAATTACTCCAGCGGAGGGGCTCCCAGCGTGTCCCTGGAAATCTCTGACATAACCATGCTGATGTCACCCACTGTACTGACAGTCCTTCCTCCCCGAAGGACTAATCTTCTCTTGCTCCATCACCCTTGCTGAGCTCCAGCATCCTGCTGAGCTCCCTGCCAGTAATCAGTCTTGTCTTGGTTCTACCAAGCTCTGCACACGCATTTCTGCTGCTTCACTGTAAGCAAATCCCTCAGGCTTTCTCTGCCCGTGTCTGTGGTCCTCCTGTGTGCTGTGTCCTGCAGTGTGCTGTGCACTGAACCCTGCCCATGTAGGCAGCTGAGGTTTTAGTGCAGAAGGATGAGGAGATGTGGGTAGCTGTGGCTGAAAGGGCAGGATGGCCAAGGCAGAGGAACTCTGAGGGCTGTGCTCAGCACAGTGGAAGATGCACTGAGGTGTGACTGGAGCAGCAGAGGGAAGAGCAAAGGATCAAACCTTGCTCCCCCGCCCAAAAAAAGAATGGGGCACATTGGAAATCCTGCATGTCTGTAAAGACAAACCACCTTCATGCAATTCATCTGCCAAGTTTCACGTGCGCAGCAGGGTCTGCTAAGGGCACAGGATGTTTAATATTAAATGTACGATTCATTATTTACACCGCAAAAAAAGTGCACACTAAGGAAGCTCTTCTGAGCAATGTGCCAAGCCTGGCCCCAAAAAACGTCCCTGGCTCCTCCCAGCAAGGCCAAGGGGAACAAACTCTTTAAAAGTCTGGGAACGCATCCACCAGCAGCAGGGGTGTATGTAGGTCATGGTGATGCAGTGGAGCCTGGGGCTGGGGCCAGCGCTGTGGCTGGGGCTCTTTCCCCAACCTCCTCCTGCCAGCCCACGGCATGCTGCCCCTCTGTGCCCTCCCTCCTGACCCAAACCATGGGGAAAAACCTCCTGCCCTTGGTCTTCTCTGATTTCTGACAAGGGGAAGGCAGCAAGGGGGGAAATAAATGATTTTGAAAGAGGACAATGACATCAACACAGAAAAGGGGTGAGAGAGGCTGGACAGGGAGCTCAGCAACCCAGGGTGTGAGCGCAGGGGAACCCTGGACTCTGGATACAAGCTCAAGGGAACAGGACTGTGAGGCTGCAGGGAGGGATTCTTGAAAGAGGTGGAAGGGAAAACTCCAGATCTCTTTGGAAATCCCTTTCATTTCACAGGGTTACAAAATAGAGCTGGGTTGCCAAACAAATTCAAGGGAGTTAAAGCTAAGCATACCTACCAAAGCCTTAGATCCACCCCCAGACAGTGCTTCTTTGAGAGAAGAAAGAGTTTGCTTGTAACTGGTTAATAGTTCAGACTCTGGCTAAATTTGTAGGAGCCTGCAGAGAACCTGAGGATTAGCTCACATCGTTCATGTCTGCCCATTGTCCTTGTGCTGCTGCTGGGAGCATAGATGGACCCTGCCTCCTGTGGCAGCTTTCTCTTGGGGTTGTGCCAGGCTGCCCCAAATCCAGCCCTGCCATCCCAAAACCACCCCGTGGCTCATTCTGCCCCATCCCCATTATCTCTGAAAGTCCTGGCTGTTTTATTTTGGAAATACTGATAGCAGGAATCATGTTCTGATGCAGAGAGTGAGCTCCTGGATTATGCCACCAGCAAGGCACACCACTGGCATGGCTGTGACAAAACCAATGTTTGCCAGGGGGTTTTGTGTTGATGCATTCTGAGTACCTCACTGCCTGCCTCCCAGACACAGGAGCTGTTTAGGAGACATGACTTTTCAGAGAAAGCAGCTGTGGTATTTTCCCCTTGCACAGAGCAAGAGTGGGGGGGGGAAAGGGAAGAAATTTCCAGCAAGAGCCAGCAGCACACAGTGTAAGAGACTTTCAGCTGATCCCTTTATTTCCACAGACTGTGATGAGCTGAAGTTGGACACTTTCATATCAGTGCTTCTTCCACAGAGCTTCCACCAGAACCTTCTCCAGCACTTCAGTGCTTTCCATTCCTGCACAGACTTGTATTTGTTGATGAGGAAACAAAAGTCAAAACTCCCAGAAAAACTCCTATTGCACCCAAACTCCATGCAGATCAGACAGAGAATGTGCCTTCTTGAGACCAGTGCCTGTGTGCTTAGCAGCAAAACAGAGCTGGAGAAGTTTCCTTACCCAAATGCCACCACACTGAATATTTCCAAGTGTACCTGTTGGAAGCCCACACCCTTCAGCTTCCAGGTGCCCAGGGGATTGCACAGTGCACTTCCAAACCATTCACTGCTCCTTGGCAGGGCTGCTTTGCTCTGAGTCAGCAGAAGCTGCCTGAGACACTAAAGCTGCTCAGAGCTCAATGTGATGGAAGAAGCAGCAGGCAAAATCCTGTAACTCATCAGACAATGTAAGATATCATAAGTAATAAGCAGCAGTGGCAGTCTACAAAGTGGTTTATAAAGGGCTTGATGAGTAACTCAGCTGAGCCTCTGGATTACACACAAGACAAATCATTTCATTTCTGTCATGCAGCAGCCCATCTGCAGTGTGCAAGGAACCATCCCTGCTTCTCACATCTCAAGGGCTTCGGATAAAAGGGCGAGGATCACTGCCAAAACCAGGAAACACAAGGCAAATTTTTCACTTGCTCCTGAAAGAGATGAGTGATTCTGTATGCCAGATTTCTATAACTGGGGAGCACTTGATATGCACAGATGTGCAAAGCCTGAAATGGACACACAACTGTGAAAAGTTCAAGAAGGGGACCATGCTGCTGGTTGATTGCTGCTCCCAAATTCAAAACCAGATTTGCCTGGAGCCACTGCCTTACATCCCTTAAAACTGCACTCATTTCTGCCCTGTGCAATACTGCTGAAATTCAGGGGACAAAATGCCTGCAAGGGGGACCCAGAGTGAACCTGCACACTGTCAGGTGCAGGAGCTACAAGCACCCACTTCTCTGATCAAATCACCACCTCCAGCATTAGCAGCTCTGCTTCCTCAGCAGAGCCTCCCTGGCTATCTGCCCAGGGGATCCTACTGCTTCAGCTTTCCTAATCTCCCTGCATTTTTCACCAGACTGTCTCCATTCTGGCTTCTCACAGAGGGTCCCTGAGTAACCTACTCTCTGCTTTGACTTGCTTGAATAATTCAGAGACATGGAGAAGCCAGCAAAGAACTTGCCCAATTCTCCTGAGAGATTTGAGCCAGCATCTTTGCATCTACCTGCATCTACCAAGGAAAGCCTCTGCACATGCAGCATGTGTGTTACATCCTAGGCACGTGCTTCCTTGCAGGTTTGCCTGGAAATGCACAGCAAGGCTGATGTGGCCAAAAGGCACTTGGCTCTTTGCAGAGTCAGACTTACAGTGAGCATTCACCCAGGACTGACAGGACTCCAGCCCTGATACCTCTCTGCTTGCACACAGACCGTGTGGGATGGGGTGGGCAGCTGAGCATGAGCCAGCTCATCCCCAGGCTCCTTGTGAGGTAAATCCTGCTTACTGGACTCTGCAGAAGGCTCTGCAGAAGGATCTGGACAGGCTGAGGGGTCAAGGCCAGTGGTAGAAGGTTCAAAACTCCCTGCAGCACTGCAGGCTGGGGGAAGAGCGGCCGCAGAACTGCCCGGCAGGAAAGGACCTGTGGGTGCTGGTTGACAGCACCTGAACACGAGCCAGCAGTGTGCCCAGGTGGCCAAGAAAGCCAAAGGCAGCCTGGCCTGGATCAGCAATAGCGTGGCCAGCAGGGCACTGATTCTTCCTCTGTACTTGGCACTTGTGAGGCCACAACGTGAGTGTCCAATTCTGGATCCCCCAGTGCAGTAAGGACACCGAGGTGCTGGAGCGAGTCCAGAGAAGGGCAATGGAGCTGCTGAAAGGTCTGGAGCACAAATCCTGTGAGGAGCAGCTGGGAGGGTTTAACCTGGAGAAAGTGGGCTCAGGGGAGACCCTATCACTCTACAGTTCCCTGACAGGAGATTTGCCCCAAGGTGGAGGTTGGCCTCTTCTCCCAGGGAAATAGTGGCAGGAGAAGAGGAAATGGCCTCAAGCTGTTCAGATTGGACATCAGGAAGAATTTCTTCACTGAAAGGGTGGTCAGGCATTGGAACAGGCTGTGTTTCCACCACAGGGAAGTGGTGGATTCACTGGAAGTGTTCAAGAAACGACTGAACGTGGCACTCAGTGCTCTGGTTTAGTTGACAAGGTGGTGTTTGGCCACTATTGATGATACCAGAGGTCTTTTCCAGTCTTAATGGTTCTGTGATTCTAAGCAACAAAGCACTCCTGGGCTCTTGCCAGGGGAGCTGGGTTCATGCCAAATGGGAAGACATCAGGAGAAAACATCTTCAAAATGCTTCGGATCACTGCCTTGCACTTCATCCCACTGTGCCGAAGGAGAGCCACCCCAGACACCCTCCCTTTTGCATCCCTGTGTGCAATGGCACCACTGCCACTGCCTGAGAAGAACCCTGGCTGGACTTTGGCATGCCTGGCATTCCTCAGGCATGGGGACAGTGGGTCCTAGGACAGCCATTTCCTGAAATTCATCCATCTCTCACACAACTCTCTGCTGCTTGATGCAGCACAGACAGCACCCTCCAGTCCCCAGCAGCTCATCTGCCTGCAGGCTTTTGGCTGCAGATTTCACCAGCAGCCCCAAAGTGCAACTCTCCATTCTATGGCATTTCCAGGCAGCCCTGCTCTTCCAGCAGCCCTGGCTCTGTATGGCTCAGCAAAACCCAGAGATGATTTTAAATCCCGAAGGGTTGGTTTTCACTGTGCCACAGAGCAGTATAAGGCACAGTTGTGCAAGCCTGGCTGGCTGGATGTGACACCAGGAGCACACCAAGCTGGGCCTAGGGTGCAGTCTGGCTTCCCAAAGCATGGAAAGATAAAGCACAGTCCAGCCTTCCCTCCAAATTCACCACCATGAAACATCTACATTTTTCTGCCTTTATCCACCTGCTCCAAAGCAAAGATCCACATCTCTGATGGCAAAAAACAAGGCAAGAACAGCTGCCCTTCACCCAAGAACACAAAAACTACCCAGGGAAGTTTGTAAACCCTGGCTTCTGCTCTACAGCTGGGGGATTGTCAGTAAGGAGACAGGAACAAACCCCTTCTGGCTGAAAGATGGCTTCCAAGAGGGCTGTGGTGAGGCAGAGCTTTTCTATTCTGAGCCACATCTCACAAGGTCTCCAGCACACACAGCTGCTTTGCCAGACCTTGCTTTAACTTCTCTGGAATGATGGGAGGGGAGGGGCAGGCCTTGGAGCCCTCCTTTCTGGGGGGCTGATTTTTGGCACCATGACAGTGGGCTTTCAGTTTCAAGGGGTCACACAAATATGCCAGAGTGCTATGGGCTGTGCTGTTCATCAGTTCAGTACACCTAATTCTGCAACATCAAATGGATCAGGCTCTCCAGTTCTCATTTCCTCACTTATTCTCCCAGGCTGAGATGGTTGATTTGTGCCTGTGTAGCTCCTCTACAAGGCAGATTCAGATACTATCCCAGCTGGGTAGTAAAGCAGGATAACAGTGCATTGCAGCAGAGGAATTAGCAAATGGAAAGGAAAGCAGAGGGAAGGGATGAGCATGGATGAGAGCTGGCATGAGCCATCACGTCTGCAGTGATTTATTTTCAATTTCACTTATGAAAACCTCCCTGGGTACAGATTGCCTTTCCCCACATCGTCTTCATTATCACTGCACCTTGAGACTGGGTGATGTGGGCGTTTGATAGACTACCTGGAAGCTTGGCTTATTTCCCTGGTGTTTCCCCGTGGTGTGATGAAACTTCTGCTTCAGAGAGCTGTGCCAGCCACACCAGGCATAGCCCTTGCTGTCCCCAAGGCAGCCCTGTGTTGCAGAGCCCTAAAGAACAACCTCTGAGGTGGGAATCTCAGTTCCTTACAAGTGGAGGGTCTGCACACCAGCCAGCACAGGATCTCTTCATGTGGGAAGCAAAACTGAGGAGGGAGTTTCCTCCTCTTGCACTGACAGAGACCACAAACATCTCCCTTGCAGGTGACAAGCTGTCAATGACTCTTAAGCGTGCTGGACCATGCTCAAGAAAGCCTCTCATCACATTAATAGCATTACCACTTATCAATCAGCTTTTTTTCTCTCCTGCCTTTTTGGTCATCAAAGTGTTGAGGGCTGGTGCTGCTCCAAAGAATTGTGTTCCTTCTGCAAGGGTTTTGAACCCATCTCTTCTTCCCAAATTGCTCGTGTCTTCCACATCCCTACGGGTTTATGAGACCTATCAGCCAGACCCAGGAGCGCTTGCCATCCTGCATTTTGGACCCTGGACAGGACAAACTGCAGAAAAACTAAATAGAGGGCACTGATTTCACAAGTCAAATGCTTCTTTGGAGCAATGGAAAAACACCTACTTTCCCTGTTAAACCAGGATTTGTGCATCTGCCTTCAGCGTCTCGCACAAGGAATTATGGCTGCCTCATCGTCAGGATTTAGAGCTGCAGTCAGCTCAGAAAGATCACGAGGCTGTGTTTACTTTCTGACAGATGTATGGCTTTATCACATCCTCTCCTTTGAATACGCACCCCCTCGAGTACATAGGCCCAAGGTGTCTTCAGGCAGAGCTCCGACAACACGAGTGAGAGAAGATCCGGCCTTTTTCCTGGGTTAAGCTCCCAGTCCAAGCACAGCAGGACTGATGGCACAAGGCATGCTGGAGAACGTGTTTCCTCACTTGTGCATGTACCATTTTGGGTCTAATTCATCCTGGCTGACAGCTACTAATTCGACAAGTACTTTAGCCAGACATGTTTTCAGAGTGCTTCCCTTGCTCATGCGTGCTGGGCTACATGCTTGCACACTGTGATTGTGCACCTAAAATTATGGTAGCTGATAAACTGAAGGCAGAAAAGGCAGTTAGAGCTCAAGCAGAAGCCTGCCAAGTTTCTAATAAAATTCAAAACACAGCAATATTTAAGAGCGTACACGAAGCCAGCGTTTGTCTGTGTTTCAGTCTGCCTTGAAATCCCCTGAGCAATCAACCCACATGGAGGCAGCTTAAGGAATGGAAAAATCAGTCACTTCTATTTCTCATGTCTTTTTTAGTCTGCAAAGTACAATTTGCAGTGGGAAAATAGGATCCAAACCACTCACTCTGCAACAAAAGCGATTTTGGTTGTTTTCAACTTGAGAAAACCAATGATAGCACTTCCTAAGGCCTGTCGTGACAGCAGCCCATTGGGTGCCTGACCAATCACCTATCCTCAATATGGTGTTTCTTAAAAGAAACCCCAAGTCCCCAAATGATCCTTTAGTTCCATGGGCACTAAAGAAACTTGCTTACAAGTCTAAGTAACAAAATAAAAATCAATTCCTCCCGCTATTACTACTGCAATTCTTAGCTATTTAGTGCCCTGCTCGCAAGCACAGGTTTTTAGTCACTTCTTGTTAAATATCCAGAAGGAAAAAGGCACTTGTGCTGCTTCTGTGGTTGTGTCCTCCATCTCTTACAGAGCAGTTTTGGGAGATTTCAACTGCTAAGTTGAGAGTCCTGCAATGAAAACAGAAGAAACAGCTCTCTGCTGCCAAAAAGTGCCCCTCAGAGGCCTTCTCCAGGCCTAGATGGATAGCTGGAGAAATCCTTATGAAAGCTTTCACTAAACAATGCCAATGGTGATATTGCAGGTGATATTTCCTGAGCTCTGATGATGTTAAGTTGCATGCTGGTGTTTGGCATAACCCCTTAAAATCACCACCTTGTGCAATAAGATCATTTTTCTAAATATGTTAGGTGACATTTTAGCTGCTTGTTTTATCAACTGGAATTCCAGCTCACATGGTATGAGAAGTAGTGCCCTACAATGAGAAATACCTTTGTTTGTGAAAATTTTGGCTCTGAATTTCACATCTGAAGTACTAATTGCCCTTATGGTTGGAGCTTTTCCCAGTTTTCCTTTTGAATATAAAGCATCTCAGATCCTTAAACAAGGCAGTATGAATCACTACATTTGAGTAGAGGCCACTTGCAGCTCTGGCTTAAGGAAAATCTCTTTATTTCCTCTAAAAGTCCTCAATTCTCCTTAGAAGAATAAAATTTACTATCAGACCCGCCCAAAAATATATTGCTAGAAGTTTCCCCACCCAAAACTTACCTTGGAACTATTTTCTGAAAATGCCAAGCCCTCTCTAGTCTTCAAACAAAATGTTTGAGTACCACATTTCCCCTGACTAATTTTTACAGTATTATTTTCAGTGTTGTTTTAAATTCCTATTATTATTATTATTATTATTATTATTATTATTATTATTATTATTATTATACCTATTTCCCTGCCATTACTTTACATCTTCACTGCTGCTGATTCCTACCAACTTCTTTGACTTTCAGCATTTCATTAATTTCTCAAAACTGTCAAAAAATGGAGAGGAAGAACAACTGTTGTCTTAATTTTCTTTGCTAAACAGTTTTCTACATTCTGAAATGCAAGTCACTGTAGCCGTGATTTTGCTTTTCATTTGCCATATCAGAGATTTCTTCCCATAAACTCAGGGAATTCTGGGAAAGATGGAGAGTAGAAAAAGAGATGTTTAAAGAAGAAAGTAAATAAAGAATTTCTTCCCCACCCCTCCCAGGGCCTTGACAGTCACATATGGTCCTGTTTGTAAAGATTGAATAAGAGCCAGAAAACAAAGACAAGGTGATGATTCCAGGTTTTGGGTTGGTTTAGGGATTTTTCCTGGATTAATCTAGCATTTTCTTATTTCAATACTCTGAGGTTTTGTATCTTTTCAGTTAAATTTCTTTTCTCCCTCTTCAACGAGGGACTACGCAATTCAGATGATAACTTTTCCTACTTAATATTTCACCAGATCACCTGTCATTTCACTCCATGAGCAGGGCTCAGCACTGATTATCTCTGGTTATGGGAATAATTAACTCCCCAGAGGCCAACCCGATGCGTCGTGCGCCGCGTGCGAGCACGGTTCCGCCATCCTCTGGAGATGCAAGCTCGCATCCCCTGCCCTGGGGTCTGGTCAGGGTGTGCCCCAAAGGCTCTGGCCTGGGGAAGTGCTGTCTCCAAGGTCAATCCAGCCCCGGGAAGCCCAGGCACGGGCAGTTTCCTGGTTACAAGGTATTTGTCTTCCGCACAGAGCGGCCGCTTCCCGCTGGTGAGATACGGGGGACGAAAGCTCTGGGGCATTATCAGCCTAAGTCAACACATACTATTAATTATCATTACTTCTGCACTGCATATTGCCTGGCACCCTCGGCCAGATTTAGCTCTGCTTTCTGCACCACAGCTCTACACATGCCCATTACCACACAGTTTACAAACAATGCAATTGCTTTGGTGGCTACAGATATGGCAGAAAGACATTTTTTTTTTTATCTCTTGGACCATCAGAAAACCTCCAGGCTGAAAAAAAAATAACAACCCAAAACCCAAACTCAGCAATAAAGTGATTGTTACAGGGATTAAATGATTCTTTCCCCCCTCTGACTTGAGTGTTTTTGCCTTTTTCCTGGTTACTGGTTATTATGGATTACTGCCCTAACCATGCTGCCAGCAGCCCTGCCAGGCCCTGGTGAGAAAAGGAGCAGAGGAGTGTGAGCAGCTGGGTGCTGCTGACCTGGGAAAAAGCAAATCATTGCAAGTGACCAGCTCAGACAGGGACAGAGGGAATCACTGCCCCATAATGGCAAAGTTTCAGCTATTCTCAAAGCACAACTAAGACTCTCTGCTTTTAACTCTGAAGCAAAACTCTTAGAGTCCTTTAAACTGTCAGAATTAAGAAAGGTTAAAAAAAAAAAAAAAGAAAAATGAAAACCTGGAATAAGGAGAAATTAACATTCAGAGAACACTCCTGATACCTCTCAATTTCTCATGCTGGAGAGGAAGATAAATGCTAAAATCTTAAGCTTTCCTACTTCCACTGTCTGTCATAGAAAATCCTGGCTTTGCAGGTGAACACCATGGACCCACACTGTTTTGGACAATGATACCACGTTCCTGGTGTGCAGTATCCTGTCCATCCAGCCTGACCAGATGTGCCTTTGTTTGGGCCATCAGATCAATGCTCTTACATTTTTGGAGAGCTCCGTGTCTCCCAGGTACACGGATCAGGACCTCCAAGCCATGAGCAGCTGTCCTGGTTTTCCCTTATAATGCACATTAAGGGACACAGACTTGACTAGGGGGCAAGGAATATGAAAGACCTCAAGGAATTATTTAAAAAAAACCCCCCAAAACTATGTCCCAAACCCATGAGGTTCTATTCCAGGTTTGTAATGCAGTGTATAGAGCTGCAGCCAGCCTTTCAGCCCAGCAAATGCTAAAGCACATTAGAAACTCTGGGAAGGTCTGCTGGTTTCCCTCAGGAGACTGGAGCCAGCCAGAAGAGGCTGTGAATAGGACACAGCTGCTGTTTTTCTCCTCCCAGCAGACCCAAGTCCCACCTGTGGGCTGCTGAATTTCTGAGAGCTCAGCCCAAAGCCCCTGGGCTGGCAGGGGAGTTGTTGCAATGCTGCAGGCTGCCCCCAGACCCCTCTGCCTCCAATTCCCATCTACAAGGGCAAGATCTGTGGGGCGGGGTTTAGGTTTCTAGAAAGTCTACAGATTCCTGTGAGTGGGATGGTGCTGGCACGGCATTGGATGTGGAAATGCTGCTCCATCACCTGAAGGAATGAGCTACTGTGGGCGCTGGGAGAGAGCGAGTGGAGAGGTGATACAGGCAAACTGGAGATGCTGGATGCCACATGCAGCAGGGCAAAGATTTCCCCCACTGGCCTCAGACACCTATTTTTAAACTATTGCATATGTTTCCTTTCATTACCTGTCATACTCATTTGCTTTGAAAGGAGGTTACAAATAAGGAGAAAGTCCCCCGTTAATTGACTGGATGATTTATTGCATCCTCCCTCTCTTAGCAGCCACACAGGCTTAAAAGCTGTGTGAGGAATAGCTGCTCAGCTTTTGTTTGGAAATGAGCTGGGTGAAGACTAACGTGGAGGAGATGGGAACAATCCCAGCACTGGTTGCCTGGTTTTTAACTACAGACAGCTCTTTGGTGGGGAGGGGTCCCCAAAAAGGAGTTCCTCCCTGCACTGTGCTGGTCAAAATCTGCCCACCGCTCTGTCAGCAACGTGTCTGGTGTTTGGAGCATCAAAACTTGCTCTCGCTTGGCACCTCTGAAAGATGTAAATACAGACAAGGATAAGCGGACAGAGATTCTCTAAAATCTCATTTACAGGCACTTTTTCAATGCACAGAAGTAGCCTTACTCCCTGCTAACCCAGAGGGCAACTTGTGATGTCCTCAAAGTCAGTCCCAGCAACTGATTTAGCAAACAGGTTTCAGGATGCTTTCAGACAGGCCAGGGAGAATTTGGCTTCTCTGGTAATGAGAGTGGGGGAGGAAAAAGGTAAAAAAGTCTAAAGGAAAAGGAAAAAGAGTATAAGGAATAGCATAATGGAATGGAGAAAGGAATAAAGAAGAGAAAGTGGAAACAAAGCTTAAAACAAGCTTAAAAAGCCATCAAGGGAACAGAAAATAAAGTGGACCCCTGATCTCCAACAAGATCTTGGTTCGAGTGTCTTGGTTCTGGGTATGAACAGGAGAGCTTGGACAGGCAGGGCCAGAGGGATGTTATTTGGAGCAGCTTGCTGGCTTTCCCTAGAGTTTAATAATAGCAACTGTATTTATACGACTAAAATGTTTTTGTTAAAAGGCTAAGTACTGGTATGTCATGCTAGTCACTTTAATTTAAAATAAATTCTAAAAGTTCTCACTGGAAAGGCTTGCAGCTAACTATAAATATATGCAATATGCTGATGGATTTTTTTTTTAAAGCAAATTTATTCTTCTTCAGAGGCACTAAATTGCACAACTGTGCAGCATTTCTGTGTCACAAATTTTCAGGGGCCCCAGGAGTCAGGATTTCTAACTGATCTGGCTGTATTTTTATTTTTTTTTAGCCCTACTGCATGTAGCAGTAGCTCTGGCTGGCTTGATGTGGGTTTTTGATACATGAAGAGATTCAAAGAGATAGGTGAGAGATAAAGGGAAAAATGAAAAAGGAAGAGTCCTGGGCAGGGTGACAGCACTTTTCAGCCCTGTTACTCCGAGCATTTGGATGACAAAAATACACATTTTACACTTCCTTCCACTGCAAACTCATTGCTGGTGGCCAACAGAGAGCAGAGACCAGGTGAATCTTTTGGCTCCCGCAAAGTGAAGAGTGCCAATCCCACCTCCTGTGCCCTGTGGGAGCAGCAGGCTGCCCTTTGCACCTTTCCATCTCCTTCGTGAGCCTCGGGATGTGCTTGAACCCCCAGATTCTGTGAACTGGCCCAGCCCTGGCCACTGCAGCAGCGCCTTGGCCAGCAGCACCCGGCCAGCAAGGAGAGAGCAACCAGGCAGGGTCAGGAGTGTCAAAGCAGCCCTGGTGAGTCCCTCACCTAGGATTCCAGCCCCTGGTGAGCTCTCTGGTACGTGGTGCCCCTCCATCCCACTGGAGTGGTCGCTCCATCCACCGGCCTCCGCCAGGAGCGGCCTTTTCATTGTAGTTTCATAAAGGATAATTCTGGTGAATTCCTTGGATGGGGCTGAAGTCAGCCTGCTACCAGATAGCAGGAAATATTTATAACAATCACTTCCAACTGCGGCCTTTCATCTGAAATCTAAACAGAAAGCTGAAATCCCAGGCCTGTAAGTTGATACCTTGGCTATATATGGTCAAAGAACTCCATGGGGGAGAAAAAGATGCTAAGTCCTCATACACTCCAAGAAGATCCATTAACCTCTGTAAAATTAGCAAGCCCGTATTGTCAATTAGCTTTGAAGTATGATTGTCACGCTGTTGCATTAAGAGCTCTGCTCTCCCAGGGATGTCTCAGCATGTCACACTCACAGCCACGTGTACGGCAGGGCGCAGCATTCTCTAAATGCTCAGAGACGTCCCCCAGCCTCGTGTGCCTCCGACAGCAGGTGGGAATCATAAAGCGCTGCTAACTCCAGAGTTACTTTGGGGTAACCCCAAAGTTATGGGGTGACCCCCTGCACTTCTGCAGGAAAGCACTGCCAGGCAGAGGCAGGGCATTTTACAAGTCACAAGAACACGGGAATGGTGCTTTCTGGTATGCAGGCTGGCAAAAAATGAGAGCAAAACCAACTCCTGCGTGAGAAGGGACCTAGAAAATCACAAGGCATTGAGAAATGCATTGATTCAGACTCTACTAGTGACTATGACTTATTCTTTCTGAAGGAGTTCTTCTGATAGCAAAAGTCCCAATTCTACGCTATTTTTTTTTTAAGAACTCCCCCCTTCTGCAGCAGCAGGACAGGAACTGCAGAGCTTCACTCACAGGTGCTTCCGCATTCAGCAGAGCACAAGGTCCTTCCTCGCACCCTGGGGCATGGATGGGATGGAGGGGTTTCCTTGTTGCCCTCCTCTGCTTCTACCTAAGCATCTGCTGACAGGAACAGGTTGTCCAGAGAAGCTGTGGCTGCCCATCCCTGGAAGTGTCCAAGGCCAGGCTGGATGGGGCTCTGAGCAACCTGGGATAGTGGAAGGTGTCCCTGCCCACAGCAGGAGGGTGGGACTGAGGTGATCTTTAAGGTCCCTCCCAAAGTAAATCATTCTATGATTCTACGGTTCTATGATGTATGTTTAAAACCAGGCAGGCCTGAAAACCAGCATTGCAGGATTTTCTTACGGGGGGAAGAACAGGTTCATGGCCCCTGAAGAATCAACAGCTTTGACCCTGTGATATTAAAAGCCTTTTCTCGTCGAGACACTGCTGCTCACCACGGAGATGGCACCGTGCTCAAAAGCAAGGAGCTGGCATTCCTGCTCTCAGCCTGCTGCATGCAGGCTTCTAACAGCTCACCCATAATGTTAATCTCAAACCAGTCAAGTGAGATTGCCAACATGTATAAGCCTTGAGCTGGAGCTCACAGTGCTTGGTACTCATCAAGACATCAACCTCTGCACAGGACATCTCATGGAGCATTCTGACAGGCATGTGCCTCTGGGGCAGCCTTTCCTTTTCATTGCAGTTGAATGCTTTCCCACCACTTGCAGCTGAATTTCAAGAAAACAGCAGCAAACCTCTCAATTAAGAAATAGAGATTATAACCAAAAAGTCGCCTTTCCTTTTGTGAGACCTAACATACTGTCCCAACCTGCTTATTGTTATTAAGCAAACAGCAGCAAATTCATTTCTGCATATATCCCTGCCATAAGGGGTGTCAAAACCATGAGAAGCACTTCTATTTCAATACCAACCTTTCTTTGTTTCTCTTTCTGTAACTCACGCTGTATCTCACAGGGCGTGATCACAAAACCACTGACCAGCCACACGCTGGTCTCTCTCAGTGCCAAATGCTGTGTCTCTCTCAGTGTCACACCAGCCAGCTGTGACACAGCCAGTGGTGAGTTCCCAGGCTGGGAACAACCACTGGACACAGCAAACCTCTTTGCAGCGACGGCAAATAAGGACACACAGGCTTGAGAACCATAGTTTGAAACAGAACCCCCCCAACAGGGGGGTTTTTCCCGTGGCTATTATTTGTGCTGGCTGTTATTGTGTGGGCTGCATCAGAGGGCACTGCTGGGCTTATCTAACCAGTGCTGGTGCATTCCCAGCACCAGGCTGGACACACATGCACCGCTGCACATCCCCACCGCAGCCCGGGGCACGCGCCCAGAGGCCGCCAGGGTATCCTGATTTATCTCCCGGTAAAACACAGCTCATTTATTCATTTGTGACATCTGGGGACTGGGCCTGACCGACACCAGTCCCCTCTGCAGGGAGCCTGCAAGGCCAAGCCAGGAACAGCATTTCACCTGTGCAGGTACCCAGAGCACATTTTAAGGCAGGATGACCCATGGTCTGAGGCAGGGCACAAGCTTCCTAACCCTGAGATCATCACGCAGAAGATGAGCAGAGGAAACTGGAATGGCAGGACAGGGGGAAGGCTGAGCTTGAAACGGGGGCACTATGATGAAAGACAAGAGGTCTCTGTGGGAAGAAGGTGTTTTCCAGCCTCAGAGGAGGATTTTCCAACCTCAGGGGGGGAAGTAGGTGGAGCGAGGAGAGACCTTGATGCCTGCTGCCATATGTCAGAGCCCCTTTGCTGCCAAGCCTTGTTCCACGTGCCTCAGGAGCCTGGCTACCTCTGTCCCCCAGTGCACACTGCTCCCTGCCTTGCGTGCTACAGCCCAACACGGGGTGCTCCAAGCACGGCACAGGGAATGTGGAAGGACAGATCTGAAAAGAAAGGCAGATATGCCCAAGCACAATGCTGGAAAGGAAAAGGAGCTGTCCCCAAAAGAGCACAGTGATATTTGCATGCAGGATCATCCTCCCCAGCTGCAGGAGCAGCCGTCTCCGCTCTTTCATGTGAATATGCGGCGTCCTCGGTAGAAATCTGTTACAAATATTTGTTGGATCCTCTCTCGACAATCTCGGCAGATATAGCCCAGGGGTTTAGCTACTGGGGAAAACTCTTCAGGTTTATCTGCAGTCTTTTTTACTCCTCTAGACTTCAAAGATGCACTGCCTTTGCAGCTGGGATTTTTGAGATTTGAGGAGCAAAGAGCTCCGTTGCTGAAAGAGCAGCCGTAGAGTCTCCCAACAGAGCAGTGGCCAGGGGATTAGCCCTCCTGCTCCAAGGCATTTTCAGCCCCAGTTGTGGCTCAGCTGGCTTCCCTCTACCAGGGAAGGGTAGACTGCAGCCACCCCTACAGCTCTTCTGGCAGAAAGAGGAATTATCCTCCCTTCACCCGGCAGGAGCTGCTCCCCAGGCCTCAGTGCCCACATCTCCAAGGCAAAGGCACACCAGCCTCGTGTACCCTGCCAGTACATTCCCCTTCCTCCACTTGGTGGAGTCAGGCCTATTAACAGGATAATGAGGAGAAAAAAGAAGTACAAGCCTGAATAAAGCATCTCTGATGGGAGCATTTCAAAAGGCAGCCAGTTTCCAGAAGGCAAGAACTATTCTCCACATCAATTATCTACAGAGATGGAAGAAACTGATGACAATGAGAAACTAGATAATAAAAGCTCTGATTTAACTCATTAAGTTATGGCTCCAGGTATGTGTAGTCCCACTGCATGCCAAATTTTATTTATGCCTGCATTGCAACCATCACTGGAGAGCATTGCTACAAGGCACAGAGGGACTGAGGAAGAAATTGAAGGTAATTTTGTTCAGCAGCTCAAGAGATGTGAGCCATTTCCACCGTCACAGCATGCAAGCAAACCTCTACCTCCCTCTCAATGGAACCTGGAGCAATGTGACTGCACCCCCACAGCAGGACCATGGCCCAGGGCCCTCCTAGCATTGTAAATCTCTGCAGGTCACTCATCCTTAGTGTTGCAATGCAGGTTTCTGTCATCAGGGACTGAAGTAGGCAAAAGGAAACATTTGCTTTTGTACCAGGTATTTACTCTAAAATACAAACCAACAACACTTCTAAATCTGTATGGTTTTTCCTCCTCCAGCTTTTTTAATGAAAAGCAGGTATGCTTCTGTGGAGTTTCCAATTGTCCTCACTTTCACTGAGAGGAGAAAATGCAGCAAGGGACTTGTGGGGGAAATCCTCAACCTAACATTTCCTCGGTTTCTGCTGTTGTAGGAATGACAACCAACAAACATATACAACCTCTGTCCCACAGGGAGGCAAGCCAAATGATCTTTATAGGCCATCCCCAGCAGCTTTGGCATACGTAGCCATGCTGCATTTGGAGTTTAGACCAATTTGAGATAGAGCCTTTCTCTATGGCCTTTCACGTTATAAACTGAGGGACTCCAGCTCAACCAAAACCTGCCTGCAGCCAGCAGAGACATCCCACAGAACAATGAAGAAAACCTTGCTCAAATATCAAGGTCAGCCAGGCTGCTTGGACTCAGCAGCAGGCAGAAGAGGCCCTCAGGAGACCCACTTCACTCCCACTGCAGCATTCCCACACCCCTGGGAGCATGTCCCTGAGGGAAGGGCTTCCCCTTATGGTGCCTTCCAGCATCCTAAGGGTTTAAACTCAGCCAGTCAGTCCCAGCTTTGTTACAGGTGTGACATAAACTGCTCTGTCCCAGATCCCGCTTTGCCTACAGCAGATTCCCACCACTCTGCTGCGTTAATGACACACTGCTCTTTCTGTGCTGGAAGTCATTAGTGCAGTGGTGTTGGGGAGATAACTGCTGCCAAATCAAGGCCCCCACTCACAATAGCTGGTGCAAAGAGAACATAATTTCACTTCATTTTTAATGACCCAAATGCAAGCCTAAAGCTACCCGTGTTCAAATGCGTTAGCTGAGCTCACCAGTTCTCCTCTAATTAGTCCATGAGTCTAAGCTCAGAAAGAAAGAAATGAATAAAATTTATGCCACCAAGCAAAGGGCACTGCACCCAGCCAGGACTGGAGGGCAGGCACTGCTCCCCGCTCCCCGTGGGGGTTCGGGGAGGTCACCATCACGTTGAGCTCTAGGTACAAATCTGGCACGTGGCTTTGCCACTTCCACCTGCTCCTTTGCAGGATTTTCCACCACATAACTGGGGTGCTAGAAGCAAATCCTTACTTGCAAAGAGCTGTTGCACAGGCTGCCTGACGATATATACCTTCCCAACATACGGGCTTTCATGGAGAAGTTGAGGTGCTGAAGTGTTGTTGCTTCACCTCCTGTCGCAGTTGCTGTTAGCAGGGTTTCTCAAAACACTTGGCCTGAAATGCATCCCCCCTGCCTGAGTTTCCAGAGCCAGTGAAGGAAAGTTCGCTTCAAAATGCAAAATGAATCTTCTGTGAAGCAAGAGATAACTAAAAATAAGTAAATAAATAAATTGGACAACCCCAAACTTCAATTAAATTTCTTTAGGCCTCCAAATTGGTTTGTTCAGATTGCAGACTTCCTGAAAGGTAAATCTTTCTTCCCTAAATAATAACACTCACACAGATCAGTACATTTTCCCTCATGTACAGGAAAGGATTTTTAAACCTCTGCTCTAGCTGGGAGGGAAGAGATTAACGCAACATTAAATATGGAGCTCTTCATGCTATCCTTTTTCTTTCCTCTCTCACATGCACTGCCTTGGCACCAAAACGCTGATGAATAGCAGGAAAATTCAGATCAATTTAGCTCTTCCTTTCCCAGACAAGTGATTTTTCTTGGCAAGGCTAGAAGTATTCTTTTTTCCTCATCGCTTTTACCTTGGATGTCTAGTGCCAAGCCAGCCTTCTCCCTGCAAACACACCGAACATGAAACTTGATAGCTTTTTCAAGGTACCTGTTGCAAACCTGAGCAGCACAACCTTGCTCTAAGGTTTGATGGGACAGTGGGGCCTCCAAGGAGGACCCTGCAGCTCTCAAGAGCTCAGCAGCAGCAGCTAAGAGGAGGCAGTCACACAAACCTTTGTGATTTTGGCCCCTTGTTTCCTTCCGCTCCTTTTCCAGTATTCATATTTTACCTTAGCCTACCTCATCCCCACAGATGCACTTCCCTGCTTACCCTTTCACCTACTCTAATTGCTGAGGCACAGACAGATGCATTCCTCAGGTATGTGTGCATCTTGAGGTATTTGCATCCCTTCTGGAGGTGCCTGCAGCTGCTGCCTGAGTGAGCCCCTCTGCTCAAGCTGTTTTGGGCTGCAATGCCAGATGTAATCAAAAGTATGTATTCTATTACCAGCTGTTGAAACCAGGTGGGGCAGTGTTCTTTATCTCTTCCACCACCCATCCTCCCTCCAGGGAGATATCTTCTGTTAATGGGCCATTGAGTCTCACTGCAGGACTGATAAAATGACATCATCCCATTGGGAGATGCTCCACCCAGGGGGAGGACCAAAGCATTCCTACCTGGATATAATCTGAGACTCAGAACACTGCAGGGAGTCTTTCCCCACTGGATTCCCAGAGGAAGACCAGACCCATCTACACCAGCACTGGACCTGCAGAGGAAAACTACACCCTTCCACAAGATCACTGCTTCAACAGAACCACATCTGTCACTCCAGGAGGACTGCAGCCAATCTGACTGCTACCAACACCCTGACAAACAGGGTGTCAGGTTGTAGCTGTTTTCTAACTCTGTCAGTGGGTTAAGTTTTTTGGTTTTTGTTTGTTTGTTTTCACTACTGCATTTAAAAAAAAAAAAAAATCCTTAGTAAAGAGCTGTTATTCCTCATCCCATATTTTTGCTTGAGAGCACCTTGATTTCAAGATTATTATAATTTGGGGTGGGTGGGTTGGTTTACATTTTTTTCCATTTCAAGGAAATTTCTACCTTCCTTAGCAGACACCTGTCTTTTCAAACCAAGACACAAGCCCAGAGGGAAGGGCAATGGTGTGGGTAGCTGGCTGAGCTGTGCAACAGCTTCAGGTGACAAATGACCTGTGCCCGTGGGGCAGAGCAGTGGCTGAGCAGTGCCACACTCACTCTGATGCATTTTAAAGCCCCAGGAGTGTGCCTGTACTTTCCAGAAGGCCTCTGGTTTATATGGGGTGTGTGGTTAAGTAGGCTGCTGTGGCTCTCCCTTGTCACTGGTGCTGACTCTGCTCTTCTGATTTCATACCAGAAACTCGAGACCTCAGCACAATATCAGCGTGCCTGGCCCTGAGATGGCAGAGATTGGGGGTGGAAATTGGCCCCTCTTGTGCCCCACAACCACAGAAAGAGAAATTATTCTCATTGTGAGCGAGCCCTGTGCCCACAAAAGCAAAGGACATCTCCTCTCCCAGGCTTCCTCCCAGCACCGCCAAGCCTCTCTCCCTGCCTCACAGCTGGCAGCTAACAGCTTCCCAGCATCTCCCCTAAAAATGCACTCCTTCAGCAGGGTAATGAGCTCCCCAGGTTGAGTCTTTTACCGACTCCCCACAAATCACTGAAAGGACAGACTGCTGGCTTGGTTCATTAGCAAGTGTTTTGTGGAAATCTGTTTGTGTATTTGCAAGACACCAACATGCTCATTCATACTAATGTAGGGATGCTTGAACTGAGAAGCAACTTAAGCCTTCCACCTTTCCTTCCAGCTCTAGAGGACTGGCAATTGAGAGCAATTCCTCTCCCAAAGCACTCTAATATCTAGAGTACCAGACAGGGTACTCTAGATATTAGTTAGTGTTTTTCTTAAGATCATAGCTCTTGTAGTCCTGGGATTCAACAAGAAACTTAATTTTCACCTGAAACACAATGAGTGAAGGGTGCCCTGAGGTTTTAGCTCATGGCACAGCAGAGGAAAACATCACCAGAAAGGCTCAGACAAATGAAATGAACCTCAATGGTATGGACATCACTTTTGGGTCATTTTTAGCAGCTGTATCACCAGGGAAGGAAGCTGTTTGTGGCAACATCACAGATGTGACTCATGGGCTTTGCACACTGAAAGGAGAAAGGTTCCTTGCAAGCAGAATGTGGGGGCAAAGGCCAGGCAAAAGATTGTTAAGGAATCTTTGCTGTCTGACCATCCAGGAGCTGCTCTGGGAGTTAGAGCTGCACCACCCAAGACCTTCCCTGCTGGGACCAAAGCCCCTTTGCAGCAGGAGGCTCCGGTGAACCCCTGTGTGCCCAGCTTGGCTCCCACCCCACACTACACTCACACAGTCAGACATGATTCTCTCACCCTCTCAGTCCCAGGTTTCCTGCAGATGTCTGGCTCTTTTAAGTAATTTAATGGAGTTGCAGTCACACTGTAGCAGCCTGAGTTGGTGCCTCTAGGGTCAGTGAAGGAATAATGCCTGGGCTTCTGTGCCCTTGCAGTCTGTGCAGCCATTCCCCTCGTGCTCTTTATGCCCCTTACACTTGATACCTGTTTGGGGTCTTCTGCTTGTTTATTTGGGTTCTGTAGAGTCTCCAGGGGACTGGCCACCCCCAGCCAGTGCTGCAGGTCCCTGTCCCCTTTGTCAGACAGAGGGTTGGCACCAGGTCACAGCTCCTTGCCTGAAGTTCCAGTCCTTTCCCCCAGCCTGGGCACAACCTGCAGCTCCCACTGCAGCTGCACAATGACAGACCTGCACTAGGTGTGTTCCTCAACAAGAACAAGCGACAAGGATGCGGGGACAGGAGCCCTAGGCTTTCACCTGTGCTTTTCAAAGCTACTGCCTTCGGAGGGTAGAAGCCCTCTGGCACTTCATATTCACAAATTAGAACAGGAACCACTTCCTCTGGCAGCTAAGGCTGAACTAAAAGCCTTCCTTAAGGGTTTGAAGATGCTGAGGAAGAGGAATTTTGGATAACTTGAGGCTGGTTGTGCAGTTCTAATCTGTCAGATAACATAAATCCATCCAAGCTTTCCCCCGTTGTGATTCTGCACTAACACCCAGCAGCAGCTGTGGGATGAGAGCTGCTGCTGCAGTCCACAAAGCTTGCTGGCTCAGCTGGCACAGTGCAACAGGGAATGCTTGAGCACAAGGCAGGCACTCTGCAGGGAAACCAATCTGCCCTCCTGCCTTGAAGAGGACAGGTGAAAGGATCAGAAGTCAGGGACTATATACGTGATGCAGCAAAGGAGCAGGGAGGGGAAGTAGCTGCTTTACTGGCTAAGGGAACTCGCAGGAAAATAACTGAAGGTAACTTTGCAGGATTTGTGGAGCAAAGGGGAACATTGGCATGGTGGTGCCTGGAGATTCTAGGATACCCCTGGCTGGCAGGCACAGGGGCAGGAGATTTTTCTCCTGCGCATTGGGAGAAAAGAGCACAAAGGCTGTTTCCCAGACCGAGTATTTACAACCCTCTCTGACTTCCCCTATATTCTCAGGTTTGCCTTTCCTTGTGTAGGTGCCTGCCATGGTCTTGCCCAGCTGCATGTAAGAGCAGAGCAATCTCCCTTCCAGTTCCCATTACCTGCTCTAGGAGAGGGAGAACATCGTGCAGGAATAAGGGGGGTGTGGTCCAAGGGAATTTTCCGAGCTCTTCTCTTCAGGTGTGTTTCCCAGGTAAAGTTTGATAAGCATAGCCCCTAGCCTACTGCTGCCTTCAGATCTGTTCATTAGCACCTTTGTGAGGGCTTTCCAGGACTGCCAGTTCTCAGGGGGCCAAGATACGGTGCTTTAATTGTATATAATTAAATACTGCTCCCTTATCTAGATTTCAAAGTTTACTGTTGGGGCCTCAGTACCAATGCTCTCTTCCCCTCTAATTAGCTTCCTTAATCTGTACAGCCTTGCTTCTTCCCCCATGGGGACAGGGATCTCCTGCAGGGAAGCTTGGATTGCATCTAATTATTAGCAGAGGAGACAGACAACGGCACTGCCCCTGCCCTAGATGTCCCCTGAGGGCAAGGAGCCCAAAGAGGCCACAGGGAAGCTGGGCAGGTTCTATGTGTGCATTTGGTCTTTCTGCTCCATCTGTAGGTTGCTTTGCATGTTATCCCACCACAGGTTCGTGGCAGAAGACCCTGCAGGACAAGGGGCCACCTGGCTGAAGTGCAGCTCACACGATGAACACTTTTGCCTGGCTAGCACATAGCAAGAGGAGAGAAAGAGTTCCCAAGGCCTCATCTGGCCCAAAGTGCATTAAAGGAGACAACACACCTGATACCTTCAGCAAGGTTTTGGGCAGTGCATTCTAAGCTGTCTTCTGCTCTTGACAGAGGCCACCCACTCTCCCAAGAGCAAGCACAAGGATGGTTACCCTCCTCTTGAGTATCTTCAGGATGGCACCTGTCCCATTCATTCCAAGAGCACAGTGCTGTGAGCCCAGATTTGGCTGCCAGGTCATAATGGCACCCCCTGACTTGGTTGCTCCTCTCCCACTTGAATTTGTGTTTATGGCTATTCTTTCACAAGCACTTTACAGTGTCTTGCTTCTGTTCAGGCTAATTCACATCTCTGTAAATCTCCATCCTCCTCTGATAACGCTTTCAGACTCTATTCTCTTTCTATGTGCAAGCTAAAGCACAAATTTTCTTTTTCCCATGCCCAACAAGCTCCATTTCAGGACAAGCACCTACTGAACACCTTTTCACCTCCATCCAGTGACACATTTCTCTTTCCAGACAGATTAGACCCCATCACCCCAGTGGCCCATTTAGCCAGGGCTTGCTTATGACAGTGCTAAACAAGACAACATTAAAAGCCCTTCTGAAGCTCAGTGATATGACAACACTGCTTCTCCCTTACCCAAAAGGCTGGCATAAAAGGAAATTAGGTTGGCTTGATAAGATTTGTTCTTGACAAATATATGCTGGCTGTTATTCATCTCCTTGTTATCTTTGAGGCACTTACAAATAACGTGTTGATTTATTCTAGGCTCTTTTAGGTACAAAAGCAGACCTAATCTGGCTGAGCTGCTTTTGAAGGCAGCTTCTGAGCTTGCCTGCACATGTCACCTATTGCCCAGGAAAGCTTCCAGAGGGACTGCTAAGAGCCCCCCATGCACTCCCCTTACAGCACGAGGCTGGATTTCTGTGTGCCCTCTGGTCTGAGGACAGGCACACTGCATCATCTCTGTCCTACACCCCCAGGCCTCTTGATCACAGACACCACAGAGGGACCTGCTTCTTGGCAGAATCTCTTGTTCAGCTCCCCTTCCCTTTTTCCTCTGCATTGCTAAGGCATGGATGTCCAGAATATCTTCTTCCCATCCATTTCTTGTCCAGTTTATGCTCAGCCTGATTCTGACCCAATCCTCCCACACTTCTCTCTTACAATCCTCCCTACTAAACTGACCCATTTTCAGATTTTTGTATGAGTCTGAGTTCCAGGTCACCATAGAGCTCATGAGTCAGGTAAATCTACTGCTACACTTCCCTCCTTATTCCCGGGATGATATGTGCTGGGGGGATTGATACTGACTAGGTTTACATTATTTTTGCCCTGTGTAGGGGTGATTTCTTACTCCCCTAGGTCCTGCCACATACCCAGTCACTAAGGAGGAAGATAAATTTCAATAACCAGACCTAAAGTGTGAATGGAAATCTACTGAACCAAGCAAACACTTGGCTCCAGTGCAGACTCTGGTGCCAGGTAAAACCTGCTCCCTACCTGCCTGAGCCAAAGTAACAGGTTTTGTTTCAGATCAAGCCTCCTCTTCTCAATGAAACCAGGGCGTCTCTCCCCTGCTTGCTGCAGCTCAATTCACTCCAGACTCCCTACAGAATTGGCTTTTTCTCTGCCTTATAGGCTGTGACAGGGCTGTGAATTTCTGCGAGAGCTGTGCGGCGCGAGGACAACAGAGCCTGTTGACAGTGGCGTCACCGAGGGCGGACGGAGGGCTGGGGCTGAGGACACACAGCTCCTCCAAGCACAATGTCCATGGTCTCCAGACAGCAGTGTTGCCTGCCCTTATCCAAAGGCATTCCAGAATAAGTCATCTGTCACACCACTGGTGCTCAGGATGCAACGGGGAGGTTTTGGGGCAGGGGATGCCAGAGCCAGGGCCACATGAGCAGTACAGAGATGAGAGGGCAAGCACCAGGGAGAAGGCCAGGCATCAGGGGGGATGCTGAGAGCCTGCCTGGCAGTTTTGGGGGCTGCTGAGTGCTCATGGATCCATAAATTTCTAGTCCAAATTGTTTGCAAAAACACACGTATAACTATTTTGTTCTTTCGGCTCACGTGTACTGACAAATTAAACCAGGAGCATGCAAGCATGTCTCAAAAATGAGTTACTTACTAGGAAGCAAGCAACCAAGTTTGGAAAAGAACTCTGAGCAAATCAATCCTTTTTTGTCTTCATGTCCTTCTTCTGTCCCAGCCAGCGAGACAACAGCTTTGCCACCTGGTGACAGTGCATCTGGCCCTTGGGACAGGGGTCTCCTGCAGGGTGTACTGGGCTTGTGGTTGAATTAGAGCCATATTGCCTGACCCCAAAATAGCACAGTGCGTGACTACCACACATCAGAGTGTTTTAATGGGAGCAAATAACCAGAGGAATCACTCAAGCCCTCCAAAGAAGCCTCCTGATAACAGTGCCAGAAAATTTAAACCATCCCTCGAAAAACTCCAGAGGTAGTATCCCTGCACTGGACCCCACTGAGCTGGGCCCTACCCCTGTCCCCAGCCATCTGCACTCAGAGGACTTCTCCCTAGAAAGGGGGCAGGGATATGCCATCAGTTCCATGTCTCTCCTTCCAGCACCCAGATCACAGGGATCCAGCCTTGCCCCCCATTCTTTGTTGCTGCTTTGTTTCTCACTGCCAGGCACGTTTGATTGTTACTTTGATTGTGTAGGAAGCAGTCCAGACATTATGGAAATGGAACCATATAGGGAATGGGCAGAGGAGGCTCATGCTGGTCACCCTCTTACTTACACAGCAGTGGGAATATTTTCTCTCTTACACTAAGATATTTTTAAAACAGAGAATGCTGTTACTGTTTGTTGTCACCCAGGATCCAGCACTGCCATTCTTGGAAACCAGCACAGTGCCTCTAATGTCATTGTCAGAAACTTTTTTAGTGGAGTTTTTGGTATCTCCCAAGATTTCCTCAGGCTAACTGGCATTTATGACTTGGAGAGGACTGACCTTAACTCCAGCCACGCTCAGGACTGCAAAGAGGAGGACATACGCCATAGCACCAGTGCAGCGAGGCCATGCACACACCATGGCAAACACTGTGGCTGTGAGAGGCTGTTAACCAAAGCTCCTCATTTGAGAATACTGGGAAAACACAGCTGGTTCAGCAAGACCAGACTATGAGGGTTAAGCTAAAACAGTTCCCCTGTGGTGCTGGAGAACAGGGGAAGGAGCAGAGATGAGGGACAGGACCCCCTTGCATGGCAGTGATGTGCATGTCCTTGCTAGTGGACACATGCTTTTGTCCCTGGTGTGAGCAGAGCAGAGTGGAGACACACAGAAGCCAAATCCAGACTTGGAAGATGGTGCATCTGACAAGGGCAGGGTAACATCACATCCCCCTGAGAGCAAAGAGCTGGCTGATCACACTCATTTGCCTGCAGCATGCGGGATGATGCCTCCAGGCTCAGCCTCTCCTTCTGAGGAGGGGCTGCTTCTCCTCTCTGTTTGGCTTTGGATGGCAGCAGATGTTTCTCTGCCCATCTGTACAGATGCTTGCATGCTGGCTGTGGTCAGCTGTCTGCTTTTTGTTCTGTCACTCTCATTTTGAGCCCTCAGATTCAGCCCTGCTGCTGGAAGAATACTGAGTGCCATCCACTAAGTTCAAACCCCAGGGCTAAGTGTCAGAGGAGAGAAGCCTACTCCCAAGGCAAATGCCCAGTGTGAACTCCAGTTGCACTGGGATCCTGTGTACAAATGGACTTCCTCTCCCTGCTGGAGGATTTGCCACAGCCGTGGATCCTGTGTGTACAGCTGGGAGAGGGATAGGTGCCTGTTCTGTTGTAAAAACCTGCTGGTGCCAATGCTGCTCCCAGCGGTGCTCAAGCACATGCCAGGGAAAGAAAGCTCTGCAGAAAGGGACAGGACTTCTCCTACCCCCTGTTCTTGTCTCCCCATCAGGGAGCTGTGGAGCAGTGCTTCACTCTGAGATAACTTTCCTGTGCCAACAAGCTTTGCTAGGGCTGTTGTTTTAATTTCTTAAAACAAGCCTAGATCCTGCATTTTGTGAATCACTACAATGCGTTTAATAGGTAGCCTTTTCATAAAGGAGCGCAGCGGATGTGTACACAGGCCCTGATGAAGCTAATAACTACCTCTCAGTGGCTTTCAGGGAGTTATTACATATTTAAGATCCAAGCTCCCTTAATCAACCACAGAGATGCAGCTGGCAGCAGTAAATTGCCAACAACAGTTCATTACAAATAAGGAAACATTGGTTTTTCAAGGACAAAAACTGTGTCAGTTCTTCAGCTAACTCTTGTCCTCACCCTTCTCCCCCCCGCCACTCACCCCCGGTGATGTGCTGGCACAACTTGCTTTGTCCAATAACACGACTTCACTGCCTAATCCCCTCCACAGGGGACATCACGCAATCAAGTTCCTGGATTTCCTGACTTATTTGGGCAAATGGCACGGTCTGCATCCCGTGCTCACCCTCCCCGAGGGAGCCCTGGGCAGGACTTGTCCCACACTGCCACCATGAAGTGCCACAGGAGCACCCTCAGTGGCTTCACCCTGGGGAGCAAATGGAGTCACGGCACACTGGGAGCTGTGAGTTTGCCCTTCAGGGGCTTGAGACGTGACGTGGCACTTGGGAATGAGTTGTTTTGTACCTGCCATGTCCTGGGCACAGCAGGAAGGAGAAGGTCTGTGGACATCATGGGGCCTTACTCCTGACAGAGACGTGGTTGAGCACGCAGCTGAGGCAAGAGCACAGCAGTTTTAGAGAGATGCCCATGCCTGGGAGATATTAAGGCCAATATTTTAAGAGCATTCAGGAAAGACTCAACATTGTTGGAATGAAGAGGAGAAAAAAGAAAAGACAACTGACCCTGTTAGAGCTGTATCTTCCCCTCTGGAGAGGTGACAACCACCTTTTGGCCTTCAGGAACCAAAGAAATTATACATTTCAGGCCCAGAGAACTTCTCCTCCTCGAAAGGGAAACAGGCCCCATCCATGGCCCATGGTGGTGCAACACACCTGCTCAGACCCCTGCTGTGGGCCTCGGCCAGGGCCACCTCCCACAGGAGGGATCTCTGCTGGATGGACCAGGAGCTCTGGGTGCTTCTGCCAAGGATCCAAGCCCTAGATCCAGCTGGCCATATCCCTACCATCTGCAAATCCCACTGGGCCAGGCAGGATTCCAGTGGCGAGGGGAGAATACTCTGCAAAGCCCATGCTGGGCTCTGGAAGCAGGCCAAACAAGAGTTTAATCTTTGTTTGGTCTCCTTTGATGTCTCCCACTGTGCTGCCAGACATTCAGGCAGTGCAAGGGGGTCTGTTGAGTCAGGGGATGCACACTGACCGAACTGAACAAAGTGGGACCACAGAGAGGAGTAGAGAATGCATTCAACAGTGAAACCTCAACAGGGAATGTTTGTTTGCTTCCCTTCCAGCCCGGTTTGCAGCATTCTCTCTGCCACATCAGAAGATATCCTGCTCTTCAGCTGCATCCTACTGCAAGGCTCCTCATGCTGGAGGCTTTACCTTTTATCTCTGAAGCTGCAGGCCACAGATGAAAAACTGATACAGAGGGGTGCCAGGGCTGAGTCAGGATATTATTTTTGCTATTTCTTTAGAAAAACCTGACCCAACTTCTTTTTGGAAAAGGGGCACTTAAAAAAGCAGTACCACTTGGTTCCCCTCCTGCCACCATCTATATTTTTGACACTGACATTTTTAAAGGGCTCTTGGGAGAGATCTTATGTGGTTTCTAGGGACACTTTCCCAAAAAAAAAAAATAAAATTCAGAGGATGTTTGTGTCTCTGTTAATATTCAGCTCCTAAATTTATGCTTCCAGAGAAATGCTAAAACTGACTCGGACAAATCAAATTCAGTGGGCAGAGAGTGTCATTTCCTAAATATGCAGCAGACATCTTTTATAAAAACAACCATACTGCATATTATGAACAG
Organism: Cyanistes caeruleus; assembly: GCF_971803275.1. Taxonomy (NCBI): domain Eukaryota; kingdom Metazoa; phylum Chordata; class Aves; order Passeriformes; family Paridae; genus Cyanistes; species Cyanistes caeruleus. Next base: position 110,531,302 of record NC_141702.1, read on the forward strand.
CAAGATCATTTGACATAAGATTTTCCAAGCATTTACAGGTGTGACTGCATAGGTGAAATATGAGTTTAATTGGTTGTCCATGTGTACCGTCTTCCTCACTGACATTTATGCAGTAAAATCTTTTATTTTGGGGTGTGTGTGCAGACATCTGGAGCGCAACCTGTAACAGATCTCTAGGTGCAATGCTATCCCTATAAAAAGGATGTTTTTTGGACATGTTTTTTTGCAGCCACATCTGGAAGAGGTGCTCTTCCTGATGCTTCCAGACAAAAAGGAGAAGAGCTGATGGGATGTCAGCCAAGGGAACCATTGCTTCCTCCTCTAATATAGGAAGCTGGACTTCTTTTGAATTATTTAGCATTCAGTCAGGAGATAAAAATACACTGGCTGGATGAACCAGTGACCTTTTCTATGATCACAATAGCTGTAGTAGACGGGGGGGGCAGGAAGGGCCTACAACTGCACATCTTCTCCATGTTCTCATGCAGAAAGCTTTAATCATTAATGAAGATGCAAGACAGGGCTGGGGCCACCTTGTTGAGGGTAAGACCAGAGGGAAGGCTGTCTTACACTTTAGATCACAGCACCTCCACCGATGTCTCAGAGCCCAAGGTACCTGTGCAGCCTCACTGAGACCCAGACACCTTTTCACAAGAAGCCTGGAGCAATGTGTCATGCAAACCCCATTTAAAAGCTGCTTCATTCACTCCCTAACATGCGTCCATTGAGTACACAAGCTGTGCTCCAGGGACCAGAGCAGAAAAGAACCACTCCAAGAGGCAGTGCTGGGATAAATGTTCCACAGGAGGACCAATTTCTTCTCCATTACACATCTTATTTTGGTAGCATCAGAATGAGATGTTTGTTTAAATGCACAGGAGCAGCATGGCTTCAGCAGTAAAACTGATATTTTGTGTACTCTGGGAAGGGGGGACATCAACAGATTGCAAAATGGGAAAGTCTCTCTGGACACTGCAAACAAACAACATGTTACATAATTAGGCCTTTTGGGAACCAGAGGAAGGTCTCCAGAAGATCAGGGCCCTCCCAGCGCTTTCTAATTTTACTGGGACTTACCAGCAAGCCAGGCCTCTAATAATAGAGGCATGTGCATGCTTTTCTTTCATCTTCATGTCTTCCTGTACTGCCCTACCTTTGTTATTACTGCCCCAGAAAAATGCATCTTACTCACTTTCATCAAGCTGATTCATTCAGACTTGAATGGCAGAACTGAAGAGGCACTAAAGACCTTTAGAAAGGGCAGCAAAGGCATCTCTTGGCCATCAGAGCATGGGAAAACCTGGAATCTTAGAACTTTATTGAATCCAATGTGCTGGGGGATTGCATCGTTCTACATAACTGTGGCTTAAGCAAAGTACAGCACCATCAAGCAATGATGGAGTAATAAGTCTTTAGCTCCACAACCCACATATTGTGCTAGTATATTGTCTTTATTGGAGGAAATTCTTCCAGGGGAGGATGCCTGTAAGCAGCAGCTCAGCATCAGGAACACTCTGCCTCTGTGCTGCAGGGTTGTTCTAAACTTGTGTCCAGGAAAAACATGGACCTGCAGGAAATGTTCTGCCAGTCAGATTGACCCGACACCTGAACACAGACTGTAGCAGCTGGGTTTTAGATTCATACCTGCTACCTTTCAGGCACACTGAGAGATTGGAATATGGACCATTGGTGTCATTCTGTGCATGTCCTCTCCCTCCTGAACGGAGAAAGCCCCTTGGTCAACATCTGTCCCTGCAGTCACCACCTCCTGACACCCAGGCCCCAGGCTGTGGACACTTCTGAGGTACCATCACTCACTGTGGTTCCTGGGAGAGACAGATTAAAGGCAACAGAGATACAATGGCATCTGCACAGAAGAAGCTCGCCTGGGTTTCTAAGAAAGCTGCTTTCCCCTGTTTCTTGCTTGCTGTGCACATTCTGGCAGCTGGAAAGAAGAGGAAGGAGGAGGCTTGCAGCCCTGGTGAGGGCACACCAGCACTGATCTCACAGGATGTGGCCATCTCGCTTCCAGCACACCCCTTGGTTACCAGGCTGTTGGCACAAGTCAGCAGTGAGCAGCTCAGAGGAGGGAAGGCCACCACCAGAGGCAAGCAGGCACAGCAGTGCCAGGGAGGGCACCGCGCCTCATCGCAGCCCAAGCACCGAGAGGCAGCACAGACACAGGTCTTGGGTGGAGCACAGCACAGAGATGCTGGCCACAGTGGTGGATCCAAGGCAAGGCGTAGTCCAAGCCCCTCTGAGTGCCTGTGGCTGTGTGTTTGGCCTGCCATGTAAACCTGTCACATCCCATGGGAGCTGGGAACAAACGTCAAAGTCTGACCGCCACCAGCCCGGTTTTGCTAGTGCTGAGTGACCTGGATAAAAAGCAAAGAGCCTTTGGGAAATGTCCTTATAGCCTAGTTCGTTGCATCTGTGCAGACAACTCCCTGCTTCGCCCAAAATGATAAAATAAATATTCAAATAACTGCATTCCTCTCTTCTACATTTATCATTCAGGAGTCAGGAGCCACATGCTCTTGATCCTTGCGTGAGCAACATGCCTGTTGTGGCCTCCAGACTGTACAGCTGTGAAGTTTTTGCTAAGTTTTTCCTGGGAAGTCAAAATCCCAACTGGTATAAATCCTGCCTGAGAACTACAAATCAGATTTTTTTTCCCCCCATCTACTTCAAGAAGTTTTATGAAGAAGTTTAATTCTTCCTGTGCAGGCACAGCTGATACAGGTGATAGACAGAACACAAGGACTACTCTGGGCATTCACCATGGTTTGTCTCAGCTCCTAGGAGACCAGTAGCACAATAAATAACACCCAAGCTATAATTTAGTTCTCCCTCGACACAGCAGTGCCCTTTATCAGTTACTTCCTTCAGTTCTATGCAGTGTTTTTGTGCTACAGAACTGCAAGCACAGAATTCACTGCAGGAAGAGCCTTGGGCTGGAACAACACAGCTCCCAACCTTTACTCCTCCCAGAGCACCAGATGGGCAAGGAAATGTCTTCGTGGCACACCCACGGATAGATGTTTTCTACCATGATTTACTGAGCAAATTTATGTTCTCCACACAATGCAATAAGGCTACTTATAAGCACTAATAATTTCCCCACCATTCAAACAGCAACACTCAGGAGTAGCCTCCAACAGTTTTCAGCCTCCCTTTTTCACTTGCAAGCAGCTGAATGTGGCTGCAGTTGCACCCTAACCATGAGGCTTCCCTGTGTGACAATGTTTTTTCAAGATGTGTATTGGACAGTGACCCAGGCCTGCACCCTTTGGAACAGGAGGTGAAGCAAACTTCACCAAAGCCCTGAGTAGAGCATCAGTAGGACAGGCTGTGACGCAGTACCAGATGATCTGAGCCTCAGCAGGAAAAAGGAAGCAGGTACCACAATTCACACCTTCAGTTTCAGCCCTTTGCAGGACACGCTCTTGTGCCTGTGTGGTCACAGCCACCTCGGTTTTGTTCTCTGCTCCACTGCTGAGGCTGTAGAGATCTGCTCAGCTCACGGGTATGGCTCCCACATCAGCTCCACCTCCCTGCTGCTGGAAGGATGGAGTGCCCCTGACCAGGCATCACTCTCCAGTCTGCCGGCAAGGCAGACACACAGTGTTTCAGGCTCCCCAAAGCACCTAAGGCCATTCATGGCTTATTGCAGTGCACTGGCACCCAAACACCTCCAGAACAGCTCTGGGAGTTAAGTGTATTTCGCTTCAGGAGACTGTAAGAAACAAATAAAACCTTGACTTACACTATCTCATCGTTCTGGAACTCCAGCTCCCCGCAGGTGTCTTCAAAGTCCTCTCCTCCACCTTTGGCCGTGCCTTCAATGGTTTTGTAGGGCACAATAACATTTCCTCGTGCTCCAGAGGTTCGCAACACTTTCACTTCCATGGTTCCTACGCTTTCGCTGATGTGTGTTACTGGCTCCTCGAAGGTGAAGATGCCAGCGTGGTCATCATCAAAAATGGTGACGGTGGCAGTAGAGGGCGATCCCAAGCAGGCAAGTGTTGAGACACGACTGGCCTCAAGAACGCCTTCATCTGAAGCCTCGGTGCTCACACGGACGTTGCTGAGATGGACCAGGAAGTTCTCATCCTCCTCAAATATGTCGTCGTCTATTATGCCGACACGGATTTCCTTCTGGGTCTCTCCAGGCTTGAAGACCACTGTCCCTTCAGTGAACTCGTAGTCAGAGCCAGCGTTGGCCGTCCCGTCCTCCGTCCGGAAGTCGACGTACACTGTGTTGGTCAGGTCTCCTCCGCGGCGGACGATGGTCAGAGCCACGGTGCCACAGTTCTCCAAGCACTGGTAGGTGCCCTGCTCGAAGTAGAGCTTGCTGACGGGATCGTTTTCGGTCACCTCGCTGTTGACCTCGTGCATGCTGACGGCTTTGCGGGCCTGGTCTGCGGCGTGTCTCTTCAGGATGTTGCCGGCGCCGGTCATGAGCCGAGTGGCCTGGATGCGGTAGAAGGCCCTGCTCTTCTGCTGCTGGCTCAGGACCTGGTAGTTGGCCAACTCTATGAGCTGCTCAATTTCCTTGTCTGGGTGCTTTTGTTTCAGCTCCTTCAGGATCCGAGCCATTTCCCTCCTGGCTTCCTCGTCATCCTGGTCTTTCTCGTCCACCTCCAACACCAGTGTCCCATCCAGAAAGTTCTCCACGTGAGAATTAGCAACCTTTCCATCCATCTCGATGTCAGCCTTGGAGGAGGGCCGGTCACCCTCATGCTCGATGATCATCCCTCTCTGCTTGCCAGCTCGGTATTTCTTGTAGACGTACTTGTAAAATAAAAGCCTCCTGTCAGCTATCCAGGCAAACACCACACAGATGGGGAAGAAGAAGAAGGTGAGCAAGCCTTCCCAAACCTCCACAATCCCAGGAGAAGACACAGATAAAATAATGTAAAGCCAAGTGTAGGCAAAGATGCTCCAGGCCGCTGTAACAAAAAACACTCGCAAGTGCTTGATCTTCCTGATCTCTCCATCTGGCACCACGTACACGCAGATTGCAATGATGACAAACATGTTGAAGGCAGCACTCCCCACGATCGTGCTTGGCCCCAGGTCCCCCGCCGTGAAGCCGTGGCCGCACACCTCGATAACGGACAGGAGGATCTCCGGAGCAGACGAGCCCAAGGCCATCAGCGTGAGGTTGGAAACGGTCTCGTTCCAGATCCTCACGGTGGTTTTGCTGGTCTCGCCATTGGGCTTCTTGATGGTTATTTCCCGCTCCTGGGACGTAATGACTTCGATGGAGGACATGAAGCGGTCGGCTATGATGGACACTCCCAGGAACATGTACACCATTGCCACAAAATACACCGTTGCCCGAGCAATTTTGTCCCCAAACGAGGGGTCCTGGGGTTCCCATATTGGTAAAATCACACCCTTTTTGCAGATGTAGGAGCCAGCGCACTCCTCGGTGTCGTTGGCGGGCAGTTCACTGGGGCTCTCCGCGTGTGTGCCCTCTGCATGGAAGAGCAGCACCAGGACAAGGCTGAGGAGAGGGAAGCTCACTGGGAAGGTGTGTGCGTGAGTTACTCGCGACATGGCCACTTCCACCAGACAGGCCCCAGACATCCTCAACCTGAAGAGGCAAAAAGGAAAGTTGCATTAAGTGAGGCCAACCAGAGATAACAGGTTTTTCTGCTCCAAAGATGTGATCAGGTTGTCCCGTTACTCAAGAAGATGCAGCTGATGAGCCCATTTTGTTATGATTAGCGATGTTTTCCATGCAGAAATCCTCTGGCTCAGTCATCTGAACCAGGATGGATTCAGATGGCACCAGTGAGCTAGCACCTACCCCCTTTAGCTACCATGATGTTTCTTTCTCTTTGTTGAAAACCTATTTGTTCAATTGCATTTTCTTGTTCCTCTAATCTAATTAAAGCCCATCGTTCTGCTTCACAGCTGGCAGAAGTGTTTCCCATTTCAAAATTACAGTGCACTCGCTCACTCACTGGAATTCAGGGTAAGAGCAGGAGAGGACAGGGAAACGTACTATCCCCTCATCATCTTTAAAAAATACTTTTATACCTTTTAAATCACTGTAAGCTGTGTATTTCACAGTCTTTTCTTGCTCACAGTCCTCCCAAGCATCTTCTCCACATCAGAAATCTGCACAAAGTGAGCTTGAGCCCTTGGCAAAACCTTACTCTTAACAGTAACTTGGTCATAAGGTGCACCAGAAGGGCAGCCTGTAATTAATGCTTTTGGAGCCATTCCTTCCACAGTGCATCACTTTGTACCTTCCCAAAACTGGAAACAGCCCCATATGCATCGAAGCCTGGCTCTCTTGGCATGCTTCTAGAGGAAACATGTCCCCGTGCTCTTTTCCCACTAGGTCAGCTTTGACGGCTTCCCCTTCAAGGGCCTTTCTCACTCCATTTACAACATCAGTCATCAGGCATGACAGCCGTACTTGCCCTTGTCCTGCCTCAGGATTTTCCAGCAATGTATAAGAGCTGTTAAAGAGGTTTGCAGTTAGTTAACAGTGCATAAACCGACAGAACAGATGCCTTTAAGTACAAAGAGATGCTTAGTGAAAAAAAAAACAAACCCTGAGCATGCTCAGTGTTACATTCTCAAATTTACTAGCCAATAAAAGCCAGATCCCTAGTTATTAAAGCTGTATTTTCTCCTCAAGGAGAGCCTTGCTTCTCCAATCCAAGTTAATTTAATCAGATGGTAGTTAAAAATGTTTCTATGAAGAGAGGAAAATGGGCATGTCAATACCTCTGGGTTCCGACTTCACTGGGAAATACAAAAATTGAGCTTTCCTCAGAAAAACCCCACACCCCTGAAAGAAAAACCCAACAAATCTCAGCCACGAAAGGTTTTAACTCCTCGTTAGGGCAGGGGCACATCAAGAAGGGACAGGGCTGTGTGCAAGGGAACAGCTGGCTGGAGGAAGCAGTAGGTACCATCCCACACCCAGGCTATGGGATCTGCTCCACAAAGAGACACTGTAATGGTGCAGCAAAGCCCTCTCCTCCGTTTGCTTTTATTTACGGATGCTGTAGTAGGGTTATTGGTCTGGAAGAGTAACACCGAGAATTTATCAGGAGGGTTTCATATAAATGACATTTTCTCACCAGGAGCTGTTGGTCTGCCTCCAACCCCACCCCACTCCCTGGGACTGTAATTAAGGAAAAGATACATAGTGGAGGAAGTGAGCAAATCAGAGAGCTGGGCGATAAGAACAGAAAAATTGAACAAGATAAAGCAAGTCTCTTGCAGGAAGACAGATTTAAAAGAAAGTTGTTTGCATCGTGAATCCTGCTACAAAAAAAAGCTCTTACTCCCAGACTCACTGCTCCCCTGATCACAGTGCCTGGGTATCTTCTCCTTCCCCAAATGTGAGCTGTAGCCACTGCTTACAAGCCCCAAGTGAAAAAAATGCAAGCATGATGTTTGTAAAGAGGAGCACCTTGTTGCAGGCTGTTCAGTGGATGGCTAAGCTGAAACAGATGTGCATTCACGGTCATTGAAATTTAGCTGAAGCATGAATTAGTCACCCAACATCTGCACTCCTGTGTTTCACACTGCTCCAAACCGAATCACGGAGACATTTGATAAAGGGGCTGTCAAAACACAGGCTGGCTTGGTACCTACTCTGTTTATCCCAAATAGATCCTAAATGTAGTTTTGTTCCTTTTTTAAATATGCAAGTTTAAAAAAAAATCATTGTGAGCATAAAATATTACTCAGTTGCACGGTTCTTCACCCTCTCCTTCTAAAGGGTAGTAGTTTCTTCAGAAAACTCAAGAACATCCACCTGTCCTTGTTCAGTTAATTTTTCTCCCTGTGGCAAGTCTTATCCCTACACATGTACAATTATTCAGAGCAATCAGGCATTGTGAAATCCCCTTGGCAAGAAGAGAAAACAGATGGTTCTAGAAAAAATATTATGCTTTGGGTCACTGATTTAGGTCATGAAGAATAGGAGAGTCCCATCACACTTTGGACCAACTCTCCAGCCTTAAAAGGATTGGGGTACTGGAAGTCTCATTCAGAAAAGAAAAAAAAAAAAGACACCTACAAAATCAAATTAATAAGTAATTTGAACTTTATTTACCATGTGTTTCCCCTTCCAAACATTCTAATATAAGTTGGGTTTTGTTTTGTTTTGTTTATTTGTTTGTTTGTTTGAAATCAAGTCCGATACTACTTTAAACAAGAGGAAAAAAGGCCTAGAGGCTTGCATCTGAGCAATCCATATTTCTGGCATCCCCAACCAGCACTCCATGTACAAACAGTATTTTTCCCTTAGATGTCAGGAGGTAAGAAATGTGGGGCTTTTCTGGAGAGGGATAAGAAATGGCTGGAGCTTTGGAAGAGACACCTGCCAGCCATGCCAATGCACCTCCTTTGGGCAGCAGCAGCATCCCCAAACTCTGTTGTGTTTCCTCCATCATTTTGTGGTGTAGCCATTAGGCCAGGTTCACACACCACGACCAGCTTTCCTACTCAAACCAACTCACAGTGAGGCTCAGGAATTGTGAAGGGCTAGAAAATGCTTGGCCACAACATGCTAGTTACACACATGCAGCCAGAGCCTGACACTCAAAATATCTCTGAGAAGCACCTGCTATTAAATCCACAGCGATTCTTTATTTGTACAATCCAAAATAAACAGCTTGGTCCCTAGAGACCGTCTTGCTTTGCATTTGCCTACAGTCTCAGCTCATGGTCAGCACACTGTGGCACAGCGTAGGAATATTCCCAGAAAAATAAATTTCCAACATGCTGTAAGGAGAAGCAGGGCTACCTGAAGAGCAGCCCTCCCCCAAACTTTGTTAGCTTTTCATTAAGGTGTCTCAATTGCATTTCCCATGCTGGCCATCAGCAATAAAAGCGTGTGCAGCAGCTGATGCACAGTGTCAGGCTGGCAGCCCTGGCAAACCCTGCCTGCCACGGTGCTCGTGGCCTTGGTGGCACTGCCCCAGTGCCTCTGGGGCCAGAGGGATCGGGGGAGCACAGGGCAGGGGCACAGGCTGCTCTCAGGCTCGGTGCTGGCCATACAGATGTGGTGAAAAATCCCAAAAAGCTGTCCCGGGCCAGCTCTGCCCTGCCCATAAGCACCACCTGATGCCCGGGGACAGCACCCTGAGCCCTTTTTACCACTGCAGGAGGGGAACTGTCCTGGTGCTGCTGGAGAGCTCCCAGGGAGAGCTAAAACTAACCAGGAGAGGCAGAGCCCAACCTGGGCTGTCCTGAAGTGGCACTGAGCCCCTTTCCCTTCCCAAACCAGCACCACAGGGGTGCCAGCAGGTGTTTTTGCACAGTCAGGGAGGAAAGCCTGTGACAGGCTCCATGAACAGCTCAGTTTAGCTGGAGCTCCTGGCCAAGGGGTGTTGGTCCAGCCTTTCTTCCACCCCTTGGTGCTGTGGAACACCGGGAGGGCAGCTGCTGCCCACAGCAGGGCTGGGAGGGTTGCAGAGATATTTGCCTCCCTGCTGGACATGGGAGCTCTAGGTTTTACAAATTGGTAGGAGAGAGCTCCTGCTGCCAGCTCATGCTCCTGCCCCCCAGCTGAGGAGCTGCCAGATGGGGAGGAAACAGCCTTTTAGACTCTGCTCTGATCTTTCCCTGGCAGCATCGATCCTTCAGGCTGACTGGTTGCTGCATGCAAAGCGAGCCTGAAAGCTGCTCTGCATTTAAAAAGAGCACAGCTTTTTCTCCGCAGCAGCCTCCCAAAAGTCCCATCTCCATAGGGGCACTTCAGTCCTGAAATATCCACTGTATCCCCGTTATTTTCCTAAAGCTTTGTATCCCACAGGGGTCGAAGACCATTTGCCACACACTAGAAGCATTGTTAGGAGCACTAAAAGAGAAAACATTGCTGGTCCAGACACTTTAATTACAGAAGAACTGGGCAAGGAAGGAAGGAGGAATGAGTGACCACACAAAGAAGGACTGAGGGTCTTTCCACGTGGAAATCCTTTCGCAGCATCCCAGAGAAAACCTGTACAGAGCAGCGGTGGCACAGCAGCGTTCACACGGTTTCTGGTGCTACCCAGCAGTGCCCACCCCACTGTGACACCAGCTCCATCACAAACATCATTCCTGCCGATTTACTGCCAGCTTGGATGGGAGAAGGTGGCCCCACAGCTGTGCCCCTGCCATGCAGGAGGTCAGAGCAGCATCTCCTCTCCCCACAGGGTGCCTGGTCGCTTGCTGGGGACCAGTAGAAAGTTTGCTCTTGATGTGAGAGCGGCTGCTCCTCAACTCGGTGTGGGAAGACAACCAGGAGCGTGTGGCAGCAACACAGGGGTTCCCAAAGGGTCTTTTCCCATCCTACAGTCAGACCTAGGCAAGACAGGACCTTTTCCTGCACTAGGGAGAGACAGGGAAGGCAGCTGAAGCCAAGAGGTGTCACCTGCGGTGTCACAGGCTGGAGAAAGACAGTCTCCCTTCAGCCAGAGGGTCCAGAAACTGATGAAGAACCAGCTAGTGGTCACTGCAAGGAATAGCCAGCCTGCACGACAGAGAAACAGAGGCTCAAAGCATCTCAGCTGTTCCCCACCTTGTCCCTGGGAAAAGATAGCAAGCCCCAAAAAAAGCAGACTCTGTCCTACCCCACAGTGTCTGAAGCCCCCAAGTTACCCCTTCCCCAGTTTTTCTTGCAGGAGAAGAGGAATCTACTGCAATCTTCCTGGGAGAAAGCACTGCATTCCATCCTCCATGCATGGGACTTACAGCCATGGCCCCATCTCTGGAGGAATAGCAAACTTCTCCTCTGCTGCTGACCCTGCCTAGCCGTGCTCAAGCCTGTACACCTGAGCCTCACCGAAATCAGCAGCCTGCTCTACTGCAACAGCTTGGGCAAAGCCTGGACTGGGAAAAGATATGGCTGTAGGAAAACACAAACAAACAAACCATCTGGCCTCTGACCATCACAGGTCCAGCTTCTCGCAGCCAAGGGACACAAAACAGATGCCAGCAGCCCTGCAAGGAGGCACAGGGTGCCTGGAGATCCGTCTGGGCAGCCACGGGCTCTGCCGGGTTCGCTTCTGATCTTGGTGCTGACCCCGTGGCGCAGCTTTGGTAAAAGTGAGCTCCTGACAGCTGAGAGATTTACCTGCCAGAGCAGGAAAAGGACCCCTCTGCTGCACTGGCTGTACATCCAAACCGTGGAGAAAGCCGCTAAGTCCATGGACTGGGTTGCCACTCAGGGCTGCATAGCGTGACGGCACTTTAAACGCTGCTTGGAAAACCCTTGGCTCGCTTCCCTGCTCCGGCTCTGCCTGGCTCCTGCTCCCTTTCACCCAGCTCTGCCACTCCAAAACAGGCACAGCCTGTTGGCATCCCCTAGCCATGACCCTGTAGATCTCCACATCAGGAAAATGATTTCCAGGCCATCAGCAATCCTGATTGCATCAGTACAAAAAAACATCAAAACCTTTCCAAATATAGTCAGAGGCACAAGCCCTCCGTGAAGCCGATCAAGTAAAACACACATCAGGCCACCCTGGTTTCTGTAAAGGACATTAAAAAGTAAGAATAATTATCAGTCTGCGACTGATTTTTCCAAGTATCCTATCTCTTCAATGAAATCAATCTCCTCCCACAATTTCCCCAGCAACTTTCCAAAATAAACAGACAAACAGAGAAAATAAAACATCCCTGATACAAAATTTCAACCACACTGGATGAATTTGGGGGCAGCTTGCAGAAAATGAGCTTGGAACCGTTTGTCAGGGAGATCACAGTGCAAGTGTCAAGTTGTCCCTTTCTCCCACGACTCAAGATCTCATCAAGGAATATGCCAGGAAATAAGAAGGAAGGGGGAAATGCTGCATTTATCTGGGACTGAGTTGGTTTTTTTTTTGCTGTTTGTCTGCTTTTTAAACAACTGTCTTCCTACTTGCTGCTGTCTTCAGACCATTTCTTTATCCTTACCACCTGCCTTTGGTCTCTTCTTTACCAAGCAGCATCAGGCTCTTTTTCTGTGATTCCTCTTGGGCTGCTGATGCCTTCCTCTCTGCCTGTGCATCTCCCTTGCTGATTTAAGCACAGCCTGCCCGTTGTCCAGGAGCCAGCCCTGAAGCTGCCTGGCTGGCAGACTCCCTGTGGGATCTCAGGGCAGCCCTGCATCTCCCTGTGCTCTGAGTGAAATGGGAAGAGATCTCCCGTGAGTGCTGGGAGAATAAAACACTGCTAATGAGCCTGAGGCTCTTGGGCAGCCTGGGGAAGGAAGTATCTGCCCAGAGGTGCCCCAAAGGGGCCAGGAGGGAGGAATTAACAGGCCTATTGCTTTCCCCTATGCCTGTGTCTGTTCCTCTCTCTGGACTATTTTTGCACCGGGTTTGTAGCTGCCTGTGGGTCTTCTGTGCAGCAGGATGCTTCCCTGAGCCCTGCAGGAACAGAAAGCTTCAAGGGAAAGGAGATAAATCCCCATCCCCAGTTCCCTGTGACCATCCAGGGGTGAAGAGGTGGAGACGTCCATGGGGATGGGTGTAGGGAAAGACTGATATGAATGCAGGTTGTTGAGCTGAGCAATTCAGGCACGGTACTAGACAGGAGCTGGGCAGGTTGGGCTGGGCTGGGGGCTCAGCCTGGCATGCTCCATCCATCCGTGTGACTGCTGCTGGCTGGGGAAGGGTGGTAGCACCTCCCGGCAGAGCCACGTCCAGAGGCACAGCTCTGGCACGGCTGACTCTAGAGGGAGCTGGATGCTAGTGCTGAGCAGATGGCCGGCTTTTAGACCCCCAGACCTCAGGCAAGGGACTCTGAGCCCAGCTCTGTGCCAGGCCTTCTGTACCTATCTCAAACACAAGGTTAGCCACCCCTTCCTTCTCCTCAGATTCCCCCGTCTTCTCTGTCTCCTCAGGAGCTCTTTGCAGCACCAAATCTCACTTCTATTTGTAGCCAGGTTTCCTCAGGAAGCCAGGCACATGAAATCACAGTTTCCATGTCTGTCTGTCTGTTCACATCGCTCCCCCCTCTTTCCAATTTCAGCTGAAATCACCAGAGGGATAGAGATAACAACAAAAGCCAAGTTCCTCCAAGGTTCCTGAAAACAGCTGGAGAGATACCACTCCCACCCTTGGCAAGGGAAAGCCCGGTCAGGGAGCTCAGCCCACAGTGGAGGCCAGAGCATCAAGAGCACAGCAGCCTGCACAGCCCCAGGTGCAGCCAGGATTTGCACAGCTGTGTGTCCAGGAGCTGGGAGCACCTGCAGATCCCAGCACTGTGAGCTTGGACAGAGCTCTGGGCTGCTCCCCGTGCCAGTCACAAGGAGAGCCGCTGTCACTTGTGTTGTCTGTGACCAACCTGTTGGTTGGTCATCCAGTGATCTTGTGAGGCACTGGATCTATTACAGGATCTAAGTTTCATTAGGATGCTGGGGAACAGGGGCTTTTTTCCCAGCGAGCAATCAGGACTGCGTCCCCTCAAAGCCACAGCAGAAACCCCAGATCTGTCCCATCTGTCCCAGATGCAACGCCAGAAAATCACAACCCTGAGTGCCCTGAGCGTATCAGGACACTACAAAAGGCAGAGAAGTGGCTGTGCCTATACAGCATCATTTAAGGTGCTGTAGAGACCCCCAAGAGCAAGGGCATGAACCAAAGTTTGTGCCATGTTATGTGCAGCAGTGCCAGGAGAGAAGACCAGGTTCAGCCTGGACAGATACAGGACAGTGAACATTTAAGTTTCAGGAGCCACTCACAGCCAAAAGAAGACAAAAAACCTTAGTGAAAGTGAGGGAAGGAGAAGCAAGCAAAGTTTCATCAGGTTAGAAGTGTGCTACTTTGTGCTGGCACTCGGGGATGCTGGACACAAGAGAGTGTTCCAGCCTCCTCAGGTATCTGGAATAGATAGATACAGAGAAAGATAGAGGAAGAGAAGAAGCTTTGGCCGACGTGGCTCCTCAGCACTGACTTAGGAGTTGTTCATGTCAACAGAGCTGGTGGGGGTGTAAGAGGAGTCAGACAGCTTTCCTGGGAGTTGGTGGTGGGGGTTCATGGCTTGGCTGGCAGGTGATGGTCCTAAAAATGCTACATTATTGCCCTATTTGGACTAAACGTCTGTGCTGGACAAGGGGCAAAGCTGCTATTGAAGAGCCAATCAGAAGGAAAACGGGAGAAAGGAACAGCTAATAGACGCTCCCAAGGGATCACAAAAGCCTTTCTTTGATGATAGCCACGTCTCCAGCCAAAACCATGTAGCACAGCTCTTTTTTTTCCCCGGATGCCACCATCACATCAATATGCAAGCGTCCCAGCTTCCCTTTTCTAAACAAAAGCGCACCCCTTCTCTCTGCGACGATGACAAAAAGCACGTGAATTCTTAGGTAGGTGCCGGGGGAGAGCACACAGAGAACCCCAGCCCCTCTCAGCCTTCATTTCCATTGCCTGACTTGCGGATTTCCAACATCTGGGACTGGAGGAATGAACAGGTTCCTGCGAAGCGCAAGCGAAAAGGAGCCCTGAAAGCACACGCTCGCACCCACACGCCTGTGACCTTGTGATTTTTACTACAGCTTTCATTTTCAGACTCCAGTCCTCCCTACTGCTTGCTGCATTTCTGCAACATTTTGGCAGTCGGCTCTCGCTTTGGAGACAGAGTGTGGAGTTGTTTTGCATGGCTCGGCGGGGTGGGGTGGGGGGGGGGAAAGCAACAAGGCTGTGAATAAAGAATTAAACTCAAGATGACGGAAGAGCCCCAGCCATGCTTCCACCTAGACAAAGCCTACGTGATGAGCGCTGCTTAATGCCAGCCCTCAATAAGGCGCGCTGCTGGAGACGAAAATGGGAATTTCGGGGTGGCTGCAGGTGCCTCCGAGCACTCACCTCGGGCAGCGTTTCCAGGCAGGGGAATCAGCCCTGCCTGGAGGCACGCACAGCCCGCCAGGCGGAGGCACCGCGCCCCACCGCGCCCGGGGGGATGCGCCCCAAAGCCCCCGGGGAAGGAGATCAGCCTCAGCCCCCTGCCCGACCCCACCTGCCCGCCAATGCCCGGCTCTCGGGCTACGGGAGGGGGAAGCGACTCCCCCGCCGCAGCCGCGCCTCCCGTCGCGACATGTCGCGATTGGCCGCCGGGGGAGGGCGGCGAACCCCTTCGCCTGCCTCGGGGTGCCGCGGCTGGCTCGCAGAAAACATTCCCGGGCGTGTGCTGTGAGTGCGAGCATCCTACCTACCCCCGCGGCCCCATCGGCTCCGGGTCCCCCGTGCCGCCCCCCCCGCAGCCTCCCCCGGCGCTCGGATGGCGCTGGAGGAAGCAGCGTGGGGCTGGGCAGGGTCGGGGCGGGGGCGGTGGGTCGCGGTCCTACCTGGCGGGGTGCAGGAGCGGGGTGCAGGAGCGGGGCCGGCTCAGCAGCGGCGGGGCATCGCGGCGGGGCGGGCGGCGGAGCCCCGGTGCGCGGCTGCGGCGGCGGGCGGGAGGGAGAGAGAGAGAGAGAGAGAGAGGGAGGGAGGGAGGGAGGGAGGGAGAAGGGAGGGAGAAGGGAGGGAGAAAGGAAGGGAGGGATGGATGGAGGGATGGATGGAGGGAGCGCGCGCACAAACGCGCCCCGGGGATGCGCTCAGCCGGCCCGCCCCGCAGGCAGCCTGCCCTCCCTCCGCATCCCTCCGCCGCCACGAGCGGGCAGCGAGAGACCCGCCGTCCCTCCTCCTGGGGAGCAGCTTCAGCCCTCCTCCGCCTCGTCCTAGCGCTGCTGGAAATATTTCCCGAATTCCTCCTCGGATCGGGGGACTTTGAAAGGCAGGGCTGGTTGCGGACCCACCCCCAGCAGCCCTGCCCTCCCTGCTTGGGGCAGTCCCCAGCCCTGCCCTGCCTTGCCCCCTGCCCTGCCCGTCCTGCCCGGGACAGTCTCCATCCATGCCCTGCCTGCCTCCATCCCAGCCCAGCCCAGCTCGCCCCACCCCACCCTGGCCGGTCAGCTCCTGCGCACATCCCCCCGGCAGACCTGCAGCCTGCCAGGGTGATCCTGAGCCCATTTGCACCCTTCAGGAGGGAGAGAGCCCTGGGAAGGATGGAAAGAAGGGAAATACGTGTGTGTCTGTGTGTGAGTGTGTGAGTACAAGGAGTGCCTTGCTGAGTCTGTCCCCGTGCCCCACAGTGTTGCCCACGGCAGCTGTGGGGAAGCAGGAGGTCAGGAGCATCCCAAGGGGCTTGACGTTCACCCCCCTCTCATATCCTCAGAGTTGTGGCAGGGGTCAGCAGGGGACATGGGGTGACAGGCAAGGAGCATGTAGGTCAGCTAGGACCCTCCCGGGAGCTGGCCTCACATCTGGGTCAGCCCCAGAACCCGCAGAGCCTCCTGTCCCCACAGGAGGGTCATCGTGCCCAGGGAGGTCCTGCAGGAAGGCAGCAGCCTGGCACAGAAGGACTTGCTGCACCTCAGGCTGACCAAAGTGTCCTTCCTGTGGGCAATTCCCGTTTCACCATGCCTGAATGACTCCTCCACCCTTCGCTGGCTCCAGCAAGGAGCAGATGAACCCATTGTCCCACCCTCCAGGCAAAACTCTGTGACTTTAGGAACTTAAAATAGGACCAGAGCTAATAACTCACACACTGGCGTGCAAGTACCCAGCGACCTTGACGAGCCCTCTGTGCCCAGATCCTCAGGTGCAACAAGAACTGTGGGGAAGCAGAGACATTGTTTTAGCTCCTGCACCCTCTCACACCTTCTCCCTCTCATCTTGTCGGCTCTGCCTGTAGCCTGTAATTTTGGTCACTACTGGCAAGACATCAACCCGGAATTTTACCTTTGAATTTCACTTGTGCTTTTCTTACTTGCTTTCAAAAAAATTTTTTTTTTTTTTAAGATTTTTGCACCATCCTGTTCTTCAGCAGAGGTGGAAAACTGAATTTCTCTGTTCAACGTGAGGGGTAAGACATGGGCAATGTCACAAAATTCCTTTGCACTTTGTGATGAGCTGACCAAACAACAAGCCACCTACTTATAATTAGTGTTGCAGCAGTTCTGGATATTATTTCTATAATATATAATTTATATATGGATATATAATTTATATATGGATAAATATAAATTTATATATGGATATATTTTAGTCTCACTTTAAGAACTTATTGCCTATACATGGAATGAAAGGCATTTCCATATAAGAATTTGGTTTAGGAAAAAAACATGATTTTGTGTCCAATAGCTAACTCTGATTTTCTGCCTCACCTCTTTTGATTTAAAACTCTTTAGAGGAGGCATAAGTTTGCATCTGGCCACGTGTGGTACTTTGATGGCACTCAATTCTCCCAGCAGGGCCATTGATATGAAATGAGCACAGCTAAATGTGTACAGCTTGCACAGTGCTGTGATCAGGAGCTGAGGAGAGCTGTGGATGTGTATCAGAGGCATTTGGTTTGGCAGTGGCTGCAGGATGCAAGGCACTGCACAAGCTGGCATGGCAAAAGGATAGTGTGAGCAGGAAAAATTGGCGTGGCTGCAGCAAACACAATCCCTGCTGGTGCTTTTCGCCCTGCACACTGAAATCCAATCACTGCACCCGTAAGCAGTGGAACCCAAATTTTAGTCATGGAGTTCTCCCTAAAACTCCCTAATTCCCTCAGTAATGTTGCTGACCTACTTCCCAGCTCTTTCTGTGAATACAGTACACAACTCTGGATCACCAAGACTGTGCTAATGGGCATCCACTGGTGGGCTGCCCTCTGAAGAGCCAGGCACACCCGTGGCTCCTCCAAACTCACCTCCCTTGGCAGCTCCCAGCGCGTGTTCCTGTCCCCAGAGCCTCCTGCTGACACCCTCAGAAAGGCTGCTTCAGCTGCGGGATTTTTGTGACATTCCAGGGGAGCTGAGGAAAACAAAGGGTTTGTCAGTGTTTGTGGTGATGCTCGTTAGTCTGTGAACCGTCTGTATCCACCCAGCCTTAGTGGCACTGGGACAGAAAAGGTGCAGCAGCACTGTCCCATCTGAACATGAGAGCAGCTTTCATCTGTCTGCTTCAGAAGTCACCGGCTAGGTAGAATATGGGGCTGGGAGGCTTGGAGAAGATGTGCCCCACTCCCTGGTGCCTGACACACCCCTTGCCAGGCACATTTAGACCTTCATTTCTTAGAGTCTCCAAGAGAAAGGTGGAGCTGGGCTCTGAAGGGTGGAAGTCGGGGAGTGGGAGAGGCAGAGTCCAGTCGCTGAGAGGAGATGCCGTGTTCCAGGACGGCTCCCCTCTGCAGTGGCCATGGTTCACACTGCTTTTTCTCAGCCAAGCTAGCTGAAGTGGTGGCTGTGACAGAATGGAGCTCTGCATGGGCTGCGAAATCTGCTGGGCGAGCTGAGCAAACGCTCCTGCGCTCTGCCTGATGCTCTAGGCAAAAATGCAACAAGACTGCTCATGTCCTGACACAGCAAGATTTGTCACATGGCGTGGGCACATCCGTGCTTCAGCACTCCAGACTGCAGCCCGGACTGCGCTGGGAGAGGCAGTGGTTTGCTCCAGCTACCTCTACCTACCTGCCACTCTTTGCAGCCATGCAAGTGAACACCTACCACTGCAGCCATGCTTACAACCACTAATTACTCCTCTCCAAATCATGGAGATGCTCATGCCAGTAGTAGCGAATGGCTCATTCATTCCCTCACTCATTCATGCCCACCCACAGCTCTCTCCGACAGCAGCCTGCATCTCCCTGCAGTTGCTGGAGGAGGTTTCTGGGTATTGTCTGCATGTGCAGAGCACAAAGGCAATTCCTCCTGGCAAAGAATGGGGTTAGTGGGCTGTGGAGCCTCGAGCACAGGACAGAATGGT
Source organism: Cyanistes caeruleus (assembly GCF_971803275.1). Lineage (NCBI taxonomy): Eukaryota > Metazoa > Chordata > Aves > Passeriformes > Paridae > Cyanistes > Cyanistes caeruleus. The sequence goes on from NC_141702.1 coordinate 110,550,045, forward strand.
GCAGGCCCATTCTCTGAGCAGTGCCTGGTGAAAGAAGAACTGCTGCACGCTTTAGAGGAGGGGCACACAAAGCCTCAGGCACTTTTTGCTTGAAAAAATTCTGCCTTATATTCCCTGAGGGAGACAAGAGGTCGGGGCAATGCTCAGCTCAGCCAAAGCAGGCTCATCTCCGAGGTGCTGTCCTACCACCCTTTCTGTCCCTCTTTGGAACATCTTCTCAATGGAATGCTTTGGTCTCAGATGATGCTGGAGGATAACCTGTGAGTCTGCTTTGGCTGGTTGTCTCCGGTCATGGTTTTCCTCGAGTCCCTCGGGAGATGCCAGAGAGGTCCTGCAGAAGCAGATGGGTTGTCACCTCTGCTTGCCATCCATCTGTCTTTGCTCCTCGCTGCAGCAGGCTTGAGCATGTGCTCCCTGAACATTCTCTGGCTCTCCTAGGCATGTTCTTGGCAGAGACCTGGAGATCCCTGGAGAGTGGTGTTTCTAAAAAAGATGCTTAGAAACATCTTTTTCCAGCGATTTGAGCACTTCCTTTCACTGGCACCTTCAAAACAGCCTTTGCTGTTAGGAGGATAAATCGGGCATTTAGAAATGTGGCAGATGGAGTGGGACACAGCAGTGAGTAGGAAGGGCAATTTTGTGTGCTGGACATCAATATATTCCTTTTTGAGCTCTCTAGGCAGTGACTCCTTAACTGTTTCCAAGTACCTGCTGCAGCCTGAGTCCCGATGAGCCCCTGGAGGTCTGATTGCATCACAGCTGTCCATCAGCCAGCCAGGGGGCTTGGAAGTGAAAGGTACCTTCTCCCCTGGAAAACTGAGAGTACAGCCTGCAGCCCAGGGAGGAGGCAGTGCTGGATGCTGGCAGTGCTGGCAGTGCTTTTGGCACACCTGTGAAAGATGGGTAGCTTGTGCTTCTCTGCCACTGCCCTGCTCTGAGAGCCTGCAGAGGTGAGCGAAGAAACCGAGCTTGTGCCGCTCTAGAGCTTCCCCCCCCGGATATTTGCTCTGTGCTGTGTTTTATGCATGTTTAAACAATAAATCCAGAACACTAATTCATGAGCATAGCATTTAACAGCTTGGGAGAGAGCTTTCCTGGAAGAAGCATCGACTGGCCAAATTTTGCAGAGCACTGCTTATGTGAAACAGACACAAAAGTATATTTGCACTGGAAACCACCTGCTTCATGGGGACTGAAAGAATGAGTAGCTAGAGGGGCTGGGCTCGAATTTAGGAAGCTTGGAAATGGGGAGAGCTGCACATACTTTACAAACATCTAGGCTGAAAAAACAAGCCACACATTCTTCTCTTCAAATTCTGCTTCACAGCCGTACTTTTCTTTCTGGGAGAAAAACCTGCTTTCTGGTCACCAGGCATGTACAGGAAAAATTCAATATGTGCACAGAATGACTTCAGCAGCTGGGCTTATTGTGAGAGATGTACAAGGTGCAAACTGTCTCCTCACTCTTCTCAAAGGGGTGGAAACAAAAAAAGCCTTCTGGCGGCTGTTCATTGTCTCACCAGCAGTGCATGCTGCAGCAGCATCTCACTTCCACCTCTCGGGCCAAAACCAGCTCCTAGCTGGAGTCACAGCCACTGGAAAATGAAGGACCAGATGTCCCCTGCTGAACTGGCTGTCCCTTAGCATCTTTTCCTAGCAAAGCCACGACACCGATGAAGCTTTGTTTTGCTGTTACAAGACTTCAGAACACAAGGACTCAAAATGCAGATGCAAGGGTGACTGAAATGTGTTTCCCAGTGAAAGCCATAGCCCAGTGACTCTGCTGCTTCCCTGCAAGGGTCCATGGAAGTGCAGTGTGCCAGCCCTGGGGCAGCACTGCCATCAAATAGGCACTAGCACTCCCCAGCTGACACTCCAGCCCTCTTCACCATCATTCCAAGAGCTGGAAAAATTTTGGTTGAAAAAAATTGAAGAACCACACATCCCCTCCCACCCGCGGTACAGAATTAAAAAGTAACAAATAACATGTTCTCTGGATTTGTCTTCTGGATTTTGGGCCCCAGAATTTGGTGCTTTCCAATTTACTTGGCTACCAGAAGCAAGTTAAACCATAAGAGTGCTGAAATAGTAATCACATGACTCCAGGAGCTGGGAGTTCCTGAAAAACAGAAGTGCAATGTGGCACTGTCTGGGAGCTGTGTCCTGCAAGCTGGGGACTGTGAGGCTTCTTCAGCAGCTCTGGCCCTATTCCTCCTTTGATCCATGAGCAAGGTTCCCATAGTTACCAGTGGGAAGCACAAGGCAAATCAGATGTAGTGCATGGCTCTGGCTGTGGCCCTTGGTTGTGAAAGTAATTTGGCCTCCTCTGTATCGTCTGTTTGCCAGCCTTCAGCAAGGCTGGGTATTCCAGGGAAAATAGCCTTTTTTGTTAAAAGTGAGATATGACTGGCCTCAGCTGCACAAAACACCATATTTATATTTTGTTTATCTGTTCTAGATCAAGAAAGCTGGTGGAACACCTTGCAAAGGCCAGGCCCATTAGGTGAGGGCTTGTGCAGTGATTTCTCCTAAAGGGAAATTTCCCTCACTGCAGTGGGCTCTAATCTGCTGTCCCTGGGGGTGGTCAGGAATGTTCCTTGACTCCTTGCTGCTTTGACTTCACCAGCCTCTGCCTCAGCTCTGCTTTGTTTCACCTCCAAGCGGCCTTGCCTGGTGAGTGTCCCTCCAGCATGGTGAGTGTCCCACTCAGCTCTGCCAGAGACGAGTCCTGGGTACAGAGGAACATGTTGTCTGCTGTTATCAGTCAGTTTCAGCCACAAGGACCCATGTGGCTGGAATTTCTGTCTTGGTCTTCCCAAGGCACCTTGCAGAAATCCCGTGCCCTTGCTCCTGGTTGACTTCCCCCGTGGGACAGCTGAGACTGCAGCAGGGTTCTTTTCCCAGTTTCCTTCTCCACAGCTTGGTCTGCTGGCCAGGGACTCACACTGGTGCACACACAGATCTTGCTGGTTTTGGGCACAGTTTGCTCTATTTCTTCTGTTTCCCTCTGAAGATGTATGAACCAAAAATGCTTATCCTCTCTGTGCTGCCTGCTCGAGCAGTACTGAGGCAGAAACCAATGCTGCATGCCCTAAAAGCAGGAATTGAAGCCCTGCATGTAAAGAGAATTTACCAAAGGAAAAAAAAATAAAAAAAAAGGAAAAATAATCAAGAAAACCAGATGTAACTTCCTGATTACTCACTGGTTAGGGGTTTGGGGCTTTGCTGGACACTGTGGAGATATGAAACTGCACCATTTGTAAGACTGGATTCTCCTTTCAAATTTTCATGCTGTCACATGCTAGTCTGCTTCCCCCTTGGAATTTCAAACATGGCCTGTTTAAAAGCTGCTCTGAGCTGAATGTTTTTATCATGTCTTTCTGGATTGTGTGATGCTTTAAAACGATTGAAGATGCTTCTTTGCCACCTGCCTCATGGTTAGAAATCCCCAGGTCCCTTAAGGAAATCTTCTGCTCTCTGGGAAGCTGTTCCCAGCTTCTCTGAAATCTGTTTTGGTTCTGAGGCTGCAGCACCAGTTTGCTGGTGTGCAGGCAGGTGTGTGTTTGGTAGGGCAGTGTCCTACAGGCCTGATGGGAATACAGGCTTGCCCTTTCCATTCAGCTCCCTTCTGTGTGCACCTCAGCCACTCAGAAACTTTCTGCTCCCTGCACCTAAGGATACCAGTGTGGAATTTTGGTAATTGTGCCAGGGCTGCTAAGAGTACCTGGATTTTATTTGCCAGTGGTAGATCCCAGAGTTAACAGCTGTATTTATATGACCAGTGACATTGGGAAAGTGAGCAAGGGCTGCAGAAGAAATACGAGAAGTGAGAGGTCCCAAAGACACGATTCAAGAGGAAACATTGCAGGAATGCAAACTGACAAGTCAAGGGGAGACATATATCCTTGCACATCTGAAAGAGTAGATGCTTTCCATTCCTGCTGTTGACATGATAAGAAGTCAGGGGGTTAAACTATAGGCAGGGGCACTGAAGTTTGGTGCAAGGAGAAACTTTCTGTAGCTATGAGAGTAATGGTGTAGGCAGCAGGGTTGTCTGCAAAGAGGGAGAAGCGTGTATTTTATCACTGAAAGGTTTTAAGATCAGGATGAGCAAACCTCAGATCAGGTGTAGGTGACCTAGCTCTCAACATCATTTCACCAGAAAAATGTATCTGAGAGACAAACAATCAGCAGATCTCCAGCACATGACAAAGAGAAAACCAAGGTTGTGATTAGGCTGAAAGGAAAGAAGACAGCCTTTAGGCTTTGGACAAAAATTTGGTGTTGCAGAAGAGTCAGAACATTGGAAATCAGGCCATTCTGGGAGAGTGTAGCGAAGTCTAGGTGGCAATACTATCCAATATCACACAACCTGGGAGCAGACTGACCTTCATTCCAGGCTGGCAGCCAATTTCCTGGGTGGATGAGCCATTTAGCTCATAGGACACCAGGGAAGAGAGCTGATTGCTGCTCTGGAGCCCATTGTATATCCTATTTGTGTTTTGCCCTGTCAGGGTTTGTTCCAGGCTGTTGTGGTTTAGGAATGGTGTTCCCCAGTTTAATACTCCCACTAAAACCACGCACTGCTCCCACTCCCAGCCCCAACTGGAGGCACAAAAGGCAAAGATCATGGGCTGAGATGAGAACAATTTACTGGAAACAGCAGAGAGAAAAGAAAATGAACAGTAACAGCAACAATATTAATTTTAAAAGTGTACTAAAGACAGAGTGATTCACATGCCAATATGCTCATGGGAGAGCCATTTTTTGCATAGGCAGATAGTGTTAGAACAACACTAATTGTTTTAAACTAAAAGAGAAGAGATTTAGATTAGACGTTAATAAGAAATTCTTTACTGTGAGGGTGGTGAGGCACTGGAACAGGTTGCCCAGAGAAGCTGTGGATGCCCCATCCTTGGAAGTGCTCCTGGCCAGGTTGGATGGGGATTGGAGCTAACTGGTCTTGAGGAAGGCATCCCCACCCAGAGCAGGGGGGCTGGAACTGGATGATCTTTAAGCTCCCTTCTAACCCAAACCATGCTCTGATTCTATGATTCTGGGAAAGTAACATCTCTGGCTAGCCCTGACTTATGGCTGTCTAACAACATGGAATAAAGGTATGAAAAGCTACCAGAACCTGCAGGTTGGAAGAGGAGGGGTGATGTACATGCAGCTGGTCAGTAGCTACACTGACTAGACAGCAGCAGGAAAGAGAAACATTGCTGATAACAAAGGCAGGGTACCAGCTTAATCACTGGCTTGTCTGGGGGAGAGGGACTGGATAAAGAAGGAGAACCTGTGAAGAAAAAAAGAGGCAAAACCAAAATATAAGGTAAAGCAAGTGACACAGTCAGGATGGATCTGGGGCCGTCGGTCAGCTGAATAAATTATGGCACCGTGACAAATGAGCAACACGGGTGTGAGGCTGTCCAGGAGTCAGTCAGGTCACAAACATCTGCCACAACCAGTGCCCCCCAGCTCCTCAAAGAGCCTGGCTCAGCACAGGGACTCCCTGCAGATGGCTTTGTGTGGCAACGACCCTGCTGAAGTGTCTTCATAAGACACTGCCACGAAGGAAGGGACACGCGTCAAATGACATCCGTGGCAAAGACAAGGAATGAAGTTACAGCTCAGGATGAAGGCAAGGCATCAGTGCTGGCAAAACATCAACTTTATTAAGGTTAAAGCCTTCAAACTTGTCTTGCCCTGTGATTTTCCATAAGCTGTGTACATCAAGGCACGTTTCAAGATAATCAGACTGTTTCAAAGAGACGAATGTTAAAATTTGGCATGTTCTTATCAACAGGGACAGAAAATGTCTAGAAAACATCAGTAGTGGCACAGCTTGTAATGCCTACAAAGTTGTCTTGTTTTGTAACACTCTTCTAGGTCTGTGCCTTAAAGCATCCTCAAAGTGGTCTGCCTGGTTAGCTTTAAGGTTAGAACATTGAAATTAAGGGTAAAAGGCTGAATACTTTTTTAGTGCATTATTGTGGCATTTTATCACCTTCAGGCCCTTGCCAGGTACACATGAAGAAAGTGCACATATACACAGACTTGTCCTAGCCTCTAAAAATGCAAGGACTCTCACCAAATGGATCCTCAGGTGGGTCTTTGGTGATTTATTTTGGAGTTTTTAAGAATCTAGAAAGGGTCTGACTAATTTTTCTAAAACAGTAATGATTTGTCCTGAATCTTAATTGATGATTGATAGCTCAACAGACAAATCGTTGCCCACGAAGCAGATTTTCAGTGGCAAGCAGTACAAAGTTGTTTCTTTGACAACAAAAGGCTCACATCCTGCACATGCTGCTCTCCTCCACATGATCCCCACACACACCTCCATGGTCCATGTACACACTCACAGCAGAGAACCTGCAAGATTAACTCTTTTGTCAAGATAATTTTGGACACATGTCACACTTCAGGGGAAGGGTGAGGTTATCAGCAAGGCTCTAAAAAGCTCTAAGTGTCAGTTACTCTTGCTCTCAAAATTTCACTTCTGATCAAATCAACTCAAGCCAAAAGGCAAATCTCTCAGTTAACAAAAAGGATGCTTTGTGGAGCATCTCTTTTCCACAACCAGTGGCTAAAAAAGTAGGATCACAGAATGTTTTAGGTTGAAAAAGGCCTCTAGGATCATGGGTCCTGTTGTTAACCTAACGCACCAAAGTCCACCACAAAACCACATCCCCAACCTCCACGTCCACATATCTTTTCAATACCTTCAGGAATGGTGATCCCACCATTTCCTAAATAAATAAAGAGGACTTGTCCCAATACTGGGGCCTGGGGAACACCCCTAGTAATGAAACTTTTTAGTGTGTTCATTTTCCAAGCAGTGCTATGGGCTAAGTCCAGGAGAGATCATGGCAGGAACACAAGGATACACTGTGGTGCTGGACCTTGTGTTAAACCTCTGAGTAGCCAGAGAGCGAAGTGAGGACACCTCTCACAGCTGCATGTCTCTCTTTTTGCAGTATTTTGCTCATGAATTAAAGCTACCAAGGAGATTTGGAAAACACACTAGGATTCCACAAAGAATTGGTTCATCAGCAACTGGGAAAAACATGCATAAGAGGTAAATGCTAGAAGTTAAGCTTATCTCCTTGGTCAGGATATGGCTTCTGCCCTGTGCATGTGGCTTACATCTGCAAGATGTCACAGCAGGCAGCAGAGCAGCAGTAAACATCACTACTGTGGACCCTCAATAAAAATGGGGACCTGCTTATCCAGATAAAGATAGGGCAATCCACAACATCTGTCTTGCTCCTGAACTGGGTGTTTTTCCTGGACAGATAATGCTTTCAGAACTTTGCTTCAAGTAGCTATGTTCTAGATCTGTGAGTTCATCTTGAAATAATAGTTGGCAGCCCGAAGTGATGTAACATTTAGCATGCTTTAAAGGACCATATGGAATAAGTTACACTGGAGTAAAACAAACACCAGTCTCTCACATCCAGTGTTTTTGTTAACAACTTAACTGGGCTGTGTGTATTTTTCAGCAGCAAGGATGACTCACTAAATAACAGGATAATACCATGGATCACTAGCATGTTGTGGTCTGTGGCCACAGGAAGGGTTTACTTTTATTGTGTACATGTTGGCAGTCTCAGCACAGCAGCAGCAAATCCAGAAGTTTATTGCTGTGTCTAGGGCAGAAGCACAAGATCTCTGCTTGGAGCCTTTCCGTAAGCCAAAAAAATAACATGGGATAATTCTCCCATCATGCTTGCCAGGCTGCAGCAAAAGCAGTGAGCTGGGAATTAGAGGCTGGGAAAATAGTTGTCACCTTGGATTTGCTTCCTTTCTCCAGTGTGGGGATATGGCAAATGCTGATGCTGGGAGGGGGCTCTCTCGAGGAGATGGGATCTCTGTTCCCACACTGAAGCCTGGATGCATGGTTCCCTCTTTTAGAAACAGGTGTCAAATCAAGCAGGTTTGGAAGGGTGAAGAGGTTGTAGGGCAAGAGATACATTCGTCCATCAAGCCCTAGGCCCCTGCAGAAATCCTGAGGGTGGTGAGGGATGCCTTAGGTGGACTGAGCATGACCCATCAGCTGCTTCATGACTCCTCAGGCTTTTCTGCCTGAGGCTGAAAGCATGCCCAAATCACTGTGGGCCAGGCCCCTTCATCACCTCCACTGAGCTCATGTGCTGTCCTTTGCTTCCTAAGGCTTGTTGAGATGTGAGATTTCCCTGTAGCCTGGGAGACCTGGGTATCTGCAGGGGTGTAGTAGCCAGAAGGGGACTTGGTTGGGACAGGAGGGTTGTTTGGTACCCCCTCACATCGTTGCCCAGAGCAGGGGGAAGGGGTTCCTCCTGATGGAGAAAATGTGGCTGAGGGTGCCATCAGATACTACTGTTACCAGGGGGGTGGTTCTGTGTGAATTGTTTCTTTTCATTATCTCCTCTGACATTCAGTATTATTGCTGCTACTGTTCATTTTCTTATCCCATTGCTGTCTCCAGTGAATTGCTCCTACCTCAACCCGTGATCTTTGCCTTTTGTGCCTCCAGTTGCAGGGGAGAGGGAGCTGCACAGCCTGATTTCGGTGGCTGTGTTAAACTGGGAGCACCATTCCTAAACCACAACAGGGGAGCATTTCCTGTGCCGTGTCCAAGACAGACTCAAGGAAACCTTTGCCTGGGGGGACACAGAAAGGCAGCAAGAGTTTTGCAGGCCCCATTCCTGCACTTTCCACTTTTAGTCATTTTTACATTTTCTTCTGTTTTCCTGCTTTTGCTCATATAAGAGGGTAAAAAACTCCAAATTGATGTTCTGGTGAAAGAAGAAACATCTTTCTGGAAGAGCAGGAAACTATGTGTGGTGGTGTCATGCAGGGTTAGTCTGCAACCTCCAGTGCACACTGTGGTCTGTGGGATAACCTGGGAATTGCCACAGGGACAAAACTTCTGGTGAAACTCATCCTGAGCAGAGCCTGAAAGCCCTGGGGGAATGTAATGGGATGTTACTGGGATGGCAGTAAAAGGATTTTATATACTGTTCAGTGCACTTTATTCTTATGGGGATTAAAGCAACCCAAGTGCTGAATCTCCTGCCTGGCAGGGGAAAATCTATACCTGAGCAGCTCTCTGTGGCAGAAGTTTCTGAGCATTTGTCCTTTTTGGTTATTTAGAGATAAGTCATTAATCATTGTTAAGGTGAGTGGAATCCAAACTAGTCTTCCCACTGTACCTTTATCCAATACTCACATCTTGCAGAACACCAATTCTGTTAGCATTTTCCTTCTCCTGTGACCACCTCTCTCCATAAATAAGATGTGGAATCCTTCAGAGTGAAATGTTGCTTTCTCTTCTCTTCTCTTCTCTTCTCTTCTCTTCTCTTCTCTTCTCTTCTCTTCTCTTCTCTTCTCTTCTCTTCTCTTCTCTTCTCTTCTCTTCTCTTCTCTTCTCTTCTCTTCTCTTCTCTTCTCTTCTCTTCTCTTCTCTTCTCTTCTCTTCTCTTCTCTTCTCTTCTCTTCTCTTCTCTTCTCTTCTCTTCTCTTCTCTTCTCTTCTCTTCTCTTCTCTTCTCTTCTCTTCTCTTCTCTTCTCTTCTCTTCTCTTCTCTTCTCTTCTCTTCTCTTCTCTTCTCTTCTCTTCTCTTCTCTTCTCTTCTCTTCTCTTCTCTTCTCTTCTCTTCTCTTCTCTTCTCTTCTCTTCTCTTCTCTTCTCTTCTCTTCTCTTTTCTCTCCCTCTCTCCCTCTCTCCCTCTCTCCCTCTCTCCCTCTCTCCCTCTCTCCCTCTCTCCCTCTCTCCCTCTCCTCCTGTCTTTGGAAAAGACTCAGCTAGAGACATCACAAACTGAAACCTGCATTTTATGATAACAACGTCAGAGTTCAGTATTCCAAGGATTTGGGAAAGATCCTAAAAACAAACATCTCAAACTCAAGAGGAAGTTCAGCATTAAATATAAGAGAAATCTAAATATGTTGAAGAATGGAAATCAAAATAACTTCAGTTTTGCCCTGCAGTGACCCCATGCAATAAGAATACTATTATGATTAGATAACAGCGACAATTGGAGCCCTAAATAGGAATAAACTGAGTTTTGAAGGCCTCCAGGTTTACTGTATTGTTGCTATGTTTTTTCCCTATGTGTTGCCAGAATAATACTGAGTTCCCCAAAGGATCAACTCCAGAATGAATGTCCACTCATAAATTCCCTGCTTTGCTTGTAAATTGTCAGAAAACACCACCACTACTTAAAGCTGTCATGTTGCCTCTTCCTGTAAGAATAGGAAGATGATGTTTTTGCAAGAAAACCAAAGAAGAGAGCTGGACATTTTCAGATTTTTTGGAAGAGGCCTCAATTCCTGGGCCAAATCAATTAGCAAATGGATCTGCAGGTTTCTAGGCTGGGAGCAGGCAGAGCCATTGCACAAAGCCCATTTTGCTAGGACATAGGCAATAATGTGTGTCTGGCCAGAGAAGTGGATCGCTCTGTGAGAGTGTCCTCAGAATCTGCTCCAACCTTCTGACTTCCTAGAGAAAAGACAGAGATAGTGTCCAAACACCATCCTTCAGGAATAACCGTAAAAATATTGAGGTGTCTGGAGGAGGAGGATGTGCAGTGGCCTTTCTTCAAGTCAGAGCCAGCAAAATCTTTACTGAGCAAAGTCAGGGTGTTGCTCTCCTCTCTGATTACTCTTTTGGGATGCTCTCTCCTTGGGAGCCACAAAGGTGGCTTTGCCTTTGCACACAGAAGTCTGAATTCAGGAACTAACTGGATGTCTGGTGCGAAGACTTTCTTCAGAGGTGTTGTCTGAAACCCAAGTGTGTTTGGCTTTGCTTTTTTATGCCAATGAGGTTCAGGAGCACCAGCCACCGGTGCATCTGGAAGTCCTGTGTGCCTTGGCTCCTTCCAGGAGACACAGAACATATTCCTGCTCCCTCCGAGTGCCACCAGGGCGAGGACAGCTTTATCCTTGCCAAAGGCCAGCAGGAATAGGCACGGAGCTCAGCTTTGCCCTCCATCCTTCACTCCTGGTGTGTGTGCTGCCCCGACTGGGCTCGGCAGCCTCGCTGAGGCTGATTGTGAGAAAGAGCAGAGCTCCCCCTTCCCCCTCTCCTGCCTGCACTCTGGCAGAGAATGGAGCGTGGGAGGACCTCGCGGCGGATGCTCGGAGACTGCAGCACTCATAATGACTAGTCACTTATAAAAGATGTTAGTGATACTATCACTGATGCTTTATGTGGCTCTTTATATTCGTGGCTGGGGTCTCTGGATGAGATCCCATCCTCTCTGTGCAATGGGCAGAACAGATCCCAGCGGTACCTGTGGCTAATCAATGGTAAATATTAACAACAGCCGGCACACTGATAATAGCAATAAATATTAGTGATAACACGGCCTGCCTGAAAACGCTCCTGATAGAGGCAGGGGGGCACAAAGGGCAGTCTGCCTTGGGGCTGGCAACCAAGAGATGACTCATGCCACCAGGGCTTTGTCTACCAGGCCTCGCTGCCCCAGGCCCTGGACCAAATGGAAACAGCAAATTAAATAAGTCCAAGCTTTTCCATCTCCATCCTGCCATCCTCTTCCTGGCCTGCCCAGCACAGCTGTTGGGAAATAACTTGCTGAGGGACCACATGTATCAGCTTGTCTTTGTGTCTCTTGGGGAAAGGAAAGCTCACAATCTGGAGGGGATGGGGGGAGAAAGATAAAACTGAGGAAGAATTTTTGTATATCAGCAGGTTCACAGCAACCTATAAACCAGGACCATATCCAGTAGAAAATGGAAGCAATCTGAGTGAGAGTGAAACGCAGAAATGTTATTTCATAGCATTAGCAGCTAAAAGGTTTATTTGTTAGTGACTCACTACCAATTTAAAAGCTATCTGTTGACCCCAATTATTTAAAGATTGATTTCTGTGCTAGAATTCCATTCCTAGGCAGGTGGCATGTGTTTAAAAGGTACCTCTCAAAAAGAATCAAAGCTTGTCCAGCACAGACAAAAGGAACCAGACAAAGATGTGCATTTCAGGGAGGGTGAAAACTGAGGAAAGTGGGAATATCTGTGGAGAGGCTGACAAAATCAGGGAAGACGAGGGCATTGGCCCTTTCAACTGCAGGCTCTACTATGGGGTTACAAGCAAACACTTCTATTATGTCCTCTTATGTAAGGACAAGGGAAAGCATTTTCATTCATGAATGGAAATGTTTATGACATTTGTGGTGGAGTGATTTCCCTTTACGATCATCCTTCACATCTCTGGAAATCTCCTACACTTTCAATCATACTCCTGATATTATTTTCAGTTCTTTCTGTATAATTTCACTTCACCTGCTCTGATGTTTTTGTTTTTCCAGTCTATTAACCGCCTGAAAAATGACAGAGCTTTACCCAGAACTTTGCAGTGGGACTATGAATACAATATTATAACACCTGAACACATGAACTGTTAACTCAGATCCATTCACCAGCATTTAAAGAAAAATCTCATCTTTAACTGTACCACCATATACCGACCAGATTTTAAGCCAAGGCTATAAAAAGCTTTTTTGTGTTCTCTTTAACAAAACTCTTGGTGAAGAAAGCCTCTCTGCCAAGGCTATACTCTGTTTTTGTGACAGTGCCCAATTCCCAGAGCTGACACATTTCTCTGCTAGTTTGGAGGAGACCTATTACTTCAGTACTTTTGGAAATATTCACAACAGCACACAGCTGTTTTCGCTGGAGCTGACTTTCACAACACTGCAATGGCAGTTAAAACTGTACCAAAAACCCTTGCACAGGATGTAATCAACCTCAAATCTACAGAGAAACATTGGGAAACTGCCTTCAAGTGCCAAGAAAAACAACAGTCGTTTACAACGAGCTCTTCCTAATGTCCAGTCAGCTCAACCCAAGTGAAACATGTTCCTCAAAACGAAAGTAGCACAGGGCAGGAAAGAAAAAGCCCTTGACTTTTTAAATTGATTTTTTTTAAATGAATTTTTCTAAACAGAAACACAGAGACTCTGACAGTGGCAACCACCACTGATCCTTCCTGCCCACTGAAACTCTATCATCACCCAGTCTGTAAATCCACTCCTTGAGTGATAAAACTCTTGTTTTCCAACATTTTCCTCTTGCCTCCTTCAGACACTAGGAAAGTTCCTGTCCCTCCAGCGGCAAGGCTGTTATATGTCATGTTTCCTTCTCAGAGAGCTTAACCATTATCCAGCTATTAGAGCCATCCCATCGCCCCAGATTTACGGCTTTTCCCAGGATGTCAGTCCAACCAAATCCCCAGGTGTTCCCAAGAAACGCCTGAGTTGCTTTTCACTTACCCCAGCCGAGGCTCAGCAGTTGTGGGTAATGCAGAATGGAAAAAAGCCCTCATATGATAGTGTCTCTATATTTACCAGAAAGAAAGGAGCTGGGGTGCTTGTCCTTTAAGTGTCTCTAAAGATGGTTTGCATAGCTGGATCTCAGCTTATCTATGCTTTTCTGCTTTTGCTTCCATACATGGATCTGTTCCCAACAGTAACTCCAAGCTGTCGAAAAGAAGCTATCTGGCAGCTTTCAGCTTCATCTGACACGTAAATGAGCGCGAATAAATAATTACATTTTCTGCCTTTTTTTTTTATCTGCACCTCAGGACACCTTTTCTTTTTCTTCCTTCTCCCCAGATTAACGTTTTGCTGTTTTTCCCAAAGTAATTCCTACGGGAATGCAAACAGAAATGACCCAGGCAGATTTTTTTTTTCTCTCCCTTTCCCTCAGGCTCACATAATTTTATTCTCATAAATATCTTCTTTTTTTTTTTTTTTTTTTTTTTTTTTCCATTTGCTTTGCTTATAGGTCAGAGTTTTGCATGTTTGCTACTTGGAATCATGTCAAAGCAATATACATCATGTCTGTAGCAAAGGAAGGTTAAAAGTCAAATTTTTGGAGAGAGAGAGAATACAGCTGAGCCACGTGACTGCTCCCAGATTAGCAGCAGTAGCAGGAGTAAGCATTCCTCTGATATTACAGTAGCCACCGTGGGACATGCCTGAAACACTGAAGAGAGAAGCTGCAGTTTGGAAGCCTCCTGCAGATCTATTTATGAATAAATCACTCCTTGCTCTTTTCCCTATCTTTCTAGGTACTTTCCTACTTCCTAGATTTCAGTTTCAGAAAGAACTGAAAAAGAACAAAAGTGGGAGGCGGCCCTGTGGCACAGGTCAGGAAAGAAGTCATATAATTACCCTTAACTCTGCCCTTTGGAATCTTTGCTGTGCAAATGGAAATGTTAAGGGCTCCAGTGGAAGGGGAACACTAAATAGATGTCTTTATTATTGTTTGTTGTAGTGGCAGCTGGGAGTAAAAGAGATATTAGTGAGCTAATCAATTGCTTCATACTGGGATCTCTGGATGAAAGAAAACTGGTGGAAGGCATATTCAGAGAGATTTAAGATATCTAAGACTGAATGTAGATGTCCCTATTCAGGCACTTGCATGGAAAATGGCATCCTCAAACGTGGTGGCTTTGATTCATGGCAGGAGATGGAAATTCCTTGTATATTCCCACACACCAATGACCTTGACTGTTTGAGATTTTTCCTAAACATCTGTTGAACACCAGGCGGAAGAGAAGTTTTTGAAAGAGCTCACCAGCTCCACCTTTACAATTAATGCTAAACTACATTTTCCACGTTAACAAATTGCCCGATTACAAATGCTGCTTCAAGTGGCATATTTGACTCCTGCTGTTTGCTGTCTCGGAGACTGGAGGGAATGTGAGTGGGAGTGTGTGTATAAATGGGTGCCTGGGGAGATTTCCAGCATCTCCCCAGCATCCAGAGCAGGCAGCCTCCCTGGGAGAACATCCCAGAGCAAGCTGAAGGCCAATGGAAGCATGCAACAGGCAGCAAAAGGAATCTTTTGGAAAAGATAAGGAGTTACGAAGGGGGCCCTCCAGTTTTCAGTACACTGGGCAAATGTCTGTACCATGTACAACCTCCTGTTGTTTGGGGCTGTGGAGAGGAACGAGATGAGAAAAATTCCCTCTGGAAATTTGCCCAGGAGTTTCTCCAGCCTTTCAAGAGCAAGAGCCAAGCTCATCCTAGGAAGGTGCTTGAGTAGGAATATCACCATTGCATGTTACGCACCTGGTGATTCAGGAGGTCTGTGCTCTAATGCAAATGAAAATGTGATTCAGAAAAGTGTTTAAATTGCTGCTTAATTTTGAATATTGAATAATGCTTTTGACTCCCCAGGGGTTACTCATGTGATTTTCATTCTATGCTTTACTAGGTTGCCCAGATATGGACATGAAGCTGCCATGAAAAATAAACAAGGTTCAGCACTCACTTGTGAGTGTATTTGTGTCTCTCTAATGTCTTGACTTTAGGTATTGCTCCTAGGAGGTCTAAGGACCAACAAAAATGGGCTAAGATGAGAAAAACCTCAATTCATCGTATGCGTCCTCCTTTCCGTGAGGGAAATGTTGAAAACCACAGGTGCCCGTGGTTTTCAGTGCCAAAGAAAAACCTAGGTGGCTTTGAGAATAACATGACAAAGCTGCACTCAGAATTTCAGTAGCTACAGGGACAAGGGTGTAGCTGTTTTCTGGCTTTGATCTGCCTTTTGGCACAGTGGCCATGTGTCACTCTCTAGATGGGTGACACCACCCTCTTTAAACTCTGCTCCCCACAGAGAGAGGCCAAAGAGCTTCTCAGATTTTCCATCGAGAGGTTTTTCCATTCTTCCCTGCTGGGAGAGGTGAAGTTTGTATCAGGGTGATGATAAGGTGAAAGGCATTTTCCTAAAGCAAAAGAAAGAGCAGACAGCAGTGTTGCCAAGCACCGAGAGGGCCACAGGGAGATGGAAATAAAGCACCTTTGACCTTTGCGCCCACTGACTTCTTTCCTCCTCCCCAAAACAAGCAGAACAGGAGGATAAAGTCCACCTTTGGTGGTGACACACGTAGGGGACATCAGCAACTCTGCCAGGCTTGGCACCAGCTGGACTTGCAGGA
The DNA here is from genome assembly GCF_971803275.1 of Cyanistes caeruleus. NCBI lineage: Eukaryota > Metazoa > Chordata > Aves > Passeriformes > Paridae > Cyanistes > Cyanistes caeruleus. The sequence continues at coordinate 110,565,996 of NC_141702.1, forward strand.
GTGCTGGTGAAGCAGGGCTGGGATCAGGACCTGTGTCTGTGCTGGGTGAGGGTGGTGGGGCTTCATCTGCCAAAGCCTGGTCCCCCCTGGGGATCTCCCTGAGTCCTGTCCCAGAGCCATACACCTTCCTGGGGAAAATCCTCCCCAGGCTCTCCCACAGCATTTAGATGCTGATTCTCCAGGATTGTGCCCCAGCAGGTCGTGCTTTTTTGTGCTATTTGTCCTCTCTGCCTGCCGCTATCAATGCCGAAGCCACAAAACGAAACCAGGCCTTGGTCTTCAGGAACACGTGTGCTCTTCCCCATGCTGTGTGCTGCAGCTCCGAGCCACCAAAGAGGTGTTGAAGTGTCTTTTATGAATATCAATGTGGATTTCGTAAGAGTGATTTAAATATAGCTGCCTGCTTTCCTGGGAGACCCTGTAGCTGTATTCTCACTGCAGCAAAAGCTGCACCATCTGCCCAGCATTCGCAGCCGCTTCCCAAAGACCGCCAGGGACTTGTCATTCTGCATTTGGCTTGCACAGGGTTCCAAAGTGAAGGCTTTCTGGGGAAAAAAGGATGGATGGGCAGGCTTCAACACATTCAGATGTGTGGCTCAGGTGTACTCATGTAGCATTATGTGCTGGGAGGGCTGGACACAGCTCTGAGCAACCTGATCTAACGTGGAAGCCAGCCCAGCTCCGAGCAGGGGCTGGACCTCCAGAGGTCCCTCACAACCTTAATTATCCTGTGGTTCAGTGAGAAATTCAGTTTAGGATGTAACCATATGGTAGAGGAATAGCAAGGAAATCTGAACTCCTAGGGCACCTGTGACATTTTCTGTCTTCCTCTTGTTTCCTGTGACTACCTTCGAGCTCTTTGAGTGTGGCTCAGCTCTCATTCCACATCCATGGCTTGTCTCCAGTGTTGCTTGAACCTTACTGCTCTGCAAAAATCCACTACTTCCCCCTTTTTTTTCCCTTTTTAAAGCCGAGTGACTAAAATGCAGTTGGGCTTGTGCCCAGGTAAAGCACAAGAAAGTCAGGCAGTCATTCTTTCCTTGTGTTGAGTATGTAAAGTTTTGCAAGCGAATAAGACTTTTTCTGTTTAGGGTAAGCAAATATGCCTTGAACCTGGGGAGTGTCCAATTCTTAGTAATTGTTTATTTCACCAAGGCATAAATTACTGTGCCTTCAGGACAAAGCTAATAGAAAAAATGCTAATTAGTGCTGGTCAAAAATTTTCCAGTGGAACATTTTTCTGTCAGAAACTCTCTTGATTAGTCAAAGTTGAAACGTTCCAGAAGAACGTGTTGATTTTGCTGAGCCTCAAATGCCACGGGGTGAGCTGAGGTGGGGTGGGAGTAAGGAAAGAGGGAATCCATCAAAATCCTCTTGCTGATTCCCTGACAATTTATCTGCTTGGCTGCCAGCCTCGTGGCACTGCTGAGGATTGGAGTTTGGGGCAATCTGCCATGCAGAAAATGGGCTGATGGACAAGTCGTGAAAATTCCTATTTCCTGGGTGGGAATTGTAAATACAGAAGTCAGGGAGCCTGTCTGATCTCCCCAGCTCCCCTCCACTGGACACCAGCCTGGGAATGTGCATCCAGGGTGGCATATCAACATTGCCAGATGAGATACTTCAGGCAGCTGAGTCAGATCTTCTCCTTGGCTTGTAAAAGAGAAGATTTGAATTTTGTTCTGGGATTTCTGCTGGGAGAAAAGGACGAGCTGCTCTGATATTATCTGTGTTCATTTGAACTCGGGTTTCTACAGGTGCAGCTCTTCCATCCGTGACTTGCCAAATCCACACACACTGATTTTTTTTTTCATCTCACACTTCCTTCTGACAGAGCTGTCTCTGCAGGTGAAGAGATGAGGATCACAGCACTGTGACATTCATGGATTCAGAAACAGCTACATGGGCTTCAATTTGCATGTAACTTTGAGGGCTCTATGGCCAAACTGGAACTGAAAAGCCCACGAGCATGGACCTGGTGGTGCCAGCTCGCTGCAGACCTGCACTGCTGGCCCTGGGGACCAGACAAGCCACCAGCAGCACGTTTGGATGGTGCCTGCACCAGTCCATGTTTGCTCCTGGCTCTGCTTGTGCCTGCTCACTCCTTGGCTTCACTCCTCCTGAAACCAGCCCAGCTCTTTGGACTTCCACATCTCCCTCTTCCAAAGAACACCCCTGGGGCTGGGCACCAGCTCGTGGGGGTGGTGGTCATCACCCTTCCCTCAGCCAGGACCTCCTCTTCAGATCCCAGCTGGCAGAACATGGCTCTAATGCTGGTCAGAATATTGCAGGAACCAGGACTATGGATACTCTGAATTGTCAAGCATTAATATTTGATGCATTTCAATATTTAAAGAGCTAAGATAATTTAAGAAACGCTGTCACTTTTAAAAATTATTTGTGGCAACTTATAATGGAGCAAATCCACTTGGAATGAACAATATTTTGGCTAGGGTAGACGTATGGCTCAGAGAGCTGCCTATATTTATTTAAAACATCAGAGAAATGGCAATTTTGAAATTCTCTGCTAGAAACCTCAGGTCTCAACAGGCCAGACTCCCAGCCAGCAGAAGCAAGCAGAGGATCCAGACTATGTTTTAACAATGGATACGCTCAACAATTTTGTTGAAAGTTTTGCCTTTGGAAAAAAAAAAAAAAAGAAGGAAAGTAAAAGAGACAGAGGGTTTCCCTGAGAGTTTTGCTTTCTGTGAAAATATTTGGGTTGTCATCTGAAACTCGAAAACCACAGCTGGAAAAAAAATGAACTGCTGGTTGCCAAGAAAGTAGGAAAAGATCCTCCTGCCTTTTGTTCTTATTTTTTTTTTTTTTTTTTTTTAATTTTTAAATTTGTTTCCCTGGAACACGGTGGCACGAGGGGCTGCAGCCATTGACACCTGCTCAGGGTCAGGCCCTGATTTGCCTGCTGAGAGCCCTCTGAGGATGCAGGGAGCTGTCTGCGTCAGGAGCGCGGTCTCTCCTGCGCACCGCGTGAGCAGGGAGACGGTGGCACAATTCACGCGCCATTGAAACGAGCTGCTTTATGTAACACAATCCTCTTCAAAGGAACCCAACGCACCACGGAAACTATGCGAGGCAAGCCAAGAAACCCTGGTACAATAGCACAAACAGAGACAAACAGTCTGTAGAGGACAGCACACTTGGTTACCAGCGAGGGAACATTCTGCATTAAACAGTCCCTTTGTTTCTCGTTTTCTCATCGTGATCATCAAGGCAGATCTGCAAACATGACATCAAAAGATGAGCCTAGGAGCAAAAATTCATACCTGCAGTGGGTCTTGGCAAACAGGAGTTGCTGGTTGTACAGAGCACAGGAATTTTGTCCAGCTGCCCCTGAGGGACCTGGGGAGAATCACCACACTTTTATTTTCTTCCCCAACCACCACTGTGGTCTAAGGCACTTCTTCACCCTCCTCATTGTCTCTGATGCTCCTGTGTGTTGCCAAAACACCATCCTCTTCTCTTAAATTCATAGAATCATAGAGTCATACAATATGGGGTGTTGGAAGGGGCCCATCAGGAGCATTGAGGTCAGCTCTTGGCCCTGCACAGAGCACCCCAAAGATCATACCAAGTGCCTGAGATTGTTGTTAAAATGCTTCTTCAACTCTGTCAGGCTTGGTGCTGTGACCACTGCCCTGGGGAGCCTGTTCCAGTGCTCAACCACCCTCTGGGTGAAAAACCTTTTCCTGATATCCAACCTAAACCTCCTCTGACTCAGCTTCATGCCTTTTCCCTAAGTCCTGTCACTGGTCACCAGAGAGAAAAAATCAGTACCTGCCCCTCCACTCACTCCAGTGAGGATGTTGAAGACCCCACTGAGGTTTCCAGTCGGTTTCCTCTTCTCCAGGCTGAACAGACCAAGTGACCTCAGCCACTCCTCACACTTCCTTCACCTTCCTTGTGGCCTCCTTTGGACACTCTATAATACCTTAATGTCTTTTTTATATTGTGTTGCCCAAAACTGCCCCAGCACTCGAGGTGAGGCTGCCCAGCTCAGAGCAGAGCAGGACAATCCCCTCCCTTGCCCAGCTGGCCATACTGTGCTGATGCCCCCCAGGACATGGGTGACCCTCCTGGCTGCTGGGGCACTGCTGGCTCATGTTCAACTTGCCATTGACTGGGATCCCCAGGTCCTTTCCATGGCACTGCTCTCCAGCCTCTCATTCCCCAGTCTGTACATCCAGGCCTGCCCCATACCAGGAGCAAAATCCATTGCTTGTCCCTGCTAAACTTCATACAGTTGCTGATTGCCCATCTCTCTAACATGTCTAATTTGTATGAGTCTGAGTAATTAAAAAAAATCATTCTCAACCTGCAAAAAGTGGAAAGATCAAGGCTCTGCTCTGCATGGCTTTCCTGAGGAATTGATGGCTTGGTCCAACCCACTGCCCCAGCCTACAAATCCTGTCTAGCTCGTAGCCTCAGGCCTTGGCCAATCCTACAGTTGTTTATACAGCCAGAACACAAGGACAGTGCAGGGAGAGGGTTCCCTATGGAAACCAACCCATATCTTCACAGCTGCCTGGTGTATTAGCATCTGGAGCCTAAGAAGGAGAGCAGAAAGTGGGTTTGGTCTTTTTTTACCAGAAGTGGTGTGCATTTGTTTTCTGCTGTTGTGTCTCTTCAGACTGATGGGGCAACTTGTGTCTGTCACAGGAGGTTTGGAGGCACGGACACTGGAGGTGTCTGATTCTGCTGGGTTCTGGGTACAGCTGTAATGCAGTGAGGGAAAGCAGTTCTTTTTCTCACTAGTGATGCACATGGCAGAACTGCTATGGCAAAAAAGAAACGGCACCTGTCCCAGAAAGCAGAAGCAAACACGACAGAAGATAGTGTAGTAACACAACAGTTAAAGGTTTCAAAATGTTCACAGTCTTATGATGGATGAAGGCAAGAGAAAGGCAGAAAGAATGGAATTTCACACTTCCAGTCACAGCAAACCAGCCAGAGGAAGGCCTGGTTGAGCCATGACTGAATGCCAGTAGCATAGCTCTGCCAATCGTCCTGCAGCCAGAGGGGATTTTGGAGCCCTGAATGGTTGAATATTGTGAATTTCAGAATTTTCTCATCTCTACAGTTCGCTTATGGCCTGATTCTCCTTTGTCCTGGATAGAAAGGAGATCCCATCTTTTGATTTCTTCCCCTGCTGTGAAACCATGACCAGATTCACCCAGGCCAGCGGAGCTGCCAGGATAAAAACGGTGCTTTATCTGAAGAAAGCTTGGTCACAGAATTTTGCCTGAAGGTATCTGTCATCCTGGGAAGCACAGGGATCATTCTGAGCCCTCTGGGATTAGGAAGGAGTTCCCATCCTGTAGCTGAGGGGTTCCCTTGCATCTGCAGTCATGTCGAGGTGATGGGATTTTGACAACTTTTCTCCAGAGTGTTTTCATTTCTGAAACCTTGTTGGTGTGATAACATTAATCAGCACTTCTGTGGAAATAGTGCTTTTGGAGACGAACATTGTAATCAGGATGAAGAGCCTCTGATGAGTACTGCTGAAATTAAAGAGTCTAAATTCAGCAAAATTGCTTTCACTGGGAAAATGCATTTTGATCCAAAGCCACTGCTATCCACTAGCTCCATGCTAGCTTGACAAAGCCAGGGATGTTCACAGTCAGAGGGGCTGGCACCTCTGTGGAGCCCCCAGCAGAGAGGCTCCTCATCCTTCACATTTTCCAGTCTTAGTTTCCTCAGTGTGCCAGGGGTGTCCTTCTTAGGCTGTCACCTGGCCAGACTCTCTTGCATCTCTGGCTCCTGGGAGCAGAAAACCTGGCACAGGCTTTCTGCCTGTGCTGGAGAAACTGCAAGCTGCCCATTGCTTGCTGCAGGGCCCCTCATTCCAGATCCTGTTGCCCTGCTGAAAAGATTCAGATTTTCTCCCTGGTCTTGTCAGCCTTGTGTGGCCCCCAGGTGTTCCAGGGCTCTCTCAGTGACAGGCAGGGTTGGGAGAGAAGTCCAGGGGTGACAATGCTGGTGTCCTCCACTGGTCTCCCAGTGGAAGGGGCTGTCTCCAGACTCTCCTGGGTGTGTGTAAGCCTTGCTGAGGGCAGCAGCTCCTGCCATGGGGGCTGGAGAAAGGCAGCTCTTTGCACCTCCTTGTTGCATCAATTGGAGCAGATATTCAAACCCAGAGAGCAATGCAAGGGTGTAATGTCAGTGTTGGTGTGACTGGAATTAGGTAATTTGTTCATGAACACGATTTAATATGAAAGAAAGATATCACTTTGTCCATAAACCTGCCAAGGGTGAAACATTTCAGAAAGTTTGGCCTATAAAACAGAACTACAAAAAGCATGAAATGACTCACACTGCCAATGCTGAGGCCATAAAGCTGCAAGTGCACAGCTCTGGGGCAACCCAAGATTCTCTTTTCCTACCTTCAGCCTCCACGAGTGGCTTCCTTCTTTACCACCTCCCTGGAAAGAGAGAGGAGAGCAGAGGAGAAAGCAGAAATTACTGCTTATACTTCACACACTGCTACTTAATGCTGTTAATGCAGTTCATACAACACAGGACAGATTTAATATGCAATTAAAATAATTACTAGGTAATCATTAATAATTTCCTGCGTGTTCTCAGAGGTCTGAAAGCAAGCTCCAGGCTGGCAGAGCAGCAGTCCTGCACGGCATCTCCCATCAATGATTAAGTGTCCTCATTTTTTTTCCCCGCTTCCTCAAGATTGTCTGCCCAAAATAACAGAATCACAGAAACACAGAATGGTTTGGGTTAGAAGGGACCTTAAAGATCATCCAGTTCCAAACCCTCTGCCATGGGCATGGGCACTTTGCTGCAGCACCAGGCTGCTCAAAGCTCCATCCAGCCTGGCCTTGAACACTTCCAGGGATGGTGCATGCACAACTTCCCTCTAAAATTTCTTCCTTATACCTAATCTAAATCTACCCCCTGTTTGGGGGTAGTTGGAGGGCAGAAAGAAGAAGAAGAAGAAGAAGAAGAAGAAGAAGAAGAAGGGAGCTGATTTTGCTGCTTTGTTTTGGTCTGTCAGAAACACCCCCGTTCTTCTTGTGGCATAGAAAAGGGGGACAGTGTCAGCAGCCAGAGGAGGATAGGAAGATTTGCTAGGAAATCTTCTTTCTCTATGGTGTTCAAACATGGGCATGGCAGCTCAGAGAGGCTGTAGAATTTCCCTGTCTGGAACCCTCAAACCTCAGCCAGACATGGTCCTGAGCAACCTCATCTGAGCCTGACCACAATCCCTTCCCAGCTCGATTATCCTGTAATTCTCATTATTTCCAAGATCCAAAGGTTCAATAGAGGAACTTTTCTGGCACTGATGGCTGTTGTTTACACAGCAGGAGGCCCAGAGCAGAGAGCCAAGTGCTTCTTTCATGGATGTGGGCTGGCTCCAGGTTCACCTCCACATCAGACACCCCAACCTTCACACCATGTTTCATCTTTTGCTAATTAAATATTCAGGACTGGAAGGCAGTAGAGACAGAGATTGATCACTTGATATTTCAGCTGTGATTACTATGAATTCATTCATTTAAACCAATTTGGAATTTATTTTTCTTGCTTTTGAAGGCTGCCTTTGGATAGTTTAATAACATTACTTCTATTGACTGCAAAAATAAATATCTGACAGCTCTAGTTTAGCAATGCCTCATTTGTATGGATGCTTTCTGATGTATAATAATAAATACATCCTTGTTAGGAATATATGATCTATAAATCAAAATTTCCAAGGTCTCTGATTAATCTGTGTGAGTGGTGTGATGAAGATTGCTTTCAGCCTGTCACAAGCAATCCCAGCTCTGGGCTCCAGTAGCAGGCACTGGCACTGAGGTCACAAGTCAGATTCTATTCAATCCCGTTTGTTTTCATTTCCCCATAACCTTCCCAGACATTCACCTCTGGGGCTAAAACTTTCTGTGCTGTGCCTCTGCCCGAGGAGGGTTTTAGACAGCTGTATTTTTGGGAGGAAGGGCAGTAAGAGGCATTATTTTCCCCTCCCTCCTATGGCAAGGACAGTGGGATAACATTTGCAAAGTGGCAGGAAAGTCCTTCTTCTCTCCAAAGAGATGGATACAACCCTCAGCTGGAAGTGGCTGGCTTAGGCACATTTACAAGCACACGAAAAATATTGTATCAAGCATGAACTCCAAGGAGTCACAAGGGAAATAGTTTGGTGTAGCCCCCAGGCCACCCCAATCCTGCACAGGCAATGCCTATTCTCATGTTTGGGGTGCTCTGCTGCCCAGGCATCATCCCCATGACTGGGAGAGGGCAGGGAACTGGGACATCTCCAAGAGAGTGTAGAATTTTCAGAAAAATGCCTGGGCCTCCCTGATACCTGTAGGTTTTCTGTTTTAGTGTAGGCCATGGGTATCCATGCCCTGCTCACAGCACTTGAAAAACATTTTAACTGAGGTTTTTGCATCAGTGAGTTCTTGTTGAAGTGTCCTGGCCTCCCTTTCTCTGGGTATGTTGTTTCTACTAATGGAGGTGATGTTAGTCAACAAAACCTCTTTGTAAAAGTTAGCCCTAGGTTTAGAAATGGTTCACCTTACCTCCTGTCCACCTGGTCAACAGTCCTGCAGGTTTATGGCCATGGGAAAGCTCTCCTGGAAACCTGAGTGACCACATAACATGTTCTGTTCTGCAGCAGCAGGTTTGCCAGTTCAGAGTAGGAGATGTGGTATCTTGTGACGAGGATTTACTAAGATAATTAAAAAATTCACATAAACCCCAACAGGATTTTTTTGCAACAAGATTATGGTTTCACTTAACTCTAACCTTAACTTAAACTCTAGCTAGGTTCTTCTAGATTAAACTTGTTCTTTTCAAGCCCATTCAGTTATTCTTAATGGCCTAAGCTCTCGAGGTTGCCAGAAGTGTAAGGATTCTGCTTTTAAAATATCCAAGCATTCTTAAGCCTGCACTTCCAGAGAATCTGGAAGCAGTGAGAGATTGTTAATAATTCCAAGCCCACTGCAGAGTTAAACTGCAGTGTGATCGTGCTAAGGTTCCCTCTCTGCCTGGAACTGACTCAACAGGAGCTAAGATAAGCCTGGGAGCAGCCGGTGCTCTGTTGGCGTCAGCTGGGGTGTCTCTGCAGAATGAACATATGTTCTCCAGAGCAGCCCCTTCATTTGCTCTTCCCTCATAAACTTTTATGGTATGATTTCCACCCCCCCCCTCCCCATTCCCTCTCCCCGCCTAAATTAAGAACTTTGGCTTTTTTTTTGAGGGTTTTTTAATTTTTCCTTCCCTGTTGGGGATAGGGAAGGGCAGATGCTGGGTGATAGAAGCTTTCATTGATTAAACTGATGAGGTCTTTCATGTCCTACCTAAGTAGAAAACTTGAATAACTGGTGACTTGAGCAGTTTTCTGAAAGATCTTAATGATTGTCAGGTTGTTAAATTGGCATCCATGCTGCATGGTAAAGAGGGAGAAAAATTAGATGGAGTTACATTAGGCTGGTGAATAAATCTCTAAAGGCTGCAGAGTCCTCAGAAATGTTCTGCAAACTTGATGGTGCTGAAGGGGATTAGATCTGCCAAGCACATTCATAAGAAATCATGAGAAAGAAAAGAATTAGAGGGGACACAGAAATAAGAAATGGAGCCGTATAGGAAAGCATATTAACAATTGTTTTAAAAGGTAAAGGAGGAATACAATGCTTGCTTTCTCCATGGAGAGAACTTGCCTGTGGAATCTCCTGCATGGGATCCAGGAGAATGTGGCTAAGCTTGCTGCTAACCTGTTCTGGATGGTCTAAACTAACTTAGGAGCTTCAGAGAAAATGCCAATAAAATTCATTTTGTTAAACTGCAGAATTTGTTGTGTGCGTGCGGGGGAGCCTTCAATATGCATATATGCTGTTTGTCTCTAAATTATCATGTACCAGTTACAAAGAGGATCTGATGATTTGTGAGACTCTGTAAATCATTGTGAAAACCTCAATTTGCAGCTCAGCATGGTCAAAACTGAATATGGGGTGTGAGCAACTATTAGGAAAGATATCCAGGGAAAACCAGCTGACATATGATATGGGGTTATCCTGCTGCATAAACCCCACATGCACCTCAGATTTGCACATGGCATGAAGCTTTGTGCACTCTGTCTCAGAGAATTCCATGGAAGCACTGGAGGGATGGGAAGAAAGGATCTGGGAACCAAGGTATGGCTGAATGCTCTTTGAGAAGAGTTTAAATAAAACTGAAAAGAAAACAGCTGAAAGGGCTGTGACCAGGTTCTTCATGAACAAGGGTGAGAGCAGTAGCTGCTGCTTCTCATCACTGAAAAAGCTTTAAAGATTTTTTAAGGAGCTGTTAAAAGAGACTGAAGAGAAGACCCTCTTCCACAGATCCTTTGTTGCACAGTGAAGCCGTGGTGCTCCCTGAAAGCCAGGAAGAGCTGCACTAAAACTAAAGATCTAAATGAGAGAAATCTTAAGAAAATAATTAGAAAACTGTTCCAGAGATGATCAAAGGTTGTCCAACAGGACAATAACTCCTATGGCCTGCACTCTGACCAATATGCTGGGCAAATATGGCAAGGAAGAGATGTTTGTGTGTCTCCCCTAGAATTTGTCCCCAGTGTGTGATCACACAAAGACAGTGATATAATGGCTGTGTCTGGTCTGTGTATCTTCCAGAGGAATAAAGTGTATTTTCCTCCCTGCCACTGAGTTTTCAGGCTGTGCCACTGTATGAATTTACAGAGGTAAGTATGGGGAGCTCTGTTTGGGTTGGATCCCTCCAAAGGACAGCAGCAGTGTAGCATACAAGGACAGGTGACAGTCAGATTCCGCGGCGTATTTGGGACAATAAATCTATTCTGTTCTACATAATCTCCAGAGCCCAAGTACAAGGTGCCTTGCAGTCAGCATTTTCCATGTGCCCCTGAATGGCTTGGAACAAGAATGTGAAACGCGTTTTAACAGTTTCAATGCTTGTTCTCAGAAGTAGTAGCATTTTGGTGGCATGGGATCCCATCCCATGTATTTTTTTCCTCAGCCTGGGTATCTTTTATAGTGAAAGCACTTTGCACATTTTGAGTTACGCTAGCAGTGACTGCTTTCACTGCTAGAGTGAAAGTGTGAAAATTTCTTTTTATTTCTACCACTTGCTAATCCTGTTTTGGCTGGTGCAGCCCCTGCAAAGAGCTCTCTCCATGGGATGTGTTACTCAGAAATGATCCGTACCATGGCTGAGATTCGGGGAGTGCTTTGATCTGTTTTATGATCTGCTTCACTTGCAAAGCAAACTTGTTTGCTGTTTGCCCATTTGGTGGAAAGGGAAAAAAAACAAACCCAAACTTGCATTGTTTATTTTATCCCTTTGCTTGACAGGGACAATTTTGCCTTTCCATACTTCCCAGCTTTTTAAAAGGTGTTTTTGGGTCCAAGGCAGGTTAGAGGGACAGGCAGCACATCCTTCCACTGATCATGAGCGTGGGTGTGGGAGGTGGGGATAACAAATTCCCTGCAGAGCCCCAGGGAAAGGGAGGCTGTGATGCACAAGGTGGAGGTGCAGATGGGGAGATAGGCTGGGAAAGGATGGGAAGAGGATTTTGGTGGGAAGCAGAGGAAGGGTCTGGCTCTGAGGTGATGGTGAGTAGAGACAGATGGGAAAAGGGCATATGGGTAGAGGAGGAGACTGGCTTACCCCAGCTAGTTGGGAGGGAGGTTAGGATGGCTTGAGAAAAGAGAATGAATCAAAGTATCACAGACAGAGATCAAATAAGAGGAGACAAGGCATGTGAGCCCGTGCCACTTCAAATGTGTTTTTTCTCTGTTAGCCTGGAAGGAAATCCCTAATCCCCATTTCATTCTCTGGAGCCAAATGCCTATTACAGCTTTCATTTGATAATTTGGGAATAGTATCACCTCGGTGATGTGGTGAAAACAGGTGCATTCATGTGACAAAATACATGTTTTATTAAAAAAACCCAAACCAATACACACAGGAAGTGGTGAATTAGTCTTGCAGACTCATTTTTGGGACTTTTTTATTCCTACTTTGAACTGGGAGAGACGCCAAGGACCATAGCACCTGTTTCCATAAGATGTGGGAGAAATTTAGCTTAAAAGAGGCTCTAGATATAAGAAAGGTTAAACACTTCCAGAGTATCTAAATATCTCTTATCTTCATGGTACAGTAATTTACTATCAAGTCCTGTGCCTGAAGACAAAGGAACAAATTGTGTTGTTCCTGCTTTTGTTTTGATGGGCTGATTTCTGCCTGGAAACTCTTCCATATGGCTTCTTACTTTTTCCATATTAATAACATCCTTGCCTTTCTGACATATATTTCTTATGAGAGCTATCAATTCCTCTTACCCTCATCAGTGAAGAAGTGTGGCAAACATATTTATGCACTGGATCAGATGCCAGTTCTCCAGAGCAAAATGAAACCAAAGTTACCACAGCTGGTGTCTAAATCTGCTGATGCTGCATTCCCCTGAGAACAAACTGATTTACTCAGTCTCTAGTGAGCAAGTGGAGCAGAGAGGTGAGCCCAGGTCAGGCAATGGGCAGGGCAGGACCAAAGCATGATGCTGTGTGATAGGCAGAAAAAAGACTTTAAATAAGAGCACAATCTCACCGGCACGAGGGAAAGGATTCCTCACTTTCCCTTTGGGGGTAGCAGGTGAAATGTGCCCAAGGGCAAAGACACCCTCTCCAAGACACATTTGGAGTTTAGATTACTCTTACACTTTGTTAATAGTCCAGGCTCTTCCTAGCACTGAATTGTGAAATCTTTGCAGACATAATTCTAATAGACTTTCTTTACAGTACAGCAATTATGGTGATTGATACGGACAAAATGTGATCTTGAAACAGCAATAACGAGACAATATAGCTCAATGCTGAAGCAAATGCATTTTGAAAATCAATATTTGAGATGAAATTTGCAAGAAAAATCATGCAAGTGTGCGCTTGACTCCCTCAGTCTTGTCTGGCTTTTGTCCTGCAAAACTTTTAGCAGTGACCTCAGCCATATTGATGTGGATTATTGCTCCCTCAGAAGGCTGTGCTGTGACAAATGAGCTTACCTGCTTATACCAAAAGACTGGAAGTTAAGGTATATTTTGCTGCATAGTACCTTTTTAGAGGAAGAGAAATGTTCTGGAACATGCTTAGCAGTATCAAAGAGGAAAATGTGAATCCGCCACAGCTCACACATAAAAACTCACTAAAAATTTGTCCAAGTGAGAGAGTAGAGAGCAGATACTTTATAGAAAAGTAAAACGGGCAGAATCAGCTTGAGCTGTGGGTCTGACCTGGCAAACAAGTTTACAAATTCACTTGGAGCTGTAAACAAAATATGTGACCAGTTGTTTGCAAATCCTCATGTGCAGGGAGCTGATCTGTAGCAATATTCTCACTTATCACCAGCTTCCTTCCAAACTGGACTACCTCTGAGAGCTGCCTAACCTCAGCCTGCTTTTCCTGCAGCTCTGAGTTACACGAGAAGGAATTCGGTGCTTTTTACTGATATTTGCGCAAGATGAAATCATCATTACAGGCTTGGAGAAAATGCCAAGCTCTTCCCTTTTCCTGGAGTTTCTGACAGCTCATGCAGCACAGGCTGCACTCCCCTCTGCTGGAGGGAAGCTCGGTGGGCGAGATTCCTTGGGTTGCCCGTGGAAGACAGAAGCCACTCTCTTCCTTCAGCCAGGGAAGTTTTCCTTCCACTGAGGGGTGAAAGGTTCAGTGGGAGGTGAAAGATGCTGTGCCCTGTCCATGGCAGTGCAGGGCCATGGTTTCGTGGCTGGGTTTCCTTTGACTGGTCACTGCAAGGCTTTTCTCTCTCAAACACCACATTTAAGTCGATGCTTTGTCATGCTGCTGTCTCTGAGCACAAGCATACATCCTTCGTGAGCTAGCTGGAGTATTTCCCAGATCTATGCCTTTTGGTAAAATTGCTAGATTTCTCTTGCTAGTATGGATGATTATAATAATTTTATCCAAATGACAGAACAAAGATTTTTTATTATTTCCATCTCATCATGTGTTTGGCGCTGCAGTGCTTCAGGATCTGAACTAGCATGGGTCAGTGATACAGAAGATGGAGGTGTAACAGGAAATAAGAGCACTTTTTAAATTCTAAATTATCAAGAAACTCATGTGTACATCAGAAAAAAGTAATGCAGTGTAGCCCACCAAAATTTACCCTTTTACCAAATACTGGGCTCACAACAGCTCTGTCTGATTCCAGCAAGACATACCAGGTAGTTTTGAAGGTGCCAGGCACAGTAGATTTATCTATTACTCTGACATTACCAGCTGCTGGGGTGGGGGAAACAAAAGATACCCCCAAACCCCAAAAAGACAGCAAGATTTTCTGTTTCCATTTAGCCCAGTGGAAGAAAGAGCACATTAGTACCCCCTGTCCTCTGGTGAGAGTGACACCTCTGAGCAGTAAGGGTGGGGACCACTTCCACAGCCTGTCTTCCCTGGTGAATCCAGCTTCCTAGGAGCATCTGCTGCAATTGCTGATTCCCCACTCACTGTGTTCACAGTTTCCTTTTCTGTGATTGCAGCTGATCAGTGATCATCTGAGCATGGCCAAAATTCCTGAGCAGGGACTAATGCTAAAGGGGAAGGGGTTGAGTTGTACCCCTTGCGCTAAGGGCAAAGGCCTGTAGGACAAGGGGGAATGGCTTTAGCTGAGGGTGGGCAGGTTCAGATTTAATGATGGGAAGAAAAATCTTCACTGTGAGGGTGGTGAGGCACTGGCACAGCTTGCCTAGAGCAGCTGTGGATGTCCTGTCCCTGGAGAGCTTTGAGCAAGCAGGTCTAGTCTGGATGCCCCTGCCCATGGCAGAGGGTTTGGAACCTGACGTTCTTTAAGGTAATTTCCAACTCAAATCATTGTATGGTTCTGTGGTTCTATAAAGCTGAATTTTCTTTTGATTCAGACCACAAAGCTCTGCCTCTTTCCTCTAGGATAAGAAGGGAAAGTCACTGTAGGACCAGTGTATTTGGGATTTGTCACTGGAAACTGAGTCAGGTGAACATGGCTTTAATGATCAGATATCTTGCTGTTGTATGAACAGCTCTAACCATTGATTTTATTTGAATGCTGATGTTTCTCATTAATGTTCTGCCAAACTCAGCAAAGCAAGCTGTGCTGGAATCTGCTGTCCTTGCATCACCCCTCTGAGTTCAGGTGACAGGAAAAGGACAGACACAGCAAATAGGAAAATGGTGTTTCCACCAAAGTGTTGAGTTGTATCCTGGCACTGAGAATTCCTGGAACTTTCCTAGTGCACAGTAAAAACTGCTTGGCATTGCAATAATTATTATGGAATTTCTTTAACTGGTGTTTTTGTTCTAGTGCTGGAAACTCACCTGACACACACAGAATTACCTTGGAATATTGCCATTACTCTACTGAAAACTGAATTGGACACTTTTTCCTTAATATCCATTCTGACAATCGTAAATAGTCCTAGAAACTGAGAAATGGGAGCATTATATGACTAATTACAAATGAATCAGCACATTTTGCGGGGTCAGTGATTTACAGGCTGGGATTTAGCTGCCTGTTCTGCTTAGTTGCACTGCATTAGTGAGGAATCGCCTGAGAAATCCCTGCATTCAAACAAAACAAGGGGGAAAAGCAGGAAGAGGAGAAAAAAAGTAACCATTGGATGTTTTCAAAACTTGACTGGACAAGGACATGCTCAATCAATCTGGTTTGAAGTTTGATTCTGCAAATTTTCATAAATGACTTCCCAAGTTGGGGTTGAAGTTGTGCAGGGTCCATGGTTGGTATGAGGACAGCAGTACTCCTGCTTCCAAATGATCCACAGACCTTGCAAAGACAGAACACCCCAACCTGAACAGCAAGCCTTATTCAGCTGATACCATCAGAACCACATTGATAATGGAGTTGTCAAAGCTCAGCTAAGATCCTAAGAAAAAATCAGTTTTGGGGATTTCTGACATTAGAAAATAAATGTACCCATAAACAGTCACATAAGGTTTGACTTGGACATCAAAAGTGTTCCTTTGTAAACAGCCCACAATACATGTTAATAGTTTTTAATATCTGTTGGAGGTTGCACAGGGATTCTGTAAAATTCCTGGGAGCAGATCCCAAGGAATATGTGCCACACAAAATGTGGCTTTACAATTCTTTCAGTCTTTTTCCTTCTAAATCCTCCCAAAGCCCACACAGTTTTGAAGACTGTCTTCAGGAAGGAAAGGCTGAGGTAAATTGTAGTTTTTTGGTGGCACTGATGTCTTCAGGAGCTTTGATGGACTTACCCGGACGGGTGTGATAGTTCATCAGCACACTGGAGCACCTTTGCTTGTCTAATTTACTTCTTAGGATTTTTTATCTTGTTTTTACAGGGAAGATATAAGATTATGATCTCTAAATACAGTGCAGTGTTTGAAGGGTCACATGGCACCAAAAGACAGAGGATGTGCTCCAAGGATTTGAAGCAGTCAGTATTCACTGTCCAAAGGGCTGTGCAGAAAGGGGTAAGAGGCCACTTGCTCCTCAAAAGAGCATTTGGAAGTAGAAGGCAAAGGCATGGGAACACACCTGGCTGAATAGATTTCCAGGCCTAAGAATATAGCTATACCAGTTTAAAAAACAAGATGTGTCAATTCATTTTAAGGCAGAGCATACCCAGAAACATCAGCAGTTCTTTCTGAATGTGTTCAGGAGAGGACTCTGGTGCCTTTGGAGTGGGTCATGTTTTTCAAAAGGCTTCAGCCCAGTTAAAATGTGGTGTGTGAGCAGCTAAAGGAGGTATGGCCTGGTCAGCTGTGCAGGGCTGGAAATGCTCTCTTTGGGATGTGGAAGTGAAAGAAGAACCATGCCATGGCTGCCACGCTATGCAGAGAGTGAAAAAGCAGCAGCCTCCAAACATTAGGGAACAATTCCTCCTGCCACATCCTCAAATCCCTCACATTTTATCTCCTCCACTGAATACCAGCCGCCCCTGTGTTCCTGTGGGGCTTCTCTGCTCATTTCAGGGAGTTGGAGTTCCACTAAAAGAACTAAAGCACAACTTTTTCAAAACAGTTAATCTCAAATAAAGTCAGACTTTAAGCTTTGCTGTATAAAATTTAGCACTTCCCTAATTTGCTTGAAAATCGGAGCTTATTCCCCATAAAGAAAAAGAGACTTTCAAATTATTGAATAAACTGAATTGGTTTATTTAACTCCTCCTATCATTTCAAAGGGCTCAAAGTAGGCTTGGGTTGTGGATTTTATTTTTTTTTTGGCACACTTGAGAAGTATTCTGGAAATACTTTACCTACTAAGTATAAGTCTTACCTTCCTAATGGAATTTTGCAGAGCGTTTGCACATAGCCTTTCCCAACTCTGATGTACACATCACACCTTTTCCCAGAGCAGGAATATGGGATGTTTTCCTGCCCTTCCTCTGATGCCTTCTTCAAGGGGTTCTGCTGGGACTTAGCACAATGGTGTGTCCTGTCCTCAAATTCCTGTTTTCCTGCAGCCAATATAACTCCCCTGAATTTTGCCTAGGATCACTCAAGCCGTTCCTAAAATACAAACCTTGGAAGATTTTTGAAAGCCTTCCCTCCTATGCAGGAAGCTGCCTGTATCAAGTAATCAGGTCTAGAAGAGAGCCTCAGATGCTGTGCCAAGGCATGAAAATATGTCACCATCTGCAATGCCTGCACTTCAAGCTCAGTGTCTGCAGCTCAGAAGGAGCTGGTGCTGGTGTGGCAGTAAGTTGGTGGTGGTGCCTGCACGGCCCTTTGCTCCTGAGCCTTGCTCCTGGTGCTGCCTTGCAAAGGGTTACTCTGAGGGAGGTGGCAAATCGAATTAATCCTGTGAGGAAACCACATTTTGAGTGATCATTCACTTATTAAAGCAGAGACAGTGTTTAAGGTTTCTTCAACACAGTATTAGAGGGAAGTGAATGAATTATTGAATGAACTATCTTCAAAAGTTCCCTAAGGCTTATATCATCTTGCACTTACCAAAAGCATGATGCCTGCTGTGCTCAGATAATCCATTTACAAAGCTTTTAAATATATTTAAGGGTGAGCTTTGTAGGTTTCCTATTTCCAATTAAACAAAGCGTTGACTCCTTTTAGAGAAGCCTTTAAGAAGCACAAAATCTCATTGTTTAAAATAATTTTGCAAACTTGTTCCAAATTCCCAACAGGCCTCTCTAGTCTTTGAAGTAATTTTTTTTTCCTATAGTGTCGTTTTGAATTAAGTAGGTTATCTTGAGTTTGCCATCTCTGATTTCCTCATGGTATTCAGTGTGTAGTTGTCTCCTCTGCCTCTTCCCTCACTGCTGAAATGCAGCTTGCAATGTTTTTCTCTTCTGCTTGGCCACCACCACGATGGATGGGGTTGTGAACGTTGCCTTCTCCAGGAGGTTTTATTCTTTTTCTGCAGCTGTTTGATTTCAGACTTGTTTTGGGAAAGGTCAGCCCCAAAAACTGACAATAAGGTTTAGCTCAAAGTCCCCAGTTATGTAACCAAACACTCTGCAAGTGCAGATTTAGGGTCCAATATTTGAGACAAGATGTTGCTCCTTGGTGAAATTTGGAGTCAATTCTGTGACAGTGAATTAAAAATGTTAGTGGCTTCATTAATATTGGTGTAAAACATACAGAAAGCTTGCTGCTTGATCCAGGATTTTTGTTTAAATGGCTATGTTTCAAACATTGCAAAATAATACCTCTTTTGATCGATTCAGGCCTTTCTTCCCTTTTTGCCTTGTTCCCACAGAATGGGATTTGAAAGCATTTGAAAGTACAAAATTTGAACTGCTTTGCCAGAAAGGTTGAAAATGTGGTCCTGGAAGCAGCTGTGGTGCTGTCCAATGGGGACTTTTGCCTTAATGACAGCTCCAGGAAGAATTTTTTCCCTGTGCAGTGCCCGAGCACTGGGCCAGACTGCCCAGAGAGGTTGTGGGGTCTCCCTCACTGGGGATGTTCAAGAACCATCTGGACACCATCCTGTGCCACGTGCTCTGGGATAGCCCTGCCTGAGCAGGGAGGCTGGACCAGATGACCCACGGGGGTCCCTTCCAGCCTGACCCATCCTGACATATTTTACTCTGTAATATCCTAGGGGATTTTTACCAGGAGGAGCAGTGGGACAACAAAAATGTCCTCTTATAGCACAGTGATCTGCACTGATACTGGAGCACGTAAAATTACAGTTACAAAAGGTAATTGTGACTTTAAAGAGGCTCAAAATTATTCCAGTTCCTAAGGGCTATGACTAAATGACTGCATAACTAACAAATAATTTTTCAACCTAAATTAAATAATAAATCCGTAAATTAAACAATAAAGCTGCCATGAAAGCTTATTTTTTGTTCTAGATGTATTTTACAGTCACTCCAGTTCTTGCTATGGTCCATCAAGTAGCAAAGACATCCAATACAAAGAGCTAAGAGTAATTTGCCTTGATTTAGGGTTTTCATCTGCTGCACAAGCTGGGAAATTAATTGGAATGGGTGTTCACACTTCAGGGAAAGCAGATCTGAGCTGACTGAGACACAGAATGACAACTTCTAATTTGTACAGGGCAGCCTTCAGATGACTATGGCTTTTGGTTCCTTGAGTGAGCAGCCCAATCTCATTTTCATAGCCTCTGTTTAATATTTTGCTTCTGGGATCACTGGAGAAATAGGAAAAAAAAAAAAGTTCTTTATACACATGCATTTTCCAGTGCTTTTGGTTACTGTTGTAATTTAATTACTAAAGGAATAGAATTACTGAGTCCTGAAGGTGAACAGGATGAGCAACATCTATGGGAAAGGCTCCAACAGCCAGGATGTTAATTCTGGAAACATCCACAACAGTGTGATGGATCCTCAGCGCTCCTCAGGCTCTGGTTCTGCTTGTGAACACACAGCTTTGCCAGCCTTGCAGGTGAAGTCACTGAGCACTTCTTGAACCTCTGGGAGTGTTGGCATCTCAGTCACCAATGATCCTGAGGTAAAAGTGCAAGGAGAAGGGATCTCCACAAGGCTGGTGATAAAGCTGGTTTTGCCATGAGGAAAAGATGAGCATTCATGATGACTTGGTGTCTGTACCTTCAGAGGGAGGAGTGGAAAGCAGTGCATGGTGGATCATGTGGATGCCTTTGAATAGGTGAAAAACCCCATCAGTGCTTTCTCACATAAGGTTCCTGGAACTGGAAGCCCTGTTCAAGCACCAAAACCTGCTGAGGGAGGTATAAACCATCCCAATTTTTTATAGTCTGAGTGGATAAGCCACTCAAATTGCCTTCCTCTTGGGATCCAGGAGGTCTTGGTTTAAAATGAAGTCATAGTACAGTCTATCCAAAACAAGTCTCAATGTTTTATTACCAACTTTTGGCTCTTATTTAGCTTTCAGATATTAGACTTTGGCTTTAGTTGAAGACTCGATGCGTTTAGCTGAAAACCAGACTTTTTTTTTTTTTTTTTTGCAAAACACCACTTAACTGAAACCCCAATTTTTCAGCGCAAATCACTTAATGCTTGACTGTGCCAAGGCAGGCACTTCCAATGTCCCATTATGCCCGTTTCATTTGTGACCCACAGGGCTCCCCAGAGGGCTGGATATCTTCTGAGTCATCCACCTCTACCCCTGGAGCTTTGCAAATCCAACCAGAAGCATCCACAGATACTCTGCAGATAAAACATGCGGAGCCATTCACCGAAGGCTTTCTGCAGACTCCCTGCCAGCTTTGGGGTAGTGAGGAATGTTAATTGAAAGCTGAACCACCACCCTTGCTCAAGACATGTTTACACCATCTATTGTGCAAGATTTTTGAGCTGTAATTTGAAAGTGTAAGGAAGAACTCCAAAAGTGCCAATTAATCTGAGCACTGGTAGGGGGTGAGGTAAAAATCTTGAGTGTTCACAGATCATCTGGTAACTCACCAGTCTAAAAGCACTCGGGATGGAACACCCACAGCCCAGTAGGAGCAGTGAGTGCAGGGAGGGACTATTGATCCACAGGCCTTTCTCAGGATGATCATCATGTGCATGCTCTGGAAAATGAGGGTGATTTGTGGTGGCATGTTCTCTGTTAAAGCTGTCAAAGCCTGTGTCCCCCAGGGGTTGTCAGAGGGGTGGCACAGCAAGGTGGATGTGAAACCAGGCATCAGGTTCCATGGGTTTTTCCAGTCCAGCACCCCTTCTTTTCCTCCATCATGTGTTGGATCTGCTCTTGTCCACCTACATGTGCATCCCTGTGGTCTTTCTTGTTGCTGGTCTGACTAAGGTCCTGTCCTGCTAGTTTTAACTGTCCTAGCTCTGCCATGTGATGTGCAAAGTCCTGCCTTTCTTCAAGGCAAATTTGCTCTTCTGTTGGCCTGGGTGTTGTCTGAGTTTAGCTTAAGGGGCTGTGCTTATCTCTGAGGGGAATTTCCCACCCAGTGATGGGACCCAAGCAATGCAGGAGAGAATTGCTGGTCTCAGGTGGGAGCTGGGCTCCAGACCTGCATCCCTCTGTCTGTCCCCACCTTGGGCTTGCTGCTGTCACAGCAAAGTCCATCACAGGAGAGGCACCAGCTCTCTCTTCAGTCAGAACCACCCAGAAGATCTGCTCCTAACAGCTACTAGAGTAAGTCCGGAGCCATACATCACAAACAAATCCTGGGATGACTCTGTTTGCTCTGATGGACAACTTTGCCAGACCTGTCAGTGCTAAAGGAAGTAGGGAAATGAACATATCTGTGCTGACTGAGGCTGTTTTGAATTAACTTTCTGTTTCTTTTTCTTTCCCCGAGGCAAGGTCACACGAAGGTATTGGAAAATTTCAAGGCAAAGAAACTCAACACCTTAAACTTTGTATAAAATAGAGTTTTAGATATATGAAACCCTGGGATATTTGGCAGTCTAAGGTTTTAAGTGTTTTCTCAGAAAATCTAAAGGTTTTAATTCTGGCAAAATTATGTCAACACGCTGTCAGTTGCCTCTTGGTAAGTAATTACAGAGAGCAATAAATGTTTTTGAACTCTGAAATGTGGGCTACATCAAGGGGAGAAGGATGAAGCACTCAAGTTGTTAAAGGCAATCCATCTCCTGGCTTGGAAAGACACAAACCTGGAAGGCATTTCAGCTGCCAGGTCACATATTAGCACAGAGCCTTGGAGCAGCTCTAAGCTTTGTGCAAATGGCTTGTCCCCTTATTGTGAAGCTCAGGTGGTTTGGCCAAAGTCTTGGAAGGGGCACAACATTTGTGACACTGAGATCTGTCCTCTTGGTGCTCCTCTGCACCTCGCCTGGCAGGGTGAGCAGATTGCAAACTTACAGAGAAGAAGATGGAGTGGACCTTTTAACTAAAACATCTGTGTAAATGCGGTAAAAATATAGGGCTGTGGTCATAAATATTAATCTTGAATTAGCTGGAAGTCAATGCATTCCATGAGGTGTGATGGAGAAGACAACATTGTGCAGAGAATGAATTTTGAGAAGTACTCTAGTCACATTTAAGTTATAGTTTTTACTTTCATATATTATTAAATCATTTTTTCATGACATACAGAAAGTTTAAGAAACCTGAACAGGGATGATTGGTCTTTCTAAACACTATTTTACATTTTCAGTACAGTTTCTGGTGTGTGGAAGCAAGAGGACATAATGACTTTTTTTCTTCCTGTTCACCTGCAAGTTCACAGCTCTTGAATCCATTTGCCAAATTCAATGAGATCTGACCAAAGGGAAGAGATTTCAAAGCTGTCATCTTGAATTATATCCCAGTTACCTCATAGCTGCTACACTACTTTCTGTTTGCTGAATGAAAATTGGCATTTACATAGAGGTAATAGCTCCTTTTGGGCTCATACTCAGTCGAAAAAAGGCTCAGAGCAGTGCTTACCCCTCCCACTTAATCTGAGTTGTCTGTCCTACAGAAGCTATTCAGAACATTTTTTTTTTTTTATGAATATAAAGTCTTTTCAGCATTGAACATTTCTAAATTAGCTTTTGTAATTGACTGCTGTTAATCATAGATGGGACTGTTCCACCCTGGTGGTGTGAGAAGGAAGAAAGGCCTTTTTTTGGATGAATGCTGACTTCCTTCCCAGAGCTGCATTTATTGTGTATACTGTCAGAAATGTAAGCTGGAGAAACAGGCACACAAGAAAACAGTGAGCAAAGGAGGAACAGAAAACAATGTTGCCAAGGCAACTTTCTCTTGGTTTCCAGAGATACATAAAAAAAAAAATAATTCTGAAAACATTAGTCATACTTCTTTTTTTCTTTTTTATTTTTTTTTAATGCCTTATTTTTATCTATTAATTTGGAGTTTGCTTTGCCAGAGCATGGAAGGCATGGAGGTAGACGACAGCCTCTCCAGGAGAAGAGCAGGTTTCTTGGTGAGGTGTCAGGACTGAGCTTGCAGCCAGCCAGGACTGCAGCATCCTGATGTGCCCACAAGGAATGTGCATGTTGCTGTGCACCAGGAGGTGCTGCTTCATTATGACCCCAGCCAGAAAGGCTCTTGGGTGCTGGGAAGTGTAACTGAAGTATAATTTAAGTTTTTAACTGCAAAGGAGAGGGTGGTGGAGATGTTGTGGTGTCCCTTCAGGCATTGGGAACCCCCACCTGTGCGGCTCTAAGCTGGGCTCTGAGGAGGGCACCACGTGTCATGCAGACCCCATCCATGGAGAGGTTCCATCTGAGCTATTACACAATTTTCTTACAGGAGAACCACTCCATTCATCCCCTAGTATCAAACAGAATGCATGTTGCCACAAGAACTTATTTTAGGGAGGTGACTTCACCCAGCTGCAGAGCAGCAAGCTTTTCCCTTGTCCTGGGGCAGAGAGCCAGGCACAGGACATCCAGGGCACGTGGGAATGGCATCTGGGAAGGGCCCTTCCATCACAGAGTCTCCAGGGAGACTCTGCAAACCAGGAATGTTCATTTTTCATGCTGAAAGCAGCCCAGAATGTGCCATTCACAGACATCTTTGCACTCTGGTGGTGCAAAAGGGGCTGTGATACTTTCTGTAGTGGCACGGTGGCTGCAATAAAGATTTACCAGTTATTTATTTATTGTCCTCCCAGATACTTAATCTAAAACAGAGCCTACCTCACAAGCGGTGCAATTTCTGTGATGGAAATGTTCATCCTACCCTAGCATGGTTAAGTGCAGTTAGGAACTCACCAGTGCTCCTTCTAGTGCTGTGTGAAATGTTTTCTCCCCCCAAATGGAAGATTTTAAAGCCATAAAAGAAGGAAAACTGGCAAATAGAAAATTGAAATTATACTTTCATTGGTAAAATAAGATTTTTTTTGCTTTGATAGCAAGTGATTTCTTTACTTGAAACAATTAGCTTGAAGGAAAAATACAGAAAAAATTGTTGTGACTGAACAGACACGTTTAATCCTGAAAATGCAGAGAAGGGAGCTTGGCATTTATCTGAATTATGTAACCAATCCCTCAGTGGAACTGACAAGATTTTAAGGAGCACGTCAATCTCCAAATTCCTTGCAAATCCTCATACCATGTGTAGGGCCACAGAAATTTTCCAAGCCACTGAAGGTTATGTGCACACCCAGGGTCTCTCTGCTCCGGCCTGAAGATGCTTTGAGGAGTTTGCAGTGACAGAAACCCAGGCTGTGACTGATGAGAGCAAATCCCCTGCTGCAGTCAGGATATTGCAGCAGGGGCTGTGCTCCCTCATCCTGCTGGCTCCCTCCACCTGGGATGCAAAGCTGGTTATCTCCCAAGCCCACTGGAAACACAGGAGTGTGGAGCCCAGCTAGCTGTGAGCTCTCAGTAGAAGAGCGACTTCATCACCTTGCTCTCAAGTTTTGGGTCCAAATTTTGACCTTCCCCTTTCCTAACAACAGCCTGGCATAGTCAGGAAGAAGCGCTGGAAACAGGGAGATCTGCTTTAGTGATGGAGACCATCCTCAGCCTAAACTGTGTGTCTGGGAGAGCACTTCCAGCTGCAGGGCAGGAACTGAAGGCAAACACTGCAAGAGGAAAAGGCAGACAAGATTGATGCACTGAATAGCGACTGGAATTATTTGTGAAATGAAAGGGAGAATAGGTCACAAGTTGGCCTCTTGCTCACAGCATTTCTTAAATAAAAATTGAACTAGTCCTTGCAAAGCCCTGGTGATTCAGGGTTGCCAGCTGCCCAAAGCTCTGTGTGTTTGCTTTGGAGTGGTGGTGGGCTTAGGCTTTGTTTCCTGCTAGGAAGAAGTGTGGATGTGTCACTCAAACAGTGCAAGGTTGAATTTCCCGCTCTGTAATGGATGCTGTGAATTCAGGAGCTCTGTGTGGCCTCAGTAGCTGCTCTTAATGGTGTTAGCACAGAAAACACTTGCAAAAAACCAGATGAACTGAGACAAAATAACTCTCAGCCATATCCTTCAGCTTTTTTTTTACAAAACTTTGGAAGCCCACACGATGTTCAGACAACAGTAGGAATAAAATGTTCAACCTGCCTTGAACCAGAAGCAAACTGTGCATTTTTCTGTAGGTTTTGGAGTGGTGGGTTTCAGAAATAAGGTTACTGCCAATTAGTCCCTTCCAGAGCAGACAGATTCCTTCTGCAGGAGTGAATCTGCCTTGTTTGTTTGCTGGACTAATTTATTTGCTAAATGATCTGGACAAGTCATTTGAGAGTGGGTGTTCAGCCAGCAACTTGAATCCTGGCTGTTGGTTACCTGAGATGTGTGACATTATCCTTGCTCACTGCCTGGAGAGTGGCAAAGAGGATAAACAGAGAGGTGTGTCACAGGTAAACAACTCTAACTAGAAGTCAGGAGGTCTTGCTAAACACACAGATGTTTTTTGTGGTCCATAGGATGGGCTGTGGCTCATGTGAGGTCAGACCAAGTATTCTTATCCAGAAAAGTCACCCAGGTTCAACTATGGCAGTTCACCTCTTTATTTATACATTGAAGTTTGATCTCCTGAAGTCCAGGGTAGCAACTCTGATGGCTTGATTTTTATTTTTTTTTCTCATTACAGTGAAAATTTCCAGCTCAATCATTTTTTTGATCATTATGGCCAAGCCAGCCACCTACCATCACATCCCCCATGAGCCCTTCTCTATTCACAAGAAGCAAGTCTAGGGGTCATCTTTCCTAGCTGGCTCACTGAGTGCTTGTGGCAAGGAATTATCCTCTACAAACTTCAAGAACTTCCAAGACCTGTTCATCACAGCAGCATGGTATTCCCAGTTGGTGTCTGGCAAGCTGAAAGCTACTGATCCAGGAATTTCTCCTAATTGCCTATGGAATAACTCATCAGTGTCTTAACCTCTCTTCCTGGGGCACTGGTGATAGACACCCAATATATTTCCTTTGTTTTCCACACCCCCCAAATCCTGTTTATCACATCATCACTAATTTTAAGGGCTGTGCAATCAAACCTCTCCCTCATGGAGTGACACTCCCAGCTTTCCTGCCCTGCCTGTCCCTGCTGAACAGCCCTTAGCCCTCACCCCAGCACCCCAAATGTGGGACTCATTCCACCCAGTCTCACTAATACCAATGATACTCTGGGAAGAATAACACCACACATACTCTGGGAACTGACCAACACCTTGAGTTCATCCCATTTTTTTCCTCACACTGTACATGTTGGTGTACCAGAATTTCAGATGCACCCCTGGGAGCGCTGTGCTCCTGTGGGCAGTGCAGATGTGCCCACTGACATTCTCCCCTCTGGTAATGCCATGCCAGCTCTTGGTCTGCCTACTGCTATCCTTCCCTCATGGATTCTAGTTCCAAGCTCTCTCAATCAGGCCCCCCCAGCTTATGCCCCAAATGTGTTTTCCCCATCAGGACAGAGGAATCCAACCAGGCCTCAGCACACCTTGTGTCTCCAAGGCTCTTGCACGCTTTAAAAGCCCAAAGTTTTGGCAGATTCACCAGTCCCAGAGTCAGGTATTGATATCCTGAGCTCACCTGTTTCTTCCAAAGTCTCCCCCCATCACTGTGAGGACTGAGGTAAACACAATGTGGTTTGGGGATAAATTCAGTGCCTGAAGTGTCCCTTCTCAATTCTGTTACTTTGGAAAAAGTCTCATTGCTTAGTCAGGACATTTGCTGAGCCAAGGCTTGTCTGAGTAGGAGGCTTGTCCACATGGGAAGAGGAGCAGGTTTTTCCTCACCCTGAGGAGCCCTGGGTTAGCTTGAAGGGGCCTTCAGGAGAGACTGCCCCAGCCTGAGGACACTGCAGGCTGAGCAGAGGTGAGCTGGAGGAAGAGTGAGGAAGCAATGGGGCCCAAGGGCTGGGCAAAGCCTGGGGAATACATCTCCAAATCTGGCTTTTAACACCCAAGTTGCAGCTTCCTCAGCTGGCTCAGGGGATGCAGGGGAGCTGTGCCTCGTCCTTCTGCATCTTCCTCATCCTCCAGCCTGGCACTGCTTCTGTTTGTGCTGTGCCAGGAATGCAAAATTTATCCTAGAGCACAGAGTCTTGTTCAGGCCAGCTTTGGCAGTTTATGTCCCTGCTGCCCTGGGAATAGGGATACTACAGGGTGCTTTCAAAAAATGCTGGGAAGTAGAAAACTGCTAGAAAAGAAGCAAGGAAGTAAACTTTTCCTGGGCAGGTTCAGGGTTCAGATGGTTTCCTTCTTATTGCCCTTGCTACAAAATTCCCAGCTGTAATACTTCAGGAATATGAAGTCAGACTATCCTCAGACTCAGGGGCATCTTCCTTAAATACAGAGCAAATCCCAGATCAGCTTTTGTCCCAGCAGTGAAAGTCTGGGCTGGTGAGAGAGGGGGTGACTGCCAGAGTGGTCCTGAATGGTCAGGCAGGAAATCTTCCTTAACAATAGCGATACAGATCTAGTTAAACTGGCAAGGTGTAGCCAAGTCTCAGCTCTGAGCTGCTCTATGCAGGGTTTGGTTCAACATATCCAAAAGTCTGAAAGAGATCCTGTGTTATCTCATTTCTCTCTGGGAGATTGAGGCTGAGTTTAAATTTAACTTAAGACGAAAACATCTGTTACTCTTCAGAGTAAATATGTTCTGATATTCTCCAATTAATTGAGAGGCAGACAGTTCAGGAGACAGAAACTGAAGGCATTTTGAACTGTCACTGTTTATACTTGGAGCAGGGGTAATTTGTTTCCCACTCCTATGAGTCATGGCTAGAGGTAATAAAAAATCCCTCAGAAAGTGATGATGATTGAAAATGATTTGTAGATATTCGTACCTTTACAGGGAAAAAAAAAATAAATAAAGGAAGAAAGGATATTACAGACTGGTGGGATTGTTATGTTCTTATGAAAGATTCACATTTGCTGTATTAGCTGACTGGAACCTAAAGCACTGTCTGCAATCTGCATTGTTATGCTAATTCATTATTTACATTGCAGTCCTGCTTGGAGATCTCAAGCACCTCGGGTCTTACTGCTCTAGGTGCAGGCACATGGAAATAACAAAAGTGAAATGTTTTGTTGTTTCACTAGCTTGTTTCACTTTCCCTGCTCCCCAGGTGAGAAGGGAGGGCCAAGGTTAGGCTGTCCCCCTGACAGTCATGTTGGGTTCTCCCAGGCTTGGCTTTTTGGGAGTAAATTGTGGGTTCCAGTGTCTCCTCTGAGGGATTGGGTGCCATGGGCATCTTTTCTGCCTAAGGCAGCTTTGTTTGAGCCTTCAATGAAGTGCTAGCAGCACCAGCTGGGCTGGTTCCCTAAACCAAGGGCTGGTGTGAATCACACTTAGGATGCTGTCTGCTTAAGCCAGCTCAAAGCCTGTCCTTCAGTGCAAAGAGAAGTGATCTTTAATATAAAATTCAAAGCATTTTTCCTGTTGCCTTGATTTATTACATTCATTATGTCCTGTTGCCTTATCTTTATTATTATTTGCAGACACTGTATTTCCATCTCCCTCTGTTTGTTTTCAGTCATGATCAGGTAGTTTTTGACCTTTGGAAAATCTGTGAGAGCAGAGAGGAAACCTGAATACAGCACTGTTCAGTGTGGTAGGACTGACCTTTGCCATTGTGCTTTTTGCCCTCCTAAAGGCTTCCTCTCTTCCTCCTGCCACTTCTCCTATTTAGTCACATCTTGGACCAGAAGAATTTGTTGGCGCTTTGTTACACTGGCAAATTTTATTTGTATAAATATTACTAATGCTTTGGATTTTTAATATGGATATTCTGAATATGCCTTACATAGATGGCTTTCATGCCACAGGGCCCTGTAACCGTGTTCACTCACACAAGGGGTGAATCCAAACCCCCTTGACAGCGAGAGGACTCAGATTTCAGTAACCAAAAGGAAGTCTCAGTATGAACTAAAGCTGAACCAGGGTGAGACGAGTTTCCACACTGCCCCTTATGAAGGCTGATGTCCCAACTGTCCCTCCAGACCATTATGACACTTAACCAAAATGCTCCCAAATATAACTTGGCTTGGTTTCAGTTCCAGTTTCCCCTCAGAGTTTGCAAACTCGAATACTGCATGTGGGTGCCAGCTGAGCCACAGTGCTCAGCAGGCCTGGAGAGATTTTCTAGTGCAGAGAAGTAAATCCGTAACCAACTGTGTGTAACGATATCCCTGACTTCAGATGTGTATCAGAACTCACAAAAGCCCCCTGCCATCTCCTCAAAATCTGCAGCAGAGCAAGTTTCAGGACACTGGCGGGGTCTTAGAAAGACCCCAGGGCAATCTCATTCTCCCCTGCTCTGGTGGAAGAGGTGAGCAGAGGCCTAAGGATGCTCCATCTTTGGCAATTGGCAGGATGCTGCAGACAGTCATTGCCTGCCTCCCCTCCTGTGTGGGGAAATTGCTGCTCCAAGAAGGAGCTGGGATGAAGACCTTTGGATGTTTCCCTGCTGTGCCCTGGCCAGAGCAGAGAGCCTTTCATGCCTGGTAAGGTGTAAGAGCCTTCTCAATACCTGGAGCAAGAGCTTGCTGTTTCCAGCTGTCCCTGCCACAGCCCCACAGCTACCTGGAGCAGGGATGTGTGTGAACATTTGGGTGGTCCATGCATCATCCCTGTGCACCAGGATCTCCTTGTCTCTGGCTGGCAGGTTCCTCTGGGGTTTTTTTGTCCTGTGCCAAAGCCAGAGACTGCCCAGGTCCCTTCACATCTTCCCTGTGGATCGCAGGGCTGCACACCTGAGCCATCTGCACTCCACCGAGAGCTCTGCTCTGGCATCCATCTGGCATCCATCTCCTCTGCCTCCTCTCTGGTTCTCTGCCTCCCCCCTGCTTTGTGTGCAACTCATTAATCTTCCCTCTGTGTTTTGAGATCACCATCTATTTTGATCTAGTGTGATATTAGGCTGTTGGTGAGTTTCTTTTTTTAAGGCCTTTCTGATTTAATGAACCCCTCTGCCCTGCCTCACTGAAGGGGCTGCTGACAGATGGCTGGCATTTGCATTTCCATTTCAAAGGTTCCAAGCAGTCGTGCACCCAAGGGCTGCTGAGGTGCCCAGGTGACTCTGCTGTAGAGAGGTTGCTTGGTTGCACTGCTTTGGGCATCTTTGCTGTGCCTTGCCTGTCAGAGACTGCTCTGGCTTCTAGCAGTGTCTGATTTTGCATGGCACACTGCCAGGATTGCATGGGATAATGCTTCTAACTGGAACCTGCCCTCAGCCCCTCAGGAATTTAATTCTGCTCCTTGATCTGTTGGCCTTGTAATGATTCTGGGCATTGGCCCTACCTGGTTGTCAGGGCAGTCTTGTTTGTTCCTCAGCAAGGACTGTGGGGCACTGTGGATTATCAAACCATTATTTGCTTGCTGGACCCTTCATGGGCAAAGGTCAAAAGCTTCTTTGTGTGACAGTAGATGGAACCTTTCTTCCTTAGAGGGACCAAAGTGGTGTTACTTACCATGGGCAAAATGAATGTTCCAGCACATAAGGGGAAAAAAACCCAAACCACAAAACAGTAGCCAAATAAAGCAAGGGAGAGGTTATTTTCAATTACTTAAAGATATAATATCTTCTGGCTCACCCATGAAAAGAAACAGATAATGTGTGCATCCCTCCCACACTGGACCTACACAATTTGGATTTCCACAGAGAAGAAAAAGAGAGGATCACAACTAAACACAGCTGTTTTTTCTGATCACTCACACCACAGCTTTTGCTAGAAAGCACTTCACTAAGTCAAAAATGTTTTTAATATGGTCTCTGCATG
The DNA here is from genome assembly GCF_971803275.1 of Cyanistes caeruleus. Lineage (NCBI taxonomy): Eukaryota > Metazoa > Chordata > Aves > Passeriformes > Paridae > Cyanistes > Cyanistes caeruleus. The sequence continues at coordinate 110,597,069 of NC_141702.1, forward strand.
CACAGAAGAAAAAATTCACTGCTGGTTATTTCACATGTTCTTGGATCCCTCCCATGAATTTGCTCTATCCCCCATTTTGAACCATGGTTGGCACATTTACAGGTTGATTACTTATTACTGTATTTTTTCCCAGTTTTGCCACTGAGGGTATGGATAAACGAATTGTGAAATGCCTGCCCTGTAAGGGCAATTATGCTGCTATGAGACTTCTCCAATTTGCCTGTTCCATCCCAGGCAAGCATCAAAATTCCTGCTCATGAAAATGTCTGGTCATCAGGGCTCTCATTACAATAAATAAGCTATTAAAAAGTCACATCCTAAACATATCACTCAAGGAAAAAAAATAATCCAAGCAAATAAAACCTATCCTCTGTACAGTCCTCATTTAAATGATATACTTTCATTCTTTCTAGGGAAACCAGTGCTTTGAAAAAAAAATAGGTGTTAGCTCTCTCCTTATTTCGTCATCAATGGGCCGTCACCCACCCTTCAGGAACTGGTCAGTAGAGCTGGGGATCACAGCTTCACATTTACATTCCCTGTCTCTTACCATTTTGCTAGTTCCTTTTTTCCTGACTTCTGCTGCCTCAGGAGGCAAGACACACCACAAGGATGTCAATGTCCTATGAAACAAGGTGTTCAATGGGAAGAAGAACTAATTAAAACTCGTTTCCTACATAAATCTGGTTCCTGTCCTGTTTCCTTTATGGACAGTTTCTGTTCTGTCATTGATGATGCCTGTAGGTAGTGACAAATGACATCCCTGCTCGTTAGGCAGGCAGCTGACAGGCTGCCAGCTGCTGCAAGCACAGTTGTAGCAGAGAGCAAGAGCACTTTCCAGACTCCATTCCTCTAGCCACATGCCACTTTTCACAAAAACCGTAGGGATATAAAATCCTGGGAACGTCAGCTGCTCAGTGAGATTGATTAGTGAGTTAATATTTATTAGTGGAGGATTGAAAGATACATGAACAATGTAATCTCTTAAACATCATGGATGTAAGGAATCAAGCCAAAAGGGAAGAGAAGCATGTAGAATCCGAAGCGATTACTTGTGTCTTTATCCCCTTCCTCTCTCTATGGGGGATTTGATGTAACAGTTTAAATACCATAATCCTTTGATCAGGAATCAGAACCTAAACAAATGTTTTCACTTACTGCTTCTGCCGCAGAAAAGATCTTAAATGCACATTTTGCAAGAATGTTGTCACTTTTTTACCCTCCTCTCAGCTTCTCTAAAATGCGAGTTTCACTTGGGAGTGACTTGCAGCAGGTGCTACAAAAGTTGCCTTTCTTTATCAGATCAGCAAAATACATGTTCTCTGGAGGATCAGAGAATATTCTTTTTCTTAGCTAACCAAAATCAAGATGAAGACTTACACCAGTACTGCCATGATTTAGTGTGTCATAATTGCAGTGATAGTTTAACTACATAAAACATGCCTGCTTCTTCTAAAGAGTTGGATGGAAAATCCCTGCCTTGCACTGTGTTGCAACTGATGTGATTTTTTTTGTCTAAAGCCTTTTCTTCTGTGTGAGGTACTCATACCTCACCTGATATCTGTTCATGGGGCACACCACATACCCTAACTCATCCACTGGATGTTCAGATGCTTCATGTGGTTCACACCCAAACCCCAGAGTCTTTACTGAATTTGATTTTAAATTAATTTTGCAAATTGTTGCAAAGTACAGATGAAATTCTCTAGTGGTCATGTCCAAGATCTTCAGAGAACTTTGTGCCAGTAAGGATGTGTTGATCAATACCATGTCTTGGAGTTAGGCAAAACATTAAATCCTCAGTTAGGGTACGTGATGTAGCAAGAAAGAAACCAGCAAAGTTAAACCATGAGCAGTTCCATTTCTGGTGCCCATTACCATGGGCTTCAGAACACATACTGTGCTTTGTTTTCCACTGCAGATTGTAGTCTAATAGCTAGGGATGCATCGAAATTCCTGCATAAGAATAAACAAAGCCATTTTTCAAATCACAGCTTTTCCTGCTTTTTCACAAAATCAGCTGAAAAGCAGGTAGGTTTGTGCCAAGATGGGGAAAAAAATTCTAGTCTGATTCCATTTTAAAGAATTATTTCAGAACCCTCTCTCTTTCCTGAAACCGTTGCAAATATCTGCTGAACTTTGGTAATTCAAGCTTTTCCTGAAGTTCCTAAAGTGTCTTTGGCTTCTTAGCTTTTGCTTTTGGGGTCCAGCACGCACAAAATCATTTGTCTTGTTTTAGTTCAAAGACAAACAAAACATCCTCCTTTCCCTGAGAAGAATCATGTTTGAAATATGTACTTTTCCAGTTTTATTTTGTAAACCAACTGCACAAATAAGTACACTTGGTTGTCTTACAGAGTGCCTCTAAGGATGAAAGGGAAGAGTACAGCTCTAATAGAGGCTAAATGAGTCTAACTAACTGTGTCAGTCCCTGAAGTGCTATTAGTGTCTAATTGTAACACATTAGGTCAAAACCACATAATTCTGGCAAATGTGAAAGGGTGGTGTGAGAGCCCTCCTTGTGTATGCAACGAGGAGAGCATTATCTCTCTTCAGCATTACTGGAGAACAACTGATGTCTCAGCTGAGTTGTTTCAAATGGAAAAGCTAAATCTCATTTGTGCTGTAAGCAGCTGTAATTGTCAACCAGTGCCAGCCACTGTCACAGCCCCAGCCTTGGTAAGAACCAAGAAGCACATGAGCTTTGCATGATCTGGAGCACTGAGAGGGGTGGAAAGTTTCTTGCCAGCCTGAATCCCTGTTCTGGGACCTTTAGCAGAACTGGGAAGCTCTCAGTTCAGGGTGTCCATCTCACCTCCTCAGAGGAAAGAAAGGCATGATTCAGTGTTGTCACTCAGATTTGCTTTAGAATAAAATTTTCACAGAGCTGGGGGATTCCCTTCTGTGCTGATAAACATAGTATTAGCTGAAAGATCTAAAACGGTTTGCCTTATAAATACACAACAAATAGTTTTAAAATATGGCAGCTTGACTTAGGCAAGACAAATGCCTCAGTGCTCACTGCAAGTATTTCAAGTCTGAGTTTTGAAAAGAAGAAAAAAAAATGAATACATTCCTTTGAACAAATTTAGAGATATGCAGATTTCTACATTTGTTTTGCTAAGGCAATAGATTGTTCTTTACAGGGAAAAAAAGTGATCCCTGAAAGAGTATGACTGCTCTGCCTGTTTTAGATAGAATTGACATGCCCTTTAAAGATTAGACAACTATATATATTATACATAATTATATAAGCAATCATAGATAGAATAAATAGGAGGATTAAAAACCTCAGAGAGTGGGTGTCTTGTCACAGCATCCTTGCACTTAAAGTGGCAGAGGAAAGGATACAGCTAAACCTTTTTGCTTTCTTCATTTTGATGATCCAGCAAGGTCTGAGATCGTTCCATTGACTTTGAGGGGGATGGGACCAGGCCTTTCCTTCCTGGCATTGGCAAGGTCATGTATTTTCAGTGCAGCACTTAAAATATGTCCCTTATCTCCAGCCTGTGCCCTGTGGCTGCTCTCAGCTGTCTCTGCTGCAGCTCTGTCTCTCGTCCAGGAAAATCTATGGCACAGCCCCTTGAAAGGCCAGCCTTTCCTGGGCACTTCACTCTGGCAAGTCCTTGCAGGCTCTTGTGGTCAGACTGGTCTGGCCCTTTTGTGTCTCCAGGCAAAAAATGGACCCAAACCAGCTGAAGCCACCTGGTTAGAGGTTGGTTTCTTCCTGGTGGCTTTGCCCCGTCATGGCAGTGCCTGCACTTTTGAAATGGCAGGATCCTTCTTGGATCTGCTGGCACTGACCCTTGTGGTGCTCAGAGAGCGACTCTTCTGGTTCTCTGCTGGTGGAAGGAGCTTTTTGGCTCCCCCAAGATGCATGAGCCAACCAAGCCATCATCCCATCCCTCATGGCCAAGCCCAGCCTCCTGCAAGGCGGTCACGATGCCGCTAAGGGAATCAGGGAGAACCTGGAATGAGCTTTGATCAGGAGCAAGTTTGAGCACCTCCAGTGCTTGTCTTTGGCTGGAAGATAAGACACTTCTAGGAAATACATCTTCCTCCTCGTGCTGTGATGAAGGGCAGACCAGAGGAAAAAGAAACTGCTGTGCTTCCCTTCTCTGACAGGCCACTGCCAAGCACAACAAACCTGGTTTTGGTATGGACTGAAATATCACAGACAAAATTTGATTTTGTTATTACATTTCATTTGTTTTCTTGGCATTGCCTTACTCCTGTCAGGCTCCCTGATAATCCATTTTTCTTTTCATTTTGCTGGGTTTTTTTTTTCCATCCACTTACGTTTACTTAGTGCCCAAACCAATCTCCTGTTAGCAGTCATTCATCTCAAATTTTTCCACTATATAGAGACTGCAAATGACTTGGAAAAGTCACTTGTGTTTTGTTTTTAAAGGTCATTTGCCAATAACAATGCAAAGTCAAACCTGCATTCATACTTGAAGGAAATCAGCAAAATAGGTCATTTTTTCCTACAATAGATAAACTCTACACTTGCTTATTTGGACTTCAGCTTTCTCTTTGGACTCCAGCTATTTCCAAGTGCTCCAAGGGTGCTTGAAGCAGCAAACTGAATGGGGAGCCTGACTTTGAGCTGTATTTCTTCATTTGCTTTGCCTTGGTTATGACAGCAGATGCATTCTGACAGGATTGCTTTAAATCAGATTAATCCTTCCAGGAGTAACCAATGGTTTAATTGGTGTCTTGGCTTTCCTCTCAGTTGTTTTTGGCAGCAGCACACCTTCTACTGCATGATGTCTTATCCAGCACTATAAATATACTAACTTTGGGAGCACATGCCTGCTGTCCATTTCATTTTTTAAAAAATGTACAAATGACCAAGCTTTGGGATTTATCCGTGGTGTGGCCATTGATTATTTGGTACAGTTGGTTATTTGTAGAGTTATTTGTACGTGCTCTTACAAATGTCTTGGTTGAAGGACTGGCAGTAAATCACTGAAAAGAAGGGGACAGTTATTACAATAGCATTTGACATTTTAATGATGGTTTTGAAAGGCTGATTGTTTCAGCCCTCCCAAAGGCTTTTTAGGGAAATCTTGCAAATTTTTTCTTGACACTTGACCTGCCTCAGTGAAATTTGATTCTGGAGCAGCAGGTGAAGAAATAACAGGGCCCTACATGCCTGATAGAAATAGATGGGTAAGTGGAAGGTGAAATCCTACTAATATTCCCACTGGAGACTGGAGAACAGATTCATCCTTTATTAGACATCATGTAGCGAATGCGTGTAAAGACGCCTTTCATGTCTCTGCTCCCAGAACCACTCATTTTCTCAGACAGGCTCTTTCCTTTAAAAGACAGGAAATTAACTGCACTGAAATATGAAATGAATAAATTTTCAGTATGATGTCTTGATTTGTGTATATTTTAGTTAGGTTTTCAAGCATTTAGATTTTTTAAATAGTCCTTCTGTAAATTTTTCACAGAGATTTCTTGGGTTTTGTTTCTTGGCCTTTGGAAGGAGTTGGTTATTGTCTGTACTAATTTCTTTCTGGTTCTTTTCCCCTTGTCTCTCACACTTAATTTGCAGCAGATACTTCAGCTCCTTTGAAAAGTGTTTGGTTTTTGGTTTTTTTTTTACACCAATTCAGCAGCAGCAGCTCTGTTTTTTTCCATATGATTTCATCATGTTGTCCCTGACATTTCCTTGCATTTGTATCACTTATTCATGTTTGAGATAAATGTCTATGGCTGCAATGACAAAAGAATTGTTACAGACAGCGTTTGTAGTTTGTAGTCTGCTTGGTAATTCTTCATCTTCTATCAAGGAGCCATCAGGTGAAGCCTCGGAGATGATGAACACCAGGGGAAGAGATTTTACAGTGGCTACTGCTTCTTCATTGTCCTGTCTGATTGTATTACATGTGTGAGGCAGAACAATCCAAAACCTGGAAGTCTTGTCTCATGGGCATCTCAGCTAGGGATGCAGGATTAGGGTTTTTTCTTGGAAATTAGAAAATCAGACACTCCTGGAGAAGCCAGAGGTTGTGCCAGGCCAGCCAACACTGGTGAGGTCTCAAGAGCGCTTCTCACTCCGAGTCCCGCTTTCTATCAAATTCTTTTGTTTTTTCTCACAAAGACATGAGAAAGAACATGGCCAGAACACACAGAAAGAACTGGGGATCTCTGCTCTTTGTAGAGAGCATGGTGTCAGGACAGTCATGACAGCTTTGAGGTCGTGTCTCCAAGAAGACAGCTGTGGTGTTAGAGCTGGCAGGTTCAAAATGCTCTGTATGTGCTTTCCCTGATGGTCACTCTGAGTGTTTGCACACCCCAGGGGCTCCTGGCTTCTGCCTCTCTGCCCTGACTTGAGAAAAGCAGGAAAAGTCCTGGAAAAGCAGGGCTGCAAAACACAGGGAGAAGCATTCAAAATCCTTTGAGCAGAGAAGTGTTATGGATGGACTCACTGGTGGCAGCCCACAGTCTTCCCAGGCTGCTGGTCCAGAAGAGTTATGAGAGAGAGAAATTATATTAATCACAGATATGCTGGAAGTTTTTCTTCCCAACATTTTCCCAGCCTGGCTGAGGGGTAAAATAAAGCCCTGCCTTTGATTTCACTGTGTCACTCCCCGTTTCCATTGAATTATTTGCTGATTTTGTTCTGCTTGAGTATTGTCTCTTGTAATGGGCAAATTTTGTTGTGAACAATCTCATAACAGATTTACCTTCCTGTCTGGCTGCAGTTTTGCACAGATTTCTGTTTTACAGTGTGAACTCAAGGTAATTGTTTGTTTTAATGTCTTTTCCTTCCAGTGCTTCGGAGAGAAAAACTCACCTGTACTATTAAAAACAAAATATATTTTGATAGAAATCAGTAATATTTTGTTTAGGAAATGTGAAAGAAGGACCAGAAGACTTTCAGGCTGCCATCACTATCCCTCTCTCTACTTAAATGTCCTGCTGTATTTCCTGCTCGTTCCTCCTGCTGGTAATATTGGCAAAAAATTCTTGGAAAAGATGAAACTGTTCCCCAGAGCCAGCTCTAACCCCACTTGCTTTTCTAGCTGTGTTTTTTTCAGGTAGCTTCCTGACAGGTCCAACACAGATTGCCAGTTTCCCTCCCTCCAGAGAGAGAATATTTGCAGAGACAGGTTTGCACTTCAGCTCATTCCTTCTTTCTGCTGCCTGTGGGACAGTTTGGGATCTCTGAGCAGAGAACCTTTGATCAGTGGTAAATTGGTCAAAAGGAAAGGCACTTCAGGGAGTTGGAAAATATTTGTGAGTTGAATTTAGCAAGTGGTCTTGTCTGAGAAAATAGTTTCCACAAGTGCTGAAACACTTCCTTTCAGACAGAACCTCAGGCAGGTTTCCTATATCATGCCATGAAAAATCAGAGTGTGCAGTGATTAGCTGTAGACAGGCTGTGGGAGGGGTGATGAGTTTCACTACAACATAATCAAATACCTCTTTTTGTGCCTCAGAGTAAAGTTTAAAATGGCTCTAAGCACTTAACAGGTTAGGATATTTTTAAAGTCAGGTGTGTCTTTGCACAGCTGATCCCCAGTGAGTGAGTTCCTCCTTGTGATGCATCCTGCTTTGCACCATCTGCCAAGGCTAAGCAGCACCAGACTGTGAGAATTAAGAAACTGAGAGGATGAACTGAAGTTCCTTTCCCTACTCTGCATTTCCAGTTTTACAATTTTTTTTTAGTCCCACAGCAGCAAACACAGAGTAACTCAGAGCTCAGTATGTGAAGGCTTGTCTGATTTGGCCAGTTTTGGCCATAAGGTATGCAAGTGTCATGGCCATATGGTAACCTCTCATTCATTCAGTTCCTGAGCTTTGTTAGTTGGCTTATGTAGCTTCCTCAGCTGTTCACCATAGTCAGAGGCTATTTTATTTAATATACAGACTGCATTTAAAAAACTAAAACAATTTTTCATCTCCTTATTAAGAATTTATTTTTGAGATATTAATTTGTAGCTTGTGTTTTTCTAGTGCAAAGACACATCCATCACAAGGTGGGAGGGTGTCATCAGTAAGAGTAAAACCATAATTTCTAATTTACAAGTTGGCTATGTTGTAGCGTGGCTGTGTGCCACAAACAAGTCTGCAACGTGGATGTCCTCGAAAGCATTATTGCAATTTGCCATCCCACATGGCACTGACAGCTGAAATATTTCATTTGGGGCCACTGGCTGTCGGAAGAAAAAGTGCATTCACTTCTTGGGAGCTGCTGATTCTCTTGGGCTTGCAGGACTGAAGTGTTTCTGCTGAGCAGAGAGGGGAGGAGGAAGAGGAGGAGGAGGCAGGGACCCCGTTGTGCAGCTCCTGTGCCACTCCACGAGCATCCTGTGCTTGAGCAAGGGGACACTGGGCTGGCTGGAGAGGAAAGGTTTCCCCTCCTCAGGGGCTGGGAAGGCTGCAATTCCATGTGTGGGAACAGGCAGATGCAGCACTGCCATTTGCAGCTGCCAAGCCAAGGTCTCAGGCACCGCTGTATCTCCCTGCAGGTTGCTGCTCTAAATTTAGCCCTGTCAGTGCCTCCTGGGTTAGCTCTGGTCTGTGTCTGTAGCTGGGAGAGAGCCAAGGGCTGGGGGAGAGGATGGGGCCATAGCTCACACTGCCAGAGCCAAGGACCACTTCTCTCCTTAGGTGGAAGGGAGAAGGAAGCGTGCCCAGAATTAGAAAGAGGCGTAGCGTGGTGGCTGTGGCAGGGTGAATGAATTCTCCCATTCCTTACTGGAAGGAGAGCAACAAAACCAGGGCTTCACTAGAGGGAATCAAGTATTTCACTCTTACACTTTTACTATCTTCCAGCACATTCCAGGTAACAAAATGGCTATAAATCAAACTACCCTGCCAGTAAGTAGCTTTGGCTGGTGTTAGGAAGAGGAGATTGATGCGTTTCTGTTCGCAGCTGGAAACAATCCTCAGTTCCCCTAGATGATGAGCTTCTCTGC